>NC_091633.1:45563755-46813755 GCF_027580195.1 Bos mutus | reverse complement strand
CATCTTAATTTTTACATGATATCAAAAATGGAAAAGGAAAACACACCACAGGACAATGCGGACTATTCACTAATATAGTTCCATATTTTCAAAAATTTTCTGAGTTTAAAATGGAAAGCTAAAACACATTTGAAAATTAACTCGTGTGAGAATTTTATAGCCTCATTCTAATAAAGGGTAGTTTAGAAAAATAAGATTCCTACCAAAAATGTACTCATATTTCTTCTTATCCTCCCACATTTTGTGTTCACTACTCAGTCATAGCCACAGATACATGATAGAACATAGTTGTTTGCCTCATGTATTTAACTAAACCAGCACTTTGGTTCTACTTATAAGAATAAATTCTAATAACTAATCAATCAAGGAAGCATACATATGATTGTGTATTTGACTCAGCCTGGTATGAACTAACCAATTTGAGACCCTAGAGACATTTGACATTCAATAATTTGTGAAAAGTTATTTAATTGCTAAAGACTTTATTTAAAGTTTTATTCTCACTAACTTTAATCTAGCAGGGCAATGTCCTTTTGACTGCCATTTTCTTTACATTTTCCTTCATCAAGCTGAATATTTTTTTTTGCTAATATTATGCTTAATGTAAATCTCTTTGATTTCTTAATTTAAAAAGCACTAAAATATGTTTTCTTTTTTTATGCATTGGGGATTTCTAATTCTTTCTAGGTTACTTTGCTTTCCAAAGTTCTTTTCTAAATTTCATCATGATAGCTCAAACTACAATGAAGTTTTTATAAAAAATTTCTTTTGAATAATATATTAAGCCCAAACAATTTTATTATTGTACATTTCATGAGTATTTCTATCACAACCTTTCAAAGTGTGTTATTTAACCTATAATTTTAAAATTTATGCCTTTTATATTACAACAATATAAATATAGGGATATTATCTTCAATTTGAGATATCTTGAATACATACCAAAGACTCTGGGGAAAATATCATCATTGAGATAATAAAAAACATTTTACAATTCATACTTTCAATATACTCTAAAATGATATGATTATTTTGCCTTCAAAATCTTCATTAAACTTTTCTTCATGTTTAAGACTTAATGTGCTTTTTCCAGAATGTAGTCTATTTTCTTGAACAAAACAAGAAAAGGCTTTGAAAAGTATGTTAATGAATAAAATCAGTTAATTATGACAAAAGGAGATGGTTTGATAAACTCAATTATTGGAAAGTTACTCTTTATATCAGAAATATAGGAAATTTTATATGGTTATTGGATTTATCTCTATTTCCACATTGTTTAATAAAAATACAGAATTAAAATATTCCTCTTTGCAGATATGAGGAAATCTTTGCCAGTATAAAATACTGTGAAGTTTATCTGTGTAAAATTCCAGATTGTAATCATCATGCATTGCTGCTATGTGTAGGGCATTCACTTAGATGTATGTATGTAGTCACAGTGTTGACTCTTATGACTGAAGTGAAAGTGAAGTCGCTCAGTCGTGTCCGACTCTTTGCGACCCCGTGGACTGTAGCCTGGTAGGCTCCTCCCTCCATGGGATTCTCCATACAAGAATGCTGGAGTGGGTTGCCATTTCCTTCTCCAGGGGATCTTCCCGATCCAGGGATCAAACCTGGGTCTCCCGCATTGCAGGCAGACGCTTTAACCTCTGAGCCACCAGGGAAGCCTCCAATTCTTATGATTAAGACTGTGTAAATATTTGCCCAAACCCATGGAGTATATAACACTAAGGGTGAACTGTAACCTTAAACTTCGTACTTTGATTTATCAATGTAGAGTTATTAATTGTCACAAATGTACCTGGTGGGCAAGTTAATTGTGGGAGAGAGTACATGTATGATGGCAGGGGCTATGTGGAGAAGTCTCTGTTTTCACTAAGTTTTGCTCTGAACTTAAAACTGCTCTAAAAATATAAATTCTATTATGGCATCTAGTGTAAATATAGTTTAATATAGTATAAATATGAAATAAAATTAATCATGAAAATAATTAAAGTTCTACATAAAAATATAATACCTCAATATAAATCTATATAAATAGACTCTTTTAGATTCTGGTAGGTTCACTTTTCCATGTAAGCCATATATTAACTTTCAATTTTTGTATACTGCCTGAAAACCCAAGCAAAATGAGGTACACATTTTTCCCTTAAAAATTAAATCTCTCAAATGCTTTCAACATTGTGTTCTCCAAAAAACGTTGTCACATTTGCTCAAGCAGTCATTATACAGTCAATTGCGGCTGGAGTTATTCAGTCAGAATAACAACATCTTGTTGGCAACCCTCCTGATCTGTATAAAAGCCAATAAATACTGTATATAGTGGTGTTATCTGAGAAGAGCAATCTTGCCCAGGACACAGAAGAATCATTCCTATCTTCCTTCAAGTGCTTTCATTAAATGTTTATGGTGCAAATATACCTGAAGTGGATTTTAGTTTAATATCTACTCTCAGCTGTAGCTGTCCTGAAGCATGCATTAGTCTTTCCATGTGGATTTTGAAAGTGTAATTTTGAATTGTAATAATAAATCGAGGCAACTATTAATTACTTGTCATGAATGGGGAAAATGAACACTGACATAAATTGTTCTAATTAAATTAGTAAGGGTGTATGTGTGAAATGCATTTACATTATTGAAAATTGAACCCCCAATCTCCATACCACAGTGGATTCAGTAACACAGTCATTCCATACCATGTTTAAGAAATGCCACTGAGATGCAGATGCAGATTGAAAAATAAATAAATTAGGACCTTAAATGATGTGAAATTAATCTTGGAAAAAAGTGTGTAAAAGTTAAACTGAACCAGATAACTCCGAAATTTTTTACATGGTACTAAGGGGGGAAATATATTCATGCATTATACATTTTGATAAACTATTTTTAAACTGTATGAAACAACAATAAATTCCACACATTTAAGGACTGCATATTTATAGAGATTCCAATGCCATTTTAATCTCCCATAGAAACTCTTGAGGTGTCAGTCAAAAAATATGTGTACTTTATGTTGTCTACAAATATGTAATTTTGTCTCCATTACATCAGTTATTATATTTAAATATTTAATTACATTCAGGGGATTTTGGTCTATTTTGAGGAAAAGCAAGAAGGGTCATTCTGTTCTCACTGGATCATCTTTTCCACAAATTTTTTCTGATAATATTTTTTATGCGTGAAAAAAAAATTACAAAATATAAGATAGCTTAATTCCAGGATATGACAACACAGTAAGCAAGGCAACATATACACTGGAGCCACAAACCTTTATTTGCTTTGTTATCTAAAGTACATCTGAATTTCAAGCTGTACTGATTGTTTTACTTTCTAGCTGTCATTCCATTTGATGTCTACTTATTATGACTTCTCTCATAAAAAAAAAAAATTACATTAAAAAAATCCATACAAGAAGATGAGCACTGGCATGAGAGTTGACATAGCAGTATATTGGCCTAACATCAACAACTAACTAGGAGTGTGACCTGAGGCAAGATCAGTTTTTGAGACTATGTTTTATCATCTCTAAAAAGAGCAAATTGGAACTAGATCATAACTCAGATACTCTAGCTATTGGTATCTATTAAATACACATTTTCCCTTATTTTTGTATCTAGGACATGTTAAAAATCTTCACCACTGATTTCATTACACTCCCAGATACACTCACACATAGACATTTTAAAGCATTACATGGCCCTAACTCGACTCTTAAAATACTTAACACTGAAATCTCTGGATCAGTAGTCCACTAACAAGTCCACTACTTGTTAGAACTCTGGTTTATATAAAGATAATTCTTCATACTTTCATGATTCTAGAGAGGGAAAGAACTGGACATATTTTTTTTTTCAATTTTATATCAGTTCAGTTCAGTTCAGTCACTCAGTCGTGTCCGACTCTTTGCGACCCCATGAACCACAGCACGCCAGGCCTAACTGCCCATCACCAACTCCCGGAGTTCACTCAGACTCATGTCCATCAAGTCAGTGATGCCATCCAGCCATCTCATCCTCTGTCTTCCCCTTCTCCTCCTGCCCCCAATCCCTCCCAGCATCAGGGTCTTTTCCAGTGAGTCAACCTTTCACATGAGGTGGCCAAAATATTGGAGTTTCAGCTTCAGAATCTGTCCTTCCAATGAACACCCATGACTGATCTCCTTTAGGATGGACTGGTTGGATCTCCTTGCAGTCCAATTGACTCTCAAGAGTCTTCTTACAGTTCAAAAGCATCAATCAATTCTTTGGCGCTCATCTTTCTTCACAGTCCAATTCTCACATCCATACATGACCACTGGAAAAGCAATAGCCTTGACCAGACGGACCTTTGTTGGCAAAGTAATGTTTCTGCTTTTGCATATGCTGTCTAGGTTGGTCATAACTTTCCTTCCAAGGAGTAAGCGTCTTTTAATTTCATGGCTGCAGTCACCATCTGCAGTGATTTTTGAGCCCCAAAAAATAAAGTCTGACACTGTTTCCGCATCTATTTCCCATGAAGTAATGGGACCGGATGCCATGATCTTCGTTTTCTGAATGTTGAGCTCTAAGCCAACTTTTTCACTCTCCTCTTTCACTTTCATCAAGAGGCTCTTTAGCTCCTCTTCGCTTTCTGCCATAAAGGTGGTGTCATCTGCATATCTGAGGTTATTGATATTTCTCCCAGCAATCTTGATTCCAGCTTGTGTTTCTTCCAGCCCAGCGTTTCTCATGATGTACTCTGCATAGAAGTTAAATAAGCAGGGTGACAATATACAGCCTTGATGTACTCCTTTTCCTATTTGGAACCAGTCTGTTGTTCTATGTCCAGTTCGAACTGTTGCTTCCTGACCTGCATAGAGGTTTCTCAAGAGGCAGATCAGGTGGTCTGTTATTCCCATCTCTTTCAGAATTTTCCACAGTTTATTATGATCCACACAGTCAAAGGCTTTGGCATAGTCAATAAAGCAGAAATAGATGTTTTTCTGGAACTCTCTTGCTTTTTCCATGATCCAGCGGATGTTGGCAATTTGATCTCTGGTTCCTCTGCCTTTTCTAAAACCAGCTTGAACATCTGGAAGTTCACAGTTCACATATTGCTGAAGCCTGGCTTGGAGAATTTTGAGCATTACTTTACTAGTGTGTGAGATGAGTGCAATTGTACATTTCTTTTCCATGGGGATGGTCTTGATCCCTGTGTCCTGTAAAATGTAATGTACCTCAGTTCATAGTTCATCAAATTATATATATATATAAAATATAAATATGTGTGCATGCTAAGTTGCTTCAGTTGTATCCAACTGTTTACAACCTACTGTATTGCACCCTGCCAGGCTCATAAATAATAATTTAATAATATTTATTATTTCTTAATAATAATTCAAAGAAGTATTTAATAATTCAAAGAACATACGCAAGAGTAAACCACAAACAGTCGTCTTTTAGAGAGGTCCAAAAACATCAATTCAGTTACATGTGTCTTCTCTTTTGCTTGGGACATAAATTTTAGATTGGATTTACATATAATATTAAAGAAATGTGTGTGGGATATAGTTTAAAGATAAAGAAAATTTCTGTTGTGGCACAATTTCAATTAAATCCCATAATGTAGAAAACTATCTGATATTCTCCAGCCAGTATATTGTCCAAGTCCATAAATTTCAGGTTTATTTACAAACTTCCTAGGCAGATTAGGCACATTCCGCCAAATACATCTAGTAGACAAGGACTCCCGCTTATCTTTCTACTAGCAAATGCTCTAGTATGTTTACCAGGGTAAATGTTGCTCTTGTTGTTCAGGATGGGGAACACATGTATACCTGTGGTGGATTCATTTCGATATTTGGCAAAACCAATACAATATTGTAAAGTTTAAAAATCAAATAACATTAAAAAATAAATAAATAAAAACAAAACAAACAAACAAAAACAAGAATAAGAATGGGAATGTTGGTTGTTGAATATAGTGCTCTAAACAAATTTGTAGTGAACTGTGAAAAAAACAACTCTGATTTCTATTTCTGTAATGTTAAGGCAGAAAAGCTAACATTTATGAGTATCATCTAAGCTAGGATGTCCAAAGTATTATTTCTTTTTATTCCCCAAAACCACTCCTACAAAGTACAAAAAGAAGATATTTTTTGTTATCAAGTCAAACACTGAGGCAAGTGTGGTGTATCTTACTTGAAAAAAAAAACTTATAGGAACTTTATTTATAAACTATTATTGATGTTTATAATAATAATAATGAAATGATATGATTCCTAGGATCTGTTACATAACTTTCCCATTGCCTTTGCCTACAGTGTGGCAAGATTTGTTCTTCAAACAATTCTGTTGAATTCAAAGCCAACCCATTATTTTTTACTATTCCATGCTTCCTTGAATGATGTGAAATCAGAGTCAAGAAGGATGTTAGGAGAATATTATTATTTAAAAACTTTTTTTCATGTGGAAACTAGAAGAAAAGTTACTTAGGGTAAATAAATATTATGGAGAAAGGTATACAATTTTGAAATTTTCCACATGATCAGAGAGAGGTGAAAAGTTATTTATGGTTTGAGTTTATTTTTTTTTTTTAATTTTATTTTATTTTTAAACTTTACAATATTGTATTAGTTTTGCCAAATATCGAAATGAATCTGCCACAGGTATACATGTGTTCCCCATCCTGAACCCTCCTCCCTCCTCCCTCCCCATAGCATCCCTCTGGGTCGTCCCAGTGCACCAGCCCCAAGCATCCTGTATCGTGCATCGAACCTGGACTGGTGACTTGTTTCATACATGATATTATACATGTTTCAATGCCATTCTCCCAAATCTTCCCACCCTCTCCCTCTCCAACAGAGTCCATAAGACTGTTCTGTACATCAGTGTCTCTTTTTCTGGTTTGAGTTTAGAAATGTGAAAGGGAGATGAATCTGGAGATATGTTTTGGAGCTTGTGATGGAGTAAAGGGATTAGATTTAATGAATCTCTCCTGTTGGTATTTTAATATCAGAATTTTTAAGCCTAAACCCAATTGTGGGAACATAGTCTTTAATATACCATAGGAAGAGTATAAGTAAGAATGTATCTTGGTACTCAGAAATCTATATTTTATATAATGGAAAAGCAGATGTCAAAGTCTATTATACAAAAGCAAGACAAGATTAATCCTACTTTCAAACTAGAGAAGTGACAAAAAGTTTAAAAAAGTAGCTGATAAGAGCATCACATTACTTTCTAGAGATAAATCAATTCATAGAAGAAAGAGATAGGTTTACAACTCTTGTTTTTAGTCAAATCAGAGCAATCTTTAAACATGTTATAAAACATTTTCATCTATGAGTAAACAGTCTGAAACTTTGGGCAGAACTCAAGGGATTGTAAATATAAGAGAAATTTACTATTATTACTTATATTCAATTGAATTTAGTTTTACTTTTCTTTGAATATCATTAACTCTTTTTCTTCCTTTTGTTGTGTATGCAGAAAGAAAAATGAGGAGGCAATACTTCTCTGAATTTTAATTTCAAATGTAGAAGCATCCCTGCATTTAAAATTTTGTTTCATTTTTTGGGTAAGAGATATATTTGATAATATACCTGTTCATAATACTAAGAATCTGATTTTAAAAAGCAAGTGAAATAGAAAGAACCCTAGATTACTTTTTCAGATTAAACTAAAAAAAAACTAAAAAATATAAACAGAATTCTGCCAGTATTCTGATTACTTTTCTTACTTTTATTTGAAGTCAAAGGCATGTTTTACTTCTTTTATCCTCCTGATATTGTATTGAAAGTTCATACTGAAATCTTTTTACACTTTTAAACTTTGCATATCATTACTGTTTGTTTTCTAAATTATCTTGTCTAGAATTTCAGGAATTTGTAGATGGTTAGAACAAAAGCCATAAGTTAAAGTAGAGCATACAGATAATTTAACATCGTTTTAGAGCTGATATCTACTTGGCCTTGATTTAAACGGGACACACATTATCAGAACTTTTCAGTCAGTTCAGAGACTAGGGGAGATTAGAAGTGGTGAAAGAATTCCCAGACTGTTGAGAACTTTAGACAGTGAAGTACATTGTACAAAGGAGGAAAACAAAGTCCAGAAATTAGACTAAAAGCTATTGTGGCACATTCTTAATGCCATGCATAGTAGTCAGACTAAAGCCTCTCCACAAACATGTCCATGTCCACAAAAACCTCAGAGCCTACGAAAATGTTATTTTAAATGGCTAAAAAAGATTACAGATGTAATTAATGATACAGACTCTCTGGATCTTGGGAATTCTACTCAGGGCAGGGGAGTCTGTGATGAGAATGGCCTGGGTGCACTGACTGCCAGAGGCCCCTTGTCCCAAATTTGTCAGTAGGATCTGGGTCATGCCACTTATCAATCAAACTGTATCCTCTCAATGCCTCAGACCCTCCATGCTCATCTATTGCTCTTCAGGAGAAAAGTCTTTGTTTTCTAGACTGAAAGCAAAAGGGGCAGGAGGAACAACCTCATTTGATACTCCTTATACATTTGAACGTCTTCTTGTATGTGTTCATGCTTTTTCATAATTTAAATCCCTTTTCGTTAGGCTTCTGTTTTCCAGCTTTAGGTATCTTTGTTGTTGCTCAGTTGTTAAGTCATTTTTGACTCTTTTTGAACCTGTGGACGGCAGCGTGCCAGGCTTCCCTGTCCTTCACTATCTGCCAGAGTTTGCTCAAACTTGCCTTCTTTGAATCAGTGATGTTATCTAACCATCTCCTCCTCTGCTGTCACCTTTTCCTTTTGCCCTCAATCCTTCTGAGCATCAGAACTTTTCCAGTGAGTCAGTTCTTCACATCAGGTGACTGAAGTAATGGAGCTTCCCCTTCAGCATCAGTCCTTCCAATGAATATTCAGGACTGATGTCCTTTAGGATTGACTGGCTTGATCTTCTTGCAGTCCAAGGGGCTCTCAAGAGTCTTCTCCAGCACCACAACTCAAAAGCATCAATTCTTTGGTGCTCAGTGTTCTTTATGGTCTAACCCTCACATCCGTACATGACTACTGGAAAAACCATAGCTTTGACTATATGGACCTTTGTTGGCAAAGTGATGTTTCTGCTTTTTAATACACTGTTTAGGTTTGTCATGTTGTTTTCTCCCAAGAAGCAAATGTCTTTCCATAGTGTGGCTCCAGTCACCATCTGAAGTGATTTTGGAGCCCAAGAAGATAAAATCTGTCACTGTTTCCACTTTTCCCCATCTATTTCCCATGAAGTGATGCTACCAGATGCCATCATCTTAGGCTTTTGAATGTTGAATTTTAAGTCAGCTTTTTCACTTTCCTCTTTCACCTTCACTGAGGGCTTTTTAGTTTCTTAGAGAAAAAATATTCATGGATACTATACAAGGGAAACTAAAATAATGGCCAAATTAGAGATATCAGTTAATCTTAATGAGACACGTTACAATGGCTCCAATCAAATATTTAAAATATTGTGTTTTGAACATTTGTATTTTTATATAAGCATATTATTCTCACAAATTTCTATTTTAATAAGTACAACAGTGTTAGTTTATGCAGCTATATATCCATTGTTATATCTATTTTTGTTATAGGTCTATTGTCATAGATTTCCAGTGTATCTCCTGTGTCCCACAGACTTAATGCTCATTTAGAAATATTTCTTGACAAGAAAAAGTTAATTACTATTTTGTGGTATCCCTAAACTCCATGTTAAGTTTTACTAATGTGGAAATTTTAATAGCCATAGATATTTATAACAGTTGACACAGTTTTCTAGTTGTCCTCTAACTCAATACTGGAAAACAACTTTTATATCTTCCCTAGAACTGCAAGTGTATTTAATGTATTAAATCAATTAAATCTAGGACATCTTGTTATTTTACCATTCTTAAATCTAACATCTGTATGTAATGGCATTAGAATACAATTATACACAAATACATATTTAAATATTAGTCTGTGAAATACTAATATATAGGGATTACTTTTTCATATAAAACATTTTTCCTCAAGACAGTCATCAAATTGTGTAATATATTATCAGGCTTCCTACATTTAATATATTTTTATAAGATATTTATCAACTTATATTTTGGTTGTTTATAATTTGGGAGATTCAAAGAGGAAGTAAAATGAAAGAAAAATATACAGGGTACCTTAAATAATTTTAAGGAAGGGAGGGCTCTGGGAAGATTGGAAATTCAGTGGATGCTAAACTTTTTAACGGTCTACAGATTTTTTTCTAAACAACTTTGCATCCGGAACCTAAATTTGGGTGGGACAAAAAGGTCAAAACTTTATCAAGCTGTGGGAAAAGAGGGAGAGATATGGAGAGAAAAAAGAGAAAGAAAGGAAACAAAGGAGGAAGTGTACTCCATTTGATTTCCTGACTGAAGATTTTAAATTAAATGCAATCGCCTTCTTTTTCTATTCATTGCTATTTACAACTATCTTCCATTCAATTAAATTATCTAATATTTGATCTTTATTGTATTCTATATTACTTAATCTGGTATGTGCAAATTTGCAAAACTTTTCATTTGTTCTGGTCTTCTTGTATTTCTATACTCATAAAATCAATGCATTCTTCAACTTGGGTACTTTTAGAAAAGAAGAGCATGCAAGTTTTTTTTTTTTTTTTTTTTTTAGCAGTTTGAATAACTGTGATGTTTGTTTATCACATTGGAAATTAATGAAGGATTTCTTTCCTCTCAAAATGATAGTCATGTAACCCAGAGTCTGGGAAAATTATCAATATCTTATCTAAATTAAAATCTAAATTAAATCTGTTTTTCTCCCTCTGATCCAACTTCTTCTTGGTGAGTATCCAATTATTGTAGTGAATTTATTGTTGTTTGAAACTGGAGGAATATTAAAAACATTGAAGGAATTACTCAGAATAAAGTCGTATAGCATTCTATTCAAAGAAAAAAAAAGTACGAACTGGTGTGAGAACAGAACAAATGTAAGAATTAGAATCAAAAACTCATGGAGGCTGTAAAGCAAATGAAACCATTAAGAGAATGATAAGGCAACCTGAAACATGGTAGAAAATATATGCAAGTCATTTATCTAATAACAGCTTAATATCCAAAGATGGTACGATATCCAAATCATACATTTCAAAAACAAAAACAAACAATATGATTAAAATTGGGTAGAGAGACAGAACTGACATTCTTTCAGTGAAGATACACAGAGGATCAACAAGTATGTGAAAAGGTGCACAATAGCACTAATCATCAGGGAAATGTAAATCAAAACCCAAAATGAGATGTCATTTCACAACATTTAGAATTTGTACAATCAAAATGATAAGAAAGAACAAGGGTTAGTAAGAATGAGTGCTGTTAGTGGGAATGTAAATTGGTGCAATACATTACGGAAAACAGTATGCGAGTACCTCAAAAAAATACAAATAGAACTGCCATATGCTCAAAATTCTCCAAGCCAGGCTTCAGCAATACATGAACCATGAACTTCCAGATGTTCAAGCTGATTTAGAAAAGGCAGAGGAACCAGAGATCAAATTGCCAATATCTGCTGGATTATGGAAAAAGCAAGAGAGTTCCAGAAAAACATCTATTTCTGCTTTATTGGCTATGCCAAAGCCTTTGACTGTGTGGATCACAATAAATTGTGGACAATTCTGAAAGAGATGGGAACACCAGACCACCTGACTGCCTTTTGAAAACCTGTATGCAGATCAGGAAGCAACACTTAGAATTGGACATGGAACAACAGACTAGTTCCAAATACAAAAAGGCATACATCAAGGCTATATATTGTCACCCTGCTTATTTAACTTATATGCAGAGTGCATCATGATAAACACTGGGCTGAATGAAGCACAAGCTGGAATCAAGTTTGCCAGGAGAAATATCAGTAACCTCATATATGCAGATGACACACCCTTATGGCAGAAAGTGAAGAACTAAAGAGCCTCTTCATGAAAGTGAAAGAGGAGAGTGAAAAAGTTGGCTTAAAGCTCAACATTCAGAAAACGAAGATCATGGCATCTGGTCCCATCACTTCATGGGAAATAGATGGGGAAACACTGGAAACACTGGCTGACTTTTGGGCTCCAAAATCACTGCAGATGGTGACTGCAGCCATGAAAATAAAAGACACTTACTCCTTGGAAGGAAAGTTATGACCAACCTAGACAGCATATGCAAAAGCAGAGATATTACTTTGCCAACAAAGGTTCATCTAGTCAAGGCTATGGTTTTTCCAGTGGTCATGTATGGATGTTAGAGTTGGACTATAAAGAAAGCTGAGCACCAAAGAATTGATGCTTTTGAACTGTGGTGTTGGAGAAGACTCTTGAGAATCCCTTGACCTGCCAGGAGATCCAACCAGTCCATCCTAAAGGAGATAAGTCCTAGGTGTTCATTGGAAGGACTGATGCTAAAGCTGAAACTCCAATACTTTGGCCACCTGATGCAAAGAGCTGACTCATTTGAAAAGACTCTGATGCTGGGAAAGACTGAGGGCAGGAGGAGAAGGGGACAACAGAGGATGAGATAGTTGGATGGCATCACCGACTCAATGGGCATGGGTTTGGGTGGACTCTGGGAGTTGGTGATGGACTGGGAGGCCTTGCGTGCTGCGGTTCATGGGGTCCCAAAGAGTCAGACACCACTGAGTGACTGAACTGAACTGATGGTCTAGCAATCCTAGTTCTGGATATGAATTCAAAGGAAATGGAAACAGGATCTTGAAGAGATATTTGCCTTCCCACGTTCCCTGTAACTCTATGAAACACCTAGGTTCTGTTCTTTAAAGGATGAATGGATAAATAAGTGGTACACAGGTGCCATATACGGATAAAACACACACACACACAAACAACTAAGTACCATTGACCATGAAAAGAAGGACATTCTGCCATTTTTGACAACATATATGGACCCTGAAGGCATTATGCTCAGTGAAATAGATCTGACAAAGACCAATGCTATATGATATCAGGAATATGTGGAATCCAAATTCATAGAAACTGAGACTAGAATGGTGAATTCCAAGAGCTTGAGGGCAAGGGAAACGGAAGATTTAGTCAAAGGGTACAAACTGCCAGTCATAATATGGATAAGTTATGGGAAACTAACGTACAGCATGGGGATTATAACTAATAACGCTGCATTATATAGTTAAAAGCTGCTAGGAGATTAAATCTTAAATGTACACACCCCACAAAAGAATTTATGTGGCAGAATGTAGGTTTAGCTAACACCATGGTAATAACTATTGTACAAAATGCAAATATATCAAGTCAAACACTTTGTACACAGTACACTTACACAGATTTTGTGTCAGGTGTATCTCAATAAAGCTGGGGAAAAAAGAAACCCGTTGATGAAGAGTCTGATAATACTAGAAGAGCACAGAGTATTTCTACAACTTTCAGATAACAGAAAAATCTTTAAAGGTACCTCTACATAAATCATGGTATCAAATATTATTTATGTATCAATGTATGGTTGCTGCTGCTGCTAAGTCGCTTCAGTCGTGTCCGACTCTGTACGACCCCATAGACGGCAGCCCACCAGGCTCCCCCATCCCTGGGATTATCCAGGCAAGAACACTGGAGTGGGTTGCCATTTCCTTCTCCAATACGTGAAAGTGAAAAGTGAAAGTGAAGTTGCTCAGTTGTGTCCGACTCTTCACGACCCCATGGACTGCAGCCTACCAGGCTCCTCCATCCATGGGATTTTCCAGGCAAGAGTACTGGAGTGGGGTGCCGTTGCCTTCTCTGAATGTATGGTTACTTGGCTATATTTCTAACAAATGAAACAAAAATTAGCTGTAATTTAGCTTTTTCAAATATCAACATGTATAAATGATGATAGTTCATTATAACAGAGATGGATTTTGAGGGCAATGAAGTGAAGTGAAGTGAAAGTCACTCAGTTGTGTCCATCTCTTTGAGAAACCATGGACTATACAGTCCATGGAATTCTCCAGGTCTGAATACTGGAATGGGTAGCCATTCCCTTTTCCAGGGGAATCTTCCAAACTCAGAGATCTAACCCAGGTCTCCCACATTGCAGGCAGATTCTTTACCAATTGAGCCACAAGGGGAATCCTTTGAGAGCAATATGCTAAGGGAAATCAGTACAAAAGGATAAAAATCACATTTTGTATGATCTCACATATATAATCTAAAAAAATCATAAATATAGAGAACAGATTGGTGATTGTCAGAGGCAAGGGATCAGGACTGAGAAAAATGAGTGAAGCTGATCAAAAAGTAAAAAATTTCAGTTATAAGATAAATAAGTGCTGGGAATATGAGGTACAGACAGCGTGGTTACTATAACTAACTATAGAAAGTGAAAGAAAGAAAGTGAAGTTGCTCAGTTGTGTCTGACTCTTAGTGACCCCATGGACACCAGTCTCCTCCATCCATGGGATTTTCTAGGCAAGAGTACTGGAGTGGGTTGCCATTTCCTCCTCCTGGGAATCTTCCCAATCCAGGGATTGAACCCAGTTCTCCCACATTGCAGGCAGACGCTTTAACCTCTGAGCCACCAGGTAAGTCCTAACTAACTATACTATACTTATGTTTGAAAGCTGTTAAGATAGTAGATCTAGAAAGTTCTCATCACAAGAAAAAAAAATTGTAACTATGTGAGGTGACAGATGTTTAAACTTATTGTGGTAAACATTTTATAATATATACATATATCAAATCATTATGTTACACACCTTAAACTAATACAATGCCATACATCCATTATGTCACAATAAAAATGCGTGAATGAATAAGTGACATGATGTGTGCTTTTTTGTGAGTAAAATTATCATTTAAAGTTTATTCTTAGAATCATGTATTGAGTCTATCTAACATGGCTGATACCAAGATTACTTAAGTAATATATGCTTCTAAAAGATTCCCTTCTAATCATGTAACACTTAATTCTAATGTGATCAAAACAAGTACTGTCTCTGAAATGAAAATAATAGTAAAATGTAACTTTTATAGTTTTTTTTTTCTTTACTGATAATTACTACTTATTGATGACTTATTTACTGCCTTTTGAATAACAGCTTTCAACATTTTGAGTAGCATCAGACTCTTTTTCTTTTCAAAATTTATTTTTCAGGGTAAAAAACTGACTCACTTTATATCAGCATATACAGTCAACTAACATCAATTCCTACATGAGAAAGTTCACATGTCAATAATACATTATACTATCTAATAAAGCAGTCATAAATTACGATAAAATTATAGATTTTTCATCCTAATAAATCAATTAATGGCTGCATTACTTTCTCCCACCACAAGAAAATGACTATATATACATATAGACTATATATATAGTCATGTATATATGCATGAAAGCTATCTATCTTTCCAACCATTCCCAAAATTACTGAGAGAGAAATAAGTTGCTGGATTATGAAAACAAAACAAATTAGCACTTAAATATATCTGTTTACATTTTTAACAAAAATGAGATAATAAAGATAAAAGATAACTTCTGAAGTAATACTTAAATTTTATGTAGCATGAAATGACAGTAAAAAAGAACAGATGAGTTTTACTGCTATAATGATTTTAATATCCATTATCAAATGATTTTATAACTTGCAAACTTCACACATTAAAATCTGAGAGTTACATAATATTTTAAATTTCTATTCAGTGCAAGATATTTCTATCTTTCCAAAATAAGTGAACATTATGCAAACAGTTAAATATCAATGTAAGTTTTTCAACTATTGTTACTGAAACAATATCAGAGCATATGTATTACTTCAAGCTTGGAATTGTTTTGTAGATGTGCTGTGTATTTGGAAATCACATTTTGTGATGCAGCTAATTTGAAATAGTTACATTTCCAACATCTATACCAGTATTGGGAACAGCTATTGATAAAAGGACTCCTTGGCAAAACAGTTGTCCTGTTAAATGGAGAATGTACTGTGCCTGATATCTTTAAGTAATTTGTAAAGAACACATTACTTAGATAGCTATAGATTCTATTATCTCATGGTTAAGATTACAATCTATTATACATTTCATTTATATAATCCATTTATAAATAATAATGCACTACTTTTCAAAAATAAATAAGAATTTAAACACACTAGAATCAATAAATATAATTAAAATAATAGTCATCTGCATTCATTTGTCTCCCAGCTATTTGGTGAAATTACTGAAGCATAGAGCCAAACAGCTAATACTGTATTTAGTTTTGTTTATTAAAATAATGAAAGTATGTTAATGACAAAGTAAAAAAAATACATAATAGAAATTAATGTACTGTGAAGTAAATTTTTGTTTGAAAATCGAGACAAGTACAATAAAAGCTTAAGTCTTTAAATGAACATTGTATAATGTGCATTTAACAAGTATTAAATCATTTTTATTGAAGTGTATTTGCAAATTGTACACAATGAAAAATGACAGCAATGTGCTCAAAACAGACTAAGTGTAGTGTATGGATTTAGAATAATTTCAAACAGTACTCAAGTTATTTTGTACAATCCACAGAAAACAGGAGTTAAATATGCATTTTTTTACCCTCTTTAGTGTTTACATCCATGTATCATCTAATCTCATTCTAATATAGTTAATTCTTACACTTAATAATTCCTCTACAAAAGTTTCCTTTTGATTCAAATAAAAATAAACCCCAAGTATCTCATATACAGTGTATATATCATAAATACTAAGTAGTATATGCATGTATAGGAAAATTTGACAGGATCCTAATATAATTAGAATTAATATATAATGTTACCAATAAGGAAGATCAAATGCCACTAATTTTGACATACTTTAAATATTATTTAATTTATACATGAATCACATTTCCAAAAATACAATATCATATATGTATAGACTACCATTTAAAATACATTATATAAATCTTGTGAATAAAGAAAAGTATCTTAGTTTATGAGTATTAATGATTAAATGACATTATTTAACAAAGACTTTCAAACAAGGTAATTATGATTTTATTTATTTATTTGTATTCACATACAGTTGATTTACATTATTAGATTAGTTTCATGAGAAGAACACAGTAATTCAATATTTTCATAGAAATATTACATTTAATTTAATTTGGATGACCATTATATCTACTACTGTGGGCAACAATCCCTTGGAAGAAATAGAGTAGCCCTCATAATCAACAAAAGTCCAAAATGCAGTATTTGGCTGAGGTCTCAAAATTGACAAAATGATATAGGTTCACTTCCAAGGCAAACCATTCAACATCAGAGTAATCCAAGTCTATGCCCCAACCACTGAAGAAGCTGAAGCTGAATGGTTCTATGAAGATACACAAGACCGCCTAGAATGAAGACCAAAAACAGATGTCCTTTTCATCATAGGGGAATGGAATGCAAAATAGGGAGTTAAGAGATACCTGGAGTAAAAGGCAAGTTTGGCCTTGGAGTACAAAAGGAGAGAGGGCAAAGGTTAACAGTTTTGCCAAGAGAACACATTGGTCATAGCAAACACCCTCATCCAACAACACAAGAGAAGACTCTACACATGGACACGACCAGTTGGTCAATACCGAAATCAGCCTGATTACATTCTTTGCAGTCAAAGATTGAGAAGCTCTATAAAGTCAGCAAAAACAAGACCGGGAGCTGACTGTGGCTCAGATCATGAACTCCTTATTGCCAAATTCAGACTTAAATTGAAGAAAGTAGGGAAAACCACTTCAAGTATGACCTAAATCAAATCCCTTATGATTATACAGTGGAGGTGACAAATAGATTCAAAGGATGAGATCTGGTAGAGAGAGTGCCTAAAGAACTATGGACGGAGATTAATAACATTATATAGGAGGCAGTGACCAAAATCATTCCAAAGAAAAAGAAATACAAGAAGGCAAAGCAGTTGTCTGAGGAGGCTTTACAAATATCTGAGGAAAGAAGACAAGTGAAAGGCAAGGGAAAAGAGGAAAGATATACCTAACTGGAACTGAAGAGTTTCAGAGAGTAGTAAGGAGAGATAAGAAGGCCTTCTTAAATAAACAGTGGGAAAAAAATAAAGGAAAACTATAGAAAGAGAAAGACTAGAAATCTCTTCAATAAAATCGGAGATACCGAGGGAGAATTGCATGCAAGTATGGGCATCATAAAGGACAAAAATGGGAAGAACCTAACAGAAGCAGAAGAGATTAAGAAGAGATACACAGAACTATACAAAAATGTTGCCATTAACCTAGACCCACACATCCTGGAGTGGGAAGTCAAGTGGGCCTCAGGAAGCACTGCTACAAACAAAGCTAGTAAAGGTGATGGAATTCCAGCACAGCTATTTCAAATCCTAAAAGATGATGTTGTGAAAGTGCTACACTCAATATGCCAGCAAAATTGGAAGAGTCAGCAGTGGTCACAGGACTGGAAAAGGTCAGTTTTCATTTCAATTCCAAAGAAAGGCAATGCCAAAAGAATGCTCAAGCTAGCATACAAATGTGCTCATTTCACATACTAGTAAGGTTATACTCAATATCTTTCAAGCTAGGCTTCAGCAGTACATGAACCAAGAACTTCCAGATGTGCAAGCTGGGTTTAGAAAAGGCAGAGGACCGGAGTTCAAATTGCCAACATTGGTTGGATCATTTAAAAAGCAAGGGAGTTCCAGAAAAACATCTACTTCTGCTTCATTGCCTATGCCAAAACCTTTGATTTATTGTGGATCACAAGAAACTGTAGAAAAATTTTAAAGAGCTGGGAATACCAGACTACATAACTTGTCTCCTGAGAAACCTGTATGAAGGTCAAGAAGCACAGTTAGAACCAGCCGTAGAACAATGGACTGGTTCAAAATTGGGAAAGCAGTGTGACAAGGCTGTTTATTGTCAGCCTGTTTATTTAATTTATATGTTGAATACATCACATGAAATGTTGGGCTGGATGAATCACAATCTGGAATCAAGATCAACAGGCTCAGTATGCAGATGATACCACTCAAATGGTGAGAGTGAAGAGTAACTAAAGAACCTCTTGGTGAGGGTGAAAGAGAAGAGTGAAAAATCTGGCTTAAAAATCAACATTCAAAAAACTAAGATCACAACATCCAGTTCTATCACTTCATGGCAAACAGAAAGGGAAAAAGTGTCAAATTTCATTTTCCTGGGCTCCACCATCAATGTGGACTGTGACTGCTCCCACAAAATGGAATGACACTTGCTGCTTGGAAGGAAATCTGTGACAAACCTAGACAGTGTATTGGAAAGCAGACACATCACTTTGCTGACAAATATCCGTCTAGGCAAAGCTATGGCTTTTCCAGTAGTCATGCAAGGATGTGAGAGTTGGACAATAAAGAAGGTTGAGCCTTGAAGAACTGATGCTTTTGACTTGTGGTACTGGAGAAGACTCTTAAGTTCCTTGGACTGCAAGAAAATCAAACTAGTCAATCCTAAAGGAAATCAACCCTGAATACTCATTGGAAGGACTGATACTGAAGCTGAAGTTCCAATCCTTTGGCCACCTAATGCAAAGAGCTGACTCATTAGAAAATACTCTGATGCTGGAAAAGATTGAAGGCCAAAGGAGAAAATTGTGGCAGAGGATGAGATGGTTAGATAGCATCACCAACTCAATGGACATGAATTTGACCAAACTCTGGGAGATAGTGTAGGATAGGGAAGTGTGTCATGCTGCAGTCCATGGCAATGAAAAGAGTTGGATATGATTAGCAACTGAACAACAACTTGGTAGCTCTGTTTTTAGTTTTTTTAGGAACTGCCATACTGTTCTCCCAAGTGGTTGCATCAGTTGACATTTCCATCAATAGGGTAGGAGAGTTGCCTTCTCTCCACTCCCTTTCCAGCATTTATTGTTTCTGGGTTTGTTGGTAATAGGCGTTCTGCCTTGTGTGAGGTAGTATCTCATTGTTTTAATTTGCATTTCTCTAACAATTAGCAATGTGGCACATCTTTTGATATGCCGCTTTTCCATCTGTATGTTTTCTTTGGAGGAATATCTATTTAGGTCTTCTGCCCATTTGTGGATTGAGTTGTTTGTTTTTATGCTGGTAAGCATCATGAACTGTTTGTAAAATTTTAGAGACTAATTCCTTGTTGGCCATATCATTTGCAAATATTTTCTCCCAATCTGTGGGTTGTCTTCTCATTTTGTTTATAATTTCCTTTGTTGTACAAAAGCTTTTAAGTAGGTCCCTTTCATTTATTTTTGCTTTTATTTCTATTATTCTTGGAGATGGATCAAAAATATGAATAAATATGTTTTGAAAGAAGTCATGCATATGGCCAAAAGGAATCCACCAGCTTTAATAATCAGGGAAATGCTGATTGATAGCAAATTGACAAATAGCCTGTGAAAATGGCTATTTAAAAGTAGACAAGAAATAACAAGTGCTAGTGAGGGTTTGGAGAAAAGGGAATACTTGTTTACTGTTGCTGGGAATGCAATTTAGTGAAGTAACTATGAAAAACAGTATAGAATTTCCACACAAAAAAATAAAAATAGAACTATCATATGATCCAACAAGTTTACTCCTAGGTATTTATCCAAAGAAAACAAAGACTCTAACTGGAAAAGATACATGCATCCCTATATTAATTTCAGCATTATTTACTATAGTCAAGATATGGAAAAACCTAAATATATATATATATATATACACACACACACACACACACAAAATGAAATATTACTAGACACAAAAAATAAAATCTTGATATTTGTGACAATGGACCTCAAGGGCATTATGCTAAGATAAATACATCAGACAGAGAATCTTTCTTATAAGTGTAATCTAAAAAAAAAATCAAAACAAACAAAAAACAAGAACCAGAAATTCATAGCTACAGAAAACAGATTGGTCGTTTCCAGAGGTGATAATGAGGAGTAAAAGAATTCAATGAAGGGTGCCAAAAAGAAAATTGATGATGCAATTTACACATCACTCAAAGGATAATATGAGGTCATTTTAGTGATGAAAATATTCTGTGTATTGACTACATGTCTAATGTAGTCAATATATTAGACATGTGAACATCCTGGTTGTGATGTACCACATTTTGCAATAGTTTGTCACTGGGAGAAACTGAGTAAGGGTTTCAATAGGTTCTCTCTATATTATTTCTTTCAACTGTATGTAATTCTATAATTACATCAGAAGAAATTCAAGTAAAAGATTTTATATAAAATCATAAAAACAAACAAAAAAAATTAGACATTTAATGTCTGGTTCATACTTTAAGTGGTAAACTCATCCATAATCTTTTTCACCAATCTTACATTAGTACATGAATTCACATTGACCA
Organism: Bos mutus; assembly: GCF_027580195.1. Classification (NCBI taxonomy): domain Eukaryota; kingdom Metazoa; phylum Chordata; class Mammalia; order Artiodactyla; family Bovidae; genus Bos; species Bos mutus. The sequence goes on along the minus strand of NC_091633.1, from coordinate 46,792,508 downwards.
TGGAGAGGAAGACTATACAAACAAGTTGAAACTTTGAATACATTTCACAGGTAATTTTTTGAAAAATATATTCCTTAATATTATTTTCAAATTAAGAATTAGCCAGTCTCTACCATTTCATCAGTCTATTTTCATCAGTCTAACTTGATGAGTTTTCATCACATGTTCACATGAACTGAACTGATAGTATTTTCTGAAGAAGGAAGTTGTTAAGAGGTAGCAGGTTAACACGAAGAAGGCAATGGCACCCCACTCCAGTACTCTTGCCTGGGAAATCCCACGGACAGAGGAGTCTGGTAGGCTATAGTCCATGGGGTCGCTAAGAGTCGGACACGACTGAGCAACTTCACTTTCACTTTTCACTTTCATGCATTGGAGAAGGAAATGGCAACCCACTCTAGTGTTCTTGCCTGGAGAATCCCAGGGACGGAGGAGCCTGGTGGGCTGCTGTCTATGGGGTTGCACAGAGTCGGATACCACTGAGGCGACTTAGCAGCAGCAGCAGGAGCAGCAGGTTAACAATTAACCTTATTGAAAAGGGTATTAGGAGGATGACTGTTATTTTATTAAGTGACTGTAAAATATATACTACTTTGGGAAACCACTAAATACCATGGATATAAGGAGAAGAAAAGAAAGTAGCAGAATAGAAAACAAAACTTTTTATTTAAATAAAAATTATGAATGGACAGAAAATATATTTCTCCTTTGTGAGATCAATCAACAGTGACAAAATAACCTACTAATTCCTTTAAGATTATAATTAGTAACTACTATTTAATTATTTAAACTCTTTCATTCTAAACTTGCTTTCAATCTTAGCAAAATAATGCTATATTTTCAAAGCACTTGATAAAAATGAGTATTATTAAAATGATTAACATCACATGAAGACTGGGACGACCCAGAGGGATGGTATGGGGAGGGAGGAGGGAGGAGGGTTCAGGATGGGGAACACATGTATACCTGTGGTGGATTCATTTTGATATTTGGCAAAACTAATACAATTATGTAAGGTTTAAAAATAAAATAAAATTAATTAAAAAAACAAAAACAAACAAACAAAATATATAAAGACAAGTGAATATTATAGATTAAATATTTTGTGTGCATTAGCCAATCATTTTTGTATCAGTTCTTATTTACTCTTATTTATTACCATCATGTAAAGGCCCTATATTAAAATAATTTTGCTTATAATATTTTAAATACAATTTCTGTAAAGATCTCTCATCCAGTCCCTACCTATGAAGGGTTGAGTATAGTTATCAGTAGAGTGAACAAGACTACAGCCAGGATGCTCCTTGGTTGGATTTTACCCATTAACAGGAAGTTGTCTGTCCCTTCCTCTTCTTCCTGTCATGGTTGAAAGGTTTAAAGATGGAGTTAGGGGTCAGGGATTGCACTGAAAAGACACAGAATTTCTATTCTCTAATATACTAAACCATTACTTGGTCTCCTAAAGCTGCAATATAAACAGTGAAGATGTAGATGGTTCACCTTCCTCTTACTAGTTTTTTGATACTTTTCAGGGACACTGGAAATTTGGAGACTTGACCCAAGAGACAAAGGGGAAAAAGGAGGCAAAAAGGGGCTCCCCTCTTGCATACACATGGTATCCCTATGTTGGTAAACAGACCCATATTTTCTTTGCATCAATTTTCCAATTTTCCTGTACCTCTCAAGGTTGATTTGGAGATTTGTTCTTCCCAGCAGAGTTGTAATATAGTGATGCAGAGGAGGCAATCCCAGCAGCAGCCCTTCTATGACTTGTTCATAGTTCTATTATTAGATCTACCATCCTGATTCCAATGAATTTTTCTTTTTTTTTTTTTTAATCTCAGTGTGGCTTTCAGGGTAAGGACAACATCTCACTTGAGTCCCCAAGACAAGAATTGGATAAGAATTTCTGTAAGAACTCAATAAGTATCCACTGGATAAATCAATGAATAAATGAATTATTCTTGATGTTAAAGAATAAAGTAGCTCTACTGATCAAGGAGCTCTATAGAGAAGATCATTGCTCCAAAGGAAAACATAATCTAATTGAATTAAGCATTTCATGGAGACTAGATCTATTAAAAAGCTTTAAAACACTGTTCTAAATTGTTTCTTAGTGTAGTAAGGTGTCTAAAAGCTACACTACTATGTTGTGGTTTTCAACATGATCTCAAGCAGGTTAGTTTAATTAAATCATAAAATGTTTCAACATTTCAAATTTGATTATAACAAAAACATACTCACAGTAAGAACTTTCAGATTAGCTGACCAGAATTCTATGGTTCCTCACTCCAGAGAGAAAACATACACAGCTTGTGGAAAGCTACCCTGATTTTTTAAAGAATATTCTTCCAAAATTAAAAAGACCAAACATTATGAGACATAATTTTCAGTGAGGTTGATTTAGCTTGCATAAATTTTATTTGTATGGTTCCCCAAACTGTGAATTTAACTTACTGAAAATAACAGTAAGAATTTAATGTGTGTTTACAGATGGGTGAGCTTGCTGGTGGAGAGGGTGTCTCATCCATACTATATACTTTATAAGGATGCAGGAAAACTCAGCAGTGAAATGAATTTGTCTTTTGGCTCAGCATTTAGTTACAGAAAGGAAAGGAGAAAGAGAAAAGAAAGTCTTATTTGGGTAATAAGAAAAAATAAAGATTTATCATTCATCAGAAAAATGAGTGCTATAGGAAGATGACGTTGACCCACATTCCATTAGACTAAAACAAGACTCTCTTTACAATCAACATATTGAACAGAGACAAAAGATGATGCTTTAAAAATCAAACTAACATTATTATATAAACAATCTTATTGAACTCATATTTTTTTCTTAGAAGGACAAACACAGTTTTAAATATGATTTTCAAAAGAGTAAAATTAGGGGGAAGGGAAGGAGGCTTGGGGGAGAGGGGATGTATGTACAATTATGGCTGATTTGCATTATTATATGGCAGAAACCAACATAGCATTGTCATTTTTTAAACTGAACTAAAATAATTGCCAATAAAAATATAATTAAAAAATGAAATTATATACAGAAGCGAATTTTGTATACTTGTTAGACATTTGAACTTGACTTAAAAATGTACACATGCTCACATAGTTTGTCCATGTTCTGAATTCTCTGTAACACATACCTTGAAACTGCTTTTTGGTATATTTTGATCTGACTATATTTTTCTCAGAGAAGACATACATTAGGTAACCTTTATCCTATGTCTTGCTTCCCTGGTGGCTCAGTGGTAAAGAATCTGCCTGCCAATGCAGGAGACACGGGGTAGGGAGGATCCCTTGGAGAAGCAAATGGCAACCCACTCCAGTATTCTTGCCTGAGAAATCCCATGGACAAAGAAGTCTTGCAGGTTATGGTCCATGGGGTTGCAAAAGTCAGACAGGACTTAGCGAAGAAACAGCAGTCCTATATTTAGAAATGAAGCCAAGGAGAACCTTGTGGGGCCTTCCCCAGGAAGAGACCCCACCCCTACCCAAGAAAAGCACCAGAACAGTCATGGACCCCTGCAGGTCCTTCGTCTTATCCAGTCTTTGTGAAAAAAACACAAACTACTGGACAAGAGAGGGAAAAGAAAAGAACCATTAACTGCTTACATTAAAGAAAAATTCTCTAGTGATGATTTGTATTGCACATTAACTTTCAGAAGCCTGGACTAGACTGCCAATGATAAAACCTAGTATAGCATTTTATAACCTCTTATAAGTTCAGTTCAGTTTAGTCACTCAGTCGTGTCCGACTCTTTGCGACCCCATGAATCACAGCACGCCAGGCCTCCCTGTCCATCACAAACTCCCGGAGTTTACTCAAACTCAGGTCCATCAAGTCAGTGATGCCATCCAGCCATCTCATCCTCTGTCGTCCCCTTCTCCTCCTGCCCCCAATCCCTCCCAGCTAACTCCAATTTGGTATAGCATTCTTTGTCTCTTGTGAAAGTGACAAAGTGATGAACCCTTTAAATTGCACTGAATTGCAAATGAACATAACTGCCAAGTTGCTACTTGTGGAATATTAATAACTATCCACCAGTGCTTCTTTAACTTAACTGTTCACTGGAATCACAACAAAGATTTAAAAAAAAGAAATGCAGATTCTCAAGCATCCTCATAGAGCTAGCAGATCAGAATCTTGAGTTCTGTCTGCCCCTGTTCTCTCAAATGTAGCCAGAATTGATAATGAATGTCTTAAACAGCTAAGAAGGTCAGCATGTACTGAAAAATAATCTTAGGACAAAGGTGATGGTTAGTAAATGTTTTCTTGTTATGAAGAGAAGTAACAGATTAAATAAAAGCAAAATAAGATGTGTAATCTATGTACCAGAAAATAGTTTTAATTAATTAAATATTAGAAGATTTGGATCTTGTGTGCAAAATAAACCTGGTTAAACTCAAAGCAGTTTAAGAAAGAGGAATGAGTGAAAATTTTGCATAAATAAATTGTCCACATACAGAGAGATTAGAAACCCAGCTGCAGCTTTGATCAAGTCAGACTTGAAAGTGTGGAAGTGTAAACTCAACAGGCTGTTGTGTAATACATGCTATTTTGGCATCAACACTTGATTCCAAAATATGGAGGACAAGAATATATATTCCCCAATCTGCTTTTAGTTTAGGCAGGCTTATCTTCAACAACACACTGCATTGAAAAGTCAGTTCCCACCTTCCTATGCCACATCCTGAAATATCCAACTTTTCACTACTATTACGACAATTTTCAATCTTCAGTGTTTAACTTTTGTTTTCTGAAATAAAAAATAGGAAGGTAAGTCTCTGGAGTATACAAAAAGCTTAGTAAATAAAAGCTTTTAAAATTGTTATAATTATTATTGTCATTATTATAGTGAATCTCCAATATTAGTTTTAGTATTTAAAATATGTAAGGAGATTAATTTCTTGCTGGCATTAACACAAATGCTATGCCTTCTCATACCTAATTAATTAAAACTGGTTTCTGGAGAAGGAAATGGCAACCCACTCCAGTACTCTTGCCTGGAGAATCCCATGGAGGGAGCAGCCTGGTAGGCTGCAGTCCATGGGGTCGCAAAGAGTCAGACACAACTGAGCGACTTCACTTCACTTTCACTTCTGATATATAGATTACATGTCTTACTTCTATTTTAATTTGCTCTTGTTCTCTTCCTAAAAGCCCTTAACAGCTACTGTGGCACCTCTCAACTTTCAACAGATTATCATAGCAGTTTCCTTCTCAAATATAAAATAAAAATGATGTTAGCAATATAAATATATGTCTTGTCTTTTATCTATAATATTTTCCTTTAATATTCTGAGCTTTTGTTTATTTAATTTAATTTTTTGGTTTATCAAGCTCTTAGATCAAACTTCCCTCATTCATTAAAAACGCCTTTCCCAATATTATCTTCCTTTGCTTTATATTCCTTTAAAAACTTTTTTTTCTAAACGACAATGAAGTTTTGATGCTAAGTACTAAGTTTTTCTGTCTAGCAGCAATACTTTTTATTTATTCATATTACTTCTTTTGAGTTGAAACTAGTGTTCTTCTAATCCTTATTACCACCTTTATATGATTGCATCAATTAGTGATGAACTTACCACATGTTTTTGTTAATAAATGTATTTTCTACTCTGAGGAGAGCAAACTTACTTATAATTACAAATCTAGCTGAAATGTAATGGAATACAAAGTTCAATTATGAAAGTATATACAGTGAGAATAAGATAATGAATTATGCATCTTTGTGCCTATAAAGCTTAGCTTAGATCATATAAAAGTGTTCAGTGTTTTTTGTTTAGAAATATAACAGTACATAAGAGATGCAAGACACAGATATCATTACTAAAAATAGTTAAACCATATGCACAAAAAAGAAAAAAATCTCCCTTATTCTTTCATCCAGTACAAAGGATCAGTGAGGTTATATCACTTTTTCACACCATAAAATCAGAGAAGGGTGGAAGACAACTATATTGTTTCACATCACCAAGTATCAGTGTATTTAACTGTAAACAGATGATTGGAAGATATATCCTCCCTTTATCAAATATTAATTTTTTATTGAACAAGATAAAATATATAAAATATAGCTTTCTTATTTTAAAATTGCTCTGTATACATATATCAGTAATTAATATTACTCCAAAAAATGAGACACACAGCCATATTAATTGATCTGGAAAAAATCAGAATACGTCTGACCCCAATCTTCCATACCACTTTTCTAACAACAAATTAATCTGCTATTTGCAGGGCTCCTTGGATATTCCCATTCTCTGGTTAGTACAAAGGTTTTCACAGTAGAGTTAGAGAAAGCTCCTTTGATATTTCATCCAGAGTAGATACTGAAGTTCTGGTGCTTTTATGTGTCAGCCTGGGTTTTTCCCCCTCTTTCTTAGCTCTATAGTTCTTCCAGGCTTTTTTGGAGCAGTTGAAGCCTACAGCATCACCTTCCCTGGCACCCAAAGATCTAGGAGAAGCTTCAAGCTGTGACTAGACTTCCGATGGATTCATCAGAAGATAACCCAACCTGGACCCTAGAGTCTCTGAAAACATCCATCGATGAAGCTTCCCAGGCAATGCAGGTTGCCACTCAACTCTCTGAAATGTTAGCAACGAACCTCAGTAACTTGACTCTCAACCCTAGTATCAAGTTGCCATATCTACCAGAATACCCATCTCAACTGACTGGGCAGTTACCTAGTGAGAAAACACCCCATAGGCGGAGAGGGGTAAGAACGGTGTTGAGTGAGCGGAGGTACAGGATGCAAAAGCTGATTGAATCTCTCAGACTTCGCTATGCCAAAGGAATTCCTCGTTCTGACTCTCAAAGAGAACTACAGCAGCAGGAAGACACTAAGATTCGATCAAGAGTAAAGATTCCAGTGTACCTGTAGTTATTGCCAGTTTAAGAGAAATCCTTCTGATCATAATTATGAGAATTATTACAACACAACATACAGTAATTATGCCATGGAATCGAATGAGTCATAAACCTTATTCTTGTACTGTTCTCTTGCTGGTAATTTTAGGATCATTATGAAGCAGCCTGGGAAAGATTGTACCAATATTTTGATAATATTTATTGTAAGTTTGTCTTTTTCACTTGCATCTCTTTCTACCTTAATACAGTTTTAACTTATGAGGAATGTATATGTAGCTTGGAATTGAAATGACTTGAATACACACTAATTCCACTTTGATCTGACACCATGAAGTACTAATTAAGTCTCAGGTATTGCCTGTTTCTTAACCCTGAAGTTGAAACTCAATATCAAGAATTTGAAACAAATTAACTTGGGAAGGAATGTAAAGATAACATTGGCTGGTTTGACCAGAGCATTATTAGTGTGTTAAATAGTAATAAAATTTTTTGATGTGCTGTTTCAGTTTTCAGTAGCAAATAGATGTGTTTATAGAAGATCTTAATAAAACTTGAGACTTATTTGAGTAACTTTAAGATAAATCCTTGTTCTTATCTTAGACTTGTTTTTGCTAGCTATGTATTAAATGAATAATACTTACCCCCATCACGTTCTCAGGATGTAAATATATCTGGTGTTCTAATTTTTTTTTTTTTTGGCATTCTAATATTTTGTGATACTGTCCTGTTGGGAATAAAGTTTACACATTTGAGGTAAAAAAAAAAAAAAAAAAAAAAAAAAAAAAAAAAAGAATTATCATAGAGGAGCCAAGTAGCCTTTTGATAAGAATAGCATTAATATATGGAGTCTAAACTTCCAGAGGATACTGCAAAGTTATTTCTTACCTCTCCTGAATAATTAAAGGAAGGTAAGCACACAGATAGCTCAGATGGTAAAGAATCTGCCTCCAGTGCAGGAGACCCTGGTTCGATCCCTGGGTCAGGAAGATCCTCTGGAGAAGGAAATGACAATCCACTCCAGTATTCTTGCCTGGAGAATCCCATGGACAGAGGAGCCTGGTGGTGTACAGGCCATGTGGTCGCAAAGAGTCAGACACGACTAAGTGACTAACACACTAAGCACACAGAACAGAACCAACTGTCTCCTTCCTCATTTAAGGGAAATTTTCTCTTCTTTCTAACATCTGTATTGAAAATTCAGCCCCCATCTTCCTATTCCACATCTAGAAATATCTGACTTTTCACTACCCTTAGGACTATCTTCTAAGATGCTTAAGTTTTCTGAAACAAAAGACAGGAAGGTAAGTGTTTAGACTATAAAAAAAAAAAAGAATAAATAAGACATTAAAAAAGTTGTTATTGTTATAATTATTGTTATTATTGCTACAGCAAACCTCCAATATTAGTTACAGCTTTTAAATTATGTAGAGACTAATTCTTGCCAGCATTAAAGTGGTGGTGGGTTTGGCTTTTATGTGACTTTATCTTTTTAGTGGAAATAGTATCTTTCTATTTATGAAGTTTTTTTAACTCTAAGACTATGAACAAATCACTTAATCAATTCTAAAAAGGTGGGGAGAAATGTATAAGCAAAGTTAGTTTTCAAAAGTGTAAATAAAGCAACTTAGAAAGATGTCAGTAAATTTTAGCTCCCTTCTGCCTAGTCTCAATTTCAAATGCTTAAATTCTTGCTTACTTAGTATAATTATTGTAAAAAAATCAGTGAAAGGAAATGCTTGTATGCTGTTTGTAAAATGTAAAATATGATTTAATATATATTCATAAATAGTTTTTGACTGCTTAGAAAGTTGTTCAAGTTTATGTTCACCACACCATATGACTGAACATCTAAAATGATCATATTTGTGTGATGAACCAAGTGAATGCTTGTGGGCCTATGAAGAGAAGATGATTGTACTGGAACGCTGTAATTCAAATCTGATAGCTCTGTTGATCTTGTTTTTGAAAAGTTTTAAAACTATGCTACTGTGAAAGCAAAACTAGAAGCTGCCGAGTCTGTAGTCTTAAAAGGAACATCACTTATATTTTATTCAGCTGCTCGTTAGGGGAATTGATGCTTATGACATGACTTTTTACTGCTTATAATCTTTGAGTCATTTGGCCTGTTATGGGCAACAACAGAAAACTAATGATGACTAAGATAAGGTTAGCTAAAGATAAGGATTAAAAATGTACAGACTAACTAATTTTATAAAACAGCTTGTAAATGCCTAGGGATAAGCCTCTGTGCACATGTGTACTCACACATGCATATTCTCAAGCAAAATGGTCTATATATTTAATTACATAGCAAATGATAAGCATGTTCCAAAGGTATATATTTCTGTTTCATAATTTTAGCAACCTCATATCATACAACCAAGCAGATTTAAACATTTGATTATATATGTATATGAAGTAAATGCAGCCTGTTTCAAACACTTATTTAATATTTCATGGGTTGGGAAGTTAGCAAAAATATCAACTTAAAATTACTTCTTCAAGTGTAGAGTAACAGTGCTCAGATGTGGACAGAATCCTCAGAGCTTGCCACACACACGGTGACGTTATCATTACAAGTTCAGCTGTGCAGTGTGTGAAGTAGATGAGCTACTCAGTAGGCCTAGTCTTAACACACAGACAGCGCAGTCTGAGATTCATCAGTAAGTTCCAGGTCTAACTGTCTGTTACAGTGGCCCTTCTGTTACTCTACATTTAAAGAGAATATCAAATAAGGTCCACATTCATATTTAAATTGGAGAAGGAAATGGCAACCCACTCTAGTGTTCTTGCTTGGAGAATCCCATGGACAGGTGAGCCTGGCAGGCTACAGTCCATGGGGTTGCAAAGACTTGGACACGACTGAGGTGATTTAGCATGCATGCACACATATTTAAATGTTTAAGATGCTAGTTTATCTTCAAAATTCCTGTGGTAATATTACAAATACTTAGATTTTATAAAAATCAGAATGATGTTCTAAAAGAAAAGTACCGTTTTATTTTTTGAAGCATTAGAATTGTGAAACTTCTGATGTTATATGACTGGGGTAACATGTTAGGTAGTACTCAAGGCCAGAGGGGTTGTTTTTAAGATACCATCAGGTTGGTATATTTATACAGACTTAAAAAGAAAGTTGCTTCTATTCAAAGCAGTATGCACATAATAATGGTAATGTAATACATCAAAGATTCTTACTCCTTGGAAGAAAAGTTATGACCAACCTAGATAGCATATTGTAAAGCAGAGACATTACTTTGCCAACAAAGGTCTGTCTAGTCAAGGCTATGTTTTTTCCTGTGGTCATGTATAGATGCGAGAGTTGGACTGTGAAGAAAGCTGAGTGCCGAAGAATTGATGCTTTTGAACTGTGGTGTTGGAGAAGACTCTTGAGAGTCTCTTGGATTGCAAAGAGATCTAACCAGTCCATTAAAGGAGATAAGCCCTGGGTGTTCTTTGGAAGGAATGATGCTAAAACTGAAACTCCAGTACTTTGGCCACCTCATGTGAAGAGTTGACTCATTGGAAAAGACTCTGATGCTGGGAGGGATTGGGGGCAGGAGGAGAAGGGGACGACAGAGGATGAGATGGCTGGATGGCATTACTGACTCCATGGACGTGAGTTTGAGTGAACTCCAGGAGTTGGTGATGGACAGGGAGGCCTGGTGTGCTGCAGTTCATGGGGTTGCAAAGAGCTGGACGTGACTGAGTGACTGAACTGAACTGAACTGAATACATCAAAAAGAACAGACAGATATAAGGCAAATAAGGCTTTTTAACAGTAGTATGTATGCATTTAAATTTTATTCTTAATGTAAGTAAAATATATTTTTATGAAAGTCTACATTTCAGGGATATAACATGTTGACTCTAAACATTTATTTGTATATTAATTTTACTTTCAGTGAAAATCAAAGGGAGACGTGAGCTAGCAAACTCAAGAAGCAATATTGCAAAATAACTATATATTGGATTGGTCAAATAGTTTGTTAGGTTTTTGCATACCATCTTATGGAAAAACCTGACCAAACTTTCTGGCCAACCAGACACATACAATGTTGTTGATGTATTTTCCATACTTTGGATTGAATGTTCATATATTCTACTGTCGGGTTTCAACAGCAATGGCATCTTTTACAGACTCTAGATCACATCAAACAGTATTTTTTTTTCCTGTGAAATACTCTATCTACCCAGAATTTGATCACATAGATTCCACAAAATATTCAAGTTGCTTTAATTTTCCAACATCATTTAGTTAATAAATATTTAAAAGAATATTTTACATTTGTTAGGCTTCTCAAGGGTTGCAAAGAGTCGGACACGACTGAGCGACTGATCTGATCTGATCTGATCAGTGTATTAATAGACAGATCAATAGACTAAATATATTCTAATAATATAAGAAGCAGGAGATGTATAGACATTTGTTACAACACAAATTTTCCATCATATTTTGCTAAAATAGGAACTCCTACTAGTAATACAAATTGTTCACATTTTTATAAAAAACAGAGGTAACCTCTACCCAACAATTTCACTGATAAAAATTAAGCCGCCAGTATATTAGCAAAACTACATCAATATACAGGTAAGAGAATGTATGTATATACATTGTTTTTACTATGTGTTTTGGGGTGGGGGTTAAAACCAACAAATATTAATTAAAAGAAGATTGATTATTAAATTTTGTTACATTCATACAACAAATTACTCTGGAAGTCTTAAAAATAATGAAGCAATACAAATTTAATGCTTGGGAACAATATTATAAAAATAATATCAGTGGCTAAAACTATTTTTCTGGATGGACAAGCAAGAAAATACTTTCAATAATATATTTGGGGAGAAGTGTTAGTGAGGTTAAAAAGTTGTGGGTAACATTCATTTTTATTTCATACCTTAAAGGTTTGGTTGATTACTCTTAACTTTTGCATGCATCAAATCTATGCCAGTTTTTGTTATTCAGGGTAATTATCAAGAACAATAGGTCATTTTAATATTGTTGTATTATTATTTATTTTTAAAATGAATACCATTATTGGCAATTTAAATATAAGATACCAGTCCAGAGCACAATTTTATTTTTAAAAAAGCACTAAAAATGAGTTTGCCTCTTAGGGAATCTGATTCAGTTCTAGAAGTTTAAAAATGTGAATCTATTTTTTTCATCTATTGATATTCAAAAAATTTACAGAAAAAATTCACTTGCTTAATATGTTAGCACTATTGTCTAGGGAAAAATGATATGAAAATTGAAAAAGTAACTTATATGTAGAATTATAATAACTTTACAGATTATAACAATAAAAATAACCATTTTTGCCCAAAGTGTTGATTATCATTTCATGAATTTCACCATCTGCACAAGCATTATATAATTCTGAATTCAGACATTTGCTTTACTAATTAACTACACTTTACCATTTAAAAAAGAAATTGAGGCCACTTTTGCAACTGGTAATATATATTAACATGATTTTGAGAAATTCAGCTTTTTGTATAATTGGATTTTTACTGCTTTCAATATTTCTAAAGGTCACACCCTGTTACAGTTTTCCTGTTCCAGTTTTGGAATGTGTTGTTCAGTCACTTAGTTGAGTCTGATTCTTTGCACCCCCATGGACTGCAGCATGCTGGGCTTCCCTGTCCTTCACCATCTCCCAGACTTTGCTTAAACTCATATCCATTGAGCCAGTGATGCCATCCAACCATTTCACTCTCAGTTGTCCTCTTCTTTTGCTTTCAATCGTTACTAGTATCAGGGTCTATTCTAATGAGTTAGCAATTTGCATCAGGGGCCAAACTATTAGAGCTTCAGCTTCAGCATCAGTCCTTCTGTATGAATATTCATGATTGATTTCCTTCAGGATTGGCCGGTTTGATCTCCTTGCAGTCCAAGGACTCTCAAGTGTCTTCTCCAGCACCACAGTTCAAAAGCATCAGTTCTTCAATGCTCAGCCTTCTTTGGGCTTCACTGATAGCTCAGTTAGTAAGAATCTGTCTGCAATGCAGGAAACCCCAATTTGATTTCTGGGTCAGGAAGATCCCCTGGAGAAGAGAAAGGCTACCCACTACAGTATTTTGGCCTGGAGAATTCCATGGACTGTAAAGTTCATGGGGTTGCAAAGAGTCAGACATGATTAAGCAACTTTCACTTTCACTCCTTTAGCCGTCTTTATAGTCCAACTCTCACATCCATACATGACTATTGAAAAAACCATAGCTTTGACTAGACGGACCTTGGTTGGCAAAGAAATGCCTCTGCTTTTTAATATGCTGTCTAGATTTGGCATAGCGTTTCTTCCAAGGAGCAAGCATCTTTTACTTTCATGGCTGCAGTCATCATCTGCAGTGATTTTGGAGCCCAATAAAATAAAGTCTCTCACTGTTTCCATTGTCCCCCCATCTGTTTGCCATGAAGTGATGGGACCAGATGCCATGATCTTCATTTTTTTTTTTTTTTTTTCCTTAGAGGAGAAGCATGTCCGGAGGAGCTCGGTGAAGAAGATCGAGAAGATGAAGGAGAAGGTGTGTGGACTCTGGGGAGGAACACTGTGGAAGTCGGGACTGCTAGGAGATTTCCAGCGTGCCCTGCGGAGAGCAGAGCGAGGAGGTTCTGGGTTCCTTCAGCGCCTAGTGACCTTGCAGTCGCTGGGTCGGCCTTGGTTTGGTTTCTGCTGCTGCTTCTCCTTCAGAGGAGCCTGGTAGGCTGCAGTCCATGGGATCGTAGAGTCGCACACGACTGAGCCTGATCTTCATTTTTTGAATGTTGTTTTAAGCCAGCTTTTTCACTTTCCTCTTTCACCTTCATCAAGAGGCTCTTTAGTTCCTTTTCACTTTCTGCCACAAGGGTGGTGTCATCTGCATATCTGAGTTTGTTGATATTTCTCTCCGCAATCATGATTCCAGCTTGTGTTTCATCCAGCCTGTCATTTCACACGATGTCCTCTACGTATAAGTTAAATAAGCAAGGTGACAATATACAGCCTTGATGTACTCCTTTCCCAATTTGGAACCAGCTGTTGGTTCATATCTGGTTCTAACTGCTGCTTCTTGACCTGCATACAGATTTCTCAGGAGCCAGGTAAGGTGGGCTGGTAATTCCGTCTCTTTAAGAATTTTCCAGTTTGTTTCTGATCCACACAGTTAAAGGTTTTAGCATGGTCAATAAAACAGATGTAGATGTGTTTCTGGAACTCTCCCTCTTTCTATGATCCTTTGGATATTGGCAATTTGGTCTCTGGTTCCTCTGCCTTTTCTAAATCCGGTTTGAAATTCTGGAGGTCCTCAGTTCACGTACTGTTGAATCCAACTTGGAGAATTTTGAGCTTTACTTTGCTAGCATGTGAAATGAGTGCAATTGTGCAGTAGTTTGAACCTTCTTTGACTCTTCCTTCATTTGGGATTTGAATGAAAACTGACCTTTTCCAGTCCTGTGGCCACTGATGAGTTTTCCAAATTCTCGGGCATATTGAGTGCAGTGCTTTCACAGCATCATGTTTTAGGATTTGAAATAGCTCAACTGGAATTCCATCACCTCCACTAGCTTTGTTCGTAGTAATTCTTCCTAAGGCCAACTTGACTTCCCATTCCAGGAGATTGAGCACACCATCATGGTTATCCGGGTCATTAAGATCTTTTTTTGTATAGGTCTTCTGTGTGTTCTTGCAACCTCTTCTTAGTGTCTTCCACTTCTGTTAGGTCCATACATTTTCTGTTCTTTATTGGGCCCATCTTTGCATGCAAATTTCCCTTGGTATCTCTACTTTTCTTGAAGAGATCTCTACTCTTTCTGATTCTATTGTTTTCCTCTCTTGCTTTGCATTGTTCACTTAGAAAAACTTTCTTATCTCTCCTTTGTATTTTTTGGAATTTTACATTCAGATGGGTATATCTTTCCTTTTCTCCTTTGCCTTTCACTTCTCTTCTTTTCTCAGCTACTTGTAAAGCCTCCTCAGACAACCATTTGCCTTTTTGCATTTCTTTTGCTTGGGTATGGTTTTGATCACCTTGTCCTATACAATGTTATGAACCACCATCCTTAGTTCTTCAGGCACTCTGTCTATCAGATCTAATCCCTTGAATCTATTTGTCACTTTCAGTGTATAATTGTAAGGGGTTTGATTTAGGTTATACCTGAATAGTCTAGTGGTTCCTTATATTCTTCAATTTAAGTCTGAATTTTGCAGTAAGGAGTTCCTGATCTGAGCCACAGTCAGCTCCTAGTCTTGTTTTTCCTGACAGTATAGAGTGTCTACATCTTTGGTTTCAAAGAATATAATCATTCTTATGTTTGTAATTTTGTATTAGTAACAACTAATAAAAATTATTTCTTGGTTGCAATATATACATTCTCTTTAAATTAATAGATATTAAATAAATTGTATACTTCATTAAGTAAAACTGAATTAGCTATATAGGCATTTATGCAAACTTCCAACGGTTAGCGCTTACTTATTTTTGGTGACAGATATTCTATATTTTTATACAGAACTGTGAAGGGTCTAAGATTTTACCATAACTACAAGCAAAAATCCCAGTAGGTTTAATGTTTATGTATCTTGACACAATATACCTGGAACAAAGACAAATAACTTTACTAGTCAACACAGAAGTTGTAGCAAGAATTTCTTTTTTTTTTTTTTATGTTCATTTGTTTTTGTCTTGGCTTTACCATGCAGCATGTATTAATAGGATCTTAGTCCCCCAACTAGGATCTTACACAGGTCTCCTGCATTGGAAGCACAGTCTTAACCACTGCAGCACCAGGGAAGTCTCAAGATTTCTTCTTGGTGATCTTCCCTCATGTCCCCAGCCTCTAAGAGGCAACACAGGTGGATGAGATGGAGGGCTACACACACAGAGGGTCATGCCATAGGAGAGTAGCACTAGCTGAGGCCACTTATTACTTCTGTTGTAAACCTGCTCTTTGTCTGAAGGGGAAGTATTACATCAAGATTTCCCTGAGAAATGACACATATAAAGACTGACCAGTCCATTGCTTCTATTCTTAGCATACATGTAGGAATGCACAGGACTTTTAGAAGACTGTCTCTTTCTAAAATTATTAACAATTAAGATTTCTTAAATTAAGAGTGTTTGGGTGACGCTAGTGGTAAAGAACCCATCTGCCAACACAGGAGACATAAAAGATGTGGGTTTGATCCCTGGATTGGGAAGATCCCCTGGAGGAGGGTATGGCAACCCACTACAATATTTTTGCTTAGAGAATCCCATGGACAGAGGAGTCTGGTGGGCTACAGTCTATGGGGTCTCAAAGAGTTGGACATGACTGAAGTGACTTAGTAGGGACACATATTAATATAACTAATATGTTACCCATACCACACTTACAGTGGCTCTATCATAAAGTATGATTGACATCTGACGAAATTCAGTTTTTGTGGGGTCTTCTGAAAACTGTATAACTTATAAGTATTTTGTATGTAGAAAAGTGCCAGCTATATGGAATTCAAATTTTATAAATTCATTGGAACAGGTTGGGAATACAAATTGTGAACTAAATATAGAAGTAGTGTGATTAACTTAGCAGAAACCAAGGAATGGAAAGCTATTTAAAGTACTAAAGACAACCACAGCCAAGGGAGGGAAATTTATGCCTAGAGATCTTCAAAGATTCACACATGTCAGTTAGATCTAGAGTTTGAAGTAAATATATTAATGCAATTGTGAAATAAAGACTACAACCTTAAATAAAGTCAAGAAACTTAAGGATCATCAAATCAGCAAAGTATTGGATTTTCAATAGCAGACTAATAGGTTGGATATACACAGATGTGCTGAGGATGGAAAATAAGACAATATAGAGAGGGAAAACACTGAAGGGATGAAAGGATGTAAACAGAGATTATATAAGACACATATTAGTTAAGGAATCAGTCATCTGTTTGCTCTGACCAAGAACACATGATTTTCATTTCCATACATTCTGAAGAGAAGGGAAATCTAAAAGAAAATATTATAATTCAAACTGTTACTTGGCAAGCAGGTGTCACTGCATGTTCTCAACCTCCAATTAAAATGCTTGCTGCTGTTGCTGCTGCTGTTAAGTAGCTTCAGTCGTGTCATACTCTGTGCGACCCCATAGACAGCAGCCCACCAGGCTTCCCCATCCCTGGGATTCTCCAGGCAAGAACACTGGAGTGGGTTGCCGTTTCCTTCTCCAGTGCATCAAAGTGAAAAGTGAAAGTGAAGTTGCTTAGTCGTGTCCGACTCTTCATGACCCCATGGACTGCAGCCTACCAGGCTCCTCCATCCATGGGATTTTCTAGGCAAAAGTACTGGAGTGGGGTGCCATTGCCTTCTCCAATTAAAATGCTTATTAAATATTAAAAATAATGAACTCTCATAACACTGAAAAAGTGAGATGAATAGGGAACAAATTATCAATGTCAATATGATATTATCCTTAAATGAAAGGCAGAAGTACATGGGACTTCCCTAGTGGTCTAGTGATTAAGAATCCACCTGTTTGTGTAGGGGACACAGGTTTGATCCCTGGTCCAGGAAGGTTCCACATGCCATGGAGCAATGAAGCCTGGACACCACAACTAGAGTCCACACACTGCAACAAAAAATTCTGTATGGTGCAACTAAGACCCAAGGCAGCCAAATAAACAAATACTTTAAAAAAAAAAAAAAGAAAGAAAAGAAAAGCAAAAGTAGTTGACTAATAAAAATTTCCTGAGAGTTTACTTAATGAACATAAATAGAAAGTAGAAAGATCTTTTAAACTTCTCCTGCATTAGCTAAATGATACATAAACCCAGTGCTTATATCAACGTTGAATTATATATACAATCACCTCTTTATTTTTCAAGTGTGATATTTGTGAAACTCTCCTCTGCCATGTAATTTCCATATTTATATCAGATAAAGATATTGGGTTTCAAATGCAGCTTTAAAAGATGCAAAAACACAAATTATCCCCAGGGTGGGTGCAAGATCTGAATAAATTGGTGCCCCAACCAAAACCAAAACAAATAAAAATGTAAGGATAGTTATTTGCCAAACAGAACAGCCCATGTTGTGTGTTGTTCAGGGATGGGTAACAATTTTCTGGTGCTTCTGCTCAGCTTGTGATAGTTTTTGTCCTAGACTATCATTTCAAGGATGCTTATATCAGAAAGAATCTTGAAAGATATAGGGTGTCTCCTTTGGGAAAAGAAGATAGATGTGTTTCCTGACTAGGGTAATAATGTCTTCCTCTGAGGCATATTTGCTGCGAGACTTCTTATAAGACACGGGGTTTTTCTAAACTTGGGGGTCCTCAGATGTAACGTGAACACATTCCTCCTGGATTTGCCCTGTGCTGCCCTAGGGAGGAGCAATGGAAACCTACAAAAACATCAAGTCAAGGCTGCCTGTAGTGTTGTGAGTAATACATTATTTTGTCTCTGACCCAGGGGTTTCCTGTGTTTTGCAAGTATCTATACAAGTTTTGCAAGCTAACTTGTTAACTTGAAAGTAGTAAACTCTCAGACCCTTTAAAGTTCTAAACATCCAGAAATGTATGAAGCAAGTCTCTTTATACTCCTGCCCCTTTGTCTATCTTTTCAGGCTCCAAAGGATCTTTAGGAATCTGAAGAAATGCTCCTGAAGCAAACAAGAGGGAGGCATATCTTCACACAAAGATGCTTGTTTCGCTACAAATTTAAAAGTGGAAATATCGTATTTTCTACTCTGAATTGCTTTCAATACAGAAGAGGGGAAAATGCAAGGTTTCTGCAATGCCCACCGCATCTCCATGCTTGGGCCCATGCTTGGGATAGGAATTCCCAGGTGGCACAGTGGTAAAGAATCTGCCTGCCAATGCAGGAGATGCAGGTTTGATTCCTGGGTCAGGGAAGATCCTCTGAGTAGGAAACAGGAATGACTCCAGTTTTCTTGCCTGGACAACCCCAAGAGGAAAGGAGCCTGGAGCACTACAGTCTATAGGGTCACAAAGAGTCCGACATGACTGAGCAAACATGCAGATGTTTGGGAGCCAGGAGAGGGGAATACAAATATTCCTGTTGATGGGAGGGATTTTACATAGGAAGCAATCCTGGCTGAGCTGGCTGTCAGATTTGCTGTCCTGCTGGATGTTTACATTCCCTCTCAGGGATCAGAGGCATCCCTGGGCAGGGCTAGCATTTGAGCCTCTTTCTGAGTTTGAACTTATTGTCTTTGTTTCAGGATTGTAGTAGGATAGAACAATGTATCTGGAGCAAACACAGTCCTTCCTTCAGGGCTCTCCTTTTGGAATCTGAAAAGGGGAGGAACAGTGTAATGGAGTGTGGGGTGTCCTAAAGAGAATAAATTATAAGTTCATGTTCTATGCCTTTTTTTATACTCTGCTGTTCAATTTCATGCTACTCTTCTATAGATAAGAAGGTTCTTTTTCTTTAAAACTTTAGTATTTAGAACAATTTTAGGTTCACGGCAAAACTGAGGAAAGCACAGAGATTTCTCATATACTAGTGTAGCCCCTCCAACACAGCCTCTTTGTTATTAATATCTTCTATCAGAGTGATGTAATTGTGTGCAGGATTTTGTGTGGAAATATTTTCAGCTTGTTGGGAAAGTACCAAGAGGTGCAATTGCTGGATTGTAGGTTTAAGAATTAGTTCAGCTTTATAAGGAATGACTGAACTGTTTTCTAAAGTGGCTGTACTCTTTTGTATTCCCACTGGCAATGAATGAGCGTTTCTGTCGCTCCACATCCTTGCCAGCATTTGATGTCGTCAGTGTTCTGGATTTTGATCATTCTCATAGGAGTTCAGGCATATATCATTGTTTTCATTTGAATTTCCTTGATGATAGATGATGTGGACCATGTTTTCATATGTTTATTTGCTATCTTTTTTTTTGGTAAGGTGTGTCTTAAAGTCTTTAGTCCAGTTTTAAATAGGGCGATTTGATTTCTTATAGTGGAGATTTCTTTTTACGCTTTGGATATCAGTCCTTTATCACATATGTCTTTTGCAACAATTTTCTTATAGTTTGTGGCTATTTTAATGTATAAGCAACTACTAGTCCATATTGAAAACAAAGTAGAATTTGTTAAAGTTAGTACATTAAAAGCAGCAAACACAACATGCTGTTTACAATACACTCTAACATAATTAACACACATACACACTTATGTCTCTCATTTAAACCATCTTATTAGAGCTAATAAAATTATGTGATTTTATAACATTTTGGTTTGTATTCTAAATACATTTTAAATTAATATATAAAATGAATTAAATACCTATAAAAAGATAAAATCTTGTGGAAAATGTATTGAATTTAAGAACTCATTTTGTTTCATCTTTGGAACTTTGGTTAGCATATTGAAGGAAGTATCAGTATTTGTCATCTATCTGATGTCATAGTGGTTAAAACATTTATTTTTTTGAAATGTTATTCTTGTTTAAGATAATGTTTTAATACTCTCATAAAGAATGTGATGTCATTTCTGTTGTGATATTTTGGTGATAGTAGCATTCTGTAGGCAGAAACTAAATTTTTGATTAAAAATGTTCAAGACTTCCAATTTTTCCATATATGATTTTAATAAGTGGATTTGGATTCACAGCACAAAATGATAGGTAATGTTAATACCCTTTCTTTGGAAATAATATTACAAATGCAGTCAATGCATAATTAATTAAAAGGTAAATTTTACTTCCCATATAAATGTAACCTCATTCTCCACCCTGCCCCATAGTCTGTCCCCTCCTGTATTCCATTGGTTGTTGAATGTTAGCATCATCTCCCAGGTCAATTAAACCTGAAACATAGTGGTCATCGAACTCATTGTTCTTAATCATCCTGAACAACTATTTAATCAAGAGTTCTATTTATTCTACCTCCCCAATATCTCATAAATCTAACTTTTTATTTCTTTTTCCCCCCAGTATCACTGTGTTGTTAATGCTTATCTTCCCTCAAAAAAGAGAAGAAATAACCAAATAACCTCCTCTAGTCTAGTCTCCTTCAGAATCCATATGGTATGACTTTTCTCAGAATAATACAGCATTAACTTCCAAATGCAGCAAAAAAAAAAAAAAGCCTTTTAAATTACAAGTCATTGGAATTCTATGAAAAATAGAAAAATAAAGATTTGTGTTTTCCAAAAAAATGCATTGGAAATTTAAATTTAACATGAAACATCTTGTAGTACTATATTTTGGCAAATTTCCAAGTAAGGCACTTATATTTATATTATAGATGAATATTTTTGATAATTATTTCATATTCATTGTAAGAGGTGATTTATTTAATTATTTTACAGGTAGATTACAAGTGGTGCTAAGGGGGTATTATCTCCCATAAATATCTGTACATGAGCTCTTTCTTAAGGTTAACAAAATTTGTTTATACAGGAACATATAACCAAATCATTTTATGAAATCATTATATACATTAAAAAAACCCTAAGCAATTCTCCTATGCAGTTTGAATTTGATAGAATGCAGAATAATTTCAAATCTAATTACTGTATATCTAATACAATTTTGATGGGGATGGAGGGGAGTAATTCTTGAAAAGTATTCTTCACAATTTGCTGAAAAATATCATTCAAATGAGATGTTGAGATAATATTAGTGTCTTAAAAGTAATAAATCCTCCAAAGATCATAAAGCTGGAAGGGAAGAAAATTAATTTGTGCTAGTTTTTAAAATCACTACCACATGTATACCTGTGAAGGATTCATTTTGATGTTTGGCAAAACTAATACAATTACGAAGTTTAAAAATAAAATTAAATTAAAAAAATAAATAAATAAAATAAAATCACTACCAAATTTCAGTGTTGTCAAACTTTGTATTCATTAACAAGTCATTATATTTGAAAATGACAGGGAGATTAGATTCTCCTCATGTCACAAATATTCCCATAATATAAATAATTATTGAAAAATTATTGCTATTTGCAAATTAAATAAATTACTTGTAACCAAATCTTATCAAAACAAAATTAGAAAAATGTTTGTTGTTTTTTATTCCAGTTTTTTTTTTAAATTGAGTTATAGTTAATTTACAATGTTGTGTTTCAGGGGCTTCCCTGGTGGCTTAGATGGTAAATAATTTGCCTGAAATGCTGGAGACCCAGGTTTGATCCCTGGGTTGGGGGTAGATCTCTGGGAGAAATGGAGGGCTACCCTCTCTAGTATTCTTGCCTGGAGAATTTCAAGGACAGAGGAGCCTGACAAGCTACAATCCATGGGGTCTCAAAAAATCGGACATGACTGAGCAACTAACACTGTTGTGTTTCAAGTGTATACAGCAAAGTGATTCAGCGATACAAACACACACACACACACACACACACACATATATATACACATACACACATTCTTTTTCACATTCTTTTCCATTACAGGTTATTACAGAAATCTGAATAGAGTTCTTTGTGCTATACAGTAGGTCCTTGTTGCTTGCATGTGTGCATGCTAAGTCGCTTTAGTGTCTGATTCTTTGCGACCCTAAGGACTGAAGCCTGCCAGGCTCCTCTGTCAATGTGATTCTCCAGGCATGAATAGTGGAGTGGATTGCCATCCCCTCCTCCAGAGGATCCTCCGGACACAGGGATCAAACCCAAGTTTCCTGGTCTTCTGCATTGGCAAGAGGGTTCTTTACCAGTAGCACCACCTGGGAGTTGTTGCTTACATATTTCATATAAAGTACTGTGTATATGCTAATCTTAACTTAAACTCCTAATTTAAGTAATCTGGACTTTGGGAAATTGTGCCATTTTTAATTAAACAATTTACATTATCAAAAATATTAACATTATTTAAATTCACTGAACTTGAGTCTATGAATATAAAAGAAACAACTTTAATTATGCCTTAAGTAGTTTCAATACAGTAGTAAATTAAAGCAGCTTTCTATGAATAATGTAGAATAAATATACTCATTTGAGCAAAAATTTGTTCTTCTTACCTATAACAGTTTAAAGTAAGCTGGAAAGATGTATTTAAAATATACTGTTATTTTTCCTTTTATTTGTAAATCAAGAGTTGCTGTGTTGCAATTTTCCCCCACATAATGCTCTAAATCTCAGGTTGTGGAGTTCACTTTTCTCATTTAAAGGTGTGAATATAACTGCTATAAATGGTTCAGCCATCTCTAGAATCACAACACAGCTGTCTGAATTCCACCTATCGTGGTAAGTACTTGTCTTTTTGAATCAGCTTTTATTACTGACTGTGGTGACCTCAACTTGGTATTGATTTGGCCATGATTAGATGAAGAAGACTTCTATTATCTGCTGTCTCACCCACTACTATCAGTTTTCAGTATATTTTCTACAGTATCAGAGGCAAATAAAAATTTTTATTTTCTAAAGAATCATAAAACTTGACAGAAAGAATTTCAGAACACAATAGGGTGAAAAATTTATTCTTCATTTGTAGGTACATTTTAAAAATATTGAATATTTATCTAGGTTGACACGCAGTTATGGCAGAATAATTACTGTATCAACTATATTGAAATATTTGTTTTATAAAAGATATTTAACAAAGAAGAGAGGTACATGCAATCATTAAAAATAATCTTCACTCATATTTTAGCCTCATCTAAGTATATTATAAAATATCACTGGTTACTATTATTATTAATTTATATACTATGAAAATCACTTTATTATTTTTTTTGGGGGGGTATACCATGTGGCTAGGGGATCTTACTTCCCCTACCAGGGATTGAACCCAGGTGACGCAGTGGAAGTGCTGAGTCCTAATCACTCTTCTGCCAGAGGATTGCTGAAAATTACTTTTTTGATGTACACTTATTTATATTTTAATGCATGCATGGTTTCTAATAACCACAACCACAGTCAATTGACAGACATTTCAAACAACCCAAAGAGTTCTGTATGCTGTTCCTGCATTTTTGCCTTTTCTAGAATGTCAAATAAATTGAATCATAGGGGATGTCACCTTTTGAGTCTGAATTCTTTCATTTAGCATATTGCCTTTGAGAATTTTTCATGTTGTGGTTACGTAATATTGAGTGATATAACACTGTTTATCTGCTTACCTATTAATGGACATTGAGACTGTTTCTGGGTTTTGGGCAACTATCAATAATGCTGCTTTAAAACATTTTTGTTTAGGTTTTTGTATGAACATGGTTCTCATTTCTTTAGTATAAATACCTAGAATAAATGCAAATCCCAGGTGATTCAGTAAGCATTTTTAAGTTTTAAAGAAACTTCCACGCCATATTTCAGAAAAACCACATTATTTTGCATTTCCACCATCAGTGTCGGTGTGTTTCTTTTGGTTCTGCATCCTTGTTTTTGTAAAAAAAAATTTAGCTATGCTAATCAGTGTATCACGGTATGATATCTTACTGTGTGTTTATTACCTTGCATTTTCTTAATGACTAAATGACTACTAATTATGAGTTTTTTGTGTTTTTTTTTGCTTATTTACATCTCTTTCATCTTCTTTGGTGAAGTGCCTGTTCAAATATTTTGCCCATTTTGTACAGGGTTGCCAGTTTTCTTATTATTGTTTTGAGAGTTCTTTATATATTCTGGACACAGGTTTTCTGTCTGATATTGATTTTGAAAATATTTATCCCTAATCTGTAGCTTGCCTTTTTATCCTCTTAACAGTAGCCTTTACAGAGAGTTTTTGATTTTGATGAAGTCTTTAGTTACTGACTCTTCTTTTATAGTTTGCACTTTGGATGTCAAATCTATGAATCCTTTGTCTAGTTGACAGTTATATAAATTCATCAATGGTAAGTTGTACATCATATTAATAGTAACTCTGGCAGTCTAAAGAGTATTATATAACAACTTTATTACTTATGTTTATATGTTTTACTGGGCTTTTAAAGGCATAATTTGCTCTAATTTAATTAGCCTTTGAAGATTAACTCAAGTTCTTCTAAAATTCACTGAACTTAATATTATACTTGTTTAATATGTTACTAATAGTTGCTTATCTCTAAAGAAAAGTCTTCCAAAATGTTTCTGGAAGGAGGACAATATTTTTATTGAGATATATTTAGCATATAAAGTTATAGTAGTTTCAGGTATATGTGTGCTAAGTCGTGTCACTATTTCCCATCACTTCATGGGAAATAGATGGGGAAACAGTGAAAACAGTGTCAGACTTTATTTTTCGGGGCTCCAAAATCACTGCAGATGGTGACTGCAGCCATGAAATTAAAAGATGTTTACTCCTTCGAAGAAAAGTTATGACCAACCTAGATACATATTGAAAAGCAGAGACATTACTTTGCCAACAAAGGTCCGTCTAGTCAAGGCTATGGTTTTTCCAGTGGTCATGTATGGATGTGAGAGTTGGACTGTGAAGAAAGCTGAGCGCTGAAGAATTGATGCTTTTGAACTGTGGTGTTGGAGAAAACTCTTGAGAGTCCCTTGGGCTGCAAGGAGATCCAACCAGTCCATTCTGAAGGAGATCAGCCCTGGGATTTCTTTGGAAGGAATGATGCTAAAGCTGAAACTCCAATACTTTGGCCACCTCATGCGAAGAGTTGACTCATTGGAAAAGACTCTGATGCTGGGAGGGATTGGGGGCAGGAGAAAAAGGGGCGACAGAGGATGAGATGGCTGGATGGCATCACTGACTCGATGGACATGAGTCTGAGTGAACTCCGGGAGTTGGTGATGGACAGGGAGGCCTGGTGTGCTGCGATTCATGGGGTCGCCAAGAGTCGGACATGACTGAGTGACTGAACTGAACTGACCGAAGTGTCAGTCACGTCCGACTCTTTTGCGACCCCATGGACTATAGCTCGCCAGGTTCCTCTATTCATGGGATTTTCCATGCAAGAATACTGGAGTGGGTTGCCATGCCCTTCTCCAGGAGATCTTCCCAAATCAGGGATTGAACCTTCATTCTTATGTCTCCTGCATTGGCATGAGGGTTCTTTACCACTAGAACCACCTGGGAAGCCCTGGTATACAACATAATGATTCAATATTTATATATATTACAAAATAAAGCCTTAATTTAGTTAATATCCATCACCATATATAGCTACAGTATTTTTCCTCTGGATGGGAACTTTTAAAACCTACTCTCCTAGTAAACTTTCAGATACACAATACGGTATTATTAACAATAGTCACCTTGTTGTATAGTATATCTCTATGATTTGTCTATTTTATAGCTGGAAGTGTGTAATTTTGATCCATCCACACCCATTTCACCCACCCCTTACTCCCTGTCTCTGACAATGACTGATCTGTTCTCTGTGTGTATCTGATAATATTATAATCAAATGAATTTATGAAATACTCTGCTATATTCAGAACTGTACAGTACAGATATACAGGACAGATCATTCAATGCAGAAGGTCCCATTTAAAACAGATAATTCACATCATAGATACAAAATGACAGATTAAAGGGCAGATGACAGATTCCAAGCCCCTTGGAGAGATCTTAGAGCAGCAGAGAGAGCCCCTTGCACATAACCCACAAGACCATGAACTCACTTGATGGCACACAAATGCACTTCTTCAATGGAACAGACAATGAATCGAACAGGATGTTGATCCTGACCATGACCCAGGTATATTAAGTTCCAAGGTCATTTTCTTTTCCAGTCTGTCACTTCACAGTTCTTGATTCTTATCTTGGCTAATATCAATCCAATAACTTTCCTTCAATTAGGATGCAGAAAATTTGGATTGTTTCTACTACTAACAGCATAAAGTGAAAGTGAAAGTCATGTCCGGCTCTTTGCAACCCCATGGACTATAAAGTCCATGGAATTCTCCAGGCCAGAACACTGGAGTGGTTAGCCTTTCCGTTCTCCACGGGATCTTCCCAACCCAGGGATCGAACCTATATCTCCCACATTGCAGATGGATTCTTCACCAGCTGAACCACAAGGGAAGCCCAAGAATACTGGAGTGGCTAGCCTATCCCTTCTCCAGGGGATCTTCCCGACCCAGGAATCCAACCAGGGTCTCGCGCATTGCAGGCAGATTCTTTACCAACTGAGCTATGAGGGAAGATCATAAATGATGGATCAATTTTCTGACATGTATGACACTGGGTTAGAGTGTGGGTGTGAATATGTGAAGAGCCAAAGCCTCTGTGACCATGGTTCTAAAACATTCTTTCTGAAAGGCCAAGCTGCAAGTGTACTTTCTAACTTGCATGCAGGCACTACAGGGATTATCCCATTCTTGGAGATTAAATAATATATGTGTAGTCGTGCTCAATTGCTTCAGTCGTGTCCAGCTGTTTGCGACCCTATGGACTGTAGTTCGTCAGGCTCCTCTGTCAGTGGGATTCTCCAGGCAAGAATACCACAGTGGGTTGCTATGTCCTCCTCCAGGGAATCTTCCTGATCCAGGGATCAAACCTGGGTCTCTTATGTTTCCTGCATTGGCAGGTGGGTTCTTTACCACTAATGTCACCTAAAAAGCCCTCATAATGCATATATAAAATTAAAATAAAAAATTGTACCAAGAAAAAAGATAAAATATGTTTGGACCCAATAACAGACAAGGATAATTCCTAGCCTGATTATCTACTTTCTTTCAAAAACTTTTGATGCTTATTAATCTAAAAATTATCACAGTTTTGTAAAGATAAATTTTGATATGACCCTATATTAACAAGCTCATTTAATTTTGCTTACTTAAATTTTTCTCCCATGTGACATTCATGATTGCACCTTAAGAATAGGAATTTTGTCTTTTTCTTTCCTTTCTTTTTAACCCCTGACTCTAAGCATGGGGACTGGCATATGTGAGGTGCTTAAGTAAATGATTGTTGAATATAAATAATATAAACCTTTAAAAATTTTTAATTATCCTATCTTGGTGTATTTTCCTTAAAAATAAAAGCCCCAAAGACATTGCTATTTAAAAGAAATTCTGTTTAAAGTAAGAACTAGAGAATGTAAAAGAGTTACCACTGCGAGCTGACCTGTGAGTGGGAGGCTCCTGGAATAACACTAACTTGCTAAACACCAAGAGCTTCAACACAGCCTCTTAAATTCCCCATCTGAGTGACCATCTTGGATTTTTATTACACTTTTGAACATTACATCAGTTTGTCTTTTTGAAGACAAAGTAGACTTAAACACTAATATCTCTCCCTCCAATTATAACTAATTGTATAGGCAACTTTAGCCTCAGTTTGGTTTAATCCATAAAATAGGAAACAGGTAGTTTGGACTAAATTATTTTTACGGTTCTTTATAATTCTAAGTGTGTAAAAAATTTTGATTTTTTAAATTTCCAGTTCTTGGCAAATAGATTCCATTCAATGAATAACAACAACAACATATTATGAGACCAAATATTAAAAAATTGTGCAATGATTGATGAATAATGAGTTATTGGGAAAAATAATATGATTAGTGGAAAGAAAATAATCTTTGTAATAATCTAAATATGAACTTGAATCCCTGTTTGCTTCTTACTAGCTCCAAGATCTTAGATAAGTTTATTAAGAATTTTGAAAATTTATATACTCCTCTTATGGAGACAATGAGACCTAAACTGTGTTGCCTATAGTTTCAATAAAACAATGTTAGTTTTCTTATATTATTCTACCCGCTAATGTGTAATTATTTTACCGTGCATGAAAATAGATCCCAGTAACTATTCTAATGTGATATAAATACATGCTTTCTTTCATCTATGGCACTTTTCCAGGGGTAGTTAATGCCCTATTTCTCTTTAGATTTATCTACAAAGTTCTTGGGTGCTTACCAGGTGGCTCAGTGGGTAAAGAATCCGCCTGCAATGCAGGAGATAAAGGTTTGATCCTTGGATTGGGAAGATGCCCTGAAAGAGGGCATGGCAACTCACTCTAGTATTCTTGCCTGGAGAATTCTATGGACAGAGGAGCCCATGGGGTCGAAAAGAATCAGAGATGACTCAAGTGACTGAGCATGGAGGCACATAAAGTTCTTGGCCTCCTAGGAGCCAGGTGATCTACACTCATCAGCATGAATTTTCATGGTAATCCTTTCAAGCTCTGTATTTAAATTATCCACAGAACTTTCAGAAAGTAGCTCCAAGTTCTTCAGAGAAACACCTAGAAATATATCTTAGCTACACCACATTTTGTCATATTCAGCTTTCCCACAGTTCACTTTTGCTTACCATGAGACAAAACACAGTACTAATACTGCCGAAGATCAGTTTAAAACCTCAAGCTTTTACAGGGTTGTTGTTGTTGTTGTTGTTGTTTTTTCCTGTCATACAGTGTAAAATATTTCCCACAGGCAACTTCCCAACTCAGGCATGCAGAGGATTTGAAAGCATTTCTAGAGGTCTTTTGAGTTCCCAAAATAAAACCAATAAGTCATTAGGAAAAGCAGAGTCCAGCTAGACCAGGCCTGGGCATCCCAGAGGTCTTCCATGCAAATATCCAGATTAATCTCTAATAATTGCATCAGTATTCAGGGTTATTGCACCGATTACCTTTAATATACCTGTGCTCACCATCTGTTCTATCTCCTGGGGAAGTGACATTGAACATTTGGGAATTCTTTTTTAGAAGCAATAATGTTTTATAGCTCATAAAGTATAAATGAAATAAACCCTTTTAATTTTAATCACAGATAAGACATTTATACTATACCAGTTCTGGGAGAATTATGTTATCTCTTTCTTAGGGATGACAAATTATAGAGGCAAGGAATATACCCAAGTATGCACACCCCAAATATACCACCTTTCAAAAAAAATTATTTCACTTTTACTGACTTTGT
This sequence comes from Bos mutus, assembly GCF_027580195.1. Classification (NCBI taxonomy): domain Eukaryota; kingdom Metazoa; phylum Chordata; class Mammalia; order Artiodactyla; family Bovidae; genus Bos; species Bos mutus. The sequence continues at coordinate 46,762,906 of NC_091633.1, read as the reverse complement.
TCAAGAACAATTTTTTTTTTTTTTAATGTAGCATCAATTCAGGCAGAAGAAAGAAATTCCATCTTCCTAAGCAGATGTCAAAAACATTTAAACAGCTGTCAGACTAGTTCAAACTGTCATCAGAAGTGACCTTAAACCAAGTTTAGTTTTTAAATATTATTTTTAAAAAAAAGAAGTGAAAAAACAACACAGAGCTGTTATGCAGATGTCTGAAATATTAAATGAAAGAATGAACATCTGTTCAGTTGCTCTTCAAACTTTAATGGTTTGGAGAGAAATTCTGTTGTCTCAGATCTTTAAGAACATCTGAGGCCCATACAGCTTCAACACCTGTGAAAGATCCTCTCTGAAAACATACATTTCAACTTCAAAGCCTTTTACTACCATTCTTTGCCAAACATATGCCAACAAACAACAGAACTTATTATTAATAATATTTATGATACTTAAGCCATCCTAGAGTGCATATTTTAGAGTGAGAATAAAATCCTTTGGGCTTTACTACACTTTGATGCACAGAAAATATATATATATATATATATTTTTTTTTAGAAATAATAAAGCAGAACATTTGATAGCAAACAACTGAGCTCTCATTTTTAGCTTAGCTTAATACTGGATATTTAAATGATTTGTTTTTAGAATTAATTATATACATGGTGCAATATCTTCAAATTCAATCCTCTTAAATATGATTATTTCATTCAGTGTTAATGAGGAAATCATTCCTTCTATTACTGAAATAAAGTTCTACACAGAAAAGTATCAGATTTATGCACATGATACCACCTTTATGGCAGAAAGCAAAGAAGAACTAAAGAACCTCTTGATGAAAGTAAAAGAGGAGAGTGAAAAAGTTGTCTTAAAATTCAACATTCAGAAAATGAAGATCATGGTATTCAGTCCCATCACTTCATGACCAATAGGTGGGGAAACAATGGAAACAGTGACAGACTTTATTTTCTTGGGCTCCAAAATCACTGTAGATGGTGACTGCAGCCATGAAATTAAAAGACACTTGGCTCCTTGGAAGAAAAGGTATGACCAACGTAGACAGCATATTAAAATGCAGAGACATTGCTTAGCTGACAAAGGTCCATCTAGTCAAAGCTATGGTTTTTCCATTAGTCATGTACTGATGTGAAAATTGGAGTATAAAGAAATCTGAGGGCCAAAGAATTGATGTTTTGAACTGTGGTGTTAGAGAAGACTCTTGAAAGTCCCTTGAACTGCAAGGAGATCCAACCAGTCCATCCTAAAGGAAATCAGTCCTGAATATTCACTGGAAGATCTGATGCTGAAGTTGAAACTCCAGTACTTTGTCCATCTGATGCAAAGAACTGACTCGTTGGAAAAGACCCTGATGCTGGGAAAGATTGAAGGCAGGAGGAGGAGGGGACGACAGAGGATGAGATGGTTGGATAGCATCACTGACTTTATGGACATGAGTTTGAGTAAGTTCCGGGAGTTGGTGATGGACAGGGAAGCCTGGCGTGCTACAGTCCATGGGGTTGCAAAGTCGGACACGACTCAACAACTGAACTGAACTGAACTGGACTGATTACTTGAATAAAAGCTGTCTGGCTTATAAAAATAAGATAATTTCAGACATACATTTGCCTAGTTAATGTGGATATATATTTTCTGTTAATGTCTTTTACACACATATGCCTGTATGAGAGAGCATGTATACATATGTGCTTGTGTATGTATAACATATTTTCTATATGTAAACTGGTGTTAACAATATTCCAGATTTAATAGGCAAAATCTGAAATCATCTTGTTAAAGAGATCCAATATAGATCAACTCGTGTATGTTAACATGGAGAAATTTCTGTTTCCAGACGCTTCTTCTTCTAACCTGAAAGCACCTTTAACTTCCCTTTGATCTTTTGCATCTTTGAAGAGAAAGCAGATTTAGAATTTAAAATTCTAATGGCTATTTAAAGCCAGAATTATTTTAAATTAAACTGGAATTTAGACACTTGCACACCATTACCTATGAGAGTTCTGAAAAGAAGCTACCGTTAACAGTTCACTTGAAGAATAGAAATAAAATTTTAAAAGTCTACCAATTGAAAAATGCTAGTGAAAAGAGGGAAAATTTTGTAAGAAAATTATACTTTTACCCTAATGCCTGAATACATGAGAGGTATTCCTTTACACTTATGTTAGATTGCAAAATTCAGTTTCCTCATGTTCTGAGAAATGCAAATGAGTGGTTCTTAACTCTGGTTTTTTCATTAAAAACACTAGGAAACATTTTTTTAAAATCCAGATAACCAAGCTATATGACACATGAATTATATTAGAATTCCTAGCATTGGTGAATGCTTAGAATTCCTTGACAGACACCAAGAGTTTTAAAGCTTCAAACATGATTAAAATACCCAAATTTAGGAACCATCTGTTAAAAATGTAAACAAATAATCATGTATCAAGCATAAACAAATAACTTTGTATTAATTTGTATTAAGTTCTCTCTATTTTAAAACCTATAAAGAGCATGCTTTAATGAACAAATGTCTATTTAATTTTATTTCCTTCTCATCTATGTATTTTTAGCTGTTATTTTATTTCATAATTATATTGTGTAATTTTTGCTGAAGTCTTAAATAGCATTTCCATCTATCAGCTAGTACAGTCTTTTCATAAAATGCTTATCATAAACTATCAATGAGTGTATGCTCTGTTGATAAGTTGTGTTTGACTCTGTGATCCCATGGATTGTAGTCCTCCAGGTTCCTCTGTCCATGGTATTCTCCAGGCAAGAATACTAGAATAGGTTGCCATTTCCTCCTCCAGGGGATTGCAGTGAGTTCTAAAATTAAATCTAAACACATGTATGCCTGTGGCGGATTCATTTTGATATTTGGCAAAACTAATACAATTATGTAAAGTTTAAAAATAAAATAAAATTAAAAAAATAAACATTATAAAATTGAAGAAACTTTGAAAAAATTTAACCTACTCTCAATACCAAAAAGCAACTGAAATTCATATTTGTATGCATATAAACAGATATGTTTATAATGGCAACATACAAATCTTTCAGATACATTATTTTATATCCTTGGATAGCATTACTATACATTATTTTGCTTTTGTAAAAAGTACATAGAATATTTAGAAATGTACATATGATGGTTAGAAATATTTTGAGAATACATAATTACACAAAATCTTAATCAGTATGCATGATAAGTTGAATTTTGATAATATTTTTTACTCTTTTATAATTTTCTATCATAAATATATATTTACTCTAAAATTATGTTTTAAAATAGTTTATGCATCTCATAAAATTTCAAAAATCAGCTATTTTAAATTCTCAAAGTTAATTTCCTCATAAGTAATTATAGCACTGAAATCTTTACTATCAGTTAATTCCACCTAGTTCAACATAATTTTTCTCATTAAGTACAAACTTTCCAAAGGTAGATTGACTTAGAAAGAATAATAATGGACAATTCTTGTCTTATTTCACCCTTTTCTGATTACTCCATTTGTCTAGACCAAACTTCAGAGGAATTTTGTTGTTTTTTGTTTTCTTTACACTTTGTTATATGACCTTGGTTAGATCATAATTATACAGAGTGAAGTAAGCCAGAAAGAAAAACACCAATACAGTATACTAATGCATATATATGGACTTTAGAAAGATGGTAATGATAACCCTGTATGTGAGACAGCAAAAGAGACACAGATGTATAGAACAGTCTTTTGGACTCTGTGGGAGAGGGAGAGGGTGGGATAATTTGGGAGAATGGCATTGAAACATGTATAATATCATATATGAAACGAATCGCCAGTCCAAGTTCGATGCACGATACTGGATGCTTGGGGCTGGTGCACTGGGACGCCCCAGAGGGATGGTATGGGGGAGGGAGGTGGGAGGGGGGTTCAGGATGCGGAGCACGTGTACACCCGTGGCAGATTCATGTTGATGTATGGCAAAACCAATACAATATTGTAAAGTAATTAACCTCCAATTAAAATAAATACATTTATATTAAAAAATAATAATAATAAAAATAAATAAAAACCAGAAGATGGTTTCAAGCCACACACAAAAAAATGAAGATCAAATTTTTCAAAAGAATATAAATAAAGGCACTTGAATAAAGGATTACAGTATTTACCACAGTACTTTATTTCAGCATGTTGAAAAATGTCATGATTTTACATTTCTGATTTATCTGAGCCACTGCATCTCATACCAAATTATTGCAAACGCTACTGTTTTTTCTTCCTAAAAGTTGTGTTGTTATGAAATTCCCTGATTACTTTCCTAGTCATATTTTAAACCATTTTTTAAAAGTCAATATACAAAATTTCATGTTTTTTTTAGTTTAACAAAAATTGTTATAGCTTCTTCATTATGTTACAGGTATTTAGAAGGCTTCAGTGATACTAATATATATTTTAAATACCAAAGTATATAGCAATTCTCAGTATACTGTCTAATTAACTGAGGTCTTTATTAAGAAATATATTTCTTCTTAATTGAGAACATAAAATTAACATTAAATATAATATATTATATATATGTATACATCCAGTAACACTCTCTTTCCATCTCAGAGACAACCAACCAATCATGTAAAAACGAAACATAATACGATCACCTAAATATGACTTAATTTCCATACTTAAAGTCCTTCTTATTTTAAATCCTTCACTACACTAGATTAGGTATGGTTGCTTGAGTTGTATATTTACAATTAAAATGCTTAATAATTCTATGTGGAATAGCTAAATATTTAGGAATGCTAGGTAATATTTAATAGGTGATATTTACAACTTCCATTTTTTCCACACAAGTGATTGAGTCACTAACAACTGAATAATAAGTATTCTCCTTGCACAGTTTTATTAAAACCTTACAAATTAAACAACTTTTATAACCTCAAGAAGTTTTGACAACTGGTAAAATATCTGAAATCTTTTTTGTGCTTTTATCTTTCATAATTCAAATTAACATACTCAAATAAAGCAGAAATAAAACCTGTGTAATACTTTATAAAGGAGATACAAAGCTCTAAGTTATATCAGAAAACATCACAAACTGTTTTGAACTTGAACTCTCCTAGGCTCAAAGTATTTGAACTAAGATTTTTTACATGTTTCTAAGAAAAGGAAAACAGGCCTATCAACTAGTATTCTGATCAGCCACTATATTTCATATGTAGTTCATAGATACGTTTTCATGGTTTTCTTAATTGTGCTGCTTTTCCTTTAAAATTATTATATTAAAATTCACTCTGTCTTACAAAGAGAAAATATTAACAATTCATTTTGTATAGTAACAAACCACTGCTTCAATTCTTAAAAACTTTATGAAAATTGTTCCACAGATTTTTAGAATTACATCATTTTTCACAGTTCAGATCCTCTTTAAAAGTAATTATCCTTTAGTTAAATTGGAAAGACTAAAGATGAATAGTATGAAAGAAAAGATGCTAAATCTTGCACTTTAATTATATTATGTTTTAGCTTGCATTTAATTTAATCTTTATACTATTAATAGGGGCTTCCCAGGTGGTGTAGCAGTAAAGAATCCACCTGCCAATGGAGGAGATACAAGAGACACTGGTTTTATCCCTGGGTCGAGAAGATCCCCTGGAGAAGGAAATGTCAACCCACTCCTGTGCTCTTGCCTGGGAAACTCCATGGACAGACAGGGCTACAGTCCATGGGATCACAGAGTTAGACATGACTGAGCAGCTGAGCACCCATGCATGCACTATTAATAGAGAAAGAAAAATTAACAAGATACTTACAGATTGAAATCTCCAAAATTGTGCAGTTCATTAGTTGAATCTAGTGACTTGAAAGATAATTGCTTGTATTTGGAGTAATAGAAATAACCTCTCCTCCCTGTGCGATAAAATTTGAAATAGCAGTAAGTTTCTTTCTCTTATTCTCTTAATGGAAGTGAATTAGGGATATATCTAACTTACTTATTATCTTAAGATTATCTAAAAATTTGAAAATATCCAAATACTAAGACAATACACATAATATACACATACACATACACTCACAGATATACTTGTATGTATATATGTAAATATCTATTTGTATATATAAATTTAGCCAATTATCATATATAACTGTATATATGTACACATATATATCTATTATCTATCCTACTTTCCACACATAGTTTATGTCTATGCATATGTATATATGGACTTCCCTTGTGGCTCAGCTGGTAAAGAATCTGCCTGCGATGTGGGAGACCTGGGTTTAATCCCTGGGCTGGGAAGATCCCCTGGAGAAAGGAAAGGTTACCCACTCCAGTGTACACACCCACCCACTCACATGCATAAGTATATGTGTTTGTATATGTATTTGATTGCTCAGTTTGGTACTGTCCAAATAAACATCTTCAAAGAAATAAGGTCATATGATTTTAGACATACATTTAAAACAATATATGGAAGGAAAAAAGTCTCTTTCTTCTTGGCTAGAAATAACACAAAAATACAATAAGGTGGATTCCAAAAGTGAAAACAGTAAATTCTCCCTTAATTTCTTTGATGATACATATGTCTGACTTTAGTCTTACAGTAATCTAGCTCTTTCATGTTTTTTTCTGCTGCTGCTGCTGCTAAGTCACTTCAGTCGTGTCCCACTCTGTGAGACCCCAGAGACAGCAGCCCACCAGGATCCCCCGTCCATGGGATATTCCAGGCAAGAGTATGGGAGTGGGGTGCCATTGCCTTCTCTGTGCTTTTTCTAGTTAAGCACTATTTGCCAAAATATTTGGGTAATAAAAAAATGCGATAGCTCATTAGCAGATGATTTACTGTCGGCACATAGAACCAGTATGGATTCATTCTTGGCACCTGTGACAGAATGTCATTTGGAACACATTTCCACAAGGAGGAAATAGTTTTGTATAAATTGAATGTATGTCCTATTTAAGGGAAATTATGTTTAAGGATCACAGAACGCAGTGCAAACATTATCTGATAATTGTGTACAATGCATTTGCAAATGCTATTTTATGGAAACCAGTAGTATTTGGCTCTATGTGCTGTCAGTTATTTTTGGCACTTCAAATTTCTTGGCAGAGATTAAGGCTTGAGTGGAAAACAATTTAGAAAACTGTCATATCAAATTGGGGAGAATTATCTAAACATAATCTAGTTAGAGCAAAAAGATGCAACAATTTAAAAATGTGGCAGCATAGTTCTCATTTAAGGACAAAATCATTTGTCTTCAATGGAATTTTGCTATAAGCCAGTCCTTGCTCTGAGGACAACAGTGCTTTGTATATGGAAGCAGCATTCAAGTAGAAAATTAGAATAAAATCTGTAGAAATAAAAGTACACTAAGCATACGCACTAAGTACACTGAAGATGGCCAATTAGTGATGTTATTTTAAAAAGTGTGTTTAATTCAAGGGAAAAAATAGGGATTTAATTCTTCAACTGTTTTTTTTTTTTTTAAATTCTTATGTTGGTCGATCTGCAGAACTCTTTGTTTTATAGTATATGAGGACATGGGAGTCAGATTGTTTTGACTCCTGGAAACTAAATAAGATTTTAGTTAAAGAGATTCAAATTTCTTGCAGTTCCATTTTCTTATCAGGAAACGGAGATAAAAGTATTCCAACTCGATATTGCTGATATACAAATTAAAGGAGAAAACACATATAAAACAGCAACAACAACTAATTTCTGATTGTTCACAGTTCACCAAAATTCATTTATTCATCATAAAAATGTTAAGGGGTAGATTCTCTTCTTATTCTTCTGCTAATAATGAGAAATTGAGGCACAGAGAGATTAAATAATATTTTCAAGGGGTCATAGTCCACTGCTTATTACATACATTACTGTTCCCCTTCCCACCCCCCAAAATGTGAGTTTACATGCTCAGCTGTGACTCTTTGCAACTCCACGGACTGAAGCCTGCCAGGCTCCTCTGTCTATGGAATTTTCCAGGCAAGAATATTGGAGTAGCTTGCCATTTCCGACACCAGGAGATTTTCCTGACCCAGGGATCAAACCCACATCTATTGTGCCACCTGCAATGGCAAGGGGCTTCTTTACCAACTGCTCTGCCTGGGAACCCACAGAGGACTTCAGATGAGATTGAAAATTGCATTAAAATGCCTGCTATATAAAAGAATGCAACACTTGAGTTTGTGATTTTTGAAAATATCAAAATTTTCTTTGGCTTGTTATTTTTCCTTAGCATGGTTAGCAACTTTATTTTTATTTATTTATTTTTAACAGAAGTATTTTTATTTATTTTTTTTACTTTACAATATTGTATTGGTTTTGCCATACATCAACATGAATCCACCACGGGTGTACACGTGTTCCCCATCCTGAACCCTCCTCCCACCTCCCTCCCTGTACCATCCCTCTGGGTCATCCCAGTGCACCAGCCCCAAGCATCCTGTATCCTGCACTGAACCTGGACTGGTGATTCATTTCTTATATGATATTATACATGTTTCAATGCCATTCTCCCAAATCATCCCACCCTCGCCCTCTCCCACAGAGGCCAAAAGACTGTTCTATACATCTGTGTCTCTTTTGCTGTCTCGCATACAGGGTTATTGTTACCATCTTTCTAAAGTCCATATATATGCGTTAGTATACTGTACTGGTGTTTTTCTTTCCGGCTTACTTCACTTGTAAAACAGAAAAATCTATGTTATAATGGACTTTATTCCAGGCCAGATATTGTAAGCCTTATGCCATACTTGTTTGATTAAAATGAAATACAGTAAACAAAATTATACAATGAGAATTTAGGATTTTGTTTCCTTTAAAAATAAAGGAAACATTATTACTGTAGTGAAATATAAACAAAAAAATTTCTAAAGTTAAGTTCTTTAGATATTAAAAATAACTTAGTTTCTAACAGTATAATTTGATACTCTGAAAAATGAAATTATAATCATCATTAACAATGAAAAGAGGGATAAATTAAATTTTAGGCTTACAGCTAAATACTATCCTAATCTAAATATAAAACAAAACAAGTCTTATTAGAAAAAATATCAACTTTTAGTTTCTCTTTTGCCTAATTATGGATAAAATGTGGCTATTGTCAGAAGACAGATAACTTTCTAAAATTTTTGTAATCTCACAGTTGAAAATCAGGGATCATAGGTAATAAAAGTAACCTGTTTTGTTTCTCACTGTCCTTCCTCTGCATGAATGAAAAGTCTAGCAATGCAATGATCCTCTGTCAACTAATAATCCATAATTTTACTATCCCTGAAATTGCAAACATGATTACTAATCTAGACCTAGGTTTTGTAATATTCAAACTTCCAATTTCTTTCAAAGCTAAATTGGGCTTCCTTGGTGGCTCAAGCATTAAAGACTCTGCCTGCAATGCAGGAGACTCAGGTTCAATCCCTGGGTTGGGAAGATCCCCTAGAGAAGGAAATGGCAACACAGTCCAGTATTCTTGCCTGGAAAACCCCATGGACAGAGTAGCCTGGCAGACTATAGTCCATTGGGTTGCAAAGAGTTGGACATGACTGAAAGACTAAGGCTTTCACTTTCTTCTCCCCCGCTACCACAATGCCCAGACAAATTTCTGAACTATGTGGAGGGAAATGAGATCAGTTTGTGGTTTCTTGTTCTGCTTTTCTACTGTCAGCTGGTTATTCATTTTTAAATAGAGTTTTGATGCACGGTCCTTTCAAATATGTACATGGAGTCACAGCACAGTAGTACCTTTCTTCAAAGAAATCTACTTAATATTTCTCATCTCAATGTATTTCAGACACTTGATATGAGCGAGGCATTTAAATGTGTAAAACTGATCCTTGACCATTCTTTTTGCAAAATGGTCTTTCTCACAACATACTTTTGTATCTGATTTCTTCCTTAAAGCATCTGTCAAGAACTTCAAACACACTGTCTTTTCAAGATAATATCAATGTTCTTAGTATTGAATATACTTAAGCAGCTTTTATTTTAAAAGTACATTTGTTCTTAGAAATATAGGGATTTTGTAACTTAGGGACACATTTGCACTGCAATTACATTTCCTGACAAATATTGATTCATGACTTAGGTTTTCCTGGGTGTGGTAGAACTATGCTTTAAAATATTTAAACAGTACACAATAAATTCAATTAGTCTATCACAGTACAAATAAGATCCAGATTGGTTATGGGAGATAACACTGGGAAAGCAAAATGCATGACAAATTATGGCAAGATACAATATCCCTTCATGCAGAGATGCCTTCCTTCTCTGGCCCACTAACCATTTCTTTCTCACCGATTCTGACTGTGCTTTGAATTAGTCACTATCTATGGACACCCAACTCCACAAACACTTGAAGCAAGTGAATGTTAATGTATTTTTGACATCTGTAGCTAATAGTTTTCTTAAATGAATTTCATTTTTTTTCCCCTCAAAATCCAGGCAGGCAATTTCCCACTTGCAGTACATGTAGCAATAAAGATAATTTTGACATGTGAGAATAATCTCAATCCGTCTTTCAAAATTAGTTGTCAATATTCCAATAATTGGGCTTCTCAGTTGCCTCAATGGTAAAGAATCTGCCTACCAATGCAGGAGATACAGGAGACATGGGTATGATTCCTGGGTTGGGAAGATCTCCTGGAGGAGAAAGAAGCAACCCACTACAGTTTTCTTGCCTGCAGAATCCCAAGGACAGAGGACACTGGTAGGACTGTAGTCCATGGGGTCGCAAAGAGTAGGACACGACTGAGCGACTGAGCAACTGAGTGTGCACGCACATCCCAATAATTAAGTAGCAGAATTTTTTTAAAAAACAGAAAATTAGATACTCCTGGACCCAGTTCAAAACTATAAGAGAAAAATACACTGGATCTGGGAACAGGGTGGCAGGATTATTCTAATCAGAATAACTGAAGAAAAAGGCACCTTGTACACTGTTGGGAAATATCCACTAGAAATATGATATTGAAAAGAGGAAAGAAGCTGACTGTAATATTATCTTGCATAGGCAATAGAAGAGGAGATATATTAAATTTGTGCATAAGTTGGGCTTAGAGGAAGTATAGACAAGTTTTTCTGTCTGTCCTGTAAGAAGCAGGAAAGCAGAGTAAACAGATCTGGATGCTAAAAGATGGGTGAATGTGGTTGTAAGAGTTCGTAGTTCTCTCTGATTGATTATATTTTCTGGAGAAGAAAGAACTCAACCAAGAGGTAGGGATGCCAGGAGCTGTCGAGATGTTACACACACACAAAAAAAAAACAGAAAATGATTTGACTAGAGAAGTACAATATGATTTCTGGACAGGGTTAAGGATCCCCTTGCATTTTATAATCACAAATGAGATCAATCAATATAGTTGCTGAACGTTAGTATGGAACCATGTGATACAGCTGTTTCTATTCTGTGAACTAGCATTCAATAATAAAATGATCCTCTAATATTTACTCCCTATCATTTATCCTTTTTTAAAAAATTATTTATCTTTGATTGGAAGATAATTGTTTTACAATATTGTGTTCAGTTCAGTTCAGTTCAGTCGCTCAGTCATGTCCAACTCTTTGCTACCCCATGAATTGCAGCACGCCAGGACTCTGTCCATCACCAACTCCCAGAGTTCATTCAGACTCACATCCATCGAGTCAGTGATCCATCCAGCCATCTCATCCTCTGTCATCCCTTCTCCTCCTGCCCCCAATCCCTCTCAGTATCAGGGTCTTTTCCAATGAGTCAACTCTTTGAATGAGATGGCCAAAGTACTGGAGTTTCAGCTTTAGCATCATTCCTTCCAAAGAAATCCCAGGGCTGATCTCCTCCAGAATGGACTGGTTAGATCTCCTTGCAGTCAGTTAAGTTTTAAGGTAAATATTTATAATTCATTCAAAAAAGATTTATTGTAAACATATTTAATGTGTGCTGTTGTGGTGGGTGAAGCATATGAAAATAAGTAGACTATTTTGAAGGGAAATCCATGGAGTAACCAGAGGTGAAAAAGTAATGTGTCATAAGGGGGTTGATGGAAGAAGAGTTATGAGGACTTAGGCAAAAATAATGTTATTTTCATATATTTAGGGTAGGCTTCCTAGGTGAATCAGTATTTGAACCATGCTTTGAAGTATGCAGAGGGTTTGGGAAGGCTTTGAAGGCTAATGTGAGAGCACACAGTTAATTCTGAGTCCTGCAGGAGGGACATAATTTTATTTTGATTGGATAAAATAAAGAATAAAGTTAAAAAGATATTTGGTTGAGAGTATGCAACTTCTGACCAGGTCCTTCTCTACCCCATCGATGATGTTTATACTGGAATACGCCTTCAGAAACTCAGCCTCACTCCAGAGAGACACAAAGGCTTCAGGACATTTGATATAGAAGAGAAAAGCAGGAGTAACATTTGTTCCTATGTAGATTTGATGTTGGTACATAGTAGAAAACCTCAAGAGATGGTTGGTATTTGGTCTCGGTTACAGAGTGCTCATTTAAAATGCTGAATTATGTGCAAACTACATTTTACATAGAAATGTATCTCAAATAGTTCCCATTTGTGTTCTCTTCCATTAGAGGTCATTTCTATGTAAAACCGTCAAAATTGCCTTTATAGGTCATGTCCATTTGACGGCCTCTAAACCCTTCAGTTCAGACGGTAAAGCGTCTCCCTGCAATGAGGGAGACATGGGTTCGATCCCTGGGTCGGGAAGATCCCCTGGAGGAAACAGCAACCCACTCCAGTATTCTTGCCTGGAGAATCCTACGGATGGAGGAGTCTGCAGGGCTACAGTCCACGGGGTCGCAAAGAGTCGGACACGACTGAGCGACTTCACTCACTCACTCACTCACTCATGCAACTTCTGGGGCTTCCCTGGTGGCTCAGAGGGCAAAGCATCTGCCTACAAAGTGGGTTCAATCCCTGGGTCAGGAAGACCCCCTGGAGAAGGAAATGGCAACCCACTCCAGTACTCTTGCCTGGAAAATCCCATGGACAGAGAAGCCTGGTGGGATAGCATTTTCATATTATGTAAAATAAAAGTCATTAAAGGCTTATTGAAAGGAAAACAGAATTTACACTGTGTTGTATAGAGATTATTTTGCATCTGGATGTTAGAATCACTGGGAAAATTTGAAAGTTAGAGAAACAGTGAAGTGATATTACAACAGCCTGAGTGTGGTTGTTATATTTTAATAGAAATCGAATGAAGAAGAAGCAGTAGGTTGAATAATATTGGAGAGGCAGCCTACAGATAGACATGGGGAACAAAAGGAATGGAATTATTTTTAAAAATTTAATCTTGGGTGACTGGTAGGATATTAGCACCATCAAAAAATAAACATGAGTAGAAAGAACAGTTTAGGAAAAGAAGAAAATGAATTCAGTTTTATATGTGAGTTTGAGACTTCCAAGTAGAGACTTTGTACAGTAGTCCGCTCTTTTTTTCTTAATATTTATCTTAATTAATTTATCTTTATTTGGCTGCACCAGGTCTTAGTTATGGCAAGTGAGATCTAGTTTTCTTTCTAGGAATTGAACACCAGCCCTCTGCAGTGGAAGCTTGGAGTCTTAGCCACTGGACAACCAGGGTAGACCCCTACAGTAGTCCCCTCTTATCTGCAGTTTCAAATTCCACAGTTTCATCTACCTATGGTAAATGTAATCTGAAAATAGTAAATGGAAAATTCCAGAAATAAACAACTTATACGTTTTAAATTGCATGTCATTCAAGTAGCAAAAGGAAATCTCACACCTCCCCACTCTGTCTCCCCTTCCCGCCAGAAGTGACTCATCCCTTTGTCCAGAGTATTCTGTCCATTAGTCACTTAGTCACATGTCGGTTATCAGATCAGCTGTTGCTCTATCACAGTTCAGGTGTTCAAGCAATCCTTATTTTTCTTAATAATGGACTGAAATCACAAGAGTAGTGATGCTGGCAATTTGGATCTTCCTTTATCCTGCCTAATTTACAAATTAAACTTTATCATGAAGTGAAGCAAAAGTCACTCAGTCCTGTCTGACTCTTTGCAGCCCCATGGACTGTAGCATGCCAGCCTCCTCTTCCATGGAATTCTCCGGGCAAGCATACTGGGATGGGTAGCCTATCCCTTCCCCAGGGGATCTTCTCAACCCAGGAATCCAACTGAGGTCTCTGGCATTACAGGTGGATTCTTTACCAGGTGAGCCACCAGGGAAGCCCCAAAACTTTATCGTACTTTTGGGCATTGCATAGGCATGCAATATACATATATATGAAAATGAATAGTATATTGAGGACATGTCACTAGCCAAAGTTTCAGGCATCCACTGGGATATTTGGGGGGACTACTGTGCCTCTGTAAAATGATCACTTTGAGGATAAGAAGTAGAAAACACAGATAGATTTGAAGCTCTGAAGTTGAAGAACTAATTCAAGAGAAAATGTGTGAAGTAGCAAAGAAAAGAGAGAATAATTCTTTAGAGAAAAATCAGCTTTAAAGTATGGAAAAACCAAAACCAAAAATGGAACACAGATAGAGGTGTTTTAAATTCATAAACCCATATATTTTTCTTAGAACTTTAGATGTGCATGAAGTTTTAAATTATATACATATTATTTGTTTTTAAATTGCAATTTGCAAAGCCAATGTTTTGGTAAGAAATAAGTTAAAAAGAATAATACTATCTTTTTATTAAGTCAATTTCAAGGCAATTATAGAAAACCATCACTTTCTCCCAAAACAAGAAAATATTTTCACTATAAGTACGTATGCTACAATACAAATATTGTGCTGATACAGTTATATCTAATTCACAAATAATTGGTGGCTATAAAGTAAAATCTATATATAATAAGTTCTAACAATATTTGTCAAATTAATTAATATATAAGAAATATAAGTATGTTTAGAATGTAATTGAAAGTATTGATATTAAACACAAAATGAGATATAATTATATAATTTTCACTCACTAGGACCTTGATCAGAATACCATAAAATTGAGCTTGGCACAGGTACTATAATTTCTACTGAGAAAATATGCAATAATAATATAGTTTTAATAAATTTCTCCCTATCATTGGGGATTATAACCTAAAAAAGATGATCAAGTTTCTGTTTTAGTAATAAAACATCAGCTTCAAATTAATGAAAAAAAAATGGAACTAGTTGATTCTTGGTTTGCTTTTAAACTATAAAGTTTACAAAGCCTTTATTGGGCACTGTAGCTGAAAATGCCATTTCACATTTAACAGCCGTGATGGAAGTCCTTTACGATATTTATTCCACTACGGACACCCTCAGGTTATATTTCTTCTCCTGTCAAAAAATATTTGCTTTTATCATGAACTTGTCATTCTACTGTATTAAAATGGAACAAGTAAATGGTTTAGAAATCATGACGCCTCTTATAAACATAATGGCTCTAGATATCACATAATTTTCTTGTCATTAAAATATTTTAAAGCCAAATATTGCTTCCAAAATACCATGAAACAATAAAAGTGAAAGAAGGGAAACCTGAATTTGGAGGCAGTAATTTTTTTCTTGGTCACTGACAAGACAATTCATCCCGAGTCTAGTCAGGTTCACAACCTAGTTTACACAAATCATTTAACCGTCTCTATGATAGTGTTAGAATTAGCACTGTTACACAGAATATTTATTTTATGAACTGTAAATACTAAAAGACAAACTCTTTGGAATGGAAATAGCTGCTTGAAAGGATGACCCTGAAAATCAGAAGTCTATTTTTCAACACATCGATAATTAGGGAGAAACATGCACCAATGAGAAAAGGAAGAGTAGCTCAACCAACCAAATGAGTGAAATGAGCCTCGTAACAAAGCATCTGACAAACGCTGCACTGTGTACCTATTCATCCTGGCACGACTCTGAAGAACAGATTATATACCTGGTTTTTAAACTTTGGTAGATTCATACAGCACAACACGAAGCAAAAAAATCGAAGGTACAAATTGCCAATAGGACCTTTTTCAAAGAAGAGCCATTTCAATTTGAAACACCCAATGCTACAGTTTTCAACATTTTTTTTAAATACAAGTTATAGAAAAATATAGTTCTAGGAAGATCATACTGGTGAATTTTTAAACATATGTTTACTATTCTCTAATCTTTGAAAAAAGAGTTCTGAAAAAAGAATTTCTAACCACAGTAAAATTGAAAGTTAAAAAACTCCTGTTAGATCTATGTGTACTCTAGGGTAGTTTATGTCATCTTTTTTATATTTTCATGCTATACGTTCTTCCCTCCATACAAACATATTCCATGGTTATTCTGGTGGCTCACAAAAATATAACTTTTTTCTTGACATTTTCAACAAGCCATAGTCCTTTCTATTCTAGAGTATTTGTAACATGAATATCCCCCAAGCTTCTCAGATTTAACAGGCTCAAAACAAATATTTATTGTCGTTGCTCTTTTAAACACAATCTCTGTTTTGGTGATTTGTGAGATCATTCATTCAGTCATATAAACACACCTAAGACCTTTTCTTCTCCACCTCACATTCAATCTGTCAATAAACTGCATTGATTTAACCCCTCAAAGTTCTCTTTCATAGACATTGCTCCACTCCAAGTTATTTTTTAATGTTTTAGATAAGGATCTGTTTCTCACTACAGAAAGTCACTATAAAAATTATCAAAACACATGGGTAAATAAAAAATGATAAACATTTCTAAAAGTTATAGAATACATCACAACATTTTAGCAAGGAGTTCAATTTAACTGATATGCCAAATAAAATGCCTTTGAGAAGCTGCTTTGCATATGTTTATTTAGGAAAGAATTAAATGAAAATGTCTTGTATAGATGTTCATACACTTAGACAATATAAGTGCATTAAATATTTCAATTTACTTAAAATTTTGTACAGCAATAAATCTGAAGATCCACAAAAATTCAGAACCACAAAAATTATTTTAATATTGTGACCGCTTCTTCTCACTCTCAAAAATATATTACTAGAGAGTATTCAAGATATTATGTACTTACCCATCTTTATAAAGTGAAACAGTAAGAGAAAAACTGTAGATAAAATTAAATTTCCAAGAATAAAGGAGTAGCATAATGTTTCTAGCTGTGCTTACAAATGAGTAATGTGAATGTTTATGTGTAGATGAAACAGAGGGAAAAAAAAAAAACAAGCATGACAGAAAATATATACTTTTAGGAGCAGTGAATTTAAGATGCTAAATCCAAGGTTAATTAAGCTAATTAAACTTATTTTATTTTCTAAAACAGAATGCATGAAATTACAGACTATTTTTGCAGACTTTACTTTTTTTATGAGCTAAATACTTATTTTTAAGAAATAATTACCAGTTAAATGCCTTTTCAACAAACATAACTCAAATATATTTTAAACATGCATCACTAAAAGAAATTTAACAATTTTAAAGAAAAGGAGGTTATGTTGATACTATATGAATTTTCTTTACTATTTAACCTAGCAGTTCAATTTATAGGACAAACAATTTCCTCCTTCAGAGTTGTTTCTAATGCAAAACATTGGAAAGTGTATATTCCATGATAGAATATTGATTTAAATAGATACTAGTACATCTATATAATAAAGCAGCAAGTACCTATCTAAAATTATTTACTATAAGAATACTAATGGACATTGAAATATGTCATCATATTTTCTTAAGTAAAAACTAGGTATGTCACATTCAATTATAATCACATTTTTATTGAGAAGAAACAAAGGTTTTTTTTGAAAATGGTTGTTAGCATGAGGCTGTCCATTTTTCCACATTACCCTGTTAACAGTAAAAACTCTGATCAGTACTCTGAGTTAGAGGATTTTGATATCCACAATATCAACTACATAATTTCCAGGCTCAAAGCAAAATGAACCTGCAGGGTTTCTTGTTCAAAAATTATTAAGAATTTCAAGACTGAGCATGGATGCCTTCTCAGGGCAGGGCCCTGTATAATTGCACAGGTTGTACACCCATAAAGCTGGCCCTGGCGTACCCTCCATTACTCATCTATTTACTTTCATATTATTGGGTGCTTTACGGACTTCCCAGGTGGCACTGGTGTTAAAGAATGCGCCTGCCAATGCAGGAGACAGAAGAGACACAGGTTCGATCCCTGGGTCAGGATGAACCCTTGGAGGAGGGGATGACAACCCACTCCAGTATTGTTGCCTGGAGAATTCCATGGACAGAGCAGTCTGGTGGACTACAGTCCATGGGGTCACAGAGTCGGACATGACTAAAGTGACTTAGCATGCACTTATGATGCTTTCTTAGAGAAAAAATGAAAGACATATTTTGCACTATTTTAAGAAATACTGAGCATCTTCAGTTTAGTTCAGTCGCTCAGTCATGGCCGACTCTTTGTGACCCCATGAATCATAGCACGCCAGGCCTCCTTGTCCATCACCATCTCCGAGAGTTCACTCAGACTCACGTCCATCAAGTCAGTGATGCCATCCAGCCGTCTCAACCTCTGTCGTCCCTTTCTCCTCCTGCCCCCAATCTCTCCCAGCATCAGAGTCTTTTCCAATGAGTCAACTTTTTGCATGAGGTGGCCAAAGTATTGGAGTTTCAGCTTTAGCATCATTCCTTCCAAAGAACACCCAGGGCTGATCTCCTTCAGAATGGACTGGTTGGATCTCCTTGCAGTCCAAGGGACTCTCAAGAGTCCTATCCAACACCACATTTCAAAAGCATCAATTCTTCGGTGCTCAGCTTTCTTCACAGTCCAACTCGCACATCCATACATGATCACTGGAAAAACCATAGCTGCCCGGGTCCAGCCCCAGCAGGATCCAGAGGTACCCTCAGGATGACAGCATAGGCGAAAGGATAGCAAAGCAGAGAGAACAGAGGCTTGACCTTCCTTGGTTAACACAGAAAGCCAATCAAGCTCCTGGCACAGAACTTGCTCTGTTCATGGAGGCCACAGGCACCCTCTCAGTGGAGTGAGGACGCAGGGCGCCCCCTCCCTGGTGAAGACGCAGGGCACCTTCCCAATCGGGTCTTAGAAGCCCAGGCAAAAAAGTGAACTCAGAGAGCCCCTGTGCCCCAAGGAGTCATCCTGAAAGAAGAACAGAGAGAGAAAAGGAGAGAAAAGGAAAAAAGAACGACACGGGGAGACCAAGCTTCGGTGAGCGAGGCCCATAACTTTATTTTCAAAAGGAACTTTTATACCTTGACTTGTACATAGAGGGAAATGAAAGATGCAAAGTCATACAGAGTCAGCCCAAACATTACATCTGTTTTGTCTTTATCGAAACCAGTATTTTTTCTGCATACCTTTCCCACAAACAATGTTGTGTACATTATCTTCTGGCCTTGGAGGCTTGTGGACATTTTATGACCCTTTTTTGATAAAGGCTGCTCAACCAGAAAACTTATTTTCCCTTGAAGTGTTTTTTTTATATTTCTAAATCTATGTCAGCCTCAGAAAATGCTAAACAGAGTTACATTCTCACGGAGCAAAGGTGCAGTGAGTTACAACAAAGAAAGAACCAATTAGCTCAAAGGTCTGATGTGGTTAATTCCAAGGCTGCTACTGGTTTTTCTTATATTCCAACTATGTTAACCAATGCACTCCCAGGTGCACAATGGATAAGGGATACAGGAACTTGGCAGCAAGCATTGGCTTAACAATGAAATCCTACACCAGCACTACTCTAATAGTTTTTAACACTTTGAAAGGCTCTATATCTTTATTTTTTTTTCTAATTTTATTTTATTTTTAAACTTTACATAATTGTATTAGTTTTGCCAAATATCAAAATGAATCCGCCACAGGTATACATGTGTTCCCCATCCCGAACCCTCCTCCCTCCTCCCTCCCCATACCATCCCTCTGGGCCGTCCAGTGCACCAGCCCCAAGCATCCAGCATCATGCATCGAACCTGGACTGGCAACTCGTTTCCTACATGATATTTTACATGTTTCAATGCCATTCTCCCAAATCTTCCCACCCTCTCCCTCTCCCACAGAGTCCATAAGACGGCTCTATATCTTTAGAATGTTTTAGGCTTTCCTTGTCTCTTGGAAGGCTGTGAACAATCATATGTGTTAATTGCAAGAGTCTAGATAAACCTGTCAGGCAAGCTAGAAAGCCATCAGAGGGGTTTGAATTGAAACACTCCTATCATGCCCAGGAGACTTATTAACTAAAGACCTAAGTTGATTTTTTCCAGAGAAAGGTGGTCAGGGATAGCCCCCTGCTAATGTCAGAAGAGTTGGTGAAAGGCATAATATAATAAACAGTAGACAGATTTTGGTTTTGGGGTAGATGCTCGAGCAGATCCAGGGGGTCCCTTGAGTTCTGATCCTCCTTGCTCGTCAGATCTCTTCCACATGACCTTGTCATGGGTGGGATCTCCCGTGGTGGCTCCCGGCACATAGCCTTGACTTGACGGACCTTTGCTGGCAAAGTAATGTCTCTGCTTTTCAATACGCTATCTAGGTTGGTCATAACTTTCCTTCCAAGGAGTAAGCATCTTTTAATTTCATGGCTGCAGTCACCATCTGCAGTGATTTTGGAGCCCACAAAGATAAAGGCTGCCACTGTTTCCACTGTTTCCCCATCTACTTCCCATGAAGTGATGGGACCAGATGCCATGATCTTCATTTTCTGAATGTTGAGTTTTAAGCCAACTTTTTCACTCTCCACTTTCACTTTCATCAAGAGGCTTTTTAGTTCCTCTTCACTTTCTGCCATAAGGGTGGTGTCATCTGCATATCTGAGGTTATTGATATTTCTCCCGGCAATCTTGATTCCAGCTTGTCTTTCTTCCAGTCCAGCGTTTCTCATGACGTACTCTGCATAGAAGTTAAATAAGCAGGGTGACAATATACAGCCTTGACGGACTTCTTTTCCTATTTGGAACCAGTCTGTTGTTCCATATCCAGTTCTAATTGTTGCTTCCTGACCTGCATACAGGTTTCTCAAGAGGAAGGTCAGGTGGTCTGGTATTCCCATCTCTTTCAGAATTTTCCACAGTTTATTGTGATCTACACAGTCAAAGGCTTTGGTATAGTCAATAAAGCAGAAATAGATGTTTTTCTGGAACACTCTTGCTTTTTCCATGATCCAGTGGATGTTGGCAATTTGATCTCTGGTTCCTCTGCCTTTTCTAAAACCAACTTGAACATCTTAGGTGGTATCAATCCTGAATCTGAAAACATTTAAAATGAAAATTATGGTATTGAAAATTAAATGCTGTTATTTATAATACTCAGAATACTCTTGAGTATAACCACAAAAATATTCAATGGAAGGGAAGCTGTGATAAAGGTCTAAGATACAATGCTGACAGCATCTAATAGAGCCTTCTCTTAAATGAGGCAGAAAATAGATGGGTCTCAAGCTGAATGGTTTCTCCCCTGTGGACAGAAACTCCATAATAGCAGAAAATTCCATGAAAGTAAGGTGATAGAGGAGGTTTGGCCCTGGCCAGATCAGAGATAAAAAGACCACATATTCTTCATTCTTGAAGTTAAGGAGAGCTTCCCAACTGCACATGTGTAGAAAGGCTCCTTGAAGGTCAAAGAGGAGAGGTGTCACCTCATAGTAGGTGATGTCAATTACCCATTGGCCTCTACACTAGAAACCATCTTGGCTAAGAAATGTGCACTCATGTGTGGAAGGATCCTGAGAGATACCAACTACAGAACCAGGCAAAGCAAGATGATTGGTCAAAGGAAATTCAGAAGAAAAGCCCCATAAAAGAGACCCAAACCACCATGAGAGCTCAATTCTCTCTCTGAGTACACCTGTGTGTCTATCTACATGTACTGTGCTCTTTTTTTCTTCTAATAAACACTTGCCTCACTATTTCCATTTGTGGGGATTCTTTTCTGCAAAGTAGAAGGGCCAAGGTCCTTGTCGCTGACCACTGATCTAGTGGCTAGGATCTGGTGCCCTTGCCACTGCGACCCAGCCCAATCTCTGGTTGGGAACCCAAACTTTGCTCCAAGCAGTAGCAATCTGAAATTGATATTTCCTAGGTTTAATCCTGGGTGTACATTCTTTTGGTTCTAGTCAATGGGCTGGACTCATGCTGTACTACAGTTCACTCCAAATTCAAAAGTACAATTGATGATGCAAACTTAGTACCAGAAAGTGAATCTGATCCCTCAAAACACTGACTGCCTAGCTGAAATTGAAATTAGATATGGGCTGGAAGGCCATACATGGGTCACCAAGAGAGTCTGCTGCAACTTGCTTTTAATATTCTAAGATGTTTGGGTTTTGTTGAGGTTGTTATTGTTGTTACTTTAGCACTTTTCTGTTATCTTCACTGTGTTCTCCACCTTTCTGGGTTAATGCCTTTTTGATTCCTTTAATTTTTTTTATCACTGGGTGTTTTGCAGTAAAGAGAGATAACTGCTGCTTAACTAGATACCAAAGAAATATAACTTATTGTCTATTTTGAAAAAGATCCCCAGAATAAAACATTCAAGCTTTTAACCATACATTTTCAAGGGTATAAAACTACATTATGTTTAAATGAAATCAATTATCTAAGACTAATACTCTGTTGTATACAAAATCAAATAATTTATTCAATTTGCTCACACCCACAATCTGAACATAATTGTTTTTCATAATCAGAAAACACACAAAAAAATTTAGATCTTACCTCAGTGAACTTATGTGTTTGGAAACAGTGCCATTTTATAAAGGTAAATGTAAATTCAAAAGAAAGTTCAACTAAATATATATGAAAGTCTTAAAATGATCATTCTGATTTTGTTTTACCTAAGAATGTTTTGTAAGTAATTCATAATTACTCAGGGTGAGAAAGGCTATTTTTGCTTAAAATAATTATGACCTAGTTCATAGCACTAATAGCAAAGCATTTTTTCTAAAATATAAAATATATTTCTATGAGTTATCAGGTAAAATTTACATAAATTATTTGTAATTTATTGATATACATTTGACACTGTACTTTGTGTTAAATATCCATTGGGAATATTTTTCTTCACTTATTTTAGAACTGAGAAAATACCACAGGGGAAAATGCCAACCTTTCACTCTTCAATTGACAAAAAATTTTATGACAGTAGCTATTAAATTTCTTAAAAAACACATCAGTTTTATATCAAGCCCTATCAAGTAGACAATTTTAATAGAATGTTTACTGCTATTTTGTTTTTAAAGGCCATAAAACTCAAAAGAGTGAAGTAAAACAAAAGAACTGTGATGCTAACAAAACAATGAATAATTTTACTGAACTGTCTTGTTAAATACCTTGGGCTTGACACATTGTTGGTTTTGATGACAGGTTACATGGAATTGCTGCACATGCTCACTTCTCTGGTAGTACATATCACCAGAGTGTTTCAAGCAAGAGAATGTTGAAAATTCATGCTGAACTAAATGTTGCATGGAAAGGAATCTATTAAGAACTGTACTGCCATTTCCAATATGTGATAATGCTATTAATTATGAAAAGACACAAAATAATCTCACTTTGCTAAGGATTTCAAGATACTAAAGCATTCCTTTACTTATTGCTGAAAATTGGTAGCAAACTCTGAGATGGAGAATAAAATATGGAAATATATGAGGCAGTTTCCTTGGTGGCTCAATGGTAAAGAATCCGCCTGCCAGTGCTGGAGAGGGGGTTCTATTATGGATCTGGGAAAATCCCACATATCGCACAGCAACTAAGCCTGTGTGTCACAACTATTAGCCTGTGCTCTAGAGTCAGAGGGCCACAACTCCTGAGCCCACTGCTGAAGCCTGAGTGCCCTGGAGCCTGTGCTCCGCAGCAACAAAGCCACCATAACGAGAAACCAGCACACGACTGGAGAGTAGCTACTGCTCACCACAACAAAGCCTGTGTAGCAACAAGGACTCAGCATAGCCAAAACTAATGAAATACATAAAATTATAAAAAGAAATATATGAGGGGATATTCTTGAGGCAAAAAACTCTGAAGGGGAAGGAGGAGAAGAAGCATTGGGTAACGGTGGAAGTTAGGTTGTGATCGAGTCTTAACAAAAACCTCAGGTGGTGGCAAGAGGACCAAGTGCTGAAACTAGAATGGCCCATTCAGAGCAGCCCCGAACTGGGGTGAGGAGGTTAGCCCTCAGCATCTTCATCTAGGTAGTCACTGTTTGTGGGTTGCCTCAGAAAGGCAATGGAACCTTAAATAAAGGGATTTTGTTTAGGTGAGGCAAATGCAGACAAGATCTGATAACTAAAAACATCCGTTAGGAGTGCTCCAAAGAAATGGAGTGTGATGAACAAAGTATTTTATTTCTGAAAGAGAGTCTGGGGAATCCATCACTATAGCTTACACTTTTTGCTATATTGGAAATTGACCTTACATGAGTTCCAGGATTCTGGTGTACTTATTCTCCGGAGGGCAACAGAAAATAGGAAGGTTAATGGGACAAATTGCATTTCCACACTTGCAGCTGGGCTCTGGACTGTAACTGGTATGCATCACCTCTTTTGCTCTCCCTCCGTGTCATCTATTCTAGGTTCCTGACTCTCAAGTAGCAATGCTGCTTGTATCAGTGGTGTCACTGGCACTGAGGCTTAGACTCGTTCATCAGTGGAAGAATATTACAGCGGTAGCAGGTCCAGCTGGCCCTAGTCTTTTTGGATGATATGAAGACAGAAGGTAAAAGAAACAACAGAGCCCTGGGCAAGTTAGTAAATGAACACTGAGGTCTGTTCCAAGTAAATACAAATTGTTTCAGATCCTTTGTTCTGATAGAAATGGAAGAGAACCAATTTGCCAGATCAGTGGCTGCCTACCATGGACCAGAGGCCATGATAATTTTCTTGAGCAAAGACCATCACATCTGGCAGAGGAGCTACAATTTATTAACTGGTTGGGTTTGTGGTTATCCACTGTCTGTCTCTAGGTTCCATCTGTTTTTTTATTGAGCCAGATGGTTAAAATGCAGATATGATGAGTCTCTGGATCCTTTAGATCTTTAAGAGTTGTACTAATTTCTGCCCTTTCCCATAAGACTCGATATTTTTTACATTTATCTCATTGGCTGGGGGCTGGTATGTTTTTAATATCTATATTTAATTATTTTGTTCTGAAAGTAAACATGAGGTTTCTGTATTAGAGATTAGATTTAGCATAGCAGTAACAGCACTGATTGCCTGGGCCCTAATCCCTCTTGGGCTGGACAATGAAGACAGGTGTCACCTGCACATTTATAGGAAAGAAGCCTTGAAATTGTGACTGGAAGTTTATACAGGCACTCCTTTACACCACCCCTGTTCCACTCCTCAAACCCCTACCCCTGAGAAACGGAAAGAAACCTTTTTTAAAATGTAAGCAAATTCTTAGGGGAAAAAAAAATGTTTTTTACAGCTTTTTGGAATATAAACAAATGCTTCAGGGTTTTATTACTTTTACAATGTAATAACACAACTATAGATATAACACCCCTAGAATGTGAAGAGCAAATAGCTCTGGAGAAAATGGCACATTCTCTGTCTTTATAGCACATTGCTTTTCTTTGCTCAAAAAGTCCTGACAATGTAAAAGTAGGAAAATTCCTTCCCTACAGGAGGTGGTAGTTTTAGAAGCTTTCACTTGGGTTTCACTATGATAACTCTTACCCTGCAAGGCAAGGCACAAATAGAAAAATTTTCAAATTATTAATACCTAGTATGGCCATTTCAATCAGTATATATTTTGGAACTGTGGAAATAGCCATGTGATGGATTTGCAGACCCAGTAGACCCTCTGCTAGCCCAGCCCACACTGGTGATGATATGCTCATATATCTACTCATCTCATACGCCCTCACAGGAACAGAGTCTCACTATGGTATTCTGGTGAGCTGCATACGATTCTAAGTCTGTGACTGATATGTATTTTACAGGCAAAAACACTATTGCTATTACTATACTATATCCTAAATAATGCAGATTGTTGCTCCCAAGAAACTTTTAGACTTTGAACCTATAGAGATTTTTTTAGAGTTTACTAAGATTATTTTTCTACTTTTTTATATTTTCATGTGAGGGTTTTTTTCTAATCTCTGTCCCACATAGAGACAAGCAAAAACACAGGTGTGCACATATATCTACTCACTCCTAGACTCACTCCTCTCAACTGTAGATCCATTCAGATATATATATATATATATCAAACATTACTAATCACCACATACAATATTATAAGGAGCTAATTATTGTTTACAATTAATTCACTTAATATTCTGTTATAAAATGTTTCTTATGTAATTGTTTTTTAAAATTATTAATTCCACTATTTTTTACTTTTGTTCATTTAAAACTTTTTGTTTTACTTGTTAATGTAACTTTTGTTTTTTGTGTAATTTTATTATAGTGAAATACAATATAAAGAATATTCTATATGATACAATGAAATGTATTCCCTGAAATGACTATTTAATAATATCATAACAATTTGGATCCTATTTGACAGAGAAAATCTTTGCCAACAGTGTAGTGTATGTTCTTTTAAAACTGTTCCTGTGTACATATGCATATGTGCTTCCCAAGTGGCTCAGTGATAAAGAACCTGCCTGCCAATGCAGGATGTCCTGCAGGAGACGTAGGTTTGATCCCCGTGTTGGGAATATCCCCTGGAGAAGGAAATGGCAACCCACTCTAGTATTCTTGCCTGGAGAATCCCATGGACAGAGAAGTCTGGTGGGCTATAGACATGGGGTCTCAAAAGAGTTGGACGCGACTGAGTGACTAACACTCACTTATGCATATATGTGAAATATATATTACTTACACACCAAAATGTGATAATAAATATATAAACAGAAGTAACACAACACAGTGATTATAGGTACAATTCTGGAGACAGAATGCTTGTTTTAAATCTGAGTTGTCCCACTTTCTTCATCTGCATGTTTCTTATTAGAGCATCTAGTGTCTGTTTTATTTCCTGTTATTTAGATGAAATTAGCATGATGTCACCCATGAATTATGTGATATCTCAAGATGATCAAGGACCCTTTGAACCATGTTGAGACAGAAAAGGACAGTTAACTAATTCTGGTGCAAAATATATGTACATTGCTATTCTTAAGTGTACAAGAATTGGTTTTTATCTTCCTTACTGATAGGGATTGAAATGAATGCACTATCCAAATCAATAACCTATAAAATTTTCAAAGGATGTATTTTCCCCCAGACCAAATACCATAAAGCTATGATGGGGGATGACTGTTTGAATTATAATTGTGACTACTATATTTGGTTATGAGTTCTGGCATCGTTTGCCACTTTGGATGGCAAACGATGGAAATCTGATACAAATGTGGATATGATGAACATCGCTACTCCTATACCCTTAATTCTTTACAGGTGGAAAAGATGGAGGGTTTTCATTTTAGAGAACTCCAATTACACCTTTTCTATCATTGTGTGTGTGTGTGTGTGTGTGTGTGTATTAGTTGCTCAGTTGTGTCTGACTCTTTGTGACACCATGGACTGTAGCCCACCAGGCTCCTCTATCCATGAAACTCACCAGGCAAGAAAACTGAGTGTGTTGCCATTCCCTTCTCCAGGGAATCTCCTGATCCAGGAATCAAACCCAATGAGGTCTCCTTCATTGCAGACAGATTTCTTACCATCTGAGCCTCCAGGGAAGCTTTTTCTGTCATTAACGGCTATCGAATGAAAGTGTTAGGTAGCGTATTAAAAAGCAAAGACATTACTTGGCCAACAAAGGTCTGTCTAGTCAAAGCTATGGTTTTTCCAGTAGTCATATATGGATGTGAGAGTTGGACCATAAAGAAGGCTGAAAGCCAAAGAATTGATGCTTTTGAACTGTGGTGTTGCAGAAGATTCTTGGGAGTCCTTGTACTGCAAGGAGATCAAATCAGACAATCCTAAAAGAAATCAACCCTGAATATTCATTGGAAGGAATGATGCTGATGCTAAAGCTCCAATACTTTGGCCACCTGATGTGAAGACCTGACTTATTAGAAAATACCCTCATGCTGGGAAAGATTAAAGGCAGGAGGAGAAGGGGATGACAGAGGATGAGCTGTTTGGACGGTGTCACTGACTCAATGGACATGAGTTTCAGTGAGCTCTGGGAGATGGTGAAGGACAGGGAAGTCTGGTGTCCTGCAGTCCATGGGGTCACAGAGTCAGACAGGATGGAGTGACTGAACAACCAAAGCGGACCCAAATGAGAGCTCTGTCAAGTACTAAATGTATCTCTCCTGAGCAGCTACTTGAAAATCAGGGCATTGAAAAAAATGAGTGCTTGTGGTCTATTTACTGAAATGCAAAAGTGTGCTCTGATTGCATTTATGATCTACTTTCCCCGTAGTACCTGCCAACAAAGGCCATTACTTATCCCCATGGATCAGTGCCGTCTCAGAACTTCTGCTCTACAACTCTCAATAGATCTTAGTGTTTCTCCTCCTTGCTCCAACCATGTAAATCATTGTGATAAGTAACTATGAATCGTTTTGGAAGAGTTGGGGAAATATTTATTGTCCTTATTCATAATAACATTTCAGGGTCATTCTCAAAGAAACCTTACCTTCATTACAATTCATGGGCTCTGGGCTTAAGAACTGCTTAGATCTGGAAACTGGAAGAGGAATTATGATTTTCCATTTTGAAACTTGACATAATTTATACCTGATTTTTCTGTTCTAAAAGTCCACCCACAGTCAAATCACTAGTTACTTTTCTCAGTCTTGGGATACTATGGTCTATTAGCCATCACTGAGCCCAGGCCCTCAGTTGTATCCAACTCTTTGTGACCCCATGCCCTGCCAAACTCCTCTGTCCATGGGATTCTCCAGGCAAGAATACTGGAGTGGGGTGCCATTTCCTCCTCCAGGGGATCTTTCCAGCCCAGGGATCAAATCTGCATCTCTTAGGTCTCTTGCATGGCATGCAGATTCTTTACCAATAGTGTCAACTGGGAAGCCCATTAGCTATCACTACAGATTCCTTTAGATAAAGAGATTTTGGCTGTGGCTTAGCCCTAATTGTCATTCAACAATTATTTCTGCCTTGTATTTGATTTTTTATTGTCACTTTCTGACCTTCGCTATTCAAGAATCCCCTCATTCCTATTAACAAAAGAGGCCGATTTCATGGCTGTCAAGGTGAGTGCTGGCATTCTGAGGAAATCAAACACTTAGCTACTCAGAGATGTTGGTGCACCCACACAAGTGCCTTCTTCTTTGCAATAATAAAGTGAAAGTCTCCTTAGCCCTTTGGGAGAGCATCAATCATTTGTATACTCCCTGGTTTATGTAATACACTTATTTTGACCACACCACATTCCTGTACATCCTGAAGTCTTTCTCATATTCTACAGGACAGTTCATGCACCTTTACTCTTTTAACCTCAGGCCACTGACATGTAAAACTTCAAAGAATCATCCCAAAAGAACTAGTGTGACCACTTAATATTATTTTTGTCAGGGTCTTAAATCCCATGTCATGCTGCCATTTCAGTAATCTTTTCTTTATTCAGCCCTGTATTATACTTCCTGAACCAATACCTTCAAATGCAGTTCCATATATGAACTCGTTTTTGTTAGAGATCTGGAAATAATCAGAAGAAGAGAAGGTGGGTTTTGGGGAGATTAGTCATCAACCCATCAGTGCATTGTAAAGTATCCACTTGAGATGAGATTTTTGTTTGGTTCCTTCTGTTTCCTTCATTCCTCTCTCCCTCCTTACCTCTTTCTTTTTTTCCTCCTTCCCCTTCCTTCCTTACTCATTCCCACCATCTCTCTTTCTATCCACTTGCTTCCTTCTTTCTTCCTCCCCTCTCTTTTTCTTTCTTTCTTATGGTATCCAGATAGAGAAAGGCCTCTCTCCTGTGTAAATGGGCTGTATATCCTGGCCCATGTGTTTTGGGACAACCTGGTTTTAAAAGTTCTCATATGCATCCATTCAAATGTCATCATCCTGGGTTTCAGAGACTCACTCATTACCAATCAAGGCACTGACTTAGGCACACAAAGCCAAACATAGATCACTTTTGCTTTCATGATATACCCAGAGTTTAGATATAGTTAACTGAGGCTATCAATTTTTTAACTGAAGTATCAGTTCGGTTCAGTTGTTCAGTTGGGTCCAACTCTTTGCAACCCCATGCACTGCAGCATGCCAGGCTTCCCTGTCCATCACCAACTCCTGGAGCTTACTCAAACTCATGTCTATTGAGTCAGTGATGCCATCCAACCATCTCATCCTCTGTCATCCCCTTCTCCTCCTGCCTTCAACCTTTCCCAGCATCAGGGTCTTTTCCAATGCGTCCATTCTTTTCCAATGAGTCCGTTCTTCACACGGGTGGCCAACGTATTGGATTTTCAGCTTCAGCATCAGTCCTGCCAATGAATATTCAGGACTGATTTCCTTTAGGATGGACTGGTTTGATCTCTTATAGTCCAAGGGATTCTCAAGAGTCTTCTCCAACACCACAGTTCAAAAGCATCAATTCTTCAGCATTCAGCTTTCTTTATAGCCTGACTCTCACATCCATACATGACTACTGGAAAAACCATAGCTTTGACTAGAGGGACTTTGGCGGCAAAGGAATGCCTCTGCTTTTTATATGCTGTCTAGGTTTGTCATAGCTTTTCTGCCAAGGAGCAACGGTCTTTTAATTTCATGGCTGCAGTCACCATCTGCAGTGATTTTTGAGTCCAAGAAAATAAAGTGTGTCACTGTTTCCATTGCTTCTCCATCTATTTGCCACGAAGTGATGAGACCAGAAAAAGTATATATACTTTTTGATTCTCTTCCTTTATAGGTTATTACAATATATCGAATATAGTTCCCTGTGCTATACAGTTGTTCCTTGTTGTTTATCTGTTTTATAAATAATAGTTCACATCTGTTAATGCCGAAGCCCTAATTTATCCTTTCCCCCACTTTCCTCTTTGGTAACCGTAAGTTTGTTTTCAATGTCTGTGAGTCTTTTTTTGTTTTGTAAATAACAGGCTGCCATTATTTTCAGAACTCAAAAAGCATTAATAAATATTACTGACTCTATAATCCTTATGATCATTATTGCTCCCAAATCCTAGATCATTGAATCATAAACACTTGTTGAACATCAGTGCCCCTTGAGGGCTTATTAACATACAAATCCTGGGCCCTAAATCTCGAAGTTTCTTATTTAGTAGGTCTGAACTGGACCTAAGAAATATCAGTTTGAACAAATTTCCTGGTAAGGCTGATGCTGTCAGTTTAGGCTTGGTCCACAACTCAAGAAACACAGTGATAACAGTGCTACATAGCCTGGGACTTTCCCTTGTATTTAGTTCTAATTCAGGACAGGTGAATAGATGCTATGATGCTACAATATATAGGGGTTATCCTCAGTTCATTTGATTTCATGCCCCTTCTTGTCATAAGGCTGATGATAACTCTTCTTCCAGACTCTAAATGTGCATCTACTTACAATCATTCCTGTTAATGATATTCCTAAGATTGAATTTCCTTAAAAATAGAACTTGCAACAAAGTACAGATACAGATTGTTTAATTGAGAGGTGATCATGGGGACAAATATTAGGAAATGAAGAGAGAGATTAAGGAAGGAGAAAAAGAAAACAATAATTTGTTATCTACACATATAAAATAATAAATGACATACATGTAGTATATTATTAATATAAGAAGGCAAAAGGAGAAGGGGGTGGCAGAGGGAGAGATGGGTAGATATCACCGTCTCAAAGGACATGAATTTGAGCAAACTCTGGGAGATAGTAGAGGACAGAGGAGCCTGATGTGCTGCAGTTCAGTGACTGAACAAAAACAGCAATATGACTAAAACCAGCTCTATTAGTCAGAGTTGTCCAGAGAAACAGAACGAAAAGAATTAAAATATTTACAGAGATGGAGAAAACATTTATTATAAAGAACAGTTTTACACAATTAATAAAGCTGAAAAATCCCAGATCCATAGTCAGTAACCTAGAGACCCGGGTTATCGATATGATGGTGTAGTTCCATTCTGAAGGCTAGTAAACTTGAGACTCAGGAAGATTTTTCAGTTTTAATCCAAAGACAAGAAAGAATCTATGGCCCAGCTCAAAGGTAGTCAAGCAGGAGGAAATACCCTCTCTCTCCTGAGATTAGCCTTTTTTTCCTATTCAGGCCTTCAACTGATTGGATGAGGTCCACTTACATTAGGGAGAGCAATCTGCATCTCCTGATTCAAATGTTAATCTCATTCAGAAACCCTCAGAGATGTACCTAGAATAATATGTGAACACCTATGGCTCATTGAATTAATTATATTAATGATTTTGAATCATGATTGCCCACTGGGATATATACTACTTGATTCTGACATAATGTTTTAAAATACACTGTTGAAGGTAGTTAGGTAATTAGCTTAGGGAATTTGCATTTATATTCAAATATAAATAAGATGTAACAATAACCTCCTTCATACTTCTATTATTAAGTGTTGATAGCAAAATTCTACTAACCTCATAGAATTGAGTGACTGAGTGAGTGAAAGTGGCTCAGACCCCGTGGGCCATAAAGTCCGTGGGATTCTCCAGGCCAGAATATTGGAATGGGTTGCTGTTCCCTCTCCAGGGGATCTTCCCAGCCCAGGGATTGAACTCAGGTCTCCTACATTGCAAGTGGAGATCTGCATTCTTTACCAGCTGAGCCACAAGGGAAGCCCATAGAATTGAGTAATTTCCCCCTTTTCATCTTCTTTCTTGAAAAATCTCCATAATATAAGGGTTAAATCCACTTGGATTTTTATCGAGAACTCACCTTATTGCCAGATAAGAAAGGACATCTCTTTATTGGTAAATTTTGTTTATGATATTAATGTATTAAGTGCTAAATGAGCTATTTAAGTTTTGTATTTATCTTATTTTGGATTTTTTCATCTCTATTCCATAAATTTTACATATAATGTTTTTTTGTGGTCAAGATATTTTTTTCTGATGAGTCCCCTTGTTATTATTTGCATGTTTCATTAGTAAAGAAACATATACATTTTAAAATAAATTGGAAGAAATAAAATCTGTTGGGAGGAATTTAATCATTTTAAGAACCACCGTGACAGCTGTGTAGCCAGGTTTGCTGACCAGGGGCACAAAGCACCTCAGAACTTGTCCTCTGAAGATACTGACATTACTGCTGCAGAGCAAGAGATACCACACAGTGTCACCAACACCACCTATGGAGTAAAAAGAAGTTGTTTAGGACCCGGCTGTTCTTGAGATAAGGATGGAGATGCTGCTAAGAGGGTTTTTTTTTTTTCCTTGTGTTCCTTTTTCTTTTATTTATTTTAAAATTTTTATTATAAAATATCTGTCACATACAGGAAAGACTATGATATGGACATGAGAGGTAAGGGGCATAGAACCCAATGAACATTCACAAAATTTATGCCTAATTTCAATAAAATACCAATGCAACTGAATTGTACAAATTTGTTGATTTTTATTATTTGAATAATACAGAATATTGTCAACTAAGCAATGTGGCAGCACTACAAATAAATTACAACCCCCAGGCTTCAACAGTACATGAGCCATGAATATCCACTGGATCATCAAAAAAGCAAGGGAGTTCTAGAAAAACATCTACTTTTGCTTTATTGACTACACCAAAGGCCTTGACTGTGTGGATCACAACAAACTGTAGAAAATTCTTAAAGAGATGGGAATACCAGACCACCTGACCTGCCTCCTGAGAAATCTGTATGCAGGTCAAGAAGCAAGAGTTATAACTGGATGTGGAAAAACAGACTGGTTCCAAATCAGGAAAGGAGTACATCAAGGCTGTATTTTGTCACCCTGCTTATTTAACTTCTATGCAGAGAACATCATGTGAAATGCCAGGCTGGATGAAATACAAGCTGGAACCAAGATTGTCAGGAGAAATATCAATAAACTCAGATACACAGATGTCACCACCCTTAGGGCAGAAAGCAAAGAAGAACTAAAGAGCCTTTTGATGAAAGTGAAAGAGGAGAGTGAAAATGTTGACTTACAACTCAACATTCAAAGAACTAAGATTATGGCATCTGGTCCCATCACTTCATGGCAGATAGATGAGGAAACAATGGAAATGGTGAGAGATTTTATATTTTGGGCTCCAAAATCACTGTAGATGGTAACTGCAGTCATGAAATTAAAAGACTCTTGCTCCTTGGAAGAAAAGTTATGACCAACCTAGACAGCATATTAAAAAGCAGAGACATTACTTCACCAACAAAGGTCCGTCTCGTCAAAGCTATGTTTTTTCCAGAAGTCGTGTATGGATGTGACAGTTGGACTATAAATAAAACTGAGTGCTGAAGAATTGACACTTTTGAACTTTGGTGTTCTAGAATACTCCCGAGAGTTCCTTGGATTGCAAGGAGATCCAACCAGTCAATCCTAAACAAAATCAGTCCTGAATATTCATTGGAAGGACTGATGCTGAAATTCCAATACTTGGGCCACCTAATGTGAAGAACCAACTCATTGGAAAAGACTCTGATGCTGGGAAAGATTGAAGGCAGGAGGAGAAGGGGATGACAGAGGATGAGATGGTTGGATGCCACCACTGACTCAATGGACATGAGCTTGAGTAAGCTCCAGGAGTTGGTGATGGACAGGGAAGCCTGGCATGCTGCAAGTCCATGGGGTTGCAAAGAGTTGGACATGACTGAGCGACTGAACTGAACAGAAATTTTTAAAATCCATAATTTGTACCACAACTTTTATAAAACTCAAAATATGCATGCAAAATAAATATATATATGTATTTTTAGACACACATATGTATTTTATAAAATATAAAGAGAAGCTATAGAATACTGTAGCTACTAACCACAAACAGCTCTTGAACACTTTGGCGGGTGTCAAGATTGACCTGTGATATGCTTTAAGTATAAAATAAACTCCCAACTTCAAAGGCTTAGTATCTGATATGAAATGACTAATGAAAGTTATATAGAGTAAAAACAGTTCAAATGGTAAGTACACAAGTATTTTGAAATCCTTAAAAGTTTTTATTTACTATTAACATGTGTCATTAAGATAAACATTTTGGCAACTACATTATCACAGAATTACACAATATTTTTACAAGTGTGTACATAATACATCAGAAAGCCAATTTTAAATTCACACAGCTATAACTATGTATATTTACATTCTAAAAAATAACATTGTCATAAATAATTTAACAGAGAATATACTTAGTTACTACTGAAGGCACATTTGAAATCTAAAATTTATACTTTAATAATATATATATTTTTTTAATTTAATTTAATTTTTAATTTTACAATATTGTATTGGTTTTGCAATATATCAAAATGAATCCGCCACAGGTATACATGTGTTCCCCATTCTGAACCCCCCTCCCTCCTCCCTCCCCCCATACCATCCCTCTGGCTCATTGTCCCAGAGATAAATCCATGCACATATGGACACCTTATCTTTGACAAAGGAGGCAAGAATATACAATGGATTAAAGACAATCTCTTTAACAAGTGGTGTTGGGAAAACTGGTCAACCACTTGTAAAAGAATGAAAGTAGAACACTTTCTAACACCATACACAAAAATAAACTCAAAATGGATTAAATTTTGCCAAAGGCTTTCTCTACATCTATTGAGATAATCAATGGTTTTAATATTTTTCAATTTGTTAATGTGGTGTATTACATTGATTGATTTATGGATATTGAAGAATCCTTGCATCCCTGGGATAAAGCCCACTTGGTCATGGTGTATGATCTTTTAATGGTTGGATTCTGAAAGAATTTTGTTAAGGATTTTTGCATCTATGTTCATCAGTGATATTGGCCTGTAGTTTTCTTTTTTTGTGGGATCTTTGTCAGGTTTTGGTATTAGGGTGATGGTGGCCTCAAGAATGAGTTTGGAAGTTTACCTTCCTCTGCAAAAGAGTTTGAGCAAGATAGGTGTTAGCTCTTCTCTAAATTTTTGGTAGAATTCAGCTGTGAAACCTCTGGACCTGGGCTTTTGTTTGCTGGAAGATTTTTAATTACAGTTTCAATTTCCATGCTTGTGATGGGTCTGTTAAGATTTTCTATTTCTTCCTGGTCCAGTTTTGGAAAGTTGTACTTTTCTAAGAATTTGTCCATTTCTTCCACGTTGTCCATTTTATTGGCATATAATTGTTGATAGTAGTCTCTTGACCCACATACATCACAGAGGATCCTCTATGACCCACCTCCCAGAATATTGGAAATAAAAGCAAAAATAAACAAATGGGACCTAATTAAACTTAAAAGCTTCTGCACAACAAAGGAAACTATTAGCAAGGTGAAAACACAGCCTTCAGAATGGGAGAAAATAATAGCAAATGAAGCAACTGACAAACAACTAATCTAAAAAATACACAAGCAACTCCTACAGCTCAACTCCAGAAAAATAAATGACCCAATCAAAAAATGAGCCAAAGAACTAAACAGACATTTTTCCAAAGAAGACATACAGATGGCTAACAAACACATGAAAAGATGTTCAACATCACTCATTATTAGATAAATGCAAATCAAAACCACTAATAATCACACCATTTTAAAAAGATGGAACCCTCTATTTCAGCCACTTACAAAAAACTGGAAATAGAACTCAGGATAGTAAACACTGAGGAAACCAGAAATAAGACAATATTTTCTTTGTTGAATTAATATATATAATTTTGTCCATCAGCAGATGAATATTTTCAACAATGGAGTTTTCAGCCATTAAAAAGAATCCATTTGAATCAGTTCTAATGGCCAGATTAAATAATGGATCACTGAAAGAAAAACACTACAGTATACAGAATATTTCATTTAAAAGATTATAAAATGTAATGATAATATTTTGGATATAGAGGGAGAGGGTGGGAGATAAATAAAATATCATTTGAAAATACTTTCATCTGTTTCTGGTGCACTGGGATGACCCAGAGGGAGGTTATAGGAAAAGGAGGGTGGATAACACAGGTATACCTTTGGATTCTTATATTTGGCAAAACTATATTTTTTAAAAAATAAAATAAAATTTAAAAAAATGGATTAAAGATCTAAACTTAAGACCAAAACAAAAACTCCTAGAGGAGAACATAGGCAAAACACTCTCTGACATACATCACCAGGATCCTTATGACCCACCACCCAGAATATTGGAAATAAAAACAAAATAACAAATGGGACCTAATTAAACTTAAAAGCTCCTGCACAACAAAGGAAACTATAAGCAAGGTGAAAACACAGCCTTCAGAATGGGAGAAAATAATAGCAAATGAAGCAACTGACAAACAACTAATCTCAAAAATATACAAGCAACTCCTATGGCTCAATTCCAGAAAAATAAATGACCCAATCAAAAAATGAGCCAAAGAACTAAACCCACATTTCTCCAAAGAAGGCATACAGATGGCTAACAAACACATGAAAAGATGTTCAACATCACTCATTATTAGATAAATGCAAATCAAAACCACTAATAATACATTTTAAATGATGGAACTATTTCATTACAAATATCAGGATAGTAAAATGCAAAATAAGACTAATATTTTCTTTGTTGAATTAATATATATAATTTTGTGCTTATATTTTCAAATTTTTCACTAAGGCCAGATTAAATAATGGATCACTGATTTATAAACTGAATACAGAATATTTCATTAAATTATAAAATGTAATGATAATATTTTGGATATACTGGGTTAAATAAAATATCTTTGAAAATACTTTCATCTGTTTCTGGCTATTAGAAAATGTATATATTTGGTTCTTACCATATTTTTATTAGACATCATTATTATATAAACAAAAAGCAAGGAGATGATTATCACCAATTTAGAGGAGTTTCCTTGAGGTAGGCAGGATGATAAAATGGGGTAGCCAACTTGTAGTTTATTCATTCAAAATGCATCAAAGACTTATTAGTGGATTCTCGGTAAATTTATGGTAAAATTCAAGCATCTTATCTACGAATACAAAAGCCAGTGTGCATTGGTCCCTGCCGCCAGCGCTGCCGCCAAGTCGCTTCAGTCGTGTCTGACTCTGTGCGACCTCACAGACTGCAGCCTACCAGGCTTCTCCGTCCATGGGATTCTCCAGGCAAGAACACTGGAGTGGGTTGCCATTTCCTTCTCCAATGCATGAAAGTGGAAAGTGAAAGTGAAGTCAGTCGTGTCTGACTCTTAGGGACCCCATAGCCTGCAGCCTACCAGGCTCCTCCATCCATGGATTTTCCAGGCAAGAGTACTGGAGTGGGGTGCCATTGCCTTCTCCCATTGGTCCCTGCACAACTGTCCAGATGAACTTCCAATAGTGGTTGCTATCACACTGGTCCTCCTATTTAATCAGAGTAGAGAAAAGCATGTCCTCATGTCAGAACTGTTAAATTTGTTCTTTTCTTCACTGGAAAACCCTCTACTGCAGATATTCCGATAATTTCCCATTTTATTTGTGTTTCTACTTAAATATTACCTTCTCCATAATGTTTCCCTTCACTATCTTATCGGTGTGATGTTTTGCACTGCAGAGCTTTCTCTATTATAATGTTTGATTTTACCCCACGATTCCCTTGTCTGCTATTGTCACAAACAATCTCATTACCACACCAACTTCTCAAGGACAGAAACTGTTTCTTTTGTTCACTGCTGTAGCTCCAGCTTTTAGAAGATGACTGGCATGTATTTAGCACTCCCTGAACACTAAACTTAAACTCTATAATCTAAGTGAACTCTAATAAAGAGAAGAAAATCTAATTCTTAAATATTCTTAAATAGTTGAGTTGAAACTAAGCAAAACAGAGCACAAAAACATTTGAGCACCAAAATCAATTATAATAGAATATATATTCACTTGAATTTAGAATTATACATGGAAAGATTTTTCCATCAAATTGTTGCCAATAGTTGCATTCTAACAATGTAATTACCAGTCACTTTGACTATATATGTATGTTATATCGTTTCTACAATTAGTATATTCCACTAAATTCAAAAAACGCAATATAATGTTTACTTCCAAATATCTGATTATTTTGTAATTAATTTAAAAGATTTAAACATTAAACTACATTTGACACACTATCTAAATAAGAGGATGAATAAGAAACTTTCTTCTATATGGTGGACTATTTTAATGGTAATGAAAAATTTGTAAAACAAATCATATTCAAATCCCATAAAATCAATGTACACATTCAAGACAAAGTGTAAAATAAAATCCGTTACATTAGAATATTAGCATTTTATGTAATTTTTGAGAAATGTATATATTTCATTTCTATAAAAATCCTAGAATAAAGTTCTATTTTTTTCTCTCCTTATCTTGTAGTGGTAAGTGCGTTGCATTGAGGAAAATAAAAGCATAGTGGATATTTTATCTTCAGTTTGAAGTAAGATTTTAATTTTCAGCCCAGTTGATAATTAACTCATTAGTAGAAATTTAAATATTTTAATGAAAATAATTATTTTTTCATTATAAATATATATTACTTGTCTGAGTGTAAATCTTTTTGATTTGTCTAGTAGGCACACAAGGTCCATACTTCAAAGAAAATAGTGAAATCATTATAAAAGAGGTAATCATGCATATCATCAGAAGAGTTCACTTTCTTTATGATAATAATATAAAGGTTGATTGGGGTGTCCTCTGCCTTTTCTTCATTAATTGGTTGAGTGAAAAGAAACACCTCATTCACATAACTTTCAATTTTTATTTCTGTAAAAATACAGTATACTTAAGAATCTCTCAGTAGTGACATGAAAGATTACAATATTTTCCTATTATCTCCAATGGATGTTAAATTATTTTTGATAACTTAAAATTAGGCATTTTGATTAAGTTCTCTTTTCCTGGAAAAATGCATCATACTACATTCTGTATTAAATTAGACTTTTAGAGTTTAACTTATTTTAAATGCACATAACTTCTAGAATTATATAAAGAAAATTACATACATATATAAGAAAGAGTAGATCCCTCTGGGTTTTGGGATTTGAGTAACTCAGGTGAGTAAGCACCACATATTAATTCATGATAAAAATATATGTATCTTCTTCCACATAAAAAATCAAACATATTTTTCATGCCAAATACAGTGTGGTACAATATCTATTAAATCAAACACTTTATTATATATACCAAAAATACTAGATTATTGAGTTGAACATATTCATCTTTAAGAGATTATGGAAATATTAATAGTGTTAATTTAAATGCCTGAACTGGTAGTGTTCAGATGGGTGTCATGTTTTAATGAATACAAAATTTAGTAGAGATACTATGATTACTAATTGATTTTACATAAAAATATAAAACACATAATTTTAACTTTATTCAGAATGCATAAATTTTAATATTTTAGAAGTGGGATAATTCACTCTATTTTTTGAAACTCTATGCTTTTCAAGATGGTGGGAAATTATATAAAAGATAACTTACCTTCCTAAACTTACAATATCTGGAAGACTTTGTCTTCTAAAAAAGTCCATGATGTTGGTAGGCAAAGTGTATATATGCCTTTGGGGAAGCTCTGGAAGGGAAAATAGGGATAAAAAACATCACTAAAGGGGGACTTCAAATGACTTGAATAAAATATTGGCAGTTCATTCAAGAATTATTTACTGAGGGACTATTATGCATCAGACAATGAAAAATGCTGAATAAAATAGACAAGATCTTGAACAGGGCACAGAATAGAGACAAGATCTTCCTTCATCATCCTTCATTACATGTTCTGACTAGGGAATCAAGTGAGAGAAAAAATATGAACAATACTTTCAACTATAACAATGCTTATATTTTTTTTTAAAGAAGATAGTGCTATGATTGTGATTTATGAGGGGAAAAGAGCATATGTAGCCCTTGGACCTAGGGATTTTATTAATCTTTGATAAACTCAATTATTTAAAAATCGAAATAATACCAAAAGATGTAGACATGGAAAAGGGAAAGTTGTTAGGATTAGAATTGTTAATTCAATTAACTTAGCATGTTATATTTTTAATCTATTATAGTACCTTTCTCCTATCCCCATTCACAGGCTCTGAATTCTTTGAAAACAGATTCAATATCATCTTTGTATCTTTATAGCCATAAGACTGCACAATATGTCTACATGAAGAATGCTGTAAATACATATTTGTTGGAAGAACTAGTGACTGCCTCACTGTTTTGGGGTGTAAGAAATTTTGTGGATTTAGATATGCTTTTCTTGGAGATACCAACATTAGTAATTAAAATGTCTTAGCATTCAGTCACTCAACTTCACAAATTATAGGCTATATCATATATGTTCCCAGTACATAAACATTCTACTTAGAATATGTGTAAGCCTAATAATGGCTTCCCAGGTGGTGCTAGTGATAAAGGATCCACTTCCCAATGCAGGAGATGGGTTGGATCAAACCCATCAAACATGGGTTTGATTCCTGGGTTGAGAAGATTCCCTGGAGGAGGGCGTGGCCATACACTCCAGCATTCCTGCCTGGAGAATCTCATGGACAGAGGAGACTGGCAGGCTACAGTTCACAGGGTCACAAAGAGTCAGATGTGCCTAAGTGTCTGAAGACAAGGCTGATGATATCAATAACTATTCAGGAATGTGTACTTCTCAATACATATCATTTAAAGTGATGCCTGAAACAGCTATCACTCCACTTGAAATTTTCCTATTTTTTTTCTGAATCATTTATAAGGGCAGAGAGGAATATTTGTATTAACTGAGTGCTTATTGTTGTTCAGTTGCAAAGTCATGTCTGATTCTTTGCGACCCCATGTACTGCAGTACCCCAGTCTTTCACTATATCCTGGAGTTTGCTCAAACTCATGTTCATTGAGTCAGTGATGCCATCCAACCATCTCATCCTCTGTCATCCCCTTCTCTTGCTCTCAATCTTTCCCAGCATCAGGATATTTTCCAATTAGTTCGTTCTTCCCATCAGGTGGCCAAAGTAGTGGAGTTTGAGTTTCAGCACCAGTCCTTCCAATGAATATTCAGGACTGATTTCCTTTAATTGAGTGCTTGTGTCCCCCTACATTCATATTTTTAAACCCTACTCTCCTGTGTTAAGAGTATGGACTCTGTGGGAGAGGGAAAGGGTGGGAAGATTTGGGAGAATGGCATTGAAACATGTAAAATATCATGTATGAAACGAGTTGCCAGTCCAGGTTCGATGCACAATACTGGATGCTTGGGGCTAGTGCACTGGGACGACCCAGAGGGATGGTATGAGGAGGGAGGAGGGAGGAGGGTTCAGGATGGGGAACACATGTATACCTGTGGTGGACTTATTTTGATATTTGGCAAAACTAATACAATTATGTAAAGTTTAAAAATAAAATAAAATTAAAAAAAAAAAGAGTATTAGGAGGTGGAGTCTTTGGTAAGTAATTAGGAGTGGTGAAATCATGAGGGTAAAGCTCTTATGAATGGAACTTGTGCTCGTATAAGTTATAAGAGATCTTGCTTCTCTCTTTCTGCTCTACACAGTGTGGGGACAGAACAAGAAATGGCCATATATGAACCTAGAGGAGGGCTCTCACCATATCTTGACCATGCTTGTACCCTGAACTCAGACTTTTGGACCTTTGTTGGCAAAGTAACGTCTCTGTTTTTAATATGCTGTCTAGGTTGGTCATAGCTTTTCTTCCAAGGAGCAAGTGTCTTAATTTCATGACTGCAGTCACCACCTGAAGTGATTTTGGAGCCCCTCCAAAAAAAGTCTCCCACTGTTTCCATTGTTTTGTAATCTATTTGCCATGAAGCAATGGAACTGGATGTCATGATCTTAGTTTTTTGAATGTTGAGTTTTAAGCCAGATTTTTCACTCTCCTCTTTCACTTTCATCAAGAGGCTCTTTAGTTCTTCTTCGCTTTCTGCCATAAAGGTGGTGTCATCTGCACATCTGTGGTTATTGATATTTCTCCCAGAAATCTTGATTCCAGCTTGTGCTTCAGCCATCCTGGCATTTCTCATGATGTACTCTGCATATAAGTTAAATAAACAGGGTGACAACATACAGCCTTTCCTGATTTGGAACCTGTCTGTTGTTCCATGTCCAGTTCTAACTGTTGTGTCTTGACCTGCATGCAGATTTCTCAAGAGGCAGGTCAGGTCATATGGTATAACCATCTCTTAAAGAATTTTCCACAGTTTGTTGTGATCCACATAGTCAAAGGTTTTGATGTGGTCAATAAAGTAGAAGTAGATGTTTTTCTGGAACAATCTTGCTTTTTCAATGATCTAGTGGATGTTGGCAGTTTGATCTCTGGTTCCTCTGCCTTTTCTAAATCCAGCTTGAACATCTGATGCTTCACGGTCCACGTACTGTTGAAGCCGGGCTTGGTGAATTTTCAGCATTACTTTGCTAGTGTGTGAGATGTGTGCAATTTGCAAATGTGTTTGAACATTCTTTGACATTGCCTTTCTTTGGGATTGGAATGAAAACAACTTTTCCAGTTCTGTGGCCACTGCTGAGTTTTCCAAATTTGCTGGCATTTTGAGTGTGGCACTTTCACAGCATCATCTTTTATAGCTCAATTGGAATTCCATCACC
Source organism: Bos mutus (assembly GCF_027580195.1). Taxonomy (NCBI): domain Eukaryota; kingdom Metazoa; phylum Chordata; class Mammalia; order Artiodactyla; family Bovidae; genus Bos; species Bos mutus. The sequence continues at coordinate 46,719,453 of NC_091633.1, read as the reverse complement.
TCCACTAACTTTGTTGATAGTGATGCTTCCTAAGGCCCACTTGACTTTCCATTCCAGAAGGTGAATTCATTTACATATTGTGAAATCATACCAGTAATATAAATATAAATTTCATGACTCAAAGTCAAAATTATGCATCTATTTTTATTCTCATTTGTAAATAGTGTATTGTTAGACTGAATTATAAACACTTTATAATTAAAATATCTCTATATTTCCACAACACATTGCTCTCCAATCTAATTAACCTTATAACCTAAATTATTGTTGATATTATAAGTTAATTAAGATTTCATATTAATGGCTTATTTTTATTTAGCTTCTGTCTGAATTATTTTAGTTAAAGCTTCTTACAATTTGATTTTACATCATTTTAAAAATTTTGACTTCTATATATACACATTTTAAAGATATATTTCTGCTCACCAATAATTTATTTTACTTGCTACTTTCTCCATTCCAAGCACTCTGGTGTGCCTAACTTAATGGAAGAAATCTTTCCCAAAGATAATATTAAGAAACTATTAACAAATTAGGATTCTTACTTTAAAAAAATATCATCTATTTAAAAATCCATTGGCCAGGTAAGTTTATTTACAGTATGGAGAAGTATGGGCTCTCTAGGTCATTCACACTCCACTCATTTCTACCCTAGTCACTGATAAGTGTTTCCTTGCATGCTTGGGTGAAGCTACTAGTTATCTGATTATCCCATTGTTTTCCATTAAGCCACATGTGTCCCGAAAACAGATACTGTTTTATTGAAAGAAATATACAACACCTTAAATGGCTTAATGATAATTTCTATTAATGCTTTTTTCCCATCCATGGGGTAGAAAACCTTACTGCTGCTTCCCAGTTGCAAAGTTCTGTGTATCTCTTCTTTTTTCCTCTCACAATCCATTCATCCCTTGTATTCCTTTCCTTCACCTTTCCAAGCCTGGATCTTAATTATATTTATCGAGTTAAGATCTGCTGACACTTAAGAAGTAGAGTGCTTTTCTTCCCACTCAAAATAAACTTACTTTTTTAACTTATTATTGAGATATAATTAACATACAATATATTAGCTTTAGATTTACAGCATGATTTATTATTTTTATACATTATTAAATCATTACTACACATTTATTCTCTTCCTGTTAGAAACTTTTTTTTACTATTATGTGATAGAATCCCCACACTTCTTTAAGATTACGCATCCCAGTGAAGTCCTATATTCCTAGATTTCTAAGAACTCTTCCTTCCTTATTATGTTTTATAACTTGTATAGTTAACTTGTAGAGTTGAGACTAAGCTCCTCTGTATCTTCCCTGAAAAAAATATATAATTTTTATCCTTAATTTATAGAAGGGAAAACTACTTATATAACCCCATTTTAGAGTTTATATACCTTATAAATTATTCTAATTTATAGGATAGAAATCAGGAAGAAAAATCAATTATAAACTTCTAGAATCCAACATATTAGGCTTTCTTCTTAGTTAACTTAGTAGCCTTTAATATATTAGAAGTATGAAGTTTTCTGATACCAGGAAATCACCTTTTTATTGTGTTCTCAGTTCTCTATGGATCTTTTTCAACCTTCATCAACATACCTACAGCAAAAAATGACCAACATTTCTAAGACATAAATCACATAAACATTGGCTTACCTTTAAAAAATATACAACTAGGTCATATAAAAATATATATGCAAATGCATACCTATGTATGTAGTTTCATATGAATAAGCCTTGTGAAATTTTTCACCCTATGTACAGCTCATAATAAACTATAACTAGGGTTATTGCTAATATGACATTTTCTGATCCATGCATATTTGTATTTTTAGGCTGTGCCTTTTTAGCATTTATTTTATACTCATCGTTAACATTTTTAACTTCAATATTTGACCTCCATTTATCTTCCAAAGTTTTGCTTTCAGATATCTTAATATATATAATCATTATGTATATGTTAAGTTTGTAATCCTGGAAAATTCCCTGGTAAAATCTGAAACCGGCATACACAGAGGGCAAGAAGAGATCAAAGAAAGAGACACATCATTTCACAATGGTAGATGGCAGATCCAATAGGCAAGGGAACTTAACAGAGGAGTCTCATCTTGTGTGGCTGCAAAAAAAGTAAATCTCTACATTCACCCATTTGAATCTTAAAAGTTTGTGGATAAACTTTTATCTTCACAGAAGACTCAACTGATCACATATATAGTCCACATGGTTTAATCAACATATTATAATGCCCTGAGGCAGCTTCTAGTTGTTGGGAAGGCAGGCAAAACATACATACAAGGACAAGTTCAGTTCAGTTCAGTTTCTCAGTCCTGTCCGACTCTTTGCGTCCCCATGGACTGCAGCAACCAGGCCTCCCTGTCCATCACCAACTCCCGGAGCTTACTCAAACTCATGTCCGTTGAGTCATTGATGCCACCCAATCATCTCATCCTCCGTCATCCCCTTCTCCTCCTGCCTTCAATCTTTCCCAACATAACGGTCTTTTTCAATGAGTCAGCTCTTCACAACAGGTGGCCAAAGTATTGGAGTTTTACCTTCAACATCAGTCCTTCCAATGAATATTCAGGATGGATTTCCTTTACGATGGACTGGTTGGATCTCCTTACAGTCTAAGGGACTCTCAAGAGTCCTCTCCAACACCACAGTTCAAAAGCATCAATTCTTCAGCGCTCAGGTTTCTGTATAGTCCAACTCTCACATCCATACACAACTACTGGAAAAACTATAGCTTTGATGAGATGGACCTTCTCTACTTTTTAATATGCTGTCTAGGTTGGTCATAACTTCTCTTCCAAGGAGCAAGCTTCTTTTAATTTCATGGCTGAAGTCACCATCTGCAGTGATTTTGGAGCCCCCAAAAATAAAATATGTCACCATTTCCACTGTTTTCCCATCTACTTGCCATGAAGTGATGGGACCAGATGCCATGATCTTAGTTTTATGAATGTTGAATTTTAAGCCAACTTCTTCACTCTCCTCTTTCACTTTCATCAAGAGGCTTTTTAGTTCCTCTTCACTTTCTGCCATAAGGGTGGTGTCATCTGCATATCTGAGGTTATTGATATTTCTCCCGGCAATCTCGATTCCAGCTTGTGCTTCTTCCAGCCCAGCGTTTCTCATGATGTACTCTGCATATAAGTTAATAAGCAGGATGACAATATACAGCCTTGACGGACTCCTTTCCCAATTTGGAACCAGTCTGTTGTTCCATGTCCAGTTCTAACTTTTCCTTCTTGACCTGCATACAGATTTGTCAAGAGGCAGGTCAGGTGGTCTGGTATTCCCATCTCTTTCAGAATTTTCCACAGTTTATTGTGATCTACACAGTCAAAGGCTTTGGTATCGTCAATAAAGCAGAAGTTTTTCTGGAACTCTCTTGCTTTTTTGATCATGTAGCAGATGTTGGCTATTTGATTTCTGGTTCCTCTGCCTTTTCTAAAACCAGCTTGAACATCTGGAAGTTCATGGTTCATGTACTGTTGAAGCCTGGCTTGGAGAATTTTGGTATGTGTTTCATCAACCTAATGCTAATACTTTGGTCACCTGACGTGAAGAACTGACTCAGTGGAGAGGACTCTGATGCTAGGAAAGATTGAAGGCAGTAGGAAAAGGGGACAACAGAGGATGAGATGGTTGAATGTTATCACTGACTGGATGGACAGGAGTTTGAGCAAGCTCCTGGAATTGGTGATAGACAGGGAAGCCTGGCATGCTGCAGTCCATGAGGTCTCAAAGAGTCAGACGTGCCTGAGCTACTGAACTGAACTGATTGCCACATAAGTATGTGCTAAATTGTATGGGGTTTAATTTAAAAAAAAATGTATTCAGTCCTTTCTCTGTGTCCAACTCTAATTATAAAAAGGTTGCTTTCCATGTGGTGGCCTTTGTAAAAATCAATACCTGAGTTTCTTTTTTTCCTCTATTTTTAATTTTAATTAGTAATCTAATTGGGTATCCTGGTGACTCAGTGGTAAAATAAATCCATCTGTCAATGCAGGTGACTCTGATTCAACCCCTGGTTTGGGAAGATCCCTGGAGAAGAAAATGGCAACCCACTTCTGTATCTTGCCTGGGAAATACCATAGGCAAAGAATCAGACATGACTTAGCGACTAAACAACATAAAATCTTAAATAAAATATAAGGTCTCCTATTGGATTGCTGAATATATTTCCTTTTATCTCACCAGCAACACCAAACTCTCTCCTTAAACAAATGAATTTTGAACTCAGAGCAGGAACTTTATTTTATTTTTAAATTCTGACTTGTGTTCCATACAGTGGCATGAGTGCATGTGTTCTAAGTCATTTCAGTTGTGTCCATCTCTATGCAATCTTATGGACTGTAGCCTACCAGGCTCCTTTGTCTATGAGATTTTCCAAGCAAGAACACTGATATGGTTTAATGGAAGCTACACATTCCTATAGACAGTATAAGCCTAGTGTGAGCATGAGTTCAGTTCAGTTCAGTCGCTCAATCATGTCCGACCCTTTGTGACCCCATGAATTGCAGCATGCATGAGTTCAGTTCAGTTCAGTCGCTCAATCATGTCCGACCCTTTGTGACCCCATGAATTGCAGCATGCCAGGCCTCCCTGTCCATCACCAACTTCCAGACTTCACTCAGACTCACGTCCATCGAGTCAGTGATGCCATCCAGCCATCTCATCCCCTGTCATCCCCTTCTTCTCCTGCCCCCAATCCCTCCCAGCATCAGAGTCTTTTCCAATGAGTCAACTCTTCGCATGAGGTGGCCAAAGTATTGGAGTTTCAGCTTTAGCATTATTCCTTCCAAAGAAATCCCAGGGCTGATCTCCTTCAGAATAGACTGTTTGGATCTCCTTGCAGTCCAAGGGACTCTCAAGAGTCTTCTCCAACACCACAGTTCAAAAGCATCAATTCTTCAGCGCTCAGCCTTCTTCACAGTCCAACTCTCACATCCATACATGACCACAGGGAAAACCATAGCCTTGACTAGACAGACCTTTGTTGGCAAAGTAATGTCTCTGCTTTTCAATATGCTATCTAGGTTGGTCATAACTTTTCTTCCCATGAGTAAGCATCTTTTAATTTCATGGCTGCAGTCACTATCTGCAGTGTTTTTGGAGCCCTCAAAAATAAAGTCTGACACTGTTTCCCCATCTATTTCCCATGAAGTGATGGGACCAGATGCCATGATCTTCATTTTCTGAATGTTGAGTTTTAAGCCAACTTTTTCACTCTCCTCTTTCACCTTCATCAATAGGCTTTTTAGTTCCTCTTCACTTTCTGCCATAAGCGTGGTGTCATCTGCATATCTGAGGTTATTGATATTTCTCCCGGCAATCTTGATTCCAGCTTGTGCTTCTTCCAGCCCAGCATTTCTCATGATTTACTCTGCATATAAGTTAAATAAGCAGGATGACAATATACAGCCTTGACATACTCCTTTTCCTATTTGGAACCAGTCTATTGTTCCATATCTAGTTCTAACTGTTGCTTCCTGACCTGCATACAGGTTTCTCAACAGGCAGATCAGGTGGTCTGGTATTCCCATCTCTTTCAGAATTGTCCACAGTTTATTGTGATCCACACAGTCAAAGGCTTTGGCATAGTCAATAAAGCAGAAATATATGTTTTTCTGGAACTCTCTTGCTTTTTTGATGATTCAGCGGATGTTGGCAATTTGGTATCTGGTTCCTCTGCCTTTTCTAAAGCCAGCTTGACCAACTGGAAGTTCACGGTTCACATATTGCTGAAGCCTGGCTTGGAGAATTTTGAGCATTACTTTACTAGCGTGTGAGATGAGTGCAATTGTGTGGTAGTTTGAGCATCCTTTGGCATTGCCTTTCTTTGGGATTGGAATAAAAACTGACCGTTTCCAGTCCTTCTATTTTGTATGTCCCTGTCTGTTCAGTGTTCTATATTTACCTTAGCACAGGCACCTTTGATTACTTCTCACTTTATAACATGGTAGGAGAAATGCGATACAAAAATGGGTGGCAAATTTGAACCAAAATTCTAGTCAGAATTTTTCTTCAGGATTATAAGCTCTAATTTCTATAAGAAAACTCTCTCTGATGTGGCAGTGACTAAGTGGAGTCCACTAATTTGTTTTTCTTGGGGAAAAAAAATTTCTCATTGCAAATTTTAAAACAATTCCTATGCCAAATATTGCCTGCAATAGAGATATTAAAAGGAATAAAAGAAAAATTACACGTTACATAATTACTAGTAGATATAAATGAAGATATATGTGTGTGCTCAGTCACTCAGTTGTGTCTGACTCTTTGCAACTCCATGGACTGTAGCCTGCCAGGCTCCTCTGTCCATGGGTTTTTCCAGGCAAGAATACTGGAGTGGGTTGCCATTTCCTTCTCCAGGTCGCATATGCTTAGCCAAATCCAAAGCACAACCTGAAAAAGGGAATGATTTTTTAAAACTTATTTTTTTTAAAAAATATAGCCTAGTGTATATGCTATCTTCAGTTGATGCAAGTGTCTACTTAACAACTAAAACATCCATGAGGTGATTATATATATTATTCACAGTCTGAAAGGACAGAATGATAAAATAACAATTCTTGTGTAATCATCTGTGCCATTTTTCTTAATTGTAAAAGTAGTTTTCACATTGTGCTCAAATATGATAGTTTTGTAGTAAAGATGCTTTAAAAGTTCTATAAATCCAGATAATATTTGCTTTTCTATTACAGGAATTAAATTCCATTTCTATGATATAACATTAAGCTATTACTGTAAATATTGTGGTGTTCTTTTCTGTACAATCATACTGACTTCTGGTGTTCAGTCCAACAAAACATAAAAATTATACTCAAATAATCATAGTGTATTCAGGTTCTTTGATTTTACTGTCATATTAAAATTAATACTCCATTATTTTCTATATTTTTACTCACTCCACATATATACTATCCTTGACTGAAATCTATCATTTTTATTCATATTAAAATAATTAATACTCTGAATAAAAGAAATGAATTTTTCTTATAAGTGCATTTGCTATGATTAAGATAATAAAGACAATATGAGATATATGGAGATTGCTCCAGATATGTCCAAAGCTAATGGGTAGTTTTCAGAGAGCAAGTAGGGAAAAAGAAAAGAACTACCAGAAATACTTCATGAAAACTGCAATTAGTCATGGGAAAAATACACTTATTCATAAATAAGAATAGACTCAGCATTTTTTTAAATGTAGTTTTAGGGCCATTTTGGTGTACCTGAATATAGTAAGACTTCATTAGTCTAGACATAGAATTCAGATATATATTCTAATAAGCTATATACATATATATGGACATTTAGTTATATCAAGTTTTCTACTATAATGGACATGTGCCAAGTTATTACTCATTTTAGAATTTCTACAGTTTCCATATGAGTAACAAGGGCTTAATTTCCATTAAACATTTTCATTAAACATACAAACAGGTCATACAACTCTGCTGCTAAGTCACTTCAGTCGTGTCTGACTCTGTGCGACCCCATAGATGACAGCCCACCAGGCTTCCCAGTCCCTGGGATTCTCCAGGCAAGAACACTGGAGTGGGTTGCCATTTCCTTCTCTAATGCATGAAAGTGAAAGGTGAAAGTGAAGTCACTCAGTCATGTCCAACTCTAGCGACCCCATGGACTGCAGCCTACCAGGCTCCTCCATCCATGGGATTTTCCAGGCAAAAGTACTGGAGTGGGGTGTCATTGCCTTCTCCACATACAACTCAACAACAACAAAAAAATCCAATAGAAAAATGGGCAGAATACCTAAATAGACATTTCTCCAAAGAAGACATATCGATGACCAACAGGCACATGAAAAGATGCTCAATATCACAAACTATCAGAGACATGAAAATCAAAACTACAGTGAGATATCACCTCACACTCGTTAGAATGGTCATCATCAAAAAGTTTGGAGAGGGTATGGAAAAGAAGAGACACTCCTACTTCGTTGATGGAAGTAAGTTGATGCAGCCACTATGGATGTTCCTTAAAAAAACCAAAAATAGAGTTGCCATATGATCCAGCAATCCCACTTCTGGGCATACATCTGGACAAAACTGTAACTCAAAATGACACATGTACCCCTGCATTCATAGCAATACTACTCACAATAGCCAAGACATGGAGGCAACCTAAATGCCCCTTGGTGAGTGAATGGATAAAAAAGATGTAGTGTATATATACAATGAAACCCAACTCAGCTATGAAAAAGAAGAAATAATGCCATTTACAGCAACATGGATGAATTTAAGATATTATAATACTAAGTGAAGAAAGTCAGAAAGAGAAAGACAAAGGCCATATGGTATCAGTTATATGTGCAATCTGAAATGCGACACAAATGAACATATTTACAAAACATAAACAGATTCACAGACATAGAGAATAGACTTATGGTTTCCAAAGTGGGTGGGAGAAGGATGAATTGGGAATTTTGGGTTATCAGATGCAAATTATTATGCATAGAATGGATAAATAATAAGGTCCTATTGTATAGCTGCTGCTGCTAAGTCACTTCAGTCGTGTCCGACTCTGTGAGACCCCATAGATGGCAGCCTACCAGGCTCCCCCATCCCTGGGATTCTCCAGGCAAGAACACTGGAGTGGGTTGCCATTTCCTTCTCCAATGCATGAAAGTGAAAAGTGAAAATCAAGTCGCTCAGTCGTGTCCAACTCTTAGCGACCCCATGGACTGTAGCCCACCAGGCTCCTCCACCCATGGGATTTTCCAGGCAAGAGTACTGGAGTGGGGGGAACCATATTCAATATCTTGTGATAAACCAAAATTAAGAAGAATATTAAAAATATGTATATATACATATAACTGAATCACCTTGCTGTGCAATAGAAATTAACACAGCATTGTAAATCAACTGTATTTCTGTAAACATTTCTTTAAAGTATTACAGATTAATTAAATATCATTTTAGAGATCAAAATGATTCCACACAAATCAACTTCTCAGTAATCTTTATATGGCCTCATACTTTCAGTAATTTTCACTATAGTTTATTTTTTCCTTTTGTAAAAATTTTTAACAACTTATCTGATTGTCTCTAAAGTCATATTATGTGGTCAATATTTATGACCCTATAGAATGCAAATGAATACAATAAAAATCAATTTGTAACTAAGAGAATGAGTAAATACATGTTACATGATGTTAAATTGGGATTTTGTATCAGTTTTTACTGTGATCCAATAACATGTCAACTACTTTCATGTTCTAAACAGAGGTTCTAAATTACCTCTTCAAGACTTGCAAAAGAGGTATCCGAGAGTCAAATCAGAGACAATTAGGTAACCAACAATCTCCAGTCTATTAAAAAGGTGTTGAAATATTTGAGGAAAAATATCACTGGATTAGGAATATTTTTGGGGACTATTCACAAGTAAGTTGTGAGTCCATCTTTACTAGTGCCTAGAAGGCGATGGCAGCCCACTCCAGTACTCTTGCCTGGAAAATCCCATGGACAGAGGAACCTGGTGGGCTGCAGTCCATGGGGTCGAGAAGAGTCGGAGACGACTGAGCGACTTCACTTTCACTTTTCACTTCCATGCATTGGAAAAGGAAATGGCAACCCACTCCGGTGTTCTTGCCTGGAGAATCCCAGGGACGGGGGAGCCTGGTGGGCTGCCCTCTGTGGAGTAGCACAGAGTCGGACACGACTGAAGCGACTTAGCAGCAGCAGCAGCAGCAGAAGATTGGGATGTTTTCTCTTCTACCTCAAGGATATTCCTTAGAAAATTTAATATGTTTTGTAAAGCCTGAGGAATATGTTGAGAATACCATACAAATTATGTCTAAGGAATCTCAAAGTCAAGAGATTAAAGTGGTCTGTGCATTGCAGGCTGGAAAAAACTACAAACCCATTTGCAATCAGACAAAACACTGTAGTTCTATCATACCAGATGAGAGAATTGGCCTGGCATTCTTTAGATAATAGTAGCCTAAAGAAGTGAGTAGAATTCAACAGAAACAAGTCATGCTAACCAATAGCCTAAGAGAGGAAAGAGCTGTCCAGAGAGGCCAAATGATGGGGGTTCTTAATAGCCTCTGAAAGACATCTCAGAAGATAATCAGTTTTCAACCCCTATCCAACTCAAACTGATCACATAAGCAGTAAGAGAAGACATATTTTGATTCTTAATCTTTCTGTCTTGGTCTGCAAGGTTAAAAAAGAGAAGTTAATGAGAGAGAAGGAAAGAAATATAGGTACAAAAATGAAGAAGCCAATGGTACTCATTTCCATTAAAGGCTTCCAGAGGTAGTTCTAAATTATAGATAGAGAGATACATTATTTTAAAATAAAGTTCAATATTTAAAGTGCATTTATTTATTTGAAAACATTTAAAATAATTTTTGACTATTTAATGGGACTGGATATTTAATGATAAGTATAATTATTTTATAACCTATAGTGACTAGAGTGTTGTCATTGTCTGAAAAGATAAGTCTTGAGACCTGTCTTGTATCTCATCCGGGTACTGGAGAATTAGACATTGATCCCCACAAAGCATATTAGAACAGGAAGAAAGGGAAAAGAATAAGGATGTTCCTATTCTTTCTGATATCCACTTATTCAATGGGAAATTCCTCACATAAAAGACATAGGAATGATTATTAAAAGACTCAGAAGTTAATTTAGTGCATTTCAGTTATGTCCTATCATTTTTACATAAGTTCCTAATTGGCTTTTAATGTACTTTATTAAGTAGGTACCTCTTTTGTAATAAAGGACAAACGTATTTTGATAGAATTATTTTTATTTCATTAGTTTTCCACCATCAACTTAGTTAGACAACAAATATTGCAACTATTCTAAATATTATTGGGACAGAGAACACACCTAGAGGGAAAGGAGAAATAAGGTTGTAGGTATAAGTTGTTAGACTGCCGATTGTCTGAAATGTATGTTAAAATAATTTTCTTGTTATCAGTACTTTGGTAGAAAGTTAGTTAAAAGAAATCCACATAGTCAATGCCAGTTATTAATCTCTATGCAGAATGTATTATATATAAACAGAAATATTAGAATAAGCTTAGACAAATACAAGGCCACTGAGTAATACTGGAAATTAATAATATTCAGGATTAGGATGATACCTATTTAAATTTCAAATGGGAAATTATTGAAAAAAAAAAGAATTGGAAGAGATAAATTGCTGATTTTTTTTTTAAATTAAGAAATAAATTCCCTTTGTGCTGCAATAATGTATGTTAGTTACAAACACATTTATGTGGTTATGCTACTAAAAGGAGATTAAATACTGAGAGGAGATCTTCCTAGGGATAACCTAAGTGTTCCTATTCTAGAAACAACTTCATTCAGTTAATTAAGCCACCCTCTGATGCACTTGGTAAAGACTGGCCATTCTATGCAACTGTGAGAAGAGGAGTTTTACATCCCTTCTTCTTCATTTTGCCTGTGATTGACCAAATGTTTCATCCTGTTAATATCTAACCCCACCTTGCCTCATTACATGCCACTGATTGATGCTTCTTTGCTACATTTCCTTGTATTAAATGAAATACTTTAGGAACATTTATCAAGTCGTGTATTTTTTTGTCTTTTGGTGGGCTAAAAAAATTACAAAGCAACTGAAGCCTTATAAATAACGGAGTTGGGGAAAAAGAAGAAGGAGAAAGAGGAGGAGAGGAGGGAAGAGAGGGAGGAAGAGGGGAAGACGGTGATGGGGAAGAATAATAGTCCAGAAACTCAAATTTGAGGAATCACTACATGTTAAAAAATTTAAAAAAAAAAAAAAAGATCAGTGGTCAGAAACCAATTCAAAATGATGGAACCTTGATAATTTGAGGTGCACTAAAAGCATCACAACTTGCTTTTTTCATTCCTCTGAAAGAAGCAAAGATTGGCCTAATTTGCCTCATTGAAAGCCTCCTGCAAGCTTTGCCACCTCTAAAAGAAACTGTAAACCTCACACTGACTATTATAAGGGAATGCAACAACTAGGCTAAAGAGTAAAATAGGGATAATTAGCTTTTGGAAAACTTGATTCCAAGTTGAAACTAGCTTAAAAAACAGCAGAGTGGAAGACTTCAGTTACTTTCACAGCTGGAATTTATGCTTGGATGGAAATCACTCATTCAGTTAATGACAATGTGGCTGTTTGTATCTTAAAGGGACTATGGGTCTAATGGTAAAATTTAGCAATTTTCTGCTGTTTATTCCTATTTTTTATATTTTATGATTTTTAAATATGTTGCCACAGAAATGAGACAGAAAGAAGAATTCTTGGTTATACTTCACTCACTCTTTGAATGACATGGAATTAACTTATGCTTTGCCCATTATTTGCTATATATCATAATATATAGATCACTATAATTATTTGTTTTACTAAAAATAGCTTTTCCTTTTCATGACTTGAGAGAGCAAATGCTAAATTATTCTCTTTTGGAGGTTTTTAAGTGAAATGACCAACTTTTCTATCCAAATGTGAACTTTTCTCGTATTTTATTTCTCTTAAGGTAGACCCATGAAACTTGCTGATATGTACAACAATATACAATAGAACTACCTCGTTTAAAAACTGTCATATCTCGGGTTTCCCTGATGGCTCAGTGGTAAAGAATATGCAGGCCGATGCAAGAGCCATGGGTTTGATCCCTGATACATGAAGATCCCACATGCTGCGGGACAACTGAGCTCTGGCACCACATCTACTGAGCCCGTGTTCTAGAGACCCTGCACCGCTACTACTGAGCCCACGCACCTTAACTACGGAAGCCCGGGAGTCCTAGAACCTGTGTTCCCGCAAGAGACGCCACCACATGCAAAGCCCATGTACTGCAACTAGAGTAGCCCTGGGTCTCTGTAACCAGAGAAAAGCCTGCACAGCAAGAAACACCCAGCACAGTCAAAAGTTAATAAATAAATACAACCATAAATGATATCACTATGAATTTTTAACTTATTATTTTATTATTTGCACTGATTTTATTGATTAATATCTGCTATTTACCTCACTTGCCCTGCTTAATTTTCTGAGGTTACAAAACATTAACATTGCCTGATTCATTCTATTTACCATTATAAATATCTGAATAAAAAAGCTTTTTCAGTAGTTTTATATATATAATATATATAAATGATTTCAAATGATTTCAGATATAAAATGATTTCAGATATATATATATAAATAACTTCAGACATATATATGTATATATATATATATGATTTCATATATATATATAAATGATTGGAGACTTTGTCCCCAACACCAAAAATTCATATGCTTAAGTCCTAACTACCAAAGATGATGGTATGGTTGGGTGAGGGCTTTGGAAAGTGCTTGATTATAGCAGTAAAACTTTCTTGAATTGGATCAGTTTCCTATGAAAGAAGAATCGCCAGAGAAATCCTTAGCCAGAAGTGTTAAATATTACATTGTGTTTACAGGCAATATAAGTACATTAGTTTCATACTTATGTAGAAAATGTTTACACAGTTGTCAAGACCAGTATTAAAAACAGATTTATATTACTAGTAGGATTCTCTAAATGTATTTCTTAAAGTGATGTTGTTTCCTGGCTCCCCTTTTATTCCGTCTCCTCACATTTCTCTTCTGATTAACCTCTTTACCAACCTCCAGCAAAGTGGAAGGAGAATGTCATTTGTTTTTAAACTTACCTTAAAATCTCTTTTTATTCCACTAAAACCTACACATAAATGAGGCCTTAGAATATTTACAATTGTTCCCTCCTTTTTATGTTTAAGTTTCTATAGTAAGAAATCAATCAAAGGTTGAGATATGTTTTTGAATTAGTACATAAAGAGAAGGCAATAGTACAGAATGAAGAAATATACTAGCATATATAGGTATGTGCATATACAGGTAGGCACATATGTGAATAGGTGTCCGTAGGTATGAATATAATATCACTGTCTGGAAAACACAAGATATTTTACCAACAGATTCCAAAACAATGTGATTAAACTGCTATTAATGTGTTCACAACTTCATTTGAAAATATAATATCTCTTGCAAATAATAAAGGCATTCAATATAAAAATAACATTTTTGTCACTTCAATAACTTCTCAAATACTTTTTTCATTTTCTATTTCAATAGAAGAGGTATCTCAAAATATTAATAAACTTTAGCTGGAGGGACAAAATGCACTGTGAATACCTGTGATAAATTTTATTTTTCTATAATATGTATTAGCTAGCTGCTGTCATTATTGGAATCTTCAAATATAATATTTTCTGTTATTACTTTTATTGACACATGTTATGGAAGCTGAGTAGATGTTCACTGCAGGATTTGGTAAAATAAAGTATCCTTAAAATAAATCATAATGTAGAAATGTTTTAAATAGCTTATGTTTAAAATATAAATGTTGCATTAATAAATGTGCTATTAACTTATTACATAGTACCTAATTGATTTTAATTTGTGACTGATTTAATTTATACCACTACACAAACTTTCTCTCTTTTTCATGGTTTCATAATTTCCCAATTTATCAAAAATAGCAGCACTGTCTGGGCTTCCCAGGTGACTCAGTGGTTAAGAATCCACCTGCCAAGGCAGGAGATGTGAGTTCAATCCTTGGGTCAGGAAGTTTCCCTGGAAGAGGAAATGACAACCCACTCTAGTATTCTTGCTGGGATAATCCCAGAGACAGAGGAGCCTGGGGGGCTACAGTCCATGGTTTTTCACTTTATTTTTTATTTTTTTATTATTTTTTTTAACTTTACAATATTGTATTGGTTTTACCATACATCAACATGCATCTGCCACAGATGTACACGTGTTCCCCATCCTGAACGCCCCTCCCACTTCCCTTCCCATACCATCCCTCTGGGTCATCCCAGTGCACCAGCCCCAAGCTTCCTGTATCCTGCATCGAACCTGGACTGGCGATTCGTTTCTTATATGATATTATGCATGTTTTAATGCCATTCTCCCAAATCATCCCCCTCCCTCTCCCACAGAGTCCAAAAGACTGTTCTATACATCTGTGACTCTTTTGCTGTCTCACATACAGGGTTATTGTTACCATCTTTCTAAATTCCATATATATGCATTAGTATACTGTATTGGTGTTTTTCTTTCTGGCTTACTTCACTCTGTATAATAGGCTCCAGTTTCATCCATCTCATTAGAACTGATTCAAATGTATTTTTTTTCATGGCTGAGTAATACTCCATTGTGTATATGTACTACAGCTTTCTTGTCCATTCATCTGCTGATGGACATCTAGGTTGCTTCCATGTCCTGGCTATTATAAACAGTGCTGCGATGAACATTGGGGTACACGTGTCTCTTTCAATTCTAGTTTCCTCAGTGTCTATGCCCAGCAGTGGGATTGCTGGGTCATAAGGCAGTTCTATATCCAGTTTTTTAAGGAATCTCCACACTGTTCTCCATAGTGGCTGTACTAGTTTGCATTCCCACCAACAGTGTAAGAGGGTTCCCTTTTCTCCACACCCTCTCCAGCATTTATTGCTTGTAGACTTTTGGGTCACAGCCATTCTGACTGGCATGAAATGGCACCTCACTGTGGTTTTGATTTGCATTTCTCTAATAATGAATGATGTTGAGCATCTTTTCATGTGTTTGTTAGCCATCTGTATGTCTTCTTTGGAGAAATGTCTATTTAGTTCTTTGGCCCATTTTTTGATTGGGTCCTTTATTTTTCCGGAATTGAGCTGTAGGAGTTGCTTGTGTATTTTTGAGATTAGTTGTTTGTCAGTTGCTTCATTTGCTATTATTTTCTCCCATTCTGAAGGCTGTCTTTTCACCTTGCTAATAGTTTCTTTTGTTGTGCAGAAGCTTTTAATTTTAATTAGATCCCATTTGTTTATTTTTGCTTTTATTTCCAATATTCTGGGAGGTGGGTCATAGAGGATCCTGCTGTAATGTATGTCGGAGAGTGTTTTGCCTATGTTCTCCTCCAAGATTTTTATAGTTTCTGGTCTTATGTTTAGATCTTTAATCCATTTTGAGTTATTTTTTGTTTATGGTGTTAAAAAGTGTTCTAGTTTCATTCTTTTACAAGTGGTTGACCAGTTTTCCCAGCACCACTTGTTAAAGAGATTGTCTTTTCTCCACTGTATATTCTTGCCTCCTTTGTCAAAGATAAGGTGTCCATATGTGCATGGGTTTATCTCTGGGCTTTCTATTTTGTTCCATTGATCTATATTTCTGTCTTTGTGCCCATACCATACTGTCTTGATTACTGTGGCTTTGTAGTAGAGCCTGAAGTCAGCCAGGTTGATTTCTCCAGTTCCATTCTTCTTTCTCAAGATTGCTTTGGTATTCGAGGTGTTTTGTATTTTCATACAAATTGTGAAATTATTTGTTCTAGCTCTGTGAAAAATACCATTGGTAGCTTGATAGGGATTGGATTGAATCTATAGATTGCTTTGGGTAGTATACTCATTTTCACTATATTGAGTCTTCCGATCCATGAACACAGTTTTTCAAAGAGTCGGACACAACTGAGCGACTGAGCACACACGTGTGCAGCAGCACTGTCTTGGCCAACATGTTAGATTGTACAACTAAGATGCAGCCTGAGTATTTCTTATTGTTGAGAACAAGCTCTTAATCCATACTACTTAAGCAACATAATAGTCTTTATGATTCTTCATGGTGGAATAGATTTTCTTGTTCTGTCTGGGACATAAATCAGGTTAGTGTTATGCTCTGAATAAATATTTACTCAGCTGTAAACTGGGGCTAAGAAAATAATATTCTTCATAAAGGTAGATGATGATCAAATGAGATTGTACATACAAATATTCTATCCATGGTCTAATAAATAAAAGAGACAACAAATCTGAAGGTATTATTAAGATTCAAAACTATTAATTTACCTTACTGATCTCTTTCTCATTTGCAATGTATTTTCATCAATACTGAAAAATATTTGGCAACAGGATTATATATACTGCTAAAGAGAACACAACCAAAAATAAAATTAATTTTATTAAATTAATTGTTAATAAATGATATTATATAGTAGACATATAAAACATAATATGGCTCTACATAATAGACAAATAACATGCAATATTGTGTCTATTATATAAAAATTTAAGATGAGTATGATTATCATAAAATATTACATAACACTTTATGTGTTTTATATCTAATATAAAACATAAGTGAATTAAAAGTATATATTGAAAATAAAATTATAAAGTACAAGAAAAGCTATATATTTAACTAGCTTTAGTACATTTGGGTACTTATGCACCAAACATAAAATAGGGAAACAGGGAAACAGAAAGCTTAATTTCCCTGTTTAAAGGAAAATACAGATAAACATTACAACTCAAGGAATTTGAAATAAAAACAACACAAAAATTACTTCAAACATTACAAAATGTGAAAAATATTTGTATCATGTGATATTAACTTAATATCAGTGAGAGAGAAAAAACCTTCTATTAATACATAAATGAATAACTCAAAGCAGGAAAAGGTCCATGTATACTCAGAAAATTTGCAAAAATTTTCAAAAAATAAACAAGTTATTTCATTTTACTGGTATTCACAGAAACACAATGCAAGGTAATATTACAACTTAGAAATTTTATTTTGCATGATGACAAAGGATACTAGTAGTAACATATCAAGAGGTGAGGTTCAGTTCACTCTTTAGATTTTGTGATAACATGTACATTTCAGAATGTACCTTTTCAATATGCAGGACTAGTTTTACAAAATGTCCATATCCTTTGATATGGTACTGTGGTCACCATGCAATATTGATAACAGTCATCTTATTTTGTAAATAATTGTAGACATCCATACATAAACCTTCACATATATTTAAATCAAAATTTTAATGATGCACACCAATACAATTATTTTATAATGTTTAGCTGTTAAGATGATGAGTGATTTTGCCCTTTATATGTACTTTGAAACTACACAAAATTATTTTACAAATAACCATTATTCTTAATAATTAAGACTGCAAATATACTTCCATTTTGCATAAAACTTAAAATTAAGGACTAGATCTAATAAATATTTAAGTTTATTAAAATTTCCTGCTTTAGCAATCCAATCAAGAAAATAGTATAAAAATTGTATGCTTGTTGAAGGGACTGAGACAAATGCATGTATATTTATTTTTAATAGATTTTAAGTTTGACTTAGTAAAGTTTTAATGTTACACTTCATAATGCACCAGTATTTCCCATATAGTATTAAAGATACTAATTGGAATATATGGTTCAATTCACATTCAATTAGTGATATACTCTTTCATACTAAAACTTGTACTGCTACTAAATGTTTTAATTTGTGAAGACATATATTAATTAGATTTTATACTGATAATTCAAAGAACTTATCTGACAAAATTTCATAGTTGTTTTTATTTCCTTCTAGGAGACATTCGCGGAGGCTGTGACAGCACATGAGCATGGCAGCTGCGACGGTACCCAACGGCACCCAAGTGCAGCTGAGAGGAGCTACCCCACGTCCAAGGTTAGGGGCGGTGGCTGCGCTTTGCTGGAGTGGCCATGAAGAGATACCTCATGTCCAAGGTAAGAGAAACTCAAGAAAGACAATAGGTGCTGTGAGAGAGCATCAGAGGACAGACAGACTGAAACCACAATCACAGACAACTAGCGAATCTGATCACACAGACCACAGCCTTTTCTAACTCAATGAAACTAAGTCATGTTGTGTGGGGACACCCAAGATGGACAGGTCATGGTGGAGAGATCTGACAGAATGTGATCCACTGGAGAAGGGAACGGCAAACCAATTCAGTATTCTTGCCTTGAGAACCCCATGAACCATATGAAAAGGCAAAAAGATAGGACACCAAAAGATGAACTCCCCAGGTCGGTAGGTGCCCAGTGTGCTACTGGAGATCAGTGGAGAAATAGCTCCAGAAAGAATGAAGGGATGGAGGCAAAGCAAAAACAACAGCCAGTTGTGGGTGGGACTGGTGATAGAAGAAAGGTCTGATGCTGTAAAGAGCAATATTGCATAGGAAACTGGAAGGTTAGGTCCATGAATCAAGGCAAATTGGAAGTGGTCAAACAGGAGATGGCAAGAGTGAACATTGACATTCTAGGAATCAGTGAACTAAGATGGACTGGAATGGGTGAATTTAACTCAGATGATCATTATATCTACTACTGTGGGCAGGAATCCCTTAGAAGAAATGTAATAGTCATCATAGTCAACAAAAGAGTCAGAAATGCAGTACTTGGATGGAATCTCGAAAATGACAGAATGATCTCTGTTCATTTCCAAGGCAAACCATTAAATATCAAGGTAATCCAAGTCTATGCCATGACCAGTAATGCTGAAGAAGCTGAAGTTGAACGGTTCTATGAAGACCTACAAGATCTTCTAGAACTAATACCCAAAAAAGATGTCCTTTTCATTATAGGGGACTGGAATGCAAAAGTAGGAAGTCAAGAAACACCTGGATTAACAGGCAAAATTGGCCTTGGAGTACAAAATGAAGCAGGGCAAAGGCTAACAGAATGCTGCCAAGAGAACGCACTGGTCATAGGAAACACTCTTTTCCAACAACATAAGAGAAGACTCTACACATTGGATATCACCAGATGGTCAAAACCGAAATCAGATTGATTATATCTTTTCAGCCAAAGATGGAGAAGCCCTATACAGTCAGCAAAACAAGACTGGGAGTGGACTGTGGCTCAGATCATGAACTCCTTATTGCCAGATTCAGACTTAAATTGAAAGAAGTGGAGAAAAACACTAGACCATTCAGGTATGACCTAAATCAAGTCCCTTACAATTATACAGTGGAAGTGAGAAATAGATTTAAGGGACTAGATTTGATAGACAGAGTGCCTGATGAACTATGGACGGAGGTTCGTGATATTGTACAGGAGATTCTGAGCGAGGCCATCCCCCAAAAGAAGAAATGCAAAAAAGCAAAATGGCTGTCTGAGGAGGCCGTACAAATAGCTGTGAAAAGAAGAGAAGCGAAAAGCAAAGGACAAAAGGAAAGATATACCCATTTGAATGCAGAGTTCCAAAGAATAGCAAAGAGAGATAAGAAAGCCTTCCTAGGTGATCAATGCAAAGAAATAGAGGAAAACAACAGAATGGGCAAGACTAGAGATCTCTTCAAGAAAATTAGAGATACCAAGGGAATATTTCATGCAAAGAAGGGCTCAATAAAGGACAGAAATGGTATGGACCTAACAGAAGCAGAAGATATTAAGAAGAGGTGGCAAGAATATACAGAAGAACTGTACAAGAAAGATATTCACTACCCAGATAATCACTAAGGTGTGATTACTCACACTCACCTAGAGCTGGACATCCTGGAATGAGAAGTCAGGTGGGCCTTAGTAAGAATTACTACAAACAAAGCTAGTAGAGGTGATGGAATTCCGGTTGAGCTATTTCAAATCCTAAAAGATGATGCTGTGAAAGTGCTGCCCTGAATATGTCAGCAAATTTGGAAAACTCAGCAGTGGCCACAGGACTGGAAGAGGTCACTTTTCATTCCAATCCCAAAGAAAGGTAATACCAAAGAATGTTCAAACTACCACACAATTGTACTCATCTCACACACTAGTAAAGTAATGCTTGAAGTTCTCCAACCCAGGCTTTAGCAATACATGACCCGTGAACTTCCAGATGTTCAAGTTGGTTTTAGAAAAGGCAGAGGATCATTTATTTTTCTGGAGTTGAGCTGTAGGAGTTGCTTGTATATTTTTGAGATTAGTTGTTTGTCAGTTGCTTCATTTGCTATTATTTTCTCCCATTTTGAAGGCTGTCTTTTCACCTTGCTAATAGTTTCCTTTGATGTGCAGAAGCTTTTAAGGTTAATTAGGTCCAATTTGTTTATTTTTGCTTTTATTTCCAATATTCTGGGAAGTGGGTCATAGAGGATCCTGCTGTGATGTATGTCGGAGAGTGTTTTGCCTATGTTCTCCTCTAGGAGTTTTATAGTTTCTGGTCTTACATTTAGATCTTTAATCCAATTTGAGTTTATTTTTGTGTATGGTGTTAGAAAGTGTTCTACTTTCATTCTTTTACAAGTGGTTGACCAGATTTCCCAGCACCACTTGTTAAAGAGATTGTCTTTTCTCCACTGTATATTCTTGCCTCCTTTGTCAAAGATAAGGTGTCCATATGTGCGTGGATTTATCTCTGGGCTTTCTATTTTGTTCCATTGATCTATATTTCTGTCTTTGTGCCAGTACCATACTGTCTTGATAACTGTGGCTTTGTAGTAGAGCCTGAAGTCAGGTAGGTTGATTCCTCCAGTTCCATTCTTCTTTCTCAAGATCGCTTTGGCTATTCGAGGTTTTTTGTATTTCCATACAAATTGTGAAATTATTTGTTCTAGCTCTGTGAAGAATACTGTTGGTAGTTTGATAGGGATTGCATTGAATCTATAAATTGCTTTGGGTAGTATACTCATTAATAAATGCTGGAGAGGGTGTGGAGAAAAGGGAACCCTCTTACACTGTTGGTGGGAATGCAAACTAGTACAGCCACTATGGAGAACAGTGTGGAGATTCCTTAAAACTGGAAATAGAACTGCCTTATGATCCAGCAACCCCACTGCTGGGCATACACACTGAGGAAACCAGAAGGGAAAGAGACACGTGTACCCCAATGTTCATCGCAGCACTGTTTATAATAGCCAGGACATGGAAGCAACCTAGATGTCCATCAGCAGATGAATGGACAAGAAAGCCGTGGTATATATACACAGTGGAGTATTACTCAGCCATTAAAAAGAATCCATTTGAATCAGTTCTAATGAGGTGGATGAAACTGGAGCCTATTATACAGAGTGAAGTAAGCCAGAAGGAAAAACACCAATACAGTATACTAGCACATATATAAGAAATTTAGAAAGATGGTAACAATAACCCTGTATACGAGACAGCAAAAGAGACACTGATGTATAGAACAGTCTTATGGACTCTGTGGGAGAGGGAGATGGTGGGAAGATTTGGGAGAATGGCATTGAAACATGTAAAATATCATGTATGAAACGAGTTGCCAGTCCAGGTTCGATGCACGATACTGGATGCTTGGGGCTAGTGCACTGGGATGACCCAGAGGGATAGTGTGGGGAGGGAGGAGGGAGGAGGGTTCAGGATGGGGAACACATGTATACCTGTGGCGGATTCATTTTGATATTTGGCAAAACTAATACAATTATGTAAAGTTTAAAAGTAAAATAAAATTTTAAAAAAAAGGAAAGAAAAGGCAGAGGAACCAGAGATCAAATTACCAACATCACTGGATCATTGAAAAAGCAAAAGAATTCCAGAAAAACATCTATTTCTGCTTTATTGACTATGCTGAAGCCTTTGACTGTGTGGATCACAATAAACTGTGGAAAATTCTGAAAGAGATGGGAATGCCAGAACACCTGACCTGCCTCTTGAGAAACCTATACGCAGGTCAGGAAGCAACAGTTAGAACTGGACATGGAACAACAGACTGGTTCCAAATAGGAAAAGGAGTACGTCAAGGCTGTATGTTATCACCCTGCTTATTTAACTTCTATGCAAAGTACATCATGAGAAACGCTGGGCTGGATGAAGCCCAAGCTGGAATCAAGATTGCCAGGAGAAGTATCAATAACATCAGATATGCAGATGACACCACCCTTATGGTAGAAAGTGAAGAACTAAAGAGCCTCTTGATGAAAGTGAAAGAGGAGAGGGAAAAAGCTGGATTAAAGCTCAACATTCAGAAAACGAAGATCATGGCATCTGTCCCATCACTTCATGGCAAATAGATGGGGAAACAGTGCAAACAGTGGCTGACTTTATTTTTCTGGGCTCCAAAATCACTGCAGATGGTGATTGCAGCCATGAAATTAAAAGACTCTTTCTCCTTTGAAGGTAAGTTATGACCAACTTAGAGAGCATATTAAAAAGCAGAGACATTACTTTACCAACAAAGGTCCGTCTAGTAAAGTCTATGTATTTTCCAGTAGTCATGTATGGATGTGAGAGTTGGACTATTGAGAAAGCTGAGTGCCAAACAATTGATGCTTTTGAACTGTGGTGTTGAAGAAGACTCTTGAGAGTCCCTTGGACTGCACAGAGATCCAACCAGCCCATTCTAAAGGAGATCAGTCCTGGGTGTTCATTGGAGGGCCTGATGTTGAAGCTGAAACTCCAATACTTTGACCACCTGATATGAAGAGCTGACTCATTTGAAAAGACCCTGATGCTGGGAAAAATTGAGGGCAGGAGGAGAAGGGGACAACAGAGGAAGAGATGATTGGATGGCATCACCAACACAATGGACACGGGTCTGGGTGGACTCAAGGAGTTGTTGATGGACAGGGAAACCTGGCATGCTGTGGTTCATGGAGTTGCAAAGAGTTGGACACATCTGAGCAACTGAACTGAACTTAACTGATCCACAAAATTCTAATCTGTACAAAAAGGCTAGCTACTTTACTGACTTAATAATTGTAAGAAATAACCTTAAACTGTTACCATGATTTTATAAAGGAAACACATACTTGATGTATAAATATGATTAACATCAACATTGGAAAGCTATTTTTTCAAACATCAGATTATTCTTAAAAGACATCAATAATAAGGATATTTGCAAAGAGAGGAATAAAACTTTTCAAATGAAAATAAATCTCTAGGGAAAAAAAGGTGTGCATAGAAATGAAGGAAATAAAGTTGCAGTGTCAACTTAATTATTAATGTTAAAACAATGGCAGTATAAAATGATACCAAGGATCATGGGAATACAGGAAATTGTATTACTTGTAGGAATGTATTTCAGAACAGTATTCTAGAAGACAATTTCATAACACACCAGAAACTGTAAAGTTTTGTGTTTTCACATACAGAAATTTATTCCATAAAATTGAGCGACTGAACTGAACTGATGTATATACTTAACTTGATGTCTATTTGTTATCACACTGGTTACTAAAATGAAAAAAAAAATGAACATTTCCAAAAACAAATAACTGGTTAAAAATATTAAATTACATCTATATGATGGTCAATCAAAAAATCATTCAATTATCATAAAATCATAGACTTTTGAAATTAATAATGTAAAGATGCTCATTGTACATTTAACATGTGAACTTCTAGCTTATAAAATAAAATAATTTTTATACAATGTGTGTAGTAATGCATAAATTAAAGAGAGGAAAAGCATCCCTTTGCTTATGCATATCATGAATAAAAATAAAAATATAATAAAAAAATTAAACATAATAGTTTTGTTAGAGTGGTAATGATTCATCGTTATTACACATCAGAGTATCTTATATTTGAATTACCTTTGATGATTTGTTATTCATATGGAAGGTTTACTTATTTAGAATGAATATTTGCTTACAGTCAAATAATAACCTAAAATAATAAATTGATTATTTTCATTCTTGAAAGTGAAAGTGGTAGTTACTTAGTTGTGTCTGACTCTTTGTGACCCCAGGTGCACCAGGCTCCTCTGTTCATGGGATTTCCCTGGCAAAAATACTGGAATGGGTTGCCATCTCCTTCTCCAGAGGAATCTTCTCACCCAGGGATTGAAGCTGGGTCTCCCACATTGCAGGCAGACTCTTTACCATCTGAGCCACCAGGGAAGCCCAGATAACCAACAAAATGAAAGTGTTAGCCACAAGAATAGAATTTTAATTCTTAGGTCTCCCCATGTCGCGCTCTCTCTCACTCTGGCTGAGTCTCCATCTGGAGCGCGGGACCCACCGTGCTTACTAATTATGCCTGGGCTTCTAAGATCCGACCGGGGAGGCCTCAGTGTCTCCTCTCCTTCGGGAGAACGGAAGGACGCCTGCGGCCTACGTAAGTGGTGCAAGCTTCTTGTCTTGAAGTTTTATTGGTCTCCTGCATAAACCAAGCTACTCAGCCTCTTTTCTCCACTGAATTTTCCTACTGAGCTATCCTCATCCTATTACTCTTTATATCTTTTATAAAATATTTAAATAAATAGGTCGCCGACGCCGTCCCCACTTCGAATACCCTGGATCAGCCAGGGCTGGACCCCGGCACTTAGGTATTATTAAAAGACAGCTTAAATGAAATTACAGATTCATGTGTCATTAATTATAGTTTTGAGGTGGTAGGTGTGGGTAGAGTTGTAATATATCTCAGTATGATTACTCGGAGAAGGCAATAGCACCTCACTCCAGTGTTGTTGCCTAGAGAATCCCTGGGACGGGGGAGCCTGGTGGGCTGCCGTCTATGGGGTCGCACAGAGTCAGACATGACTGAAGCAACTTAGCAACAGCATTATTGCTAAACTAATATGGATGTTTGAAGTAGTTACTTTGGCCATGATAGTTATGATAAGAGAGCCTATGCATTGACATTAAAACATTTTTTAAATATGAGAAATATCCATGGGTTTCATCTTCTCTTATAGAATATATCTTTTCATAAATGAGACTACTGAAAGCAGGAAAAATCATAGAAAATGTAAGCATACAAATAGTAATTATAATGCTATATACCTTCTCTCCATACTATTACTTTTCAATATATTTCCATTTTTTCAATTTGCAATTTTTTCTTATTAACTCTTGAACAAAGTGAAAAGGTAGTATATGTGTGCATGCATGTATGTGTGCGTGTGTGTGTATTCATGGTTGTAATTTAAGATTCTTCTGGGTAAAGAAATCACTGATCTGTATAATATAAGTGACCCAGATTACTGCAGGGAGTCTTGCCTGCTGCCATTAACCCTTACCTCCATAAAGCAAACCTATGAGTAAAGAAAGCTTCTCACAGCAGGCTGTGACTAACATCTATGAGAGAGGGAAAGGATTATAAATAGATCCAGTAAATGAAAGCAGGACAAAAATCTGGATCAGGAAGCCTGAAACTTAAATGCCAAATACTTGAGTTTATTTAAATAATAATTGAAATCAAGCTGTACTTTTTAGCTTAATTTTTCAAATTTAGTTGATGTCTCAGTATGCAAAATAATTCACCTACAAAATAATGTCATACAAAAGCAATTTTAGATATTCTGAACATAAGCTCCTGAAACTAAATATGATGATTTAATGGAAATTGATTGCTAATGAGATTGTATTAATAAGAAAATACTTGAGCCTGATCTATACACCTTCACATGCTAATAAACGGTCATGTAAACTTCATATTTTCTTAACTAGTACAGGAAAATAACTTTCTATGATTATGAGTCTGAAAGTCAAGTTCAAGGTATACTTAATTCCTTGCTTATTCTCTGAAATAAGTGCTGTTTATATATTTTCCATTTGTTAGGATTAATATGAATCCCTTAAACACATATAATTTAATCATTTTAAAAAATATATTAAATAATAAATAAATTTTATTTGATTATTCTTATAAAGAAGAATAAAACTTACTTTAATAATTATAGAATTTTTCTGAGTGTCCAAGACTCAGAAAGGAAGTCAACCTTTCTGTGAAGGCCACTGAACCAATTTATAAGTGATCAGCAATCCAGTCATCCAAGAAATCAGAAAGTTCTGGTTTCATTTATTCACAGAAAGGAAATCGAGCTTCCCACATTTATTTCACATGACAAGAAATTCTTTATTTACAGAACGATTAAAACAGCACACTTCCAAGTTGATATACCAATAATGCTAGTTTTCTTTTGTATTAACTGTTAAAGTCTCCATATTTTTACTCAAGTCTAATAATCCATGAAACTGGTGGAATCAATATAATCACAGAAGTGGTTTTAAAGTAACTGTTTTATCTTGATGACAGTTTGTGTTTTTAATGACCTTTATATCAACTTGTTAAGATGCACAGAAAAATTTTATACCATCACAGTACATTTTAGTTTGTGAATCCTCAAAGATTATTTTTTAGAATGCCCTCATTTTATGGATATGAGAAAACATGGCTGCAAGTGGTTTAGTAACTTAAAAGGTCTGAGAACTAACGCCATGGGTCACCACCCCTGTTGTTGGTGGTCAGGGGTCACCATCAACAATAATCATATGTGATGCCTGTTCTTAATCTGATGACATCTAACAATCATAGAGGCTTCCCTGGTAGCTCAGCTGGTACAGAATGTGCCTGCAATATAGGAGGCCCCAGTTTGACTACTGGGTCAGGAAGTTTCCCTGGAGAAGGGATAGGCTACCTACTCCAGTATACTTCGGCTTCTCTGATGGCTCAGTTGGTAAAGAATTCCCCTGCGATGCAGGAGACCTGGTTTTGATCCCTGGGTTAAGAAAATTTCCTGAAGGAGGGTGTGGCAACCCACTCCAGTATTCTTGCCTGGAGAATCCCCTTGAACAGAGGAGCCTAGCAGGCTACAGTCCATGGGGTCAAAATGAATCAGACACGACTGAGCTACTAGGGACAGAACTAATACCATGTTAACACTAGTGCCAAAGAGATCCTGATTTTCAGCCATTCAACTATTCCACTATTGTTATTCAACTAATATTATTGGCTTCCCAGGTGGCTCAGTGGTAAAGAATCCACCTGCCAATGCAGGAGACTCAGAAGATGTGGGTTCAACCCCTGCATCAGGAAGATCCCCTGGAGAAGGAAAGGGCTGCCTGGAAAATTCTGTGGACAGAGAGCTTGGTGGACTACAGTCCATGGGGTCACATAGAGTTAGACATAACTGAACACTACTATTATTTATTATTATTTCTGAATTATGTTAAAAATTTAAAAAATCTTAGAATTAATTAATAATGTAGTAAAAATGTAGCAAATATGAAAATTCTTTCTCATTTCAAATACTGATACGTTTTATCTTTGTCTTTCCAAGATTGATTATCTGATTTGTTACTGAGCTCTGCTGGATCATAGACAAAGCAAGGGAATTTCAGGAAAAAATTAAAAAAAAATCTTCTTCTGCTTCATTAGCTATGGTAAAGCCTCTGACTGTGTGAAAAGAAAGCTGAAAGTGAAAGTCACTCAGTTGTGTCCAATTCTTTGCGACCCCATGGACTATACAGTTCGTGGAATTCTCCAAGCTAGAATACTGGAGTGGGTAGCTATTCCCTTCTCCAGGGGATCTTTCCAAGCCAAGGATTGAATCCGGGTTTCCCGTATTGCAGGTAGATTCTTTATCAGCTGAACCACCAAGGAAGACCATGTGGATCAAAACAAACTGGAAAATTCTTAGAGATGGGAATATCAGACCATTTTACCTGCTTCCTGAGAAACTGTATGCAGGTCAGGAAACAACAGCTAGAATTGGACATGGAACAATGGACTGGCTCAAATTGGTAATGGAGTATGACAAGGCTGTATATTGTCTCCCTGCTTATATTACTTACATGCAGAGTTCAGTTCTGTTCAGTTCAGTTTAGTCACTCAGTCGTGTCTGACTCTGAGACTCCATGAACCGCAGCACGCCAGGCCTCCCTGTCCATCATCAGCTCCCGGAGTTCACCCAAACTCATGTCCATTGTGTTGGTGACGCCATCCAACCATCTCTTCCTCTGTTGTCCCTTTCTCCTCCCGCCCTCAATCTTTCTAGCATCAGGGTCTTTTCAAATGAGTCAGCTCTCCACATCAGGTGGCCAAAGTATTGGAGTTTCAGCTTCAACATCAGGCCCTCCAGTGAACACCCAGGACCTTTCTACTTTAGAATGGACTGGTTGGATCTCCTTGCAGACCAAGGAACTTTCAAGAGTCTTCTCCAACACCACAGTTCAAAATCATCAATTCTTTGATGCTCAGCTTTCTTTATAATCCAACTCTCACATCCATACATGACTACTGGAAAAACCATAGCCTTGACTGGATGGACCTTTGTTGGCAAAGTAATCTCTGCTTTTTAATATGCTGTCTAGGTTGGTCATAACTTTCCTTCCAAGGAGCAAGTGTCTTTTAATTTCATGGCTGTAATCACCATCTGCAGTGATTTTGGAGCCCAGAAAAATAAAGTCAGCCACTGTTCCCCATCTATTTGCCATGAAGTGATGGGACGAGATACCATGATCTTAGTTTTCTGAATGTTGAGCTTTAATCCAACTTTTTCATTCTCCTCTTTCACTTTCATCAAGAGGCTCTTTAGTTCTTCTTCACTTTCTACCATAAGGGTGGTGTCATCTGCATATTTGAGGTTATTGATATTTCTCCTGGCAATCTTGGTTCCAGCTTGGGCTTCCTCCAGCCCAGCATTTCTCATGATGTACTCTGCATATAAGTTAAATAAGCAGGGTGACAATGCAGAGTACATCATGTGCCAGACTGAATGAAGCACAAACTAGAATCAAGATTGTTAGGAGAAATATCAATAACCTCAGATATGCACATGATACCACTCTTATGGCAGAAAGGGAAGATGAACTGAAGAGCCTCTTAATGGAGGTGAAAGAGGGGGTGAAAAAGCTGGCTTAACTCAACATTCAAAAAAATGAAGATGATGGCATCTGATCCCATCACTTCATGGCACATCAACGGGGGAAAAAATGGAAACAGTTACAGACTTTATTTTCTTGGGCTTCAAAATCACTGCAGATGGTGACTGCAGGTATGAAATTAAAAGACTCTTGCTCCTTGGAAGAAAAGCTATGACAAACATGGACAATGAATAAACAAGCAGAGACGTTACTTTGCCGACAAATTTCTGTCTAGTCATACTATGGTTTTTCCAATAGTCATGTACGGATATGAGAGTTGGACCATAAAGAAGTCTCAGCACCAAAGAATTGATGCTTTTGAACTGTGATGTTGGAGAATACTCTTGAGAATCCCTTGGACTGCAAGGAGATCAAATCTGTCAACCCTAAAGGAAATCAACCTGAATATTCATTAGAAGGGCTGATGCTGAAGCTCCAAGACTTTGGCCAGCTGATGGGAAGAGTCAACTCATTTGAAAAGACCCTGATGCTCGGAAAGATTGAAGTCAGGAGAAGGGGAGGGCAGAGGGTGAGATGGTTGGATGGCATCACCGACTAAATGGACATGAGTTTGAGCAAACTCTGGGAGATAGTGCGGGACAGGGCAACTTGATGTGCTGCAGTCCGTGGGATCACAAAGAGTCGGATAGGAGAGGGACTGAACCACAACTGAGCTCCTGCAAATTCAAACTGGTTTCCTCTTATAACTACTGTGTAAGCATTTATAATTGGTAAACATAAATCACCACCTTTGATATTCATGTTTTTCATATAGATTTCCTCATTATAGTAAAATACATACAGAATAAAATTTTATACTATCCATTTTAAATGAGCAATTCAATGGCAAAATTACAATCACAGTATTATGCAATCATCACCACTATCTATGTGAAAAATCTTCACTGCATTAAGCAGAAACTCTATATCGAATAAGCAACAACTCAACATTTCCCCCTTCCTAGTCCCTCATAAACTTTAATCTACACCCTGTCTGTATAAACTTGCCTATTTTAGATATTTCATATAAGTGGAATTGTATTACATTTATTCTTTTATATCCTGTTTATTTAATATAACATTTTGAAGTTTATCTATATTGTAGCATGCGTTAGAACTTTATTTTTTTATGTCTGAAAGATACACATATAGTATATTTTATTTATCCATTCATTAGTTGATGAAGACTTAATGTTTTTTAACCTTTCAGCTACTGTAAACAGTTCTGCAATAAACATTTTAATATAAGTATCTGTTTAAATCTCTGCTTTCAGTTTTAGTGATACTTAATTTGGAGTCAAACTGCTGGATCATATGGCAATCCTATGCTTCATGTTTTGTGGAACCATCAAATTGTTTCAACAGCAGCTATACCATCTTATATTTCCACCAGCAATGCACAAGCATTCTAATTTTTTCACATTTCCATCAACATGTCTTATTGTCCACCTTTTTCAGTTATTAATATTAGAAATATTACAGTAAATATGAGTGGTAACTCACTGATTTTAATTTCCCTAATGACTAATTTTGTTGAGCATCTTTTCATGCATTTATTGGTCCTTCTATGTATTCTTTGAAGAAATAATTATTCAAATTATTTGCCTATTTTTCAAGTGACTTGTCCTTTGTCACTGAGCTGTTCTTTATATATTCTACTTTTTGAATCCTTATCAGGTATAAGACTTGTAAGTATTTTCTCCAATACTATAAGTTGTGCATTTTGACTGTAATTTTAATGCTGCTTTTTTCCTATAAATTAATCCATGTGAGATTTTCTATTTAAAAATGACATGTTGTAAAGTACTACCAAAATAACAGTAAAATTTTATTGAATAAACAAGCTAATGTAAGTTTTAAAATAACTGATTAGAGTACAGATTTTATTTGAAAATTCTTCCTGGATCTCCTTCTGTTACAAAGAAACTACCTCTCTTTGCATGAGGAATACTGATACTGAGCCATTCCAATAAATATTATGGGTCATATTCATCAGCTGTTATTCATGGAACTGTGGCTTAAAAAGGAGATGCTCAAAAAGTATATGAAGCATGGAATATTCTGGCAAAAGAAGTAAACTGTAAATAAAAACTAACTTCTTTATATGATGACTAGTATGTTAGAAGATTATCATGGTATATAATATCATGGTAAGTAAACATTATAATAAACAAACATTATGTAAAACATTAAAAGAATTACCACTAAAGCAGCAGTAAGATAATGTGGCCATCAGTCACTTGTACTAGTCAACAGTTAGTAGAACATACTAATTAGAACAATAAGGAAAAATATAGAATAGGATAGGATAGAACATAATATTGCCAATTATAGTAAATATATATGCACATACATGTGCTTGCTCTTCAGCGGTGTCTGACTCTTTGCAACCCTATGGAGTGTAACCCACCAGGCTCCTCTGTCCCTGGGATTCTCCAGATAAAAATACTGGAGTGGCTTTCTGATTCTTCTGGTATATATATATATATCTCCAGGTAAATAATGCTATGAATAAGGAGTCATAAACATAAACTTTGCACAGAAAAAAACTTACCTTCAAATGTCCTGATAGTCATTTCACCATTAGAGTCATTGTTCTGACACAAAACAGTATAACACATGTGCTAATATTTCCTTAGCCTGAGTTAGGTAGTTTTTCTCTGTTTAAGTGATTAAAGACGTTCTCAAGGTCAGAAACTGTTCTTATTTTAGTTTTAACAGTTCATTGATTTTATCTGTCCAAGAATAAAACATAATTAAATATTTGCATAATAAGGATAAGTATTCTTTTCTTAGCATTCTGGTGATTTAAATATTTTTGCATTGACCTAAATGCTGCTTTGTAATTACACAGAGTTAATGTATTCTATCCAAAGGTGCATTCTGTGCCATGAATATGTTTGCTAATCTAGAAAAATAGAAAATATTTTCTGTAGAAATATATTTCACAATGGCTTGATTTCATGAGAACAAAGGAATATTCAAACAATGTTTGTAGAATTTACCCAACAGCACAATGAGGAAATTAGTATCATATCTGTTTTTCAGGTGACTAAACTGTAGTTTGGAAAGGTTAAGTAATTTGTTTAGGAAGAAACGGTACTCCCCGCTGTAGTATTTTCTTGTTTATTGAATTCCATGGGCAGAGTAGCCTAGTGGGTTACAGTTGATGGGGTCACAAAGAGTTGGACATGACTGAGCACACACACACACAGACACACACACACCACAAATGGTATACAGTCAGAAAAAATTCAAATGAAAAGCAGTCCTAACTTTGCACAGTCAGTGCTTCTAACAATTTCACTGTTTTGCAACAGCTGAGGGTATAACACAGGTTTTGAGATATAATACCAAGACCTCATTGAAGATTTCCAGTGCCAGACTACAGATGGACAGAGATAGATATCATAGACAGAGAGATGACCTTGTACACAGGCATTAAGCGTTAACCCATTTCCTTCTCCAACAAATCAGCCGTAATTACACATATGTCACCTCCCAGTTGAACCTCCCTCTCTTTGCCCATCCCGCCCCTCCAGGTCATCACAGAGTGCCAGGCTTTTAATATAAATATTGAATACTTCAAGCCTGATAGTAAAGATATTCATGTAGCTATATATATATACTCACTGAAACTGTTATCTTAAATAGAATATTACCAGGTATTCTGGTATTTTTGAAACTGAACTTGAATAACATATTTACGAGAGAAAGTCAAATGTGCTTAGAATTGATATATTTTACTTATACTAATCTTGGGTATTGTTAACTTTTTCTTGATTTAATCTTAGTATGTGTATTTTTCTTTGCTGTGTGTACTATCTTATTTTTTAAGCACAACTGACATGCATGTAAGGTATGATTTAAAAGCTCTTACACAAATGCCTGCCAAATAATTTGCTTGTAGATGTTTTTCCTCTGAACACATTTTTCCTCTGAACATATTTTCTGAATATCAAATAGAAGTACAATATAAGTTCTGCTTGAAAGCACCTGCTGCTGGTAAGTCACGTCAGTCGTGTCCAACTCTGTGCAATCCCATAGATGGCAGCCCACCAGGCTCCCCCGTCCCTGGGATTCTCCAGGCAAGAACACTGGAGTGGGTTGCCATTTCCTTCTCCAATGCATGAACGTGAAAAGTGAAAGTGAAGTCGCTCAGTCGTGTCCGACTCATAGCGACCCCATGGACTGCAGCCTACCAGGCTCCTCCATCCATGGGATTTCCCGGGCAAGAGTACTAGAGTGGGGTGCCATTGCCTTCTCCTGAAAGCATCTACATAAATTATATTCAAAACTTTTTGTTTTAATTGTAAATCCCAATTGTTTTCACTTGAAGCAGAGCCTCAGGTAAAAATTAGGGTGCTAACATTGGAAAATACACATTCCAGGCTATGAGAATTAAAATAATGATAATAGTCATAACAATAATACAAGTAAGGGAGGAGAGATACAAAATAATTGTATTTGGTACCTCACTACTGTCACTACTACTTAATAAAGTCACTTGGTCCTTAGGACTTCTAGAAATATAACAAAGAAAGGAAAAGGATTCACCTTCTCAGTTTCCTCTTGTCTCCTGTCAATGCTGTGAATTGATTTCCTAAATTACTTGACAGTAAAAAGATCTATCATCCAGTATAAGACTTCAGTTTATATACTTTTTTGCATCTCATATTATATGAATTTTCTGATTCTGCTAATAGAAGTCAATGATAGCTTCCCTGGTACCTCAGACAGTAAAGAATTCGCCTGCAATAGAGGAGACCTAGGTTTGATCCCTGGGTTTGGAAGATCCCCTGGAGGAGGGCATGGCAACCCATTCCAGTATTCTTGCCTGGAGAATCCCCATTGACAGAGGAGACTGGTGGGCTACTGTCCATGTGGTTGCAAAGAGTCAGACACAACTGAGGAACTAAGCACAGCACAGCACAAGTCAATGATATATGTATCTAAAGCCCTACGCTGTTATTTGAATTTAAAAATATAGCAATTTGATTTTCTCCTTTTTAATTGCTTGCAAATAACATATTGCTCCTTCAAGAAAAAATTTTCTCAGTTATTGATCTGTCAAAATCTCTTAAATAATCATTTTAATGCAGACATCAACTGAGTAATGTTGACTCAACTTCATCATCCTACTTTTTTTCTATGAAAATGACTTATCCCTTCTGTAATAGCAGAATATTGTGAAGTCATATATTAGAAGGTAGGAGTAACCACTTTCCTTAAAAATCCTCCTCAGACCAGCCACCAATGAATAATGGCTGTTGTTTTTTAATTAAATATAACATATTTCTGTATGTAACATATTACTTTAGCATACAGCATGATAAATTTCATCTGGAGAGTACTATTCATGGAAAAAGACAAAAAATTTATATGAGGTGCTTTTTTATTATTTTATTTTATTTTTTAACTTTACAATATTGTATTGGTTTTGCCATACATCAAAATGAATCCGCCACAGGTATACATGTGTTTCCCATCCTGAACCCTCCTCCTTCCTCCCTCCTCCCTCCCCATACCATGCCCCTGGGTCGTCCCAGTGCACCAGCCCCAAGCATCCAGTATCGTACATTGACAGTATGGTACTGGCACAAAGACAGAAATATAGATCAATGGAACAAAACAGAAAGCCCAGAGATAAATCCACACACATATGGACACCTTATCTTTGACAAAGGAGGCAAGAATATACAATGGAGAAAAGACAATCTCTTTAACAAGTGGTGCTGGGAAAACTGGTCAATCACTTGTAAAAGAATGAAACTAGAACACTTTCTAACACCATACACAAAAATAAACTCAAAATGGATTAAAGATCTCAACGTAAGACCAGAAACTATAAAACTCCTAGAGGAGAATATAGGCAAAACACTCTCCGACATACATCACAGCAGGATCCTCTATGACCCACCTCCCAGAATATTGGAAATAAAAGCAAAAATAAACAAATGGGACCTAATTAACCTTAAAAGCTTCTGCACAACAAAGGAAACTATAAGCAAGGTGAAGAGACAGCCTTCAGAATGGGAGAAAATAATAGCAAATGAAGAAACTGACAAACAACTAATCTCAAAAATATACAAGCAACTCCTACAGCTCAATTCCAGAAAAATAAATGACCCAATCAAAAAATGGGCCAAAGACTAAATAGACATTTCTCCAAAGAAGGCATACAGATGGCTAACAAACACATGAAAGGATGCTTTTTTTTTTTTGAATTGGGGATTCAGAGAGCTGTTCTCTTAACACTTCTTTGATTTTTAATTTATCTTTTAATTGGAGGAAAATTGCTTTATAATTTTGTATTGGTTTCTTTCATACAACAATACAAATCAGCCATGTGCTCAGTTGCTAAGTCATGTCCAACTGTTTGTGACCCCATGGACTGTAGACCACCAGTCTGATTTTGTCCATGGGATTTCCTAGGCAAGAATACTGGAGTGGGTTGCCATTTCCTTCTCCAACAAATCAGCCGTAATTACACATATATCACCTCCCAGTTGAACCTCCCTCCCTTTCCCCATCCCACCCCTCCAGGTCATCACAGAGTGCCAGACTTTTAATATAATTATACAGTAGTTCAGGCCTGATAGTAAAGATATTCATGCAACTATATATATACTCACTGTATAAATATTTTAAAGAAATTATTCTTAAAGATTAAAGATTATGTTTTTACAGTTAAAATGATTTTCTTACTCTAAAGATGTATTTATGTATTTATCATTGACCTAAGGTGTATTTATAAAACCATGTAATATGTCACATAAGACAATACTACAGTTGGTTACCTTTAATTTGCATGATTGAAATATTTTAATGGTAAAATTTCAAAGATAAAATAAAAATTATGCTGCTAAGTCTGCTAAGTCACTTCAGTCATGTCCGACTCTGTGCAATCCCATAGAGGGCACATGCTTCAGGAAGCACAAATGCTTCCTGAAATCAGATCCATGCCCTCCCCTGTGAAGAATAAGCTCCCAGTCTCTGACTTCCTACCAGTTTCTGGGGTAAGAACACGTGGTTCCAAGAGACCTCTCGTGGGATATTACTCTTGGCACCCCCCGATTCCGTGATTAGGTTCCCTCCAGCAGTGGGAGTCTGCCCATGGGTAGTTACAAGATTGAACATTGAACGGCATACTGCTGGACAGTCGGGTTCTGGAGCTAGAGAGGCCTGGGGTCAAGTGCTGGGTTTGTCACTCACAGGTTGGGTGACCACAGGCAGGGAACCTTGACCTCACTCAGCCCCAGCTTCTTTGTGTCTAAAATGGAGGTAAATAATCATTCTTTTCCCACAGAACTCTTATGTGGGTTAAATGAGATAAATGCATGTAAAGTATTTTAGCATGGTGCCTAGCCCATAGTAAACACGCAATAAATATTAGTTAATATTAAAAAAAAAAAAAAAAGACTCCCCCGTCCCTGGGATTCTCCAGGCAAGAACACTGGAGTGGGTTACCATTTCCTTCTCCAATGCAGGAAAGTGAAAAGTGAAAGTGAAGTCGCTCAGTCGTGTCCGACTCTTAGCGACCCCATGGACTGTAGCCCACGAGGCTCCTCCGTCCATGGGATTTTCCATGTGAGAGTACTGGAGTGGGGTGCCATTACCTTCTCAAAAAATTATGCTAGCTACATTTTATATACCTGTGAATATTCAAAATTTATTGCATCTATTAAAATTGTTATTTATTGGGGATATTATCTCACTATTTTATAAACTTTAGAAACTTTTTACTGGATATAATAAACATACATGTACACTAATATGCTGTTATATGTAATAAACATCCATTATTTATCTCAATTTTTATAAAAATATGAACTTAACCCTCCATATAGAAATCCTGGTAGATCCATGTTGACAAAATAATTATCATTTTGAATTTTCAGAAAAGAAAAGAGGTGCTGGCAAAGCTTAATTCTATATATTTGAAAATTAAAGACTAAAAAGTTTTGTTTTCCTAGTGCAATTGTTTTCAACAGGGGAAGGAGGGTTCCCTCAAGGGATATTTGACAATATCAGAAGATATTTTTGGTTGTCATATGTTGGTGGGGGTTGCCATTGGCTCCTAGAAGGTAGGAGGGTAGGATATGCTGCTACGCACATTGTGATGTACAACAGAGGTGTCTACCAAAAAAATAATCATTGAGCCTAAAATTTCAACAGAACTAAGTTGAGAAAATCTGTTGTAGAGAAAAAAAAAAAAAAAGGATAAAAAATATAGTTGGCAGAGTGTGTCAAATGGCACGTAACATTTTTAGAAACATGTCCAATACTCAGTTTTACGTAACAAGCATTCTCTTGGCTCAATGGGCAAAGTAATGGACAAAGCTCAGGAAAAAGTAATTGTAGATGTAATGAATAGATGGCAACTGGTTTGATACTGAAGCAACCATCATTAGGACAATAGTCTATAAACCCATTGGCAGAGGTGATTGTGAGATAAAACTCCAGCAATGACAAGAAGTCTTGGAATAGCATTAAGCTTTCCAGAGCCAATGAAACAGACATTTAATTCACTTAATAGTACAAAGGTCAGTGTGTTCTAAGAGAATTTACATCAATGCACCTGAAAAATGAGAGGAACCTAAGTAATGAACCACAGATCACCAGAAATAAGATGACTTCCATTGTGTCTTATTAAAATTTTGGTCAGTCTTTAGCTTCTCACGTATTTTAAATGTATCAAAATATGAAATATAAAAATGGAATAAAATGTATATTTGAATAGGGTAGATTTGACAATAAAGAAGCATTTACATTTTAAAGTATTAATATGTAAATTAAATTTGAAACTGTATGAATAGTTTTTTTGGTTTATAAGTGTCTCAAAGAGAGTCAGTTGTTTGCATGATTTAGATAACTTTCAATGATTAATAGCTATACCAATGGAGAGCCAGAAAAATTAACTTATTTTTGAAAATAGTCACTTTTTATTTAGTAAAAGTGAACTATCAAAGAGTTTGAAATTCTACAATGTTCTTATTTTTAAAATGTTCTGTTCTTATGGTGCCAAAAAGGAGTAATGAGATGGAAAAGAGATAATACAGTATAATATATATTCATACCAATAATGCAATGAACTCAGAAGGGTAGTAAAAAAATCAATTAATTTTTATGGGTGTTTTAAGATTTCAATCTTAAATAGTTATTTTCAGAGCTATGTGTAAATGTTATGATAACACACTGTAAAAGGCAGATGGTCTCTTTTAAAGCATATGATATGCATATAGACTCAATGTAATTTTGATAATATTCACATAACAAAGCCCTTTTAACTATGAAAATCTAAATACAGTCTAACTAGAGACACATAAAAGTACCTATGCCTCAATTAATTATACAGTTACATTTTTTTAAATCTATTTGCTTCATGCAACACATGACAGGTACATAGTTCAACTATCACATCCATGATTCAAAATAGAATACTTTATTTTTTCTTCAAATAAAAGAATATTTTATTTTTTCTTCAAAATAATAACTATCTGCAGGCACTCATTAATAAAAGACATAAGAGAAAGAAAAAATTCAATAGATCCATCCAAAAACTAAAGAAGGCATTACATTTCTGTGAGTACAGGAAACTCATTTTTACATCCGTTTAGTCAATACTGAATAAGAAATAAACAAAATGGAACTACCATAGTGTGCTTACATCGTACCATTCTCAACACATTTCCCATGTATTTGAGAGGGCTCTCCAGGTACATTATCTCATCATTTTTTAAAAAATTTAAATTGATAATTTTAACTATTAGGAGACTGTACAAAAGAGGTCGTCAAGATTACATGGATTTTCATTCATCTTTTGAAGCATGAAGATTCCTTATAAAATGCAATGGCAGAAAAATCTCTACTGAGACTGATATGCTTCTGATATAGACTCTTTTCTGGAAGAACATGTACAGATACATAACACATACTCAGTCTTGACTTTTTTCCCACACAGTTTTTGAGCCCATTGTTGTATTTAACGTCTATGTGATATACCCAGTAGTACTAGCTTGGTTAAAAGGATGGCAAATTAATATTCTGCTCTACTCTGCGAAGAATTGATGCTTTTGAACTGGTGCTGAAGAAGACTCTTGAGAGTCCCTTGGACTGCAAGGAGATCCAACCAGTCCATCCTAAAGGAGATCAGTACTGAGTGTTCATTGGAAGGACTGATGCTGAAGCTGAAACTGCAATACTTTGGCTACCTGATGCAAAGAGTTGACTCACTGGAAAAGACCCTGATGCTGGGAAA
Source organism: Bos mutus (assembly GCF_027580195.1). NCBI lineage: Eukaryota > Metazoa > Chordata > Mammalia > Artiodactyla > Bovidae > Bos > Bos mutus. The sequence goes on along the minus strand of NC_091633.1, from coordinate 46,679,834 downwards.
GATTGAAGGCAGAAGGAGAAGGGGATGACAGCGGATGAGATGGTTGGATGGCATCACTGACTCAATCCACATGAGTTTGAGTAAGCCCTGGGTGTTGGTGATGGACAGGGAAGCCTGGCTTGCTGCAGTCCATGGAGTCACTAAGAGTCGGACACGACTGAACTGAACTACTCTCTGCATGATCTTGTAAAAACTTTCTGAGCCGTAAGGCAGTCTTCTCAAACTTTAATATACACACACACCACCTGAGGACTTTAAGTGCAGGTTCTGATTCAGTAGAATTGGAGTCTGGACTGAGATTCTGTATTTTCCTGGTTGATGATGACCTACCTGGTCCTTGATGCAATACTACTTTTTATGAGGAAAATTTGTGAAATGACTGAAAGGTACTTGCAGCATGTCTATGAAGAAAAACTAACAGCTACTAACTAGCTATAATGTTTTCAAAAGAACATAAGGATATGGATAGTTATTAAAGTTATTAATATAGTTATAAATATATAGTTATAGTTATTAAAATTATATTAAAACTATATTAAAATATAGTTATAGTTATTAAAGAATAACTACTAAACTTCTTTTCATGTCTCTTTCTTCCCTTTTTCTCTTCTCTACTTTATCTTTTGTTCTACATTGTTACTATTTTAAATTTCAATGGAACCATTTTCTTCTTTTTCATATGTATTACTTAATCAGAAAGCCAACGTAATTTAAGAGAGAATTTATTTATTTTTCCATTCTCATATCACATATATTTTCCAGTGTCATAATTCTATTTCTGTATCTATTATTCAGAAATATAGATTGGTCCTTTAATACCATCTCTCACATCTTCTTTCATTCCTACAGATACTTGGATTTTTTTTGTTTTCAGTATTTGTCACCATGAAAATAATCAGGAGCATGAGCTGGTTAATGGGTTAAATCAGGTTAAATAAGCTTTGACATTCTCTCCATCTAATTAGATGTCATGAATTTTTCTTTTTATTAATAGTAAACTTTATTTTTAAGGAAGTTTTAGGTTCACAGCAAAACTGAGAGGAAAGCATATAGAAATCCCATATCTTCCCTGCCCTGACTTGTGCATAACAACTCCATCAATGTTGAACATCATAGTGATAATTTTGCTACAATCCATGAACCTACACTGACACGTCATTATCACTCAAATGTCCATCATTCACCTTAGGTTCACTCTCGAGGCTGTTCATTTTAAAGCTGTGGACAAATGTATAATGACAAATATCAACCATCGTAGTATTATATGGAATAGTTTCACTGCCTTAAAAAGTCTCTTCTCTGTCACAGTTTCAAATTCTTTAATAAGAATTTTAATAAATGCTCTCAAATTTGGAATAGATATCATCTCATTTTGCTTGTTACTTGTTATTCTTGTGTTACTTGTTACTCTTCAATTTTTAAAGTATTGTTTACTTTTCCAAGCTGTATTTGAAAGCTCAATTTTCATACATATATATGTATATATATATCATATAATTTTTATATTTTGAAACACTGATGTCAGTGGTTTTCCAAACATACACATAAATGCAACATGATATGAAAAGCACCTAACTTAGTGCCAAGTTTAAAGAATATTAGCTTCCTTTCCTGTTTCCTTTGCTAGTTAAAGTGTATAAGAACCAAGCTCCTAAAGTTGTCCTTATTAACATATTAGAATAAAATATCTCATTGAAAAATTTAATGTTACTGAAATATTTGATAACAAATCTTATTCTAAAATATTGAACAACCAGGGAAATTTTAATCAAAGTAAACTGTACTGTTAGTGTATGCAGCTGTTCCCTTTAACTGCAGAAGTATGTGTGTATGTGGATACAGAGGGTTATTGAAGAAACATGTTTTTTCCCCATTCATCCGCCTCCTCTCACCTCAGTTCTTTGGACTGAACTGAATCCCAGGACTGTCTCTGACTTTCTGTGTCATCCACTATTAGCATCTAGAAAGACTCCTGACATTCATGATTATATTATTATGGCATTCCCTCCATGTCCTCAGGCAGGATTAGGAGAAGGGAAAACAGGACTCACCTTGAACTACTTGTATTTTTAAATTATCTATTCATTAATAAATATGTACAAATATCAGAAAGTAAAAATAAATTAAACTCTAAAGTAATCTTCAAATTGGTACATATATACTATTAATATATATAAGGTGTCCATATATTCAGGCCCTTCACCATATATCCAAGATACAATATGCTAAAAATAAAATATGAGCTTTATCATAGTGCACACAATGAAAAATGGTCTAATTATTATACCTGCTTGAGAATCATTCATTAGGGGGAAATTTAAAGAAACAGTTCCTAAGTCCATCACAGAAAACTAGCTGGCTGGATGTACACAGGATAGGGTTCACAGTGTCTTAACTGTAGGATTTAAAGTTGCAGGAATCACTGACCTTTTATCCAGTGTAATTATAGACCTACATAAAATAGTAACAATACACAGAGCCGTAAGGGAACGCAACTAAAATCAGCTGAGCAAAGCCCACATCAGTAGAATCACTCCGCAGAGACTGATAGACCAACCACAAAATTGTGAAGTAAAAGACTGCATGTTATTTTGTGCTGATACTTTGGGAATGCCATATTACATTCCAAAGTTAACCCAAAAAACATGGGCATGATGTGTGCCAAAAAAAACTATAAAACATTATTGAGAGAAATTAAAGGAGATCTAATTACATCTCTTTAATACATAACTATGCTCATGTATTAAAAGAGTTGTAAAGATATGAGTGTTCCACCGTTTAATCTATAAATTCAGTACATTTTGAAACACAAACCTATCAGGATTTTGAATATCAAGTGAAAAGTTGGTTTTATCCATGGTAACACAGATGGCTAAGATGATGTCAACAAGACATTCTCAAAAGCAAACAAACAAGCAAAAAACAGGATTAGTGGGCTTACTCAAATTCGATCCATTATCAACATTTATGATAAAGTAATTAGGATACACATGGTAATTAGAAGAGTGTGGTACTGGCATGAAGAACGACAAATAGAACAGTACAGGGGAATAAATAGACTAAAATTACACCAACACATAAATATACACTTGATTTATAGCAATGTTTACATTTGGCAAGAATCATTTTTCAATAAAAGGTGGTATCAAGTGAATATTGACATGGAAGAAAGTTATTCATGACCCAAGCACTATATGTAAAAATTAATACCTACTCCAAATACAAAAAGTTCATCGGTAAAAATTATAGATGTAAATACGAGTAGTTAATCAGTATGGCATATTACGTTCATTTAAGAATATAATTATTAATGTAAAATCAAAGATTAGATAAATAATTTGCAGTACATACAACTTTCAAAGTTATCATATCCAAAATATTGGAATATTACTCAGCCATAACAAGAATGAATAATGCCATTTGCAGCAACATGGAGGAACCTAGAGATTATCAAACTAAATTCAGTCAGTCACACAGAGAACGACAAATATCACATGATACCACATATATGGAATCTAAAAAAATGATACAAGTCCATGTAGTTATGAGACAGAAACTGACTCACAGACATAGAAAGTTACAGCCTCAGATGGCTCAGACCGTAAAAAGTTTGCCTGCAATGCAGGAGACCAAAGTTTGATCCCCAGGTCAGAAAGATCCCCTGGAGAAGGGAACAGCAATACACTCTAGTATTCTTGCCTGGACCATCCCATGGGCAGAGAAGCCTGGTGGCCTACAGTCCATGGGGTCGCAAAGAGTCGGACAGGACTGAGCAAGTAACATGCACATATACCAAAAGGGAATGGCAGGGGATAAATTAGGAGTTTGGGATTAACAGATATTATATAAAACAGATAAACAACAAAGTCCTATTTTATAGCATAGCGAAGGATATTCAATATCTTGTGATAATTTATAATGGAAAATAATCTGAAAAACACACACACACATATATATATACACACACACATATATAACTTAATTACTTTTCTGTACACCAGAAACTGATACAACATTATAAATCAACTATACTTCAATTTTTTAAATGATTTTACCTTACTGTAGATAGTTTATAGAAGAGGTTGCCTTTGTTTGTTTTTTCGCACACAACACATAAGAATATGTGAGAATTGAGAACCACCTGAATGATAGAGAAGTTATACTGTACTTGGAGCTGCATCTGATAACTGAAGTAACTCAAGCAACATTAGAAAAAGCTTCCTTCTTTTCTTCTATTGCCTCAAATTTTATACCATAAATATTATTATGACCATAAAATATAGCAAATGTTATTACAACCATAAAATAGGATAAAATTTCCAGATTGCGATTTGTTTTATTCTTGGGTCTACAGCAACATTACCATTTTATCAAATGCAAAAAGGAAGAAATAAGAGTATTCATAGTGAAATATTTTCAGTAATTTAGCCAATAATACCTCTACACTCTGAAATGATATTTTGATACCAGTCACAATTTTTTTTTTTTACTTCTCTACACTTTGCCCACATTCACCTTCCTCTAACTTACCTTCAGCAGCTGCTAATGTAATCCAAGTACATCCATCTTCTGAACATGATCAGCCTTGTAGAGCTGGGTCACAGCTAACATGACATCAATACTGATGGATTGACTGCATTTCACTACCTCACTGATGTTGATCATGTCTTGCCATATGATGTAAAGTCTGGTTCACAGATTACTGATGAGACTTCTCAGGAAACTGGATGGATGTCCGTGGCAAGTTCAACTATCAGAGTCATAAAGAGGAGGGACAACACCATTACTCTGAAGACCTGGAAGTTGATGACACATAGATGAAAATTATTTGTCCATGTATTTTTCTAAAGTTAGAGACTTTTTTTTAATCTCAAAAATGGCACTTCACCAAATTGTACTAATAAGTATTTTACCTGTTTATATATATATATATATCTCTCTCTAAAGTCCTAAGGTATGTAAGCAGCAGATATTGTTTTAGGTATGATATTACTATTTTTGAAGGTCAGTCCATTTATAAGAAAGTTTTTTTAACTTGTACATTTACAAGGCATAGCTGAACTGAATTCTTTATCACTGAACACTCTAATGAGAATTCCACTACTACCTATCTCCCACTGAGTATGAAAAGAACAGTCTTTTGTTATGATAAAATGCTCTTGATTCTGTGTAGAAAAGGATGGTACAATTTTATGGCAATGCAATTTATGTTAACAACATAGATGAGCCTATAACTGCTCTCCCATTAACATTGTTGTTTTTCTCTGCTCACCATTTTCTAAAGAGTCCACCTTTAAGGTTGGAATATTTCATACTTGTCTCCAAACAAAATGTGTATCTTTTTATAAAATTTCACTTATGTCAGTTGAGCTGTTATTTTGGGTAAGAAAATGGGAAGAAGAAAGTCGTTTCTATTTTCCCCTAAAGGCATTTTATTCATGAGCAAAGTCTAAATGGCAAAATTTTATTTCTTCCACAAGTTTGTTCATGAGGATAAATGTTACTCCACTTATAAGAAATAGCATGTGATTGTAAAAGTACTGGCTAATTTAGTCCAGGATAAAAAGGTCCAATTGAAGTAAAGTAGGTTTTTCTTTTTCCATATGTAAATAATTCAAAAGTTACTTATGTAAAATAAGTTAACTATAAAAAGTAAAATATTTTTACTTTGCCTATGATATTTATACAGTAAAACTAACCATAAAATAGATGCAGAAAAATATTCTTAATAGATTTGAAAAAATAAGGATGTGTATATATACATATATAACCATATATATAACCAATGAAGCTAGAAAAAAAAAATTTAATTGCTTTTAAAGTGATAGAATTAATTTAACATATAATTAGAGGAGGTAGTCCCTGGTGGCTCAGCTGGTAAAGAATCCGACCACAATGTAGGATACCTGGGTTTGATCCCTGGGTTGGGAGCATCCGCTGGAGAAGGGAAAGGCTACCCGGTACAGTATTCTGGCCTGCAGAATTCCATGGACTGATAGCCCATGGGGTGGCAAAGTGTCAGACACGACTGAATGACTTTCACTTTCACTTTCAGAGGAGGCAGTTGAGAGAGAAGGTGATGGGGTGAATGAAATACATTTAATTACCAAGAGAGCCTTACTATTCTCCTCAGATTGACTAAACTTTAGATCATTTTCTTCCTTACTATGGGCCCCGTAACACCCTATTCTTAGAGCACTGGCACTAGATGACTTGCCATTGCAATTTTTTCCTCTTTGAAATGTATATAAATTACCTCTTGCAAGGTTTAGGACCCAAGAAATGTCTTTCTTAAGGACCTGGGAGCCATCCCTTTGAAAGGTAATCCTTAAGAGAGACAGAGCCCTGGGTTTCCCTGGCGGCTCAGTGGTAAAGAATCCACCTGCCCATGCAGGAGACATTGGTTTGATCTCTGATCCAGGAAGATTCCACATGCTGGTAGAGCAACTAAGCCCATGAGCCACAGCTCACAGGCTTACAACCCATGCTCTAGGGCCCAGGAGCTGCAGCTATTGAGCCCATGTGCTGCAACTACCGAAGCTCTCTCACCCTAGAGACCATGCTTTGCAACAAGAGAAGCCAGCACAATGAGAAGCCCACACACCACAATGAAGAATAGCACCCTACTCGCCAAAACTAGAGAAAAACTCTCACGGCAATGAAGACCCAGCAACAATCAAAAGTAATAAATAAATAAATAATTTTTTTTAAAAAAGGTAGAGCCCTGATAGCCTAGTCTCTGTGGGAGGATAAGCCTAACTTCCCTGAGTGCCAAACAGCAAACACGAGTGACCTAAACTCAGAAACAAACATTTGGAAACTCAGAAATAACTCAAATATGTTGTTTCACAGGAGTTGAATTGCAATAGTTGTGAGTGTCTCCCTTGTCTGTTTAACTTTGTCTGGTAAAATTTTTGTCCCATTAGACATATGGGAGATTCGGAGAGAAGCAGTATTTTTTTCTCTTTCTTTCTATGGTAATACTTAGGTGGGAGGGTTATTTGATATGAGAAATTTAATATGACCATTCAATTAAAGAGATATTACAATAGATTAATTGCTAAACTTCCCACAATTATTTATCCCTATGCTGGTGTTCTTGTCAACGTGAATTTGCAGCTTACCCTCTGAAAAAGAAAATCTAATTCCATATTTTCTGAGCCTTGTGACTTGCATTTGCTAAAGGAGATGTGGTAGACATGATTTTCTGTGAGTTTTGAGCCTAGGTTTTCAGAGACAACCACACTGTCTTGGAACCATGACACTGCTGCGGGAAGTAGCCAGAATAGCCTGGTGAAAGATGTGACACTCTTTGAAAGAAACCTCATTTTCCCCATTCTTGGCTTCCTGTAGAATATACAGCAACCATTTCCCAAACAAGTAGGAAAGACCAGCCAAGACAAAGAGAGCAACCTACCTGACCCACAACTGGCCATGAGTACTGGGCAAAACCAGATGAGACCAGAACACTATTTTAAAATCACCACCCAAGTGTTTGTTTTTTTTTTTTTAACTTGAAATATTGATCTTGTGCTTTGTAAAATTAAGTAAGAAATAAGTCTGATCTGGCATACAGGGGATTTTATCTTTAGTTACTTGTTCAATTCTATGAAGTGTTATTTTCAATTTAAATATACTTATGAAGTAGAAAGATGAAGGGAGCATTTGAATCATCATTGTCAGATTATTATCTAGAAGCTTTCTATATTATATTGGGTACACACTCTGTGTTGTTGTTCAGCTGCTAAGTAATGTCCAACTTTTTGTGATCCCATGGACTGCAGCACATCAGCTTTCATGTTTATTGTTATCTACTGGAGTTTCCTAAAATTCATGTCCATTGAGTTGGTGATGTTATCTAACCATCTTATCCTCTGCCGCCCTCTTCTTTTGCCTTCAATCTTTCCCAGCATCAGGGGCTTTCCAATGAGTCAGCTCTTCGAATCAGGTGGCTAAAGTATTGGAGCTTCAGCTTCAGCATCAGTCCTTCCAATGAATATTCAGGGTTGATTTCCTTTAGGGGTGACTGCTTTGATCTCCTTGCTGTCCAAGGGACTCTCAAGAGTCTTCTCCAGCACCACAATTCAAAAGCATCAATTCTTCGGTGCTAAGTCTTCTTTAGAGATTAGAGGAGAGGAAAAAAAAAAAAAGTGAGTGTGTATGTGTGTGTGTGGGGGGTGTGCATGCATGTACCTGCACATGTCCGTATGTTTGTGAAATAAGTTGTGGGTCAACTGTGTAGAAGACTTGGAATTATGTTTGCACAGTGGGTCTTTCCATGCACCCAGCCTTCTTAACAAGTTTTCCTTAAGAGCACTATTGTGAAATATTAATTACTTAATTAGGCATTGTAGAAGACTTTGTAACATAACATTTCCATTGTATTTTTCTGGTTTAATTAACTTCATATTTCAAAAAAATGTTTTGATTTAATATAAAATTAAGAATCATTCCACCTACAAATTAATGTTCAAATAGAACAGGAAGATGGTATTCAAGCAGAATACAAAAGGTAATAAAAATGCAATTGAGTTGGAAATATTTTATATGTAACATTCATTGTATTAATAGAGGATTTATTGCAGTTTTTAATTACTCCCAGAAAGGTATATTGTTTTTGCACCTGGCACATGGAATGTGTAATAGCTTTCCTATAGTGTCCTTGTATTATAATTGGTGCCATCCTGGGTGCTTTTAACTACAAAGCATTTTGTTTTAAATTTAACAACTATTTTAAACTTAATAACTACACTTAATATGAAATAATTATCTATTACTATTAAGTAAATATTTCATTTCTTATTCCAGATTTTAATGAAAGTATTTTATGTGTGTCTGTATGATATTTAAAACATGATGAAGTTATTGGGGGGGCTGAAAAGTGATAAAACTCTCAATTCAGGCCTTCTTGGTGTGGTACAGATTCAGAGGATGCTGTACAATGCGATAAAAAGGAATACATGATTTAATTTAATAGACTTGCTGTGTAAAAAAAAAAATTATTATAACATTATAAAATCATAGACAACAATGTAGTAATTAAATATGGCTTTGTTTCTAAAATGGCTGCTGCTGCTGCTGCTAAGTCACTTCAGTCGTGTCCGACTCTGTGCGACCCCATGGATGGCAGCCCAGCAGGCTCCCCCGTCCCTGGGATTCTCCAGGCAAGAACACTGGAGTGGGTTGCCATTTCTATAGATTGATAATAAACAAAAATACCTGATTTATAATATAATTAGAATCAGAATCAACTGTCAAAGTGTTTCCATACAGTATTATAAAGCATGCATTGAGTAGACTAATAAGTACTAAGAGAAAATGTCAAAGGTAAAAGTCACAACAACTTCTTCCATTATTTATAAAAATGTTGGCCAATACTGTTATTTAACTATTCCTTGGGTATAGAACTTGTGTTCTTATCAGGCTGGAAAATTCCAGCACCATCAGTTAGCATGAGTAACTACATTTCTTTTAACCCCAACGTATTTGTCCAGGTATATTTCTATAAAGAAAATTATACAGAGATTCAGCTCTCAACACTGGTTTAACAAATCAGAATACTTTGTATAGAGTATTAGCAATTGAGACATTTCTATTTTCATTTTTAAGGAAAACTGAAAATAACATTTACCAAAAGTTAGTTTCAACATTGTTACTGATATCAAAGTCTCTTAGGCTGTATATAGTAAAACATTATGTTATATATGTCATATTCTAGACACAGGCAGTAACAACTGTTATGTTTTGCTTCTTATGACTTCATCATTGTTTACAAGAAGTAATCTGAATTGCAAAACAAACAAAAATATGAACTGGTCTTATAAAGTATTTTTTAACTTATAACTTCAACTTAAGCAACTCTTATAATAATGTCACTCTAATAATCTATACTATTCATTTATTTTCTCAAAAGTTGTGCTTCTGAAGTTGGGAAGGTAAGAAGTCATTCATGTTGTTCTTTTTCTTTCTTTTTAAATAAATCTGAAATTTTTTAAGGGAAGGTAACTAAATCCCCAGAGCTCCCACTTTGCAGTGCTTGCTTTCCTTTTGCTCATCAATTAGGAAAAATCACAAGCTGCTGCATATTATAGATTATAATAGTTTGTCCTAATAAAGGGTCACAGCATAGTGACTGACAAATTTTAGACAGGTGGAAAAGGCAACTAAGTCAAAAGTCTGGAAACTCAAAACTCCTGCCAAGTTGTCTCAGAGTCAAAATGCCAACTACTGAAAGCACTGAAAACAGGATAAGATAAAGAGAAATATCAATAAATAACACCTTATAACTCTTATTTTCTAAGGATAATCCATAAGAAACTTTTCAAGTTAGAACAAATATATTTCATGGCATGTAGAATAATTAAAACAAAATTATGATTATTTTAGTATAAATTACATTATTATTAGTTGCAAATGACTATGATTAAATGAATGATATAGCCTAACAATCCATGGAGTTCTGCCACATTTTTTTTCACACTATTTTCTCTCTTGCTTAGATTGGACATTTTTTTTTCTATATTTCAGGTCACTGGTTTATAATTCAGTTCTTTCCATCTGATATTGAGCCTACCCATTGAGCTGTTTCTCCTACAGTATTTTCCAGTTTCAGAATTTCCATTTGACTCTTCATTATTATAGCTTTTATTTCTCTATTGATACTTTTAATTCCTTTGCTAAGATTTTTTCTGAAATTTACTTCATCTATATTTATAATGTCTGAATGCAGAGTTCCAAAGAATAGCAAGGAGAGATAAGAAAGCCTTTCTAAGTGAACAATGCAAAAAAAAAGGAAAACAATGGAATCAGAAAGACTAGAGATCTCTTCAAGAAAATTAGAGATACCAAGAGAACATTTTATACAAAGATGGGCACAATAAACGACAGAAACAGTATGGACATAACAGAAGCAGAAGACACTAAGAAGAGGTGGTAAGATAACACAGAACTATACAAAAAATGTCTTAATGACCTGATAGCCACAATGGTGTGATCACTCACCTAGAGCCAGACATCTAGGAGTATTAAGTCATGTGGGCCTTAGGAAGATCACTACAACAAAGCTAGTGGAGGTGATGAATTCCAGCTGAGCTACTTCAAATCCTAAAAGATGCTGCTGCTAAAGTGCTGCACGCAATATGCCAGCAAATTTGGAAAACTCGGCAGTGGCCAAAGGACTGGAAAAGATAAGTTTTCATTAAGTCCCAAAGCAAGGCAGAGCTAGAGACTGTTGAAACACCATATAGTTGCACTCATTTTTCATGCTAACAAAGTAATGAGCAACCTTCTCCTAGCTAGTCTTCAACAGTGTGTGAACAGAGAACTCCCAGATTTTCAAGCTGGATTTACAAAAAGCAGAGGCACCAGAGATCAAATTGCCAACATCCATTGGATCATAGAAAAAGCAAGAGAATTCCAGAAAAACACCTACTTCTGCTTCATTGACTATACTAAAGCCATTGACTGTGTGGATCACAACAAACTGTGGAAAATTCTTAAAGAAATGGGAATACCAGACTACCTTACCTGACTCCTGAGAAACCTATATGCACGTCAAGGAGCAACAGTTAGAACCAGAACAACAGACTGGTTTCAAATTGGGAAAGGAGTGCGGCAAGGCTGTATATTGTCACCGTGCTTATTTAACTTATATGCAGAGTACATCATGAGAAATGCTGTGCTGGGTGGAAATAAGATGGAATCAAGAATTCTGTAAGATGCAATCAAGATTGCTGTGAGAAATAACAATACCTTCACATATGCTTCCCTGGTGACTCAAAAGGTAAAGAGTCTGCCTGCAGTGTGGGAGACCTGGGTTTGATCCCTTGGTTGGGAAGATCTCCTGGAGAAAGGAATAGCAACCCACTCCAGTATTCTTGCCTGGAGAATCCAAGGACAGAGGAAACTGACTGGCTATAGTCCATGGGGTCACAAAGAGTTGGACACAACTGAGTGACTAACACACATGCAAATGACACCACCCTTAAGCAGAAAGCAAAGAGGAACTAAAGAGCCTCTTAATGAAGGTGAAAGAGGAGACTGAAAAAGCTGACTTAAATCTCCACATTCAAAACACAAAGATCATAGCATCCGGTCCCATCACTTCATGGCAAATTGATGGGGAAAAAGTGACAGACTTTATTTTCTCCTGTTTCCAAAATCACTACAGATGGTGACTGCAGCCACGAAATTAAAAGACACTTGTTCTTTGGAAGAAAAGCTATGACAAACCTGGACAGTGTGTTAAAACTCAGAGACATCACTTTGCTGACAAATATCCATATAATCAAAGTTATGCTTTTTCCAGTAGTCATGTATGGATGGGAGAGTTGGACCATAAAGAAGGCTGAGTGACAAAGAATTGATGCTTTTGAACCGTGGTATTGGAGAAGACTCTTGAGAGTCTCTTGGACAGCAAGGAGCTCAAACCCATTGAGAGTCTCTTGGACAGCAAGGAGCTCAAACCCATTAATCCTGAAGGAAATTAACCCCCAATATTCATTGGAAGGACTGATGCTGAAGTTGAAGTTCAATACTTTGGCCACCTGATGCGAAGAGCTGACTCATTAGAAAAGACCCTGATGCTGGGAAAGATAGAGTGTAGGAGAAGGGGATGACAGAGGATGAGATGGTTTGATAGCATCACTGACTTAATGGACATGAGTTTGAGCAAGCTCCAGTAGATGGTGAAGGACAGGGAAGCCTGTCATGCTGCTGTCCGTGGGGTTGCAAAGAGTTGGATGCAACTGAGTAACTGAGCAACAAAATATTTATGATTGATCATGAAGTCCAATATAATATTGAAGGAAAATAATAAATTTAGAGGACTGTCACTACCTGACCTACTATAATCAAGACTGCTGGAAGAAATATCAACAACCCCAAGATATGCAGATGATACCACTCTAATGGCAGAAACTGAAGAGGTACTAAAGAGCCTCTTAGTAAATGGGAAAGAGGTGAGTGAAAAAGCTGTCTTAAAACTCAACATTCACAAAACTAAGATCATGGCATCTGGTCTCATCACTTCACGGCAAATAGAAGAGGGAAAAGTGGAAGCTGTGACAGGTTTTCTTGGACTCCAAAATAACTGTGGATGGTGACTGAAGCCATGAAATTAAAAGACACGTGTTCCTTGAAAGGAAAGCTATGACAAATCCAGATAGTGTATTAAAAAGTAGAGACATCATTTTGCTGAAAAAGGCCCATATATTCAAGGCTATGATTTTTCCAGTAGTCATCTACAGATTTGAGGGTTGGACCATAAAGAGGGTTGAGTGCTGAAGAACTGATGCTTTCGAATTGTGGTGCTGGAGAAGACTCTTGAGAGTTCCTTGGATGGCCAGGAGATCAAACCAGTGAATCCTAAAAAAATCAATTCTAAATATTCATTAGAACGACTGATGCTGCAGTTCCAATACTTTGGCAACCTGATTCGAAGAGCTGATTCACTGGAAAAGACCTTGATGCTAGGATAGGCTGAAAGCAAAAGGAGAAGGGGGAGGCAAAGGATGAGATGGTTAGATAGCATCACCAAATCAATGGACATGAAACTGATCAAACTTTGGAAGATAGTGAAGGAGAGGGGAGACTGGCAAATTGCGGTCCATGGGTCTCAAAGTGTTGGACACAACTTAGTGATTGAACAATAGCAACAACAAATTGCAAAATTGATTATTTTCACTGTAGGTATTGGTTCAAAAAGGATATCAGAGAGAATAAATAAAATAATCTCAGTGGAATTTGTCCTGTCTGTGAAATATGGAAGACCATATTTCACAGACAATGAATAAAGGAAGAAATCAAAGAATAAGGAGATAGAGGAACATCTCATGGACTGAAAAATTTTAATGAGTTAAAAGAGAACAAAGAAAAACTGAGATGGTAATGACTTAAAATCTGTTGTTTTAAAACTCGTAGTCTAATATTTTTATACATACTTTATGAATGCTGCATTGAATAATCTTTAAATATGTTTTACATTGTTGCTTTAATAAATAAGTCAGTGCTAGTCAATTAGTTTTACCTGGCTAATTTGCCAAGTGAAATTGCTAAGAATCTGATCTTTCTGTCTCTAATCTCTATTGGATATTATTGCAGCAATTAGTTTTGTTTACTTTATTTCTCCCTACTAGGTATTTTAGGTTTGATTTACATTCTGATGGCATCACTGACTTGATGGACGTGAGTCTGAGTGAACTCCGGGAGTTGGTGATGGACAGGGAGGCCTGGCGTGCTGTGATTCATGGGGTCTCAAAGAGTCGGACACGACTGAGCGACTGATCTGATCTGATCTGATCTTACATTCTGAGGCATTTTAAAATATTATATTCTGCTGGGTTGTTTTATTATAGAAATTAATATTTATCTATCCTCCCCAGTATTTTCTGCTTTTCTTTGTAATTAATGTATATATATATATATATTCTTAATGTTAATTATTAGTATGTATATTCATGTTTCTAACATTATTTACTACTCTGATATTATCACGCCAGGTTTTATACAAATGATTTGTTAAAGCACATTGCTTTATTTCTCCATTACAATTGCTTTGAGACTGCTACTCTAATTAATATTCACTTGTAGACCTCAAATTTGTTTGCCTTTGAATATATGCAGTTTAAACGTTTTTGTTTGCAAGGATAAAGGGAATATAAATTGCAAATGCTTAAAAGCTTCACTTCAAGAAAACATTACAAGAAAACTTGAGAAAACAAAGCATTTCCAACTGAGAAAAGACTTCAAGCTGTAGATGAGTAGTGGGAAAAAATGAGGATATTTGACAACTTAGCAACCTCTAATCATGTTCTTGTTCATGTATTTATATTGTATTAAATGAGTTTCCAGATCTTCAACACATCCACATTTCAATAAAAATTCAAACATTCTCTATGGAGAATACAAATTGATTTGTGTTATTCATATGTGCTTCCTATATTAGTGCACATAATTGAGCAATAAATTTCATGTTATGGAATTAATTAACATTGCAAGTCATATTTTACAACACTATGTAGTTTTCAGAGGAAACTGAATACATTGTCTAACTCAGTCAATTTACCCTACGAGTTGGATGTAGAGATATAGATAGATACACAAATTCAAAAACAGGAAATAATCTTGTCACATAATTTCAATAAAAATTAGAATCTGAGATAAAGCATAATCTAAAAGACATTTACTTAGGAAAAGGAATTTACAACAAGAATTTCATTTCATAAATTTTTGTTTAATATAAGTCTGGCTCTTCACGGAGAAGGCAATGGCACCCCACTCCAGTACTCTTGCCTGGAAAATCCCATGGATGGAGGAGCCTGGTGGGCTGCAGTCCATGGGGTCGCTAAGAATTGGACACAACTGAGCGACTTTACTTTCACTTTTCACTTTCATGCATTGGAGAAGGAAATGGCAACCCACTCCAGTGTTCTTGCCTGGAGAATCCCAGGGACAGGGGAGCCTGGTGAGCTGCCGTCTATGGGGTCACACAGAGTCGGACATGACTGAAGCGATAGCAGTAGCAGCTGGCTCTTTATGAGTATTTTAATTAGAATTTTGCTTCCAATGAACCTAAAACACATGATTGAGATAGATTTGAATTTAAAATTAAGTTGTATTTGCCTTGCCTGTTTTCCTTGGTAAGGCTGGAAACAGAGATAAAGAATTTTTTGACTTATGACGTGTCAGTACTCATCAAATGATATTCTTTTTTGTCATTTACTAAATAACACTGAAAGCAGGACTTCAGTACTGTGTCTTGAGAAAAATAAATTAACTTTCTATTAATCTTGAAAATATATGTCTTCTTTTTACTTAAAATGACAGATACTTGTGGGAATTTCACATTATCTGTACTGGAAAATTTTGCTGAGATATTTCAGACTACTAGAATACAGACAAAGAGATACATTCTGTATAGGTACTATCATAATCTCATAATTACATAATTCAATAAAATGTTTAGGGTTTAAAATCCCATGTGAATTTTTATTATATTATAACATAAACTAGTATGAAATGGTACTCAGAGTAACTTTAAATTAACAAATATTAAGTTTGATAATTGATTTCTACCTTCATTAATACAGCTAAATTAGATGTTTATTTCATTTATTTGATAAGTAAAGCTATATGAGGACCAAGTGTTTAATAGTTACATTACACTAAGACTAGGACACTTTGATTTAGACAAAATTACCACTTCATCTAATTGCTAATATTTTTAATCTGAGTGTCTAGTTATAGAGAAAAGAAGTTTGTTACTTAATTTAAATAAATAATTTCATGAGATAAGTTTTCTGAAACAAAATATTTTTAAGAGAATTATATAATTTAAATTTTCTCCAAAATTGAAAGTGAAAGTGTTAGACCCTCAGTTGCTTCTGACTCTTTGCGACCCTATGGACAGTAGCCAACCAGGCTCCTTTATCCTTGGAATTCTCCAGGCAAGAATCCTGGATTGGGTAGCCATTCCCTTTTCCAGGCGACATTCCTGACCCAGGGATCAAACCCAGGTCTCCTGCATTGCAGGCAGATTCTTTACCATTTGAGCCATCAGGGGAGTTTATGGGTAGGCAGTTTGCATTCTAATGTCATTTTAATATAACTAAACATTGAAAAATATATAAAAATCTTAAAAAGAAATTAACATTTTAAAATTATTCCAGGGATTTCATTAATACATTAGCCTTATTATTTTTTTTTTAATTTAAAGCCAACAGCAGAATCAAATGCAAGATGGTCTCTGAGAAATGATTTTCCTCCAATCCATATGTCAAATATTACATTATGTGTATTTATTTATATGTGTGACGTGTGTGTGTGTAAACACTACATGTGTATTTACCCTTTTCAATTTCAACCTCAAAATCATATTTGATCCATAGGTGTTTTGACCTGGTGTATGTGTGTATACATACATACATGTATATATTGTGAAAGTAATTGAGTTAGAATATGCCAGTGGGTATACATGCGTATGGGACTCCCCAAGTGGTTCAGTGGTAAAAAACCCACTTAACGATGCAAGAGATACTGGAGACATGGGTTCGATCCCAGGGTCGGGAAGATCCTTTGGAGGAGGATGTGGCAATCCACTCTAATATTCTTGCTTGACAAATCCCATGGACAGAGGACCGTGGCAGGCCATAGTCCATGGAGTCACAAAGAGCTGGGTGTCCCTGAGCTTGCATGCAGTGAGTGATATATGTGCAAACAGATGCACATATCTGTATATATTAATATGATTGCATGTGCATGTATGTACATATGAACAGATATTTATGATCCAATCTATCAGTCTATTTCTCCGTATGTACACACAGATGATATATGAATATATATGATTCTCTCACATGACATTTAGCAATATCCAATCCTATGACACAACACAATCTTAAATATTATCTTGTATGTGCTTGTTAGCTCAGTCATGTCCCACTCATCCGTTTTCTGGTATATATAGTTTAAATGAATTTTAATTACAATAAAAAGTACAGCAGTTATTTCTTTCCTAGAAGTAAGAGAAACACTAAATTGAAAGATTCAGTATGCACAATTATTAAAAAATACTGCTCAGTTATTAAGAATACCATGATGAAAACAATAGTGGTCTTTGGCCATTGTAATTTTTTCAAGTAAAAAAATCAGATTATAACCTATTTATAAAAATAACCATTTGAAGAAAATATTGCCTAATTTTATGTTGTTATTTACAAATAAATTTTCCAAAATGGCTTGCTTTTGAAAAATGAGCAACATATATCATTAACAAACAAGTAAAAATGTAATATTGTAGTCTATATACAGGAAAAACTCACTATAACCAAAGGAAATTTTCCATTTAAAGCTTATAGGATTGCATTTAGAAACAGAGCAATTTAATATAAAATATTCCATGAATACGTACTTTTCACCAGGTCAGCCACTTCTTTTTTATTCTCTGTGCAATGCCCAAATGAGCTCTTTGCTTTCTATTTTGCATCAAAGACAAATTCCTTCCTGTACTCAGAAATATAAGAGTAGAGTGAAACTCAATGTCATTTAGCTAGGCATCTGATTACAAAGATGAGTCACTCCAACTGGCTTTAAAAAACTTTTGGAGCAGATAAATAGCGCCTGTTTTGTTCCTTTCTTGACTTTACATAGTATAAGAGGTGATGAAATTACAAGAAAGTGTCAATCAGGTAATTCTTATGAACACCTAGGGAAGTATTACTCAAATTCTTTTTGTATGCTGCCCATTCATATGGCTCAAAAATACATTAATCTTATTAAATGATAGTACATTTGAATTTCATAAACTAGCATATTAAAAGTATACACTAGAGATCTCCAACGTTTTAAATTTAGGAATTTAGCAAAGTTTCTCCTTTTCATGTAACACTGCAGGACTCTTATGTATTGCATTTATTCTAAAAACAGACGTCTCTGTGTATTATGTGTGCACAATCAGGTCCAACTCTTCGTGATCCTATGGACTGTAGCGCACCAGACTCCTCCGTCCATGGGGTTCTCCAGAGGAGAATACTGGAGTGGGTCGCCATTTCCTCCTCCAGGGGATCTTCCTGACCCAGGGATCCAATCCCGGGCTCTTGAGTTTCCTGCTTTGGCAGGCGGGTTCCTTACCACTAGCGCCACCTGGGATAGTGAAAGTGAAGTCGCTCAGTCGTGTCCGACTCTTCATGACCCCATGGACTGGAGCCTGCCAGGCTTCTCCATCCATGGGATTTTCCAGACAAGAATCCTGGAGTAGGTTGCCATTTCCTTCTCCGGGGGATCTTCCCGACCCAGGGATCGAACCCTCGTCTCCCGCACCGCAGGCAGACTTGCCGTCTGAGCCACCAGGGACGCTCCTCCTGGGAGAGAAGTCTGCAAAAAATTTTCTAGGGTACTGAAGTTATGATTAAACTCGCCTTGTGTTTTCCATGATTTTATATTACTGTTACTATTGCTTTTTTTTTCCTTCTTAAATAAATATTGACGTAGACTCATTGTTTTTATATCTTTGTCAGATTTTCAGCATGTAGATGTCAGTTTCTTAATTATTTTGGCCTGTAGTTTCCTAGACATTTATGCATTAATGAATAGCCTTTTGATATAAAGATGTCATATCCTTATGTTACACAGTTTCACCACATTTCCAGCCTAATTTTTTCAGCATAGCAGTCTATTAGTTATCTTCTGCTTGTCACTTTGTGGACAATTTTTAAAATACATTGCCTATGTATTTCAAAAGAACTTCTTTTCTTATTAATGGTCTAGGGGTAATTTCTGTTCCTAGGTAACTACTACCCATTACACTTAAGCTGATGTTCCCAGTTGGATCTTCATGTCTTTGTGCAACTTTCACTCTGATAACTCCCCAAATCATGCTTGAATAAAGCGAGGTAGATACTAATTTTCCATTGGCCAAAGGATTCTCTCCTAATAAACTTTCAACTAAAAATAATTTCCACTGCCTGGAGCATTTCATTTATTTTATTCACTGTGCCATAAAAAATAGATTTTGTACATGATCTTCAGTCTTTTAATTCATTTGACCATTTTCTGTACAATATTAAAAAATTACAATGAAATTAGTAGTTTTTTCTTTTAAATTTTTCACATATCTATTATAAACTACTATAAATGCCTGTTTTTAAATGTTCTTTCCTTCTTTTCTTCTTTAGCCTTAGGAGCATATTTTCTTTTTAAAGATATGATTATTTTAAACATATGTGCTCATTTGTGCTACATTTCATGAGCTAAATGGATTGATTTTCACTAAATAAAATTAAGTTATTGTCTTATAATAATACCAAGATGAATAATATATATAACGAATTGAGTACTTTCTATGAAACAAGTACTGTGTTATCTTTATTATATGTATCAACTAATGAAATCTTTGTTATGAAGGAAAAAAATCAATTATGCAAGCTTTAAATTGGCAACCTGGAAATAACTATATTACTGCATCATATTACTGAACTAGATGACAAGTTTGTTTTATTTATTTAACATTTATATAGAATCTGTCATATTTTAGACACAATTTGCTTTCTGATACTAATTTTTTAATTCCATATGACAACTGGATTAAATGCTTGCTATTACTGTACACTTTTCACAGATAAGAAAAATGAAGAATTGAGAAGTCTAAGTTGCCCATGATCACAAAACTGATATGTAGCTAACCTGGATCCAAGTCTGGACAGGCTTACTACAGAGTACAGAGTATGGTTATCACCGAGGACACTATGTTGGCTCTCTTGCCTTGTCCTTATAGAGTATTTGCAAATGACAACTGGTGCTAGCTGGTATGTTTCAAAACAAACAATGGCACCAGAAGAGACTCAGAAAGAATATTTGGACACTAGAGCCATGAAATTAAAAGACGCTTACTCCTTGGAAGGAAAGTTATGTTCATCGCAGCACTGTTTATAATAGCCAGGACATGGAAGCAACCTAGATGTCCATCAGCAGATGAATGGATAAGAAAGCTGTGGTACATATACACAATGGAGTATTACTCAGCCATTAAAAAGAATACATTTGAATCAGTTCTAATGAGGTGGATGAAACTGGAGCCTATTATACAGAGTGAAGTAAGCCAGAAGGAAAAACATAAATACAGTATACTAACGCATATATATGGAATTTAGAAAGATGGTAACAATAACCCGGTGTACGAGACAGCAAAAGAGACACTGACGTATAGAACAGTCTTATGGACTCTGTGGGAGAGGGAGAGGGTGGGAAGATTTGGGAGAATGGCATTGAAACATGTAAAATATCATGTAAGAAACGAGTTGCCAGTCCAGGTTCGATGCACGATACTGGATGCTTGGAGCTAGTGCACTGGGACGACCCAGAGGGATGGTATGGGGAGGGAGGAGGGAGGAGGGAGGAGGGTTCAGGATGGGGAACACATGTATACCTGTGGCGGATTCATTTTGATATTTGGCAAAACTAATACAATTATGTAAAGTTTAAAAATAAAATAAAATTAGAAAAAAAAAAAGAAAGTTATGACCAACCTAGATAGCATATTCAAAAGCAGAGACATTACTTTGCCAACAAACGTCCGTCTAGTCAAGGCTATGGTTTTTCTGTGGTCATGTATGGATGTGAGAGTTGGACTGTGAGGAAAGCTGTGCGCAGAAGAATTGATGCTTTTGAACTGTGGTGTTGGAGAAGACTCTTGAGAGTCCCTTGGACTGCAAGGAGATCCAACCCATCCATTCTGAAGATCAGCCCTGGGATTTCTTTGGAAGGAATGATGCTAAAGCTGAAACTCCAGTACTTTGGCCACCTCATGCAAGGAGTTGACTCATTGGAAAAGACTCTGATGCTGGGAAGAATTGGGGGCAGGAGGAGAAGGAGACGACAGAGGATGAGATGGCTGGATGGCATCACTGACTCGATGGACATGAATCTGAGTGAACTCCGGGAGTTGGTGATGGACAGGGAGGCCTGGCATGCTGTGATTCATGGGGTCGCAAAGAGTCGGACACGACTGAGCGACTGAACTGAACTGAAGAGTTATGCAAATATCTCAAAAAACGGGAGGTCAAAGCCATATTTATATATCCTGTTACAAATAATCATGATTTATTCCTAAAGAGAATAGCCTGTGTTAGATGGCACAATTTAAAATTACTGTGCCATCATTTAAGAGATTAGAATGATAAAGCCTTAACAAGGGTTCAAGTACATTATATGAGAAATAAAAGAAACTAATCAGATACTGATCAGATAAATTTATGAGCACAAACATTGCATGAAAAGAAAAGCAGCAGCAGCAGGAGGATTCATAGGAGATAATGAAAGGGAACTGAAGGTAAACTTGAAGTCCCACAACTTGGATGCTAAGTATCATTTACACAGAACTCTTAGAGCACATGAAGAGAACCTCTGCTCACTAGAAAGTGTTTCCTATTAGACTTTCATTTATGTACTTCTTTCTATCTTTCTATAGAATTTTGTTGAGTGTTGCCCTATAGTTTTCAATGTTTATTTTTCCTCCTCCCTACTATTTATTTAAACTTCAAGATTCATTCTGAATTCTACCTTAACTCCTCCTATATTATCACACTCTAATTATATGCATTTTTCTTGCCTGTTCCTATAGGAAATGATATGTTTGAATAGTCTTTAAACAAAATTAATAATTATGTATATTTTCTTAAATGATGAATTGTCTAGAATAACTGCTTAAATATTTTAATTTGTCTTAAGCTACTTATATCCTTATATAAATGCTAAATGTGTTGCCCACAATAGGCTTTCATGAAATATCTATTTATTTGACAGTGTGACTATACATGCTACAGATACTTTAAAAGGAATAATAATGTCTACACTTTAGGGTTTAGACAAAATCATTTATCATAACAAAGCGATCTTTTTGCCAGTAATTTCCTGAAATGTAGGTACTCTTTTGATAGGCAGAATGTTGCTGTTGTTGAGTCACTAAGTTGTGTCCAAGGCTTTGCCACCCCATGGACTGCAGCACACCAGGCTTTCCTGTCTTTCTATGTCTCCCAGAGTTTTTTCAAACTCATGTCCATTGAGTCAGTAATGCCATCCATCTGATCATCCTTTGTCACCCCATTCTCGTTCTGCCCTCAGTCTTTCCCAGCATCAGGGTCTTTTTCAACAAGTCAGCTCTTTGCATCAGGGGCCAAATATTGGAGCTTCGGCTTCAGCATCAGTTAGCATCAGTAGCGAGAATATTAGCTCCCTAAGATATCAATTCTAATCTCAGAACTTGGCAATATATATTGCTTATGATTCTGACTGATACTTCTACAATTCGGACAGCAATTTCAATGTGTGAGTTTTCCCCAGAAATCAAGCTATTCTCTGAAACCAACTGGACATCCTACAATTTGATTCAAATCTGACATTGTCTAATAGGAGATGATACCACAAGTTTAGGGTTCAGTTCTACCAGACTGATCCCCTTCTATTCAGATACCAATATCAAATTGTGGTTATACCTGTTCTCACTTGTAGGCTATAGGACAGATGTTCCAACAAACCCCTCCTTGATAAAATTAATTTACTAGAGCAGCTCACAGAACTGAGAAATTTAATATAAAAAGATAGAATCAGGAACAGCTAGACAGAGAGATGCATAGGGCTAAGTCTTTGGGAAGGGTCTCAGAGCTCTCAGAAACTTGTCTTTTGGGAATTTTATGGAGCCTGCATTACAGAGGTATGATTGAGTTCAATCAGGTATAATACAGAGGCAGGTGAATTCAATCTCCATCTATTCTCCCTTCCTTGGAGGTCCAGGAGTGGGACTGAGTTCCCACCCTCTAATCACAAAGTGGGTTTCCTTTGCAGGCAACCAGCCCCTATCCTTAGGTTGTGTGTGTGTGTGTGTGTGTGTGTGTGTGTGAGTTGTTCAATAGTGTCCAACTCTTTGCGACCCCATGGATGGTAGCCCGCCAGGCTCCTCTGTCCATGGAATTTTCCAGGCAAGAATATTGGAGTAGGTTGCCATTCCCCTCTCCAGGGGATTTTACTGACCCAGAGAGATTCTTTACTACCTGAACTACCAGGGAAGCACTTGTGTTACTAGGGAATTTCCAAAAGTCACCTTATGTTTATCTAACAAAAGATACCTCCCCTATCCTATCATTTAGGAAATTTAATCAAGAGTTTTAGAAGCTTTGTGCCAGAAACAGGAAACAAGGCCAATAATATAGATTATTATTGACATATTTCTTGTAAACCAAAAATATCACAATATCAAAAATAATTTTCCAAGGTTGATTAAATTAAGGACCTTGAGATGAAGATTTAACCCTGAATTTTTTAGATAAGCTTAACCCAGTCGCATATATTCCTAAAAAACCATATACTTTCCTGACTGTGGTCAGAAAGAAGCAATTGTCAGAGAGATGTTATGTTGCTGAAAGTCTCATTTATTACCATTTATGCCATTTCCTACTACTGATCTCTTTTATTTACATTTATGCCTTCTCTCTTTGTAGGTTTCACTTTTCTGAAATAAGTGACGCTAATATGATTTCTTATTTTCTCTGGTGGAATTGCAGTCAAATATGACTAAACCAGGCATACAAAGATAACTCTATTCTTGTTAATAATCAAGATTTCTCACGAACCTTTTACAAACATCAACTCTGACTAAGCAAAACTGGCTAACTTTTTAAATCCTTGTTGTTTCTGGGTTTTGGTCTCCTTTGTGTATTTCCTTTCTCTTTTGAAAGTCCTACAGTTTCCCCACCCCTTGTCACAATGATCTGTCGTATATCTCTATCAATCTATCTGATTTATATAATGTTATTCTTATTTAAAACTACATTAGAATAAGCCTAGATAGAAAATTACAAAAATAAAATGAATTATTAAGTTTTTAAAAGAATACTTAAAGATATCTTTGACTTTTCTATTAATATTCACTTATTCAAGCAAGAAGATAAATGACATTATTTCTCTGCACTGTTTTACACAATATACTCATAGTTAAGTGTATTCATAGACACAGAAGAGAAAAATTAAATGCCAAATATATACTTAAATATTGAAGGATATTCTTTAAATTTTTTAAATGGTAAAATTATAATATGTCACACATTATGTATAAATACAAACTCACATATATACAGTCACTAAATTAGTTTCTGAGAAACCTTTGTTTACAGCTTGTTCATTAAGATTAGAACAGACTCTAGATTCAGGCTGTTAGCCTAAAATCTTTGTCCTAACCCTGACTTGTTCTTTGATCTAGAAGAAGTTCCTATATGTTCTCTCCATGACTTGATTCTTTATTGAGTTATTTGGAGAATTAAGTGAGACATGCATTGTCTTCAGAACAGTATAAACACATAATAAATGAAAGCTGTCATAAACTATTCTGTAACAAAGAGTAAAATAGAGTAAAATATCAGTTGAAACACATATTAAATGTAGACAGTGATAAACTGATAAATGAAGAGACAAGAAGGATTTAAAAATCATGTTTTCTTCACTAGAGTGGCATATGAAACTAATATGATGTGGCATAATACATTAATCTGCCTTAGGATCAAAATAAGTATTACTGTGCTATTTACCATCAATAAAGAAATAGCACAAATTCCCTAGAAATAATGAAAATTCAAAACCTATCCAGATAAAACTGCTTTTATATTGATGTCATTTCTAGGGATATGTTTGGAATTGAAATTCTTGTTTTTGATTACTCTGATCTTATTGTTCATTGGAATGAACATGAGAAATGGCTCATCAAAGACATATAAAATTTTTTAAAGATTGGAATTTAAAACCCATCCCTGGAGCTTATCTTAATATTGAAGCAATTTCATTGCTAGGGTTTGATTTTAAGGCCACATGGCTTTTAAATTAGAATTGTTTCATACTGGTTTTACAATAAAACTGGAGAACTGAATATAGTTCTACACTGATGCTGAGAATGTGAAATTCAGATTTTTCAATGGGAATACAAATTAATATATATGTACTCCCATATTTTCTTATTGAATATATTGAATGAATATATGAATCTTATTTTTATTTTAATATTTATGTGTATAATAATAATCCAACCAGTCCATTCTAAAGGAGATCAGCCCTGGGTGTTCTTTGGAAGGAATGATGCTAAAGCTGAAACTCCAGTACTTTGGCCACCTCATGCGAAGAGTTGACTCATTTGAAAAGACTCTGATGCTGGGAGGGATTGGGGTCAGGAGGAGAAGGGGACACCAGAAGATGAGATGGCTGATGGCATCACTGACTCGATGGACGTGAGTTTGAATGGACTCTGGGCATTGGTGATGGACAGGGCTGGCGTGCTGCGATTCATGGGGTCGCAAAGAGTCGAACACGACTGAGTGCCTGAACTGAACTAAACTGAAAGGAATTAAGGATATATATGGTAGTTTTGTAAAATACTGGATTAAAAAAAATTTATATATCCAATATCTCCAATAACATTTTTATTTCAAATTGCTTAATTTTGAAGGGCTATATAAAACATATAAGAGAGGTATATTAAATCTAAGCTGCCTTTTCTAAATCCAGCTTGAACATCTGGAAGTTCATGGTTCATATACTGTTGAAGCTTGGCTTGGAGAATTTTGAGCGTTACTTTGCTAACATGTGAGATGAGTGCAATTATGTGGTAGTTTGAGCATTCTTTGGCATTGCCTTTCTTTGAGATTGGAATGAAAACTGACCTATTCCAGTCTGGTGGCCACTGCTGAGTTTTCCATATTTGTTGGCATATTGAGTGCAGCACTTTCACAGCATCATCTTTTAGGATTTGAAATGCTCAACTGGAATTCCATCACCTTTAATAGCTTTGTTCATAGTAATGTTTGACTTTGCATTCCAGGATATCTAGCTCTAGGCGATCATGAAGATATTTTTTCTATAGCTCTTCTGTGCATACTT
This sequence comes from Bos mutus, assembly GCF_027580195.1. NCBI lineage: Eukaryota > Metazoa > Chordata > Mammalia > Artiodactyla > Bovidae > Bos > Bos mutus. Next base: position 46,653,425 of record NC_091633.1, on the reverse strand, counting down.
GCACCTCTTCTTAATATCTTCTGCTTCTGTTAGGTCAATACCACTTTTCTCCTTATTGTGCCCATCTTTGCATGAAATATTCCCTTGGTAACTCTAATTTTCTTGAGATCTCTAATCTTTTTCCTCTATTTCTTTGCATTGATCACTGAGGAAGGCTTTCTCATCTTTCCTTGCTTTTCTTTGGAATTCTCCATTCAAGTGGTATATCTTTCCTTTGCTCTTTTGCCTTTCACTTCTCTTCTTTTCATAGCTATTTGTATGGTCTCCTCAGACAACCATTTTGCCATTTTGCATTTCTTTTTGTTGGGGATGGCCTTGCTCCCTGTCTCCTATACAATGTCATGAACCTCTGTCCATAGTTCTTCAGGCACTCCATCTATCTCATCCCTTGAATCTATTTGTCACTTCACTGTATAGTCATAAGGGATTTGATTTAGGTCATACTTGAATGGTCTAGTGGTTTTCCCCACTTTCTTCAATTTAAGTCTGAATTTGGCAATAAGGAGTTCACGATCTGAGCCACAATCAGCTCCTGGTCTTGTTTTTGCTGACTGTATAGAGCTTCTCCATCTTTGGCTGCAAAGAATATAATCAATTTGATTTTGGTATTGACCAACTGGTGATGTCCAGTGATGTGTAGAGTCTTCTATTGTGTTGTTGGAAGAGGGTGTTTGCTGTGACAAGTGTGTTCTCTTGGCAAAACTCTGTTAGCCTTTGCCTTATTCATTCTGTACTCCAAGGCCAAATTAGACTGTTACTCCAGGTATTTCTCGGAGAAGGCAATGGCACCCCACTCCAGTACTCTTGCCTGGAAAATCCCATGGACGGAGGAGCCTGGTGGGCTGCAGTCCATGGGGTTGCTGAGGGTCAGACACGACTGAGTGACTTCACTTTCACTTTTCACTTTTCTGCATTGGAGAAGGAAATGGCAACCCACTCCAGTGTTCTTGCCTGGAAAATCCCAGGGATGGGGAAGCCTGGTGGGCTCCCGTCTATGGGGTCACACAGAGTCGGACACGACTGAAGTGACTTAGCAGCAGCAGCAGCCAGGTATTTCTTGACTTGCAACTTTTGCATTCCACTCCCCTATAATGAAAAGGACATCTTTTTTGGGTGTTAGTTCTAGGAGGTCTTTTATGTGTTCATAGAACCGATCAACTTCAGCTTCTTCAGCATTGTTGGTTGGGGCACAGACTTGGATTACTGTGATACTGAATGGTTTGCCTTGGAAGTGAAAAGAGATCATTCTGTCATTTTGAGATTGCATCCAAGTACTGCATTTAGGACTGTTTTGTTGACTATGATGGCTATTCCATTTCTTCTAAGGGATTCTTGCCCACAGTAGTAGATGTAGTGGTCATCTGTGTTAAATTCACCCATTCCAGTTCATTTTAGTTTGCTGATTCTGAAAACGTCATTTTTCACTCTTGCCATCTCCTGTTTGACCACTTCCAAATTGCCTTGATTTGTGGACCTAATATTCCAGGTTCCTATGCAATATTGCTCTTTACAGCATTGGACTTTACTTCCACCACCAGTCACATCCACAACTGGGTGTTGTTTTTTTTTGTCTCCGTCTCTTCATTCTTTCTGGAGTTATTTCTGCACTGATCTCCAGTAGCATCTTGGGCACCTACCGACCTGGGGAGTTCCTCTTTCAGTGTCCTATCTTTTTGCCCTTTCATACTGTTGCATTGAGAACAGTATGAAAAGGCAAAAAGTACGTGGTACAGTTGCACTCATATTATACATGGAAATCATCATGTTTTAAGTGAAGTACATTATTTTATTTAATTTATATTTTAAGAACATTTCTGTAACTAATCTATGAGCATAGTCTGTGAGAATATGGGAAGTAAGGGAAGCCATTGAAGAAGCTACTGAGATGACCAGAAATAGAGAAGTAAAATCATGAAAAATAAAATTTGTTTTTGTAAATTAAAGCTCAACTGACAGCCTATTTGAGATGATATAATGTTGTAAAAGGAGGGGTAAGAATTGAGGCATCAACGCTCAATATTTTGTCAAAAACATGTATTTCTACAATACTGAGAAATACCCTTCTTTTTTCTTGTTTTTGATTTTTCTTCTTCTGAATGACCTTTCAAATTGAATTCTGACTTAATGGCCACAATTTACTGACACTTCCAGTACAGACAAAAGAACATTTAGAACAGTACAAGACTGGATACACAGGAAAGCAATAATTCTTAAATTTATTAAAGTTAGCCTTGTTGTTTGGCAATTATTTTACATTGGGGTTTCCAATACTTGGGCAAATTAACCTCCCTCACCTTCTGCTTCATTACCTATGATGCTGAGATATAAAGAGCAATATTTCAGAGGTTTTTTTTTTTTTTGAGCATTAAACTAAATAATGATATAACACAGTGTAGGGTAATAGGAAGGAGAATAAATATCAGTAAAGCTACTACTTTTATATCACTATGGGGCTTCCCCAGTGGCTCAGTGTGTAAAGAATCCACCTGCAAGGCAGGAGACTTGCAGGAGGTGTGGGTTTGATCCCTGGGTCTAGAAGATCCCCTGGAGGAGGAAATGGCAAAACATTCCAGTATTCTTGCTTGGGAAATCCCATGGACAGAGGAGGCTGGTGGGCTACAGTTCGTGAGGTTTCATAAGAGTTGGAAACAAGTTAGTGACTAAACAACAAAAACAACAGCACTTATACTCTTCTTCTGCCATAAACTTTAATGTATTCACAGTTTCTGGAAATTAGGATATAGATATCTTTGGGGAGCCATTACAGTAAGTGATAGGTATCAATATAATGTTTTCATGATTTTGATAATAATTGCTACATATGAACAGAGATGCCTTTTAAAATATCATTTCAATTTGAATTTTCCTTTTGTTTTTGAAAGATTGTGAGACATGTCTTTGTAATCCACAATATAGGTTGTAAACTGTTATGAAAATAATAGTTGACACTAAGGGTTGGTGGTAAAAAACTGAAATGGCAGGGCTTAAACGTAAACCCAGGACTTCGTAGTACATGTTTATCATGCTACAACTAATGAGATGTGTTCATTTTTCTTATAGTTTAATATATACAAATTATCTATTAATATTCCCTTTTATTGGAAAAATTGTGAAATGTAATTAAACAAGCAATTATTTTTGACCAAAGATAACTAACATAAAAGAGAAGAAAGTTTCAATTTCCAGGAATCACATGCAAAATCTACTCTGATCACAGTTCAAATCCTTGCTTAAAATTCCCTACTCAGGATTTAACCTTATTATTTTACCATTTTAGCACATTTAAAACAGAAAAGTTTACCCCATTTTTCACACATACTGAACTATGTTCAAATACTGTTAACATTCTAGGCTTCTCAAATAGGTACATATAGATCCCAGTTAGGAGTTAATGGTTTGATGAGTGGAAGTGGGCAAAAGAAAAAGGCAAAGAAGTTTATTTTTCTGCAATGTTAATTTTAGACAAAATTTTGGCAAAGTATCACTTTCATGTTAAAATTGAAGAGATATTTCATGAAATACAATGTAATATTTATGAGTTTTCTTGAGAGTATCTCTTAATAAAACACGTGCTTGTAATGTGGCCAATTTATGTTGTAATTTTGACAATTATGCCTAGGCATATGTTTATTCTTCCCTATGGTATAGAAAAGGTTAAAAAACAAAAACAAAACCCAAATAAACAAAAAGCAGATAAAATGCAAAATGCCAAAATAAATTGCTTACAGGTATCAGAGATGGCTAACTCAAGATTGATGAAAAGGGCTATGATTCTGGAGGATAAGATTACAGTGATGAGTTAATCATGTGTACCCTGAGAGTCCCCGGTGGCTTCTGCAATTCTAAGTGGTCCTAAGAGGCTAAGAGTTTACACTTTGTAGAAGCAGAGAACTACTCCTGCAGGGACAGAGAAAAATAAAGGACATTTTTGAAGTCTTGCAGTTAAAATGCTTTCTTTTCAAAACATTTTTAAATTCTGTGCAGCATAGAGGTCTAAAATCTAAGCTGACTGGAACTTTGGCAGGCTTACAGCCCTGAAAAGGAAAAGACGACACTTGAGCATCCCTAAGGGCATGACCCAAGTGCATACACTACGATCTCAGCTGGAACTCTGAGATCTACCTAAATGTAGCTCATTTTTATCACTAATTAACTTAAGGAAATGAGCTCCCAAATTCTCTAATTAATAAAGGAAATAAATAACCACATCTAGAGGAAGATCACTTCATCTAGGACCAGAAGATTTACCCAAAGTGACTGACACAAAATAAAAAATTATTCAAGTGCTAGCAGGGTCATATGACCCATTTTGTACATCATACTCTCTAATTACACAAATATGTACATCCAAGATTTTTAAATACAATTAATATAGTAAATAAAACAGAGGACATGCCACTGTTTTAAAGCTAGTTAAAAATATGGAGAAAATCGAGTATAGGAGTACATTAAAAGTATAAATGGAAATTCTAGATTTGAAAATACATATTTAAAGTCAAAATTCAAAAAAGAGGGTTAGCAAAAGATTATGGGATAGGATGGAATTATTGACACTAAAGACAGGTAAATAAAAATAAGCCAAATTGAAAGAAAGATCAAAAAAAGACATATTTAAAATCAAAATTCAAAAAAGAGGGTTAGCAAAAGATTATGGGGTAGGATGGAATTATTGACACTAAAGATAGATAAATAAAAATAATCCAAATTTAAAGAAAGATCAAAAAAGAATACAAATGTAAGAAAGGAATACAATGTGGGAGATGGTATAAGTCAAATGCAGAGGGACTGTTCTTAATATGTCAGGAAAAACAGTAAAACTTTCAGAGGAAGATATTGGAAAGTGTCTTCTTCATTGCTTTGGGCAAGGTAAATATTTATCAGTGCAAGAAAAAAGTAAATAATTTCAATACAGAATTTTATAACATCATTCTTAACATTGCTCTACTATAACTGTAAATATGAAATGACAACTATATAATTCATTTTGAATCTAACCTCTTTTGATAAAAGCTAAAGAGATTCTTCGGAGAAGGCAATGGCATCCCACTGCAGTACTCTTGCCTGGCAAATCCCATGGATGGAGGAGCCTGGTAGGCTACAGTCCATGGGGTCGCTAAGAGTCAGACACGACTGAGCGACTTCACTTTCACTTTTCACTTTCATGCATCGGAGAACGAAATGGCAACCCAGTCCAGTGTTCTTACCTGGAGAATCCCAGGGACGGGGGAGCCTAGTGGGCTGCGGTCTCTGGGGTCGCACAGCGTCGGATACACTGAAGCAACTTAGCAGCAGCAGCAGCAGCAAAGAGATTCTTTCATTTTATGTTTCAAATGTCACAATGTTTTGGTTTTGAAACTGTTAAAAGAACCCTCAAAAATTTCTGGTACATAATTGTATGCAACAAATACAAATGCAAACTGATACATCTTTATTGTATTCTTGATTCAAATTTGCCCTAAGTAGAATTATTATTGATGGTATGATTTTTTCCAAAATGGTGAGAATTTCTGGTAAATATTTTTCTTATTTTGAGTATTAGGTACAATTCTGGAAGTATCAGTGAATATTAAATCTATTTAAAATATGTTTGGATCTATGAATAAAGTTCTGATAATTTGTTCAAGGCACAGGACAATTATGTGGGACCTGCTGAAAGCCAGGACATCTAATACATCAAAGATAAATGTTCACAGGAATAAGTATTAGTTGGGTCCCTTCAATCATAAGGACAACAAAACGCAAAACTTCAAACGATCCATAGGACACGGAAACTCTGTTCCTCTCCCACCCCACACACCTGCTGAGAATCACTGTCTTTCGCAATGCCTTCATGCTTGCTGAGTCGCTTCATTCATGTCTGAGTCTTTGTGACCCCATGGATTGTAGGCTGTCAGGCTCCTCTGTCTGTGGGATTCTACAAGGAAGAATACTGGAATGGGTTTTCATTCCCTTCTCCAGAGGATCTTCCTGACCCAGGGATCAAACCCTTGTCTCCTGTGGCTCCTAATTGCAGGCAGATTCTTTACTGCTGAGACACTGGGGGAAGCACATCTATAGGGATATTTTAGGGCAATTTTCAAGAAGCTAGAGCCAGTTCAGCCACTCAGTCGTCTCTGACTCTATGTGACCGCATGGACGGCAGCATGTCAGGCTTTCCTGTTCATCACCAACCCCCAGAGATTACTCAAACTCATGTCCATGGAGTCAGTGATGCCATCCAACCATCTCATCCTCTGTCATCCCCTTCCCCTCCCATCTTCAATCTTTCCCAACATCAGGGCCTTTTCCAATGAGTCAGTTCTTCGCATCAGGTGGCCAAAGTATTGGAGCTTCAGCTTCAGCATCAGTCCTTCCAATGAATATTCAGGACTGATTTCCTTTAGGATGGACTGGTTGGATCTCCTTGCAGTCCAAGGGACTCTCAAGAGTCTTCTCCAACACCACAGTTCAAAAGCATCATTTCTTTGCCTCTCAGCTTTCTTTATAGTCCAACTCTCACATCCATACATGACTGACTACTGTAAAAACTATCAAAGTCAATGTAAAGTTGCTCAGTCATGTCCGACTCATTGCAACCCCATGGACTGTAGCCTACCAGGATTTTCCAGGCAAGAATACTTGAGTGGGTTGCCATTTCCTTGGACTAAATGGACTAATGCCTCTGGTTTTTAATATGCTATCTACGTTGGTCACAGCTTTTCTTCCAAGGAGCAAGTGTCTTTTAATTTCATGGCTGCAGTCACCATCTGCAGTGATTTTGGAGCCCAAGAAAATAAAGTGTGTCACTGTTTCCATGGTTACCCCATGTATTTGCCTTGAAGTGATGGGACTGAATGCCATGATCTTAGTTTTCTGAATATTGAGTTTAAGCCAACTTTTTCACTCTCCTCTTTCACTTTCATCAAGAGGCTCTTTAGTTCTTCTTCACTTTCTGCCATAAGGGTGGTGTTATCTGCATATTTAAGGTTATTGTTATTTCTCTGGGCAATCTTGATTCCAACATGTGCTTCATTCAGCTTGGCATTTCACCTGATGTACTCTTCCTATAAGTTAAATAAGCAAGGTGCCAATATACAGCCTTGGTGTGCTCCTTTCCTGATTTGAAACCAGTCTGTTGTTCCCTGTCCCATGTCCTTCTCCTTCTGGCTAAAATAGAAGTACATGAAGCTAAAGAATGTGTAATTTCCCAATCATCATCTTTTAATCTTCTGTCTTTAAATTCATCTTCAATCATTTAAAAGTTTATTTTAGATGTATACTGAAAATATGACCTCATTCTAAACAAATTTTAATCATTACCAACAAAATAAGATTGTACACTTAGGCTAGCAAAATACTACTTATTCCCTGTTTCTGATTTTACTTGTTTCCCATTGAATCTCCTGATTCATTTTCCATAAACCAAGAGAAAAAAAAAAAAAGACTACAGTTTGTCACTTCTCTAATTTTATATTTGAAAGTCTTTTCTTCCACTTGCATGAAATGAATTTATTAAAGAAAAAAAACTTTGAGTATAGTTCATTTACATTCTTGTTTTAGTTTTGGGTATAGAACAGTGAACCATATATATATATATATATACACACACACACATATATTCACCCTTTATTTTTTAGATTATTTTCCTATATAGGATGAATTCTTTACTTGAAATGGAATTTGCAACAAGACCTAACTGCTGTAAAGTTCTAACCTTATATCCCCCATTTTTCATCATTAGCCAGTAGTTTGATCATAAAACTCTCCACACAAGCATGAGGTTAAAGAATCTTAGGATGCCCCCCGCTTATTCCCCCCAGCTTCCTGAAATGTGCTTTCCTAATGCACACAACATGGCTGGATCTTGTTTGATTCTGATCCGGTCAAATATCATCTCTTCAATTTAAACCAGCAGTCACTCCACTCAGCGTGCATGATTTTCACTCACAGAACTTATACTGAAACTGTTTTGTGTGTCTGTTTATTCATCTGTTATATTTTCTCCTATAGATGCATTCTCCAGAGAGCAGGGAAGTTTTCTGATTTTAATCTATTGCACCTCTGGTACCTAAAATACTCCCAATAAATATTATGTAATCAATGTGTTGAATCCATGAACAAACAATCTAACAGTCTCCTTCCTCTAAACTTTAGGAAAAAATAGTTAAATTCAGTGAATACTCAGTGCTATAGAATGTTCTATTTGAAACATTTTATATGTTCTCTTCCTATTAAGAGAAGTTCTTTCTTTTTCTTTTCACACTTGCCTGTACAATATATCATTTTATGAGATCATAAAATAATATATATTTTCTGTATCAAGAAGAATTTATCCCACCCTGAAACCCTTAGTCTGATAGCTATTGTTTTAATATTTGCTAGAGCAAATCTTCTAAGCTTCTACTATTGGAATTCTTTTAATGCTTTATTTGTATTCTTCTTTAAATGAGTAAAGGGAATAATCTATCCACAAAAGACTTATAGTAACTTGGATGCCAGTGGAAAAACAAATACTTTTAATAAAATATTGAGGTATGTTACTTTACATTTTGTGTTTGTGATCTGTAATCTAAATATGCCTGCTTGGATATTGAGAAAAGAAAACCTTAAAAATATCCTTAGGGTCATATACAGGTAATGCAAAGTCAATAAAATTGCCTTACTAACAATTTTGAGACTTCGTAAAAGGTTCTGGCACAGGGAGTTTTAAGTTTTCCATAAAATGAGAGAATTTATCCAATGCAAGGAAACTGAATCTATGAATCAGAAACCTGTGATATCAAAAACTTTGCAGTATTCTAATCTTTACTTCATCATTTCACTTAGTGGAATTGTCACAGAGCTATAATTATTTAATCATCCAACCATTGAACTGTCTTGCCTGTAAATAAAAAGTACTACTTTTCTACAGAGATAAATTTATAAATTAAAGAACAAAAATCTTCAGAAAATAGAGAAACAGTATGGATGATACAATCTGTCAGCCTAGTGCCTTTGGGTAGAGAAGCTCATAATTCAATACTTATTTACCAATGAACATATTTGGGATTGTGTTATTATTATTACTAAAGACCTTAAAATATATATTTGCATGTGCATTTACATTGAGAAAACTACTTTGAAACAGAAAATCTACTGATAATTTCAATATTTATTATAGTGCAAATGTTTATTTTCTTTTCTGATTTCTACATAGCTTCCCTGTGGATAGCAACTGTCTTTATGGAAACTGAATAACTTCATCACCACAAAGAACAATAAGAGAGAGGTAATTTCACATTTTTATTCTTTGTTTTATTACTGGTTTACAGCTTAGAATTACCATGTCCATGCTTTATGCCAAAAACTGTTTGCTTATATGTTTGTATTTTTGTTTAGTTCAGTTCAGTTCAGTTCAGTCGCTCAGTCGTGTCCGAGTCTTTGCGACCCCATGAATCGCAGCACACCAGGCCTCCCTGTCCATCACCAACTCCCAGAGTTCACTCAGACTCATGTCCATTGAGTCAGTGATGCCATCCAGCCATCTCATCCTCTGTCGTCTCCTTCTCCTCCTGCCCCCAATCCCTCCCAGCATCAGAGTCTTTTCCAATGAGTCAACTCCTCGCATGAGGTGGCCAAAGTCCTGGAGTTTCAGCTTTAGCATCATTCCTTCCAAAGAAATCCCAAGGCTGATCTCCTTCAGAATGGACTGATTGGATCTCCTTGAAGTCCAAGGGACTCTTAACAGTCTTCTCCAATACCACAGTGCAAAAGCATCAGTTCTTTGGCGCTCAGCCTTCTTCACAGTCCAACTCTTACATCCATACATGACCACAGGAAAAACCATAGCTTTGACTAGATGGACCTTTGTTGGCAAAGTAATGTCTCTGCTTTTGAATATGCTATCTAGGTTGGTCATAACTTTCCTTCCAAGGAGTAAGCGTCTTTTAATTTCATGGCTGCAATCACCATCTGCAGTGATTTTGGAGCCCAAAAAATAAAGTCTGACACTGTTCCCACTGTTTCCCCATCTATTTCCCATGAAGTGATGGGACCGGATGCCATGATCTTCATTTTCTGTATGTTGAGCTTTAAGCCAACTTTTTCACTCTTCACTTTACTTTCATCAAGAGGCTTCTTAGTTCCTCTTCACTTTCAGCCATAAGGGTGGTGTCATCTGCATATACTGGATAGCTAAATTTCAGAAATTCTTATGTATTGTGACCTTCTTTAAAATATGTGTCCAAACTTAACAATTAGACTATTGTTTTCTCAGGAAATAAAGACCTACAGTAGGTACACATACTTTAGCTCATGGTGTGTGTGTGTGTGTGTTTGCATTACTGCAAGGTTTTAGTCATCATTTTCTTTTTATGTGGGTGTGTACTTAGTTGCTCAGTTGTGTCTGACTCTTTGCAACTCCATGGACTGTAGCCTGTCACTCTCCTCAGTCCATGTAATTCTCCAGGCCAGAATACTGGAGTGGGTAGCTATTCCCTTCTCCAGGGAATCTTCCCAACGCAGGGATTGAACCCAGAGCTCTGGCATTGCAGGCAGACTCTACCAGCTGAGCTACAAGGGAAACTCTTTCTTTTTATATCATATGTCAAATGATGATAAAATTATATAGCAACAGTCACATTTTAAGTACAATTTTAATGCATAATAAGAAAATATTGTTTTGAAAATATGCTGCTTAAATATAACAATAGTAAGCCAGTACTTTGGCCACCTTATGTGAAGAGTTGACTCATTGGAAAAGACTCTGATGCTGGGAGGGATTGGGGGCAGGAGGAGAAGGAGACGACAGAGGATGAGATGGCTGGATGACATCACTGACTCGATGGACGTGAGTCTGAGTGAACTCCGGGAGTTGGTGAGGGACAGGGAGGCCCGGCATGCTGCGATTCATGGGGTTGCAGAGTCGGACACGACTGAGCAACTGAACTGAAAGCACATATTGTTTTTGATGAGTTTAAATTATTAGTAATTAATATACGCTGCTGCTACTGCTAAGTCACTTCGGTCGTGTCTGACTCTGTGGGAGCCCATAGACGGCAGCCCACCAGGCTCCCCTGTCCCTGGGATTCTCCAGGCAAGAACACTGGAGTGGGTTGCCATTTCCTTCTCAATGCATGAAAGTGAAAAGTGAAAGTGAAGTCCCTCAGTCGTGTCAGATTCTTCGCGACCCCATGGACTGCAGCCCACCAGGCTCCTCTGCCCATGGGATTTTCCAGGCAAGAGTACTGGAGTGGGTTGCCATTGCCTTCTCCATATTAATATATAATATATAATACATTATTTTAAAAGACTATGCTTATATGCTAAAGAGAAAATGATTTATATTTAAATTAAATTATTTAATATAATTTCATAAAGATTTATATTGTTATAGTTTATAAATTAAACATGAAATAAATTCAAAACAGTTATCATTGGAAAAATCAGTAATTTTTTTCATATATATTAGCTAGATTTTTTGACTTCCTAGAGATGACTCAATAGCATAAAAACAATTTTTTATGATAGTTTGATGTATAACTACAAATATTCAAGTTGTAGGAATGTAAAACTTCATTAGTTGGTCACACACTAAATAAGTTTGAATTAAGTTTTAAAATTTACTTTAGTTGCATTTGAAAAAAACTTAAATTCTAAGTAATTAGATATTTATTGGTATGTATTTGAATTATTGCAATGTGCAATTTTCAATGAAGAAAAATAATCTGACTGTATACTGTCCTTCATAAGACTACTAATTAATCAGTAAACCAGAAAATAAACTTGAAATAGTTTATACATTTAAAGTCATACAAAAATGTCTACTTAAAAAATAAGCATTTTAAAAATGTTATCTCAGTGTAAGCCTTTCAGGAACTTTCTAAAAACTTCTTTGAAGATCTAAATTTCAGGAAAGCAAGCATATTTCATAACTGATTTGGAATGTTGCTATTATAATAATGCTCAGCTTACAAGCAATTTGTCAGTGAAGGTTTTCATCAGTATCTCTACCTCCCAGTACATATTTTCTTACACAAAAAGATAAACATGAAAATCACATCTCAAACTGTTTCCACTACTAACATAATAAATCTTTAATTTCATTCTCCGTTCAGGTTTATAGGTTCATTTAGTTTCTAAGAGAAACCCCATTAAGATGGTAGGTGCTGAGAGAGGGCACCGGAGGGCAGACAGACAGAAACCACAATCAGAGAAAACTAACCAATCTAATCACATGGACCACAGCCTTGACTCACTCAGTGAAACTAAGCCACGCTGTGTAGGGCCATCCACAATAGATGGGTCATGGTGGAGAGTTCTGACAAAATGTGGTCCACTGGAGAAGGGAACGGCAAATCACTTCAGTATTCTTGCTTTGAGAACCCCATGAGCAGTATGAAAAGGCAAAAAGATAGAACAATGAAAGATGAACTCCCCAGGTCAGTAGGTGCCCCAAATGCTACTGGAGATCAGTGGAGAAATAACTCCAGGAAGAATGACGAGACGCAGCCAAAGCAAAAACAACACCCAGTTGTGGATGTGACTGGTGATGGAAACAAAGCCTGATGCTGTAAAGAGCAATACCGCATAGAAACCTGGAATGTTAGATCCATGAATCAAGGCAAATTGGAAGTGGTCAAAAAGGAGATGGCAAGAGTGAACAACGACATTTTTGGAATCAGAGAACTAATATGGACTGGAATGGGTGAATTTAACTCAGATGACCATTATATCTACTACTGTGGGCAAGAATCCCATAGAAGAAATGGGATAGCCATCATAGTCAACAAAAGAGTCCAAAATGCAGTACTTGGATGCAATATCAAAAATGACAGAATGATCTCTGTTCGTTTCCAAGGCAAACCATACCATATCAAAATAATCCAAGTCTATGACCCAACTAGTAATGCTGAAGAAACTGAAGTTGAAAGGTTCTATGAACACCTACAAGACCTTTTAGAAATAATACCCCCCCAAAAAAATTCCTTTTCATTATAGGCGACTGGAATGCAAAAGTAGAAAGTCAAGAATCACGTGGAGTAACAGTCTAATTTGACCTTGGAATACAGAATGAGCAGGGAAAAGGCTAATAGACTTTTGCCAAGAAAACACACTGGTCACAGCAAACACCCTCTTCCAACAACACAATAGAAGACTCTACACATGGACATCACCAGTTGGTCAATACTAAAATTAGATTGATTATATTCTTTGCAGCCAAAGATGGAGACGCTCTATACAGTCAGCAAAAGGAAGACTGGGAGCTGACTGTGGCTCAGATCATAAACTCCGTATTCCCAAATTAAGACTTAAATTGAAAAAAGTAGGGAAAACCACTAAACCATTCAGGTATAATCTAAATCAAATCCCTTACAATTATACAGAGGAAGTGAGAAATAGATTTAAGGGACTAGATCAAATAGACAGAATGCCTGATGAATTATGGACAGAGGTTCATGACATTGTACAGGAGACAGGCAGCAATACCATCCCCAAGAAAAAGAAATGCAAAAAAGCAATATAGCTGTCTGAGGAGGCCTTACAAATAGCTATGAAAAGAAGAGAAGTGCTGTGGCAGATTCATGTTGATGTATGGCAAAACCAATACAATATTGTAGAGTAATTAGCCTCTAATTAAAATAAATAAATTAAAAAAGAAGAGAAGTGAAAAGCAAAGGAGAAAAGGAAAGATATACCCATTTGAATACAGAATTCTAAAGAATAGCAAGGAGAGATAAAAAAAGCCTTCCCCAGTGATCAGTGCAAAGAAATAGAGGAAAACAATAGAATGGGAAAGACTAGAGAGCTCTTCCAGAGGAGGCAGGCAACTCCAGTGGCACCCCTGGAAAATCCAGTACTGGTGGGCTTGCCCATGGAAAATCCCATGGATGGAGAAGTCTGTTCTTGCCTGGGAATCTGGGACAGAGCCTTGGACTCTGGGGTTGCATAGAGTCGGACATGGCTGAGCGACTTAGCAGCAGCAGCAGAGAGCTCTTCAAGAAAATTAGAGATACCAAGGGAACATGTTATGTAAAGATGGCCTCAATAAAGGACAGAAATGGTATGGACCTAACATAAGCAGAAGATATTAAGAAGAGGTGGCAAGAATACATAAAAGAACTGTACAAAAAAAATCTTCATGACCCAGATAATCACGATTGTGTGATCACTCACATAGAGCCAGACATCCTGGAATGTGAAGTCAAGTCGGCCTAAGGAAGCATCACTGCAAACAAAGTTAGTGGAGGTGATGGAATTCCAGTTGAACTATTTCAAATCCTAAAAGATGATGCTGTAAAAGTGTTCCACTCAATATGCCAGCAAATTTGGAAAACTCAGCAGTGGCCACAGGACTGGAAAAGGTCAGTTTTCATTCAAATCCCAAAGAAAGCCAATGCCAAAAAATGCTCATACTACTGCACAATTGCACTCATCTCACATAATGGTAACCCACTCCAGTACTCTTGCCTGGAAAATCCCATGGACGGAGGGGCCTGGTGGGCTGCAGTCCATGGGGTCGCTAGGAGTCGGACGCGACTGAGCGACTTCACTTTCACTTTTCACTTTCATACATTGGAGAAGGAAATGGCAACCCACTCCAGTGTTCTTGCCTGGAGAATCCCAGGGACGGGGGAGCCTGGTGGGCTGCAGTCTCTGGGGTCGCATAGAGTCGGACACAACTGAAGTGACTTAGCAGCAGCAGCAGCACATGCTAATTAACACGCAAAATTCTCCAAGCCAGGCTTTAGCAATACATGAACCGTGAACTTTCGGATGTTCAAGCTGGTTTTATAAAAGGCAGAGGAACCAGAGATCAAATTGCCAACATCCGCTGGATCATCAAAAAAGCAGCAGAGTCCCAGAAAAACATCTATTTCTGCTTTATTAACTATGCCAAAGCCTTTGACTGTGTGGATCACAATAAACTGTGGAAAATGCTGAAAGAGATGGGAATACCAGACCACGTGACCTGCCTCTTGAGAAATCTGTATGCAGGTCAGGAAGCAACAGTTCAAACTTGACATGGAACAACAGACTGGTTCCAAATAGGAAAAGGAGTACATCAGGGCTGGATATTGTCACCCTGCTTATTTAACTTATATTACATCATGAGAAATGCTGGGCTGGATGAAGCACAAGCTGGAATCAAGATTACCAGGAGAAATATCGATAACTTCAGATATGCAGATGACATCACCCTTATTGCAGAAAGTGAAGAACTAAAGAGCCTCTTGATTAAAGTGGAAGAGGAGAGTGAAAAATTTTGCTTAAAACTCAACATTCAGAAAACTAAGATCATGGAATCCTGTCCCATCACTTCAAGGCAAATAGATGGGGAAACCATGGAAACAGTGGCTGACTCTATTTTTGGGGTCTCCAAAATCACTGCAGATGGTGATTGCAGCCATGAAATTAAAAGACTCTTACCTCTTGGAAGGGAAGTTATGACCAACCTAGACAGTATATTAAAAAGCAGAGAAATTACTTTGCCTATAAACATTCATCTAGTCATGTATGGATGTGAAAGTTGGAATATAAAGAAAGCTGAGCACCAAAGAATTGAAGGTTTTTAACTGTGGCGTTTGAGAAGACTCTTGAGAGTCCCTTGGACTGTACAGAGATCCAACCAATCCATCCTAAAGAGATCAGTCCTCAGTGTTCATTGGAAGTACTGATGAAGCTGACACTCCAATACTTTGTCCACCTAATGTGAAGAGCTGACTCATTTGAAAAGACCCTGATGCTGGGAAAGATGGAAGGCAGGAGGAGAAGGGGACAACATAGGATGAGATGGTTGGATGGCATCACTGACTCAATGGACATGAGTTTGGGTAAACCCCAGGAGTTGTTGATGGACAGGGAGTCCTGGCGTGCTGCAGTCCATGGGGTCACAAAGAGTCGGATATGACTTAGCTACTGAATTGAACTAAAGTTTCTAAGAAGTAGCGAGAAGTCTACGTTTTATTACTTAAAGCATACAATGAATTGATAAATAAAATTTCTAGCCTCAGATCCAAGTGTAAAAAAAGAAAATGTTTGGGTAAAGGATGAAAAAGAATCTCAGCACAGGCTGGAATATAACACAATTGTGGATGGAGTAGGGGCTCAATCTGAAAAAGATTCACAATGTTTCATATATTCCTGACTCCTCTGCCATTCATTTTTGTATTGAACTTCCACAGCTGCCTTGTATTAACTTACTCTAAAAAATATTATGAAATAATTATGGAATTTTAATTCATATTTATAATTAAGTGAATATATATATATATACTATATATGTGATACAACTCAGTGATGATACATTGTTTTAAGATGATTTTTATTTTGTTAAATCATTAATTTTCATATCTGCATAAAGATATTCTTGTCTATTTAATCTACAATGTGTAGGAAATGATCATAAATTGTTATTTAGTTGTACTTTTTGCACTGTGTTTTTGAACACTAGGACTGTCAAACAAAATAATTGTTAGCTAAAGTGGTATTGTTAAGACGGATAGCTGTAGTATTTGAAGAAGAAATTATTTATTCCTTTGAAAAATTTATTGAATATTCTAGCTCAAAATAAGGTTTGATTTTTCCCCTCAATTCTGAATAATTGAGAAGTGATTTTCTTAAAGTATAATTATAAATAACAAAATATATAAGAAAAGGGTAGTTGAAAGGCCTGAGGACTCTTAATTATAGTGGTACAAATGTGATATGATAAAACTTGAGCTCAGCCTAAGTATTACTGCTTTATCTTGGAAATTGCAGACAAATCCTTTATGCTTTTAACTTAAAAAAGAGGAATAAAATTTAGAAACAATAAAGACATTTTGGCTCAAAAATATTGACAAAAACTATCCAGTGGGCTCTAAAACATGAAATTAAAAATAATTAAGTACAGCATAGATTTGTACTTGAAGTATATATGTGGATCATAGTAAGAAATGACACATTTTCACTCATTAAATAGGATATTTGAAAATTCTGATTTTGTTCTCTATTGGATCTTATTCTCATGAACATCTGTACCTTGGGGTATGTGGATATGTGTATGTACATGTGAATTATACTTATATAATTTCTAATATATAATAAATATATAATGCTTATATGATCTATATATTAGGTGTGTATATTAGAAATGGGATATCAGATATACTCAGTAGTATATATCAAACTGGATTATACAGAGAGAAATTCTTACACAATGTAATTTTTCACTATTAACATGTGTGCATGCACACATATATATTTGATGGATTTGATGGATTTTTGGCAAATACTTTACCATTTATCGACAGAATATACAAGTTTTTCATCACCCTAGAAAGTTCTTTTAACAAAAACAGATGTATGCTGTATGATTTTAGGTATTTGAATTTATGATTCTACATGGTATAAATTTTTCTGCACTGAAGTAGTAGATTTCTGCATTTGTATAGTTAGTGTGGTTCCTTACTATTTGCTAATATTTGGATTGCCTTCCACTGTTAATTTCCAGTGAAAGACTTCTTGTAAACTTCTGGTTTTAAACTTCTTTTGTAGAAGCTAAAAATCAGTGCATGTGAATTTGTGATCTAGGCCCAAATGGCTTCAGTACCAGAGTTGAATCAGGAACTACAGTGACAAAAATGTGAAGATTCCATGTTAATAGCCACAATAAAAGCAGCAACATCCATTTTGCAGATAGCAGGGTAACCACCAGGACTTAAGTGCTGGCAGTGCTGGTGGGCAATCAAGATGACTTTTACTCAGAATGTTCTGTCCTATGATTTTGCCTTAGTTCTGACTTTGCAGCTTCCCTTTGTTTTCTATTTCCCAACAGATCCCTCGATTCTTCTGGATGATTCTTTAAGGAAAATATGAAGTCCGTAAAATAATTTTGACTCAGATTAGTCAGTCATTTTTGTTGCTTGCTTTTAAGGACACCAGGTCATATAAATAGATTATGTATGTCTCTGTGGTGGGGCAAAAAGTCCGCACATGTGCCAAAAGATAGTGAGAAAGTATCTGTTCTGTAAAAGTTAAACTACATCAAAACAACAACAACAAAAATGCATTCTTTATATGCAAGTAGCATGAAGACATAGGCAAAAGTTAGGGACCTAGATAGGAATAGAGAGAAACAATAATTGATTCTTTAGCACAACTGAAGATTCAATGTAGACTGGATTCCTTGGGGAGAAATAATATTAAGGACCAACATATTAGCTTCAGGACTAGCTGGAATCATGTGTGTAAGAAAAAGCCAACTAAAGAGACATAATGAATTTCTTCAGTCCAAATTTGGGGGGAAAAGTGCTCCTGGCTAGTCACATATTATGAACAGATGTAAGGCATCTGTTGCTTACACCTGAGAAAGCTAATTAGCTAATTAAATTCTTAAGAGGAACAGGAAAACAAGCCCGAGGTACAAAATTCACCCCAACTGAGTTGTATGCTGTGGTACTTGACTAGGAGTAAGGAAAACAAGTGAAGATTTTATTTCAAGTCAGAAGAATTACAGAAGTAAACAAATGGAAAAAGATACTGTATTAGCAACAAGGAGAAGAATGCATACGTCCAAAGTTTTCTATTAATTGATTTATCACCTTAAATAAACATATCTAGTTGTTAGGGGAAGCACACTGACTGAAACCACCCACCCTGGCCAGGAATGATAGTAACCATTTGTGTGAGTTATTTTACGACAGGAGGTCCTGGTAAAGGTCACAGAAGGAACAAACCACCACCAAATGGAAGAGTTTGGAAACGGTCAAAAGCAGACACCACGTGTTCTTCCACCTCCCAGAATCCTTCTCACTGGCATCCATCTTGGCTGAGCAACGCATGCACCACCAGGAAGGACCCTGAGTCAGAATTATTGGCCAAAGACAACCCAGAAACGAATCCCATCACCATAAAACCCAAGCCTGTAAGCCATACAGCAGAGCAGTTCTCCTGGATTCCCTTAACCCTACTGCTCCACCCCAGTGCCCCTTTCCAATAAAGACTCTTGCTTTGTCAGCTAGTGTGTCTCCTCAGAAAATTCTTCTCCAAGTGTGAACAAGAGCTCACTCTTGGGCCCTGGAAAGTGCCCCCCTTCCTGCAACATATTCGTGGCAATATTGCTTTTTAAAATTAGATAGATTTTATTATATATTAGATCTTATTATATATAAAATATTATATATAAAACAACATTAATATGTAAAATGATAAATTTATGCCCCTCAATTGCACTAATATGCTAAAATAAAATTTCTCTTGATTGCTTCACACTCATTAGAGTATAGGATCAGTTAATTTGGGCCAACAGGGTTAGTATTTCTATGTGCTCATGATTAGATTTTGTCTGCTGGTTCTACAGAAGGCATATTTATATGAACCGTATTTCTTTTTTTTTTTTTTGAACCGTATTTCTTAATAAATCACATAATTGGGGCAAACACAGAATGCCAAAATTACCTGAGTTACAAGGTCGAACTTTATTTTACATTAAAGTTCTTGATTGGATGCTTTTCTAATGTAATTTTCTTTTATAAGATAAATATAAAAATACTTTTGTGTATACCATGTAGACAGCATTTATCCTATGCAGAAGGCACTGACTGAGGAATGCTGAGCTGCAATTTGAATTACATAAGTTTTGAAATATAGAAAATGTGTAGTTAATTTTGTGTTAGCTTCACATGATTCCCAGATTTGTTAGGATTCCTAGCCAAAATATATATATATATATATATATATATATATATATATATATATATATGAGTGTATCTATGAGGATGTTTCAGGAAGAGATTAGCATTTGAATACACAGACTGAGTAAAGGAGAAGGCCATCAAGGTGGTGAGCATCATCTAATCCACTGAGGGTCTGAATAAAACAAAAAAAAAAAGTGGAGGAAGAGAGAATTCACTCTCTCTGCCTGACTGCCAAGCTGGGATATCAGTCTTCTCTTGCTCTTGAACAAGACTTATACCATCAGTTCTACTGGTTCTCAGGCCCTCAGACTCAAACTGGAACTACATCATGGGCTTTCTTGGGTTTCCAGCCTGCAGATGGCATATTGTGAACCTTCTTAGCCTCCATAATCATGTGAGTCAATCCTCATTATCCCATGAAAACATATCTATTTCAGTCTATCTATTTATGATCTACATATATTGGTTGTTTCTCTGGAGAACCTTAAACACACTTGTAATTTTGTTTAAAAATATAATCTAACATTTAGCAGTGCAAGTTCTCGGTAAAAGTATTTGCTTTCACCAAGAGAAGCTTTAAAAAGGGAATGTTAATACTTCTATGTTTTGATCACAATAGAATTGTTGGAACTAAAATAAGCTACTTGTCTCCAAGATAAAATTAGGGAATTATATTTTACATTGGGTTACATTAACTCATTATTATTTGTGAGAGGGTAAGAAATTAATTGACACATGAAAAAGGGATTAAAGAAAATCTACTTTATGGGAAAAGAAATATAAAATTGCATTATAAATATAAGTTTAAGTTTTGTTTCTTTGGTTGTTTATTACCATATTTAAAGTTTTTCAACTTACTGTTTCTGGAAAGAGAAAATACTTAATTGTTTGCTTTTAATAAATTGCTTCTTCCTTCTAATTATGATCATGAAATTTCCAAGAATCTTGACATAAAAGAAAAAGAATACTATTAAAGGAGGATAACTGCTGGTCATTAAAATGATATATTTTTATAAAATGTATTGTAAAATGACCCAGCATGTCCTTTAAAATGCTTCAGCCCCAAAAAGTAAACAATGATGTATCACATTTGCAAGGTCAATAAAACTGATCTCAAAAATATACAAGCAACTCCTACAGCTCAATTCCAGAAAAATAAACAACCCAATCAAAAAATGGGCCAAAGAACTAAATAGACATTTCTCCAAAGAAGACATACAGATGGCTAACAAACACATGAAAAGATGCTCAACATCACTCATTATCAGAGAAATGCAAATCAAAACCACTATGAGGTACAATTTCATGCCAGTCAGAATGGCTGCAATCCAAAAATCCACAAGCAATAAATGCTGGAGAGGGTGTGGAGAAAAGGGAACCTCTTACACTGTTGGTGGGAATGCAAACTAGTACAGCCACTATGGAGAACAGTGTGGAGATTCCTTAAAAAACTGAAAGTAGAACTGCCTTATGATCCAGCAATCCCACTGCTGGGCATACACACTGAGGAAACCAGAAGGGAAAGAGACACGTGTACCCCAATGTTCATCGCAGCACTGTTTATAATAGCCAGGACATGGAAGCAACCTAGATGTCCATCAGCAGATGAATGGATAAGAAAGCAGTGGTACATATACACAATGGAGTATTACTCAGCCATTAAAAAGAATCCATTTGAATCAGTTCTAATGAGGTGGATGAAACTGGAGCCTATTATACAGAGTGAAGTAAGCCAGAAAGAAAAATACCAATACAGTATACTAACACATATATATGGAATTTAGAAAGATGGTAACAATAACCCTGTATACGAGACAGCAAAAGAGACACTGATGTATAGAACAGTCTTATGGACTCTGTGGGAAAGGGAGAGGGTAGGAAGATTTGGGAGAATGGCATTGAAACATATATACTACCATGTGTGAAATGAGTCGCCAGTCTAGGTTCGATGCACAATACTGGATGCTTGGGGCTGGTGCACTGGGACAACCCAGAGGGAGGGTAGGGGAGGGAGGAGGGAGGAGGGTTCAGGATGGGGAACACATGTATACCTGTGGCGGATTCATTTCGATATTTGGCAAAACCAATACAACATTGTAAAGTTTAAAAATAAAATAAAAAAAAAAGGACATACAAAAAAAAAAGAAATAAAACTGGAATAGAAAGAGATGCCTGGATTTTAGAAACCTCTTAAACATCACATCGGAGAAGGCAATGGCACCCCACTCCAGTACTCTTGCCTGGAAAATCCCATGGAAAGAGGAGCCTGGTAGGCTGCAATCCATGGGGTCGCTAAGAGTTGGACACAACTAAGCGACTTCACTTTCCCTTTTCACTTTCATGCATTGGAGAAGGAAATGGCAACCCACTCCAGTGTTCTTGCCTGGAGAATCCCAGGGAGGGGGAAGCCTGGTGGGCTGCCGTCTATTGGGTCACAAAGAGTCGGACAGGACTGAAGTGACTTAGCAGCAGCAAACATCACATAGCCATTACATAGAAACACAATAGTAAACAGAAATAATTCTCTGCAATTCTTAATTTTCCATACAATCCATATACTTAAAAACCTGTCTTTTAAAGTAGATCAGAAATTTTTTCTAATTTTTCTAGCAGGCATCAAACAATGATGTGGATATACTTCAAGCTTCAAATATGTTATAATAATGAATATTTGAAACTATTTAATGGAAATTTTAATTTCAAAAGTTTACCTTTAATATTGTAAAAATACTATATTTGTGATTATTTTAGCTAATCTAAATATCTACATAAAATCTAAGCTTTAAAATATAAATACTACAAATTACATTGACAGGGCAATCAAAAGTTGTAATATAAATTACAAAATAGTATAATTTGCACAGATACAGAAATAATTTTATCCAGGCAAATGCAAATAGATTAGTCTTCCATGAAATTGGCTAATGGAAGCTAGGTTGTCAATAATATGGTTAGTAGTTACCTGTATTAGAGCCTTATAAGCAATCAAATAGATGTCACTAGGGTAGGATTGAGAGTTGTAAAAACAGAGGAGGTCTTCATTTTTCTAATGAGTTCATGGCACAAATGGAAATGAGAAATTACTGTATATTTTTTGTTTTAAAGCCTTGCCTAGCTACCTCATTGTGGTACATAAATCTACATAATAGTCAATGCATTGATTGGCTAGGTGCCAAGACACAGCTTATTTTTCTGCTTATTTTAAAAATCATAACCTTTTGCAAATACCCAAATATATAATTATATTAAATTATTTTAAAGAAATCTTTATTCTATACATGAAATATGGATTCAGCTGTGTTTTCAAGTGAAAATGACCTTGGCAAGCTATTAAATTTCCAGGGCTCAACTTTCCTGTTCCTAAGATGTGATAACAATACCTGCCTCTGTTTACTTTGAAGAGAGTGAAAATAATAGAGATAAGGCAGATTCTCCCAGGGCCTAAAAGAGCTACTGATAGGAAATGAAATACTTTATAGAAACTGAATTAACTTTTCCCAGCCACCAAGTAAACTTTGACTAAGTTACTGTATCAAAATCATTATAGAAACTCAAAGAACAGAAATACAAAAAGAAGTATAATGAAAATTAAATTCAGCACTAAATTGATATGGAAATACCAAAGACCAAATTCTTTAATATGAACATAAATCCAGGAAGAAAAAGGCTGGAAGACAGGAATTTGTACTAACGAAAATATATTAAGTAATATTACTCATAGAGTGCTTTATCATTTATACCATGACATATTTTATTTAAGTTAAATCTGGCTCCAATCAGCAATAAGTATTTACTTATTTTCTCAGTTTCCCCTGTATTTGTTCAATCTTCTGTCACATCAGCAGAAAGTTCAGATATGGCCATTCTTCAAAATTGCCACTCTAGCACACCTTCCAAAATCATGACCCAGGCAAGCCAAGGACATGCTATTCTCAAGGTGCCCTTCTGCCAATGAATGAGCATGATGGTAGTTATTGAGAACACTCTCTTCTCAGTATGGCCCCAGCCAATGACTAAGTTGAAAAGAGGTATTATGACCTTCTGATTTCTACACTAACTGGCACACCTCGAATGGACAATTTATACTTTAGACCTCCCAACTCGGCTCCATCATATTTGCATTCCAAGCATGTGGTTAACTCTGTCTTGTCCTCTTGGTCCACTTTTCTTTTCACAGGTGTTACTACCAATACTATTCTGTATGCCTAAATCCATATCTCTCTCACCTTTCCAGAGAGCCCAAATGATGACAAGGGAGTAGGTAAACCTATCACTCCTTCCATGGAATGTAAATAAATTACATATTATTGTGGAAGCCAAGAATTACAAGCCAAGGATCAGCAGAGAGTGAATGCCTCTCTGATTTCTAATTATTTCACAGAATATTTGTTTATACTGCTGCTGCTGCTGCTGAGTCGCGTCAGTCGTGTCCAACTCTGTGCGACCCCATAGAAGGCAGCCCACCAGCCTCCCCCATCCCTGGGATTCTCTAGGCAAGAATACTGGAGTGGGTTGCCATTTCCTTCTCCAAAGCATGAAAGTGAAGTCAAACTGAAGTCGTTCAGTCGTGTCTGACTCTTAGCAACCCCGTAGACTGCAGCCTACCAGGCTCCTCTGTCCATGGGATTTTCCAGGCAAGAGTACTGGATTGGGATGCCATTGCGTTCTCCAATATTTGTTTATAGATAAGGGGAAATGATATGTTATAGCAATAGTTTTATAGTAAGATCCCTCTGAAGCACCATAAATCTCTAGAGGGAGAGGGAATAGGGAACAAAGTCGCTAAAAATAAATAGAGCATGTTTACCTAAATAAAGAGGAATAAATAAACTTATAAGCCTCTTCAGATTTCTCCTCTCCAATACGGTTGCAAAATCTACACTGGCTTTCATCAATGATAGAATATATATTATGCCTATCTTCCAATATACCATAAAACTGGGTGAAATATCTGAAGCAACTACTTTAAGATAGTGATGAATGACCATGCAAGACTGTAATCCCTGAGAGGAGAGAAAGAAAAAGGCAAGCTCCATGGATCAGGCCAGATCTATGCATGGGAAAAATTTCCCAATGGCCACACAGAGAACAGAATTTCATATACAGCACAGGGGTCCCAGTAAACTGAGGAGGCAAGATCAGAGTCTAGGGAAGCAGACTACTTGTCATCTGCACACCAAAGTAGGGAGCTGCTTAGAAATGTTATGCGAGGAGTTAATGGGATCCCCTGAAAGTCACCTGGGGAGAGCTAGGGTTTATATACATAGATGGACAAAACCAAATGTTTCACATAAGCAGAGCAGCTACTCTGGACCTGAGAGTGGAACACAAGTGTATATATTTGTCAGAAGTCAAGGATGTGTACACTTAAAAGTTTTAATGAGTATAAATTATTCCTAAGTTAATTAAAAATTGCATCATTATTATTGATTTATAATTGAGAAACACTAGGGTTAAAGGAATTATGTGACTTTTTCCGAAATCATGTAATGAGAATGACTCACTGAAAGTTAAATTCACCAATCCTTACTCCAAAGTTAAAATAAATCTTTCCTGAAATCTCTTGCTATATCTGTCTATAGCATTATTACAATACTAATATATATATTAATATATTCTTATCATGTATAAAATATTTATATAATCCATTTGGGAAGCAATGTGAAAGGATTTTTGTCTGTGAGCTCACTGAGAGTTTAGAGTTGTGATCACTTCCTGTGATTAAACCTCAACCCTAGGAAGATCTTAGTTTAAATAACAAAAGTGACTCATCAGATAAAAGGGAGAAAATGGTTAAAATTCCAATAACTATTAGTCTTGCAGTACCTCTGATGGCTAAAATGTCAATAAACATCAACAAAATTTTATATATACAGTTTGAAATATTTATTGTACAAATATCAGGTCTGTGCATCAAAGGTGAAGATGTGAAATAATAGTCATCAGCAATTAAGTACACTATGTTTGAACTGAAACTCCATTTTCAGTGAAAGTGCTCACACATTTAGCTGATGAATGCTGTCATTAATTAATCGTATATATATTTGTAGATAGGTATCTCAACACACACACACACACACACACACACTTGAAGCCACACACGCAGTTGATTCTCATTAACTATAGTACTTGTACACTGTAAAGTAAAAAGGAACACCAGGTCATGGTGGAGAGTTCTGACAGAATGTGGTCCACTGGAGAAGGGAATGGCAAACCACTTCAGTATTCTTGCCTTAAGAACCCCATGACAGTATGAAAAGGCAAAAAGATAGAACACTGAAAGATGAACTCCCCAGGTCAGTAGGTGCCCAATATGCTACTGATCAGTAGGGAAATAATTCCAGAAAGAAAGAAGAAACGGAGCCAAAGGAAAAACCACGCCCAGTTGTAGATGTGACTGGTGATGGAAGCAAGGTCTGATCCTGTAAAGAGCAATATTGCATAGGAACCTGGAATGTTAGGTCCATGAACCAATGCAAATTGGAAGTGGTCAAACAGGAGATGGCAAGAGTGAACAGTTACATTTTTGGAATCAGCAAACTAAAATGGACTGGAATGGGTGAATTTAACTCAAATGACCATTACATCTACTACTGTGAGCAAGAATCCCTTAGAAGAAATGGAGTAGCCATCATAGTCAACAAGAGAGTCTGAAATGCAGTACTTGGATGCAATCTCAAAAATGACAGAATGATCTCTGTTCACTTCCAAGGCAAACCATTCAATATCACAGTAATCCAAGTCTTTGCCCCGACCAACAATGCTGAAGAAGCTGAAGTTGATCAGTTCTATGAACACCTACAAGACCTTCCAGATATAACACCCAAAAAAGATGTCCTTTTCATTATAGGGGACTGGAATGCAAAAGTTGGAAGTCAAGAAATACCTGGAGTAATGGGCAAATTTGGCCTTGGAGTACAAAATAAACAGGGCAAAGGCTAACAGAGTTTTGCTAAGAAAATACACTGGTCACAGCAAACACCCTCTTTCAACAACACAAGAGAAGACTCTACACATGGACATCACCAGATGGTCAATACCAAAGTCAGATTGATTATATTCTTTGCAGCCAAAGATGGAGAAGCACTATACAGTCAGCAAAAACAAGACCAGGAGCTGAATGTGGCACAGATCATGAACTCTTTATTGCCAAATTCAGACTTACATTGATGTATGTATGGAAAACCACTAGACCATTCAGGTATGACCTAAATTAAATTGCTTATGACTATACAGTGGAAGTGACAAATAGATTCAGGGGATGAGATCTGATAGACAGAGTGCCCAAAGAACTGTGGACAGGGGTTCATGACACTGTACAGGAGACAGGGATCAAGCCCATCCCAAGAAAAAGAAATGCAGAAAGGTAAAATTGTTATCTGAGGAGGCCTTACAAATATCTGAGAAAATAAGAGAAGTGAAAGGCAAAGGAGCAAAGGAAAGATATACCCATTTGAATGCAGAATTCCAAAGAATAGCAAGGAGAGATGAGAAAGCCTTCCTCAGTGTTCAATGCAAAGTAATAGAGGAAAACAATAGAATGGGAAAGACTAGAGATATCATCAAGAAAATTAAAGATACCAAGGGAATTTTCATGCAAAGATGGGCACAATAAAGGAGAGAAATGGTATGGACCTAAAAGAAGCAAAAAATATTATGAAGTGGTGGCAAGAATGCACAAAACAACCATATTAAAAAGATCATGATGGTGTGATCACTGACCTAGAGCCAGACATCCTGGAATGCAAAGTCAAGTGGGCCTTAGGAAGCATCACTATGAACAAAGCTAGTGGAGATGATGGAATTCCAGTTGAGTTATTTCAAATCCTAAAAGATGATGCCGGAAAAGTGCTACACTCAATATGCCAGCAAATTTGGAAAACTCATGAGTGGCCACAGGATTGGAAAAGGTCAGTTTTCACTTCAACCCCAAAGAAAGGGAATACCATAGAATACTCAAACTACCACACAATTGCACACATCTCACATGCTAGCAAATTAATGCTCAAATTTTTCCAAGCCAGGCTTCAACAGTACCTGAACCATGAACTTCCAGATGTTAAAGAAAGGTTTAGAAAAGGCAGAGGAACCACAGGTCAAACTGCCAACATCAGCTGGATCTTTGAAAAAGCAAGAGAGTTCCAAAAAAAAATCTACTTCTACTGTATTGACTATGTCAAACCTTTGACTGTGTGGATATAAACAAACTGTGGAAAATTCTTATAGAGATGGGAATACCAGACACCTTACCTGCCTCCTGAGAAATCTGTATGCAGGTCAAAATGCAACAGGTAGACCACTTAGAGAGATTAAAAGATGATGTTTGGAAGTTACATCCACTTCAGCTTCTTGCACTTCTTCTACTTTAGCTAGAACTATGATATGGAACATGGAACAACAGACTGGTTCTAAAAATCGGGAAAGGAGTACATCAAGGCTGTGTATTGTCACTTTGCTTATTTAACTTATATGCAGAGTACATCATGAGAAATGCTGGACTGGATGAAGCACAGTTGGACTGGATGAATCAAATTGCTGGGAGAAACATCAATAAGCTTAGATATGCAGATGACACCCCCCTTATGGCAGAAACCAAAGAAGAATTAAAGAGCCTCTTGTTGAAAATGAAAGAGAAGAGTGAAGAAGTTGGCTTAAAGCTCAACATTCAGAAAACTAAGATCATGGCATCCAGGCCCATCAATTCATAGGAAATAGATGGGGATACGGTGGAAACAGTGACAGAGTTTGTTTTGGGGGGCCCCAAAATCACTGCAAATGGTGACTGCAGCCATGAAATTAAAAGACGCTTGATCCTTGGAAGAAAAGTTATGACCGACCTAGACAGCATATTAAAAAGCATACATTACTTTGCCCACAAAGGTCCATCAAGTCAAGCTATGGTTTTTCCAGTAGTCATGTATAGATGTGAGAGTTGGACTATAAAGAAAGCTGAGCGCTGAAGAACTGTGGTATTGGAGAAGACTCTTGAGAGTCCCTTGGACAGCAAGGAGATCCACCAGTCCATCCTAATGGAAATCAGTCCTGAATATTCATTGGAAGGATTGATGCTGAAGCTGAAAGTCCAATAATTTGGCCACCTGATGCGAAGAACTGACTCATTTGAAAAGAGCCTGATGCTAGGAAAGATTGAAGGTGAGAGAAGGGGATGACAGAGACTGAGACGGTTGGATGGCATCACCGACTCAATGGACATGAGTCTGAGTAAACTCTGGGAGTTGGTGATGAACAGGGAGGCCTGGTGTGCTGCAGTCCATGGGGTTGCAAAGAACAGATATGACTGAGCGATTGAACTGAACTTAACTGAACCAGGAACTCTCAATTAGCAAAGACCTTACTACTAAAACCTTACTACTAAGTGAAATGTAGAGTTAGGTATGACACCAGTCTCAAACAGTTTCATCAGCAGATTAACACATAATCTTCTTTTATGTGCATTTTAGACACATTATTTAATATGTATTATCTAACAGTACTACAACTCATGCCTGAATAAAGTTTATCTAACACTTGTAATTTTTTTAGACATATCACAACCTTGTGCTTAGGAACTCTGAACAGAAATTTAGCACTACACTTTCAGTTCAGTTCAGTTCAGTTCAGTCGCTCAGTCGTGTCCTACTCTTTGTGACCCCATGAATTCCAGCACGCCAGGCCTCCCTGTCCATCACCAACTCCCGGAGTATACCCAAACTCACATCCATCGAGTCAGTGATGCCATCCAGCCATCTCATCCTCTGTCATCCCCTTCTCCTCCTGCCCCCAATCCCTCCCAGAATCAGGGTCTTTTCCAATGAGTCAACTCTTCGCAAGAGGTGGCCAAAGTATTGGAGTTTCAGCCTCAGCATCAGTCCTTCCAATGAACACCCAGGACTGATCTCCTTTAGGATGGAGTGGTTGGATCTCCTTGCAGTCCAAGGGACTCTCAAGAGTCTTCTCCAGCACCACAGTTCAAAAGAATCAATTCTTCGGCACTCAGCTTTCTTCACAGTCCAACTCTCACATCCATACGTGACCGCTGGAAAAACCATAGCCTTGACTAGATGGACCTTTGCTGGCAAAGTAATGTCTCACTTTTGAATATGTTATCTAGGTTGGTCATAACTTTCCTTCGGGGACACTTTAAACAGTGAAATCATCAGCAAAAGGCATAACAACCCCCAAAATATGATATTAAACATATCATGGAAAGGATATATTTATAGTATAAGAGCTGAAGCAATAAATTAGAACCACCTTTTTTGGCCTTAGATTGAAATGTGAAGGTGATTCAAATTTTCCATCTCTCTGTGCCTGTCTGCAAATGACACAAAAGGGCCAAGAAACATTGATTGGAGGATTACATACCAATTTTAGTGAGTAGGAAAATTTGCAAATACAGAATCCATGAATAATGATGACTGACTTTTTATATTTACATGCGTCAGTTGTGCTTTTTTACTGAATAATTGCAGTTTCTTCATCAACTTCTCTTTATGGAAACAAATACCTTGAGTTCTGAGGATCCCTTACTGATAAGGCCTCTATCTCTTTCTGAGAACCTGCTTGCCATCTCCCTTTCAGGGTTTGATAGAAGAATATGCATCTTGAATCATTTCTATTTTATGTTTAGTAAGGTTCAGGAGACCTATCATTTCCTTCTATTCTTTCTGCTCAGCCAAGATCTGGGAATATCATGAAATCAAACATTTTTTATCTCTCCTTACATAAAGCTCTTGGACTACTCTAAACACTAGACTTCATAATTCATTGAACAGTCTGAAC
The DNA here is from genome assembly GCF_027580195.1 of Bos mutus. Classification (NCBI taxonomy): domain Eukaryota; kingdom Metazoa; phylum Chordata; class Mammalia; order Artiodactyla; family Bovidae; genus Bos; species Bos mutus. Next base: position 46,623,006 of record NC_091633.1, on the reverse strand, counting down.
TTGCTGTTTGACTTCCATTACTTAATTAAAGAAAAAACTGAAGTTCAATATTATGATGTATAAGGTCATGATTTAAGAACTGTTGGTTAATTTTAAGCATCAATATGACTATGCCATGGTACAAAGGTGTCTGTTCAAACACCAGTTCAGATGTTGCTGTGAAGGAATATTTTAAAGGAGATTAATGTTTATATCTATAGACTTTGAGTAAACCAGATTACTCTTCATAATGTGGGTGAGCATGGTCCAACCACTTGAAGGCCAAAATAGAGAAAAACTGAGAATTTTGCCTACAGGTTGCCTTTTGTCTTGAGCTACCATATCAGTTCTTCCCTGGGTCTCCAGCCTGCCAGCCTGCCCTGCAGATTTCAGACATGGCAACCCCTACAGTCATGTGACCAAACTCCTTAAAATGTTTTTCTATAAACCCACATATCCTAGGGTTTCCCAGGTAACTCACTGGTAAGGAGTGTCTGCCAATGCCAGAGACACAGGTTTGATCCCTGGGTTGAGAAGATCTCGTAGGGAAGGAAATCACAACTCGCTCCAGGATTCTTGGGTGGGAAATCCCATGAACAGAGGAGCCTGGAAGGCTGCGATCCATGAGGTCCCAAAAGAGTCTCACACAACTTAGCCACTAAATAACACATATCCTATTGATTATTTTTCTCTGGAGAACTATTACCAATATTGTAAATTCTTACATGGTAGACATAAAAACAAGTTTGTGCAAATGGGATTATGTGAGCATCTGTAATATGTACATAGGCTTACAAAATACATGTCCAGAGACACACATATACATTCATATACCTAATCACTCTGGATTGAAAAAAAGGAGAATTCTATATATATATATATATATATATAAATAAAATCTTTAATCATTAATTTCAAGTATCACCTCCTTATCTATATTACTATTGCTTAAAGAGTGTTATTTGAGAACCACTATAATTTATAAAATGAGAAACTCAATTTTTAATAACCTACTTTTTACATTTGTTTGCTACCCATACCTCTTTATGTCTATAATTTTTCATCTACCTATAAAAAATCTGAAATGAGAAAATTGGTCATCTTTTAGTTACTTTTCTTTCCCAATCAGACATATATCAAATCAAACAGTCTTTGAAATATGAATCTAAACACTGTAAATACTTGACCAAAAATGTATTTTTTAAGTATCACAGACAGTTTCATAAAAATAAGCCATCCAACCGTTAAATAAGTTTTTCAAAGTCTATTTTGATGGTAAACACATATCAAATTACATTCTATTGAAACCCACTGTGAAGCCATGTGTTCGTATATAGTCACATTTTTATGCTTCCATTCAAATTATTCAAGAATATGTTTTCCTCTAATTTAAAGACTTTTGGATAATATAAATGTGAATACCTTTAACAGTGGACATTATACAACTTACAAGGTTCTTACAAGGTTTATTTGTAATAAAACATGTAAATTGCTTATCTCACATTCCTTCAGGCAATAAATATTACAATGCATTAGTTCTGTTTCTGGCATAAGTTATTTTGAACTAAGAATGCTAGTAAAAAAAAAAAAAACTCTGAAATCTCGAGTGTTAAAAATATGCTTGATGACTCTAGAAAGCTGTCAATCAATGCAGACTTTTAGGGTCAAAGTGAAAGAAATAGGGGAAGCCAAGAAATGTCAGTCCAATTATTTGGCATTGCTAGTTCCTTAAGACATTATTTATTAAACAGTGTAGCTGAAAGTCTGAAAATGGAGCCCAAATCTGTTAAGATGCTACAAAGCTATACAGGGTTTTCAGGGGCCTCACTGAGTAGAGGAAAAGTTGAAAAGTAGTGTCTTTCAAAGAGAAGAGACTATTGCAAGGAAGCTTTAGAATGGGAAATATGGAGAAAGTGACTCTGGGATAAAGGTACACAAGACTGAGACAATACTTCACAAACTTAAAAAAAACTTTATTTTAATTTTTATCTTTTGGGTATGTTGGGTCTTTTTGCTGTATGTGCTTTTCTCTAGTTGCAGTGAGTGGGGGCTACTCTCTAGTTGCGGTGCTCAGGCTTCTCTTTTGCTAAGCACAGGCTCTAGGGTGCGTGGGCTCAGTAGTTGTGGTTCCCGGTCTCTAGAGCATAGGCTCAATAGTTGTGGCTCAGGGGCTTAGTTGCTTCATGACATGTAAGATCTTCCCAGACCAGGGATTGAACCCTTGTCTCCTGTATTGGCAGGCAGATTCTTTACCATTAAGCCACTTCACGAACTCTTAAAGATTTAAAACTAGTTCAGTGCCTAAATAGATCCAGGTAGCATGTCCCCACTATACAATCTAAGATTAAATTACCCTAACCATCTCCATGTAAGATAGCATCCCAAACCTCAAACTATAACTTCATTTTCATTCAAAGCTCTGATAATCCAAATAATAAGTTTTGTATATATGAACTGACACTAAGCCAAGTGAAAAAATTAAATCAACCCAAAGGTTCAGTTTAGTTCAGTTGCTCAGTCGTGTCCGACTCTTTGCAACTCCATGAACCACAGCGCGCCAGGCCTCCCTGTCTATCACCAACTCCCGGGATTTACCCAAAATTCCAAAACTAGAGATAAAATAATTAAAACTCAAAATTCAATGAGTAGGTTTTACAACACATTTTAAAAAGCTGAAAAATGAGTTAGTTGACTTGAAGATATATTGGAAGAAAATGTACAGTCTGAAGATCAGAGAGACAATTATAAGGTTAAAAAAAGAGCACATGTGATATTAAAATATGGGATATAATGAGTATAACATAAATGATATTGAGGTCTCAGTGGAAAAGAAAGAGACATGAGGCAAGAGCATTAGTTGAAGAAATAGTGATGGACAGTATTCAAAATATACGACAAATTATATTGAGAACATTAAGCCACTTACAAAATCGTATATTTTCATGGTTCCCATTGCATACATTTCCAAAGTCAGCTAAACTAATCTATAATTTTACATGTCAGAATTGAGCTTATTTCTCAGGAGGAGGACTGAAGTGATAAATGGGGACAGGAGTAAGAAGGTTTCTAGTTTGATAGTAATGTCTTATTTGGTGAGTCTGTTCACTTTAATTTAATAAGATGTACATGTACAGTTGATGCACTTCTTTAAGTGTATATGGCAGCATCATTAAGCCCAAAGTAATTTTAATAATATATGTTTCTATGTATAAATATATAATATTTAGATCATTAGGATCTTAGCAAGTAAGAGTACAGTGAAAGAAATTCCTGCTAAATTGGTAATAAATTGTTGCCTAGGAAGATGGCCAATAATTTATGGACAACAAATAAATGGAAAAATTGTTTTCATCATTTATATTTTCTTAACCAAGTTTCTCTAAGATAAGATTTCGATAAAATTTTATTTAATGGGCACCCATTGAAATTTGAATTTCACTTTTTTTAGACAGAAAACATCTAATAAACTGAAAATTCAGAGAATCTTGTATGTATTGAGAGATGAAGCCCCTCCCAAATCCTTACCATCCTTTCTCTCCCACGTCCTACCCCTCCTCTCATCTTCCTCCATTTCACCCACACGTGGCATGAAAATTCACATGGATAGTCTCTTCTCTCTTTGGAATACTCACAATAATACACACTGAAAAGTACATGCACTGTGTCAAGAAGTTAAATTTTAGGGAAAAATAATGTAATTTCTTTCAGACTTCATGGAATAATTAGGTTTAGAAATGGCATAAACTAAGTGCATAATTTCAAACATAAAAACAAACATTTAACAGTTTTCATTAAAGCTTTAAAATCAAACCTTTACCCTATATATTAAAAAATCAGAGATTGAGTACTTTAAAATTTAGTGGTATGCTATAGAACAAGTCAGAACAAGAGCAACATTTATAATATCTTCACATTCTAACTCACTTTGCATTGTTTTCAAACTGTGATTTTTCCATGTGCTTTTATATATTAATGTAAAATTTTTGAATAAATGTAAAAGGGACATTAGACATTGTGAGGGGTTTTTTGGTTATTGTTCTTCATATTCAGGAAGATGGGATATTTAAATGACAAATTCAGCTTTCCAGATGAGGTCAGCTTGGAAATTCAAAGAATATTTTTATGATTTATGCAGAGTCATGTATTAACCACTTGAGATTGGAATAAAAGGGATTTAAGATTTCTCACTTCTCGTTTATAGATAATTGCTTTCATAACTCAGTCTGATTTGTCTTCAGTAAGTCATCTTTCTTAGTTGGCTATTGAAGGTTCTCAGGTATACACAATGTCAAATTTAGTATTAATTGAAGTGTATTCTCTATTAGAAGAAGAGATTCTATTGATACTTATATTCAGTGTCTGGCTACTGAAATATATTTGATCTCAATATCTGTTTAGTTATACAGTGAAGAAAATTTACAGGACCACAAGTTACAGATTCTCTCCTTATACCATTCAAAGCATATCTAAACCTCCAATAGTCAACATTAAGAATATTCAAATATGCCTTTATAATGAAATATATAACAGATACAGTAATATATTCAAATAACAATGACTGATGTTACTTAAATTACATTATGGATTCATTTTGCTACTTCCCACAGAGACTTAGATACTGAAAACTTTAAAACATTGATGAAGGAAACTAAAGATGATTCAAAGAAATAGAAAATTGTCCCATGCTCTTGGATTGGAAGAATTAATAACATTAAATTGGCCATAAAATCCACAGCATCTGCAGATTAATGTGAACCCTATCAAGTTATCCATGAGATTTTCAACAAATAATCCTAAAATTTTTATGGGACCATAAAAGATCCAGAATTGCCAAAACAATCCTGACGGAAAAGAAGAAAGCAGGAAGTATAATCCTCCCAGACTTCAGACTACACAACAAAGCTATAGTAATCAAAACAGTGTGGTATTGGCACACACACACACACACACACACACACAAAATGGACACATGGATCAATGGAACAGAATAGCCCAGAAATAAACCCACACACCTACAGTCAATTAACCTTCAACAAAGGAGGCATGCTTATATAATGAGAGAAATATAGTCTCCTCAGCAACTGGTGCTGGGAAAGTTGGACACCACATGTAAGTCAATGAAGTTAGAACACACCCTCACACTATTCACAAAAATGAACTCAAAATGGATTAAAGACTTATAAGACATGATACTTTATAGGAGATAAAACTCCTATAAGTGAATGCAGGCAAAACATTTTCTGACGTAAATTGTACTAATGTTTTTTCTTGGGTCAGTCTCCCAAGACAACAGAAACAAAAGCAAAAATTAGCAAATAGAAGCTAATCAAAAAAGCTTTTGCACAGCAAAGGGAACCATGAATAAAACAAAAGACAGCCTATGGACTGGGAGAAAACACTTAAAGTGCTGCAATTGACAAGGGCTTAATTTCTAAAATACACAAACAGCTCATACAACCTAATAAAAAAATTAAAACCAAGCAGCCCAATCAAAAAATGGACAGAAGATCTAATTAGACATTTCTTCAAAGAAGACATACAGATGGCCAATAGGTACATGAAAAGAATGCTCAAAATTGCTAATTATTAGAGAAATGCAAATCAAAGCTACAATAAGATGACACCCCACACCAGTCAGATTGGCCATCATTAAAAATTCTACAAATAACAAGTGCTGAAGAAGATGCAAAGAAAATGGGACCCTCCTAATTGTTGGTGGGAATGTAGATTGGTACAGCCACTATGAAAAACAGTGTGCAGATTCTTTAAAAAAACTAAAAATAGGGTTGCCATATGATCCCAAAATTCTACTCTTGGGCATGCATCCAGAGAAACCTCTAATTTGAAGAGATACATGCACTCCAATATTCAGAGCAGAAGGGTTTGCAATAACCAAAACACGGAAGCAACCTAAAAGTCCATCAACAGATGTATGGATAAAGAAGATGTGGCATATATATATATATATATATATATATATATATATATATAGCTTCTCTGGTGGCTCAGACAGTAACGAATCTGCCTGCAATGTGGGAGACTCAGGTTCAGTCCCTGTGCTGGGAAGATCCCATGGAGAAGGAAATGCAACCCATTCCAGTATCCTTGCCTTGAGAATTCCATGGACAGAAGGGCTTGGAGGGCTAAAGTCCATGGACTTGCAAAGAGTCAGACACGACTGAGTGACTAACACGTTCATATTCGTATGTGTATATATATATATATATGTATATGTATGTATACACAACGGAATATCATTCAGTTACAGAAAATAATGAAGCAAGGCCATTTGAAACAACATAGATGGACCTAGAAGATGATTATATTAAGTGAAGTAAGTCAGAAAGATAAAGACAAATACCATGTGATATCACTTATATATGAAATCTAAACTATGACACAAATAAATTTATGAAACATAAACAGACTCATAGACATAGAAAATAAATTTATGGTTACCAAAGGGAAAGGGGGGAGGAGAGAACTAGATCAAAATCATGAATTCCACTTCATAAAACATTTGATTTCATTTGAAATATGCTGCAACATGAAACCTATAATTGTTGTAGTGGTGAATTCTCCTCAAATCTCCTCCAATTTGTGACTGCTACCTCAATATAGTCAGAATTTAATAGCTGAGTAAAATTTGATATATAGAGTTGACAGTTTCAGAATGGTTTTACAGAAACTCATTTTTAGTGTCCACATTGAACTTAAATGATTTAAGTCCATAGCTATAGTTTCTTTGAGTCCAGAAAACACAGGCCGACATCTGCACCAATCCTTTTAATCATGGTGTTCTTGGTTTCCCTGCCTTTGACACTATATATCAAAGTTTCTTGTCTTTCTAATTTTATTTTAGTAATTGATAATAATATTAATAGAATCTGCTTCCACAGTGTTTTCCAGTTTAATGCCAGATTTTCTATTGTAAAATTAAATAATTTTACATTAATATAAAAATGCACCTTTCTTCATGTAAGTAGATAATCAGTTTAGTTCAGTTCAGCCACACAGTCATGTCTGACTCTTTGCGACCCTGTGGACTGCAGCACACCAGGCTTCCCTGTCCATCAACAACTCCTGAAAGTGAAAGTGAAGTCGCTCAGTCGAGTCCGATTCTTTGCGACCCCATGGACTCTAGCCTACTAGGCTCCTCTGTCCATGGGATTTTCCAGGCAATAGCCTGGATTGCCGTTTCCTTCTCCAGAAGATCTTCCCAACCCAGGGATTGAACCCGGGTCTCCCTCATTGTAGACAGACGCTTTACCATCTGAGCCACCAGGGAAGTCAACTCCTGTAACCTACTTAAACTCATATCCATCGTGTCAGTGATGCCATCCAACCACCTCATCTTCTGTCATCCCCTTCTCCTCCTGCCTTCAATCTTTCCCAGCATCAGGGTATTTTCCAATGAGTCAGTTCTTCGCATCAGGTGTCCAAAGTATTGGAGTTCCAGCTTCAGCATTGATCCTTCCAATGAATATTCAGGACTGATTTCCCTTAGGATGGACTGGTTGGATCTCCTTGCAGTCCAAGGGACTCTCAAGAGTCTTCTCCAACATCACAGTTCAAAAGCATCAGTTCTTCTGCACTCAGCTTTCTTTATAGTCCAGCTCTCACATCCATGCATGACTACTGGAAAACCATAGCTTTGGACCTTTTTTGGAATACCAGACCACCTGATCTGCCTCCTGAGAAATCTGTATGCAGGTCAAGTAGATAATAGTTATATCTTCAAATGTGAAGCACATAGCTAGACAATTTACTGCTATAAATGTTATAATACTTTCAACTAATAGTACAAAAAAGGTACCTGTTATAGTTAGCAAACACACTGATTTATGGAAGTGGATAATCCATATAATCTTATGCACCAATTTAACTATTAAAGTGCATTAAGCATCTAATGAAATAGTTATGTTTATACATATTTTATTAGTTTTTATTTTACCTGCAAAATACCCAGGATGTTAATCTGGAAAAAGTGGCACTTTCCCAGATATAATTTATTTGATTTATAGATGATTGGTCACTATAGAGAATAAAAACAGCTTAGTTTCTATTTCTTTTCAGATCATAATGCTATTTGTCTTAGTTATCATCCAATATACTCTGCTTTGGGCACTCTGCTTTAAGTGGCATTTAACTAAAAAATAGGAGTTACTGAATTCTAAAACTTTACTTAAAAAGAATATTAAACCTTTAATTCTGTGATTCTATTTTGGAAAAATATGTATGCAAAATAATTTCATACCTTCTTAGAATACATATTAATCGTGCACCTAAGTCAAAGAGTAACAAAATGGGTACTCTGAGTCTTACTTTTGTACGCAGAAACAGACTGATGACATTTGGGGAAAATGTCAGTCAACTAAAATGATTAATCTTCAGCTTTGCTAAAATACCAGAATGACTAGAAGAGACATGGAACAAGAATAAGATGTATATTTTATTTTCAGGTCTTTTAAATATACTCTAGAACAAAGCACAAGTATGTGTGAAATTACCAATGAACATGACAGAATATCTATATAATAGCAAAAATGGCTTAGATTATAAATACAGAAAAGGATATTTTAGGTTGATGAATATACTTTCAAAGAAAGTAGATGATTGTATAAGAAGACTGACTATAGAATATAACTTTTTAAAATATAAAATAAAGGTGAGTGTGATATGACTTTGATTGATTATAAGATGACTTGAAATAAATCAATAAGAAAAAATTAGATTTCATGACATACTTAAGTGAGTGTTTTCATGGAGGAATCTAAGACAAAAAAATTAGTAGTAAATTAAAAGACTAAGGGAGTGCTTGCATGCTTTTGTTCTATCTCTGCAGTTTAGAATGCATGCAACTTCTGCATCCTGTCTTGTTTCTTCTGGAAAACCTATAAAAAGCAGCTGCATAATTAAAATCTCAATAATTTCCAACTTGAAAATTATTAGTGATATATCACATTACTATTCTATAATCATAGGGGGAGATTCTACCTCAATCCTAGGGCTGATAGTTGTGAGAGCCAGGGCACCACCTAAATCCATTCTTCCTAGATCTCTTGGATGTCTAGTGTCTCTGTATCTTTCCTAACTCCTTTGGAGCTGAAGGGCAAGAGAGATGCCAATCATGACACTTATTATTTGAGTTCAATTACTTTCTCCTTGTCTTCTCTTGGATGGATTAAATCTTCTATTTCTATCAAATCTACTTTGCAATTTTAAAGTATCACATTAATAATTTCTTAATAAAACATTAGCCCTATTCTCCCACATAGAACAATTCAACCCTCCTATTCCAATCTTGAAACATTAGACACCCATTATTGAACTGGGTGGGATGAACTGTTCTCAAGATCGATCTTGATATGAGTCATTTATTTTATCCTTTGGAGACAGAAGTTGTATTTCCACACTAATGAGTTTGTTCCTAATAGATAATAATTAATAGGAATAATATGATTTGCCACTATACATTTTTCAAGGACTCATTATGGAACAGACATGAAAACATGACATAAGAGAAATAATAAATAATGTTTATATCAATTAGAGCATGCAATATAGAGAAGTGACTAAAAACACATCAGTTAGAATAAGAATATATTATAGCCCTTGATACATAATGCCTTATAAGTAAATATTATCTATTTTTCTTAATCCAAATAAATACCATAGGTTTGAAGAGCCTAGTAGAAGTTCTACTTTATTATCATCTAGCTTTTGTGATTACCAGCAAATATTACTTTAAAAATACAGTACTTATATATTGGATTTCAGGAAAAGTAAAGCTGCTGCTGCTGCTGCTAAGTCGCTTCAGTAGTGTCCAACTCTGTGCGACCCCATAGACGGCAGCCCACCAGGCTCCCCTGTCCCTGGGATTCTCCAGGCAAGAACACTGGAGTGGGTTGCCATTTCCTTCTCCAATGCATAAGAGTGAAAAGTGAAAGTGAAGTCGCTCAGTCGTGTCCGACTCTCAGCGACCCCATGGACTGTAGCCCACCAGGCTCCTCCATCATGGGATTTTCCAGGCAAGAGTACTGGAGTGGGGTGCCATTGCCTTCTCCAAAAGCAAAGCAACAGTGAGTAAATAAATGTGTAAACAAGGGTATAAATCTTTATCCAAAGGATATTATTGTAGCTGAACAGATGATGCTGGATAAAGATCAAAGGATTTAAAAAATATTCAAGGTGTCTAGTATGTATATCCAGGAAGATATTTGTGCCTATTGAAATATAAAGAAAACTAAGAAGGGGAATTTCTAGAAATGGCTGCTAAAAAATATGAAACTGAATTCACACTTGCTGAAGTAGAAATTATGCTAGTCACCCAAGATTAAATGTGTAATCGAAGATATGTACTTATACATGAATGAGAAGTTAGAACTGCCCATTTGTGAATTAACATTTGAGGAACTATTTAATGAGATCATAAGACAGAAGAAGTATATTGAAATGCAGATGTCTGACAATCCAGTTTCAGCCCTATAACATCTAAGATGTGTGATCTCTCAGCCATGATCTTCCCTTTTTAAATCAAAACAGATGATTTTCATGAGGTGACAAATTTATAAAGTGAGGACCATCAGAATGCTTAGTTGGAACACCTTTATCTAGAGGCAGCAGAAATGAGGAGACCCAGGAGATATACAATTATATTTTAATTTTGTCTTATTTCAGTAATTTGGAAACAATTAAATTAGGAAAAATAGGATTTAAAAAATAGGATTTTAAATCTAGAAATGAGTATGAAGTATTGGACAGTGTCCACAGTGAAGGTGTCACAGCAGGTAAAACAGTGACTGCAAAATTAACCAGTTTTAGAATATTTTATTTCTGTTTCCTGTTTATCTGGTGATGGAATGAGCAGTGTTTCAAGGTGGAAGGCAAATCTAATGTGTCAAATAACAGGAAAGCTCTAATAGTAAAGGACAGAAGTTTACTAGCAGGTTTTTCATAACCATGAGGATGCTAATTCAGGACAGCCTGGAGTTCACTTTCTACTCTGACTTAAATACTATAATCTTAGGCAAATTTTTTGACACTTATAAAACTCAGTTTACTTTTTAAAACTGGGGACTATATTAATTATTCAAGTCTGTTGTGAAGGTAAAATATAGCATTTAATATGTGTCGCAGTTGGATGCACCATTTTTGATGGTTTAGATTGCCATTGCTGTTGGTATGAATGGCACATTCTAAAGACCTAGCTAGCGCTGTTATAAATTTAGCCAACTAGTCAGCTAGTCAGTGCCAGCTAAGATTTTTCACCACTATGGTTGCAATTTTAAGTAGATAGTCTGAGGTAAACAAAGATGCAGCCATCTTCATTTGTAGAATAAATAATTCTAGGAAGAGTGAAAGGAAAAAGTTCAGAAATGGCTATAGTTATCAAAACTGTAGTTAGTATTTCTCAGGATTACTGATGAGAGTCAATGGGCTGTTTCTAATGACTATAAGTGGTTTCTGTTTTGTCTAGAGTGATTTTTTGTTGTTTGGTCACTAAGACGTCTGACTCTTTGCGACCCCATGAACTGGAGCATGCCAGGCTTCCCTGTTCATCACTATCTAATGGAGTTGCTCAAATTCATGTCCATTGAGTCAGTGATGCCATTCAACTAACTCATCCTCTGCTGCCCCCTTCTCTTGCCTTCAATCTTTCCCAGCATCATGCTCTTTTCTAATGAGTTGGCTCTTCACATCAGGTGGCCAAAGGATTGGAGCTTCAGCTTCAGCACGAGTCCTTCCAATGAATATTCAGAGTTGATTATCTTTAGGATTGAATAGTTTGATCTCCTTGAACTCCAAGGGACCCTCATGGGTTTTCTTCAGCCCACCACAATTTGAAAGCATCCATTTTTTGGCACTCAGCCATCTTTATGGTCCAATTCTCAAATCCATACATGACTACTGACTATATGGATCTTTGTTGGCAAAGTGATGTCTCTGCTTTTTAATATGCTGTCTAGGTTTTTCATAGCTTTACTTTCAAGGAGCAAGAGTCTTTTAATTTCATGGCCGCAATCACCATCTGCAGTCATTCTGGAGCTCAAGAAAAGAGTGATGTGGGAAGGTATTGGAGGAGGATGTTAAAAAGGACTGAAATAATCCCTTAAGGTATTGTATGAGCTATAAGAGCACAACTGTATGGTCAGGAAGACCATATGGTAGGACATAACTTAATGCAGATGACAGAAAATGTCAGTTTCTTGGAATATAGTGGCAGCAATGGAGTGTATACGAGAGTTATATTTTAAAATATATTTTGAAGATAAAAATGACAGGATTTGCTGGTGGATTAAATACTGAGATGTGGTCTAGGTGTGTGAAGGTTGACATCCACACAGTGGCCTCCAGTAGTGGGAAAAGCTGTCTACTCTCCAAGCCCTGATCCCTAGGGCAAAGCTGAGAATGTCTTGAGAAAGAGGGGGATTTTTCTTAATTTTCTCAGAGGCCCCATTGCCTGCCAAACCCTCAGACTTCTAGGCTACTTCAGGATTAAACTGTCACTTTTTTCTTTACACCCAATACCTTCATGGGAACTGGGTACAGGATGTCATAAAAAGAGAACAACTTAACCTTCTCTGAGGTTTTTGGCTTGAGCAGTTATGAGGATTGTGAAACACATAGCTGCAGACTGCAAAACATGTAAGTGGAAGATAACTGAATCCTCTTTGAAATCAGTGGATATTAGTTATTACCTGCTTGAATTGTTTATGACTAAACATTCTATTTGACAGCATTCCCTATTTAATTTCTACAATTCAAAGAATTTTTAGAGTTTTAAAGCTGTAGCAACAGGCTGTTTATTCACTTCCGCTCTAAAAAACTAGTTTTCCTCTGTGTGTGTGTGTGTGTGAGTTGCTCAGTTGTGTCTGACTGTTTGCGACCCCATAGACTGTGGCCTGCCCCAGTCTATGTGGCTCCTCTGTGGCTCCTCTGTCTGTGGGATTCTCCAGGCAAGAATACTGGAGTGGGTTATCGTGCCCTTCTCCAGGGGATCTTCCTGACCAGGGATCATACCCAGGTCTCTGGCATTGCAGGCCGATTCTTTACCATTTGAACTACAGATTTCCTATGTAGATTAGCATAAATATTGTCCCCTTTCCCATGGTTAATTTAGAAAATAAACTTCAGTAAGTACAAATGTTGATGAAGACCATCAAATTATTTATCTAGCTTGTGTTAGAGAGAATAGGAGCTTTTGGTAAATATCTTTTCCCTCTTATTAGCCAACAGAGTCCCTACAGAGAAACAGCATGACTCTCAGAGAGAAGCACTATATTTGATTGCCCTACAATCACTCCATTTTCAGTCTATTCTCTTGTAAGTGGTAGTAATTTGTCTTTTGGTAAACTAGTTGGCCTAAACATAATCACTTCTAAACTTTTGAACTGACACATGATTTGGAAAAAAAAAAAAATCTGAAAAGATAATGTTCTCCACGTCTTCACTTCTCTCCAAAGTTTCTCTAAATTGAATATACAGATTTTCTCTCACAAAGTTTGGTCAGGTATGTTGATATCCATGTGCATGTAAATATTTGATTTAAAAATAACTTTTTAAAATCAAAATTAAATTGCTGTGGTAGTAGGAAACTAATGAGCACATTCAGGCTTCTGTCTCCTGCTTCAATTCTCTTCCAGAGACATAAATCTTAGCAAAAAAAAAAAAAGAAGAAGACCTACTAGCAGCTTGACTGTGATAACAGAACTTAAAACTGAAGCAGAAACAACCACCTTCCAAATGTTACTGCTACTTGCAAAATAAGCAGACAATACCAAATATGACATGAAAGATAAGCTCAAACACCTCACCAGTGCATTTATATCTGTATACAAGACCACTGATATGCCTAGCAGTAACTCTGCACTGAATCATGTTTTTGAAAATAAAGGGACTGATTATGTCAATCACTTTACTGGTTTACACATTATAATGAATCATATAGCTAAGTCTAGTCCTCCATGTCCTAGAAGTATCCTTCACTGACTCCGCACTGTCTCTTTTTCCCATCCTCCATTTCCACAACAAACCATTATATCCAACTTTGCTTGACTGCAGGTTTTGTGACTGATAGTCTCTCGTTAGAGGCTTTAATAAGTATAGGTCCTATTGAAATTCGTCTGACCACCACTGCCATAGACTAGCACACTTGACGTGGCAAGAGTATACAAATGTGAGACTCCTTTAGCCTTTTCCTTCTTCAGGCACCAAACTAGAGACTACCCAGATAGATATCCAAGGGTAGAATGAAAAATACATTGTGATATAGTCATAAAATGGCATGTAGTTACAACAATAATACATAGCAACTGCTGAACCCCATAAGCATAATGAGAGAAACAAATCACATACATAAGAATACATACTATATGATTATACATGTACAAAGTGGCCAGACAAGCATATATAATCAGTACTGCTAGAGGTCATAATTATGATTACCACTGATGGTGGGGTAACTGGAAGTGTACTTTGGATAGTTTCTGCCTTGCTGTCAAATTCTATTTACAAATCTGTTTCTGAGTACACAGGTGTGTAAAATATATAAAAAGAAAATGAACATTTAGTGAATTGGGTACTTTTATGAATCTGTGTAAAAAAACAAAAGCCCCCTATGTTAAATAATATACTTTCCCATCAAGATATGTTCTATTAAAAGGGTTGTAGTCTCTTAAAGAAAAATAGATAGAACAAATTCCATTTGATTATTGTCAGATGTTATTCAAACTTAAAGAAACAGGATGCTAATTTAATAAAATTTTATTTGACCAAATTAAAAAAAATATTCATCAAATTAGAATAGGTTGTCTTAAAACACTGCAGAGATAGAAACTGTATTTCATACATTAAAAATAAAATATAGTACATTTTTCTATACAAATATAAACCTCTTATATTGACATATTCTCATTTTCTGATTTATATATATGCATGCATTGACTGAATTAAAAAAATTACTTAGCTTAGCTAAAGACACATTTCTCTTTTACTTTTCAGCCATTCTTTATCATTAAAAGCTCAAATAGGAAAGAATATCTTGTTAAAGTCCCTCTATATACACATAGATCAAATACATGATTATTTATGTAGATATCAGATTCTGAAAAATGTATTTTCAGTCAATAAAATACAGACATAACCACTGGACAAAGATCCATCCAGTCAAAGCTTTGGTTTTTCCAGTAGTCATGTATGGATATGAGAGTTCGACTATAAAGAAAGCTGAGCACCAAAGAATTGATGCTTTTGGAGTGTGGTGCTGGAGAAGACTTTTGAGAGTCCCTTGGACTGTAAGGACATCCAACCAGTCCATCCTAAAGGAAATCAGTCCTGAATATTCATTGGAAGGACTAATGCTGAAGCAGAACAATAAGCATTAGTTATTATAGACTGAATATGCTTATTTTATCAAGTATTTAATTTATAATTGCCTTAATATTTCACTTAATTCACTTAATGTTACATTTTAAAAATCATCATTGCAATCAGGAGACCATTTCCCTAAAACAGTGTGTTAAGAAGTGTGGCCATGAAATATATATCAAATGTGCACCATATATTGAACTCAACTCTGATATATTACTAAAGGTTTCAAAATCTATTTACTATTTGGCAATTAAAATGAGCATGTTTTTAGTTATTTGGTAATATGCCATATTAATGACCACTTATAACAGGGTTGATCAGTTAATGAAATAAAATGAAATGACAATTGGCTGTTAAGAAATCTAGAATAACTGGCACATATGACATTGATAATACTCAGAGAGCCACAACAAAATAAACTCTTCAAAGGAAGTAAAAATAAATCAACCTAATTAATGAGGCAGTATTAGCAAATATGACAATAAAATTTCTCATTTTACTCATTTACCAGCAGGAACAGGTTTAAAGATGCAGTTATTTTAGCTCCTGCCTTTAAATATTATCTAAAATCAAAATATTGTAAAAGAACATGTCATTTAGTAAATGTCATCTTATAATTATCTTAAGTTCCTTTAAGAATAGATATTATTAAGAGGATTACATACAGTTAAGGGGAAGAAAAATCTTTCTAAATCCATAGTCTTAGCTCTTTGTACTTCAACAGATTTGAAAATATTTGCTATATTCTCATGATTAAGTAATGCTCATAGGGTACTAACGTGCATTCATTATAATTATTGTTATGAATAGGTTACACTTTGTCTGTTGAGTATGGTAACATATACTAAAAATAATACAGTTTATAACAAAGTTTATCTCTGACAGATATCAAGAGAAATGCTCTCTTCCACCATAGTAACACAATTCTTTCTAGCTTATAATCATTTGCAATGCTAAAACTAGAAAATATTTTATGCCCTTAATTATTGTTTAATTAGTATTTATACTAGTTGGTTAAATCTCACAGGTATTTTCATTTTCAGATTTCACTTGTCTCCAGTGAAAATTAGAAAGACTTGATAGAAGAGATTTTAATGTAGAAAAATATTTCTTGGTCACAGAAATTATTGCCTGCTAAGAGTCCAGATTTTGATGGTTCTTCATTTACTGGTTTGTCTCTGTCTCTTATGGAGAATGTAGACAGTTACCTAGGTTTCATGCTGAGGAAAATATACCCAGGCAACACTGACTATAATTGATGTTGGTGAGTTGCTGTGCCCAAGTGTGTTTGTCCAAGAAGTGCTGTATTCCCCTCTTTCATCTCATCTTATAAATTACAACTCATCAACTTTTATTGGGCTTCCCTGGTGGGTCAGTGGTAAATAATCTGCCATCCAATGCAGGACATGTGGGTTTGATCCCTGGGTCCGGAAAATCCCATGGAGAAGGAAATGGCAACTCACTTCAGTATTCCTGCCTGGGAAATCCAATGAACAGAGGAGCCTGGTGGGCTACAGTCCATGGGGTTGCAGAGTTGGATATGACTAATCAACAAAACAACAACAATATATTTTATTGAGCATTTACTATATATCCATAGCCAGGTCAAGGGGGAAATAGTTGAGTGGTTGCCAAACAAAAGTTTTTTTGTTATTTATTACAGCTCCAAATGGAGAAGGCAATGGCACCCCACTCCAGTACTCTTGCCTGGAAAATCCCATGGACAGAGGAGCCTGGTAGGCTGCAGTCCATGGGGTCGCTAAGAATCGGACACGACTGAGCGACTTCACTTTCAGTTTTCACTTTCATGCATTGGAGAAGGAAATGGCAGCCCATTCCAGTGTTCTTGCCTGGAGAATCCTAGGGACGGGGGAGCCTGGTGAGCTGCTGTCTATGGGGTCGCACAGAGTTGGACACAACTGAAGCGACTTAGCAGCAGCAGCACAGCACCAAAACACTAGAAACAATTGTTGATGATAACTGTACCCCTTTTTGTCATTAAAAAATTAAACTACCAGTTAGGTATTCTTGAATTATTTTTTGGCTATTCAGTTGAAATTCTGAAATTAAATTTTCTAAAAGATACCATTCACTGGCATTTACTAGGAAAAAATACTTTTAAAATATTGTCAAACATATCTCAAAAGAAGTTGTTTCAAAACATAATACAAAGAAACTAAAAAGAGAAAACTAGAGAAAAATGACAACCACTCTAGCAATATTTTTAGCATTTTTGAAAATCATTGCATATGTACATGATCATGCTTTTCTATGCATGCTTCAGAAATAGAAAGCCAGTTTCTTTTTTGTCATCTTGATATGTTTTGTGTTATATATATGAGATAAATACAAATATATAATATCACATATATATTAAATGCAAAAGCTCATTATACTGTATATTGTATATCATTTTATATGGTATCTGCTTTGGAAGAACTTCACATGAAAGTTTAGCAATTGCAGTCTAAACAAGGACACCTCAAATTTGATCTCATTATCTCTGTGTCCTACCTTATATAACTGAGACCATGAGACTTTAAATAAATTACCAAAGATAATAAGCAGCAGTTTGAATCAGTCATGTCTGACTCTTTGTAACCTCCGTGGACTGCAGCCTGCCAGACTCCTCTGTGCATGGAATTCTCCAGACAAGAATACTGGCATGCCAGTCCCTTCTCTAGGGTATCTTCCTGACCCAGGGATCAAACCCAGGTCTTCTCCATGGCAGGCAAATTCCTTACTGTCTGAACCACCAGAGAAGCCCAGTTTGAATCAAGATATCCTTAATTCTAAAGCATGAAGTCTTTCTTCCAAATAAATGTCAAATAAATTCACTGAATACCAATATTCTACACTAGTCACATTTGTACATTAGCTCATTATATTTTTATTATAACACTGAGTGAATAAGTGTATATTAAATTAACTATATATATATATATATTTATTTATTTAAGTATATATACATTTGTCCTTGTCCATAAAGACTAATTTTTATGCATCGTGCTTTCTGTGTACTTAAAAGTAATAAAATTTTAAGGCAATGGTAACCCAAAACATCCATTTACAATTATTTAGATTATTTCTTCGGAAATATGTACCCACATAATAAGGTCTGAAAACAAAACTTTATTTCAGGCTTGAAAGTGTGGTTAATGGTATATTTAAACACTCTGTCACTCAAAACATTGCAGTGGCTTCTACTTTCTCTTAAAGGCAAAGTGGCCTTTTTACCTTCACAAGCTTCCAATAATGTCGAATGCCTCTACCACTCATCCACTTGCTAAACCATCTCTTGCCAGCTCCCTGTGACCCAATTACATTGGCTTCTAAAATGTTTCCCAAACTTGACAAACATACTTATGCCTCATAATCCTTGAACTTGTCATTCTCTCTGCTGAAACCCACATGCTCTGTTACTTTGCATCTCTTAGATGTTGCCTCAAATATCCTTTATAAGAGAGATCTTCTTGACAAACTTCAACTTTAAAAGTTTAAGTATTTAGATTGTTTCCAAAGACCAGAACTGTATGTATGTGTGTGTGTGTGTATAAGTACTACTAGGTATAAATATATATATATATATATATATATATGTGTGTGTGTGTGTGTATAGCCAAATGACTTTATTGTATCCTTGAAACTAAAACAATATTGCAAATCAACTAGATTTCAATTAAAAAATAAGCTAACAAAAAGAAATATTGGATTAAAAAGTTGGTATTACATTCAAGTACTTAAACATTGCATAAGCAATGCATAAGATCATCTGTTTATCTGTAGTCAAAGCCAAATCATTCATATCATCCTGTTTTTGAAGTATTTGTAAATACAAAAGACCAATATGGTAATTGTGCCTTAACTTATAAACTCAACTAAAGATGATAATCTTCTTAACTTTTACCTGGCTATTTCTTCTCTGAATCAACTATTAATAAAATGTTCCACTCTAAAATTAAGCAAATGTTTCCAATGATTTATTTCACTAACTTTACTTTTAAAACTTAAAATATTTAATCAACTTGGAATTAATTTTGATATATGCAATCAGGAAGATTTCTCAGTTTTTAATTCTTCAAATGATTTGTAATTTGTCATAATGTTATTGGTTATATTTTCCCCACAATACCATCTCAATGTACACTGGATTTTCACATATATTTGAATTGCTTTAGGCAGTATTTTATTTCCTGGAACAATCTACATATTTGATAACCAGTAATAAAAAGTATTAGCTTAGTCTTTCATTTTTACATCCCATTTTCTACATTTTCCATCTTTGCCTGTACTTTACTCCTTTATAGGTGTTTTATAGTTTGCTTTCTCATGTTCAAAACAAAAAGTAAAGTTTGTAAGAAAAATTACATTAAATTAATTAGTATAAGAACTGACATATTTCAAATATTGACTTACATTCTTCTATTTATATATTTTACTTGGTTAAATCAATAGAATTTAAACTTTTTTAAAAGTTTTAATTGTCGCTTAGTGATTTTTGTGTGTGATTATTTTAATCATTTTTACTGTTATTGTACTAAGATTTTCTCTTGTTAGATTTTTGGGTCAACTATTGTTGATTTAAATAAAAGCCATTGCTATTTGTATGTAAATAGTATAACACTTTTACATATTTTTATTATCATAGGTATTCATTTTTTCCTTTAATTGTAGTACTGATTTTCCAAAAACTAAATAACATTGTAGAAAATAATTACAAATGTGTATCATTTCTATTATTTTACTTGATTTCTTTTTCTTGAATACTCAAGTTTACTGCTAATTCCAGAAAAAAAATAAATGTTTGGTGAATAACAGTAGTGATTTTGAGCCCACTTGTTTTAATTTGATTTAATCCTGATTTATGATTCTGATATTTCCACATTTAGCCTTCCATTTGAGGTTCATCCATAGACAGATGGAGGGATGGGAGTTAGAGAATAAGAGAATAAGTGAGAGTGAGGGAGAGCGCAAAGGAAAAGGACAGAGAAGATGAACAGAGGCATTTAGGGAGGAGAGAGGGAGAGAAGAGACTTGAATTTGTAAATCTGTAACTGATGATGAATTTGTCAAATAACCCCTAAACTTTAAATGAGCACAACAAACAAAAAAATTCAAATTGTTAGTATGGTATTAGTAGATTTTCTAATAATTACCCTCTTTATTTTTATACGTCCTGTGAATACTTATCTGTCTAATCCCAAGACATCCGCCTGGTGTGGTGCGAACTAGAAATATTAGTGATACTGCTATTATTAACAGCTCTATTCATGCCAGCACCTTTGCTAGAAAGTATGGTCATGGTGGCATCCAGGGAGGAATATTATATAATTCAAACAGATAATTAATGGAAATAGGAATAAATCATAGCAGATGAATAAAATGGTCACAAATTATGTCAACTGCAGAGTATGGTGTAATCATGATATTTCCACGCCATCATCTCTACACAGGAGATAAAACAAAGGGTGTGCACGCTAAAATTGTGTATTAGTGGCTAATATTGAGTTAAATCTCCAAACCGGTTTTAAGGAAGAAATGGATTCCTGCTGATTTTTATGCTATATCTAAAGACTTCCTTAAAAGAAGACATGACACAGAACCATCTGATGACTCAATTTATAGGTTCTTGACTGCAATGATCACTAAGATCATGGTTTATAGACTTAGCTTACGCTTCTGGTTAATTTTAAGATGTCCTGAAGTAAATACTATATTTCATATCAATAGGGCAAAAGAAGTTGAAGAGCTGATCTTCTGTACTTTCTGTGGCCATAAATCAAGATGATGTGTTGCTAAGAGAGCTGCCTGGGTGAGATGGGAAACAGATTGCTGCAGCCTACCTGGTATATCATAGCTTAACATGCTCCCTCAAATATGTCAGATGTGAATGCGGATGAAATCATTTAAGGAAAATGGAAATGCAGTCTTGAGAGAGGCAGACTTAGCACTGTGACGTTACAGATTATTCTGACAAAATATATTTATGGAAATCCTTATGCCTCAGTAAGTAGAACTTTATTACTGAGTGTCGATTATGCCCAGTTGTAACTTCATGGCACATGGTATCTTAGGTAGAGATCATTTTTCCTAACTGAACACATTCCATCAGTCTGCAACAACATATATTCTGGTTTGATTAGTGCTGGGTTTGTCACTGCAAGTGTTCTGCAGATACCTTCAGGAATGAATCAGGCAGATCCAGATATTTCTCAGAGACTCATCATCCTGATTAAAAAAAAACAACAACAAAGCAGACTTGCTAATCAAAATAGGATCACTCATCAGAACTCTCTTCCAGGAAATTGGCTGTGAATAAAAGTCTGTATGTAGACCCAAAGAAACTGTATCCATCAGCAGTGTTACAGCCTTGATCACAGCATCAGCCAGTAAGGAGAACTGGTGTTCTAATCAATATAGAATTTGATATATTTAAGTTTTAGAGGATTAGTTTGCTAGAAAATAAAGTCAAAGAGATGAAAGAAACAAGTTATGGCCTTTATCACTCTTATTTATTAGTCAATTACCATGGACAAAAATATAATTTATCTCCCCTGAGTTTCAACTGATGAAGTTAGACAGATAAAGGTATAACACTGTGTCCTTTAATCAGGATGACAGATGGGAGATACCTGCAAAAATCTATACCATGAGGTCTGTGAGTTATGTCAGAATACTATATAGAACTCAGAATTTATTGAATATTGATTTTTAATACCCATCCCAGTCACTGCAACCATAAGGTACATTAAAAAATAAATCTTTAGTGGGTGGAAGGAATGGAGAATGATGTGGTAATTTTAAGTGAAGTACAATGTATCAAATATTACCTCTGTACTATAGGTATGCAGTATAACAAAGAGTCTGAAAGTTCAATGATAAAATTAAGTAAAACTGAGATATATGAAAACAGTGACCCTCAGTATGAGAAAATATTTAGATAAGTTGAGTTGAGGGCCTTGATTGATGTGGTATTATGGAAACTGGTTAGAAAACAAAATGAATTTCACCTTAGAAAAATTATATACCTGTTGAATGTATCACTCTATATTAAAAAAAAGTTTTCAAATATCTATATGTAATGGATGTAAAAGATTACTTAAACTGGAACACACACGCACACACACACAAATCACAGCTGTGAAGGGACATGGTCACAGTTAATCTTAACATTCTTTATAGGATGAATTTCTATTCTGTACTAGGTGGTTCAAATTATAATTTTTTAAAATAATACTAGACTACTTTTTTGTATAAGCTATTACCTCAAACATTGCAAGAGTAGCAGTAAGAAAACTCTCTACAAAAAAAATGTGTGACAAAATGATCTCAACCAAGGTAAGAGAAGATAGAGGACAGGAGGGTTAAAATGCTGGCCTGAGATCCATTCTCTCCAACTAGGGAGAGTACAAACACAGGAGATCAAGCCATCTTCACATTGGTTAAGCTAAGCCACAACTTCCTGTTTCAGCTCTGACATGTAAAGGGCTTGGACGTGAACACAGCACACAGACACTGAGTGTCTTGGTGGGATACAGTCTCAGGCCAGAAAACAAAAAAAGGGATCTTGAAATTTTCCTAGTAGATTTTTTTTTCTATCCACGTCCAAAACCACTTGCTAGATTCTCTTCTCTGAAAAAGGTCCTCGTTACCCCACCTGGATCTTATCACACTGCTCTGGGCCACTCTCCTAATATGTGTCTCCCTCATCCTGCCTGTGGGCTGACATCCCAGGTCACATCTCCTCTGCACAGGATCACCCTCTTCATCCCGCTGAAGCTCCAACACTCATGCAGGTTTTCTTTCTTGTGGGTATGGCCACTTTTCTTCTGTAGTGTGTGAGCCTCTTCACATTTCTCCTTAAACTCACCTGGGCTAGCAGTCATGAGATCCTTGGGAACTTTCCTATATATACATCACCAGAGTTGTAGACAAACCAGGCCAAAATGACTAGATATCTGAGAAGGGCAATTACTATAAAAAATAGGTGGAAAAGCAGCATGAATATTGTTATACTGTAATTATGGCATAATTTCCAGGCATAGGAAAGGACAGGAAGCAAGCATTACTGTGTGATCTATTATATTGATATGTAACTTTCCTCATTCCCCTCTAGCCTTCCAACATTTCTTAGGTTGCTCTTTATAAGTAACAAAGGTTTATTCAGAATGAATAACAGCTGAGTTTGTATCCACCTGTGCCATGGATGTTGTATGATTTATATGTCTGTATGTATATATATATATATATATGTATGATACAGATATGTATATATATGTATGATTTAACCCACCAATACTAACAGTAAAACCATTGTAAAACAGAATTTGCAGAATCAGATCTCTTTAAATCAGAAACAAGCATGTTTATTAAGTAATGTCATATTGATTATAATGATGCTAAATCAAAATCTCTTTTCTAAAAATTTTGAAATTCTTTTGTCTCCTTCATAAGTTTTGTTATATAAAAGAAATGAAATATATTTTTTAAATTAGTGTGAGGTATTTGAGTATAGACTTAGAAGATAAAGTGTGATAATTTATATTTACACCCCTCATTCATTATAAATGCTTATGTATAGCAATTAAGGAAATTAATTGCATATACACATTAATTTGAATTATACTTTATACAATATAATCACTATAGCTGATAATTTATTGGGACCTATATGCCAGGCACTGACACAGAGCAATAATTGGATTGTTTAATTTGATTATCACCCCTAGCCCGGTAAAGATGATTACTTTTTCACTTTTATATATGAGAAAACAGATTTAGAAAATTACTTGCCAAATTCTCACAATTAGGAAAACAGAATACCAAGAGGAAGCAGTTGCATGAGCTCAGAAATTTTAACCACTGTATTATTCAGCTTCCCTCTCAATATCTCCTAAATCATACCTATCATAAATATATATACCTACATATATATATATATAATAATCATGTATGTGTGTGCTAAGTTGCTTCACTCGTGTCCAACTCTGTGATGCTATGGCCTATAGCCTGCCAGGCTCCTCTGTCCATGCGATTCTCCAGGTAAGAATACGGGAGTGGGCTGCCATCCCTTCTCCAGGGGATCTTCCTGACCCAGGGATCAAACCCGCATCTCTTATGCCTCCTGCAGTGTCAGGAAGGTTCTTTACCACTAGAGCCACCTGGGAATCCATGATCTTATATATTATGTACATATAATTTCAGAATGAATCTAATGTTTATTTGTGTTTATCCCAATTACTTCAGCAAACTTATAAAATATTGTTTTACCAAAATATATCATTATATTTATGCCAAAATATATCATTATTGAAATTGATTGAACTACTAATTTTCCACATTGAAAAAAGAAAGTGAAAGTGGATCAGTTGTGTCCAGCTTTTTGAGACACCATGGACTGTCCATGGAATTCTCCAGGACAGAATACTGAAGTGGGTAGCCTTTCCCTTCTCCAGGGGATCTTCCCAACCCAGGGATCAAACCCGGGTCTCCCACCTTGCAGGTAGATTCTTTACCAGCTGAGCCACAAGGGAAGTCCAAATTTACACGTTAGTTTTCTTTTATAACGAAATACAAATATATGTCTCTCACACAATATGTGCAATTTTAGAAATTTAAATAGACTCCGATATTTTTCTACAAGAAAATTAATGATAAATTGATTCTGTTTTGCATCATAATTCACTTTACAAAAGTTATTGCAACAATTTATTCAGGTTTATGTAATATACGGGCTTCCCAGATGATAAAGAATCTTCCTGCCAATGCAGGAGATGTAGGAGACAAGGGTCCCATCCCTGGGTCAGGGTGATTCCCTGGACTAGGAAATGGCAGTTCAATCCAATACTCTTGCAGGGAAAATGCCATGGACAGACGAGCCTGGGGGCTGAGGCTCACTGGAACCACTAAGTCAGACACAACTGAGCATGAGCACATGCATGCATGTAATATAGAGCACTTGGCAGTTGGAAATGAACATAGACAAATAACTTCCCAATAGGAACACACAATATCAGAAGTGAATATTATGCAGGATTCTTATTATTTGAACACTGATGGAATGGGTGACAACTCTTTCATCTTATATATTCACCGATGTGGAACCCAGAATGTATAAAATGATTTACATAGACTAAGAATTTCATTTTATGATTCTATATTAAGTGTTCTTTCCCTATGTTATTTTAGCAGATCTATTACACTTAGCTTTATAAGTTGACATTCATTTTTAGATATGAAAAATTACTTATTATGTGTTTAAATAGTATTTAAAAGAATACATGTAAATAAATGTTTAATACTAAAGACATTTTTAAATTCAAGAGTCTTATGATTGAACATTATTTATATAGTACTCATAACAAAATGAGTACTTAAAAAGGGAACTAGAAAGATAATCAGAGATAGAGTATGGAAGTTGACATACTGGCTTACTGAAGCAAAGTAGGTGATTGTGTTGTCTCTTAGTTGATGAAAGATGATAAATGATGACATTGATGAAAATGATGATAGATAGATAGATAGATAGGTAGGTAGGTAAGTAGGTAGAAACACTCCTAGTCCATGAGATGCTTAGGTATGCCAGCAATGTTTTTCCATTATAAGAGTATAACCAATTTCTCTTACTTGATTTAGCATCAGACTTCAGATAAATAAGCTAAGATAAAAATAGGTAGATTTCTTAAATGATAGACCAGCCACTCTGTTCAAGGCTACTGGTTACTTGAATGGTGAAGGTTACTGTTCTGTTAACTAATTAGCAGTCATAAATAATGTGAAAAGAAGAATAATTCTGCCTACAAACACACAAAATTAGGCAATAATTAGTAATAAAATACTGTAAGCAAAATTAATATATACAAAGATAGTTTTAAGAGGGAGATGACAAACTTCAGAACGGTCACAAACTAATTTCCTTCTTTGGAGATCATGCAGGTGCAAAAGGAACATTGCTCTCTACCTTTCTAGCTCAGGCTCTTTTTTTTGCCAAGGTCTGAGCCACAGGAATTAGAAAAAATAAGTTTCTTAGGGAGATCCATATTTTACTGAACAAATATTAATTGATTGAACAGAAAAAAAATGAATTATTTTTTCCTCTGCAAGTGTTTCTCTAGATGAAGTGCCACCTTTCAAAAGTTACTAGATAATGAGCTTTGATGAGATCATTTAAAATTTGTCAGTTGGGAATTAATTGCACATAAGATTTTATGTAGCACTAAATGTAAATGATCTTATATTTCCAATTATCCCACTACTTAGATGTAAATTAGATAAAACTCTTCTACTTTAAGGATACTGTATGTTAAAATTTTACAGTGTTTGGTATTTTGCTCCAAAAATCTTAATATAAGAAAAGCTCAAATAATTTAAATGAAGGTGAGAAAATTTTATAATGTAGAATTTCCAGATGTAGATGATCCTCTGGAGGATAGTTTGTTTTGCAGATAAGTACAGTATTTTTTAAGACAAAAGTGTCTGTACTGAGAACGAATTAAAGTTATGGATATAACATCAGTAACCAAGTCAACAATAGTC
Organism: Bos mutus; assembly: GCF_027580195.1. NCBI lineage: Eukaryota > Metazoa > Chordata > Mammalia > Artiodactyla > Bovidae > Bos > Bos mutus. The sequence continues at coordinate 46,596,120 of NC_091633.1, read as the reverse complement.
CAGCTATGGAAAAAATATCCATTGTTTTCTTGTTGTTATTATCTTTATGCCATAGATAATAAAAGGTTAGGCAGTCCTAAATTTCCCACTGTGGTCAAAAAATTAAGACCACAGGACTTTCAAAGTGTTATCTTTTTTATACCTCTAACACTAAAGACAATTTTATTAATTTCACATAAGCCTTTTCACACTTCCAAAACTTCAACTCTGACAATTACTCAAACATATGTGTGTGTGTGCTAAGCCGCTTCAATCATGTCTGACTCTTTGCGGCCCTATGGAGTGTAGCCCTCCAGGCTCCTCTGTCCATGGAATTCTCCAGGCAAGAGTACTGGAGTGAATTATCATGCCCTTCTCCAGGGAATCTTCCTGACCCAGGGATCAAACCCACATCTCTTATGTCTCCTTCATTGGCAGGCAGGTTCTTTACCTCTAGCACCATCTGGGAAGCCCTCTCAAACGTGGGCTTTGTGCAAATCAAATTTTCTGCATTTTGAATTAAAAAAAAAATACCTGTCAAGATAATTTTTTAGAATACTTTACCTTCATACCATTGTGTTAGAAGTCACCATGAGATCTTAACTTGACACATTATTTTCTAAAACAAACAGAAGTAAAAGAGCTTCCTAGTTGATTTGCAAAACACACTTCTAAATACTGTTACAATATTACACAATTGCATTGTAGTGACCTGCATTCAGTTACATATTCAGCTAATATGTGATAATTTTATTAGAGATATGCTTGTCATTTCTATTATTGCAGAGTAACACAGTTGTGCCTGCTGTATTTCAGCAATGATCCTTCAAGTCTCACAAAGAAACACTTGAGAATGAAATAGCAGAATATTATTCTTGTATGTGTAAATATCAGGTTTTCTAGGGGGGAAAAAAACTTGTATGTTCCTGATGATTTCTACCCACCTCCTGTGTTTGGACATCTAGGGAGGAGAGTTTTGCTTGTGTTCTTATCCTCATGCACAGAAATGCTCAGAGTCTTTGTGTGCCTGTTGTCCAATTCTCTCTTGTCTCTTGTTCGCTATCTGACCATGTGGTAGATACCACAACCATTCATCAAAGTGTACTTTTGTGACTATTTCTATAACGTCAAGTCTCAGCAATTTTTTCTTTACTAATATATAAATTCTGTGAATATTGACCACCTAAGACAATGGCACCCCACTCCAGTACTCTTGCCTGGAAAATCCCAGGGGCAGAGGAGCCTGGTAGGCTGCAGTCCATGGGGTCGCTAAGAGTCGGACACGGCTGAGCGACTTCACTTTCACTTTTCACTTTCATGCACTGGAGAAGGAAATGGCAACCCACTCCAGTGTTCTTGCCTGGAGAATCCCAGGGACGGGGGAGCCTGGTGGGCTGCCGTCTATGGGGTCGCACAGAGTCGGACACGACTGAAGTGACTTAGCAGTAGCACTAAGGGCTTCCCTGGTGGCTCAGAGGTTAAAGCGTCTGACTCCAATGCAGGAGGCCGGGGTTCGATCCCTGGGTCGGGAAGATCCCCTGGAGAAGGAAATGGTAACCCACTCCAGTATTCTTGCCTGGACAATCCCATGGACGGAGAATCCCATGGACGGAGAAGCCTGGTAGGCTACAGTCCACGGGGTCGCAAAGAGTCGGACACAATTGAGCGATTTCACTTTCACGTTCACTAAGAGGCTTAAAGAGGAATTAGAGAACTGATAACCTGGAGGGCTACAGTCCATGGGGTACAGAGTCGACCCCATTACACATGCAGAAAACCCCTCATATATTTGTTTTGTTCTTAACCATACAAAGGATGAGATGATGAACTTAGGAAAGCTAGGTTTTTATTCTCTTTTGCTTGGCCAGTATTGAGTAATAATAGTGAATAATGCTGATTTAAAGTCTTAACATTATTTATTCTTAACAAACATATCACTCTTTGTATTTCATTATACCAATCGTGACTTTAGTTTCCTATGTGCCCCCAAATATACATAAAATACTACCTGTAAATATTTCCTTCAGGTATTTTCATCCAAAATCTCCTTAAGCCCCTATTGTTTACATTTACTGAAGTTACACTAATAGAGATTACAGTATTTGTTTTTATATACAATTTATATACAAATTAATCCCTTAAACTCACACTGCTGAGATGCATGCTAAATTGCCTTTATGGGTTGTAAGATAATTTGAATCTAATGCCACCGAACATATCAGTCCTATTATTGACAGTTTGCTTATATTTGAGTGTATATTAAATTGAACATATATTCCTGAACATTTAAAATTTCAGATTTTCTTTACAAAGAAATATATCACTTTAGAGTATAATAGTATACATTTTAGGGTTACTCCTACTATCTGTAAATACCTAGGTGTACTTCATTATATTCCATTCATGTGAAATAAATATTTTAAAAACACTAAAATTTAAATACTTAACATTATAGAATTCCTAGCAATTTTACATCGACACTTTTCAGATTTTTCCACAAATCTACTATCTGACTATCACAACCAACTTGGTGCATTCCAATACTAACTTGCAATGGACTAATGCAGTAGCTTCCAACTTAACTGGTGCCCTCATTCTAGCCATGTTCACTGAAGTGTAGTCTCAGTATCCAGAATAACTTCTTTTAAACCTGAAATGAATATTTTCATCTCAAAACACTCCAGAGCCTTTTTGTTTTCTCGGAATAAAAGTCAAATGTTTTGCTTGCCTAGAGGGTCTCCCCCTCCACCTGTTCTCCACCTCTCTAAACTCATGTCCTATTACTCTTTGCTCACACCAACTTACCACTAGCCATCTACTTTAACCCTCAAGACAGTATGGGTCACAGGGATGCACCTGACCACTTGCTTTGCCTGGGAGAATGTTTCCTAGATATTCATTGGTCTCCATTATTTTCAGAATGCAAATGCCTGGTTTTAAGGTATATAAACTTTCTATTTCCTAATTGTAGATTTCTCTCAAAAAAGGTTGCATAAGTTAAACTCCCATTATTTTTCATTCTCTCACTAATACTTTTAACAAAATGACTAATAAAAATTTTTATCTCAATTTGTTTTCATTGGTATTTCTAGGATGTCTTCATATCCGATATTCATATTCTGATTATCACAATTATATACCCATTCCCAGCAGTGCTTCCTTGATTTTGTTCCTTTCTTGTCCTATGCATATTTGTCAAATATATTATTTATTTCATTAACCATTGGTTTTATTCACAATTCTATTGATTTCTTTTCATCTTTTACTTAAGTAAAATCTCTTTATTTTACATATTTAAATATTTCATTTTTTTTTTTACTTTTTCCTTGAAACTTTAGCTAATTTATTTTTAAAACTATGTGTTCTTCAATAATTGCCTTTAAGTTCCCTCTGAGTGATACTATATCTGTACCTTTTGGATTTTAATATGTAGTATCCTTTTCATTTAGCTACAAGTATATCATAATATTCAATATGATTTTTTTTAATTGAAGGATAATTGCTTTCAGAATTTTGTGGTTTTCTGTCATACATCAACAAGAAGCAGCCATAGGTACACCCATGTCCCCTCCCTTTGTAACCTTTGTGTTTTATCTTGTATTCTGAAAATAAGTCTGATGTCAATTTTTTGAAATTTTTTTTCATTCTTTCAGGGCTAAAATCCTGTAAATATCTGCAAATTTTCTAGGTGGCTTAAAAATAAATGGAAATAAGATTACATTCATATACAGATTATTCTTTCTAATAATCTTATAAAAAATCCTACATATTCACTATTTGTTTAGTTTGCTTCATGTACCGGCTTTTATAAAATTTGTGTTAAATTTTTCTCTGATATGTTTTTTTCTATTATTTTGTCAGTTTTGCCCAATGAATTTTGAACTGATTTGGTTTTTCACACTCTGGGTTATGATATCTTCTTGTTTAGTTTCGTTTTCAAGTTTCCCTCTCTGTAGCTTTCATGCTTTTCTCCTGGATTTCTGTCAGGAATTGGAAATCTATTTTGATACATTTTGTAGCTGTAATTTTGTTATTATATGTCTTTTATATTTCTGGGGTAAACCTTATATGTCTTTCTTGGAACTTGCCTGTATTTAGCACTCCCAATGCAGGGGGCATAGGTTCCACCCCTGGTGAGGGAACTAAGATTCTACATGCCATGTGGCATGGCCAAATGAATTTTCTTTCCTTTATAAAGCTTTTAAATTTTCTTATAAATGATTTAAAGATAGAAATATTCCATTATAATTTTTTAAGGAACTCTTTAAAGCATGTGTCCATGTTTAATTTTTAAGCAGAACCTTTTTTAGTATATACTGAATTTTATGGATCCACTTCTGGAAAGGCATTTCATAAGCCTTTAGACATATATACTTTTAAATATTATTTAGGTGGGCTTATTGTTCCTTGAGCCTCTTGTTTATTACTAACTTCAAAAGAAAGATATCAAGAATAATCTATGTATCATTGCAGACACAATAAAAATCAAGAATTATCACCACTAGTAAAAAAGAAAAAAAAAACTTACAATTTTAATGAATAACTCATATATATGAAAGTTATGATATTTTCCCATAATCTAACCCCAAGATATCACTATCTTAAAACACTGTATGATCATAAAATAACAAATAAAATAACCATATATTAGAAATCTTATCTATATATTCTGCCACCTAAATCTCTTCTTCCCTAGAAATATTGTTGCCTGGAAGCCTCTTCATTGAATGCCACCTATCACTAATCTCTCTCAATGATTCTAAAAATAAATACTCTCAAAATTTTAATCTGTCATTTTGACCATCATTTCTCTACTTAAAAATCATAATAGGTATGCTAGGAAACCATCATCTTTATATAATTTCTCAAGGACATTTGTTAGGAACATAAAAATTTACATTGAATTATTTTTACTCCTTCTATATAAGTCTACTTTTGTAGTCTAAAATAGAAAAAAATATATAGAATACCTGTAAAACTTGATTACTTCAGATTAGCATTTCCCAAGGAAATGAGGACTCCATCTCTTCCATGTTCTCAATGTCCTTCTGTATCATAGTTTGTTAACTACCCAAACCTTAACTCTGAGCCTATTTTTTTCCTCAACCCAAGAATTCCATAACCCATTCACTATCCCAGAGAGGAACCAGAACTATAACATGGAATAAGACACAATCACAGAGATCTTAAATCAGAGTCACAAGCATTATTTGTACTAAATGTCAGAGTCTTATCATAATGTCAAGAAGGAATGCATTAGTGGGAAACACAAATAATCAGTAAAATCAGAAGAAGATAGATCAACCAAAATTAATTAATTAGGAAAAAAAAATTTTCCCAAATCTGATTTGATCATTGGGACAATACAGAGTTTTATGTTACTGACTCAATAAAATGGAGTCATTTTTCTTTATAAGTAAAGTTCAAACAACAACCAATAAGAAAGAGCAAGACTGACATAGAAGTCCATTTCTTACCTAGTTCTTTCAAAATAATATTAATTTAGCCTCTGGCATTTCATAAAAACATTTGATTAACCTTAACTTCTTTATTGTGCATACCCATGCTCATATACACATTTCCATCATAGCGTTGTTTATATTATACTTTTTCAGGGAACAATAATCATAAATATTTTATTTAATTTAATCAGCCTCCTATGAGAATGCTTAGAGGAGATAAACCCTTATTACATGCTATTGTTGTTTTATTTAATAATGATGATGTAAAGGAATTAGAAATAAACATCAAACACTTGCTATAGGAAAACATGTTTCCTGTTTAGAGGCAGTATTCTCCTACTGATTAAAATTAGAAGTAGTCTATTTGATAGTAGTTTTTTATGAAAGCTTTTATGGAAGTGTTTTATAAAACTTAAATTATTGAAATTGACAAAAGTCACCATATCCATAGCTGATTCATGTCGGTGTATGGCAAAAACCATCATAATATTGTAAAGTAATTATCCAATTAAAATAAATATATTAATTTAAAAAACTCACTCTGATAAAGATCAAAACACAATCAGAATACTTTACCAATCAGTGCTGGTCTACTTTTAAAACTTTGAAAGATACTATATTTTACATGTTTAGTAAAAAATTGAGAATAAATTTTGACATGATAAATTAAAATGATTAACAGAAATTTATTTTATAACAAAAGCAAAAGAGAGATAGAAATCTTGAACAAGGGTGATCCATCTTTCAGATTTCTTTGATGAGTACATTTTCCTTAATCATGGATTTTGTAATTTTGCAAAAGCCTTCTCATTTGAATCATTGCCTGTCTTACAGTATTGTTAACCTACTAGTCTTATTATATCACTTTAGGTAAAATTATAAGGAAAATATGCTGTTACGACCAATAAATTATTTTAATATAGAGAACAAACAAATCTATTTAAATTTAAATTCTTCATGTATGTTTAATCATACATATATAACACAGTTTATAGTTCATGGTATCTACATCAATCACATTTCAGAAATTATTTCTCACACTTCATAACATTTTATGGAAACATTGTAACAGAACTTTTTAAAAAGTCTCATAAATAGAAATACTTTAAGTATATTAACTTTCACTTTTTATGTATATCATTTTGGAAGTTTCAAGTGTTTTTATGGAAAGAAAGAACCTTTTGTCAGTGGCATGAATCTCTTTCTGGCTTTTAAACATTTTCTATAAACAGTGCTACTGCTTTTATTTCACAATCTTTTAGCACAAGAAAATCACACAAATGTCCCTGTGATTAACACATAATGCTCATCACACAGAGAACCCAAAATTCATTCTATTTATGGAAAAGCTTGCTTTTTCTATAATACTCACAAAATAGCTTTTCAAAAAAAAAAAAAAAAAAAGTCCTGAATTTTGCTTTCCTGTCATTCAGAACAGTACTCTACATAGTCTTTGTCTCTTTAAAAAAAAAAAGTGGTAACATTTACATTTTAGAAGATAAAATGTACACATTTTATGTTTACAAATTTAAGAAGACTTTACAGAAATCTAAACCTCTCTTCCCTCCTGGCTCAGTCAGTAAAAAGTCTGCCTACAATGAGGGAGACCCTGTTTCAATCCCTGGGTCAGGAAGATCCCCTGGAGAAGGAAATGGCAACCATCTCCAGTATTTTTGCCTAGAGAATTCCATGGACAGAGGAGTCTAGTGGCTATAGTCCATGGGGTCACAAAGAGTTGGACACTAGAAAAAAGAGTCAGAAATCCAAATTCTTCAGAGACTTATAATGGTGTCTTATTCCAATATTTTTGGTAGAAGCATTAGAATATAAAGCAATTTAATTCTATAAGGTACAGTGAGTTCATTGTCATCTTTGTATAATACTGTCTTAAATGCATATAAAGTATGTAAACAGATAAAATTTAATTTTAGAGTTTTATTGAAAATAATAAAAAGAACTATCAGAATGTTTAAGATTTATAATAATATAAATAACCAAGATTGAGAGGAGAGTATGAATAATTACTACCAAGATAATATGCATATTTCATTTTTTCAGTTAGGATTTCTATGAGTAACGTCTGAATTTGATTAATCAAGAAATGGGGGTCTAAATGTATTCCAAAACTGTATGAAGTGAGTCTACAGAAAAATTAAAAATTTGAAGTACCCCAGGAAAGAGACTAAATACATACATGTACATAAATAGAAACAAACAACTAGCAGACAAAAATCCCATAACCAGAACCAGACACTGTAAATACAATTGAACAGAAAAAAAAGTCAAATAATTTTATAAGCCATTTATTCCAGTTACTAATGCATAATGAATTACCACAAATGTCAAAAAGTAATATACTAGCTGCTTCTAAAGGTCAGGAATTCATGTAGGGTATAGAAGGGATGACTTTTCTATGCCTCATACTTTTTCTTTCATATGTGAAAGGCTGGAAGCTGAAGTCAGGTGAAGTTGAACTTGATTCTAGCTGATTGGTTGGGAAGAACACCTACCCCTACATGTGGTCTCTCCCTGTTACTAAGGTAAGGTAAGTCATTTCAGTCGTGTCCGACTCTGTGCGAAATTTACTCATAATGGGAATATTTCTTGACTTAAAAGCGAGTCAGCTGAAAACTGACTTTCTTTTCAAGGCTTGACCTTCCATCACATCCTACTCAATAGAAACAAATCACCAAGCCCAGCTGGGAAGGAGAATAGATCTCAGTTCTCAGCAAAGCAGTGTCAATATCACATTGTAAGAAGGAATAAAATACAATGATGCAGTTACATTTGAAAAATAAAATCTCCTACAGTTTATTTTTTCTTACAAAGGACAGGTGATTTTATTTTATTTTTAATATAAATTTATTTATTTAAAATATGGAAAAATATGAGCAGCCAATATCAAAAATTAAAAGCAATGAATTAGAAATAGGTATATTGTGTCAATCATAATAAATGAAACTAAAGCAATTCATTTCATTTTTTCTTAGATTGCTTCAAAAGAGAAAAAACTGATAGATAAATATATCACCTGAATAAAAAGTGACTTAGAAAGTAAAAAAACAAATTCAAACAAACAATAACAAAAATAGACCTATAATCACTTTCTGCTCATTTAAAATGATTTTAATGAGATATTATATACTTGTTTTACATATAATTTCTGATTTAAATCAGTTTGAACAGTTTTTGGACAATTAAAACAATAAGTAATGTTTACAGTCACTCATTATCACACAGAGATGGCTAAATACCATTTTATACATAATTAAATCTGATTAACATACATATGTGCATGCCAAGTCACTTCAGACTTTGTGTGACCCCATGGACTATAGCCCGCCAGGCTCCTCTGTCCATGGGATTCTCCAGGCAAGAATACTAGAGTGGGTTGCTATTCCCTTCTCCAGGAGATCTTCCCAACCCAGGGGTCGAATATGCCTCTCTTAGGCCTCCTGCATTGGCAGGCGTGTTCTTTGCCACTAGGGCCACCTGGGAAGCCATACGAAATAAGTATTATTGTGAATATTATTTTACAAATGTGCAAAATGAAACTAAGGCATATTGAGTAATTGGTAAAGAGTAATTTAAATCTTGATCTGGCTCACAGAGTTAGTAGCTATTATTTTATATAATAGTTATTATAGATGATTCTTAGCGATAAAATTTTTCATGTACCAATTGCACATTAAAGTTGACAGGTGATGTTTTATCTGGTTCAGATATCTCTGTTTAACTATTCACATTCATAATATATATAATCCAATGACAAATTTTGACACAAGATTTGTTTGAACTATGAAAAAAATTCTATTTGAAAAATATTTGCATTTTTCAAAATACTTTGCCTTCTTTCAATTCTAGATCTAAATTAATCATGGCACTTTCTTTTCATGATACTACTTAACACTTCATAGCATTTAGTTTTAAGGAGTAAATCTAAAGTTATTCAAGACTTTTCTTTTGCATTCTGTATAGTGCCAAGAACTCTGTGGGTGTTAAATAAGAATTAATTGGTGTCAATGGCAATAATGACTTCTATTATCCCCTTAAATATTGATACCATTAAAAGCATGATATTTAACTGGGTATAATTTTATTTATAATTTTTAATAAGAGGTGATTTAATATGAAACAGCCTTTTCAGGTAAATTAAAGTAGAATATTAGCATAGAGTATGGTAATTACTTTACTGTATGGTAATCCTAATAAATTGAATTTGCAATTATCCACACCAATGCTTGGTGAAGGATACTTGGTAGGCAATCGCAGGTACTAATTAGGTAAATCTTTTAAAGTTTAAGGTATAATCCCACATAAGAAAGGTGACATGGTAAAAAGAATAGCGGGCTTGAAAAAAATCAACCTGGCTGTGAGTGTCAGATCCATTATTGTAAGTGGAAGATTTTGATCATAGTATTTAGTCTTCAGACACATTTATTTACTTACCAATAATGGGAATAATTAAACCAAGCCTCCCAAGTTAATACTTATGTCTAAATAAATTCACCAAACAGATTACTAAATTAATAAAAATGTACAGCCATAGTAAAATATAACTGGAGGTTTTACTAAGATTCTAAAGTATAACAATGGAGTGTATGATGACCAGAAAGAGGGAAGAGGAAGGTGAGGGCTTAGGATTGGACACTAAGGTAGAGAGTCTCTGAGGAATTGACAGATACTCTAAGAACTGAAAAGTAAATAAGGTCACTCAGTCACATGAAATATTGCACACGAAGCTTTCCAAGTGACATAAATAGTCAGCACCATGGACAAAGGGAGAAAAAAACTCTCCTTAATCCAGGAAGAGAGCAAGAAGCAATATTAGTAGAAAAGCTCAAGGATGTTGGAGAGGAGAGTTCAATAAGGACGTTTTGGAGAAGATAGGGGACACAAAATTGAGATGGAGTGAATGATGAGCTAGGAGGAAAAATGAAATAACCACAAGCTAGAAGCATTTCTTTGAAGATGTTTATAGAGATCAACAGCAACGTTGACAAGAACAGTCCAGGGGGAGTTTGCAAACCGATGATAAATTTCAGTGGTTTAAATGGTGGATGAGGTATATTTCTTTCTGAAATTATTCAGAAGAGCAACCTGAAATCTTTCTTTATATCCAATATATAGAAGATGAAATTAAAAATACAACAAATTTCTCTTACATGGTTAGCTGACAGCAACCATATTACTGCAAGAATCAAAGCACATCCTAGAGCTAAGAAGCTGATGGTTGAGGTGTTTATGGATGGGGCTGAATGTTGGGTTTGGCCTTCTTAGTAGCCAAGAGGCTTGGAAATTTAGAACAATATGAGTAAATCAGATGAAGTTTATCAATGTAGGAGGTTGAAACCAAGACTACAAAATAAAACTTTGACCTTCCAAGGCCTAATTGACTAATGGGAGGAGAGACTGGCTGACTTACACATAGAGATAGGAAGACAGCAGAAATTTTTTCTCTAAATTTGACCATTTCAGGATATAGCAGTTCAATTCAGTTGCTCAGTCGTGTCCAACTCTGTGACCCATGAATCACACCACTCCAGGCCTCCCTGGCCATCACCAACTCCCATAGTTCACTCAAACTCATGTCCATAGAGTCGATGATGCCTTCCAGCCATCTCATCCTCTGTCGTCCCCTTCTCCTCCTGCCCCCAATCCCTCCCAGCATCAGAGTCTTTTCCAATGAGTCAACTCTTCGCATGAGGTGGCCAAAGTATTGGAGTTTCAGCTTTATCATCAGTCCTTCCAATGAACACCAAAGACTGATGTCTTTTAGAATGGACTGGTTGGATCTCCTTGCAGTCCAAGGGACTCTCAAGAGTCTTCTCCAACACCACAGTTCAAAAGCATCAATTCTTTGGTGCTCAGCTTTCTTCACAGTCCAAATCTCACATCCATTCATGACCACTGGAAAAACCATAGCCTTGACTAGACGGACCTTTGTTGGCAAAGTAATGTCTCTGCTTTTTAATGTGCTATCTAGGTTGGTCATAAGCTTCCTTCCAAGGAGTAAGCGTCTTTTAATTTCATGGCTGCAATCACCATCTGTAGTGACTTTGGAGCCCAGAAAAATAAAGTCAGCCATTGTTTCCACTGTTTTCCCATCTATGTCCCACGAAGTGATGGACCAGATGCCATGATCTTCATTTTCTGAAAATTGAGCCTTAAGCCAACTTTTTCACTCTCCTCTTTCACTTTCTTCAAGAGGCTTTTTAGTTCCTCTTCACTTTCTGCCATAAGGGTGGTGTCATCTGCATATATGAGGTTATTGATATTTTTCTCACAACCTTGATTCCAGTTTGTGCTTCTTCCAGCCCAGAGTTTCTCATGATGTACTCTGCATATAAGTTAAATAAGCAGGGTGACAACATACAGCCTTGACGTACTCCTTTTCCTATTTGGAACCAGTCTGTTGTTCCATGTCAAGTTCTAACTGTTGCTTCCTGACGTGCATACAGGTTTCTCAAGAGGCAGGTCAAGTGGTCTGGTATTCCCATCTCTTTAAGAATAGTCCACAGTTTATTGTGATCTACAAAGTCAAAGGCTTTGGTATCGTCAATAAAGCAGAAATAGATGTTTTTCTTAAACACTCTTGCTTTTTTGATGATCCAACAGATGTTGGAAATTTGATCTCTGGTTCCTCTGCCTTTTCTAAAACCAGCTTGAACATCTGCAAGTTCAGGGTTCATGTATTGCTGAAGCCTGGGTTGGAGAATTTTGAACATTACTTTACTAGCGTGTGAGATGAGTGCAATTGTGCAGTAGTTTCAGCATTCTTTGGCATTGCCTTTCTTTGGGATTCAAATGAAAACTGACCTTTTCCAGTCCTGTGGCCACTGCTGAGTTTTCCAAATTTGCTGGCATTTTGAGTGCAGCACTTTCACAGCATCATCTTTCAGGATTTGAAATAGTTCAACTGAAATTCCATCACCTGCACTAGCTTTGTTCGTATAAACACTTTCTAAGGCCCACTTGACTTCACATTCCAGTATGTCTGGCTCTAGGTGAGTGATCACACCATTGTGATTATCTTGGTCATGAAGATATTTTTTGTACAGTTCTTCAGTGTATTCTTGCCACCTCTTCTTAATATCTTCTGCTTCTGTTACGTCCATACCATTTCTGTCCTTTATGGAGCCCATCTTTGCATGAAATGTTCCCTTGGTATCTCTAATTTTCTTGAAGAGATCTCTAGTCTTTCCCATTCTATTGTGTTCCTCTATTTCTCTGCATTGATCGCTGAGGAAGGCTTTCTTATCTCTCCTTGCTATTCTTTGGAACTCTGTATTCAGATGCTTATATTTTTCCTTTTCTCCTTTGCTTTTCATTTCTCTTCTTTTCACACCTATTTGTAAGGCCTTCCCAGACAGCCATTTGCTTTTTTGCATTTCTTTTACATGGCGATGGTCTTGATCCCTGTCTCCTGTAAAATGTCACGGACCTCGGTCCATAGTTCATTAGGCACTCTATCTATCAGATCCAGTCCCTGAATTCTATTTCCCAGTTCCACTGTATAATCATAAGGAATTTGATTTAGGTCATACCTGAATGGTCTAGTCATTTTCCCTACTTTCTTTAATTTCAGTCTGAATTTGGCAATAAGGAGTTTATGATGTGAGCCACAGTTAGCTCCTGGTCTTTTTTTTTTGCCTACTGTATAGAGCTTCTCCATCTTTGCCTTCAAGGATATAATCAATCTGATTTCAGTGTTGACCATCTGGTGATGTCCATGTGTAGAGTCTTCTCTTGTGTTGTTGGAAGAGGGTGTTTGCTATGACCAGTGCATTCTCTTGGCAAAACTCCGTTAGCCTTTGTCCTGCTTCATTCCGTGTTCCAAGGCAGATTTGCCTATTATTCCAGGTGTTTCTTGACTTCCTACTTTTGCATTCCAGTCCCCTATAATGAAAAGGACATATTTTTGGGGTGTTAGTTCTAAAAGGTCTTGTAGGTCTTCATAGAACCATTCAACTTCAGCTTCTTCAGTGTTACTGATTGGGGCATAGGCCTGGATTACTGTGATACTGAATGGTTTGCCTTGGAAATGGACAGAATTCATTCTGTCATTTTTGAGATTGCATCCAAGTACTGCATTTTGGACTCTTTTTTTGACCATGATGGCTACTCCATTTCTTCTGAGGGATTCCTGCCCACAGTAGTAGATATAATGGTCATCTGAGTTAAATTCACCCATTCCAGTCTATTTTAGTTTGTTGATTGCTAGAATGTTGACATTCAGTCTTGCCATCTCTTGTTTGGCCACTTCCAATTTGCCTTGATTCATGGACCTGACATTCCAGGTTCCTATGCAATATTGTTCTTACAGCATCAGACCTTGTTTCTATCACCAGTCACATCCACACCTGGGTATTGTTTTTGCTTTGGCTCCATCCCTTCATTCTTTCTGGAGTTAATTCTCCACATATAACAATTACTAATATCATTATGTGAGCACTGTTTTAACCACAATACCTTGGTAGAGCAGACACAGGTCAAAAATGGAAACCAGAACAAGTTTTACAATTTTGTTGCTCAGAGTTTCCTATGGAGAACAGAGCACATAAATGGGCCCAGTTAGAGAAAGGACTGGGATTGTCTACAAAGCAGAGAGAGAGAAAGAAACTGTGAACAACCTTCCTTCCTTGTGGTTTCTAAATGCAGGAAGGATCAAAATAGGGTAAGAACTCGTAGAATTGGCTAATTTAAATAAGTTTATTGGTCCCTGGGGCACAGGGCCTGTCTCCTGTTGTCCCGTATTTGACCCTTCTGGTGATTACAGCAGTGGTATCCTGGCCGGAGTATGAAACTGCAGTAATGGAGGAGGTTAAACTATAGATTAAATAAACTGCTCAAGGGCATGGACTGGCCTCAGGCCAAGACCTTAAAATTAATACTTAAGATAGCATTAAAGCAAACAAAACACTGTATTGCAATCATACAGTATAAATAAAAATAGATGGTACCTCACTATAATATTACAAAATTATAGAACAACAAAGGCAGAAGAGCTGTAATCAAGATTGCTGGGAGAAATACCAATAACCTCAGATACACAGATGATACCACCCTATGGGAGAAAGCAAAGAACTAAAGAGCCTCATGATGAAAGTGAAAGAGGAGAGTGAAAAAGCTGGCTTAAAATGCAACAGTCAAAAAATGAAGATGATCGCATCCAGTCCCATCACTTCATGGCAAATAGATGGGGAAACAGTTGAAACAGTGACAGACTATTATTTTCTTGGGCTCCAAAATCACTGCAGTGACTGCAGCCATGAAATTAGAAGATGCTTGCTCCTTGGAAGAAAAGCTGTGACCAATCTAGACAGCATGTTAGAAAGCAGAGACATTACGTTATTGATAAAGTTCTGTCTAGTCAAAGCTATGGTTTTTCCAGTAGTCATGTATGGATTGAGAATTGGACTATAAAGAAAGCTGAGCATGGAAGAACTGATGCTTTCAAACTGTGGTGTTGGAGAAGACTCTTGAGAGTCCCTTGGACTGCAAGGAGATCCAACCAGTCCATCCTAAAGGAAATCAGTCCTGAATATTCATTGGAAGGATGGATGCTAAAGCTGAAGCTCCAATATTTTTTCAAGTGATGTGAAGAACTGACTCATTGGAAAAGACCCTGATGCTGGGAAAGATTGAAGGCAGGAGAAGGGGATGACAGAGGATGAAATGGTTGGATGGCATCACCGACTCGATGGATGTGAGCTGGAGCAAACTCCGGGAGTTGGTGATAGGGAAGCCTAGTGTGCTGCAGTCCATGATGTCGCAAAAAGTTAGATATGACAGAATGACTGAACTGAACTGCAAGGAAAAAAAATCTCACATGCACCCAGAGAAGAAACATGAGAAAGGTACAAGAAAAATGAAACTTATACTAGTTAATAATTTGCAAAGGCAATAATATTAGTTGGAAAAAATAAAATTGCATCTCCAAAGTATAAGACACAAAAACCCTTAATCTTCAATTCAGTGTGACTGTACAAACTGTTTGAAAAGTCTCTTTCAATGGGCATAAAAATAAGATAAAATTCAAATACTAGGGAAAAAAACATGTTGAAAAAATCTCAGAGCTCAAAGCATTTTAATTTGAGTTAGTTTGAAGGATCATAGGGACAGTGATGAAAAATAATTGTAAAAGAAAATAATACAAATGAAAACAATAATAATTATAATGATACTATTTAGAGAAAGAACATAATGACAGCTTATCTATGCAAAGACTAAACATAGACTAGAAGTAAAGAAAAGACACAAATAATTTCCAAAATAAAAATGAATTTCATATGAATCAGAAAGAACTTTAAAATAAATATAAGACTATATACAGTATTTGGAAATAAATGAGAAACTTACATAAAACTTACATTTTCAAAGAATGTTTTTTACCTAGGTGAAAGACAAAGTAGAAAAGTAAAGTAGTAATATAACTATTAATGTAACTAAATGAATCTTTGAAACTCACACACACACACTGGCAAATGACAGGCCAAAATATTTAACAAAACAGATTTCAAAAAATTCAAGGAGTTACTATTTAAAAAGCAAATAATCTGGGAGAAGAAACAGACAAAATTCTCTTCAATAGTTTTTTTTTTTTCCTGATACTATTTAACTATGAGATCAAAACCAGGCAAGAAAAGTGCGAAACAAAAAATTCAGCTAATCTCCCAGATGATCATCTCTAAGTCTTATACACATTGCAAAACAGTTCTCATGAAGAAATTCCATTTATTTATGAAAGACTTTTAGCAAACTAGAAATAGAAGAAAATTCTTTAATCTGATGGATACTTGTCTATTATCACAAAACAACAAAGAACCATTACAAAAAATGCATATTAAAATTCCCATAAGAGCCCAAAATTGCTAAAAGAGGCAATCCAAATTATCAGAATAAATAAAGATCAGGTAAACATAAATTGCAGTCATGAAATATAATAGTACACTTCCAGAAGGCAATGGCACCCCACTCCAGTACTCTTGCCTGGAAAATCCCATGGACTGAGGAGCCTGGTGGGCTGCAGTCCATGGGGTCGCTGAGAGTTGGACACGACTGAGCGACTTTACTTTCACTTTTCACTTTCATGCGTTGGAGAAGGAAATGGCAACCCACTCCAGTGTTCTTGCCTGGAGAATCCCAGGGATGGGGGAGCCTGATGGGCTGCCGTCTATTGGCTCACATAGAGTTGGACACGACTGAAGCGACTTAGCAACAGCAGCAGCAGTTGAAAAATACATCAAGATGTTTGGTAAATCAATTGTTCTTCAAGGGATATGTTCATATTCTCTCAAGAAAAAATGTATATATGTGTTCATTGAAACTTTTTTAACAGTAAACAAGGAAAAATTTAATTTAAAAGGATGGATTTACACTTTTATAAATAAAATGGAGCGCTATATAGAAATGAAAACAAATGAGAGTTACATGTATCAAGGAAGATACACAGATCTGTACACCATCAGAAAATGAATATTACTTCATATAAGTTAAGATATAACAATAACATGATAAAAAGCAATCTCTCACATTGTTTATTTAACAAAATTCAATGTCTAATAAGACAATTTAATGTTGTCATATTGAAGTGCTTAGTAATCCCACTTCCCTCGATATGAGTAAGTTGCTCAAAAGAGCATGGCATAGTATAGTTTATCTTTCAAATAGAAAACCTAGCTCTAGTTTCCTTTTAGTTTCTTTAGGAGAAAAAAAAGTGTTTGATTTCTTCTCTAAGCAGAAGTCAATGTGATGAATGAATGTCTCTATTATTAAAATTTTTGCTTCAAAAAAAAAGAAATATATGAACTATCAGGCCATGTAAAGACATGATGGAGCCATGGAATGTCACCAGAAACCTTAAATTTCTAGGTGAGAGAAACCAATCTGAAAAGGCTATATACTGTATTATGCAATCTATATGACATTATAGAAAAGGCAAAACTATTAGAAATAGTAAAAGGTCAGTGACTCCAAGAGGTTCTGGGACAAGGAAGGGAAGGATAAATAGATGGGAGAGACGACTTTTAGGGCATTGAAACTACTCTGTGTAGTTTCAATTATGTGCACCATAATGGTGCATACATGCCATCAAGTATCTGTCAAACCCATGGAACTGTACGTACAGAGTGAATTCTAATGCAAACTATCGACGTTAGTAATAATGTGTCAACATTATCTCATCAATATTGGTTCATCACTTGTGACAAATGTACAACACTAATGTAAGATGCTAATAATAGGAGAAATTGGGAGAGATGGGAAGGGAATATACAGGAGCTTTACAAGTCTTGCCTTTTCATACCATTCATACTGTTCATGGGGTTCTCAAGGCAAGAATACTGAAGCGGTTTGCCATTCCCTTCTCCAGTGGACCACATACTGTCAGAACTCTCCACCATGACCCATCCATCTTGGGTGGCCCCACATGGGATGGCTTAGTTTCACTGAGTTAGACAAACTGTGTTTGCTGTGATCAGATTGGCTAGTTGTCTGTGATTGTGGCTTCAGGAACCGGAGATCAAATTGTCAACATTCGCTGGATCATCAAAAGCAAGAGAGTTCCAGAAAAACATCTATTTCTGCTTTATTGTCTATGCCAAAGCCTTTGACTGTGTGGATCACAATAAACTGTGGAAAATTCTGAAAGAGATAGGAATACCAAACCACCTGACCTGCCTCTTGAGAAACCTGTAGGCAGGTCAGGAAGCAACAGTTAGAACTGGACATGGAACAACAGACTGGTTCCAAATAGGAAAAGGAGTACATCAAGACTGTATATTGTCACCCTGTTTATTTAACTTCTATGCAGGGTACATTATGAGAAACTCTGGGCTGGATGAAGCACAAGCTGGAATCAAGACTGCTGGGAGAAACATCAATAACTTCAGATATAAAGATGGCACCACCCTTATGGCAGAAAGTGAAGAAGAACTAAAAAGCCCCTTGATGAAAGTGAAAGAGGAGAGTGAAAAAGTTGGCTTAAAGCTCAACATTCAGAAAACTAAGATCATGGCATCCGGTCCCATCACTTCAAGGCAAATAGATGGGGAAACAGTGGAAACAGCGGCTGACTTAACTTTTCTGGGCTGCAAAATCACTGCAGATGGTGATTGCAGCCATGAAATTAAAAGATGCTTACTCCTTGGAAGGAAAGTTATAACCAACCTAGACAGCACGTTAAAAAGCAGAGACATTACTTTGCCAACAAAGGTCCGTCTACTCAAGGGTATGGTTTTTCCAGTGGTCATGTATGGATGTGAGAGTTGGACTATAAAGAGAGCTGAGTGCCAAAGAATTGATGCTTTTGAATTGTGGTGCTGTAGAAGACTCTTGAGAGTTCCTTGGACTGCAAGGAGATCCAACCAGTCCATCCTAAAGATCAGTCCTGGGTGTTCATTGGAAGGACTGATGTTGAAGCTGAAACTCCAATATATTGGCCACCTGATATGAAGGGCTGACTCATTTGAAAAGACCCTGATGTTGGGAAAGATTGAAGGCAGTAGAAGGGGACGACAGAGGATGAGACGGTTAGATAGCATCACTGACTCAATGGACATGAGTCTGAGTGAACTCCGGGAGTTGGTGATGGACAGGGAGGCCTGGCATGCTGCAGTTCATGGGGTCGCAAAGAGTTGGACATGACGGAGCGACTGAACTGAACTGAACACATTTTGCTCGATTTTTCTGTAAATGTAAAACTACTCTAAAAAGCAAAATCTATTAGTTTAAAAAAATAGCTACATATACTCTAAAGTGTAGATAAACAGACTCTTTTTATGTAATATAATCACATGGGAATATCCATTAACGAGATGAAAATATTCTCACTAGAGCAAATAATGCTGTCTATTTTTATCAGATCATTGGCAAAAGCAAGCAAATTAATGTGTTCTGCCATGAATATTGTGGGTCCACTTTAAACAATTTCCCGATGAAATGTTTGAGGATGCTTTGAAATAAAATCTTCAATTTTTACATTTGATTTCTTGAGCTGCATATGGCAGGTAAACCAATCCACATTATTATGCACCTAAAACTCTATCATGTCAATTAAAAGACTCATGAGCAAGACACTTAGGGATATTTATAGATACGTGCAGATGGCATTCACATTCATTTTAAGGTCATTTTACTTTCTATCTTACACAGCTGAGAGTCTTTTGACAAGCTTTATTTCTCCTAGGTTCCTATGTCCATCTTTTCTTTTTACCAATAGAGCTCTTTCTTTTACAACTCTCCAACCTGAACTAGTTTTATATTTATCTGTAGACACTATATACAAAAATATTTTTTTCCTGTTTGAATGACTAATTCCTAAGACTTTTCTTCATTCATTGTATAATATCAGATTGTTGTATCTCTTAAAAATAAAACACTGGTGAGAATTTTCCAAGGTTCCGTCCTTAGTAGCCCACATGTTGCTGCTTATAGCGTCAACTTTTTTTTCTTATGAATCCCCCTCTATTTCTTTCCACTCACTTGCACTATGTATTTTTAGTTCTTTTCAGAAAACATTCCAAAAATCACTTGCTCTCTATAATCACTTACTATATGTTAACTGATTGCATTACATATACTCTTTATTTGCTTCTCACTAATCACCTAAAAGCCTATATTAGCCTTTCATTGTAGGCTGCTTTTTAATTAGAATGGAAGTATCATTTTCCATTTTGCTGCTTTTCAATCGCACAAGTTTTCCATTTAAGTTAAGAATGAATATGAAGTAAGTAAACATTTTATTTCTTTTTTACTGGTTTGCTTTCACTCTTCCCTAGAAAATTTTATCTAAACCTCTTTGTACACTGAACAAATAAGTAAGTGATTCTGTTATTCATATAGTTACCATAATTGGATGCAAAGAGGCCATGATATAGTGGTTAAGAATGACAGCAATGAAGTTAGAGTACTTATTAAGTTCATGTCTGGCTCTGTAACTTTTCTAGTATTTCCTCAAGCAAATTACTTCCCTTCCTGTGCTTATGTTTTTAAAGGGGCTAACGCCATCATCTACATTTTAAGGTAGAAAAGAGAAATAAAAGTTGGGTTTACACAATTAAAGTATTTAGCATATTTTCTATGATTGAAAATTGTCCAATACCTGTAAGATATTTTTAGAGGTATAGCTATAATTATTATTGAATGTATATTTTATGTAACACATAACATTGATTCCTGTACTATATAATATTCTCATTTTCTTAGAACTATATAGCCCAGGAGGTGTGTGTCCCTCTTTTTTGAAAGAACCAAGTGGTACAGTGGTAAAGAGTCTGCCTGCAATACTGGAGACACGGCTTTAAACCCTGGGTTGTGAAGATTCCCTGGAAGATAAAATGGCAACCCACTCGAGTATTCTTGTCTGGGAAATCCCATGGCAGTGGAGACTGGCAGGCGACAGTCCATGGGGTTTTAAAGAGTCAGATGTGACTGAGCAACTGAGCACAATGGATACACATTCACCTAGAATTAACCTATTAAAGCAGAATGTTGACTTCTGGAAAAGTTGCTTAAGTCTTTATCACATAAAATGTGACTGGTAATGAAAATGAAATTAAAATTTATTGAATATTACTAAAATGTATAAAGCTTATCTAATACTATTACATGTTATCTCTTTATTTACCAGAGAGAATATGTCGGTGGTGAAGCCAGATTGGGGTTTTGAGAGCCCAAATACTCAATCCCAAATGCTGTCTGAGATGCTATTATGAAAAAATCATATAACAACTTAAAATTCTAAATCTTTGCAACATGGCCAAGCTATAAATAAAATCACTTAGTTTATTTCATTTTCTTTGATCTGAATGGTTAAATTTTTCATTTTTAGCTTTTACTAAGAAGCAAAGTAATAATATCTCTCTTCTCTTGTTCTCGCTTCCTAGTGGCTCGGATGATAAGTAAATTGCCTGGAATGCAGGAAACATGGGTTCAATCCCTAGAGGAGAAAATGGCAAGCCACTCCAGTATTCTTGCCTGGAGAGTGGCATGGCGAGGGGAGCCTGTCGGGCTACAGTCCATAGGGTCACAAAGAGTCTGGACACGACTGAGCAACTAACAGTTTCATTTTCACTTTCTCTCTTGTTCTAATTTAGATCTGCATTACACCACCTCTACTAAACAACTGCTGAAAGGTCATTTACCTTGTGAGCATTTCTCGGCATTCTGGCCTGTAGTAGACCTATGTACATAAACTATGTGGACAATGATGTTTTCAAAAATGTATTATTAGTGTTATAACATTTTAATATTATATTATGTTTTTAATAGGATCCACATTAATAGTCTAATTTGAGTTTTTAAGTAAAGCTGTTTTTGCTATAGCTCTACATATCTACAATCTAACTCTTCTTTTTTTTATGGCTTCTATTACTTTAATGCCACCAATAATATTAAATTATTCTAGTGAGAATTATCTTCTACTTCGAAATTATCATCTGCTTCTCATTCTTTCTACACATTAGCTACCAAACTCTCTAAGGTACCTATGAAATTCCCATGTTTACTGTTTTACTGGTCTGTATCTGTAATACTGGCCCATGTTTATGCTTTTTTAATAAAACTCTTGTTTTATGAAACAAGAGTTTAGTAAAATAAAATAAAATAAACTCAGTCTACCTACTCTCATATCCTTCTTCCATATCACCAACAGGCCCTAGCATACCATTGCCAAAACAAGTTTCTTCTAAATTTGTCATACAGTGAGTGCCCTCATGTGTTTTAAAATCCATGAATGGTGAAACCTAACAATAAGTCCTGATAGAACAAACTTTCATACTTTTAGTTATGCCCCATATCTAAGGAGTCTGATCTCTCCTAAATGAAAATTTTATTTTAAATGAAAAATAAGGCTCTACCATTCCAGGTGATTTCTCCCATGTTTTAGGATAGTCCTGCAGCTTATCTTATTCTCTCTAAGCCTTTTAAAATATACAGAATGAAGTCAGGTAGGTTGATTCCTCCAGTTCCATTCTTCTTTCTCAAGATCGCTTTGGCTATTCGAGGTTTTTTTTGTATTTCCATACAAATTGTGAAATTATTTGTTCTAGCTCTGTGAAGAATACTGTTGGTAGCTTGATAGGGATTGCATTGAATCTATAAATTGCTTTGGGTAGTATACTCATTTTCACTATATTGATTCTTCCAATCCATGAACATGGTATATTTCTCCATCTATTAGTGTCCTCTTTGATTTCTTTCACCAGTGTTTTATAGTTTTCTATATATAGGTCTTTAGTTTCTTTAGGTAGATATATTCCTAAGTATTTTATTCTTTCCATTGCAATGGTGAATGGAATTGTTTCCTTAATTTCTCTTTCTGTTTTCTCATTATTAGTGTATAGGAATGCAAGGGATTTCTGTGTGTTGATTTTATATCCTGAAACTTTACTATAGTCATTGATTATTTCTAGTAATTTTCTGGTGGAATCTTTAGGGTTTTCTATGTAGAGGATCATGTCATCTGCAAATAGTGAGAGTTTTACTTCTTCTTTTCCAATTTGGATTCCTTTTATTTCTTTTTCTGCTCTGATTGCTGTGGTCAAAACTTCCAAAACTATGTTGAATAGTAATGGTGAAAGTGGGCACCCTTGTCTTGTTCCTGACTTTAGAGGAAATGCTTTCAATTTTTCACCATTGAGGATAATGTTTGCTGTGGGTTTGTCATATATAGCTTTTATTATGTTGAGGTATGTTCCTTCTATTCCTGCTTTCTGGAGAGTTTTTATCATAAATGGATGTTGAATTTTGTCAAAGGCTTTCTCTGCATCTATTGAGATAATCATATGGTTTTTATTTTTCAATTTGTTAATGTGGTGTATTACATTGATTGATTTGCGGATATTGAAGAATCCTTGCATCCCTGGGATAAAGCCCACTTGAACATGGTGTATGATCTTTTTAATGTGTTGTTGGATTCTGATTGCTAGAATTTTGTTAAGGATTTTTGCATCTATGTTCATCAGTGATATTGGCCTGTAGTTTTCTTTTTTTGTGGCATCTTTGTCAGGTTTTGGTATTAGGGTGATGGTGGCCTCATAGAATGAGTTTGGAAGTTTACCTTCCTCTGCAATTTTCTGGAAGAGTTTGAGCAGGATAGGTGTTAGCTCTTCTCTCAAGACAGTATGGTACTGGCACAAAGACAGAAATATTGATCAATGGAATAAAATAGAAAGCCCAGAGATAAATCCACGCACATATGGACACCTTATCTTTGACAAAGGAGGCAAGAATATACAATGGATTAAAGACAATCTCTTTAACAAGTGGTGCTGGGAAATCTGGTCAACCACTTGTAAAAGAATGAAACTGGACCACTTTCTAACACCATACACAAAAGTAAACTCAAATGGATTAAAGATCTAAACGTAAGACCAGAAACTATAAAACTCCTAGAGGAGAACATAGGCAAAACACTCTCCGACATACATCACAGCAGGATCCTCTATGACCCACCTCCCAGAATACTGGAAATAAAAGCAAAAATAAACAAATGGGACCTAATTAACCTTAAAAGCTTCTGCACATCAAAGGAAACTATTAGCAAGGGGAAAAGACAGCCTTCAGAATGGGAGAAAATAATAGCAAATGAAGCAACCGACAAACAACTAATCTCAAAAATATACAAGCAACTCCTACAGCTCAACTCCAGAAAAATAAACGACCCAATCAAAAAAATGGGCCAAAGAACTAAATAGACATTTCTCCAAAGAAGACATACAGATGGCTAACAAACACATGAAAAGATGCTCAACATCACTCATTATCAGAGAAATGCAAATCAAAACCACTATGAGGTACCATTTCACACCAGTCAGAATGGCTGTGATCCAAAAGTCTACAAATAATAAATGCTGGAGAGGGTGTGGAGAAAAGAGAACCCTCTTACACTGTTGGTGGGAATGCAAACTAGTACAGCCACTATGGAGAACAGTGTGGAGATTCCTTAAAAAACTGGAAATAGAACTGCCTTATGATCCAGCAACCCCACTGCTGGGCATACACACTGAGGAAACCAGAAGGGAAAGAGACACGTGTACCCCAATGTTCATCACAGCACTGTTTATAATAGCCAAGACATGGAAGCAACCTAGATGTCCATCAGCAGATGAATGGATAAGAAAGCTGTGGTACATATACACAATGGAGTATTACTCAGCCATTAAAAAGAATACATTTGAATCAGTTCTAATGAGGTGGATGAAACTGGAGCCTATTATACAGAGTGAAGTAAGCCAGAAGGAAAAACAGAAATACAGTATACTAACGCATATATATGGAATTTAGAAAGAGGGTAACAATAACCCGTGTATGCGAGACAGCAAAAGAGACACTGATGTATAGAACAGTCTTATGGACTCTGTGGGAGAGGGAGAGGGTGGGAAGATTTGGGAGAATGGCAATGAAACATGTAAAATATCATGTAGGAAACGAGTTGCCAGTCCAGGTTCGATGCACGATGCTGGATGCTTGGGGCTGGTGCACTAGGACGGCCCAGAGGGATGGTATGGGGAGGGAGGAGGGAGGAGGGTTCGGGATGGGGAACACATGTATACCTGTGGCGGATTCATTTTGATATTTGGCAAAACTAATACAATTATGTAAAGTTTAAAAAATAAAAAAAAATAAAAAAATATACAGAATGTTCTTGCAGAGAAGGCAATGGCACCCCACTCCAGTACTCTTGCCTGGAGAATCCCATGGACAGAGGAGCCTGGTGGGCTGCAGTCCATGGGATCACTAAGAGTCAGACATGACTGAGCGACTTCACTTTCACTTTTCACTTTCATGCATTGGAGGAGGAAATGGCAACCCACTCCAGTGTTCTTGCCTGGAGAATCCCAAGGATGGTGGAGCCTGATGGGCTGCCGTCTGTGGGGTCGCACAGAGTCGGACACAACTGAAGCGACTTAGTAGTAGTAGTAGTAGTAGAATGTTCTTGACCTTTTGGGGACCACTATGTCAAAGTTCTGATAGGTATGAATCACAGTAAACCATAACTTTGAAATGAGACAAAACAAAAAAATTATTTGCAACCTATCTTCTGGTAACCAAATATGAGATATGGTTCTAAGCTCAGTTCAGTTCAGTTGCTCAGTCATGTCTGATGCTTTGCAGTCCCAGGGACTGCAGCACACCAGGCTTCCCTGTCCATTGCCAACTCCCGGAGCTTGCTCAAACTCATGTCTATCGAGTCGGTAATGCCATCCAACCATCTCATCCTCTGCCGTCCCCTTCTCCTCCTGCCTTCAATCCTTCCCAACATCAGGGTCTTTTTCAGTGAGTCAGTTCTTCACATCAGGTGGCCAAATAATGGAGTTTCAGCTTCAGTATCAGTCCTTCCAATGAATATTCAGGACTGATTTCCTTTAGGATGGACTGGTTGAATCTCCTTGCAGTCCAAGGGACTCTCAAGAGTCTTCTCCAAAACCACAGTTCAAAAGCATCAATTATTTAGCACTCAGTTTTCTTTATAGCCCAACTCTCACATCCATACATGACTACTGGAAAAACCATACCGTTGACTAGACGGGCCTTTGTTGGCAAAGTAATGTCTCTGCTTTTTAATATGCTGTCTAGTTTGGTCATAGCTTTTCTTCCAAGGAGCAAGCAAGTTTTAATTTCATGGCTGCAGTCACCATCTGAAGTGATTTTGGAGCCCAAGAAAATAAAGTCTCTCACTGTCCACATTTTCCCCATCTATTTCCCATGATTGGACTGGATCTAAGCTGGTGAGGAAAAAAAACAAAAACTAAAATTATACTTCTGATATTTAAAACTTTATAAATTATATATAGATGAATCATATCTTTATGCTACACATTGTATGTTTCCCCCCAAATAATACCAAGAATAATGCTAAAAGGTATCAGAAAAGGGAGAAATCACTTCAGAAAGACTGCCTATGAGCTTCCTGACAAGGTCATGGGATTTAAAGGATTTCTGGATTCAAATAGAAATGCTAAGTATAATCTAAACAAGTTTAAGAAGTCTCATAGATTCACTAAATTATACCAAGAGGACTCTAAAGAATTAATGCAGTTTGATCCTCTCTTATTCAGATTTGCAATAGGAAGGAGTGTTCAAAGATCATTATGTTCTGAAATTACTGTAATGAGGAACCAAAGACAATAATCTGTGCCAAAGAATAAGAATAAAATATATTTTGTGCTTTTTATTTGGTAGTTATCTATGCCCAAAGGAAAGGCATTGGTATGTTGAATGATGAAACATGTTAATGATTATCAGTTGAACACATTGTGTTTGGGATTCAAAATCAGCATAGTTTTTACTCTCATTTGTGGAAACAAAGTAAAATAATTAAGGTGAATAGTTAGGTTCTGCCACTAAGATAAGACTAACAGAAAAATATTAAATTTACTCATATTTTTCTACCTAATACTCTCTTTACACTCTTTATGTTGAGCCTTAAAAAAAATTGAATGCCTGGATAATATTTTGAACCATTGTTAGGAAAAATGTTTTCTCATAACACTGAAAGTGATTCAGAGGTTGGGGTACCAACTTATCACAGTGAGTTTTTATGTACCTTTATGAACACAAAACAATAATGGCCACAGGTAAGACATATTTACTCAAATAATTTCTTGTAAACAGTGTTCACTTAAATAAAGAAGATCAATCTTTAGAAATTAACATAAATAACCCTAACCTATTTTAGGGCTTCCCAGGTGGCCCTAGTGGTAAAGAACCTGCCTGCCAATGCAGGAGGCAAAGGAGACCTGAGTTCAAATGGGTTTGATTCATGGGTCTGGAAGACCCCCTGGAGGAGGGCATGACAACCCACTCCAGTATTTTGTCTGGAAAGTCCCACCAACAGAGGCACGTGGCAGGCTAAGTCCATAGGTCACAAAGAGTCAGATACGACTGAAGTGATTTAGCATTTAGCAACTTATTTTAGAGTTCCATTTAAATTTCAACTTGACATTTGTTTATAATTTGTGTATCTTGTACTTCCCCACATTAGAAAAGAAATATTTTGCCATGAAAATAATTCCACATTTTTCATAAGAAGTGATAAATTATTTGATTGTAAGTTCAGTTGCACAGTATAAATATTTGTGATTTAACACTAAATTAATGGTGCTAAATTCATATTCAAGCTGACTTTGCTGGCTTATAATTAATTGGATACTGTTCAGACTTTAGCTTGCCAATTACTTGACAGAAGGAAAAGTGGAGGCTCACAGTAAGCATATTCTGGCATCAGACTTTCTGAGACTTGCTTCTTTAGAATGTATTCATGGGTACTACCAGATTGCTTTTACTAACAGGATTTCAGAATATATCACAAATAAGATATACATTTGTATCTGTACCATTTTTCTTAAGTTTTAAATCATATCTGTCTCCATGCCATCTGTCGGACACTTGTGAAAGGGATGATTCATTTGCTAAAAAGCCTAAATGTCATCACGTGAGTGTCATGCTCATGTAACATACTTCAAGAGAAATTTATCACCAATAAAGAAGTGTCAACTTAAAATTACTTTTTCTTTATTTCTACTAAATTCATTTTCCTTTCATCTTCTATCCAGTTGATATTTATAATAAGAAATACATTTCAAAATGAATTTAGAAATATAATTTTGGTTGTCCATGAGATTGTTTTATTCTAATTCATCTCAGTTTCTTGAGCAAAAGGAATTAAGTAGAATTACAGTAGTAACTTGATATTTGATAGATCATTTACTCCTCAAAATGAAAATGTTGGACAAAATGAAAAACTAATAATATAGAAATGGGGGCGGGGAAGGGAATGGGTTTCTCTACCAAGGGAATCCAAGAGGCTGATAATGTGGTTTTCAGTCTTTTTATTTTTGTGCAATTTTGTTGTTTATGGAGGAGTTGACATCCATGCCCATCAACTCCTATAATTCATCTAGCATTAAGAATATATTGTTCATAAGCAGCATTGCTTCATTTTTCTTCAAAGAATCACAGAACATGAATTGAAAATTTTAGTCTGACAAAACAGATAGAAGGGTTTATATAAACCCTGAGTTACATTTATATGAATTATAAAAAAAAATTCTGCTTAAAAAGAAAAAATTAAGTTTGTATACTATTTACTGCTCAATAAAAATAAACATAACCACTAATTCATTATATATTATACACATTTAATTACTGAATATACAATAAGGGAAAATTACTATTTTAAACTTTAAGGGCTCAAATTCACTAGAAAATAATTTGTAATAAAATTCATGTATGTTATACATTAATGAAAATTCTATTTTATGATTGCTTGATCTATTTCTCACTTTTTCATATAAATGATTGCTATATTTTTATACTATAAACAAGATTATAGAGATTAGTGGTTTTAAGCAATGCTAATTTAAGAATTTACATTATCTTCTTCCAACTGTTATTGGGAAAGATAAATATATTCTGAAAAAGATGAAAATGTATCCAGTAAATCACTGCATAAGATACATTGCAGTGCTTCAGAGAAAATTATTCTAGATTTTAGGGGAAAATAAACCCAAAGTTTTTAATCTTCTTATACATTAATGTTCCATCAATACCTATCAATTAGTATGTTCATCAGTAACTTTCAACTTTAAAAATTTTTGTATGGTTGCTGAAGCTAACTTTTATTGCACTTAAAAAAAATTACAAATCATTTATAATAAAAATATTCTTTTTTGGTGAATATTTAAAGACAATATTGATTAATGTAATAATAAAAAATGTTGACATGTAACTTGATATCATAAATGGACACATAGTAGGTAAGGAGAAACAAAGATGACCACACTTCCTATGCGAGTATTCTCAAGAGTTTATATCTCTCCATCATGAAAGGGTTTATCTTGCTTCCTATGTTGATGACGAGTGGGTCTTTGACTATTTTAACCAATAGAATACAAGGAAAGCATCACTTTTCTTATGTGCCAGTTATGGATCTACTGCTTATTAGACCTTGACTACCTGCTTTTTTTTTTTTCCCTTGAAATCCTTGCTGTGAGGTGGCAATACCACGCCACCAAGCTGTGGAGAAGCACAAACCCACTGTGTGAGTGATCCGGTTGACAGTCCCAGCTAAGCCCAGCCCCCTAGCATCAATCACCAGCCTTGTGAGTCAGTTATTTTGGAACTGAATTTACAAGCTCTCTGGAGATTCCAAGTGCATTTTCAGAGAGCTATTCTCAATGACACTATGTCTACTCAAGCTCAACCTAAATGCTAAAGCTATAAGAAAATGGTGTAAATCAGGTTTCAATTTCATTTTGATAGATTCATTAGTATTTCTTGAACATTTTCCAATTTTTTTTGAAGTTCATCCATTATGGTTGACACAGAAATAAAAATTATCTGTAACAAACTGATAAAAATCTTAGTTACAGGTTTTTCTATTTTCTTCCACTCTATCTAGCATTTCATCTTTTTTCCCCAAAACTAAGTATTCAATAACATATGTATCATCTAATTTATTTTTTGATGAATTTTTGCTTCTTTTTATTGTCTTGATAATTTTATTTTAATTTTTCCAACTTCTGTGGAGAAATAACAAACCCCTTAAAATTTTATTTTGCATTTTATAATATACAAAATTGTTGATAGTACTATAAAATCATGTACTAAATTTTAACAGCAGTTGGCTTTTGCACTGTCAAACTTTCCATAGCAGTGAATGGGTAGTTGTTATGATCAGTGGCTCATTACATAGTGATCTCTAATTAAGTTATCATAAAACTTTTGTCTTTTAAAGGAGAATGAAAATTATTACTTTGTGATTCATTTCATAGTAAAAATACTCATAGCTTTAAACTGCAATTTTAGCCATATTCTGCTGATACTTAACACAATAGATTACAATAAGTGCTTTATAAATATCTAATTTAAATGAGACTAATAATAGGATTTATTTTTTCAAATATTTCTCTGTAAATGTATCAATTGAAAAAGCAGGTGTTTATTTAACATGCTGTTTAGATCAGTTAGTGTTCTTGATTGTCGTATTTGTTGTTCCTTCATAAGTCAAAGCTATAGATAGAATAACACACTAGTAAAATTAGGATGCTTACTCCTCAGAAGGAAAGTTATGACCAACCTAGACAGCATATTCAAAAGCAGAGACATTACTTTGCCAACAAAGGTTCATTTAGTCAAGGCTATGGTTTTTCCTGTGGTCATGTATGGATGTGAGAGTTGGATTGTGAAGAAGGCTGAGTGCTGAAGAATTGATGCTTTTGAACTGTGGTGTTGGAGAAGACTCTTGAGAGTCCCTTGGACTGCAAGGAGATTCAACCAGTCCATTCTGAAGGTGATCAGCCCTGGGATTTCTTTGGAAGGAATGATGCTAAAGCTGAAACTCCAGTACTTTGGCCACCTCATGCGAAGAATTGACTCATTGGAAAAGACCCTGATGCTGGGAGGGATTGGGGGCAGGAGGAGAAGGGGACGACAGAGGATGAGATGGCTGGAAGGCATCACTGACGCGATGGACTTGAGTCTGAGTGAGCTCCGGGAGATGGTGATGGACAGGGAGGCCTGGCGTGCTGTGATTCATGGGGTCGCAAAGAGCTGGACACGACTGAGCCACTGAACTGAAGTGAACTGAAAATTAGGACAATATGCTTAACTTTCATCTGTGAGAATGTTGCAAAATATTGATTCTGGTTATAATGAAAAGTGAAACTGTTAATTGCTCAATGTGTCTGACTGTGATACCATGGACTGGAGCCCACCAGGCTCCTCTGTCCATGGGATTCTTCAGCTAGAATACTGGAGTAGGTAGCCATTCCCTTCTCCAGTGAATCTTCCCAACCAAGGGATCACACTCAGGCCTCCCTCAACGCATGTAGATTCTTTACCATCTGAGCCACCAGGGAAACCCATTTTGTTATAATGACACTATAATAATATCTGCTAGAAATTTATTATAATATCTATGAAGATAGGTCACATTTAGAATCACTTAAATTATATAAGAAAAACAATTTAAAAATAACTAAGACATCTACTATGTAAATAAATGAAAAATATTAGCAGAAGTGTCATTGTAGAGTATAGCACCTAAACAGCATTCCAAAGTAAGTCTAGAAAAGGTATGGAATAAAAAGTTAGCCCTCAGAGCCAACTAAAGAAGTGGGATGTGCTTATTCTAAGCACTGACTAATAAACAGAATGAAGAGAGGATATTTGATTTGTTTAATGAAGCAAACAGTTTTTTCCAAGAGAATCATAACTGTAAAAAAGTTCAGTAGACAGAGAAAACTAGCTAGGGTTTTGATGTGGAAAAAGGATTCTGATGTTTTAATGAAATATGGAGGAAATAATATAATAAAAAATTAGAGACTCGGACTCATAAGGTGATGATTCTTTGTTATTACATAGAAAGATGACCTAGTAATAGTTATTTGGTTACATTATTTTAAACCTCTGCTTAGAATCTGAGTCATAAGCTAAGACAGTGGTTGTATTTCTGAGTAAGAATCATGTTACCATAGTTTCAGGGTGAAGAAATGTGCAGAATCAGAGTCAAATAATAATAATCAGATAGATATGATATAGAGTGCATCAATTAGGTGTAATATATGTTTTAATACAAATCAAATGTAATCATTATATAGGAAAGTTTGATGTTGTGTGCTATACACATACATAAATCATTTCTCAGTCACTAAAAATATCTATCAAATGTCCTGTCTCTGCTTTTCATATTGTCTTGTATAGCAGATTTCATGATTTCAAGCCAATGTCAAGCATTTAAGAAAGTTAAAACTTCAATCTCATTTTTGATTAAAAGCTCTCCCTCCTTTATTACTATCAATGCCATTGCCCTAAAGAAATTTTGAGAAATGGAATGTGGATGTCTTTCCTTCCTCTATTGAGCTTTCTGACGGATCTCCAGTGTGTTGGGAGCCAAAGAAAAGAAGAAGCAAGAGACAAGTATCCCTTCGTAACCATGTACACTTCTTGAGGAAGTCTGTGAGTTTCTAGGTAATGCTGGATGGCCTCTTGTCAGATGCCTGTCATGTAGAAAATGTGCAATGGCCAGATGACTTTGCATACTACAAGTTCAAACTGTTTGAAGGCTTGTGGAGGGGATCCCCCTGCTGTACAGTTTTAATGAGGGATATCTGTTTAGAGTCTATGTATTTTTGCCCTTCCTTTCCTCTTTTAGCTTTTGGGTGCAGAAGTACACCCAATAGGTTTCTTGGGAAGTCATTTTGTTTATATTTTTGGATGGAGAAATTCTAAGACAGCTCAAAAACCACAGAACTCTTTGGCATTCCTAGAAATGTACTCACCCATGCCAGACCAAAAGGTGCAAATGCATGCTTTCCTACTTCTGAAACATTTACCTTCCACAACCTTTCTCCTCAGCTTCTTTTGGGCTCAGAGAGGCATCAGACATGAGTGCAATTGGTCCTTTACATGAGCAACCTTCAAGTCGGAGAGTCTGATTTCAGGTTCTCCTTTATTCTGGTACCCCAGCCTCTGAATAATTTTCTTTCCATCTCCTCACTTTGCTTCTAAATTTTCCTCATATTCTTTTCTACTTTCTGTTAGGTGTGAATAAATAGGGGTTTGAAATGGTGATCGGGGGATCTGCTTACCTCTTGATCTCAACTCCCTGTAGAAAATGTGCTCCCTTAGTGTCTTTAATTTTAACTTGGATTCATATAAGCCACTATTATGGCATCTAGAAGACTCTAATATTGCATCTTATTTTATATTCTATTTACATATTCAGGAATACCTAGTTCCCAAGATGTTGATTCCATGCTTTTAGTTCATATTTATTGATTAGCTAGTGTCATTCAAGAGAAATGAAATAATTTTCTCCAGGAAGCCTATATTCCAGAGGTAAAAAAACAACCACTACCACAATGAAAAGCAATTCAAAAATGGTTTTAAATTGATTTCATCTTGTAAAGATAACAAAAATAATGTGATAGATAAAAGGTGACTCTGATAACCCTTTGATAGGGTTATCTGGAGAGGTCTTTTGAAGGAATTATATAAATTGAGGTTCCAAAGATGTGGAGAAAATATATATATGAAGATAACACACAAATGCAAATGTCCATAGGAAAAGTAATGATGATATATTTAGGAAAGAGAAAAGCCAGAAGACCATGAGATTTGAGTTTATGGTGTGTGTTATGAACAACGGAATGGCTTAAGAAGTGATCAGATTGGTGGTATTATTTAGGACCCAGTTGATCCTGATGAGGAGTTTAAATTTTATACTAAGTGTAAGGTCATTGAAAGGTGTGAGCAGAGGTATGGAATGACATGATTTATGTTTTGAACAGCAGAATGTATTTTAACAGATGAAGATAAAAGTAAGTAGGATTTTGGAGGAGAAAGGTGATGACAACAAGAACTGGTATAGAAAACGGAGCAAAAAGGAAATAAACAACATACTCCTTAATGTCTTACAGGAGGAACGAACATGGTTTTCTGTGAGTCTGGATGATGGATTAAGGGAAAGAGAAGTATCAGGTGTGAATACAACATTTTCACTTTGGACCTCTGGCTACAGGGTGATGTCATTTACATATTGATAGATAGGAATGAGCTGTCAAGCAAAGTTTTGTGGAGATAAGGAAAAATAAAATAATTTTGTCGTAGATACATTATATCTGAAATATTCAAGTGGAGAAACAAGACTGAATAATATCTTAATTGAAACAAGCATATTAAATGTCATAAATACCAATAAGAAGATGGAAGTAGAATTTAAAATGAATTACCAATGGCCAGTAATAGACTAGCACTGGGGTAACTAAGGATTGCAGATATTTAGTGCTCACACACTCATAGATTGTTCTTCTAAAAACTTAACTAGATACTTAAGGGAGGACTGTGGGAAATTCTGTGTCACCACTGCTCTGGCCTGGCTGGGAAAGGAGAACAGCAGCCACCATAGAAACTCCACCCAAATACATCGTCTTAGCTTCCTTACAGAACACAAGCCTTGATCTACTCTATCAAACTTCTGCAGAGAAACAGATGCAACATCAAACACACATATAAATACACATGCTGACATCTAAAATAAGGCAAGCTTTCCTTCCCACCAACCTTGCTTCTTTATTGGCTTCTGAACTGTGAACAGCCTGTTCAACACTTTCAGCAACAATCACAAGGAAAAACAACAAAATTCTCTCTGCTTTGAGCTAGAGGGTATCAGTGAAACCCATCTGCATTTAAGAGAAAAACAAGGGAAAACAATAGTGAAATACCTCTATGCCTGGTGGAGAAATAGAAACACATGCTAAAATCATCTCTGCATTTGAAGGAAGTGTGAAACATCTGTGAAGGCCACATCCTAAGACACAGTTCATGGTGCCTGGCTAAGACGGAGAAGTAGTCATAACCTCAGAAAACACAAGCCCACACACACACACATCACCATGATCAAAACACAGATAATAAGTGAAAATAGAAGACCCTGATACTGGGAAAGATTGAAGGCAAAAGGAGAAGAGAGTGGCAGACGATGATATGGCTAGTATGATATTCATCATCAACTCAGTGAATATGAATTTGATCAAACACCACGAGACAGTAAAGGACAGGGAAGTCTGATGTGCTACAGTGTCCATGGAGTTGCAAAGAGTTGAACATGACTTAGCAATCGAACAAAAACAAGAGGAACACAACTGTGACAGTTGCAAGAACAGATTCTCTTTGGAGAGCTGTACAAAAAGAAGATCTAGGCCAAGAGAAGAGACACAAATAACATTGGTATGTCTTTTTTCCACCTCTCCAATTTGACCTAAGTTAATCAGGATTTCATAAGGCAATACTTTAGCCATACAGCAACTGCAGTACTTTCTGTCAAGCTAGCATCTTCTTTTCTTTCACTATTTTACATATGTAATATGTTGAAGATATTTTTTTTCAATATGAAAACAATTCTTGGCAAATAAATCTTGTTCACACTGGAAGAAGTATAAGTATAAATCTATTCATCTATTCCACCTTGGTAAAATATATTCTATTAAAGACTGTTTCATTCAGCTTTGCTTCCAATGACGCTAAAACTATATACTCTTAAGATTTAAGTTTAGTTTTTATTATGAATGTTACATGTCCATTTCTTCTTGCTTACTTCTAAATTATATTTTTACATTGCAAAATGCTGCCCTTTGGAAAATTTGAATAAATGGATTTAAAAAGTCAGTGCAACCCATAAAAATAAAAATTCTGTGCCTTTCCCAATTACTTTAGGATTATATAAGATTTTGTAGGATTTATGTTTATCTACATTTAACTTCTCATTCTTCAAAACAGCTTACCTTCAAAACTTCAACTAATATTCAGAAATATGATGAAAGATTAACAGGTGTACCTAATATAATCAAGAAATGAATGTCTATATTTAGCATTGCACTTTTCTGTGTGTATGCATTAAATTTCTTTTAAAAATGCACCAGTATAGCACATATATCAATTGACATAAAGACAACTGTCCTAGAGTAGAACATTTGAAAATCATTTTACTCAGCATATTAATATCTAAAATGATTCAGTAGCAGTGTGTCCAATTTTTAACAATATTTACTTGCAGTCTATCAAAGTAAATATTGCTTTTAAAATTATACAATTAATTCATGAATGTAAAAATATGATTTAAAATCAACTTATAAAAAGTTAAACCAAAAGTTGATTTTAAAATAAATAATACCAATACTTTTTTGAGTACTTATTATGTATTAGGCAAGATTTAGTACTTCAAATAAATTAATTCATTTAATGCTATGATATATTAATGACTTGTTTAGTTTTGCTATCTTTACAATTTAAAAAACTGGGATTAGAAGGTTTAGGAAATTTGCCAAAGATACCAAGGCTATTAAGTGGATGAGTCTGAATTCAAATATAATCAGTGACACTGTAGCCCTCACCCTTAATCCCTGAATTATTTGACTTCATGATTCCCTCCAAATTCATGCTTATTTTACTAATCCATATTCTTTTTTCCTCCTCTAAAGAAACAGTTTGGTGAGTTTATTCCAATATAATTTTGTGCCATATATATACTTATTTATTCAATAAATATATATTGAATTAATTATATGACAGACTTTGTACCAGTCACTGGATTTACAGCACCAAACCAAGCTCTCATTTTATTTATCCTCACAAAGTTTGTAATTTAGCCAGACAATGGACAAATGTCACATAAATGTAAAATTAAAAGAGAAAAGAGTTCTTATTTCTATGCAAAAAGTGAATTGAAAACTTTGAAAACATTCAATAAAGTTAACTTGATAAAGTGAATGTATAAGAACATTAGAAGATAAAATTTCTGTCTTAAGATTGATTCACAAATATCTTCACTATTTAGTTGTACTTCAAGAAATCTGAAACTAGAAATCAATGCTGAAATGTCATGGTTTTTGGTGATAGAAGAAAGATGATATGGGATTCTGTTCAGAACATCTTCACTGATGTTCTGCACTCTCGAGTGCAAATAAATATAGATTCTTATGGTCTAAATAAAAAAAAAGATATTTAATCATTTTTTACTAAGAAACCAACTATTAATACAAATTATATTAGATAAAGGAAACATAGATACTTTTATTTATTATTTATTATTTGTCAAGTAAAAATGAAAAATGATGGTTAATATATGTAATGGATATATGTTTTTAAATCAAGTTATATATTTTTTAAATCAAGCTATATATGTTTTTAAAGTTATATATTTTTTTTAAATCAAGTTATATATGTTTTTAAATCAAACATATGTTATATATGTTTTATATCAAGTTAGATATTCATCATTTATTAAATTTATTAGAATTTTTGTTTTATATATATGTTTTGATATATATATATCATTATATATGTGTTTTAAATCAAGTTATATATGTTTTAAAATCAAACATATACGTTATATATGTTTTAAAATCAAACATATACATTATATATGTTTTTAAATCAAGTTAGATATTTATCATTTATTAAATTTATTAGAATTTTTGTAGCTTGCTATGTGATAAATGTAGCCATTAAAGAATCACTCTCTATTTCTTTTCTGATTCCATTTTCTGATTCCATTATATTTATTTTATTAATGGCAGAAAGTGAAGAGGAACTAAAGGTCCTCTTGATGAAAGTGAAAGAGGAGAGGGAAAAAGCTGGCTTAAAACTCAACATTCAAAAAACTCAGATCATGACTTTTGGTCCCATCACTTCATGGCAAACAGATGGGGAGACAATGAAAACATTGACAGACTTTATTTTCTTGGGCTCCCAAACCACTGCAGATGATGAATGCAGCTATGAGGTTAAAAGACTTTTGACTGGAGAATCCCGTGGACAGAGGAGCCTGGCAGGCTACAGTCAATAGGGTCTCCAGAGTCGAACACGACTGAAGCAACTTAGCCTGCCCATAGGCTTTATTATGGTCAATAAGTTTATGTCAAATTGGCACAATAATTTTATGTCATCATGATGCATTTAACAAATATTAACAATAGTCAAGTAAAAAAGTAATCAGATTAACATTCTGATCACCAAATTAATATAGAATATTTTTTAAAAATAATAAAGTAGAACAGACTTTTCTGTGACAAACATATTTCAAGAAGTGGGTCACTCAAAAGGATTTCTGAGCAGTGCTTGTGTCTATCATTCAAGATTAAAAAGCACAGCATAGGTTATGCTTAATACATAGGTATGAACTGACCAAGTGACTAATTAGACTCTTATTCTTGAAAGAAACTGCACATTAAAAGTGCTCTAAATGCAATATTTTCTAATTATTCTGGGGATGATGTGTGGAACTGTATGGTAAATAGATTCTTTTCAATGTATATTTTGAGAATAGTATATTAGTAATAATTATTACTTTTAAAATAAAAGTTAAACTACATTTTGACTAAACACGCATTATTTTTATGCGTGGAAGAATGTCTTGAAATTTACAGTAGAACTTAGCTCTCTATATGTTCTATCTATGATTCTAAAATAAAAATAATGAACAAACAGTAATTTAAATTTTGACATATTTATTTTTAAGCAATTTTCTTACTCATAACTATTTGGTGAAATGCATCATCTGAGGAAAGACCAAGAGGTTGCTCTGATACATGTACATGGGTGTATGTGTGTGTGTTTACTTTTTAAAAATCTGTGATGAGCATGTAGGACAACAGGAACTTTCATTTATTGTTGGATGGGAAAGGAAATGGTATAGCCACTTTGGAAGACATCGTGGCAGTTTCTTACATAACCAAATGTACTCTTACCATACGATCCAGCAACTTCATTCCTTGCTATTTACCGAGATGAGCTGAAAATTTACTTTCACAGAATAACCTACACAGGAATATTTACAGAAACTTTAGTTACAATTGTGAAAATTTGGAAGCAACCAAGATATCTTTCAGTAGGTAAATACATACATAAACTACAATGTAGCTATTAATATAAATAGCAT
Organism: Bos mutus; assembly: GCF_027580195.1. Classification (NCBI taxonomy): domain Eukaryota; kingdom Metazoa; phylum Chordata; class Mammalia; order Artiodactyla; family Bovidae; genus Bos; species Bos mutus. The sequence goes on along the minus strand of NC_091633.1, from coordinate 46,557,234 downwards.
TCTCCTCTGCAAAGACATGGGCTACCAAGTCATATTACTAGATAAAGGAACCATAAGTGGGTATTGCTAAGTCAAAGAAGCCAATAGGAAAAGATTACATAATGTATTATTACAAATTATATAATATTCTGGAAAGGAAAGAAACTTCAGATAAAGTAAAAAGATCAGTGGTTGGCAGTGAAAGTATTCTGCACAAAACTATAATGATGGATTCAAGTCATTACACATTTATCGCAAACCACAGAATGTCCAATTCCAAGTTCAGTTCAGTTCAGTCGCTCAGTTGTGTCCGACTCTTTGTGACCCCATGAATCGCAGCACACCAGGCCTCCCTGTCCATCACCAACTCCCAGAGTTCACTCAAACTCACATCCATAGAGTCGGTGATGCCATTCAGCCATCTCATCCTCTGTCGTCCCCTTCTCCTCCTGCCCCCAATCCCTCCCAGCATCAGAGTCTTTTCCAGTGAGTCAACTCTTTGCATGAGGTGGCCAAAGTACTGGAGTTTCAGCTTTAGCATCATTCCTTCCAAAGAAATCCCAGGGCTGATGTCCTTCAGAATGGACTGGTTGGATCTCCTTGCAGTCCAAGGGACTCTCAAGAGTCTTCTCCAACACCACAGTTCAAAAGCATCAATTCTTTGGTGCTCAGCTTTCTTCACAGTCCAACTCTCACATCCATACATGTGACCATGATGTGACCACTGGAAAAACCATAGCCTTGACTAGACGGATCTTTGTTGGCGAAGTAATGTCTCTGCTTTTGAATATGCTATCTAGGTTGGTCATAACTTTTCTTCCAAGGAGCAAGCGTCTTTTAATTTCATGAAACATGACATCTGAATACTTCTTCTGGGAAATGTATTATATTTTAAAATAGTACTTACCATTTACATAAACTTCCAATATATTTTGCATACTAAAATAATAACAAAATTTTAATGGCTTTAAATAATCACATGATCAGAAACAGAAGACACAGTCTAAATTTCTATGTGAGCAGCAGAACTAGGAATATTTGTAAAACAGGTCTAGTTAATAAGATCTAAACTATGTGTCATGAAACCATTCCATCAATAAAGCAAGATCAATCTCAAGATGAGAGGTACATGACATTTTACTCTAACATCTGTTTAAAAATATAATATTAAAAAAATATTAGAAAATGCAAATTTTGGATTTAGACTCCAGGAGTTGGTGATGGACACGGAGGCCTGGCATGCTGTGGTTCATGGGGTCGCAAAGAGTTGGACATGACTGAACGAATGAACTGAACTGAACTGCTACATAAGTGTTGTGAACTGGATTTTGTGTCCCTGCAAAATTCATAGACTGTAGTCCAAATCCCCAGATGAGGCAGAGCAATTAGGAGGTAATTAAGTCATGATGGTAGAACCCACATGAATAAGATCGGTGCCTTTAATAAAGGAAGTGTGAAAGAGATAATCTCTCTCCACATGAAAGTGTACCCAAAAAAAAAAAATTGGCTGTCTGCAAAACAGGAAGTGAGCTCTCACTGAGAACCAAATCTGCTGGCACTTTTACCTTAGACTTCCTAGTGTCTAGAACTGTGAAAAATAGTTTTCTATTCTTTAAGCAACCCAGTGTATTCACAGGTAGCTTAGTGGCAAAGAATCTGCCTGCCAATGCAGGGACACAGGAGATTAAGAGTTTGATTCCTTGTCTGGAAGACCTTCTGGAGGAGGAAATGGCAACCCATTCAAGTATTCTTGCATGGAGAATACTATGGACAGAGGAGACTGGCAAGCTACAGTCCATGGGGTCCCAAAGAGTTGGATATGACTTAGCAACTGAGCATGTATACATTTTATAGCAGTTTAAGTTCAGAAAACAGGCATTCAGAATTTTTATTCTTTAATTAAAAAATCTGTGAGCAGAATACTTGACTATAAGCAGGCCATTTCCTATATTGATCAAACAGTATGTATTTTACATTTAAAGACATGTACTTCTTAAATCCAAATCCACCTTACTAACTTTATATAAAGTATATCTAGGAGTAAATAAAATATATAATGTAAAATTTTTGAGCTAAGTTTCAGTATTCCAAAATTTCTGAAAATAAAGGTAAACCCAGTTATTTTGTTTTATCCTTCATTTTCTCTTTCTTTCTAGTCCTTCAAATTTCAAAACTCTCTCTTTTTCATATTTGTTACAATTTTTTACTTAATGATGTAAGAATTTAAATCAGGCAAATAATATTTATAATTTTACTCTCTACTTTGCTTACATCATTGCTTCATTCTAATTTTGATAAAAAGTCTTTTATATAAAATAGATTTTAAATATATATTTTAAAGTCAACATTTATTTGCTCTTGAAAATGGAAACATTACCAGAATAAGATATAAATAGATAATAAGCTTTACTTGGTGTTTCTCCATCTTTTTAAGTTGATCAGGTAGATGGATAGCTCTTTAAATAATGTGTTAAATTTAGAGAATACATTAAATAGAAAAGAACATCATGGAAAATTGGAAAGTCATTCCATTAAGGGTTTCAAATATGAAGTGTTCTATTCAGACACAAACTAAACCTAAAATGAGTGAGTTGCTTTTTTTTTTTTTTAACCGAAAGAGCTAGAGAGTAATTAAAGGTAATTGGCATGTTATTATTCTTAAAAGGTTCCCTTTTCTATTCTAAGAATACCAGGGAACAATTGAATAGATAAAAGTGAACCTCAAATTGCCAAATAGATCTTTGTATAATAATACATCTTTCTAGACAAAAGATACTTCAAACCCATAAAAAAGAAGTGAAGTGCATTTGCCTGACTGGCCTTGCATCTTGACTACTGTAAAGTTGCCTCAGATTTTAAAACTTACATTGTTAAATACTATCAAGATGCTATCAGGTGGGTTAAGGGGGAATCAAAAGTGAATGTGACAAACTTGAGGGAGATCAGATGATTGGCAGAATTTAACAATGGCAACCCACTCCACTGTTCTTGCCTGGAGAATCCCAAGGATGGGGGAGCCTGGTGGGTTGCCGTCTACAGGATCGACAGAGTCGGACAGGACTGAAGTGACTTAGCAGCAGCAGCAACATTAGGTGAGCAGAACCAATGCAATATTGTAAGTAATTAGCCTCCAATCAAAATAAATAAATTTAAACTAAAAAAATAAATAAATAAAATAAACATTAGGTGAGTAGAAAATTACTTAATAAATGAAATTGAAAGCAGAACAAATACTTTTATTTAAGAATACCTGTGGCAGATTGATGCTGCTAACATTATTGATCCAATCTGGGAAGACCTCCCTCTTGCCCTTTCTCTATCCAAATCCTGCATATTTTTCCTAGAACTGGATCAATATAAATCCTCATTATGAAGCCATTTATTTACTACTCACATGCTCAATGAACTCTTTGGTACAGACTTCCATCCCACCTGCAGTCAATATAGTGTCAATATTCTTACCAGCTCATCTTTAGTTTCTCAGTCTAAGCAAGACTTAATCAGAGTCTTAATATAATTAATCCAATATTAATCTAATTAAAGTAAAACCCCTTATCCATTTTTTTCTCTCTGAAATATGTTTTTTCTAATTCATAAATTTTCCATATCATTTAAAGATATTTTTATTTATACATTTGTGTTTCTTCTATTTTGAGGGCAAACATTGTGTTTTCTTCCATGTTCTGTTTATTTTATATTGTCATCTTTTCTGTACTGTCTATTTCTGGAAGACTCCAAATACATGTTATTTTTGGTGCATCACAATTTGTTTAATTAGGGGGAATATATTGAGAAGTTGAATAAAAATGTTTATCTTCATGCTGTATGTAATACGCCAATTTATTAAAATTAAAGAGTACTTCAAACTAGCCCTATTTGTTACACATAAATATGACACTTTTTACTCTGTCTTAAAACATGCACATTGAGTCATTTTTTACAGCCTCACTGAAGCAAAATTGATATACAAAAACTGCACATATATAATGCATAATTTTATGAGTTTGGACACATGCAAACACTTGTGATACTATCACCACTATTAAGGTAATAAACCCTTGGAAAGTTTCCTTGTGCCCTTCTGCTTTGTGTGTGGGGGGTGGCGGGGGGGCGCTAGGGGGTAAAACTAAAATCTACCCTCAACAAATTTTTTACTGCACAACACCATACTGTTAACTATAGGCATGAGTACTGTATAGATATCTAAAATTTATTTCTATAACTTCATATTCATTGAACATTAACTCAAAACATGACCCTAGTAAGAGCTCACATTGAGGACCTAAAGTTCAATCTGTGAATCACTGAAAGACTGATTCCCATGTAGATAGTAAATGTACTCTAGTATCCTATATGTTGCTAAGCTCAAACGCTTTATCTGAATTTTAGATGTAGGCGTTCAGAATATGTCACCCCAAATATATCATTTTGGAATATTGATTATTTTGAGTTGAAGTATTTGAGAAACACACAATACAAGAAAGATACTCTGACCTTCCTTTGTCTTCCTGAAAGCAAGAGCTAAATCATCCATGTGAAGTTACCTTCCCTGTATTAGCAGGGGAGAACACATCCTTGGTACCAGAGACAAGGAATCTAGAGCTGGGAAGGCTGCATAAACAAACCTTGGTACTTCTTCACCACTTTACTACACTAAGTCCAAACCTCTTTGTCTTGCCAATTCTTCACAGCTTTATTATTTCTTTGTCTAAAAGGTACAAAAACTTTCCTGGTTTTGTCACTTTTTCATCTCATATTTTTATGGGACTCCTGTATGTACAAAATTAAATTTCTTTTTCTTCTGTTAATCTGTCTTATGCCAAGCTAATTATTAGACAAGCCAAAGAGCCTACAAGGGCAGAAGGAACAATTTTTTCTGCCCCTATAGTTTGGTACATAAACAGGGCACTCCACTGGTTAGACACTGCTTGCTCACGGGCTGTTAGGGCTAACAGATCCTGGGACCTTTGAGGAGAGCCAGCAGAAGGCAAAGAATTCTTACAAATCAGTCTTTATCATATACAGAACAGACTCAAAATGTATCAAAGACATAAATGTAAGACTGAAAGCCATCAAACTCCTAGAAGAAAACATAGGCAGAACACTATTTGACATAAATCATGACTATGCTTTTGGAACTGTCTCCTAAGGCAAAGGAAACAAAAGCATAAATAAACAAATGGGGTCTAATTAAACTTAAAAGCTTTTGCACAGCAAAATAAATCATCAACAAAATAAAAATACAATACACTGAATGGAAGAAAATATTTGCCAATGATATGATCAATAAGGAGTTAATATCCAAAGTAGATAAACAACTCAAAACCAAACAAACAAACAAAAAACTAAAACAAACTTGATTTTAAAAAGACTAGAAGACCTGAATAGACATTCTTTGGAAGAACACATACAGATGGTCAACAGGCTCATGAACAGATGCTCAACATCACTAAATACAAGGGAAAGACAAATCAAAAGCACAAGGAGATATCGCCCCATGCCTGTCAAAATGGCTGTCATCAGAAACACCACAAATAATAAATATTATTGAGGATGTGGAGAAAAGAGAACTCTGGTACACTCTTGGTAGGAATGTAAATTTGTGCAGTCATTATTGGAAACAGAACTGAATTATCTCAATTGAAAAAAAGAAAAAAATGGAAAAAGGTTTTCACTCCAATTGTTTCCATAAGACCTGTAGTAGGAGACTGATGTTAAGAAAATCACCATAACAAATACAATAGCAATAAAGAAGTTTGAAATGTGAGAATTGCCAAAACGTGACACAGAGACATGAACTGAGGAAATACCGTTGGGGAAATGTTGCTGATAGACTTGCTCAACATGGGGATGTCACAAGTCTTCAATTTGTAAAAAAACACAGTAATAATTAAATTGTTCTCCTAATTAAACTGCAAAGCATAAAATAATGAAATTTTAAGCCACAGGTCGGAGCAAATCATTCCCTATATGTATGGCAAATAATTGATGTTCAGAATAGACAATGTATTCTTACAATCTGCTGCTGCTGCTGCTAAGTCACTTTAGTCGTGTCCGACTCTGTGTGACCCCATAGACGGCAGCCCACCAGGCTCCCCCGTCCCTGGGATTGTCCAGGCAAGAACACTGGGAGTGGGTTGCCATTTCTTTCTTCAATGTATGAGGCCTGCTACCTTCATGCAAAACTCTTAAGCAGATATTTCACAATACAAGACATACTAGTGGCTTGTGAAAATGTGAAAAGTTCCTCAATATTATTACATAAGATGAAAGTGCACAGAAAAAATGAAGTAAGATTCTATTTCACACCACCAAAAGAACTAACATTAAACAAAAATGACAGTCAATACTAAATAAGTGTGAAAACTAGAAGTTGCATATATTTTCTGTGAGTGTAAATATTGACAACCATTTTGGAGTAGAATTTGTTTCTTAATTAAACATACACCTACCTGATAACAGAGATTTTACCCCTAGAAATTTCTCAGCAGTAAATTTAGCTACTAGAGGCTTTTGCAATTTTATACAAATTTAGGATTATTTTTCCTATTCCTGTGCAAAATACCATTGGAATCTTCATAGGAATTGCATTGAATCCATAAATTGCTTTGGGTAATATGTACACTTTAACAAGGTTATTTCTTCTAATCCATGAGAAAAAAAATATCTTTTTGTTTTTCTCTTAATTTCTTTCAACAATACCATATAGTTTTCAATATATAAATTTTTACCTCCTTGATTAAATTTATTTCTAGATATTTCATTCTTTTTGATACTTATGTTTTTAAACTTTCATTTGTTTTAAATTATTAAAGCATAACAACACATTTATAGGAAACTTGGAAACATATAACAAGGTTACATATAGCTCCAAAATATATCACAATTATCTTTTATAAGTAGATAAATTAAGCTTTTTAGTTGGAGTTTCAATATCAGACTCTCAAAAATTAATATTAATATAATAAATATACAGAGAAGTAGAAGGATATAGTAGACTTGAAAAGCACTGTGAACTAATTAAACATAATTAAAATTTATAGAATTTCCACACAACAGCAGGACAGAAATTCTATTCAAGTTCTCATAGACTGTAAACTAGAAGACACTAGAACATATCCAGGGACATAAAACAAGGTGCAAGAATATCATACTCTAATGGTATTGAAGTCATAAAGAATATGTTCTCTTATCACTGTGGAATTATGTTAGAAATCCATATCAAAAGATATTTGAAAATAACCAACATATTATCAAGTGCAATGTGACATTTACCAAGAGAGATCTTTGACTTAGTCACTGAAAACCTCAATAAAGTTAGATAGAAAAAAAAAAAAAAAGAGGAAAATTGCAGAGAAGAAAGTATTTAAATGAGAAATTAGTATCAAAAGAAGAAATTGATATTAATGATACTTTAAACAAATCCCATGTATTTGGAAATCAAATGTCCACTTTTAAATGATGGGTGTATCTAAGACGCTATAACAATGAAAATTTGAAGATATTTGTAATAGAACAAAAAAGAAAAGAGAATCTACCAGAATTTGTTGCATTCAGTTGAGGCTGCTCAATGCAATTAAATACAATGTAGAGTCTTGAAAAAGGTATAAAAACAAATAATGGATACTAGCAAAAATTTTGTGAAATTTGAACAAAATCTGTACTATAGTTAATGCTCAAAAGTAATGCTCAAAAGGAGGGAGGAAGGTTCAGGATGGGGAACAAAGGTATACCTGTGGCAGATTCATTTTGATATATGGCAAAACCAATACAATATTGTAAAGTTAAATAAAATAAAATTGAAAAAAAAAAAAAATTCTCCAAGCTAGGATTCAATAGTACCTGAACTGAGAACTTCCATATGCTCAACCTGGATTTAAAAAAAGGCAGAGGAAGCAGAGATCAAATTGCCAACATCTGTTGGATCACAGAAAAAAGAGAATTCCAGAAAAACATCTACATCTGCATCATTAACCATGATATAGCCTTTGACTGTGTGAATCACAACAAACTGTGGGAAATTCTTCCAGAGACGGGAATACCAGACCACCTTCCCTGCCTGCTGAGAATCCAGCATGCAGGTCAGGAAGCAACAGTTAAAACTGGAGATGGGACAATAGACTGGTTCCAAATTGGGAAAGGAGTATGTCAAGGCTGTATATTGTGATCCTGTTTATTTAACTTATATGCAGAGTACATCATGAGAAATGCTGGACTAGATGAAGCACACACTGGATTCAAGATTGCTGGGAGATATATCAATAACCTCAGATATGCAGATGACACCACACTTATGGAAGAAAGTGAAGAGGAACTAAGAGCCTCCTGAGGAAAATGAAAGAAGAGAGTGAAAACATTGGCTTAAAACTGGAGGAGGGTTCAGGATGGGGAACACATGTATACCTGTGGTGAATTCATTTCAATATATGGCAAAACCAATACAATATTGTAAAGTTAAAAAATAAAATAAAATTCAAAACTTACTGTAAAACAATAAAATAAATAAAATAAAAAATAAAATAAAATTTTATCAATATTAAAAAAAAAAAAAAAACCTCAACATTCAGAAAACTAAGATCATGGCATCCAGTCCCATCGCTTCATGGCAAATAGATGGGGAAACAATGGAAACAGTGAAACTATTTTCTTGGGCTCCAAAATCACTGCAGATGGTGACTGCAGCCATGAAATTGAAAGACGTTTGCTTCTTGGAAGAAAAGCTATGACCAACTTAGGCAGCATATTAAAAAGCAGAGACATTGCCAACAAAAATCCATATAATGAAAGCTATGTTTTTACTAGTAGTCATGTGTGGATGTTAGAGTTGGTCCTAAAAGGAGGCTGAATGCCAAAGAGTTGATGCTTTTGAACTGTGGTTTTGGAGAAGACTTGAGAGTACTTTGGACTGCAAAGAGATCAAACCAGTCAATCCTAAAGGAAATCAATCCTGAATATTCATTAGAAGTACTGATTCTGAAGCTGAAGCTCCAATACTTTGGCCATCTGATGGAAGAGCTCACTTATTAGGAAAAAACCCTGATGCTGGGAAAAATTGAAGACAGGAAGAGAAGGAGATGACAGAGAAGATAGTTGCATGGCAGCACTGATTCGATGGACATGAGTTTGAACAGGATACGGGAGTTGGTGAAGGACAGGGAAGCCTGGTGTGCTGCAGTCCATGGGGTTGCAAAGAGTCTGACACTACTGAGCACCTGAAGAACATCAATAGTTAATACTGTATCACTTGTTAATTCCCCCCCCACCCCGCGTTTTTTTTTTACAACACAGTATTACTTTGTATTTGCAGAATTGGTTTAGAATTTCCTAGACTCATTCAATATTTTTTTTAAATCAGTAAATAATAAATTTTCTACACTTTTGGCAGTTTAATTCTAGATGCCAAAATACATGGAAGTATATCAAAGTTTTGGCTGAATATAAATTAGAAATCTCCAGGTATCTCTTGACTTCCTACTTTTACATTCCAGTCCCCTATATGAAAAGGACATCTTTTTTGGGTGTTAATTCTACAAGGTCCTGTAGATCTTCTAAGAACCGTTCAACTTCAGCTTCTTCAGCATTACTGGTTGGGGCATAGACTTGGATTACTATGATAATGAATGGTTTGCCTTGGAAACAAACAGAGATCATTCTGTCATTTTTGAGACTTCACCCAAGTACTGCATTTTGGACTCTTTTGCTGACTATTATGGCTACTCCATTACCTCTAAGGGATTCTTGCCTGCAGTAGTAGATGTAATGGTCACTGAGGTAAACTTGCCCATTCCGGTCCATTTTAGTTCACTGATTCCTAAAATGTTGATGTTCATTTTTGCCATCTCCTGTTTAATCACTTCCAATTTACCTTGATTCATGGACTAACATTCCAGGTTCCTATGCAATATTGTTTTTTTAAAGCCTCAGACTTTGCTTCCAGCACCAGTCACATCCACAACTGGGTGTTGTTTTTGCTTTGGCTCCATCTCTTCATTCTTTCTGTTGCTCTTTCTCCAGTCTTCTCCAGTAGCATATTGGGCACCAACCAAGCTGAGTTCATCTTTCAGTGTCCTATCTTTTTGCCTTTTCATACTACTCATGGGTTCTCAAGGCACAAATACTGAAGTGGTTTGCCAGTGCCTTCTCCAGTGGGCCACATTTTGTCAGAACTCTCTACCATGACCCATCCATCTTCGGTGGCTCTACATGGCATGGCTCATAGTTTCATTGAGTTAGACACGGTTGCAGTCCATGTGATCAATTTGATTAGTTTTCTGTGACTGTGGTTTTCATTCTGTCTTCCCTCTGATGGATAAGGATAAGAGGCTTATGGAAGCTTCCTGATGGGAGAGATTGACTGTCAGGGAAACTGTGGGGAACAACTGTCTTGTTCTGATGGACAGGGCCATGCTCAGTACATCTTTAATCTGATTTTCTGTTGATGGGCAGGGCTGTGTTCCCTCCCTGTTATTTGACCTGAGACCAAACTATGGTGGAGGTAATGAAGACAATGGAGAACTCCTTCAAAAAGTCCCTTGCATGCACTGCCACACCCAGTGCCCCCGACCCTGAGGCAGGCCATTTCTGACCCATGCCTCCACTGGAAACTCCTGGACAGGCAAGTCTGGGTCAGTCTCTTGTGGGGTCACTGCTCCTTTCTCCTGCATCCTGGTGCACACAAAGTTTTGTTTGTGCCCTCCAAAAGTCTGTTTCCTGAGTCCTGTGTAAGTTCTGTAACCAAATCCCACTGGCCTCCAAAGTCAAATTCCCTGGGTGTTCTCAGTCTCTTTGCCAGATCCCCAGGTTAGGAAATCTGATGTAGGTCCTAGAACTTTCTTAACAGTGTGCAAATTTGTTTGGCATAATTGTTCTGCAGTTTGTGGGTTGTCTACTCTACATCTCTATGGTGGGGTTAATGGGGACCTCCTCCATGAGGGTTTATGCCACACCCAGGAATGCTGCACCCAGAGCCCCTGCCCCTGTGGCAGGCTACTGCTGACCCGTAACTCCACAGGAGACATTCAAACACTCAAAGGCATGCCTGGCTCAGTCTCTGTGAGGTCTCCTGTTGCACAAAAGGCTTTGTTTGTGCCCTCTTATCAACTCTGGTAGGTATGGGGTTTGATTCTAAAGGTGATTTTGCCCCTCCCACCATATTGTTGAGGCTTCTTTGTTGCCCTTGGATGTGGGGTATCTTTTTTGGTGGGATCCAACATCTCCTATCAATGGTTGTTCAGCAGCAAGTTGTAATTTTGGAGTTCTCGCAGAAGAAGATCAACACACCTCCTTCTACTCCACCATTTTGTCAGTTGCTGGACATGATTGAATGACTGAATTGAACTGAAATTAGAAATCTAGCATTCTACTCATACTAAGTCAAGAAAGTTGAATCAGAATGTCACAAAAATTTTTAGCTAAGCAAAAGTAACATAAATTTTCTAAAATATATATTATTCATACTATATATGTATATATATGTATAAAAATACTTTTCTATTATGTTTGATAAAGGCGTGAGAAAACAAAAAAAGAGAAATTGGAAACTGTACACTAAATGAAATTGAAGCACTGAATGTGAAATAGAAAAGTGAAACAAACTAGATAAAAGTAAAAGATCATCATATAGTCCAGATTTTCTTAAACATGGCTGCTCATTAGAAACACATCTGGAGCTTTGGAGAATAGCAATACCTGGACATTTGTATGTTTCAAAAAAAAAAATCCAAAATAATTCTGTTCTGCATTTGGATTTTAAAAAGTGATAACAAGTTTTTCTATTACTTTTTGTTGACCAATCATGATACAATGGTATTCAGTGAATAACAGTTAAATAATCACAATAGTAAAAGATGTTTATTAGTTTTCACAATAGCCAAACAAAAAATAAAAGATAATGATAATCACAAGCCATTATGGAAACATGATTAACCTAAAAATATAAAATAATGTGTATAATTTTGAGAGGGGTTAAGCAGTGGTGTGATAAGTGGAAGCATACCTGCCCATGTTCTCATCCACCTAGCCAGGCCATGCCTTTTAGTGAGTTCTCATGGAAGCATTTAATCCATTTACAGTTAAACTAATTATTGATATGTATGATCCTATTACCTACTATTTTCTTAATTGTTTTGGGTTTATTTTGTGTAAGTCTTTTCCTTCTCTTGTGTTTCCTGCCTAGAGAAGTTCCTTCAATATTTGCTGTAAAGCTGGTTTGGTGGTGCTGAATTCTCTTAACTTTTGTTTATCTGGAAAGCTTTTCATTTCTCCATCAAATCTAAACGGGAGTCGTGGTAGGTAGAGTATTCTTGGTTACAGGTTCTTCCCTTTCATCATTTTAAACATAGTATGTCATTCTCTTCTGGCTTATAGAATTTCTGTTGAGAAATTTAGCTGATAACCTTATGTGAGTTTCCCTGTATGTTATTTGTTGTTTTCCCCTTGTTGCTTTTAATATTTTACCTTTAATTGTCATCATTTTGATTACTAGGTGTCTCGGGCTGTTCCTCCTGGGATTCTTTATGCTTCCTGGACTTGGTTGACTATTTCCTTTCCCATGTTAGGGAAGTTTTCAGCTATTATGTCTTCAACTATTTTCTCAGGTCTTGTCTCTCTCTTTTCTCCTTCTGGAACCCCTATAATGTGAATGTTGGAGAATATACATTGTTCCAGAGTTCTTTAAGACTTTTTTTTCTTTCATTCTTTTTTCTATATTCTGTCTGTCGCAGTAATTTCCACCATTCTGTCCTCCAGGTCACTTAACCATTCTGCATCAGTTATTCAGCTAATGATTATTTCTAGTGTATTGTTGGAGAAGTCAATGGCACCCCACTCCAGTACTCTTGCCTGGAAAATCCCATGGGCGGAGGAGCCTGGTGGGCTGCAATCCGTGGGGTTGCAAAGAGTCGGACACGACTGAGTGACTTCACTGTCACTTTTCACTTTCATGCATTGGAGAAGGAAATGGCAACCCACTCCAGCATTCTTGCCTGGAGAATCCCAGGGACAGGGGAGCCTGGTCTGCCGTCTATGGGGTCGCACAGAGTCGGACACGACTGAAGTGACTTAGCAGTAGCAGCAGTGTATTGTTAATCTGTTTATTTGTTCTTGAGTTCTTAAGTCTTTGGTAAACATTTCTTGCATCTTCTCAATATTTACCTCTATTCTTTTTCTGAGATCCTAGGACACCTTCACTATCATATTCTGAATTCTTTTTCTGGGAGGTTGCCCATCTCCATTTCATCCGACTGTTTTTCTTAGTTTTATCTAGTCCCTTCATCTGGGACAAAATCCTATGCTTTTTTTCATACTGGCTAATTTTCTGTGGGTTTCCCTGGTGGCTCAGATGGTAGAGAAACTACCAACAATGTGAGAGACCCAGATTCAGTCTCTGGGTAGGGAAGATCCCCTGGAGAAGGGAACTGAAACCCACTCCAGTATTCTTTCCTGGAGAATTCCATGGGCAGAGGAGCCTGGTGAACTACATTCCATGGGGTTGCAAAGAGTCTGACATGACTGAGTGACTTACACATAAACACAACTTTCTGTGATATGATTTTGATTCTAATTGTTGCAGGCTTGTGGTTCTTCTTGCTTCTTCTTCCCACCCTCTGGTGGATGAGGCTGAGAGGCTTCTATACGCTTTTTGATGGGAGGGACAAGGTGGAAAAAACTAGATCTTGCTCTAGTGGGTAGGGCTGTGCTTGTTCCTCCTGAGGTGACCCAGTCTATGGGCTCTATGGTAGGGTTAATGGTGACCTCCAAGAGGATTTGCACCAAAAAGCCCCTTCCAGGACTGCTGATGCCAATACCCTGTTGCCACAGTGAGACACTGCCCGCAGGATACCCTCCAACACTAGCAGGTAGGTCTGGTTCAGTCTCCTGTAGGATCACTGCTCCCTTCCCCTTGGACTTGTGCACAAGATTTTGTCTGTGCCCTATAGCGGGGAGTCTCTGTTTCCCCTACTCCTGTGGAGGTCCTGTAATCAAATCCCACTGATCTTCAAAGTCAGATTCCCTGGGGATTCTTGGTCCCTTTGCCAGGTCCCCAGGCTGGGAAGTCTGACATGAGGCTCAAAACCTTCACAATAATGGGGGAACTTCTTTGGTATTATTGTTCTCCAGATTGAAGGCTGCCCCCTCGTGGGGTATGAGATATAATTTTGATCATGTTTGCACTCCTCCTACCATCTCATTGCAGCTTATTTGTCTTTGGATATTGGGTATCTTTACTTGGTGGGTTTCAGTGTCCTCCTGTCAATGGTTGTTCAACAGCTAGCTGTGATTTTGGTGCTCTTGCAGGAGGAGATGAACACACATCCTTTTACTCTGCCACTTGAACCAGAAGCCCTATTATTGACAGTATTGTAAATGAAAATTTTAAATTTCTCTTTCTTAGTTTGTTGTCAGTATTTTGAAATGAACATAATTTCTATATATTGATTTATGTCCTACTAATCTGATGAATTTTTAAATTAGTTTTAACAGGTTTTCAGAGGAGTCTTTTGGGTTTTCTATATATAATATTGTGTCATTTGCAAGTAGAAACAATTTTACTTCTTTCTTTACCACTAAAATGCTTTGTATTTATTTTACTGCCTAATAGCTCTGGAGATTCCAGTACTCTTTTGATTAAAAGTGGTGGAATATGCAACATCTTATTTCTGTCTTAAAAGTTTTCATTTTTCACCATTGGGTATGTTAGTGTAGGTTTGTCATATATGGCTTCTATTATGTTGAGGCACAATACATTCCCTCTATACCCATTCTGTTGAGAGTTTTTATTTTAAATGGATTTTGAATTTTGTCAAATACTTTATCTGCATCTACTGGTATGGCCATATAAATTTTATCCTTGATTGTGTTAATGTGGTGTATCACATTCCTTGATTTGGGAATTTTGGACCATGCTTGCATCCCTGGAATAAATTTCACTTCATTTTGTATGATCCTTTTGGTGTACCGTCAAATTTGATTTATTACCATTCTTTATTTTTGTATAACATATAGCCTATGGTTTTTAGTGTTGCTTTTTAAAAATGGATTAACTGGTTTAAAATCTATTTTAAAAAGTGTTATGTGAACAGATACTCACACCCTTCACTCCCCTCAAAAAATCTCTTACAGGAGTCTGACTCATAAATCCAATTTGTCAGCATTTTTATTAGCTTATGTTTATCACTTCCTTCGGAACCACTCTGTTTTATTTTCTAATAAATCTGTCTTTTAACTTTTATACTCACTTATTGCTTTTATATGATAAATGTTTAAATTATCTGACTACAGTAACAATTATGTCTGACAAATGTATTTGGGGACAAAACATTCAACTTTTGGCATACAAATAAGAAGTGGGAGAAGAAATGTGTAAGTGTGTGAGACAGCACTAACCCCACACATGGGCCCCACCAAGGGACAGGTAATTCAGAGCAGCTGTTGAACAGGAGTTGGGAAGACATTCTACAGTATTTTCTACCTTAGATGCATACATGGAGGAAATACATATAACATAATAAAAATATGTAAAATAAAAAATTTACCAGAAGTCAAAAAAAAGCAGAGAGTAATAAAATGAAGTGGAAAAAAAACAAGAGACTGATGGCGTGGGGCATGCTTTTTTGGGCAATTAACTGCAACCTGTTCAAAGGTGCCAATTATAGCATAGTTTGCCTACCTACCATTACTCTGACCAAAGCATTTTTTGAAGATGTGGAAAAGTCTGACTTATGTAGAATAGCAATTATCTTTTTGTAAAGAGATAAATTTAGACACCTGAAAGTATATATACATAAAAACTAACACATAAAACTATTTTCTTTAAAAAAGGCATGTATTACTGAGTCAAATATTGCAAATAAAAATTAATTAATTTCTTAAAGTACCTACAGAGATGATCTTTCATTTTCTCAATCCTTCAATTACCACTTTAACATGGCAGGTTAACAAGTGGAAGACTGACAGTTAATAATAACAATGAAAACTTTTGTGTCAAATTTGATGAAAATCATACTTAATTTACAGTTTTAAAGATGAAAAAATAAAAGAAAAATAATTGTGTGAAAAGAAAAAAGAAAACATAGAACATAAAATCATTATTGGTATCATTGGTTAAGAATTTGTTGCTAATTACTGGAGAAGGAAATGGCAATCCACTCCAGCACTCTTGCCTGGAAAATCCCATGGACAGAGGAGCCTGATGGGCTACAGGCCATGGGGTCGCAAAGAGTTGGACACGATTGAGCGACTTCACTTTCACTTAGATTCAGAGGTAGCATCTATACAAAAAAGATTGTGCTGTTGTTATGGTAAATGTCTTTTAAAACTGAAGTAGAGAGTAAACACTCAAACATTTTTTAAAAATCTGAATTTTAAAAGGTCTATGTTTGAACACCTTTATAAAGAAACTGACAGGTATAGATTAAATAAATCTAGAAAGAGTTTACCTTTAAAACTGCAAGTATTAATTTTGTAATACTGAATTTCTTATAATGAAAGCAAAGGAAATCTGAGACATAATACACTTTAAGAAATATCTTTGTAAATAATATTTATGGGAAAAATTTAAATCTAAATAATATGGCATGTGATTAGTTAATACAGATTATTGAGATTATATGTTTTATTAATTATTCTGTAATGGAACTCCAATACTTTGGCCACCTGATGTGAAAAACTGACTCACTGGAAAAGACTCTGATGCTGGGAAAGACTGAAGGCAAGAACAGCAGGGGACATGTGGCATGCATTACCACATTTGATAATCTCATATACCTCATGAAATATGGACAATTTATTGAAAAGAAAACTGGGTAAGTTAAAAGATTTTTTTTCAAGTGAATACAAGCAGGTTTGTGTTAGTTGTTCAGTCGTGTCCAACTCTTTGTGACCCCATGGTCTGTCCATGGAATTCTCTAGGCAAAAATACTGGAGAGTAGTAAATAAACCAAAGCTCAGGTTTTTATCTTTATAAGTTTAGATGGTCTGGCATTGTGCCTGAATTGTCTCACCTTAAAAGTTGCACTTGTAAGGCTTTGTTTTCTTTAGAAAACCTTCTCAAACTTAATTGTGCATGTGACTCACTGTGAGTTATTAATAAAAGTGGACACTTTGGTCGTGACCCTAAAGAGCCTGAATCTGTAAGTTCAGATTGAGACCCTGGTTGAATGACGAGATCATTCACAGGGAGTTCTCTCATTTATGTAGAGAAGGGTTGAACAAGAAGACTTACGACGTCTTAAGAACTTATCTTTTACTTTAGACTCTTGGCTAACTTTTGAGTTTGAGTAAACACATGGAAATTGCCTACTTTAATCTTTTAAGTCATAAAAACCTTGGTCTTAAACCAACTTTCTTTTGTATAAATTCTACCTTGACCTAATAAAGGAGCAGTTCTAGATCTACAAAGGAATTACCCATTCTAACGTCAGTGATAACCTTTTCAGTATGACATACAAATATCAGAACCATTTAAGTTGGCCACACCAAAAAGTCCTTACAGAAATGAATAAATTGTGGGAATAAAGCTTTATTTGGGCAACATAGAAAATGTTTACCAGGAAATAAGAATATGTTCAAGGTAAAATTTACTCATACATGACCACTGGAAAAACCATAGCTTTGCCTAGATGGCCCTTTGTCAGCAAAGTAATGTCTTTGCTTTTTAATATGCTGTATAGGTTGGTCATAGCTTTTCTTCCAAGGAGCAAGGGTCTTTTAATTTCATGGCTGCAGTCACCATCTGCAGTGATTGCGGAGCCCAAGAAAATAAGGTCTCTCATTGTTTCCATTGTTTCCCCATCTATTTGCCATGAAGTGATGGGACTGGATGCCATGATCTTAGTTTTCTGAATGTTGAGTTTTAAGCCAATGTTTTCACTCTCCTCTTTCACTTTCATTAAGTTCACTTAGTGATTCTTCACTTTCGGCCATTAGGTGGTGTCATCTGCATATCTGAGGTTATTATTTCTTTTCCCCACAGGGGAAAGCGCGAACGCAGTCCCCCACCACCACAAATTATGCAGTCGAGTTTCCCACATTTGGGGAAATCGCAGGCGTCTGAGGTTATTGATATATCTCCCAGCAATCTTGATTCCAGAGTGTAATTCATCCAGCCCAGCCTTTCTCATGATGTACTCTGCATATAAGTTAAATAAGCAGGGAGACAATATACCCCTTTCCTGATTTGGAATCAGTCTGTTGTTCCATGTCCAGTTCTAACTGTTGTTTCTTGACCTGCATACAGATTTCTCAGGAAATAGGTCAGGTGGTCTGGTATTCTTATTTCTTTAAGAGTGTTTCACAGTTTGTTGTGATCCACACAAAAACTCAGGCGTAGTCAATAAAGCAGGAAAAAAAAGAAATAGATGTTTTTTTCTGGAACTGTCTTGCTTTTTCAATGATCCAACGGATGTTGGCAATTCGATCTCTGGTTCTGCCTTTTCTAAATCCAGCTTGAACATCTTGATGTTCATGCTTCATGTACTATTGAAGCCTGGCTTGGAGGATTTTGAGCATTACTTTGGCTGAGCACTGAAGAATTGATGCTTTTGAACTGTGGTGTTGGAGAAGACTCTTGAAAGTGCCTTTGACTAGAAGGAGATCAAACTAGACCATCCTAAAGATTTGAAGCTAAAACTCCAATATTTTGGCCACCTGTTGCGAAGAACTGACTCATTGGAAAAGATCCTGATGTTGGGAAAGATTGAAGGCAGAAGGAGAAGGGGATGACAGAGGATGAGATGGTTGGATGGCATCACCAACTCCATGAACATGAGTTTGAGCAAGCTCCAGGAGTTAGTGTTGGACAGGGAAGCCTGGTGTGCTGCAGTCCATGGGGTCGCAAAGACTCAGACATGACTGAGAGACTGAACTGAACTGAAAATTTACTCAGATGACAGTTTTACCTAGGACAAATATAATTCCCCTCACTTAATGTTCAGTTCATTACGTTATAAACTTAACAGTAATAAATCAGTAGTAGAAATTTGTTTACCACCTTCCTAGTGATAAAAAGATTTTTTGATAAAAAATTTCCTGCTTGGTTTTATTATATATTTCATATTTTAGGACATATGTCTATTTCTGTGCTTTCAGTGCTTAACAAATCTCTCACTTTTACATTTTACAATTGCCAACCATTTTAATTTCTTTACTAGAATATTTAATAAGCATCTATGCAAATAATTTTAGATTTCAATGTTTCATAAAGATCAGTCTTTCAGTATTCATATCTAAGTATTGATCTTTCTTTGATTATCATATTCCAGATTTGAACTTGCTTCATTATTATTTAGGCTTCCTAGGTGACACTAGTGGTGAAGTGACTTCCTGCCAAAGCAAGAGACACAGGAGATGGGGGTTTGATCCTTAGTCAGGAAGATCCCGCAGAGGAGGGCATGACAACCCACTCCAGGATTCTTGCCTGAAGAATCCCATAGACAGAGGAGCCTGGCAAGCTACAGTCCATAGGGGTGCAAAGAATCAGGCCACCCCACACACACACTTTATCATTTATATCTACATTTAAATTCTTACCTTGGCTAAAGATGTTTCATGATATTATAATCAAGAAGTGTTTCAATAGTACTTTATCTACTTGTATTATTTTATTCATCCAAAAAAGCTACCAACTACTACTAACTATAATTTAATTCAACATATTTCATGGATAATTATTAATGTACAAAGCACCATAGTAGGTCATTAGGGGTATGAAAAAATAATTGTAACTGACCGACCAATCAGAATGTCTATGGTCAAATAAAGGAAAAGAAACCTCATTATAAAGAAAAAAATATATCAAAAGGCTATTATAAAATGTAATACACTTTGACTGCCTTCAACTCTATTTGTTAAACTATGAGAGTTTATTTTAGTTTCAGTAATTATTTTCACTAGTCACTCCACCTGAGATAGATTTCTTTTTTTTCTTTTTGTGAGTCACCCAAACTATATGACTGTAGATACCTGGTGTTTCTGGTCTGCAGGGGCTAATCATCATATAATAGCTTTTTTGTATTTTAGTTTGAGGTTAGTGGATGCTTTAAGGCAAAACTGAATGAGTTTCTAATAGCCAGTCCAAAATTCCAAGAAATACAGACATGGAATGCCTAGGGTTATTCTCAAACGAAGTTAGATTTGAATTGCATCCACTATTCTTTATTACAATGTGTACATGATCAAAGCAAATACCATAGTTTCTGCTTGCCTCTGTGACTTAATTTCACAGTATTGGGGTTAAATATAGCTTTTGTAATGTCTACTAAACTGAGGAAGCTTGAAAACATTGATACAGTATAACAATTTTCTGTAATAACCTGCTGCTGCTGCTAAGTTGCTTCAGTCGTGTCCGACTCTGTGCGACCCATAGAGGGCAGCCCACCAAGCTTCCCGTGCCTGGGATTCTCCAGGCAAGAACACTGGAGTGGGTTGCCATTTCCTTCTCCAATGCAAGAAAGTGAAAAGTGAAAGTGAAGTCACTCAGTCGTGTCCGACTCTAGCGACCCCATGGACTGCAGCCCACCAGGCTCCTCAGTCCACGGAATTTTCCAGGCAAGAGTACTGGAGTGGGGTGCCATTGCCTTCTCCGTGTAATAACCTACTTAGAGATTCTTTTGTGAGGCATAACAGGGATTGCAATATAGTACCAATTAAATAATGAAATTTTATCAATTGAGATTCCACTCATAAAATATTTAAGTTGTTCATATTAAATCATATCATGTTAGCATTTACACCATTAACATGTTAAAGGAGAAGTGATAAAACTTTCTTCAGAAAATAAACTGCTTTCAAGGACACAAATATTAAAGATGCTATATCTCATGTGTGATTATTATAAATAAAAATATACTATATTCATGTCATATTTTAAACCTTTGATACATAGTTACTTATTTTACCTTTAATAAATATTCAAATGATTTCCTATTTTAGTGGACAATTTTTCTAATTGGTAGTCTAATGTAAAAAGAATATAGTTACTGATTTCAGACAGGATTATGTTTGGAATCTGACTTTGTAACTTGCAGTTTACATAAACTTGATTAAATTGAGTCTCAGATTTCATTTTTATAAAGTTGTAATAATATTGACTCCATCTACAAATTGAAGAGTAGATTATAATAGTCTATATGAATTTCCTGGCAATATTCATCTGTCAACAAATGACTGATTTGTTATCATTTCTAGTGAGAGAGTCAATTCCTAGGTAGGTTGATAAGAAATCTGGGGTCCCCGATGAGGAGACATGGGTCTGGGGTTCTCAAAGCAGAGACAGGTGTCTGGGATTCCCAAGGAGGAAGAAAGGACAAATGTCTTCTTTTTAATCTATATTCCTTAGTCTTAATCATGTAAAACATTATTTTCTTTATCTTTTTCTGATGATTACACAACAAACAACTCAGTTTAAGCTCTGTACTAAGGATTATAGGGCAACCCACTCCAGTATTCTTGCCTGGAGAATCCCAGGGACAGAGGAACCTGGTGGGCTACAGTCCATGGCGTGGCAAGGAGTCTGACACAACTAATCGACTAGACAACAACAACAAGGATTATATAACAACAATGTATCCTGTTTGAGGACAGTTTCTCCTTTCTGAAAACCTTCTGGCTAATCCCTTTATCTTAAAATGTAAATTATGGGAGTGGATTTAGTAAGATCTTTACAAACTTGAGACATTCTTTGGATTTATTGTAATAACATTTAAAAAAGTATATAAATCCCTTCCTTAGACTAGCAAGGGAGACACTCTCTGCCTCCCTTCTGATGTCTATGTCAGAAGCTTTCTCTGTCCCTTTTAACTGTAATAAAACTTCTACCACACAAGAGCCCTGAGTGGTCAAGCCTAGTCTCTGGTCCTGAAGCTAAATCATCTTCTTTGGAGATCAGGAATCCAACATCGTTCACAGTAAGCTATCACTAGGCTGGTTCTTGTTTCAGAAAAACACTAAATAAATGAATAAATACACCAAGAAGTTTTTTAAAAACAAAATCCACAATATAATCTTTTCACTTATGATGACTGGTTTCTTCATCAATTATTCTGAACTGGCAAGGATTAGTGATTTCCCACAGCATAAAATGCACGTGTAGATTATAAGTGAATCCTCCTGCTGACTTAAGTTGAGCATGGTTTAGTCCTGCCATACTTCTTCAATGCCAGTAAAATCTCCTTTTCAGCAGCACAAAGTAGAATGTGAGTTTATTGTAATCATGACAGAGACTCTATGAACAACTTCAGAGAAGATTATACCATGAATCTATGAAACAACCAAACAATGCAAATTATTGTCTTAAAGATATTTTTCTTATTAAATAATACTGAATGAACATGAACCTCTACTCAATTATCCACTTTTATTTCTCTCATCATTTCCCTCTTCCGTATCTGAGGAGGTGAAATCCACTCCTACCATATACTTTCAGCCAAAATCTCCAATATTGTTCATCTTCTTCCTATCTCCTTATAGACATTTCTTATGATTTACTGACAAAATAAGAGCATTTAGAAGAGAACTTCATAATATTCTTACCCACATATCTACCACTGTATTTGTGTCTGTCCCCTGCACCCCTCCCCCAGCATCACACTCACATTGACTTTATTTTTGTGATAGATTAGCTCTTGCTCTAATCCAAGGTCTACGCTTGTGCTTCGAATCCATAAAACATTTTATACAGTATGGTGCTAGTAATCTTTTTAATTGATAGTTGCCCTGTGAAAAAAAATCTGGATCCCTGGTGGCTCAGGCAGTAAAGAATCCACCTGCAATGAAGGAGACCAGGGTTTGATCCCTAGATCAGGATGATCCCCTGTAGAAGGAAATGGCAACCCACTCTAGTATTCTTATCTGGAGAAATCCATGATCAGAGGAGCCTGGTGGGCTGTACAGTCCATGGGGTCACAAAGAGTCAGACAGGACTGTGCAATGAACACATTCATTCATAGCCAGAGTGGAACAACCCACCTAGATATGAGGTTTTAATGATATAATAAAAATAGCCTACTTTCCTTGTAAGGATTATGTCTAGAAGTATGCCTCAGATTAGTAGTTTCTTTTTAAGGCTATGGGTTAATGCTGCCTCTATCAGATTTCTTCATTATTATACAATGTTTATGGTTGCTAAGCCATATTAATTAAAATAATCAAGCAACTCTCCTAATAACTGGGTAGAGTCATCCTCTGAACAAATGCTTAAGTGTCACTGCTATTGCTATCTTATTAAATATTTAATACTGCCTAATAAACACAAAGTTGAATAGTAAGTTTACATAAACTAATAATATAATACTTTACATTTAGGAAGATACAAAGCAGGAAAAACATTTCAGGATAAAAAGACTGAAATTTCAGGTATTATTGGATATAATTTAAGGAACAGTCTCAAGAAAACATATTTTTTTCCTTCTTCTGCATCAGCTCATCTACGAACCAATTTATTTCTGAAATAGGCCCCAGGGACAGGCTGTTTGGTGACTATAATGGGGGATATCTGACTGGCCACTCAAGGAAATTGCTATGGACTTTTAATCTTATTTTGATTAAGTTCCGTGTAGATTGTGTCTGCCAGGCTAGCACTAAGATTACTGTTTCTGAGCCCCTTTGGCTGTTATTGGACTGAGACTCTCAATTTTTTTCCCCTACTTTTTGAGGTTAGGCTGAAACAATATTACTCATTTCTTACAACTAGTATATATTTAAGTTTTAAATTGTGCTGGAAACTCTAATGTTAATAAAGACATCATATTTAACAAGTCACAAGCTTAGCAAAGTCACTTGTTTTGGGGAAAATTGTTTTATGTTAAAAAAAAAGGGAAAATTATTTAAGGGAAAAACACAATATTTGTACATGTTTGAAGATGCAAAATGATAAATAAGGAAATCAAGTATAGTTTAAAAATAACTAATCAATGAATATATAATGTAGAGGAGCCACAGATACAGTAAACTGTAGGAGGCTTTTAAAATCTATTTTCTGCAAACATCTAATCAAAATAAGGAAAACTTAATGTGTGCTATCTTAGACCCATCACAATAGAAACAATAAGACACTGCCTTTCATCTTGCAGTGGGTGAGCAGTTTTAATTGCCTACACATCAAGCCATTCTTCTTTTCTTCTTCTAAATGGAGTCCTGATATTATGCAAGCATCTGCCCTTCCCCCTTGCAGCATAGGGGAATCAGGGAAATTGCATTCTACCCTAAAAGGCAGAGATGGGCCATTTGGGGTCAACTAATCCTGTAAGGTTCTTTCCATTTTTTAGCTCAAAGTTTTCATAGGAAATCCAGACTTCACATCAAACAGCTCATGGCATTGCTTTCAAATTGGTAACGATTTATGGGTACACCGAAGACTTTCTAGAGCTTAATTAGGCTCAAAAAATGGACTTGCATTTCATTATTAGAACATAAATTTCCTGTCTCCCTTCAGTTTTTGAATAACAAAGCATGTTGTACCAGCTGTTATCAGAAAAAAGAAAAGGCCTTAATATAAAACAATTCTTTCTTCAGGACATGATCTGAGAATTTCTTTATTGCTAAAACAAGTTCAGAGCAGAATTTCTGTTGTCTATCTCGAAAACATTTTGACATTTCTGCTCTTAATATATTACTTGTCAGGAATATCTGCAGCTTAGAGCAAAACTTCTCAGTTGTCTGCAGTAGAACACTTTTGTGAAAGGTGTTTTACAGGAGAGGTGACATCTGATCCTTATAGCTGTTAGCCCATTAGGCAGACACTGGGCAGTCAGAATCTTCAGGCGACTTGTTTGAAGCCATAAGCAGTGTGTTCTACAACTCTTATTAACTTATTTGAAAGCAGAACAGCTGGAAATGGTAGTGAAGTGCTTGTCTGGAGAATCTGATTTATAATTCAGAGCAATTCTATTGTTCATAGTTGAGTGGACAGGATTATTCTAGTTATCTCTTCAAATACAGTAATCTCATAGATGTATTGCCTATTCCAGAAAAACATTATGTTTTTCTACTATACACTTGTTCATTTAGAACTTGGTAAAATCTAAAAATAGTTTATACTTTACAATGAGGTAATACATGATGTGTGCTTTCCTTATAAACCTTCACAAGCCAATATTTTGCCTTATTTTTTAAAATATCCATTAGCTTTGTAGAGAATTAATGAAATGTTCAATAATATATTTAAAATTTAATAATATTTTTAAAAGACTGTCCTGCAAATTAAAGTAACACCAACTATAATATAAAATTTCCTATGATTTATTATCTAATAATTAGTTCTAAACCATTGTTCAATTACATATTTGCTGCTTAAAAACTCTTTCTAAGTTAGTTTTAGTGTCAATTATTTCTAAGAGGATGTACAAATTAATGAGATTAACTGATTACCAATTGCTGATATTTTCATCAAAATGATATACAAAGCCATGTGAGAGTATATATGAAAGTTCTATTTTCAATCAATAGGTAGATGAGGAATTCAAAGTAAAAACTATTTTTCCTTTCTGCAGAGCTATTTTTTAATCTCTTTTAAAGTGTTTTCCAAACCTATTTGCATATAAGTTTTAATAGACTGATGGCAAAATATATATCAATATAGGCATGTGAAAGTTGTTCAGTCATGTCTGACTCTTTGTGACCCCATGGACTATACATTTCATGGAATTCTTCAGGTCAGAATACTGGAAAGAGTAGCTTTTCCCTTTTCCAGGGGATCTTCCCAACCCAAGGAACAAACTCAGCTCTCTCACATTGCAGGCAGATTCTTTACCAGCTGAGTCACAAGGGAAGACTAAGAATACTGCAGTGGGTAGCCTATCCCTTCTACAGATCTTCCAGACCCAGGAATCAAACCAGGGTCTCCTGCATTGCAGGCAGATTCTTTACCAACTGATCTATCAGGGAAGCCCCCAATATAAGCATACTACTAATTTAAATGCATCATGAAGACAACAATCTCAAAAACTAAAATAAGTACTAAAGGAATCATAGCTGAGTTTGGAAAGAAAATTTCTATATTAAGAAGTAATAGAAGTAGTCCTTTATATTACAAATAGCTGTGAAAAGAAGAGAAGCAAAAAGCAAAGGAGAAAAGGAAAGATATAAGCATCTGAATGCAGAGTTCCAAAGAATAGCAAGAAGAGATAAGAAAGCCTTCTTCAGCGATCAGTGCAAAGAAATAGAGGAAAACAACAGATTGGGAAAGACTAGAGATCTCTTCAAGAAAATTAGAGATACCAAGGGAATATTTCATGCAAAGATGGGTTCAATAAAGGACAGAAATGGTATGGATGTAACAGAAGC
The DNA here is from genome assembly GCF_027580195.1 of Bos mutus. Taxonomy (NCBI): domain Eukaryota; kingdom Metazoa; phylum Chordata; class Mammalia; order Artiodactyla; family Bovidae; genus Bos; species Bos mutus. Next base: position 46,530,978 of record NC_091633.1, on the reverse strand, counting down.
AGAAGATATTAAGAAGAGGTGGCAAGAATACACAGAAGAACTGTACAAAAAAGATCTTCATGACCAAGATAATCACAATGGTGTGATCACTCACCTAGAGCCAGACATCCTGGAATGTGAAGTCAACTGGACCTTAGAAAGCATCACTACAAACAAAGCTAGTAGAGGTGATGGAATTCCAGTGGAGCTATTTCAAATCCTGAAAGATGATGCTGTGAAAGTGCTTCACTCAATATGCCAACAAATTTGGAAAACTCAGCAGTGGCCACAGGACTGGAAAAGGTCAGTTTTCATTCCAATCCCAAGAAAGGCAATGCCAAAGAATGCTCAAACTACTGCACAGTTGCACTCATCTCACAGGCTAGTAAAGCAATGCTCAAAATTCTCCAAGCCAGGCTTCAGCAATATGTGAACCGTGAACTTCCAGATGTTCAAGATGGTTTTATAAAAGGCAGAGGAGCCAGAGATCAAATTGCCAACATCCGCTGGATCATGGAAAAAGCAAGAGAATTCCAGAAAAACAGCTACTTTTGCTTTATTGATTATGCCAAAACCTTTGACTGTGTGGATCACATAAACTGTGGAAAATTCTGAAAGAGATGGGAATACCAGACCACCTGACCTGCCTCTTGAGAAACCTATATGCAGGTCAGGAAGCAACAGTTAGAACTGGACATGGAAACAGACTGGTTCCAAATAGGAAAAGGAGTATGTCAAGGCTGTATATTGTCACCCTGCTTATTTAACTTCTATGCAGAGTACATCATGAGAAACGCTGGACTGGAAGAAGCACAAGCTGGAATCAAGATTGCTGGGAGATATATCAATAACCTCAGATATGCAGATGACACCACCCTTATGGCAGAAAGTGAAGAGGACCTAAAAAGCCTCTTGATGAAAGTGAAAGAGGAGAGTGAAACAGTTGGCTTAAAGCTCAACATTCAGAAAATGAAGATCATGGCATCCGGTCCCATCACTTCATGGGAAATAGATGGGGAAATTGTGGAAACAGTGAGAGACTTCATTTTTCTGGGCTACAAAATCACTGCAGATGGTGACTGCAGCCATGAAATTAAAAGACGCTTACTCCTTGGAAGGAAAGTTATGACCAACGTAGACAGCATATTAAAAAGCAGAGACAATACTTTGCCAACAAAGGTCCGTTTAGTCAAGGCTATGGTTTTTCCTGTGGTCATGTATGGATGTGCGAGTTGGACTGTGAAGAAAGCTGAGCCCCGAAGAATTGATGCTTTTGAACTGTGGTGTTGGAGAAGACTCTTAGAGAGTCCCTTGGACTGCAAGGAGATCAGCCCTGGGTGTTCTTTGGAAGGAATGATGCTAAAGCTGAAACTCCAGTACTTTGGCCACCTCATGTGAAGAGTTGACTCATTGGAAAAGACTCTGATTCTGGGAGGGATTGGGGGCAGGAGAAAAGGTGACGACGGAGGATGAGATGGCTGGATGGCATCACGGACTCGATGGATGTGAGTTTGAGCGAACTCCGGGAGTTGGTGACGGACAGGGAGGCCTGGCGTGCTGCAATTCATGGGGTCGCAAAGAGTTGGACAGGACTGAGCGACTGAACTGAACTGAAGGTGTTCAATGCCTAACAGTCTTAGGGTTATCATATTTTCTCATTGCATAATAGTCTGTAGGAATCAGTTATCAATCTTTTTTTTTTCTTTCTAAATTTTAAAGTTTAGTTTTTACTTTATGATTTTATGTGATAAAATTAAATGTATCAGAAGTTAAAACTCTTTATGTGTTACATATTTATCATCTTTCTATATATTTTTTGAAATCTAACTCTTTATAAGGGCTTCCTTGTGGCTCAGATGATAAAGCGTCTGCCTGCAATGTGGGAGACCCAGATTCCATCCCTGGGTCAGGAAGATTCCTTGGAGAAGGAAATGGCAACCCACTCCAGTATTCTTGCCTGGAGAATGCCATGGACTGAGTAGACTGATGGGCTCACATTCACAAAGATGCTATGGATTGTGAAGACAAATTCAGTATTCAGATACACATTTTGAACCCTGAGAAGTTAGTACAGTCATATTATTCTTCCTTAAGGGAAAACAAGAGAAACATAGGAAATATACTCCTGCTTGTGTGTGTGTGTGTGTGTGCACATGTGTGTTTCTGCATGTAACATAAAAGCTTTGTACTTCATCCATAGAATTTTAAAAACTTGTACAATTTAAATTTTATTATCTGAGTTCCTAGCTTATATCTTCTAAAGTAATTTCCAAATTTCTGAACTTTTTCTTTTTTCCAATTTTCTTGAACTGGTGTTGATATTTATGTTTAAGGATTTGACCTGAGAAAACAGAAAATTCTGCTATTTGCCAAAACATGGACATTGACAGAATTATGCCAAGACTCTGTTCTACGTAGGAATCCTGTTACAGGACCATCTCGTTTGAAGCTGCATATGGATAGTTTCCACTTTCTACCACCTGGAGCCTACATCATGGCCCAGACTTAAGGATGGCTGGATAGCCCTACTCTCGGAACTTTTCATCATCAGAGATAAGAAATAGGTGTGGAGTCTGAAATTACTTGTGGCAACCACACAGATTTTTAACTTTGCTATTTAAACAGCAAGTGATGGGGTGAGGAAGAGCCCAGCAGCATTACTGGAAATGTGTGTGTGTGTGTATTTGATGCTGGTAGATGCCAGTTGCAAGGAGCCATAGCTGACAGGTCAAAGGCCACAACATAACAAGCCTCCTTATTTTTCCTGATACTGTCTCCGAGTTGCTCTCTGATTCCTGTCTAAGCCTATTTCTTCTGCCTTTTTGTGTCAAATTGGAGCAGTCCTATGCCTTTCCAATACATTTATTTCTACAAATAATTTCTCTTGTCTTCAAACAATAACACTAACTAAAGATCATATATGTTGCTAAAGTACTGGATTAACTAAATTTAAGTCATTTTACTTGTTGTAAAAATTCTTCAAACCTTTTGTATATTAATATACTTTGTGAATCTCCAGTCAAGGAGACATGTGATACACTTTAAGAGATATCAACACTGTTCATTTGAACTCTTAAGTTTATCAGTATAGTTCAGTTCAGTCACTCAGTCATGCCCGACTCTTTGTGACCCCATGGACTGTAGCATGCCAGGCCTCCCTGTCCCTCAACAACTCCCAGAGTTTATTCAAACTCATGTCCATTGAGTCAATGTTGCCATCCAACCATCTCACCCTCTGTTGTCCCCTTCTCCTCCAGCCTTCAATCTTACCCAGCATCAGGGTCTTTTCTAATGAGTCAGTTCTTCGCCAGTTCATGTGGCCAAAATATTGGAGTTTCAGCTTCAACATCAGTCCTTCCAATGAACATTCAGGACTGATCTCCTTTAGGATGGAGTGGTTGGATCTCCTTGCAGTCCAAGGGACTCTCAAGAGTCTTCTTCAACACCACAGTTCAAAAGCACCAATTTGTTGGCACTCAGCTTTCTTTATAGTCCAACTCTCACATCTATACATGACTACTGCAAAAACCATAGCCTTGAATAGACGGATGTCTGTTGACAAAGTAATGTCTGTACTTTTTAATATGCTGTCTAGGTTGGTCGTAACTTTCCTTCCAAGGAGTAAGAATCTTTTAATTTCATGGGGGCAGACACCATCTGCAGTGATTTTGGAGCCCACCAAAAATTAAGTTTGTCACTGTTTCCCCATCAATTTGCCATGAGTGAGGGGACCAGATGCCATGATCTTAGTTTCCCGAATGTTGAGCTTTAAGCCAACATTTTCACTCTCCTCTTTCACTTTCATCAAGAGGCTTTTTAGTTCCTCTTCACTTTCTGCCATAAGGGTGGTGTCATCTGCATATCTGAAGTTATTGATATTCCTCCCGGCAATCTTGATTCCAGCTTTTGCTTCATCTAGCCCAACGTTTCTCATGATGTACTCTGCTTATAAGTTAAATAAACAGGGTGACAATATACAGCCTTGACACACTCCTTTTCCTATTTGGAACCAGTCTGTTTCCATGTCCAGTTCTCACTGTTGCTTCCTGACCTGCGTACAGATTTCTCAAGAGGCAGGTCAGGTGGACTGGTATTCCACAGATTGTTGTGATCTACACAGCCAAAGGCTTTGGCACAGTCAATAAAGCAGAAATAGATGTTTTTCTGGAACTCTCTTGTTTTTTTCGATGATCCAACAGATGTTAGCAACTGATCTCTGGTTCCTCTGCCAGAGGAAGTTCAAGGTTCATGTACTGTTGAAGCCTGACTTGGAGAATTTTGAGCATTATTTTGCTAGCGTGTAAGATGAGTGCAATTGTCCAGTGGTTTGAGCATTCTTTGCCATTGCCTTTCTTTGGGATTGGAATGAAAAATGACCTATTCCAGTCCTGTAGCCACTGCTGAGTTTTCCAAATTCGCTGGCATATTGAGTGCAGCACTTTCACAGCATTATCTTTTAGGATTGGAAATAGCTCAACTGGAATTCCATCACCTCTACTAGCTTTGTTCATAGTGATGCTTCCTAAGGCCCACTTGACTTCACACTCTAGGATATCTGGCTTTAGGTCAGTGATCACATCATCATGACTATTTGGGTCATGAAGATCATTCCTATACAGTTCTTCTGTGTATTCTTGCCACCTCTTCTTAATATCTTCTGCTTCTGTTAGATCCATATCATTTCTGCCCTTTATTGTGCCCATGTTTGCATGAAAATTCCCTTGGCATCTTTAATTTTCTTGAAAGATCGCTAGTCTTTCCCATTCTATTGTTTTCCTGGATTTCTTTGCACTGATCACTAATGAAGGCGTTCTTATCTCTCCTTGCTATTCTTTGGAACTCTGCATTCAAATGGGTATATCTTTCCTTTTCTCCATTTTTTGTTTTTTCCACTTCTCTTCTTTTCATAGCTATTTGTAAGGGCTCCTCAGACAGCCATTTTGCTTTTTTTTCCATTTCTTCTTTTGTTGTTGTTGTGGTCTTGATCCCTGTCTCCCGTACAATGTCATGAACCATATTCCATAGTTCATCAGGTACTCTATCAGATCTAGTCCCTTAAATCTATTTCCCAGTTCCACTGTATAATGGTAAAGTGAAAAGTGAAAGTGAAAGTGAAGTCACCCAGTCGTGTCTGACTCTTTGCGACCCCATGGGCTGTAGCCTACCAGGCTCCTCTGTCCATGGGATTTCCCAGGCAATAGTACTGGAGTGGATTGCCATTTCCTTCTCCAGGGGATCTTCACCAACCAGGGATCGAACCCGGGCTTCCCGCATTGTAGACAGACGCTTTACCGTCTGAGCCACCAGGGAAGTCCAAGGAACTTGATTTAGGTCATATCTGAATGGTCTAGTCATTTTCCCTACTTTCACTAATTTAAGTCTGTATTTGACAATAAGGAGTTCATGATCTGAGCCACAGTCAGCTCCTGGTCTTGTTTTTGCTGACTGTATAGAGCTTCTCCATCCTTGGCTGCAAAGAATATAATCAATCTGATTTTGGTGTTGACCAGCTGGTGATGTCCATGTGTAGAGTCTTCTATTGTACTGTTGGAAGAGGGTGTTTGCTATGACCAGTGTATTCTCTTGGCAAAACTCTGTCTTTGCCCTGCTTCATTCTGTACTCCAAGGCCAAATTTGCCTGTTACTCCAGGTGTTTCTTGACTTCCTACTTTTGCATTCCAGTCCCCTATAATGAAAGGGACATCTTTTTGGGGTGTTAGCTCTAAAAGGTCTTGTAGGTCTTCATAGAACCGTTCAACTTCAGCTTCTTCAGCATTACTGGTTGGGGCATAGACTTGGATTACTGTGATATTGAATGGTTTGCCTTGGAAATGGACAGAATTCATTCTGTCATTTTTGAGATTGCATCCAAGTACTGCATTTTGGACTCTCTTGTTGACTATGATGGCTACTCCATTTCTTCTAAGGAATTCTTGCCCACAGTAGTAGATATAATGATCATCTGACTTAAATTCACCCATTCCAGTCCATTTTAGTTCTCTGATTCCTAAAATGTCAATGTTCACTCTTGCCATCTCCTGTTTGACCACTTCCAACTTGCCTTGATTCATGGACCTAACGTTCTAAGTTCCTATGCAATATTGCTCTTACACATCAGATCTTGCTTCCATCACCAGTCACATCCACACCTGGGTGTTGTTTTTGCTTTCACTGCATCTCTTCATTCTTTATAGAATTATTTCTCCACTGATCTCCAGTAGTATATTGGGCACCCACTGACCTGGGGAATTATCTTTCAGTGTCCTATCTTTTTGCCTTTTCATACTTTTCATGGGGTTCTCAAGGCAAGATTACTGGAATGGTCTGCCATTCCCTTCTCCAATGGACAACATTTTACCAGAAATCTACACCATGACCCATCTGTCTTGGGTGGCCCTACACAGCATGGTTCATAGTTTCATTGAGTTAGATAAGGCTGCGGTCCATGTGATTAGATTGATTAGTTTTCTGTGATTGTGGTTTGTCTGTCTGCCCTCTGATGCCCTCTCTCAGCACCTACCATCTTACTGGGATTTCTCTGACCTTGGACATGTGGTGTTCCTCACTGCCCCTGCTCCTGACCTTGGATGTGGGTATCTCCTCTCGCCACTCCAGCTCCATGCAGCCACCATTCGCTGCTCCAGCTCAATAAAAGAAGGACTATATATGTGTTTATAGCCATTAACCCCACCATTTCTGAGGCCCATCTCCCACCTGCAAGGGCGCCTTATAAAAGATACATTTAATAACATATAACTTTCTGATTAACAAAGCCAAAAACGTAATTAAGCTCTTACATAAAACAAAAAAACTTGAACATCTTATCCCTTTGTTACTCTATCTCACATGTTACTTCTTTATGTGTATTTTTATTTTAATCATTTAATATTTAAAAAATTTTCCCCAAGGAAATTATCACACTAAGCATACTTTATACCATACTGTTAAATATTATAATTTATTTGCATTACTTTTGAAGTCAAAATGTGCTGTATATAACTTTGGAATATGGATTATTTCCAAATTACTTTATATGGAGTTATCTCCGAAACCTCCATGTTACCTTTAAGCTAATGTTCAAGATAGTGGATGAGTAAATATTCTATGTCTTTGATTATCTGAGAATAACAATATGTTGGTTTCACGTACACACTAATGTTGAGCCTGAGAATTATATTCTATGTACTTTCATAAAAGTGTACAAATTTGTCTTCAAATATCTATAAATAATTGCTATAATATATTCTGATATTCGTTGTTGTGCAGAAAAGAGTCTATGTCACTGTAACATTTTTAGGTTTAAATTGCCATTTTTTTTGCATCTTAATTATAAGACTTTTTCTTTGGAAATTTAAATTTTGCAAAATATCTGTAGGTGTAGTAACTTTTAAAAACTTTATTGAGCATAATTAGTGAGTTTTAATCAACATACTTGCTTTTTTTCTAAAATCATGTATGTTTTTCTAATATTCTGTTTTATTAACTTATCTGCTTTAATTTTCCTCATTGCTTCCTCAAGAATGCCAACATTCTTGGATTATATTCAGGTTTTAGACTGCTATCATCTTATTTTTTATTATTTTAATGGCCAGGTCTTGTTATACACCATGTTGGAGGGCTTCACATATTTGTAATATATTATTATTCCTATAGTCTGAAGTAGGAATTTCAACTTTTACCATTCTAAGTGAATGTCAGCTTCATTTGTTTTGACTGCTTAAATTTTTATATTATCTCATGGATATACAGATTAATTCTAGCTTTTCAATTTTGAAGTTTTCTTTCCATCTCTGCCCATTCTTCATATTTTTTTTTCTTTCTTTCTGTTTTATAAAGCAACTTTTTTTTTTTAAGCTACTGAAACAGGTTTCTTTTTTCTAACAAAATCTGGAATTGTCAATGAATTATTTTAAGTCCTAATTAGCACTGCCTTCTTTAGTGTATTTTTCCTTTTTGGATTGCTTTTGCATTCCATCAGAAAGAAAGTTTACTTGTCTTTACTAATAAAATTATTTATTACTGGTATTTTCCACTAAAACAATATGTGAAATCTACTCTTTGTATCTCACCTGTTTTTATTAAGTTTTTTTTTTTTGCAAGCGGTAGAAACCAACTCTAACTAACTGAAGCAAAAAAAAACAACTTTTTGGAAATATACTGATTAGGCTTACAGAACTGAATGACATGATGAATGATCAAATCAAGAGGAGGACAGAAGCCAGGGAAAAATTAGGCACCAGCCACAAAACCTGTGAGTTTCTCCTATAGGTGCTAAAATGGAGTTCTCATTCCCTTCCAACCTTGCGTGCCTTTGCTAAAGATGCAAATTTCTGGGAAGAGAATTCATTTGCCCTTAGGTACTGCCCTCATCCTTGTTATAAGAGGGAAGAATCTGTGATTAGAAGTCCAGTGAAAGAACGCACCAGAAGAGGTTCAGTTCAGTTCAGTCAAGCAGTTGTGTCTGACTCTTTGTGATCTAATGGACTGCAGGACACCAGGCCTCCCTGTCCATCACCAACTCCCGGAGTTTACTCAAACTCATCTCCATTGAGTCAGTGATGACATCCAACCATCTCATCCTCTGTCATCCCCTTCTCCTCCTTCCTTCAATCTTTCCCAGCATCAGTATGTTTTCAAATGAGTCAGTTATTTGCATCAGGTGGCCAAAGTATTGGAGTTTCAGCTTCAGCATCAGTCCTTCCAATGAATATTCATGACTGATTTCCTTTAGGATGGACTGGTTTGATCTTCTTGCAGTCCAAGGGCCTCTCAAGAGTCTTCTCCAACACCACTGTTCAAAATTCTTTGGCATTCAGCTTTCTTTATGGTCCAACTCTCACATCCATATGTGACTACTGGAAAACCATATCTTTGACTAGATGGACCTTTGTCAGCAAAGTAATGCTCAGCTGGTAAAGAATTTGCCTGCTATGAGAGAGACTCGAGTTCAATCCCTGGGTTGGGAAGATCCCCTGGAGAAGGGAAAGGCTACCCACTCCAGTAAAAGAATCAGACATGACTGAGCGACTTTCACCAGAAGAGGTGTTTGTATCAAAAGAAACAGGTCAAAATCAATACTAGAGCAAACCTCATCCTGTGCATTTCTCCTTCTTTTAGTTTAACTCCCCTTCAGTTTCTATCTGCTTGTAATCAGTCTTTGGTGGCTTCAAAGAGTTGCTTATTATATTTTGTGCAGCATATGGTTGTTATCTGTGGGAGGATATGGTCCTACGTCACCGTTATTAGAAGCAGAACCACTCTGGGCTTTTTCTTACTGAAGGTGCATTCTGCAGTAAGTTAGCAGCAGGGTTTTATGTATGACCATTTGCTCAAGTTCATTTAAGGTAGTTCAAACTTATCCATATTTGTACTGTTATTTTCTCCTTATATAAATGACTGAGAAACTGTGATAAAATATTCTATTATGACTATGATCTCATTTTAATATGAAAACTTTTACAAGTATGTGTTTTAAAACTGTATTATGTTCTTTATAAAATGTCTTCATTATATCTAATAATTATTTTGCATTCAAAGACTATTTTTACCTTATATGAACATGGTTATGCCAGCTCTTTTTTGGCTGGCATTCCCATGTTATACCTTCTTCCCTTTATTTTTGAACTTCTGTTTCTCTGTACTTCAAATATATTAATTATAGATAGGATATATTTATTGTTCCTCTACCTTCAAATCTATTTGTTGTCTTTGGATGACTCATGGAAGAATTTATCTGTTTGTATACATTAAATTATGTGTGTATATAAATGGGAACCCACTCCAGTATTCTTGCCTGGAAAATCCCATGGATCTCAGAGCCTGGTAGGCTATCATCCATGGGACCGCAAAGAGTCGGACATGACTGAGTGTCTTCACTTTCACTTTCGAGTTATAATTATTTATCCAGCTTGATTAAATTGGTTGTCTCTTTTCATCCATTCTTTTTTCTTTCTATTATTTCCTTTTTTACTTTGGAAATTACACTTCTATTTCTATCTTTTGTTGGTTACTCAAGAAATTAAATAAATTTTTAAGATTTAATTCTAATGTTAATCAAAGCCTGTATCTTCCTCTCAATATGAAAAATTTAGCTTCATTTATAAATGAACCAACTTCCACAAAATTATGCAACTTAATTTTCTTTTTGTGTTATTTTTTTTAATTTTATTTTATTTTTAAACTTTACATAATTGTATTAGTTTTGCCAAATATCAAAATGTGTTATTTAAGGTACTCAGAGGAAAATTTTTGCTTAAAAAGTGAAGGTTATTTTCCTTCCATTTGAGTTACCTCCTTTAGCATTTTATTTAGTGAAGTTCTACTGATGCCAAATAACCAGTCTTGGTTTGTCTTAGTTATTTCACTTTCATTATTGGAATGTATTTTTAATAAATATAAAAGTCCACATATTTTAAACATGTTGCAGTTATTATTCCATCTGTTGACCTGAAATAAACAGACTGTCAGATATTTATCCAGCAAATATGAATTTATTCAGGATCAGTAAAGAATTACAATTCATGGTCTGCAACCATGGTGAGTCACATGCAAGTCCCCATGCAGCAAAGGAATAATTTTTAAAAAGAGAAAAGGAAGGTGGAAGGGCTGTAGAAACAGAGTCCCTGCTAGGGAAGAATAGGAGTCCTTTTTCTTCCTGTCGGGCTCTGCTACTATCACAGCATGAGAGATCCTCCTTCTGGTCTCCAAATGCTATTTGATTGAGGCTTCTGTCTATTAAACTTTTTACACATCTTTTGTGACTTCATTTTATTCTGGGAGAAATTCTGTGTCAGTCTAAATGTTGCTTTTTAAATCTTTTTATTTTCAACCAGCTTTTAAGATATTTCTCTTGTCTTCTGTTTTCTGCAGTTCAAGTTTCTTACTTTATTGATAATTCGTTTACCTACTTAAATCTGTTTATATTTGTTGTTAATCAGTATTAGGGAGGTATTATCCATGATTTCTTTAGTTACTGCCTTTGTCCTTTGAACATCATCATCTTCTGTTCTCTTTATCTTTTAACTGTCTTCAATATTTTCTTTCTACTACACCTGGGTTATTTTCTAGTTGTTCTCTGTTTTTAGTCAGTATTTCTTTCTTTTAAATATGACAGGTTCACTTTTATATTTTCCTACCTGCATCTCCCATATTTTGGTCCCTTAAATAGTGTAAGCATAACTATTCTTTAAGGTTTGTCTGACAATTCTGTGATTTAAAATTATATTGTTTCTCCTATGTTGATTTGTTTTCAAATATTCTGCTATCTTTGACAGTATGCTTATCCTTCTCTCTCTCTCATGTACGCACGTGCTTGAGCATGCACTCAGGTAAGCAACATGCACACAGACACACATTATATCTCATGTTTGTGTCAGGCACAGTTCTAAATGACTTCAAAATTAATTAACTTAATTCTCAATACATACTTACAAGTAAGCCACTCTTATATTCACTTTACAGGGGAGGAAACTGAGACGCTCAGAGAATAATTGACTCAGCCAAGTTCACACAGTTGATTAGTATAAATGATTTCTAATAATACCTTTAGACCTACCACAGAGGTAATTTCCTCCAGAAGCTTTGCTTTTGTACTCATCCCAGATAATCGTAAATCTAGCACAGAATTTGAGAATTCCTGGACAACCTAGATTTATCCCAGTCTACAAGTATTCTCAGGTTCTGGTTCATTCTTGTTTTATCCTTCAATGGACTCCACTAGCTTTCAATACTTCAGCTCAGCATAAACAGGTATCTGGCTAGACTCTCCATTTTAGATCTCCATTTTAGAGACTTTACTTTCTGTCTCTTCCATCTGAGGATTCCAGCAGTATGAAAGTTGACAGGGACTGGATGGGAACATGCACACAATTCTGTTAGTTGTCCTCCTTGATACCGTTCTTCTCCAATTGTTGCCCTGTGACTTTGTTCTCCCTTGACTTTCATTAGATTGATTGAATAATTCCTTTTAATTGACTTACATACATTCTTGACTTAAACTAGATCAATATCACTAGTTTATTCCCTATAACACACAATACCTTATAATGTCTGGATATTGATACTCTGTCCAGTATTCTTGCCTGGAGAATCCCAGGGACAGAGGAGCCTAGTGGGATGCCGTCTATGGGGTCGCACAGAGTCAGACACAACTGAAGCGACTTAGCAGCAGCAGCAGTCCTAACTTTACAGTTATTTTAGTGTTTCACACATTTGTTTTTCCTGTATTTTTTGGCTTCTATGCAGCCAATGCTTTCTTTAGACTTAACCACCTATTCATATCTATTAATATTTTGCATCCATTGATCATACAGTCCATCAGGTTGCAAAAAGTTGGACACGACTGAAGTGACTTACACACAACACAGACACATCATGCATTCTACTCATCTGTCATCATTGTTTCCAAAGTTCTCTGATGCTTTAAGAATATGACCTTAAAAAGTAATTCAGCTTTTTCTTAATCATTACAATGGAAGCATGAGTCTTATCCATCTCAGAAGCAGAAGCACATCATTATTATTTCATTGTTTCTAGTCTCTCTGTTCTGGAAATTCTATTTGATGCTCCTTGGATTTTTAAGTTCTATCTTCCATGTCTTTTGATTTCTCATATTTTTCTATCTTTTGCCAATATCCTCCTGTAAGCTGTTCTTTAAACTGGCCAACAAGGCCTAAAATATTTACTCTCTAGCCTTTACAGAAAAAAAAAAAGTTTTGTAACTACTGCTCTAGAATGCTTTTGTATTTACTCTGAAAAAAACCCAAAGTATTATTGGTCAGAAAATGTATATATATATATATATATATATATATATATATGTTCATAACAATTACTCTAGTACTGAAAGACAAACTTTCACTTCATTACCTTGTTTTGGTTAATATTTTTTGTCCACCATTTTGTTATGGGTCCAGCTATTAGTTACCTACTCATTGATGAATAATAAAGCCCCAGTTTGCAAGTTTCTGTGCCCATTTCTCCTGCTATTCAGAGAAGTTAGAACAATAGTCATGCTTGTTATTAGGTCTTACTTGTGTTTCTGGTAGGGGCTATTTTCCTGTAGTTTGAAGTATACATATATAAGAAAATTTCTAATATTTTAACATTAGCATTTGTTATTGAGATTTTCAGGTAAACTGACTTGTATTCTATGCTAAATCTAATTCTAAAATCCAGTATATATTTTTTCCAGATATAAAAATCCAAACTTTATAATAAACATTAGAAAAGTATTTGAAAGAAGTGTTTAGTTATTTGGTCATATAAAATACTGATGTAAGTATCAATTGTATAATCAACCTGAGTTTCATTTGATTGAACACTTTGAGATAAACACCAATGATGGTTATTTTTAATAAAATAGGTGACAAATAATACATTGCACAAATGATCTGATTGAATAGGTACTCCTCTAGTTAGAAAAATGCAATAATCATCTTAGAAAAAATGACACATAATATATAAACATTTTTAAAGTCCTTTGTATGAGGACTTAATTTGATTGGTTTTTAAAATTGTAATTTCTCAACATAGTCTCTCAGCATGTTTCATTTACACAAGAGAAAACTCTTTAATTATAAGATTCTTAATTTACTCTAGTAATTTCATAATAAAAATGATTACTTTGAGCAATCAGTTTTACAGATAATCACAGTTCTTTACTTAAATCTGACATACATAAAAGCCAAAAAAAAAAAAAGAAAGAAAGCAAAGGACAAGCTTGTGTATAAAACCTAAACAAAAGTCTAGCATTGAAGTAATGTTTTAGACATGGTAAAAATCTCCCTTTTGTTGCTGAGTAACTAATAATTATATTTTAAGTTCAACTGACTCAACACAGCAGTTGAATTTTAAGCATACTATTTTAAGAAATAAATGGCATATTTAGAGTGTTGACATTTAGAAAATGCAAGTTAGTGAAATTTGTAATGTGTATTAGAATCATACATGTTAAAATGAATGCAGATTATATTTAATGGTATAAAAATAGAAGAATGTCATAAATACTTGAAAACCCATGTCAAAGTTCTAAATAATCCCCTTTAAATAAAATATTCTTATTTAAAATTATGCTAAATAATAATGTATATATATCATAGAGATAGAACCCATGGCTCTGAACCTTCTCTTAATAGTTGAATCACATGGTGAGTTTTAAAATACTTAATTGGTCTAACTGTGGTTCAATAAAAATAGAACTTCAGTTTTTAAAATGGGATATGAGTAGTTTGAAATGTTTCACATTATTCTAACATGTGGGTAAGATTAAGAACCAATGATCATTGCTAAGTTCTACGGGTATATGCCGCAAGCATCAACTGCAAATACTTAACCTGCCTGAAATATAGAGAAAATATGCATGAGAGTGACATAAATGCAAGAGTTACAACTTGGAAGAATTTTTAACTTTTTCTAATTTTTTAGGAAAAATATTAAAATTCTGAATTTTAGAAATTTATGTGAGAAAACTATCAAAATAAATGTACATAAAATATTTAATTGTGTTAATTTATACCTTAAATTTGACTTTAAGGAATAAATCAATCTTTTGATAGCTGCTTAGAAACTATATTTACCATGTTTAAAGAGAAGCCAATAACTATTGTATTTTTTAGAAGTTCTACTTACACGATAAAATTCTATTTTTTCTTAACTTTTTATAAAATGATTTTAAGGAAACTTACTAGATGATTCAATAAAAGAATATTTTTAAATAAAAGATAGCAAGTAATAATTTTAGTTATTTACCTTACAGCTAAGTCTGCTCTGCAAGGGGCCACTGGATATCCTCAATCGATTACCAATGACTGAAAAGATTTGGTTGGCTTCTTTATCTTTCTTTTCTTTTTTTTTTTTTTTAATTGTTTATCTTATTTAAAAGAGTTTCCTTTATCTTTTGCTTCCAATTTTTAACATTTTATCTACAATGAGATTAATAATTTCCTTGATTTTTAAAAGATGCTTTCATTGTCCTCTTATTTTGGAAATAAAAACAAGCATTACTACATTTTCAAAATACCAAACTGCATTTCAAATAATTCTACAGAAAACAGCATTAAGAAATAAACAAAATAAACTGTGACCGCTCTTGAAAATAATAAAAGATGACATCAGCAGACCAAATTTATTAACTTTGGAGTAGATGAAACATATTTACCTGACTGCCAGAGAAACTAATGACTTTCGTTACTGAACTTAGGTCACAAAGCCTACTGCCTGTTAATCAGCAAGTGGGCATGTTTCTTCTTAGGAGTGGCCCAGAAATTTTACAATATCAGAGGATAAATCATTGGCTCCAGGTATACTTTTTGTTGTTAAAAAAGGAAAAAATGAATAACATTAGTCTAAAAGTTTCAACACTATTCAATTTAACAGGCGATGGCTATATTTGTTGGAATTCAGGTTTAACATGCAAGAAATTAGTTAATAAGTGAATCAAGAAATATGTTACTACAGGCTCCAAGGGAACAGCAGGTAAAAGGAATAAGCAGTACATTTAAAGGAAAATGAAAAGAAATTAACTGTACAAAGGGAAATTCCTTTAAAACTTAAACTTTCCTAGACTTTTTAACTGTCAGTTCAGTCGTTCAGATAAGTATATATTTTTTATAATTTTAACTATTTTATTAGTATTCTATGGCTGCCATAACAAAAACATACTTCAAAAATTAAAAATATTGGGAAAGCTTAAGCAACATGAATTTATTTTCACACAGTTCTGGAAGCTGAAAGTTCAAGATCAGGGTGTCAGTGTCTGGTGAGACCTCGCTTCCTGGCTTGCAAATAGCCTCCTTATATTGTGTGTTTTTGTGGCCTTTTTTCTATGCTTTTCAGAAATGAAAAAGATCTCTAGTGTCTCCATCCCTTCTTCAAAAGAGACTCCTTTTTCAAAAGTCCTATCGGAATAAAGTCTCAGTCTTATCACCTCATTTAAACTGAACTATTGCTGAAGCCTGGCTTGGAGAATTTTAAATATCACTTTACTGCTTGTGAGATGAGTGCAATTGTGCAGTAGTTTCATCATTCTTTGCCATTGGCTTTCTTTGGGATTGGAATGAAAACTGACCTTTTCCAGTCCTGTGGCCACTGCTGAGTTTTCAAATTGCTGGCATATTGACTGCAACACTTTCACAGCATCATCTTTCAGGATTTGGAATAGCTAAACTGGAATTCCATTACCTCCACTAGCTTTGTTCATAGTGATGCTTCCTAAGGCCCACTTGACTTCACATTCTAGGATGTCTGGCTCTAGGTGAGTGATCACACCATCATGATTATCTGAGTTGTGAAGAACTTTTTTGTACACTTCTGTGTATTCTTGCCACCTCTTCTTAATATCTTCTGCTTCTGTTAGGTCCACACCATTTCTGTCCTTTATCAAGCCCATCTTTTCATGAAATGTTCTCTTGGTATCTCTAATTTTCTTGAAGAGATTTCTAGTCTTTCCCATTCTGTTGTTTTCCTCTATTACTTTGCATTGATCGCTGATAGCATATTCAAAAGCAGAGACATTACTTTGTCAACAAAGGTCCATCTGGTCAAGGCTATGGTTTTTCCAGTGGTCATGTATGGATGTGAGAGTTGGACTGTGAAGAAGGCTGAGTGCCGAAGAATTGATGCTTTTGAACTGTGGTGTTGGAGAAGACTCATGAGAGTCCCTTGGACTGCAAGGAGATCCAACCAGTCCATTCTGAAGGAGATCAGCCCTGGGATTTCTTTGGAAGGAATGATGCTGAAGCTGAAACTCCAGTACTTTGGCCACCTCATGCAAAGAGTTGACTCATTGGAAAAGACTCTGATGCTAGGAGGGATTGGGGGCAGGAGGAGAAGGGGACGACAGAGGATGAGATGGCTGGATGGCATCACTGACTCAATGGACATGAGTCTGAGTGAACTCCGGGAGTTGGTGATGGACAGGGAGGCCTGGCATGCTGTGATTCATGGGTTTGCAAAGTGTCGGACACGACTGAACTGAACTGAATTTTCTATGTTCCCCCAAAACCTAAAAGTAGTGGTGCTGCTGTACGAAATACCTAAACATGTGGAAGAACTTTGAAAGTGGGTAATAGGCAGAAGGAGAAAGAGTTCGGGGTTGCATGATTGAAATGGCCTACATTGCAGGGAATGAAGTGATAAAGGTGATTCTCATGAGGACACAGGATAAGACAGGTGTAGAGAAAGCCTGAATCTTAGAGAACACCTAGGTGGTCTGGAACAGAATTCTGGTAGAATATGGACAGTAAAGGTCACTGATGAGTTCTCAGATGGAAATGAATTACATGTTATTGGAAACTAGAAGAAAGATGATCCTTATTATATAAAATGGCAAAGAGTGTGTCTGGATTTCAGTGCTGTGAACCTTGACTGCCTGAGGTGTAGCTTCTGTGAGCCTGGTGTGGTCTGCTATGAGTTCAGCAAAGCACAAAGGGTGTGGCTTCTTCACCTACATCTCAAAGGATGGGTAATCAGTCCAGAGACCTAACCAGAGAGATGCCAACAGAGTGGGGCCACTGCACAGAATCACCATTAAGCAATGGGCTGCCCTGAGATACAAGATCTGCAGACCTACCTGTGTACAATTTCTGCTCAAGAGAAATGTAGTGTGGGCTCACCCAGCCAAGCAATGGAGGTAGGGATGCCTGGAGCCTTGGAAATTCAAGGAGGAGAAGGGGGAAACAGAGGATGAGACAGGTGGATGGCTTCACTGACTCAGTGGACATGAGTTTGAGCAAACTTCGGGAGAGGTGAAGGACAGGAAAGTCTGGCGTGCTGCAGTCCACCGGATTGCAGTCAGACATGACTTAACAACTGAACAACAACAACAACAATGGAATGAATAGCAACAAGATAAAAAATATTAAGAGAATAATGTTAAATAGTTGTCAGATGGAAGTATATACTTGAGAAAATATTTTGTTACATAGATGACAAATAATGAATATTTGCAATATATACCTAGAAGATAAATTAACAATATAAAGTTTGATATCCCAAAGAAAATTCGCGAAGGAAATGAAGAAATTTCTTAGTGTAGGCTAAGCTGTGGAAAGAATAAATATTGAAAATTCAGTGACTTACAAAATAATTCTATCTTTCTCTCTCTCATAACATCATAGATGGGTGCTCAGCTCAGAGTAACAACTCCACTTAGCCATTCAGAGACGTATAATTGTTCTGCTATTTTCAACACTAAAATTACTCTAGGTATCAGCACCCCACTTAGATAGGTGAAGAACAAGGAAAATTCTTGCATGGGGCTTTTATGCATAAGGCCCAGACACAGTACACATCACTTCAGTTAATATTTGTTTCTAGAACTCAGCCACACGGACACTGTAGCAAGAGGAGCCTTGGAGGTGGTAAGCAGGCAATCTGTGCCACAGGCAGTTCACAGAAAAGCAAAGCCAAATCTTGGGCTTCCATAAGAAACTGTGTTCAGGTTTGTTGGTGGTAAAGAGAAATATATATTAAAATAAAAAGGGAATGTCATAAGAAAAGTCATCAGACAGGCAAAATTTAAGAGTTAATCATATGCCTACTGCTTCCAGTGCTCTCAAATATTTCTGGTGGAAAATAAAAATGCCACAGGCCCCTTTGAAACAATCTGGCAACTTATATTGCAATAAAATGTACATATGCCATCTGACAAAGCAATCGAAGTGCTAGGCTTCTTGCCCCTATGGATAAAATCATTCTTGCATTCTTTAGTCTTGCTGCCATTATATTTCTTGTACTTTTGGAATCCAAATGTTCACAAAGAGAAGGCTTTTTATTGATTTGTGGCCTCTCAGTGTTATTTACCTTGAAACTGCAGTAAGTGTTAGGAAAAAGGAGATTGCATGTGGGACCATCATACTATAATAACATTTAGCTTTTGATTTGGAATCCAGAATTTTAGTTTAGAACAATAAACTTTGCTCATGAGAGTTTATGGACTTAAAGAAAACAAATACATGTTTAAATATTTACATGTATAAAATAATCTTTTAGTTATAGCCAAGTTAAACAGAACAATAATTCTTTTGAAGAAGAAAGCAATCTAGTCAGAAAATGAATAACTTACACTAAAATTAGTAATTCAACTAATTTAAATTGATACAGATTCATAAAATTCATAATTCTTTTTCAAAATTGAAGGAAAAACTACGTAAGTCAAATATCAATTCGTTCTCTTGATCCTTTCACTTGTCAATAGGTGTATGCTGACTTCATTGATTCTTAATTCATTTATCCATGACATAATGTTTAAAATTGTGATATTGGAACAAGTACCAATGACATTTCTGTATATTTATGAAAATTACTAAAATTACAAAGTAACAGATATATAGTTTAAGCTTATCATTTTTATGATTTCTAATTTAATGTGATTTATGTCTTAGTTTTTCTATAATTAAATGCTAATGAAATAAAATCTTTAAAAATTCTGACATAATTTTTTAGTAGCTCAGTCAAGTCCGATTCTTTGCAACCCCAGGACTGTAGCCTACCAGGATCCTCTGAAATGGAAATTCTCCAGGCAAGAATACTGGAGTGGATTGCCATGCCCTCCTCGAGGGGATCTTCCCAACCCAGGGATGGAATCCAGGTGTCCCACATTGCGGGTGGATTCTTTACCTTCTGAGCCACCAGAGAAGCCCTGTAGTAAGTTATTGAAACACAAAAATGCAAATACAAGGAACAAAAAAGTAACATCAGAAAAACAGAGCTATTCTTAAAATTTTGAGCTTCCAAAGTTCTTGATGAAATATTCTGATTACTGTATGTTGTTCAGTCACTAAGTCGTGTCTGACTCTTTGCCACGCAATGGACTGTAGCATACCAGGCCCCTCTGTCCAAACTATCTCCCGGAGTTTACTCAAATTCATGTCCATTTAGTATGTGATGTTATTTATTAATAAATTATTATATATTCAATCTTATAAAATATGTGATACACATTATTCAGTAAAAGGAAATATAGAGAAAGGTAATATCAAGAAAAAAGAAGCTGAAAAGTTCATATTATTTTAACACTGAAGAGACAGTTTTGCCCTTTTCATTGAAATAAAGCTTTTCATTCTGTAATAAATTATGCTCATATGAAAAGGCTTATCTCACAAATTTAAGTTCATAAATACACAAAATGTGCAAACATTTTCATTTGAAAGATGCCTACCTAGTGAATGAAATACCTTATTTGCAGATTATAAACATTAAAGCAAATGTATTGTGTAAACAATATTATATAATATTTCACACCCAAAATTGAAACAGCTTCTAGAGTCTTATAATTAATTCATCATCAGAATGGCTTTGGCCTGTGTTCAGATTCATTCTGTAAACAGTTTTAGTAGTTTAAAAAAATGCCTTAGAAGAACATGGTTATATTCAAACACAATGTGCACCCCTGTGCAAAACCACGAGTGGGATAACAAATTTATAGCCAAAGGATCTCGCAAAGTATGAATACAGTTCAGTGTTTATTAACGATGAATTAGAACTACTATAAATACTTAAAAAAAAAAAACAAATGATTGCTGAATGTCTAGCCTTTTGCTTTTCCTCATGAAAATGCCAATGAATTAGATCTGTGAGCTGGACTAGCTCGGGCTTGTCTGAAATGATAAAGAAAATGAAGTTTGAATCCAAATGGCCATAAATAAACCTGATCTTTAAGGGACTTAGTCAAACTTGTTTAAAGAAAATAGAGACTTGAGGAAATAAATCAATAATGTTTCCAGTAAATAGATATGCTATTAAATCTATTGGTAGACTCTGGGATTGTTTCATGATTTTGTCAAATTTATTTGATTTTTGTTTGTATTTCTTTGCAGGGCATCCTCATATGGTTAGCATGATGTGAGTATGTTTGATATAATGTATTAAAGTAGATATTCTGATATTTTTAAAATGTATCAATAATGCTTCACATTGAAATGCAGTAATTTAGTTTACAAATTAGTAGTAGGAACATCTTTACTGATATGTGCAAGAGAATCAGAAAAGCAAACCATTTTAATATGTTAATGCAAAAATATTTTCAGAAAAACTTTCTGCACTTATGAGTTTGTATGGTATATTTTCTGAGATCATGAGACATTCCTTGCTTTGATAATTTCTTAGTTTAATTGGTAATCTATAAATAGCTTTCTATTTTCCAATTCTTTTAAATATCGTTCATTTATCTAGCCATAGTGTTCAGGTCACAAGAACAAGCATACTACTTAACAGAATTGCTGAAAGTTTTCTATACTATTTCTTACTTTAAAAACAATACTTGTATGTTTTACAACTAGTATCTGTTTATCAAGTTATGAAAGATTTTGTCCCTATTTTACAAAACTTAGTACTAGTAGGTATTGAAGTACAGTGCATTTATTGGGATAAATGTAAGGATATTTCTCTCTTTTGTTTCTTTTTTATTCTATTTTATCTGGTAATCAAATAATAACAATTACTAATATTGAAACAACACTTATTATAGGCTTAAAATCCAATTTGGTTATGCTTTATTATAATTTTGCATACATAATAGCATTGATTCTTTTTTAGTTATTTGGTTAAGATTTTTCATTTCTATTCATGGGTGAGATCAGACTATAATTTCCTTTTTTTAATGGTGTCACTGTCTGGGCTAGTTATTAAGATTATTCCAGTCTCTTTTGTATGAGCTTGAAAGGATTTGAATTTGTTGGGGTCTAGGTTAGGCTGTCTCAAAATATACCTCCATGGCATACTGATTATTTTGAAGTGAAGTTATTTAAGAAATGCTCATGCAAACAGGACTACTTGATCCTTCTGTCTCTCTGAAAGCAGGAAATAAATCTGTCATGTGAAAGGTACAACCACTACAATTAGAGGTAGAAAGACACACTTATTGCCCAAGATAAGGAATTTGGGCCCAGGAGCCTGAATAGACAAACCTCGTTACTTCCCTAATTTAACACACTAAGCCCAATCCCTTTAGACTCTTCACTAATTGAGCATCCAAAACGTAAGTGTTTTTTTTTGTCCTTACATATTTATAGTTTCTGCCTAAAAATATAAAAATCTGCTTGCTTTGGCCACGTCTTAAGTCTCATTTCTATGATTCTTCTACACATTAAAATATGTTTCTTATGTCAATTTTATTAGCTCAGCCAAAAGAACACAAAAGAGATAGAGGGGAAATTTTCCCCCACCTCAACAAATTCCTCCCTTTGAATCTTTACTCTCCACACACACATGGTTTTCTTTACATAAATTTATAATCTGCTTCTTCAATTACTTTAGTAGTTTTAAAAACACTCCCTTGTCCCCCACCCATTATAGATTAGTCTATTTTTTTCTGGGAATTTATTTCATCAGGTACTTTTAAGCATGCTTGGAAAAAGACATTGATAGCATACTTATTCTATTTTCTGTCATTTAACCTGTAATTATGCCTCCCTCTCTCCCCCTCCACCCCTTTCACACTTTCCTGTTTTCATTCTTTCTTTACCTTCCTCCTTCCCTCTCTGCCTCATTCTGTCCCTTTTCCTTAGGCTTTGACATAGGGAACAGACTGAGACAGATAAATCACACCAATATCTACCTATGCAATGTGTTTACATATGTGTCCATGTGTGCCTGTGTGTATTTTAACCATATCTAGGTCATATAGCAACTTTATACAGGAGTTTTTGCACAGATACCCCATCTCATTTTTTCTCTGATTCTGTAGAATTCATGTTCAAGCAGATGTTTCCTTAATAAAGGCCATCTTTCTTGCTGGCTTGACTATCTACATGTGTATATTTTGTCTTTTATAGTCTTTGAAGATTTTCCTTAACAATTATATTATTTAATTATTTTTTAAAACTATTCATATTATCCAAATTACATGTGTTTTGTATTGGAGAAATTTCTACAAATTTATTTACTAATACAGTTCAGTTCAGTCGCTCAGTTGTGTCCGACTATTTGTGACCCCATGAACCACAGCACACCAGGCCTCCCTGTCAATCACCAACTCCCGGAGCCCATCAAACCCATCCTCCACTGAGTCAGTGATGACATCCAACCATCTCATCCTCTGTCATTCCCATTTCCTCCTGCCCTCAATCTTTCGCAACATCAGGGTCTGTTCAAATGAGTCAGTTCTTTGCATCAGGTGGCCAAAGTATTGGAGTTTCAGCTTCAACATCAGTCCTTCCAATGAACACCCAGGACTGATCTCCTTTAGGATAGACTGGTTGGATCTCCTTGCAGTCCAAGGGACTCTCAAGAGTCTTCTCAAAAAATACCACATTTCAAATGCATCAATTCTTCTGCACTCAGCTTTCTTTATAGTCCAACTTTCACATCCATACATGACCACTGGGAAAACCACAGCCTTGACTAGATGGACTCTGATGGCAAAGTAATGTCTCTGCCCTTTAATATGCTCTCTAAGTTGGTCATAACTTTCCTTCCAAGGAGTAAGCATCTTTTAATTTCATGGCTGCAATCACCATCTGCAGTGATTTTGGAGACCCCAAAAAATAAAGTCAGCCATTGTTTCCCCATCTATTTGCCATGAAGTGATGGGACTGGATGCCATGATCTTAGGTTTCTGAATGCTGAGCTTTAAGCCAACTTTTTCACTCTCCTCTTTCACTTTCATCAAGAAACTCTTTAGTTCATCTTTATTTTCTGCCATAAGAATGGTGTCATCTGCATTTCTGAGGTTATTGATATTTCTCCCAGCAATCTTGATTCCAGCTTGTGCTTCATCCAGTCCAGCGTTTCTCATTATGTACTCTGCATATAAGTTAAATAAGCAGGGTGACAATATACAGCCTTGACATACTCCTTTTCCTATTTGGAACCAGTCTGTTGTTCCATGTCCAGTTATCACTGTTCCTTCCTGACATGCATACAGGTTTCTCAAGAGGCAGGTCAGGTGGTCTGGTATTCCCATCTCTTTCAGAATTTTCCACAGTTTATTGTGATCCACACAGTCAAAGGCTTTGGCATAGTCAATAAAGCAGAAATAGATGTTTCTCTGGAATTCTCTTGCTTTTTCTATGATCCAGCAGATGTTGGCAATTTGATCTCTGGTTCCTCTGCCTTTTCTAAAATCAGCTTGAATGTCTGGACGTTCATGGTTCACGTATTGTTGAAGCCTGGCTTAGAGAATTTTAAACACCACTTTACTAGCGTGTGAGATGAGTGCAATTGTTCAGTAGTTTGAGCATTCTTTGGCATTGCCTTTCTTTGGGATTGGAATGAAAACTGACCTTTTCCAGTCCTGCGGCCACTGCTGAGTTTTCCAAATATGCTGGCATATTGAGTGCAGCACTTTCACAGCATCATCTTTCAGGATTTGAAATAGCTCAACTGGAATTCCATCACCTCCACTAGCTTTGTTTGTAATGATGCTTCCTAAGGCCCACTTGACTTCACATTCCAGGATGTCTGGCTCTAGGTGAGTGATCACACCATTGTGATTATCTGGGTCATGAAGATATTTTTTTGTACAGTTCTTCTGTGTATTCTTGCCACCTCTTCTTAATATCTTCTGCTTCTCTTAGGTTCATATCATTTATGTCCTTTATTGAGCCCATCTTTGCATAAAATGTTCCCTTGGTATCTCCAATTTTCTTGAAGAGATTTCTAGTCTTTCCCATTCTATTATTTTCCTCTATTTCTTTGCATTGACCACTGAAGAAGGCTTTCTTATCTCTCCTTGCTATTCTTTGGAACTCTGCATTCAGATGGGTATATCTTTCCTTTGCTCCTTTGCTTTTCACCTCCCTTCTTTTCACAGCTATTTGTAAGGCCTCCTCAGACAGCCATTTTGCTTTTTTGCATTTCTTTTTCTTGGGGATGGTCTTGATTCTTGTCTCCTATACAACATCACGAACCTTTGTCCATAGTTCATCAGGCACTCTGTCTATCAGATCTAGTCCCTTAAATCTATTTCTCACTTCCACTGTATAGTCATAAGGGATTTAATTTAGCTCATACCTGAGTGGTCTAGTGGTTTTCTCCACTTTCTTCAATTTCAGTCTGAATCTGGCAATAAGGAGTTCAGGATCTGAGCCACAGTCAGCTCCTAGTCTTGTTTTTGCTGACTGTATAGAACTTCTCCATCTTTGGCTGCAAAGAATATAATCAACCTGATTTCTTTGTTGACCATCTGGTGATATCCAATGTGTAGAGTCTTCTCTTGTGTTGTTGGAAGAGGATGTTTGCTATGACCAATGCATTTTCTTCGCAGAACTCTAGTCATTGCCCTTGTACTAATATTACACTGTAAAAGAGTCACATTATGGAGTAATTTCTCTTGGAGACTCTGCTGCTGCTGCTGCTAAGTCACTTCAGTTGTGTCCAACTCTGTGCAACCCCATAGATGGCAGCCCACCAGGCTCCCCCGTCCCTGGATTCTCCAGGCAAGAACACTGGAGTGGGTTGCCATTTCCTTCTCCAATGGATGAAAGTGAAAAGTGAAAGTCAAGTCGCTCAGTCGTGTCCAACTCTTAGCGACCCCATGGACTGCAGCCTACCAGGCTCCTCCGTCCATGGGATTTTCCAGGCAAGAGTACTGGAGTGGGGTGCCATTGCCTTCTCTGCTTGAAGACTCTAGTAATTCTTTTTAAAAACTCATTTCACTTGATGAAATTTCACTTGATGAAAGTGAAAGAGGAGAGTGAAAAAGCTGGCTTAAAGCTCAACATTGAGAAAACTAAGATCATGGCATCTGGTCCCATCACTTCATGGGAAATAGATGGGGAAACAGTGGAAACAGTGGCTGACTTTATTTCTGGGGGCTCCAAAATCACTGCAGATAGTGACTGCAGTGAAATTAAAAGATGCTCATTCCTTGGAAGGAAAGTTATGCCCAACCTAGACAGCATATTAAAAGAGATATTACTTTGCCAACAAAGGTCCATCTAGTCAAAGCTGTGGTTTTTCCAGTGGTCATGTATGGATGTGAAAGTTGGACTATAAAGAAAGCTGAGCACTGAAGAATTGATGCTTTTGAACTGTGGTGTTGGAGAAGACTCTTTTGAGACCCGTGGACTGCAGGGAGATCCAACCAGTTCATCCTTAAGGAGATCAGTCCTGGGCGTTCATTGGAAGGACTGATGTTAAAGCTGAAACTGCAGTACTTTGGCCACCTGATGCAAAGAGCTGACTTATTTGAAAAGACCCCGATGCTGGGAAAGAGTGAGGGCAGGAGGAGTAGGGGATGACAGGTTGAGATGGTTGGATGGCATCACTGACTCAATGGACATGAGTTTGGGTAAATTCTGGGAGTTAGTGATGGATAGGGAGGCCTGGCATGGGGTCCCAAAGAGTCGGACACGACTGAGCAACTGAACTGAACTGAACCGAACTATTAGTCATAGAGTCTACTTCTTATTTCTGGCTCTCTATTTCGAGTCATAGGTAAATCCTAGCTGTTCTTCCTAATTTTCCATGATGTGTTTAATATCTGGCCTATTGACTGGGAAAATATGACCTTGGAATTTTTAGCAGGATTAAATGAAATAACCTAACTAAATAATCCAGCACAAAGAAGGACATATGGGAAATGATCAAAATAATAGCAAAACATTGGTATTACTTATTGACCAAGAGAAAAACTGTGTATAGAGTTTTATTGTTCATCACACAGCCCATAAATTGTTAATACTCTGAAAACCTATTTAACAGCAATGGCTATACACTCTTACATTCCTAGGTGTGTCATCTTGAATTATCTATGTGGGCATTCTCTTTGGTATTTTACATGTTTTGATAACAAGAAAGGAGACAAAACCTTTTTTGTAGGTGTGAGGAGGAGATTTCATTCCCCACTACTCATCCATTACTGTACAGTGTTATGATAATACATATTTAACCAAATCTCAAATGGTGTTGCAATTTTATGTTTAAGTATATTGGAGGTTATAACTAGCATTAAAACACTTCATCAATTGATTTTTATAAAAGCAGAAATCCTTTCCACTAGGAACATTTAGAATAATGTTTAACACAAAGTTTAAACATTAACATTAAAATAAATAGTCACGTTTCAATAAACTTTCATTTTTAAAAATAGCATTTTCTCTGTGATTTTACTTAGATCCTATTATAGAGAGTACTCTCAACTTAATAAATAATCAATATTTTGGGGCTGTTCTACATTGCTGATTTGTGAGAACCAATTTCACAATCACAATATATAGAAATATTAAAAAATGTGCTAATTAATTTACAATGAAGAATCCTCAATTTTTAATTGATGCACCACTAGTCACATCCAAAAACCAAAAAAAAAAAAAAAAAAAAAAAAAAAAGTTAACAAAAATGAAAGAAAAAAAAAAAAAAGGTCATTTGTTAACCCAATAAACTGAGGGAAGTAAACACGTTTTTTGTTTTTTTCTTTTGTATCTCATTTCATCCCTTGAGAGTATGTTTATTCCCTGGCCACAGTGTATGTTTGTCTACATTCTATGTGCTTACAGTCCATCTAAGCAACTGGTGTCTTCATTTGCTGTTCCCCTACCTCCTGTCTGAATGTGTCTGTTTCCATACCCTGTTCCATACCCTGTGTAACTTAAGTGTCACCACTTACTGTGCCTCATTTGACTGTCACTCATATGTTGAAGGACATCTTGGGTCCTTCTAGGTTTTGCCCATTGTTAATAAATCTGCCTTATACATGAGTTCCTAGTACTGTGCATGTGTTTTCACACCACTGAATAAATATACTGGGGCACAATTGCTATACCTATGGCGATACTATATCCAGATTCACGAGACTGTGGCAAGATGCCTTCTCAAGAGGTTGTGCCATGTGTACTCCCATCAGCAGTCAATGAGATTTTCTGCTGTTCCACATCCTCTCCAGCAATTAACTGATATTGTCAGTTGGAGGTATTTTAGCTATTTTATTGGTAGGGTTATCTCATTAGTATTTTAATTGTCTTTTCCCCTAACGTACAATGCATATTTTTCCCAATAATTCCCCAATGTTCAATAATATATGCATACAAATACCATTTATAATACCATTTGGTAGGGTATCTACTCATATTGCCCTGTTTATTATTTTAATTTGGGGAGTTTGTTTTCGTATTATGGAGTTTTACTAGTTCTTTGAGTATTTTGCATGCAAATCTCTTCAAATTTAAGTTTTGAAAATATATTTTCCTAGTCAAGGTCTTGTCTTTCCATTTTTTGAACACTGTCCTTCACAGAGTAAACAGTTTAAATTTAACAAAGTCCTACATTATCATTTTTTTCACGGACTGTAACTTTTGTGTTGTACATGAAAACTAATCAACTTCTAACTCATGTAGATTTTCTCCTGTTTCCCACTATAATTTTTATAGTTTTGCATTTTATATTTAAGGCAATGCAGGATCTTGAGTGAATCTATGCCTAAAGTACTAAGTGTGTGTCTATTTCCTGATGGTCATTCAACTGTACCCTCATTATTTGTTGATGATGACTAAAAACTAGAAGTCTCTTTTCTGTGTTGATGTGCCTTTATTTCACTGATTAAATTCAAGTTTTCTGTGTGGCATATGTCTACTAGTGAACTCTCTATAATGCTGTGCTCTGCTGTGCTGAGTCACTCAGTCATGTCCCGTCCTTTGATATCTCTATTCTATTCCATTTATCTTTATGTCTACTACTTTTAAAATACATTATCTTAATTATAGGTTTATAATAAATATTGAAATTGGGATGTGTAAGTTCATTGACATTTTCCTCATCAGTACTGCCTAGACTACTCGATGTTTAAAATGACTTTGTTGAATAGCTACAAAATAAATTGCTGAGATTTTATTGGGATTGTACTGGATCTTTAAATCAACTTAAGAATTGACAGTTTAATATTGCTGTGTCTTTTGATCATGACAAAGGAATGTACCACAACTGTCTATTTTTCTTTCATTGTTTTCCAGACTGTTTCATATTGTTTTCTTCTTTAAAAAGCTTTACTCAATGTATTTAAACTTATAAACAAAAACAAAAAACCCAGATCAACCATGTCTCACAGCAAACCAGTTTTCTTGAGATACAGTCCATTTTCTGAGGACTAAATTTGTGGTATACTGAGTATTTCTGGCATGCATGGACACATCTGTACTACCTGGATTTAGACCCTCAAGAGTAACTGTTTGGATAACAATATGATTACAATGCCTTAAGGTTAGGTAGTGAGTTAAGAAAAAGACTCAAAGCTACCATGAAAACTCAGGATATTTTAAATATTACCTGCTAATACCAAAGGAATAGTATATGGTATGTAATGACAAAATGACTTATAAATCAAAATACTGCATTTAGAAAATGCTAGCCTTTGAATTCTTGTTCTTCTGCCCCTTTAACACAGCAGCATTTATCAAAGCAAGTTATTATTCTAGCACATTAATAGTTGAGAAGTTGTCAAAACTTAATGGACTCCACACTTAAATTACAGTGGTGATATTCTCATGGAATTTCTTTTATGTATAAATTCCAGTCCATTTCAGTATAGACAGTAATTTCCTCATTAAATTCATGAAATGAGCTGCAATGTTTTTGTCATCCATCTGAAAATTTCTGATAAATTTAATTTGGTAAACTTTCTCATCAACAGATTACACACAGATAATTTGAAAAATATATATAATCAGTAATTTCTGAAAAAAGTGAAAGGTACAGAATATTAGACACAAAAGACTAAGTTGGATTTTATTCCATTAGATTATCTTGGTATTTGTGAAGTCAGTGTTTGGAATCAAGATTACCAGGAGAAATATCAATAACTTTAAATATGCAGATGACACCACCCTTATGGCAGAAAGTGAAGAGGAACTCAAAAGCCTCTTGATGAAAGTGAAAGAGGAGAGTGAAAAAGTTGGCTTAAAGCTCAACATTCAGAAAACAAAGATCATGCCATCTGGCCCCATCACTTCGTGGCAAATAGATGGGGAAACAGTGGAAACAGTGAGATACTTCATTTTTGGGGGCTCCAAAATCACTGCAGATGGTGATTGCAGCCATGAAATAAAAGACGCTTACTCCTTGGAAGAAAAGTTATGACCAACCTAGACAGCATATTAAAAAGCAGAGACATTACTTTGCCAACAATGGTCCATCTAGTCAAGGCTATGGTTTTTCCAGTAGTCACATATGGATGGTGAGAGTTGTACTATAAAGAAAGCTGAGCACCAAAGAATCAATGCTTTTGACCTGTAGTATTGGAGAAGACTCTTGAGAGTCCCTTGGACTGCAAGGACATCCAACCAGTCCATCCTAAAGGAAATCAGTTCTGAATGTTCATTGGAAGGACTGATGTTGAAGCTGAAACTCCAATACTTTGGCCACCTGATATGAAGAACTGACTCATTTGAAAAGAGCCTGATGCTGGGAAAGATTGAAGGCAAGAGGAGAAGGGTACAACAGAAGATGAGATGATTGGATGTTATTACCGACTCGATGGACATGAGTTTTAGTAAACGCCGGGAGTTGGTGATGGACAGGGAGGCCTGGCATGCTGCAGTCCATGGGTCGCAAAGAGTTGGTCATGACTGAGCGACTGAACTGAACTGAACTGAACTGTACTTCTACTCTCACTTACTAACAGTTACATATATTTATACATCCTTTATTCAAATATGATTTAAGTTAAACCATGTCTCTATTTTCTTTAGATGGAATTTCAAAGCTTAAAAGCATTTAAGTAAGTTCGCAAAGAATACAGTATCTATGTCAAGTCTTGATTGAAAAAGAATTAAATAAAAATAATTTACCAAAATATGTAATATGTATTTCCTCTTGCTTGGCTCCATTAATCTATAAAATATTTCAGTAACATAAATTTTACAAATCCATGTAACTCATATAAATCAAACTTGATTTGTCTCTAGTTCATTTATTTTCGGCCTTCCCTGATAAGCTCAGTTGGTAATGAATCCACCTGGAATGCAGGAGACCCCAGTTCAATTCTTCGGATGGGAAGATCCACTGGAGAAGGGATAGGCTACCCACTAGTGTATTCTTGGGCTTCCCTGGTGGCTCATCTGGTAAAGAATCTACCTGTAACTGGAAGACCTGGGTTTAATCCCTGTAAGGAGGATCCCCTGGAGAAGGGAAAGGCTACCCAACTCCAGTAATCTGGCCTTGAGAATTCCATGGACTGTATAGTCCATGGGGTCCCAAAGAATCAGACATGATTGAATAACTTTCAATTTCACTTTCATTTATTTTCTACCAAGGGTAATTAAAGCAATAATCAAATTGTATTTTATTTTATTTTTTTTTTCAGGTAAAGTACTTTTAAGAAAAATCTGTATGACATAATAATTTTTTTTTCCCCAAATCTTCCCACCCTCTCCCTCTCCCACAGAGTCCATAAGACTGTTCTATACATCAGTGTCTCTTTTGCTGTCTCGTATACAGGGTTATCGTTACCATCTTTCTAAATTCCATATATATGTGTTAGTATACTGTATTGGTGTTTTTCCTTCTGGCTTACTTCACTCTGTATAAACATAAATGTTTTTTCATGTCTCTGTTATGATTCCATTATTATTGTTACTCATATTCTTATTACTGAATACCTGAATAGCTATTTTCAAGTTGAAAGTGCAGTCACAATAAACCTTTTCAATATTCATAGCTATAAGGTACTTGGCAACTTCTTTATAGTAGAGATTACTAATTGTCCCTAATATGCCTTCTTTCTTTCTTCATCTGTTTAGTAACAAAACCTTAAATACATATGACCATGAGTAGATTACATTTCATAGCCTCCTATTCAATGGTTAAATTTTACCATGCATGATATAAAAGATATCTTGGGCATAAATTCCAGGTAATGTCCTTAATCAAATCTGATTATGTTAGACATTTTCTTATATTTTTCTCCTGACTGGAACATAGATGTGCTGCTAAGCTGCTTCAACCATAAGGACACTGTAAGACAGGATAATGGAGAGGAATAAGACAAAAGTCATCTGGGGCCAGGATAAACTCATGGCAAAGACCATCTCTACAAGTTCTTTTGATTGTTGGAGAGATACAAAGCACTTCATTAAGTGTAATAATCATGCTTGAGTAAGAGATAATGACAATTATATCTGGTTTTCTCCCACAAGTTTTTGAGAGGTATTCTAAAGTTATTCTTTTATTTTCCAAAAGGAAAAGGAATAGCAAAGAAAAACAAACAAAAACCCAGATTATTTAATTTCCAGCCTAAGAGAGCTATCATAACATTTTCAGAGATTTACATTCTTCTATTTATTTACCTTGCTGCAATATCTGTAATTTATTTAATGCATTGCTGAGAGAAGAGAAGAAAATTTATCAACAGTTTATTAACCATATATATTGTCAAGGAGAGAAAGAAATATCACATAACCTAATTCCAGACAGGATTATCCAAAATTATTTTAAAGTATGCCTCCTCTTAATTACCAATTTGTAACAGGTGATCAAAAGGTATTTGAACCATAATAATTCTTTAAACTTTTGTCTTATTCAAGGTAATGCTGACGATAGAAGGCAATACAATTGTTTTGAAAAATAAAAGTGAACGGATGACTATTTTTGGCTTATTGAGGCTCTTTTCAGTAGAGAATATGGCTAAATAGAGAAATTTACACACACCTTAGTTACCTAAAAGATGAAGTGATCCATCCTTTATTATAGTTGCCATTTAAATGGAAAGTTGCACCTCCTTACAAGTATGCATAATTTTCCTAAGGGGCATACATCCATAGATAGTTTTAAAGGATTATTGTCAGAAACTATGAAGGATCTGAGATCACACCCTACTAACAAGCTTACAAGGTAGCCTGACTCATGGATACTGGCAGAGGACATGTGACTCCTTGGTCAGAAATGAAGGACTTCATTATTTGCAGCAAGGCACACAGATGCATGAGCTTTATGTTCATGTCAGTTCTTCTTTATTCAAACCTGATGGAGATGATGCCAAGGAGCTCAAGTGGATGCTGTAACACAATTTGTGTTACAGCTGAGGAACTTCAAGTATAAGTAACCCAAATCTTTAATACATAGGCAGTAATCAAACATGTCTAATGTTTCCTATAAAGGGAGATACTTTATTTATATTCTGGAAAAAAAGAAAATCTGTTCTCTGGCTTGTGAATACTATCTTGGTCTTCCAAGGCTGACCACTATCTAGACATCTTTAAAAAGATGGTATAGAAAAGCCGCAGCTAATACTTCTACTTTATAAAATACACAGAAACACAGAGACCAACTGAGAATTATCAATCAACAAATATATTTCTGTATTTCCAGCTTGTTCTTTCCTCAAACTGAAAAGCTTAGGAAAGTGCCTGTGCTGAAGATTCATACCATTTCTCCTTTCCAAGTTGCTTTCCTTTAGGAAACAGAGACGTAACATCGAGTGCGTGCTGAATTGGGTCTGACTCTTTACGCCCCTACTTGTAGGCTACCCTCCCTGTCCATGAGATTTTCCAAGCAAGATATGGGAGTGAGTTGCCAGTTCTTCATCCAGGAGAACTTCCCAACCCAGGGATCAAATTTTCATTTCTTGCATAGCAGACAGATTTTTTTACTGCTGAGCCACCAGGTAAGCCTTATAACAAAGTACAATAATCCAAATATGCTTTAAAGTCCATGTACAGTTTAGGCTGTTTGTCCCTGTTATTATCTGCTTTCTGTGGCACAAATCTCTTTTACTGATGTACCTTACTCTTCACTATGTATAAACTTGTGAAAACAAAGAATGTATATTAAACTCCCATGTGTGTGTAGTAGTCAGTCAATCATGTCCGAGTCTTTGCAACCCCATGGACTACAGACTACCAGGCTCCTCTCTCGTGGAATTCTCCA
Source organism: Bos mutus (assembly GCF_027580195.1). Taxonomy (NCBI): domain Eukaryota; kingdom Metazoa; phylum Chordata; class Mammalia; order Artiodactyla; family Bovidae; genus Bos; species Bos mutus. The sequence goes on along the minus strand of NC_091633.1, from coordinate 46,497,204 downwards.
GGCAAGAATACTGGAGTGGGTAGCCATTCTCTTCTCCAGGGGATCCTACTAACCCAGGGATCAAATCTGGGTCTCCTGCATTGCAGGAAGATTCTTTTACTGTCTGAACCACCAGGGGTTATTAAGTCATAATAACAAATAACTTGAATATGGAATGCAAATAATTAAAATGCTTGAGGTCCTAGATTTCAGGGTGTTTATGATCTACAGTTCTTCATTTATATTTACTAATACATTCCAGTTTGGAATTTCTTGCTAATAAAACCAAGTATCAGTTTTTAAGTTAAATTTCAAAGAAATAATGTCTAAAATTGCATCAAACCAATCCAAACAATCTTTCATTCATTTCATTCAGAAGTATAAGATAAATTATATGACAGATTTATATGGTGAAAAATATTCACCATATAAGATAGTGAAAACTATTTTTATTTGCTTGAAGGACAACATAACTTAGTAACTGAATGAATTGATTTGTCTTCTCCAACATTCTATCAGCCAGATTTCCATGAATTTTTCCTTCATCATCATGAATTCTCTCTTATCCAATTACTATATCTAAAATAAATTATCAATGACATAAATAATGTGCTACTTGAGAGCTATACCACATGAGCTAGATGATGTGAGATATAGTTAATAATAAACAGAATCTATCCTTAAATTCTATAAAGTCTCTAAGTTACAGAGCAGTAACCTATCTGCCTACTAATTACAGCCTATAAAAGCAATATACCTGCACTAATTAATTATTCTTGAAGTAACAACTATGGCTTAATTAAGTGTACCTTTCTTAATAATGAAATCCTAAAATAATTGGAATCTTCTGTCTAGAGGCTGTAATAATTATTATCATTAGAAAGGGAATCAAACATGGCCACACAAAGCAAAACTGTTTCATAAATGACACTGAACTTGAGATTAACTAAGGCAGTCATTCATAAACCATTCTGTAAAGGTTCAGCTACTAAATACCTTAGACTATGTGTGTCATATGGTCTCTGCCACAGTTAATCTGTCATTACAGCACATTAAGTAGCCATAGGTAGTACGTAAAAATAATGATGCTTCTCTATTACAATAAAACTTTATTTACCAAAATAGGCCATGGAGTTACCAGCCTTTTTTTCTGTAGTTTGATGACCTTCAAAGTTGAATCAAATTATTGAATTCAACTTTTACTATATTTCTATATTTCCTTGTATTGCAATCTAGGTTCCTGTCCTTCAACGTCAATGCTTAAGTTTTAAGCAACTTTATCATATACAATATTCTAATGAATTACACTGAAATGTATTTAACATACATTTTCCTTTCTCTCCATAATTTAGCATGAGGTTAAGCTTGCTTAATTTAAGGTTAACCTTAAATTAAGCTTGAGGTTACATAGATTTAGACACTATAAAAAAGCATGCTTGTTTTGTAAATGTTAAAAGATAACAGTGATAACATTTAAACTGCACAATATGACCCATCCAAAATTAAGAAAGGGAGAGATTAAGCATGCAAGTAATAGGCCATATGAATTATTTCCTTAATGTGTGTCCCTTTCTCGTTTTATGAACATATAATTTCTCTACCATAAAAATTTGGGAAATCAATAACATAAATTTTACAATTTATTATCCCATATATCGATGTTTTCTTATGCCATATTAAGTGCCTCCATCCATTCAGTGTCTATTGATTATTGTTTTCCACTTATTAAGAATTCCCTGGGCTCTATCTTCTTTCCTATTTTTCCTATCTCAATCATTAATTGTCACTCAAATTAATATCTACTAGTCATGTCTGAATCTCTGCAACCCTATGGACCATAGCCAGTCAGACTCTTCTGTCCTGGAGTTGGTTGCCATGTCCTCCTCCAGGGGATCTTCCCGACCCAGAAATTGAATCCATATCTCCTGCATTGCAGGCAGGTTCTTTATCTGCTGAGCCATCAAGGAAGTCCAATATCTATTCATAGTAAAGCAATTAATATCAATCCAGAAAACACTGGGAAAAAATGTTAAATGTATCCATCATACGGCAATCCTACAATTATTATTCAGTTCAGTTCAGTTCAGTTCATTTCAGTCGCTCAGTCCTGTCCGACTCTTTGCAACCCCATGAACCACAGCACACCAGGCCTCCCTGTCCATCACCAACTCCCAGAGTCCACCCCAACCCATGTCCATTGTGTCAGTGATGCCATCCAGCCATCTCATCCTCTGTCGTCCCCTTCTCCTCCTGCCCCCAATCCCTCCCAGAATCAGGGTCTTTTCCAATGAGTCAACTCTTTGCAAGAGGTGGCCAAAGTATTGGAGTTTCAGCTTCAATATCAGTCTTTCCAATGAACACCCAGGACTGATCTCCTTTAGGATGGACTGGTTGGATCTCCTTGCAGTCCAAGGGACTCTCAAGTCTTCTTCAACACCACAGTTCAAAAGCATCAATTCTTTAGCGCTCAGCTTTCTTTATAGTCCAACTCTCACATCCATACATGACTACTGGAAAAACCATAGCTTTGACTTGAAGGCCCTTTGTTGACAAAGTAATGTCTCTGCTTTGTATTTATTTATTTATTTTTTTAAATGCTGTCTAGGTTGGGCATAACTTTCCTTCCAAAGAGTAAGCGTCTTTTAATTTCATGGCTGCAATCACTATCTGCAGTGATTTTGGAGCCCAGAAAAATAAAGTCAGCCACTATTTGCCATGAAGTGATGGGAATATTATTCAGTATCTTATTCAAATTTTTCTCCTGTGGGATTTAAGTTGTTATAGTCATTCTTTCTTCCCTGTGCATCATTATTTCCATTTTTCTTCTACTTGTGATTACTCTCTTCACAAGAGTATGTTTTCATACTCTACTTTCAAATAAAAAAAACTTTTCCTTATCCCACACATCCCACAAATACTGAATCATTTCTTTTCCTTCAGAGCAATCCTTTTTTAAAAAAGTCTTTCAGGAAGTACAATGCATAATAGAAGCAGCAAGAGAGGGCATTTGTGATAAGCTTAAAGATATCCAAAAATATCCAGGTCCTAATCCCTGGAATGTTATATTATATGGTAAAAGAGGCTTGTAGATATGATTAAAGTAAGTATCTTGAGATGGGAGATTATCATGGATTATCTTGGTGAGCCTAAAATACAAATATAAACACCGTAAGAATGAGGAGAAGGCAATAGCACCCCATTCCAGTACTCTTGCCTGGAAAATCCCATGGACGGAGGAGCCTGGTAGGCTGCAGTCCATGGGGTCGCTAGGAGGTGGACACGACTGAGCGACTTTGCTTTCACTTTTCACTTTCATGCATTGGAGAAGGAAATGGCAACCCACTCCAGTGTCCTTGCCTGGAGAATTCCAGGGACGGTGGAGCCGTGGGCTGCGGTCTCTGGGGTCACACAGAGTCGGACATGACTGAAGCGACTTAGCAGCAGTAGCAGCAAGAATGAGGGAGAAGAACATTTGACACAGAAGACAAAAGTTATATGATGATGCAAGTGGATAGAGATCTGTAGATGCTACACTGCATCCATGAAGATGGAGGAAGGGGCCACAAGCCAAGAAGTGTTGCACTAGAAATTGGTAAGGCAAGGAAACTGAATCTCCCAGGAGTCTCTGGAGTGAGCATGGCCCCACTGATACCTTGGTTTTGTCACAGTGAAACTGATTTTGGATTTCTGGTTTCCAGATAGTAAATGAATCAGTTTGTATTACCCAGTTCATGTTAATTTGTTACAACAGCCATGAGAAACTAATGTAACATCTTTCTTACTCATAGATTTAAAGGGAAACCTTTTAATATTTCACCTTATATCATAAGCAACTTACAGGATTTGAAAAACTATCTTTTATCAGGTTTGTAATTTCCCTATATGGATTATAAAGTCATAATATAATTTTATAAATATTTTATGTCTATATCTGTTAAAATACATACCATATATTCATATAAAGATGATATAATTTTTCTCATTTAAACTAAGACTATGGTAAATAATATACTTTTAAATGGGATCAGCTGAAGTTGAAGCTCAGTACTCAGCTTCCACCTATTGTTTTATGTGGTAAGACACTGGAAGTCTTACCTTGTACATGTCTGTCTCTAAAGTGGGCCACCCATAAAGAGACTTGTATGCAGATATCTGGCCATCTTCTCTATGCTTACCTCCTTCTTGGAAACTGATCCCATGAGTCCCACACACATTGGATGCTGCAGACATGGGTCTCCTCAACAGAGAAAACTTCCCTTTCTGCTTATGCTTTTTCACATCAGTATTCGGAAGTGCTGTCAAAAAAAAAAAAAGCTGGACATGTAATTTATCTTGTGGGTTTATTCCTTCTTAATAATAGACCAATTCTAGTCCCATATGGTTTGGTTCCTTCAGTGCCTTCGAACAGTTTTGCCCAGATTTTATAGTATTTTCAGGGTGTGGGCTTGTTCTATCAGGGCCTGAACCTGAAATTCTGTAATATGTATTTAAATGGAGAGTTGTTACAGTTTATGTTGCATTTCTTGTTTTTCTAATAAGAGTTTTTAGGTTTTCTATTATGCCATGACTCTGAAATTAAGGACCCATTTATCTTATTCTAATCTAGGTTCTTATCCATAATTTTAATGAAAGTGGTCTTTTAATGGCTTTTGATAACTTCTATATGGCTGCTACTCACATTTCTCATAGTCTCAGTGGCATTTCAAATAATTGACAACTTGCTCCTCTTTAAAACAGTTTCCTTTCTGCGTTTTCTTAAAAATACACTGACCTGGATTTCTCCATACCACTTGGAACTCTTTATTCTCAGTTTATTTTTAACAGGTTTATTTACTTAGCTTATTTTGCATTATTTTCAATTGTCTGGCTAAACCTTTGCTTGGGTGATTTCACCCCCCAAAACCCATTATTTTAAATGTCTGTATGTTAAAACCTCCCACAGTTTTATTTCTACCATTGATTGTTCCCTAAGTTTCAGACTTTGCACTGTTGTTCATTCACCATCTTTCATTTCTTTCATGTAAATAACTGAGAGTCTTGTTATTTCTTTATCTGAGTTTATTCCACACATATGCATGCCTTTCTATCAGCATTGCCATTATTACTATCAACAGTATTCTAGATGAGGACATTCTAGAATGAGGACAACAGACTGCATCCATTCTTTTTTCCTAAAATTGATTGACTCTTCAAAGGGTAATGTCAAAGAGAACCGGAGCCAGATCGTAGTTAAACTGGGTGAAGATGGACTTCATTTACAAACTACTGTAATAGTGTAAAAGAGACTTCAGTATAGTAAACTCAAAATACAGCAAAGAAAAGCAGCAATTTGTAGCCAAAGAGCACAGTGGGGAGGGGTTGAGGGGAGTTCGTGGGTAGAAAAACAGTAAGAAGAGTTATCAAGGATTGCTAAACCAGCTTAACGATATTTCTGAAGGCTGACCAGGGAAATCAGATATCAAAGGTGATCTGATACCTGAGGTGGGGGCAGTTTCTCTAAACTGGTTTAGAAGGATTCTTGCAAAAACTGGGCTATGTGGACTGGCAAGAACGGTGCAAGATCAGAGCCTAATGAAGAGGGTAGAGGAGTTTGGTCAAAGACAAAGTCTTCATCAGCAACTACAGTATTTTCGGATTAACTGATGGCTCACTGGTAAAGAATTCTGCCAATGCAGGAGATTCGGGTTCAATCTCTAGGCCAGAAAGATCCACTTGGAGGAGGAAATGGCAACCCACTCCAGTATTCTTGCCTGGAAAATCCCATGGAAAAAGGAGCCTGGCAGGCTACAGTCCAAGGGGTTGCAAAGAGTCAGACACAATTGAGTGACTAAGCATGCACAATATTTGTAAAAATCCAAGGGGGAGGTTTATTTATATTCATTAATGATTTTCCACAGAATTAACTATTTTAAAATTCACAGTTTTAATATGTATATATATTTTTTCCTTTCATTTCCTTTTACTTCTGCTTTCTGAAAGTTGTAATTTTGCATATTTAATTAATATCTATTATATATGAATGTAGAATGAAACTTCTAGTAAATAAATTTTCCTTTCCTTGTTACATATATTTTATACTAAATTCTACCATGTCTCACAAACTTATCATCAGATAAGAGCAATATTTGATCTTCCTTTTTATTTTAAATCTTTCTAAATTGCTTTGTTTGGGTATGTCTTGTGTACACAGAATGAATTATATTCTGCTTCATTAGCCAATGTGAAAACACTTTACTGAATGGCAAGTTAAGCCCATTTATATATTTTATATTCTTAGTATGCTGGTTTTCAGTTCTATCATAATATTTTTACCATAAAAACTATGTGCATAAAATCTTACAATGTATTTACGTTCTGGGGGCTTTGTGGGGACTCATTTGATATTTATAAATGTTTCTATATCTATCTGTGACATTATCTTATATAACCTTATATAAAAAATACACTAGTCCTCCAATGCATTTTAATACTCTATTGATTTCTTCAGTGTGTAATGTTCTCTAGTAACCTCTTTCTTCTCCCTCCTCTTTTCACCTAACATTAACGTCTCTTCACTATCCTTTTACTGATAGATACTATTGCTGCTGCTGCTGCTGCTGCTGCTGCTGCTGCTGCTACTGCCGCTAAGTCACTTCAGTCGTGTCCAACTCTGTGCGACTCCAGAGACGGCAGCCCACCAGGCTCCGCCATCCCTGGGATTCTCCAGGCAAGAACACTGGAGTGGGTTGCCATTTCCTTCTCCAATGCAGGAAAGTGAAAAGTGAAAGTGAAGTCGCTCAGTCGTGTCTACTCTTAGCAACCCCATGGACTGCAGCCTACCAGGCTCCTCTGCTCAAGGGATTTTCCAGGCAAAAGTACTGGTGAAAAATTCACTAATATTTTTCTTTCACTTATCTTCCCCTTTTCTTCAATTTTTTGTGATCTGTAATACATCTACCCTTTTGTGCATATATTAGTAGCACAAGTCATTTCAAAATTTAATGTATGTAATAATTATCCTTAGGCTTTTATGTTATATTTGAACTATTAATATTTGTCATTAGTAACTAAGAGATTTCTCAGAAAATAATCATAGGAACTGTATTTCCAAAGTTTCCTAATGTCCATGATGCTTTGTATTCCTTAAATATGATGATAGATTAAGTGAATAACATATAATTGACTTTTATTAATGCTCTAAAAACAGTTATCTTCCTGTACAAAATGTTGCTGTCAAGAAGTCTGTTGTCAATGTTAATTTCCAACCTTTTTATCCACATACTCAAATAATTTATATTATCTCTGTAATTGTATTTTTACATATGTGTTGCTCTCCTTTGCCTAAGTTCTATATTAGAATATTCTTTTCAAATTTTTAAAATCTCTCCATTACTAGCTTATCTATCCACTCATTTTTCTCCTTTATAGCTCTTATTATATTTTGCATCACTTCCATTTGGTTTGATGTACCTTTTTAAACTATTTGGGCTTCCCTATTTGGCTATGTTGGTCTTATTTGCAGCACTAGAATTTTCATTGCATTATGTAGATCTTTGTTGCACTGCACTGTGGGATCTGTAGTTTTCAGACCAGAGCTGGAACCCACATTCCCTGACCGGCAAGGTGGATTCTCAACGACTGGATCGCCAGGGAAGTCCCTGATGTTCCTTTTAAACACATCTTTATTTCTGAAAATATCTTCCTCTATCTCTCCTTCTCTCACCCTCTACCAGAATATTTCTCTCTGTCCTTCTTTCTCACTCTCTCCCTAATTCATTTTGATTTTGCTCCCAGTGTTTTTCCTTTAGAGTAATCTTTTTCCTTAGGGGTAAGTAACTGTGGTGATTTCTGGTTATGGTTTACGGATTCAGAACAGATCAGATCAGTCACTCAGTTGTGTCCGACTCTTTGGGACCCATTATGCATATGTTAATCGCCTGCTGCTGCTGCTGCTGCTAAGTCGCTTCAGTCGTGTCCGACTCTGTGTGACCCCATAGACGGCAGCCCACCAGGCTCTGCCATCCCTGGGATTCTCCAAGCAAGAACACTGGAGTGGGTTGCCATTTCCTTCTCCAATGCATGAAAGTGAAAAGTGAAAGTGAAGGTGCTTAGTCGTGCCCGACTCTTAGCGACCCCATGGACTGCAGCCTACCAAGCTCCTCCATCCATCATGTCCAATTCTTTGTGACCCCAGGGACTGTAGCCCATCAGGCTCTTCTGTCCATGGGATTCTCCAGGCAAGAAAGTATTGCCATTTCCATCTCCAGAGGATATACCTGACCCAGGGATCGAACCCAGGTCTCCTACATTGTAGGCAGATTCTTTACCATCTGAGCTATAGGGAAGTCCTAAGACCTTTCAATACTTTCCTTTATATTCATTTTATCTTTGCCATTAACCATGCCCAGTGCTGCCCCAGTTCTACTAAGCATTTAGATGATATTCCTATATTCTTAATTTTATTTTGATTACCTGTTATCTGCTTCTGTTGGTGATACTACCTAGGTTTTTACATTGTGTCTCCTGACAACAAGGCCCAGTGTTTTCAGTTGATCCAGGCATACAGTAAAGAAGAATATAATTATCTGCTTTTATTGGTTCCCACATTATATCTTTCCAAATTGGGAAAGGAGTATGTCAAGGCTGTATATTGTTACCCAGCTGATTTAACTTATGTGCAGAGTACATCATGTGAAATGTAGGCTGGATGAAGTACAAACTGGAATTTAGATTGCCAGGAGAAATATCAATAATCTCAGATACATAGATGACAACACCCTTATGGTAGAAAGTGAAGAGGAACTAAAGACCCTCTTGATGAAAGTGAAAGAGAAGAGTGAAAAAGCTGGCTTAAAAATCAACATGCAAAAAACTAAGATCATGGCATCTGGTCCCAACACTCCATGGCAAATAGATGAAGAAACAGTGGAAACAGTGACAGACTTTATTTTTTGGGGCCCCAAAATCACTGAAGATGGTGACTGCAGCCATGAAATTAAAAGATGCTTGCTCCCTGGAAGAAAAGCTATGACCAATCTAGTCAGGACATTAAAAAGGCAAGACATTACTTTGCCAACAAAGGCCCGTCTAGTCAAAGCTATGGTTTTTCCAGTAATCATGTATGGACATGAGAGTTGGACTATAAAGAAAGCTGAGTGCCAAAGAATTGATGCTTTTGAACTGTGGTGTTGGAGAAGACTCTTGAGAGCCCCTTGGACTGCAAGGAGATCCAACCAGTCCATTCTAAAGGAGATCAGTTCTGAGTGTTCATTGGAAGAACTGATGCTGAAGCTCAAACTCTAATACTTTGGCCACTTGATGCAAAGAACTGACTTGGAAAAGACCCTAATGCTGGGAAAGATTGAAGGTGGGAGGAGAAGGGGATGACAGTGGATGATATGGTTGGATGGCATTACGGATTTGATGGACATGAGTTTGAGCAAGCTCTGGGAGTTGGTAGTGGACAGGGATGGTGTGCTGCAGTCCATGGGGTTGCAAAGAGTTGGACACAACTGAGCAAGTGAACTGAACTGCTACTATATCTTACTTTGGTAACCAAAAATATATTTACAGTCACTAGTCAGTACTGTGGACGGAGGAGCCTGGTGGGCTGCAGTCCATGGGGTTGCTAGGAGTCGGACACAACTGAACGACTTCACTTTCACTTTTCACTTTCATGCATTGGAAAAGGAAATGGCAACCCACTCCAGTGTTCTTGCCTGGAGAATCCCAGGGACGGGGGAGCCTGGTGGGCTGCCGTCTCCGCGGTCGCACAGAGTCAGACATGACTGAAGCAACTTAGCAGCAGCAGTCAGTATTGTGTTTTCCTATTATGCTATTTGCTTAGCACAAACTTCTTGTTGATTTTACTTCTAGTTTTTTCATGATGAAAGAATCAGAAATTGGATCTCTGGTAACTGGCTCTGTGACATGGTTAAATGACACTGATGTGAACTTTTAGTGCTTCATCTGTAAAATGGGAATAATAAAACAACGAACCCCAACTGCACAAATATGAAAAAATTATGAGGTTTACAAGTATCTGGTATAGAATACGTATCTCTGCATTTTGTCTTTCATATTTTTTAAAAACATTTCACAATAAAATAGTTTACATGCGATAGTTATAATAGGTATTATATTATTCCTTATTTTCCCTTCACTTAATTTATTCTTCATATTTTAAAATATAGTTTTATACTCAATACAATTCCGATCTGCAGAAAAGGGAAACAAGTTTAATTTTCTTCCTCAGCTGATTTTAAGTATACATTTCTATACTCAGGAATGCTAGAAAGTAAAATCATAACTAGCTATTTCATGGAAACTCATTTTTTCACAACATATCCTCTAAAGTTTAGGAAATAAAAATCCTTTCACAGCTTTCCATATGCTTAATCTGAAGTTTTTACAGTAACACTGTATGGGTAACCGGCTCAAATTAATAGATAACTAAACACATTTGTCGGAGAAGGCAATGGCACCCCACTCCAGTACTCTTGCCTGGAAAATCCCTTGAGCAGAGGAGCCTGGTAGGCTGCAGTCCATGGGGTCCCTACGAGTCAGACACGACTGAGCGACTTCACTTTCACTTTTCACTTTCACGCATTGGAGAAGGAAATGACAACCCACTCCAGTGTTCTTGCCTGGAGAATCCCAGGGACGGGGGAGCCTGGTGGGCTGCGGTCTCTGGGGTCGCACAGAGTCGGACACGACTGAAGCGACTTAGCAGCAGCAGCAGCAGCAAACACATTTGTAACCGATTCAATACAAAGGCATTTAAAAATGGAAATTTTACAATATTTAGAGTTATTAATATATCTAATAGCACATAATTTGTATAAAGACATTTACTTTTTCACAAGATTTTTTTATACCTATGAAAATGATAATATCTGTCTTAGTTTTGTTACAAAATATAGAATGCTATAAAATACATACAAAATATTTTTGCTACTGTTACTATATGCTAATACAAAATCTGACCGACTACTTTAATAATGTTTTGCTAATTTTTGTTTATTAATGCAACAAATTTAAAGTTGAAACTTGCCTATTATCTTGATTATAGGGAAACTTTTGAACACACAAAAAAACAACACTTTTATTGCCTTTTATATAGGTCCTGAAAAGACAATAGAAAAAGACAATATGTCAAAAAGTTAAGAGACCGAAACAGCTTTTTTGTTGCTGGTAAATTTAATGAAATCTTATGTTATTCGACTGGCAAGTCTCATTTCTTTGAGTGTCTCAGTGAAGACTGTCAAAAATCATCAAAATTCAACACAACAGAGTAAAAGCTAATAGCCTTTTTGTTATACCAAAACTAAAAGGATTGGTAAGACTCAAAATGAAATGCTATTACTGAAAATCTTCTTTTATCTAATCCTTTGTGCAGTGAGTGAAAATTGAACAAATACATACTCTTTCATGGTGTTAAAATGAATTCTGACACTATTAAACAAATATTCTTTGGTCCAAAATCCTCTTCAATACTTTTCCACAAGGAGTATTATGAGAATATCCTATGTGAGTTATTGAATAATATTCTGACTACCCAAATAAAATTATTTTCTATAAAATAGAAATTAAGCACTCTATTTAAAAAATACTATAGCATAATAATTTTGGTGTGGTTATCATATTAAGGCTTTTATATTGTAATCATATTTTCTAATCTCTAATGTAATCAATATCTCTCTTCTATGTGTGTATATATACATATTACTTCACCACTGAGAAGACCTAAAAACAGGAAAAGCCCAATAACAATGAGCATACTTAGCACTCTGGATTCACATTATTCTCCTATTCAAGGAACCAGGACCCTTTGAAGCAAGGGCTGATTCCAGTATTGGAGAAAAGAAAAACCATATGAGTCTGCCACAATTTTTGCTATAAGAAAATGAGAAGTTTTCGACAAATAATGATGACTTGCCATAATGAGACTGAAGCTAACTTGAAGTGGCTCTCAATAGCCAAAATTGAAATAATTTGAGCAGGAAAAAAAATGGCAATGTATTACTATGATTAAGTAAACCAAATACATACAAATCCACACTGATGTAAATTAATAATTGAATAAATGAATGAAAGAGGGAAGCTCTCCCATACAGTAGTGTTCTAATAATAAAGAAGAAGTCATGGAAATAGAAACTCAGTAAGTGGAAAATACCATATAATTGTTTCAGGCAAAAACGTTAAAATTAGTGGTGATATTATAATGAAAAACAGGACGTTTACATAGTCTCCCAAGTATCTCCCAACAGAAGATTTATATTAAAATAACTTTAAAATGTAGAAACCTGATGGACAATATCTTCACCAAATGATTAGAGTTAACACCACCAGAAATGGGACATGGTAATGTCATGTGCCCCTAACATGATGCACTGAGAAAGGCAAGCTCAGCATTGTGGCACTTTGTCAAAATACAGTATCTGAATTTAACTATATGGAAACATCATAAAAACTCAAATTTCCAAATGATCTACAAAATAACTTGGTAGCACTCTTCAATATTATCAAAAGACATAGAAAAACTGAGGGACTGGACTGAACTAGAATAAAAAAGACTAAAGAAATGTAGCAATTAAATGCAACAGATGATCTGGTTTTGATTCTGATCAGAGATCATTAGTGAAAGCATTAACAAAATATGTGAATAAGGACTGTACTTATCAATTTCCTAACTTTAATAGTCACTTTGTATGATGTTAACATCTGGGGAAATCAGGTGAAGAATGTATAAGAATTTTTGTAGTAGTTTTGTGAATTTTTGAAACTCTGAAATTATTTTAAGATGAAAACTGTAAATAAATTTAGAAAAACTAATATTTGTTAATCTTCCTAAGCATTGTACTAAAGTATAAAATTTATGTTCCATCTCTGAGGGCTCTTATATTATAAAGTCTAAAACATAAATAAATATAAACAAGCAAAAATAGAATATGATGAAATCTATGAATAAACCTTTGGAGAAGGAAACGGAAACCCACTCAAGTATTCTTGCCTGGAGAATCCTGTGAACAGAGGAGCCTGGTGGGCTCTTGTCCATGAGGTCACACAGAGTCAGACATGACTGAAGCGACTTAGCATGCATGCATGCATGAATAAACCAAGATTGTTATATCAAATAACGTGATATCATGGAGTCAAGTGAGGCCTCTCTGAGGAAATGAAATACAAAATGATGATCTAAGATGGGAAGGAATGCTTTGATTGAAGAGTCAGTGAGTCTTCTAAGTTATCACTCAGTTATGTGCAATTCTTAGGAACCCCATGGACTGTAGCCCACCAGGCTCCTCTGTCCATTGAATTCCCCAGGCAAGAATACTAGAGTGGGCTATTAACATAGAGATGGGTATATAAATACTTTTCTGTTTTTAGTAACCTAAAATAAGGAATTTAAAACTTAAAATTTCATTGAGTTAGAATACTTCAGGTTGTCTAAAAATGACTGAATCTGCTATTAATTTTTGGAAAGTGCTGTACTTCGCACCCCACCCAGTACTCTTGCCTGGAAAAATCCCTTGAGCAGAGGAGCCTGGTAGGCTGCAGTCCATGGGGTCCCTACGAGTCAGACACGACTGAGCGACTTCACTTTCACTTTTCACTTTCACGCATTGGAGAAGGAAATGACAACCCACTCCAGTGTTCTTGCCTGAGAATCCCAGGGACGGGGGAGCCTGGTGGGCTGCGGTCTCTGGTCGTCACAGAGTCGGACACGACTGAAGCGACTTAGCAGCAGCAGCAGCAGCAAACACATATGTAAATCGATTCAATACAAAGGCATTTAAAATGGAAATTTTACAATATTTAGAGTTATTAATATATCTAATAGCACATAATTTGTATAAAGACATTTACTTTTCACAAGATTTTTTATACCTATGAAAATGATAATATCTGTCTTAGTTTTGTTACAAAATATAGAATGCTATAAAATACATACAAAATATTTTTTACTACTGTTACTATATGCTAATACAAAATCTGACCGACTACTTTAATAATGTTTTGCTAATTTTTGTTTATTAATGCAACAAATTTAAAGTTGAAACTTGCCTATTATCTTGATTATAGGGAAACTTTTGAACACACAAAAAAACAACACTTTTATTGCCTTTTATATAGGTCCTGAAAAGACAATAGAAAAAGACAATATGTCAAAAAGTTAAGAGACAGAAACAGCTTTTTGTTGCTGGTAAATTTAATGAAATCTTATGTTATTCGACTGGCAAGTCTCATTTCTTTGAGTGTCTCAGTGAAGACTGTCAAAAATCATCAAAATTCAACACAACAGAGTAAAAGCTAATAGCCTTTTTGTTATACCAAAACTAAAAGGATTGGTAAGACTCAAAATGAAATGCTATTACTGAAAATCTTCTTTTATCTAATCCTTTGTGCAGTGAGTGAAAATTGAACAAATACATACTCTTTCATGGTGTTAAAATGAATTCTGACACTATTAAACAAATATTCTTTGGTCCAAAATCCTCTTCAATACTTTTCCACAAGGAGTATTATGAGAATATCCTATGTGAGTTATTGAATAATATTCTGACTACCCAAATAAAATTATTTTCTATAAAATAGAAATTAAGCACTCTATTTAAAAATACTATAGCATAATAATTTTGGTGTGGTTATCATATTAAGGCTTTTATATTGTAATCATATTTTCTAATCTCTAATGTAATCAATATCTCTCTTCTATGTGTGTATATATACATATTACTTCACCACTGAGAAGACCTAAAAACAGGAAAAGCCCAATAACAATGAGCATACTTAGCACTCTGGATTCACATTATTCTCCTATTCAAGGAACCAGGACCCTTTGAAGCAAGGGCTGATTCCAGTATTGGAGAAAGAAAAACCATATGAGTCTGCCACAATTTTTGCTATAAGAAAATGAGAAGTTTTCGACAAATAATGATGACTTGCCATAATGAGACTGAAGCTAACTTGAAGTGGCTCTCAATAGCCAAAATTGAAATAATTTGAGCAGGAAAAAAATGGCAATGTATTACTATGATTAAGTAAACCAAATACATACAAATCCACACTGATGTAAATTAATAATTGAATAAATGAATGAAAGAGGGAAGCTCTCCCATACAGTAGTGTTCTAATAATAAAGAAGAAGTCATGGAAATAGAAACTCAGTAAGTGGAAAATACCATATAATTGTTTCAGGCAAAAAAAGCGTTAAAATTAGTGGTGATATTATAATGAAAAACAGGACGTTTACATAGTCTCCCAAGTATCTCCCAACAGAAGATTTATATTAAAATAACTTTAAAATGTAGAAACCTGATGGACAATATCTTCACCAAATGATTAGAGTTAACACCACCAGAAATGGGACATGGTAATGTCATGTGCCCCTAACATGATGCACTGAGAAAGGCAAGCTCAGCATTGTGGCACTTTGTCAAAATACAGTATCTGAATTTAACTATATGGAAACATCATAAAAACTCAAATTTCCAAATGATCTACAAAATAACTTGGTAGCACTCTTCAATATTATCAAAAGACAGAGAAAAACTGAGGGACTGGACTGAACTAGAATAAAAAAGACTAAAGAAATGTAGCAATTAAATGCAACAGATGATCTGGTTTTGATTCTGATCAGAGATCATTAGTGAAAGCATTAACAAAATATGTGAATAAGGACTGTACTTATCAATTTCCTAACTTTAATAGTCACTTTGTATGATGTTAACATCTGGGGAAATCAGGTGAAGAATGTATAAGAATTTTTGTAGTAGTTTTGTGAATTTTTGAAACTCTGAAATTATTTTAAGATGAAAACTGTAAATAAATTTAGAAAAACTAATATTTGTTAATCTTCCCTAGCATTGTACTAAAGTATAAAATTTATGTTCCATCTCTGAGGGCTCTTATATTATAAAGTCTAAAACATAAAATAAATATAAACAAGCAAAAATAGAATATGATGAAATCTATGAATAAACCTTTGGAGAAGGAAACGAAACCCACTCAAGTATTCTTGCCTGGAGAATCCTGTGAACAGAGGAGCCTGGGGGGCTCTTGTCCATGAGGTCACACAGAGTCAGACATGACTGAAGGACTTAGCATGCATGCATGCATGAATAAACCAAGATTGTTATATCAAATAACGTGATATCATGGAGTCAAGTGAGGCCTCTCTGAGGAAATGAAATACAAAATGATGATCTAAGATGGGAAGGAATGCTTTGATTGAAGAGTCAGTGAGTCTTCTAAGTTATCACTCAGTTATGTGCAATTCTTAGGAACCCCATGGACTGTAGCCCACCAGGCTCCTCTGTCCATTGAATTCCCCAGGCAAGAATACTAGAGTGGGCTATTAACATAGAGATGGGTATATAAATACTTTTCTGTTTTTAGTAACCTAAAATAAGGAATTTAAAACTTAAAATTTCATTGAGTTAGAATACTTCAGGTTGTCTAAAAAATGACTGAATCTGCTATTAATTTTTGGAAAGTGCTGTACTTCCCCAACACTCTCTCCATTCTACTTTACCACCATGATTATTGTTTATCTATAAAGATCCAGACAGAGAAGGCAATGGCAAGCCACTCCAGTACTCCTGCCTAGAAAAGGTCATGGAAAGAGGAGCCTGGAAGGCTGCAGTCCATGGGGTCGCTACTAGTCGGACACGACTGAGCGACTTCACTTTCACTTTTCACTTTCACACATTGGAGAAGGAAATGGCAACCCACTCCAGTGTTCTTGCCTGGAGAATCCCAGGGACGGCGGAGCCTGGTGGGCTGCCGTCTATGGAGTTACACAAAGTCAGACACGACTGAAGCAACTTAGCAGTAGCAGCAGCATAAAGATCCAGATGGCACTAGTGGTATGGAATCTGCCTGCCAATGTAGGAGACTAAGAGATGCCGGTTTGATCCCTGGGTCAGGAAGATCCCCTGGAGGAAGAAATGGAAACACACTCCAGTATTGTTACCTGGAGAATCCCAAGGACAGAGAAGCATCATAGGCTATAGTCCATAGGGTCTCACAGAGTCGAATATGACTGAAGTGACTTAGCACACACACAGATTGAACCTAGTACCCAAATCATAGCTATAGTTTTTCAGATACCAACTTTACTTGCTGCTGCTGCTGCTGCTAAGTCGCTTCAGTCGTGTCCGACTCTGTGCGACCCCATGGACTGCAGCCTACCAGGCTTTTCCATCCATGAGATTCTCCAGGCAAGAACACTGGAGTGGGTTGCCATTTCCTTCTCCAATGCATGAAAGTGGAAAGTGAAAGTGAAGTCGCTCAGTCGTGTCTGACTCTTAGCAACCCCATGGACTGCAGCCTACCAGGCTCCTCCATCCATGGGATTTTCTGGGCAACAGTACTGGAGTGAGGTGCCATTGCCTTCTCCCACCAACTTTACTTACACAATACCAAATACATATGGTAAGATTAGTGGTAACAGAGCAAAAAATTGTTTAAAGTGTCTTTCAAAGGAAATCACCATCATGCCATTTATTTCTAATAGGGAACATTTATGTGTATCTTAAAAACTATATGTGGATATGCTAGAATGAGTAAGGCTTTCTAATCCTCAGAATACTAGAAAAAATATATTTGATATTTTTTCTTTCCATTATTCTATCTAAAAAATTTCCTGAGGGAATATATGAATACATATAGCTGACTCACTTTGCTGCATAACAGAAACTAACATAACATTGTAAAGTAACTACACTTCAATAAAAAAAAAAAGAAAAAAGGAAAAGTAATTTTTCATTGAGTCCTCACTGCCTCATGCAGATATTATTTTTTATATTTTTATTGGAGTATAGTTGCTTTACAATGCTGGGATAGTAGTGCAGCTATTTTAAATATTTATCTTATTCACAAATTCTTTTTTTAATTTATTATTATTATTATTAATTTTTTTATTTACAATATTGTATTGGTTTTGCCATACATCAACATGCATCCGCCACGGGTGTACACATGTTCCCCATCCTGAACTCCCCTCCCACATCCCTCCCGATACCATCCCTCTAGGTCATCCCAGTGCACCAGCCCCAAGCTTCCTGTATCATGCATTGAACCTGGACTGGCGATTCGTTTCTTATATGATTGATTGACTCTTCTTGAACATGCTTAGAGGACAGCAAATAGCATCCTTTTTCTCTTCCTGACTTTGGATCCAACTGAAAAATCAAAATCACGCACAGGAAGAATAAAATACTGCTTTTGTTAATAATAAAGTTGATACTCTCAAAAACGAAAATAGAAAAATATCCCAATCTTTAAAAAGAAATTCTTAGCTAGTGACTGAAATCCGAGGAGAAAACTGTTATACTGACAACAGCATTTTTCAATTAGATCAGATCAGTTGCTCAGTTGTGTCCGACTCTTTGCGACCCCATGAATCGCAGCACGCCAGGCCTCCCTGTCCATCACCAACTCCCAGAGTTCACTCAGACTCATGTCCAGAGAGTCAGTGATGCCATCCAGCCAATCCATCCTCTGTCGTCCCCTTCTCCTCTTGCCCCCAATCCCTCCCAGCATCAGGGTCTTTTCCAATGAGTCAACTCTTCACATGAGGTGGCCAAAGTACTGGAGTTTCAGCTTTAGCATCATTCCTTCCAAAGAAATCCCAGGGCTGATCTCCTTCAGAATGGACTGGTTGGACCTCCTTGCAGTCCAAGGGACTCTCAAGAGTCTTCTCCAACACCACAGTTCAAAAGCATCAATTCTTTGGCGCTCAGCCTTCTTCACAGTCCAACTCTCACATCCATACATGACCACAGGAAAAACCATAGCCTTGACTAGACGGACCTTTGTTGGCAAAGTAATGTCTCTGCTTTTGAATATGCTATCTAGGTTGGTCATAACTTTCCTTCCAAGGAGTAAGCGTCTTTTAATTTCATGGCTGCAGTCACCATCTGCAGTGATTTTGGAGCTCAGAAAAATAAAGTCTGATACTGTTTCCACTGATTCCCCATCTATTTCCCATGAAGTGATGGGACTGGATGCCATGATCTTTGTTTTCTGAATGTTGAGCTTTTAAGCCAACTTTTTCACTCTCGACTTTCACCTTCATCAAGAGGCTTTTTAGTTCCTCTTCACTTTCTGCCATAAGGGTGGTGTCATCTGCATATCTGAGGTTATTGATATTTCTCCTGGCAAACTTGATTCCAGTTTGTGTTTCTTCTAGTCCAGGGTTTCTCATGATGTACTCTGCATATAAGTTAAATAAACAGGGTGACAATATACAGCCTTGACATACTCCTTTTCCTATTTGGAACCAGTCTGTTGTTCCATGTCCAGTTCTAACTGTTGCTTCCTGACCTGCATACAAATTTCTCAAGAGGCAGATAATACCATACACATAAACAACTCAGTTTTAATATATTAGGATTATAATTATAACCTCTCTGCTACTTAGAAGAGGTGCTGTACAGGTGACTCACTGTTCATATTTCTTGGTATGTCAGCTAATTTTTTTTCTTGAATCATTCTATTAAAAAGAAAAAATAGTAAGAAATCTTCAGAGAATAAAAACAAAGATATAAGACAAATGAGTTAAAACCATTGAAATTACCAGTTTATTTTTGAGCAAAATTTAAACTTTCTAAAGTATAAATATGTGTGCAAATTCTTGAACAGTCATGAAAATATAAAGTACATATTTGACCAAAATTCCTCTGCCTGTCTTATCAAATATGTTTAAATTGGTAATAAATGGAGAGCTTATCCACAGCTCTCCTGGGTTAAATGTAAAACACTTCTATTCCTCAGGAAAAGAAGTCAAATATATTGGTTACAAGTAAGCATAGAGGTTCATTCATCCATAGCATTCCAACAGAAAAATTAGTTAGAAATGTCATCAGAATGATATTTAGAAAAATGACAAAAATTATTTGAGTAGGTAAAAATAAAAAAGACTAAAAAGTTACATTCTAGAATTTGTACTTGAATGGATAAACTTCAAAAAAGAGGAAAACAGTCTTGTTTCTATTGGCTGAAATTGTTTGCTATTTATTTTTTTAGCATTGCTATAATGAGCTTTTTTTCAGCTCATTGCCCACTTGAATTTACTGACTATATGCCAATTAATCTTACTTTTCAAAAGGATTTTCCTCTAGTTTCTCTCCTCAGTTTATCCCACAATGACATTCTATAGTTTACTGAATAGTTTACTCAAAGAATGTGTGGTGTGTATGGCACTAAACTAATCCTTAGGTAGAATACACAGAATATTAAAGAACTTATTTACTGCCTTCTTAATGTCTAAAGTTTAATTATCTTGATATTTATAACCTGTCTTCTCCTGTATTTTCACTAATCCTTTTTTTCTTAGCCTCTGAAAAGTTTTAAGATACAGAGTTCAATCATCTTTGTATCATTTAAGCTTCATTGGGCATCTAACTCAATTTATCACATAGATAATGACTTTTAAGTATGTCCCCAACTCTGAAAAAGAACTGAGTATGATAGCTCTTACCTTCAGGTAAATTAAATTTTAGTCTAAATGATATTGCATCTATAGAGCTAAATTCATCACAGGTTAGAAAAGACAGTTGAAACAAAAAGACTGGAAAATGCTATGGCACATGATCATGAAACAAAACAGAATTAAAATCTATTTGGATACTGCAGAAAAATATATGGTCTCTTTTTTACTCAACTAATTTTTGAAACTTTTCCCCAAATCCCCACCCTACTATGGTATTGTACTCCCATCAGTTCTTTACCCATCTTGTATTTTACATTATTTTTTTCTTTCTTCCCTCCTTGTTCAAGTAATTATTTCCTAGAAGAGATTATCTCCTAAGATTTTATGACTATATCAACACCAAAAGCTATTATATAATATGAGCTGAAATGATGAAGTGAAAGTCACTCAGTTGTGTCCAACTCTGCAACCCCATGGACTGTAGCCCATGGAATTCTCCAGGCCAGAATCCTGGAGTGGGTAGCCTATTCCTTTTCTAGTGGATCTTCTTGACCCAGGAATCAAATTGGGGTCTCCTGCACTGCAGGTGGATTCTTTACCAACTGAGCTACCAGGGAAGCCCCTGAAACTATGATCTAGCAATTTATCAGCTGCAAAAAGTTTCTTCAACTGAAATTTAGAAAATATGCCAAACCACATGAAAAGTTGCAAGAATAATAAAATGAATATAGATATACTCATAACTCGATCTATGTATGTGTAGGTAAATTTTATTAAACTGAATCAAAAATTCCTTGTTAACATCATGATGATTTGCCAGGGGTCAGCAAATTATTTACTGCTTCTAGGAATGGCAATGTAGTACCTAATTTAGATTTTGTGAGCCTTACTTTGTCACAACTACTAAACTATTTTAATGCAGGGCTAAAGCAGCCACAGACAACATGCAAATGAATGGGTTTGATTGTGATGAAATTAAATTACATTTACATAATTTTCAGACGTCATGAAATACTATTCTTCTGTTGACTTTTCCCAATCACTTAACATGTAAAAATCATTCTTAGCAGACTGTACAAACAAAAGCAGCAGTACAGATTCAATGGGTGGGCTGCATATTGCTGACCCCTGTGCTTCACCTGTAAATACTACTATGTGTATCTCCTAAAAGCAATAGTTACCAAATGTTTAAACTGTGCTATTAGATGCAATGAAATTATACAAATAATACAGAATGTACAGTATTATCCTTGAAAAAATACCAATGAATTATAAAGAAAGATATTGTGTAGTAATTCATCCCCAATCTCAGTTGTCATCATGGTTTGTAATTCCATTTTCCAAAGCAATCATGTAAGTTTATGGAAAATGTATCATCACATGCTTTTTGCCTGTAAACCATCTAGAAAGAAAAATGGATAAACAATTGGTTGGAAATTCATCCATTCCTTATAAGAAGGAACATGCTGGAAACAAGGAAAGAGGGCAGATTCTTTGTAAACAACTTACTGACAGATCTCTGGGCAAACATACTGATGATTTTTCAGGAGTGAATTCCTTATCTATGGAGTGCTTTTAGCAAAATGGACATTTATTTCTAGAATTATTTATTGTAAACAAACCTAAAATCCTTTGGCTTATGAGCCATACTTCTGTGGACCAACCAAAAACAAATACATAATATATGATCTAAATGTCTCCTCCAGCTAAGTGAGGTGTCTGAACACTTTACTTAGAAACACCATCTGTTACCCTTGCATAGAGTACGTCTAAAGTGGGAAGAGGAGGGCTAGGGAGCCTCATAGTATGAGCTGACTTCACTCATCTCACTTTACCTGTGCCTTAAAATCATTTTAACCTTTGAAATTATTAAGTTTGCATGAGATTTCTGATGCATGTCAGATTTGATCATCTAATACTTTGTGTATTTTTAAGAATAAACTGTACTTTTGTTTTTTAAATTTAATATGACTTCTAAATCATATTGGTTCAGTACATGTTAATCTATATTATTCTGTTAACTTTTCCATAAGATGGGGAAACAATGGAAACAGTGAGAGACTTTATTTTCTTGGGCTCCAAAATCACTGCAGATGGTGTCTGCCACCATGAAATTAAAACACACTTGCTCCTTGGAAGAAAAGTTGTGATCAACCTAGACACCATATTAAAAAGCAGAGACATTACTTTGCTGAAAAAGGTCCATTTGGTCAAAGCTATGGTTTTTCCAGTAGTCATATGGATGTAAGAGTTGGATCATAAAGAAGGCTGAGTGCCAAAGAATTGATGCTTTTGAACTGTGGTGTTGGAGAAGTCTCTTGAGAGTCCCTTGGACTGCAAGAAGATCCAACCAGTCAATCCTAAAGAAATCAATTCTGAATACTCATTGGAAGGACTGACGTGGAGCTGAAGCTCCAATATTTTGGCCACTTGATGGGAAAGGCTGACTCATTAGAAAAGACTCTGATGCTGGGAAAGATTGAAGGCAGGAGAAGGGGATGACAGAGGATGAGATGCTTGGATGGCATCACCGACTCAATGGACATGAGTTTGAGCAAGCTCCTTGAGTTGGTGACAGACAGGGAAGTCTGGCATGCTGTAGTCCATGGGGTCACATAGAGTTGGACACGACTGAGTGATGGAACAACAACCCTTCCATATGCTGTAGTTTATTTAACCAGTTCTCTTTTGAGGGACATTTAACATATTTACAAGAATTTGAGTACTAACTCCCAAAATTTCAACAGACACTCTTGTATAACATTTTATGAGTGCATGTGTTAGTGTTTCTCTAAGATAGATGGTGCTTTAGAGGAAACTGCATTTATAAGATATGCATGTTATAAAATTTAATAGATGTTAAAAATTGACATTTAAAGTGGCTTTACATTTTAGATGGAAATTTGATATTACTAAACTTTCAATATTTTGCTAAGCAGATGAATGAAAAATACAATTTTGTGAAATCTCACATACCATAGGAAAAAGTACAAATTAATATAACTGATTTGAAAATAATATTTAAATAAATATCCATATATCTTTGCCTCTAAATTTCCTTAGATAGTTAAATGTCCTAGGTAAACAAATGCATATATTCTTAGATTATATGTCCAAGTATTTTAATATCAACTTTGTTCCTAAGCATCCAAATTTGCAGACAATCCAAATGTGTAGACATAAATAAAACAGAAAAAATGCAACCTAAATGTTGGTGGTTTAGTCGCTAAGTCATGTTCAACTCTTGTGATCCCATGGACTGTAGCCTACCAGGCTCCTCCCTCCATGGGATTGTCCAAGCAAGAGTACTGGAGTGGGTTGCCATTTCCTTCTCCATGGGATCTTCCCAACCCAGGGATCAAACCCAGGTCTCCTGCATTCCAGGCTGACGCTTAAGTGTCCTACTATAATCATTAATCACATAAATTTTAATTCTTTTTTGCCTGTCTGTGAACCATCTTTGACTTCTGTTTAGGATCATTTCTTACTAATAGAGAAGGCTTTAAATGAAATGTAGTCAATTGAATCAAGTATTCTGAAACAAGAAAAGCATGAATCATAACTTATGTAGGTGTAGTGAATGTGGGAACTTGGGTCAGAAAAAAAGAGCCGTTGTCAGCAGGCAACATCTAGATTCTCATTGCCTAATGAGCATTGCCTCCGTTCCTGATAGAAAAAGCTCCTACTGGAAATGATGCGCTAATGTGGACTACAGTAGCATGATAATCTGTCCTCCACCAAGCAAACTGCTCAGTAAAAAGAAGAAGTCTGGCCAAAATTCACTTTTTAAAAGTCAACACAAAGTCAAATGGAAAAACAGTCATTTTGAGACATGCCAACATTATACATACAGAGAGAAAAGTTTTTAATGATTATTTTAAAATAAAACAAATGAAGGAACTATACAATAGCAGAGGAATGACAGTAGAGAGCAATAAAGAGGAATCCGAATGAGTATAATTAGTATCCTCAGAGGGTGTACGAAGTTGTTGATCTCATAGAGAGATAAAAGAGAAAGGCTAAAAATGAGATCAATGAAATAAATAATACATATGTGATCATCTCTCCCTGGGTTTCCCAGGTGGCACTAGTGAAAAAGAACCTGCCTGTCAGTGAAGGATACATAGGAGATGCGGGTTCAGTCCTTGGATTGGGAAGATCTCCTGGAGGAGAGCAGGACAACCCACTCCTTTATTCCTGCCTGGGAAATCCCACGGGCAGAGGAACCTTGTGGGCTACAGTCAACAGGGTCACAAGAGACAGATATAACTGAAGTGACTTGGCACACACGTACATCTCTCACTAAATAATGACTAAATGCACAGTAGAAAAAAAATTGAAATATTCTAAAACATAAAACAACACTAAAATACCTGAACACAAATATCCTTCTTTGGGGCATATCCATGCACCTCCAGTTGTATTCTTCGCTTCTCCCTATACTCTGTTCAGGAAGCTGTTTGGTATGGACTCTATCAACAGATGCTCCTTTTTCTTCTTCCTGCCTGGTGAATTCAATAGGGTAGTGCTGTGCTTAATCACTCAATCGTGTCTGACTCTTTGCAACTCCATAGACTCTGGCCCGCCAAACACCACTGTCCATGGGGATTCTCTAGGGATGTATTGGAGTGGGTTGCCATGCTGTTCTCCAGGGAATCTTCCCAACCCAGGGATCAAACCCAGGTCTCTGGCATTTTCAGGCAATATCAACAGGGTAAAGCCTAGGATAAAATTTGAGGGATGAAAGTGAAAGTGGAAAGTGAAAAAGTTGGCTTAAAGCTCAACATTCAGAAAACGAAGATCATGGCATCTGGTCTCATCACTTCATGGGAAATAGATGGGGAGACAGTGGAAATAGTGTCAGACTTTATTTTTTTGGGCTCCAAAATTACTGCAGATGGTGACTGCAGCCATGAAATTAAAAGACACTTGCTCCTTGGAAGAAAAGTTATGACCAACCTAGATAGCATATTGAAAAGCAGAGACATTACTATGCCAACAAAGGTTTGTCTAGTCAAGGCTATGGTTTCTCCAGTGGTCATGTATGGATGTGAGAGTTGGACTGTGAAGAAAGCTGAGCACCAAAGAATTGGTGCTTCTGAACTGTGGTGTTGAAGAAGACTCTTGAGAGTCCCTTGGACTACAAGGAGGTCCAACCAGTCCATTCTGAAGGAGATCAGCCCTAGGATTTCTTTGGAAGGAATGATGCTAAAGCTGAAACTCCAGTACTTTGGCCACCTCATGCGAAGAGTTGACTCTTTGGAAAAGACTCTGATGATGGGAGGGATTGGGGGCAGGAGGAGAAGGGGATGACAGAGGATGAGATGGCTGGATGGCGTCACTGACTCGATGGACATGAGTCTGAGTGAACTCCGGGAGTTGGTGATGGCCAGGGAGGCTTGGCGTGCTGTGATTCATGGGGTCGCAAAGAGTCGGACACAACTGAGCGACTGAACTGAACTGAACTGAACTGAAAGGGCAAGATCACAGTATTTTTCATTCTGGCTCCAACCAGTTATTGGCTTTGTCCCTAAAATACAGACTTCTGCTCCTCTCAAGATGGCTCTACTCTCACCTTCTACAATTCAGTCACTTGCGCTGCCAGTGTCCTTTCAAGCCAAGGGGTGATTAAAATCTCTACTCATTAACCAAGGGCACTGCACTCGCTCCTGTGTTGTTTCTCACTCCTTCAACAACTCTGTGGACAGGATCTAAACCCTTACTTAATTGTACATTAATTTCTTTTAGTGAACCTAATACATGGATTTCCTCCTTATGGAAATGAATAAAGGTTCTTTTCTCCTCATACTCAAAGCTAGAAGGTAAATATTTTCTACTAAGAATGTGAAGCAACAGAAGTGACAGTTTGGTTTAGAGCTGCATTGTGGAAGTACAGCTATTATAAAATTGTTTTATTTTTCTGACAGTTTGTTCTCTGCTGTCTGGGAGATTTACATTTTCTTTTCCTATGGAGAAGGTCAGAATATGATGGATTAAACATTACGAATAATTTTAAAAGACTGTTTAAAGCAAAGAGTGCCTTAAATGATAACACTTCTGAAGCCCTCTATTTTGAGATTTCTCATTTAAGGTCAGTGATTCAGAAACCAAATCAAAATCACGTTCCCAAATGAATGCACTTATTGATATTAATAAAATATTAAGTATTGTACATGATCATTCAAGCCAAGTTCTGACAGAATGCTTTTGGCAATTCCTGGCTCCTATTTTTTTTTTTTCATTTTTGAATTTGAAAAGAAAAGAGAAGAGCATATGCATGGATATCTTGCTCACAAAATCAGGCACAGACAATGGTGGATAACTGTCACAAAAGGTTGGTAACAGAGAAAAGGGAGTAACAATTGATTAAGAAGTAAAGTTCTTAGATTTTGGTATACCCTGAATAATATATGTAACTGCAAAGAGGAAAAGACTTGAATAAAATCAAGGGTGATCTATACATGGAGACGAATCTAGGATCAGAGAGAACAAAAAGTGACCAAATGCCATCTCTCTTTCATCACAAGCCACATGTGGGAAAAGCTAACTTTTCCATCTCTAGACATCATTGTAAGACAGACCCAAGTATCTGACATGCATGGTTCCGAGTGAAACAGAAATCAAATTCAGTACTACATTACTTTATCACCATGCAAAAGTCTGCCTATGTGTCACCAAGAATATTAGACACATTGCAGAGCAAGCATAAAGCAGTCAAGCCAAAGCAGAGCTTTAAATTTATTAAGCTTACTTGCAAGCTTGGGGCACAGAGTTGGGGCTGCTTCTTGATGCTTCTGCTTTGGGAAATACTAAGTACATGTCTATCAGTATGCATAGATATGTGCATGTGTACCCAGTCACTTCAGTTGTGTCTGACTCCTTGTGACCCTATGGATTGTGGCCCGCCAGGTTCCTCTGTCCACGGGATTCTCCAGGAAAGAATTCTGGAATGGGTTGCCATGCCATCCTCCAAGGAGTCTTCCCAACCCAGGCAGGGGTTAAACCTGTGTCTCCTGCATTGCAGGCAGATTCTTTACCCACTGAGCAATCTGGGAAGCCTATATAGATATGTGGACTTTTAAAAAAATTAACCTCATGATAACTGTTAGCTTATGCTTAAACCAAAATTAAGAAAATTAAAATTAAGATGACTGTGGCTCTTATATAAGCTTGATTAATAATTCTTAATTAATATGCATGTTAAAAATAAATGTCTAGAAAATATCATGCAACGTTTTGAATAATGCATAAAAATTTTAAACATTAATATTACTGAAAATGTTATATTCTAAAATATTCACCTTTCAAATACTCTTTTCACAGAGAATAATTATTTAAACATGAATATATAAAACAAAAAAAAATAGAGTAAAATAAGGACTGTACACAAATAATCACAGGTAGTCCACCAGGCTCTTCTTTCCATGGAATTCTCCAGCAAGAATACTGGAACCGGTTGCCATTCCCTTCTCCAGGGGATCTTTCTGACCCAGGGATCAAACCCAGGTCTCCTGAATTGCAGGCAGATTCTTTACCATCTGAGCAACCATGGAAGAGTTGAAATAAAAGAGATGTGATAAATGTTTCCTTTGTTGATGTCCAGTTGCCCAGTTGAAACTCAAAGCATCAATCCTTGATACTCAACCTTGTTTATGGTCCACCTCTCACATTTGTACATGACTACTGGAAAAACCATAGCTTTAACTATACACAGACCTTTGTCAGTGAAGTGATATCTCTGCTTTTTGTATCACTAAGTAGGCCAATGCTTTTTATAGTGTATATAAACTAATGTATGTTGCATTCAGACCAAGCTAAATAAAGGAAATGCTTTCTCTTACATGCCTCCTGACCTGCTTCCTGAGAAATCTGCATGCAGGTCAACAAGCAACAGTTAGAACTGGACATAGAACAGACTGCTTCCAAATCAGGAAAGGAGTACGTCAAGGCTATATATTGTCACCATGCTTATTGAACTAATATGCAGAGGCATCATGAGAAATGCTGGGCTGGATAAAGTACAAGCTGGAATCAAGATTATCTGGACAAATATCAATAACTTCAGATATGCAGATGACACCAACCTTATGGCAGAAAGCAAAGAAGAACTAAAGAGCCTCTTGTTGAAAGTGAAAGAGGAGAGTGAAAAAGTTGGCTTAAAACTCAGCATTCAGAAAACTAAGGTCATGGCATCCAGTTCCATCACTTCATTGCAAATAGATGGGGAAACAGTGGAAACAGTGACAGACTTTATTTTCTTGGGCTCCAAAATCACTGCAGATAGTGACTGCAGCCATGAAATTAAAAGACACTTGCCAACCTAGACAGCATATTAAAAAGCAGAGACATTACTTTGACAACAAAGGTCTATCTAGTCAAAGCTATGGTTTTTCCATTAGTCATGTATAGATGTCAGAGTTGGACTATAAAGAAAGCTGAGCACCAAAGAATTGATGCTTTTGAACTGTGGTGTTGCAGAAGACTCTTGAGAGTCCCTTGGACTGCAAGGAGATTCAACCAGTCAATCCTAAAGGAAATCAGTCCTGAATATTCATTGGAAGGACTGATGCTGAAGCTGAAACTCCAATACTTTGGCCACCTGATGCGAAGAACTGACTCATTTGAAAAGAACCTGATGCTGGGAAAGATAGTAGGCAGAGGAGAAGAGGACAACAGAGGATGAGATGGCTGGATGGCATCATCAACTCGATGGACGTGAGTGTGAGTGAACTCCGGGAGTTGGTGATGGACAGGGATGCCTGGTGTGCTGTGATTCATGGGGTTGCAAAGAGTCGGACACGACTGAGCGACTGAACGGAACTGAAATATAGGAAATACTTTCTCTTACATGGCCAGAATTTATTTATCATTCTGCCCCATTGCTATAATCCTGAATTAATGTTTTTCCAACTTGTGCTCTCAAAATTCTCATATAATAATCACAATTCAGCAGAAACTTCCAAGAAGTATTCTATACAACTGAACTTTTGTTAAAAATTTAAGCTGTCATTGTATTCTCTGAGACCCATTATCAATATGCTAGAGTTATAAAGGTTCAAAGAGGCTATAAAAAAAACAATGCAAGTCAAAAATTAAGCTGACAATGACCCAAAAAGTAAAAGGGAAAGTAAAATGTGTATAAAGAGAAGTCTGTTGCATTAGAATAAAAAGTACAAAATAGAGTACAAAAAAGAGATGGAGAAGAATGGTGTGAATTAATAATGTTAGTAATATTCAAGAATAACAGCAAAAATTCCACAAAACAATGAAAAAAAGAACTTATTTAATGTACAACCGTTTAACTGAGAAAAACAAAAATACAAAGGAATTGTTAGATAAAAGTATTGTTTTAAGAATATGAATAAAAATAACATAAGAAAATCTGAAAATCTAATCAATTTGCCTTGGGCTCAGCTTTTCCATAGTGGGACACTGTCTAGCTATTCTATGGAAAAGCCTAACTCAAGTACTATTCAAAGTCAAAATGCACTAATCACATGAGGCTAAGAGACAACCATCCCCCAGTATTAAAGAAGTTAGAGTAATAAAGCATCCAGGAGTTCTTTTTGAATAGAATATTAAGAGGTAAAATTATGCCAATGAAAACATAAAATATCACAGTCAACAATGAAAAGCTCAAAGCTTTTCCTCTAAGGTCAGGGATAAGAGAAAGGTGCCCATTTTTGTCACTTCTATTCAACTCAGTATTCAAAGACCAAGCTGGAGCAATTAGCCAAGAAAAAGAAATAAAACATTTCTAAATAGGAAAGAAAGAAGAAAAGCTGTTACTATTTGCAGATGACATGATATTACATACAGAAAACCTTAAAGATTCTATCAGAGAAGTATTAGAACTAATAAACTTGTAAAATTGAAGGATACAAAATCAATGCAAAATTATGTTGTATTTCTATACACTAATAACTACTCATCAGAAACAAAACATTCCTATTTACAATTCCATGAAAAATAATAAAAAGACAAGTATAAATTTAATCAAGGAAGTAAATGACCTAAATATTGAAAACTATAAAACATTAATGAAAGAAACTGAAGAAAATACAAATAAATGAAAACATATTTTATGTTCATGGATTAGAAGAACTCATATGTCCATACTACCCAAAACAACTTACGGATTCAATGCAATCTTTATCAAAATTCCAATGGCGTTTTTCAAAGAGATAGAACAAATAATTCTATAGTATATATAGAACCACAAAAAAAAAAAACCCTGAATAGCCAAAGGACTTCTGATAATGAAGAACAAAGCTCGAAATATCACATTAGCTTTATTACAAAGCCATATTAATTAAAACACTATGGTATCAGCATAAAAACAGATACATAATTCAGTGGAACTTAATAGAGCACAAAAATAAACCCACACATACATGGTCAATTAAGTTACAGCAAAGAATAAACAAACTGAAAAAGACAGTCTCTTCAATGAACAGTACTGAGAAAACTGGAAGTTCAGTTCAGTTCAGTCACTGAGTCGTGTCCGACTCTTTGTGACCCTATGAATCGCAGCACGCCAGGCCTCCCTGTCCATCACCAGCTCCCGGAGTTCACTCAGACTCACGTCCATCGAGTCAGTGATGCCATCCAGCCATCTCATCCTCTGTCGTCCCCTTCTCCTCCTGCCCCCAATCCCTCCCAGCATCAGAGTCTTTTCCAATGAGTCAACTCTTCGCATGAGGTGGCCAAAGTATTGGAGTTTCAACTTTAGCATTAGTCCTTCCAATGAACACCCAGGACTGATCTTTAGAATGGACTGGTTGGATCTCCTTGCAGTCCCAGGGGCTCTCAAGAGTCTTCTCCAACACCACAGTTCAAACGCATCAATTCTTTGGTGCTCAGCTTTCTTCACAGTCCAACTTTCACATCCATACATGACCACAGGAAAAACCATAGCCTTGACTAGACGGACCTTTGGAAAACTGGAAAGCCCCTTTCAAAATGGAACTTGATCACTGGCTTGTACCACACACAAAATTAACTTAAAATGGATTAAAGACTTGAATGTAAGACCTGAAACTATAAAACTCCTAGAAGAAAACATAGGCAGTAAGTCCCTTAACATAAGTCTTAGAAATAATTTTTTGAATGACACCAAAAGCAAAAACAACAA
Organism: Bos mutus; assembly: GCF_027580195.1. Taxonomy (NCBI): domain Eukaryota; kingdom Metazoa; phylum Chordata; class Mammalia; order Artiodactyla; family Bovidae; genus Bos; species Bos mutus. The sequence continues at coordinate 46,465,672 of NC_091633.1, read as the reverse complement.
AAGTAAAACTCAATATGAGACTAAGTCATTCTGCACAACAAAAGAACCCACTAACAAAATTTAAAAGTAACCCACTGAGAGAAAATACTTGTCGATCATATATATGATAAGGGGAAACTATTTAAAATATATCAAGAGCTCACACAACTCAATAGCAAACAAACAATAGAATTAAAAAAGGAACAGAAGATCTAAACACAGGGCATTCAGTTCAGTTCAGTTCAGTCGCTCGGTTGTGTCCGACTCTTTGCGACCCCATGAACTGCAGCACGCCAGGCCTCCCTGTCCATCACCAACTCCCGGAGTTGACCCAGACTCACGTCCATCGAGTCAGTGATGCCATCCAGCCATCTCATCCTCTGTCATTCCCTCCTCCTCCTGCCCCTAATCCCTCCCAGCATCAGGGTCTTTCCAATGATTCAACTCTTCGCATGAGGTGGCCAAAGTACTGGAGTTTCAGCTTTGGCATCATTCCTTCCAAAGAAATCCCAGGGCTGATCTCCTTCAGAAAGGACTGGTTGGATAGACCCCAGTTCAGTTATGGGTCGGGAAGATCATCTGGAGAAGGAACAGACTACCCACTCCTGTATTAGTAGGCTTCCAACTGGTTTATATTTTTAAATAGACAATGTATCTCTATTTCATTTAGTACATGTTGTCAAGGAAATGAATAAGAAAGATAAAATTTGTAAACTCTGGAAAGAATTTACTCAGTCTCACAATAGGAGATCTATTGGTCAAATTAATATTAAAAAATAACTGCCCCTCCTGAATCAATATCATTAAAGTAAAAATAACCATAAACAGGTGAGGATGTTTACAAGAATATAGCAAAATATTGAAAATCATAATGCAATTAATTTCTGTTAATGTTTTAGAAAACATCAGAATAGGCAAGTACATAAGCAAGCACTTTACACAATAAAAATAGTAGTAAAGTCAAAATATTTAAAGTGCCTATTCTTATTAATTCAAAATAAAATTATAAAACAGACATAAAACTTCACATATGCCAAAGTACAAAATGTTAGATTGTGTTTATCCATGAGTGAGTTAAGAATAGGAAAATGAAAATGTCTATATACTGCATGTTAGCATATAAATTGATGTGTTCACAATGTAGAACAATTTAGCATTATTTAGCATGTTAATATTAGTATTTAACAAAGTTAAGCATATGTAACCCTGTGACCCAGAAATTTCATTCCTAGAGAAATCCTTATTCATATACTTTGAACAACAAACACAAAAAGTCACAAATAATCACAATAGTAGTAAACACAAATAATCAAGAAAAAAATGGAACAATTAAGGTCCATTAGTAACAGAAGAGCTCATCCACTGGAATACTAATACATACATCAAACTGGATTTTTCCAATAACATTAATTAGAGAGAAAAATAGCAAAGTAAATATTGAAGAGGAACAGCTGGGTGGAAGGATTTATTTTGTTGGACACTAAAACTTTATCAGATAGAGCAATTCAGACAGTGTTATATTTTTCTAAGCACAAAGTAAGATTAATTAGAGTCTCCATCATCAGATCGATGCATATGCAGACATTTAACTTTTGTCAAAATTTCATGTGTAAATACATATCAATGGATAAATGATAGAAATGGCAGTCCACTCAATAATGAAAGTTCTACTGATATATGCCTACATTAAAATAAATAATAAATAATCTAAAAATAAATCATATAAATGAACTTATTTACAAAACAGAAATAGACTCACAGACTTAGAAAACAATCTTATGGTTACCAAATGGAATAGTGGTGGGATGGAGGATAAATTAGGAGACTGGAATTAATATATACACACTATGCTATACAAAATAAATAACAAGGACTTACTGTACAGCACGGGAAACTATATCCAATATCTTCTAATAACATAATGGAAAAGAATCTGTAAATCAATAAATCTGAATTACTTTGTTCTATACCTAACACTAACAACACTGCAAATTATTCACTAAAAAAAAAATTACAAGAGTCCCATTATTGTAATGAAATCAAAATTTAAGAAAAAAGAAACAACTCTTGCCTTATAAAATGCAACATCACAAAATCAAATCCAAGCTAACTATAGATCTAAAAATCAAAACAATAGCTTATAGAATGGTACATAAAAGATTGTGTTCATGGTCTTTGAGTATGAAACAGCACTTTTAAAAAAGTCAAATAGAAACATGCAAAAGACTTGAAAAAATAATAACATAAACAACTCAAAAGACTAATAATGGACTTATCTCCTGACCTGTCTTACTATACTTCAGGCTTGCTACTAATACACAATTTTTAATATTTATTACATGTAAAAATTTGGTGAAAGTTATTTTAAACAATGCAAAGGTACAAACACACAATGGATAACTGAAAAGGAATAAGGCATTCATCAGATTACAAGTGTAATGATATGGTAATGTGCAAAAGCGAAAGTTGCTCAGTCCTGTCTGACTGTTATACTGGAGTGGGCAGCCTTTCCCTTCTCCAGAAGATCTTCCTAACCCAGGGATCAAACCCAGGTCTCCTGCACTGCAGGCAGATTCTTTACCAGCTGAGCCACAAGGGAAGCCCAAGAATCCTGGGGTAGATACCCTATCCCTTCTCCAGGGGATCTTCCTGACCCAGAAATCAAACTGGGATCTCCTGCATTGCAGGCGGATTCTTCAGCAACTGAGCTATGAGGGAAGCCCCATGGCAGTGCTGTGTTTGGTGGAAAAATAAAGAGGAAACTGATGATGGGTTCTACGTTTGAAGCCAGACAATTAAGGTAATAATGAGAAAAAAGATGCAAGTTTTATTTACTTAATTCAGAACAATCAACCATAGAGAATCCATGAAAAATAACACCTAGCTCTTATTTTCTCTTTTTGAATTAAAAGTAGAGATATTTTCATCTATTTTTGTCATTGTTATTGTTTTGGATTTTTTACAAGAGTTTCTGGCCTTAGTTTTGGAATATTTCTAATTTACTTTTCCTTTTTTGATACCTAAACTTCTTACATGCATATTAAAATGGGATTATACTACTTCTTTTTAAATAGATTTTTGAATGTATTCTAGTTATTAGCAAATTTATTCAAAATTAAGTATTATATTTCATCTTCTAAAGAAATAAATCTTTTCTATGCAATGATTGACCTTGAAAATTCAAAAGTATGCATACAGAACACATAATATTCCCACTGAATCTAATGATTTAACTGTTGTTTAATTCATTTAATCATTCTTCTTTTGAGAGAACTATATTAAGTAAATAGATAAAAATTCATCAGCAGCAACCATATTTATTTGATGATTTTTAAATATCAAAGTCTTGAAGAAATATATTTTTTATGAGGATAACCACTGCTTCAAATTGTGCATTATTTCAACAATAAAAATTCAAAATAGGTATTGCTATAAAAGGGGAATTTTGAATTTGTGAATTTTTGCTTTCTCATCCAATTAGACACAAAAAGAAAAAGAAGTGACTCTATCTTTTAAAAGAAGGGATGATGAATTTTAATATAAACTATATTAAAATCCTCTCTTCCTTGAATGATTGAAAAATATTTTTAAAACTATATCTAGATATTATATGTGGGGATACTTCATAACATTATTTTACATATCTGTTCTTTCTCTATAGTTGTAACTTTATACTTACACCTAGACAAAATCTACAGAGTAAATAAGGAGGAGCTTGGCTCTGATCCAAAGAATTTCAGTTACTGAAACATAGTTTCCTTACAGAATACTGTCATATCCAACTTTCTCCCTGCTGAAAATCTGTGACCAGTTTTTCAAGAAGTTCCACAATTTATCTTCACATGGTATATCAGAAAGAGTATATAATAATAAATATTTCATAAGCTTAAATTCTTATTTTGCTTCTCTTTAACTGGTGGTGCCTCATATATATAACTACTATATGCTAAAATGAATTACTATCTAAATATATTCCAAATAATTACTGCAATAATCTGCATTAATATTTGAAAACTTAAAAGAAGTGCTATAACCTAAGTGACATGGTTTACATTAAGGTGTATAAAAACAAAGAACACATTCCCATAACTTATATTTAAATACACACCTTCATGTATTATAATCAAATATCACTGGACTCTTGTTTCCCTCAACATGAAATGATAGAAAATAGATGTGTATTTTTTCAAAAGTTATCGTATAAACAATATTAAGTTCAAAATTAAGAGTACATAAAAGTAAAAATCAAGTAATTTATTATATTATTTGAGCAAATACTATCATAAATTTATTATTATAAATGCAAAATAACAAGAAGAGTCAAGTCTACTGGTTGGATCATGGAATTATTTATTAAACAGATGCTCATGATCAGAACAAGGTATGTGTGCTTGACTTAAACTTTAAGAATTAAAAAATATATACCTAAAGGCTTTGAGAAATAAAGAAAAGGAATTATCTATTAAATATTTTTCTGAGTAGGTATCAGCTAAAATTCATGCCAAATTTGTATGCAGATTGGAATTCTACTCAAAGGGTTTGTATTAAAAAGATAAAATATTCTTAACATGTCCTACAATTTTTATATGTGAACTATATCTCAATAAAGCTCAGTCAACAAGCCCAAATTGTTCAAAATTATAATAGATATAGTACAATTTGTGCTAATTTTAAATTTAAAAAATTTTAAAAATCAATATGTGGTGTCAACATTTTTAAAATTTTATGGCTAACTTTATGAGTTGAAAGTAAAAAATTTATTTGTAATTTATTTCATGTTAATTTATACAACATTGATGTATCTCTTTTCTTGAAGTATATAGTACAAATGTTGAAAATATTTAATAATGTATTGACTATGAATCTGCTTAATTTTTCTTTATTTCTTTTGATTTTTTTGCATAGTTACATCTTGAATTTGCTGTAACATATATTTATTGATTAACTGGAAAAATTGTATAATGGTTGCCCATATAATGGTTGCCCCCAGCTAAAAATGGGATGGGAAATGGCCTATCTACAGTTTGATTGGCAGAGAAAGAAAATATAAATGAGAAAAAAATAATACATCATTAATTCAATTGTGAAGTATGTGTAAATGATCTAAATATTAAATTTAGAAGTAAAATAAATTCTGATATAGAAAAATTTGGTAAGAAACATACAGTAGCTTTTGGATACCATCATTAAAAAAAATTGAATTCTATCTTTGAGTCTGCTCTTACCTGTGTTTTTTTGTTTTTTGTTTTTGTAATAAATTTCTCATTATCTTCCATGTGAGATGTATATACCAACTGATTGATTTCAATCTCTCTAGCATTTCCTCATTTCAAAGGGATTCGGTCTTTCCAAGTAATAAGCAGAAGGTATCAGTCCATATATTACAGCTCCATTTTGCTACAGTAGGTCAATATCTAAACCATCGGGCATTTCACAATGCTTCCACTGTTGCAAGTATGTCCCTACAGTGCCTACATGTGGACAATAAAATCACAGTTATAGGCAAAAATTCATATTATTTATCATTATTCTCTAAATTTCAAATGGCTTTATGCCAGTACTTGTGTCAACAACCGAAACATCATATGGCGTAAAGTTAATATGAAGTCCGGGACTTCTACCAGCTTCTACATGTTTAGCTATGTCTGGAACCACACTGTGAAAGATTTACCTAACATAAAGATTGACATAACTAGACAGAACACTTTTCCTTAAAGTTCTTGAACTCATTTTGCAATTTTCCACTTTCTGTCTTCTATTAACTCCACATAAAAAGCTTTGGCAAAATACTACAGAGTTTATTTTTACACTGTAATTCTAGGATGGAAGGTACCTACCTTCCCCACATTTGCTTTAAAAAAGAGGACATCTGGAGAAACACAAAAACAAACTAAAAAAGAAAACACAAAAATAAAATAGGAAAAATTACACTGGTTAACATTCTCTAAGGTAAAATAGAACTTGTTTGGAAATACTCTAAAGCTTATCTAGGATATTAATTTATAGAGGGAGATATTACATTTTATTTTATATAGTAAGATTTACAGAAATTAAGATTTTTATCTGGGCAACATTATATTTTTAGAATCACAATTCATGAATTTCAGCAGAAAATCATATTAGCCTATTATAGCTCCTAATAAATGATGTCATAAAATCAAATCCATGGCTATACTGTGGATCTAAAAATCAAAACAATAGGTTATAGAATATAACATAATAGGGTATGTCCATGGCCTCAGAATTTTTTAAAAAAAGGTCTATAAGAAAAAACCCAACAGAAACATGTGTAAGAGACCTAAAAGACACATAAAATAAATAATGCTGGACTGCAGGAATAGCACACTCTTAAATCGAAGATTAGCTGTCTTACCTTTTTCCCTCAAATACTGTCATTTTATCATGTACCTCTGAAAACTTCCAAGACAAAACAACAGTCACTGTCATGTTCAGAATATAAGAATTAAATGTCACCTTACAGAATTCTTCACAACTGAGCTTAGATGAGATTTTAGTTACCATTTCAAGTCACTTATAAAAGTTAAGGCAGATTCAGACAAATCTTTTGTATCTACAGCTGTACATGCTTTAAGAATGGCCTTGAAAATATATTCAAATGACTACAACTCAATTTGATCCAAAACATTGAACTGAAATGATGTAACATGGGGTTTAGTCCTTCCTAATTTGAATTAAACATGTGATCTGGTTAAATCAGTCTTGTAGAGATTTATGGAATGATGTCAGTGTCAAAATAAGGACATTTTCTTTGACTTAATGATAAGAGGAGGGTTGAATATAAATAATAATTGTTTAAATAACTAATAATTTCAGATTTAACATTAAGAAGAAAACTTAATACAAATGTATCCACTTGATTTAATAGAAATAAGAATCCATCCTTCCTCAAGATATTGACTATATTCTTCAATCATATTGCAACATATACTTAAAATACACAAATCATTTTATACGCAAAAAGTGAAGCATTTAACCAAAAAGTTATAAATTTTAAGTTCAGTTCAGTCGCTCAGTCGTGTCCAGCTCTTTGTGACCCCATGAATCGCAGCACGCCAGGCCTCCCTGTCCATCACCAACTCCCGGAGTTTACCCAGACTCACGTCCATTGAGTCAGTGATGCCATCCAGCCATCTCATCCTTTGTCGTCCCCTTCTCCTCTTGCCCCCAATCCCTCCCAGCATCAGAGTCTTTTCCAATGAGTCATCTCTTCACATGAGGTGGCCAAAGTACTGGAGTTTCAGCTTTAGCATCATTCCTTCCAAAGAAATCCCAGGGCTGATCTCCTTCAGAATGCACTGGTTGGATCTCCTTGCAGTCCAAGGGACTCTCAAGAGTCTTCTCCAACACCACAGTTCAAAAGCATCAATTCTTCGGCGCTCAGCCTTCTTCACAGGTCCAACTCTCACATCCATACATGACCACAGGAAAAACCATAGCCTTGATTAGACGGACCTTTGTTGGCAAAGTAATGTCTCTGCTTTTCAATATGCTATCTAGGTTGGTCATAACTTTCCTTCCAAGCAGTAAGCGTCTTTTAATTTCATGGCTGCAGTCACCATCTGCAGTGATTTTGGAGCCCAAAGAAATAAAGTCTGACACTGTTTCCCCATCTATTTCCCACGAATTGATGGGACCTGATGCCAAGATCTTCGTTTTCTGAATGCTGAGCTTTAAGCCAACTTTTTTCACTCTCCTCTTTCACTTTCATCAAGAGGCTTTTTAGTTCCTCTTCACTTTCTGCCATAAGGGTGGTGTCATCTGCATATCTGAGGTTATTGATATTTCTCCCAGCAATCTTGATTCCAGCTTGTGCTTCTTCCAGTCCAGCGTTTCTCATGATGTACTCTGCATATACGTTAAATAAGCAAGGTGACAATATATAACCTCGACATACTCCTTTTCCTATTTGGAACCAGTCTGTTGTTCCATGTCCAGTTCTAACTGTTGCTTCCTGACCTGCATACAATTTTCTCAGAGGCAGGTCAGGTGGTCTGGTATTCCCATCTCTTGAAGAATTTCCCACAGTTTATTGTGATCCATACAGTCAAAGGCTTTGGCATAGTCAATAAAGCAGAAACAGATATTTTTCTGGAACTCTCTTGATTTTTCCATGATCCAGCAGATGTTGGCAATTTGATCTCTGGTTCCTCTGCCTTTTCTAAAACCAGCTTGAACATCAGGAAGTTCATGGTTCACGTATTGCTGAAGCCTGGCTTGCAGAATTTTGAGCATTACCTTACTAGCGTGTGAGATGAGTGCAACTGTGCGGTAGTTTGAGCATTCTTTGGCATTGCCTTTCTTTGGGATTGGAATGAAAACTGACCTTTTCCAGTCCTGTGGCCACTGCTGAGTTTTCCAAATTTGCTGGCATATTGAATGCAGCACTTTCACAGCATCATCTTTCAGGATTTGAAAGAGCTCAACTGGAATTCCATCACCTCCACCTGCTTTGTTCATAGTGATGCTTTCTAAGGCCCACTTGACTTCACATTCCAGGATATCTGGCTCTAGGTCAGTCATCACATTATACATTTTAGCAGTGTGTAAATATTGTTCAAGAGTGTGACACAGCTTATGTATTCCCACAGATATAACAAATACATCAAAGATAAATATTACATAATGGTGAAAGCTACAATATAGAAATAAGAAAAATTCAATATAATACAGGCAGAAAAATATTAGGATTTGACTGAACTGAAATAACTGAGCAGTTGCACTTGTTTCACTGAATATGATAGAAAAGTACATCTGGGAATTAAGTAACCTGGGATAGATTCACAGAATCTAAAGTAAAAGCTACTTACAAAGTTGCTTTGGAGAAATAAACATGAAAATAAATAAACTGCTAGATCTGACAACATAGTCTATTTAGATACGTACATCCTTAAAAAATTATTTTTCTAAAACCCTATCATCCAGGTAATTATGATGATGGAATCCACAATTTGTCCCTAGATAAGTAGGGAAGAGATGTAACGGGGAATCTAAGGGAGAGGGAAAAGATAGTGGAGTCTGTAGACTGACAATCATCAAGAGGTCAAAAATCTGAACTAGTGTGAGGCTTGAACAAGTGGTGATAGATGAAATGAGCAGTAGAGATGATAAAAGAGTAAAGCATTTTGGATTATTTTTTAAATGTCAAGAAATACTTGCTCTCCAAAACAAGGAAGAAGGAAAATTATTCTGGTGGTTAAGAATAGGGGTGAGATTGAGGGGTGAGATCTTGAAGAGTTATCAAGTTGAGGTAAAAGTAATAGAGAATAATGGGGTTTCAGTTGAAAAAAAAGTCTTTGAGAGTCAAAAGCAAAAGTGTCATGGAGAAAAGAGACCAAATAATTTGAAAGAGTACACAAAAATGGAAAGCCTGGTATGCACAAATGTTACAATTCGAGGACAAAGTCATTGGCAATGTGTTTCATTGTTTGCAGAAGGAAAGAACAATAATAGTGTGGAACCTACAAATCAAAATAAAGAACATAGATACTCAACCTCTTGACCACTGGGTATGTGAAGCTGGGATGTGCAAAAGACAGCACCTTGCTGAAAGGGCTTTTGAGGTTATTATATTTTACAGGCACACTGGATTCCAGTCCTCACTGAAAACGTGGAGTCATTTGTTAATCAGAGTGTGAGCATCCCAGAAGACGGATCAAGATGTGTGATGAAAGAAGATAGGAGAGTGATTCTGGTGGAGATGTAGAGTCATATGGTGATAAAAGTATAACAGATGACTGTGAAAGGGAAAGATAAATAAGAACGTGACACACAGAGCTTCATTCCTGATAGTCTCTTTGAAGAGAATGAAAAGTTGTTAAAATACATCACCTAATATTTTAATGACTTCAAAAATCATTTTGATGACGTAAGGGGTTGCGACTTCTAGGAATATCATTCAAGGTAAGCACTTATAAGGATTTTACTTAATAAAAATTCTCATAATGCTTGGACACACAGAAAACTCTCCAGCATTATACAAATTCTAATCGGTATAATTCAAATTCAAAGCTATAATTACAGGTATTTCTCTCTTTTTTTTTGCTATAATTTTTTTCTTACTGAAATATACAGCTTTCTTATTTTTAAAGTAAACTTTTATTATATTCAAACAATTAAGAGAGGACTATTCTGTTAAATAAATGCAATTAATGTGTATTATGCTTTGTATATTTGTTTCATATTATTTATAGGTCTTTGTCTACTGCATCAAAATTTACAGGAATTCTGCATATGTTTAGCTTAATGTAATCACTTTCTAACTGTGCTCTATAGAGACAACCCAGATTCAGCAAAATTAGCTCTAATTTTTTGTCTTTTACTTGTTTCTGCCTCTAGGTTAAATGCAGTATGAAATAAATATGTTAGAAAACTTGAAAATTGTGAAAATCACTGGCTTACTGGAAAGAGTATTCTATTCAAAGATGAAGCTTTAATCTCCAGTTTAAACAGTCCTTTAAATATAATCTGTGTCTGGATTTTCCCCTCTATAAAATATTCCAGTGAAATATTTCACTTCTCTTATAGAATTAAGATATATTTTAAGCTTAGCATTTATTATAGAACTATGCTATTACTTTTTCTATGTTAACATTCCTTGAAGCACATTCCAAAGTAAAAAACAACCCCAAAATAAAAACCTGCTATCAATAATCACTTTTATTCCCCTCAAATTATTTCCTTCTCAACATCTTATCATTGCTCTGACTTAAGCTGATTCATGTATTATTGAATTGCCTCCTTCATTTGAACTTATCTCTGTGAAAGCTATCTTCATATACGTATGAAATGGGTATAGTAAAAATAACAACAATGGTAAAACTATCAATCACAAAGAAAAGTTTACCTAGTAACTGTATAAGCAATTGTGCTATTTGTTTTTTTATTTTTAATTCAATAGTAACACAGTGATAAGGATGCTTGCCTTTACTTTCTCCATTTCCAAATATCTTGGTCATTAGAGCAGAATATCTTTGTTTTCCAGACTCTTATGTCATTGATAATACCCAGCTATGACAGGTTTATCTTGCCCACTACTTTGGTGATTTCCTGATTCCAATAAGTTGTTTTGAGCAATATCAAAATGCAGAAGTGTTTAGAACTACTTTGATATTTGGCTACTCAAAGAAAAGTATTTCTTCCAGATAGCCATGAGAAAACTAACAACTCTTACTATACCTAAATTTATTAATAATTTCCTTTTGAATTATATCATTGCCAATAATTCAAAGTACAGTAGCAAAGTAAATGGGCAATACTTCTTTAAGTAAACATTCTGAATGTGAGTGGCTGTATTTCCAAAGTTAACAATCATAAATGTCTTTAAGAATGATTGTTTCGTCTTTTAATTTTTAAAATTTGTTTATTATCTCCACAAAATAAAAAGGCCTTTAAATTTCTTTTGAGTTTTCAAACATTAGTATTCCATATTTTCACTACATTAAAATGTCCAAATATGAGAAAATATTGGAATGCCTATATAATTTTCATGGCTGAGAGCAAAATGAACATGAGCACTGTCTTTTGGTCAAAACCTATTAAGCATTTCAAGACGGTGACATCAGAGCATTAAACCAAATAAGAGGTCATTATACTCATAGTGCACTGTGTGACTGCACAGGCCACACAAAGGTGAAGCTGGCATTGAGCCTATATCCATACAGGTGAGTCTTACAGATTCTCAAAACTGAATAAAATAGAAAATGTGTTACATGTATGTATTCAGTTATTTAAGTGATTATGAATTAATTGGCAATGATATTGGGATTTGTGCTCAGAATCTCAGTTTCCATCTGAATGAAATTTCTATATAAATTCATTTTTAAAATTAAAAAATTCTAAGAGGATTTATGAAATAAGAAAATTAAAATAATTTAGATGTTAATTCTATATTTAACTCGGTATAATTAAATATACATATTATATTACTAATTTAAGCAAAATGATCAAGATAAAAATGTATAGTCAAAATTAGCCTATTTATTTTAAAATTACATATATTGCATTAAACAAATAAGACTTAAGAGCATAAAGGAACTCCTGGCAGTTGAGTGGTTAAGACTCCATGTTTTTACTGCTTGGCCCAAGTTTAGAGTTTAATCCCCAGTTGTGGAATTTAGATCTTGCAAAAAAAAAAGGATCTTTGGGCCAAAGAACTAAATAGACATTTCTCCAAAAAAGACATACAGATGGCTAACAAACACATGAAAAGATGCTCAACATCACTCATTATCAGAGAAATGCAAATCAAAACCACTATGAGGTACCATTTCACACCAGTCAGAATTTCCAAAAGTCTACAAATAATAAATGCTGGAGAGGGTGTGGAGAAAAGGAACCCTCTTACACTGTTGGTGGGAATGCAAACTAGTACAGCCACTATGGAGAACAGTGTGGAGATTCCTTAAAAACTGGAAATAGAACTGCCTTATGATCCAGCAATCCCACTGCTAGGCATACACACTGAGGAAACCAGAAGAAGAGACACGTGTACCCCAATGTTCATCATGAGCACTGTTTATAATAGCCAAGACATGGAAGCAACCTAGATGTCCATCAATAAGAAAGCTGTGGTACTATACACAATGGAGTATTACTCAGCCATTAAAAAGAATACATTTGAATCAGTTCTAATGAGGTGGATGAAACTGGAGCCTATTATACAGAGTGAAGTAAAAAGGAAAAACAGAAATACAGTATACTAACGCATGGAACTTAGAAAGATGGTAACAATAACCCGATTATGCAGACAGCAAAAGAGACACTGATGTATAGAACAGTCTTATGGACTCTGTGGGAGAGGAGAGGGTGGGAAGATTTGGGAGAATGGCAATGAAACATGTAAAATATCATGTTTGCCAGTCCAGGTTCGATGCATGATGCTGGATGCTTGGGGCTGGTGCACTGGGACGGCCCAGAGGGATGGTATGGGAGGGAGGAGGAGGAGGGTTCGGGATGGGGAACACATGTATACCTGTGGCGGATTCATTTTGATATTTGGCAAAACTAATACAATTATGTAAAGTTTAAAAATAAAATAAAATTGGAAGAATAAAAAAAAAAAAAAAAAAAAAGGATCTAAGAGCATAAATGAATATTTTTGAACATGTAAAAACATCTCCTGGATGTTTTTGAAACATGTTTTAGCAGAGCAAGAGCTAATGACTGATCCACCTCCTGCTTGAATAACCCAGTAATGTAATTTGCAAGGGGTTTGTAATTTCACCCAAAACATATTACGATAAGAATGTATTTACTTTCACAGGGTTTGACCTACATAAGAATTTGTAAAAGAGAAAATCATTGTCCTTCTTGAGCTTAATGACTGTGTTTCTGAATTCACATGCATGTTTACCTGACCAATCAATCCTTCTTACTCATTATTCAAGTTATCTGGTAAAATTAATTTCAAATATAATTGATGGGTTGTCTGTTCTGAATAAATATGTATGTTACAAATGCAAATGCACTTATGTATTTTACAGCTATGCAGTTTCAAGAACTTATTTCTATCTGCTTTTTATTCACTTTTTAAAATTAGGCTACTGATGCATATTAGAATTTAATTACACCAATTAGTACTGCCACATCAGACATATGATGTGTCTTCAATTAAGAAGTACCTAATGGGTATTAGTACAATTTAGTTTCATAATTAAAGTTCTAAGAACAGCACAAATTAAACATTATGATTACAAAACATTAAAAATCTACTGGCAAAATTAAAGCTGAATATTTTAGCTTCTCCCTTTAAGTTGATTTTTAAAAAGAAAATCAGGATTACCTAAAACACAATGTTAATATTATTGAAGAATTCTTAAAGAGAGAAAATTATGCATACATGTACATACATGGGAGCATATATAATAATTAAATCTTTAGGAAGGCACGAAACACTTATGTCATATAATGGGCACTGCATGCTCAGTTGCGTCTGACATTTTGCAACCATTTGGACTGTAGGCCACCAGGCTCCTGTGTCCATGGAGTTTTCCAGGCAAAAATACTGGAGTGGGTTGTCATTTCCTACTCCAGGGGAACTTCCCGACCCAGGGATGGAACCGCCATCTCTTATGGATCCTGCATTGGCAGGCGGATTCTTAACCACTGTGCCACCTGCGAAGCCCCTAAAGATTTTCAGGGTGTTTTTTGGTTCTGTTTTTGCTTTTTCATATGTAAATATTCAGTTTATGTATAGCCACTTAGAACTCCTGCTTCAGGGAACTCAGCCCCAGCTGCTGCCCAACTGATCTGAATGACCTTGTTTGTACTGAGGCCATGATTCATTAGGCTGTTCCTGGCCAAAGGTGAGGGCTACTGCTGCTGCTAAGTCGCGTCAGTCATGTCCGACTCTGTGCGATCCCATAGACGGCAGCCCACTAGGCTCCTCTGTCCCTGGGATTCTCCAGGCAAGAACACTGGAGTGGGTTGCTATTTCCTTCTCCAATGAATGAAAGTGAAAAGTGAAAGTGAAGTCGCTCCGTCGTGTCTGACTCTTAGCGACCCCATGGACTGCAGCCTACCAGGCTCCTCTGTCCATGGGATTTTCCAGGTGAGAGTACTGGAGTGGGGTCCCCTTGCTTTCTCCGATGGTGAGGGCACTAGTATAAGAAACATTCTTAGAAACACAGTACGCTTCTTGCAGAAGACTCTGAACTCCTCATTAGTTTGTCCAAAACTAACTAAATCTGTGCTTCAGGCTGAAAGAAAATGTCTCAATCCTTCCTTCCCTTCTCTTCTCTTCACAAGGCTCAGAATGCATTGCTGTTTGTAAGCTCCCAACACTTTACATCAGCTCCCTCTCTTTAATGCATAACAGGAATTTCTCCCTATAAATCTTTCATAAATCAATAACTTTTTGGTGTCAGAAAATCTAACCTAATAAACTGATAGGAAATACACGCATATATATATATTACAACTTTAGTCATTATTATAGTATTATTTTTAAATATTATCTTATGCAGATGACACCACCCTTATGGCAGAAAGTGAAGAGGAACTCAAAAGCCTCTTGATGAAAGTGAAAGTGGAGAGTGAAAAAGTTGGCTTAAAGCTCAACATTCAGAAAACAAAGATCATGGCATCCGGGCCCACCACTTCATGGGAAATAGATGGGAAACAGTGTCAGACTTTATTTTTCTGGGCTCCAAAATCACTACAGATGGTGACTGCAGCCATGAAATTAAAAGATGCTTACTCCTTGGAAGGAAAGTTATGACCAACCTACATAGCATATTGAAAAGCAGAGACATTACTTTGCCAACAAAGGTTCATCTAGTCAAGGCTATGATTTTTCCTGTGGTCATGTATGGATGTGAGAGTTGGACTGTGAAGAAGGCTGAGTGCCAAAGAATTAATGCTTTTGAACTGTGGTGTTGGAGAAGACTCTTGAGAGTCCCTTGGACTGCAAGGAGATCCAACCAGTCCATTCTGAAGGAAATCAGCCCTGGGATTTCTTTGGAAGGAATGATGCTAAAGCTGAAACTCCAGTACTTTGGCCACCTCATGTGAAGAGATGACTCATTGGAAAAGACTCTGATGCTGGGAGGGATTGGGGGCAGGAGGAGAAGGGGATGACAGAGGATGAGATGGGTGGATGGCATCACTAACTCGATGGACGTGAGTCTGAGTGAACTCCGGGAGTTGGTGATGGACAGGGAGGCCTGGAGTGCTGCGATTCATGGGGTCGCAAAGAGTCGGACATGACTGAGCGACTGATCTGATCTGATCTGATAGAGATATTATTTCTAGTACTATATTCAAAATTAGGATCATGGTAATTTTTATCTTCCTATTCACAAGGACGCTTACTCCTTGGAAGGAAAGTTATGACCAATCTAGATAGCATATTGAAAAGCAGAGACATTACTTTGCCAACAAAGGTCCATCTAGTCAAGGCTATGGTTTTTCCAGTGGTCATGTATGGATGTGAGAGTTGGACTGTGAAGAAAGCTGAGCACTGAAGAATTGATTCTTTTCAACTGTGGTTTGGAGAAGACTCTTGAGAGTCCCTTGGACTACAAGGAGATCCAACCAGTCCATTCTGAAGGAGATCAGTCCTGGGTGTTATTTGAAAGAAATGATGCTAAAGCTGAAACTCCAGTACTTTGGCCACCCCATGCGAAGAGTTGACTCATTGGAAAAGACTCTGATGCTGGGAGGGATTGGAGGGCAGGAGGAGAAGGGGACGACAGAGGATGAGATGGCTGGATGGCATCACCAAGTGGATGGATGTGAGTTTGAGTGAACTGTGGGAGTTGGTGATGGACAGTGAGGCCTGGCGTGCTGCAATTCATGGGGTCACAAAGAGTCGGACACAACTGAGCAACTGAACTGAACACAAGGAATTATATTTAAGGTAAAAACACCTTTTCCCCACAATTTATATATCAAAAATAAATTTACATTTGTGGTTTAGTTGCTAAGTCATGTCCAACTCTTGTGAGTCCCATGGACAGTAGCCCACCAGGCTCTTCTATCCATGAGATTTTCCAGGCAACACTGAAGTAGGTTGCCATTTCCTTTCCTAGGGTATCTTCCTGACTCTGATTGAACCAGGGTCTCTGGCATGTAGGCTGATTCTTTACAGACTGAGCCACCAGGGAAGGACTTGAATGTACATTACATTAAGACATTTAAAATCCACTTATTTCAATCATTACCATTGATATATGTAAAAAAAAACAAAATTATAGGTTAATTCATATATTTTAGCATTAACATAATTATCATAAAAATCCTATGAAATTATTGTGCCTTACTACAGATAATAAACTAGGTTAAAGAGAGGTGTAAGTGAGTGCCAGCTGAAGCAGTATTTTCTTGCATCCATGAACACATGTACACTTATCTGAGGCACGCAGATAAGTGCATATCAGATGGTACTGTGTATTTATCAGACATGAATGCATATATCATGAAAATTGTCCATAAAATTTTGATGTCTTGGGGCGATGATACATTTTAGCTTATGTTTTAAATAAATCTTTTTTGGAACACAGGTATGTTTATTTACATATTGTCTATGCCTGCTTTTGGGGCTAAAATAGTAAAATTAAGTTGTTGCAAGAGATTGTATAGCCTCCAGAGCCTAAAACATTGTCTATTTGGCACTTTAGAGGAAAAATCTGTCAATCTCTTACCAAACTAAAGAAACTGAGACCACATACACAATGGTGTTGTTGCTCATTTGCTAAGCAGTGTGTAACTCTTTTCAACTCCATGAACTATGTGGCATGCCAGGCTTCCCTGTCCTTCACTATCTCCCAGAGTTTGCTCAAGCTCTTCTCCTTGAGTCAGTGATGGTACCTAACCTCATACTCTGTCACCCCCTTCTCCTTTTGCCTTCAATCTTTCCCAGCATGAGGGTCTTTTCAAATGAGTTGACTCTTTGTATTGGTGGCCTAAGTAGTGGAGCTTCAGCATCAGTCCTTCCAATGAATATTCAAGGTTGATTTACTTTAGAATTGACACATTTGATCTCCTTACTGTCCAAAGGACTCTCAGGTCTTCTTCAGCACCACAATTCAAAACATCAACTCTTCAATGCTTAGCTTTCTTTATGGTCCAACTCTCATAAGTGTACGTGAATATTGGAAAAACCACAGCTTTGACTATACGGACCTTTGTCAGCAAAGAGATGCCTCTGCTTTTTAAGATGCTGTCTAGGTTTGTCAAAGTTTTCCTCCCAAGAAGCAAGTGTCTTTTAATTTCATGGCTGCAGTCACTGAACTGCTCCTGATTCTGAAGCCCAAGAAAATAACGTTTGCCACTGTTTCCACTTTTTCCCCATTTATTTGCCATGAAGTGATGGGACCAGATGCCACGACCTTTGTTAATGTTGTTTCAAGCCAGCTTTTTCACTCTCCTTTTTCACCCTCATCAAAAGGCTCTTTAGTTCCTCTGTATTTTTGGCCATTAGAATGGTATCATTTGCATATATCAAGTTGTAGATATTTCTCCTGGAAATCTTGATTCCAGCTTGGGCTTCGTCCAGCCCAGCATTTCACATGATGTACTCTGCATAAAAGTTAAGTAAACAGAATGACAATATACAGTCTTGACATACTCCTTTTGAATCACTTCATTGTTCCTTGTCCAGTTCTAACTGCTGCTTATTTACCTGCTTCTGACAAAATGTGGTCCACTGGTGAAAGGAATGGCAAACCACTCCAGTCGTCTTACCTGGAGAACCCCATGAACAGTATGAAAAGACAATGGTGATCAGGTGCTAAAACTCAATGTTCTGTGTTAATATAACACAGCTCTGAAAACTAAGAACCAAATAAACTGAGTCAAAATGAGTTGGTTGGTTGTTTCAGAATATTTTGCTCAGAAAAAATAAAACTGTAAATCAATGAACAACTTTACCACTTGCTTCAGGAAATCCTTGCAGATCAATTTATCTGAAGCAATATTCTACTCACCGAGGTAAACAGCTCACTTAACAAACAATGCCTTATCAAAACTCACTTCTATACCTTCACCACATTCTATTTACCAATTTCTAACTACTAGCTCATAAATTTCCCAATCT
Organism: Bos mutus; assembly: GCF_027580195.1. Classification (NCBI taxonomy): domain Eukaryota; kingdom Metazoa; phylum Chordata; class Mammalia; order Artiodactyla; family Bovidae; genus Bos; species Bos mutus. The sequence continues at coordinate 46,447,137 of NC_091633.1, read as the reverse complement.
CCATCATTTCTCTTCCCTGAAAGGTCCTACTTAACTCCACTTGAAATCCAACTGTAAAATCTTCCAAATATCTTCCCTGGGTTCCTTTTTATAAAGTCCTGAAAACTTTGTCAAGGTCCTCTTCTTGCTCACAGGTATGAATATGAAAAAATATGAAATTATATTCCTGAATGTCAGTGAAAATGTTAAAGCATTTTTGGACAGATTATTATCCATAAAGGATAATAGCCATCATCCAATGACATGAGAAGCAGGTCAGGTACAATAATTTTATTATTGACAAAGGACAGGCAAGACATATTGCAGGAAATAAGTAAAATAACTTGATAATTCTAAAGATGACCAATATCTAAGAATACAATGGGATGTGAATCAAAATTTGCATGGTAATAAAAGTAATCTTTCTTTCCAAGGGGAAAACAAGTTTGAGATTACAAAACTATGCTTTTCTAAAAGTTAACCAGATGTCTAATCATTACCCCTTCTCTATCAAAGTGGATTGAGTCCCCACATATTGGATTTTCCTGTCTCAGAGATTATCTAAATGACTCCATCAAATATGTCCACTTAAAATTTGTGTCCCATTTAAACATGCAGATATTCGTATTAGATTATGTCATGGCCTAATTAAAGTCTTACACTACACAATGCACTTAAGGAGGGAAACAATGTCTAAATTACTTGAAAATTCCAGAACCTTTGATGGAAATTTTTCAAACACATAAACCCTTCTTACTGAATATTAAAGTATAGACTACATATTAAGGTAAGCTAGAGTTTCTCAAACCAATGTTTCCTGGTTTTTAAAAAAAAAAAAAAAGGAAAGGAAAAGTGACCTCAAAGAAAATATACCTAAAAGACAGGAGTAGCCTTGGCTAAAGGAAGAGGGTTCAGGTTCAAGCAGGCTAATTTATTCCAATTGAAAACGTGATAACTGATCTTCCAGCATCTTGATAAGTACAGGAAGAGGCATGACTTTCAGATATTGGAATTTATGGCAATAAGGGAGAATGAGTTCCTAAATATTTGGAGAAATAAAAGAGCTATGTTTTTCACCAGATGAAGGTGGTCAAACTAGTTACTATCAAAGTCAGCAAAAAGAATTAAGATGATTAATGGATAAGACGGAAGCAAATTAATAAAGCCCAATTTTATACCATCTTTCTTTTTTAGATGTTTAAATAAAAATGCCACCTGCACTTTTAGCTCTACCAAACTGTTCAGAAATACTCAACAAAACACAATCTATTGTTGCAGTATGATGAGACTGGGAGAAGCGTTGTTTGGACTTGATCTAACTAGACTTTCTAAAAATGAACGCCAAAAACTCTGTGCTATCAGGGTAATGCTCCTGTGGGTGTGTCTGATTCAGGGCCTGGAAGCTACGTTGACCCTGGTTAACAAACAGGAAGTGGTTTCTGCTGGAGTGTCTGGGCCTCTGCTCACCCCAGACCTTGCTGAGCAGGGGTCTACCCCTCTTCTGGTCCCAGCTGCCCTTCACTGTGGCCCGTCCTCCTGCAGGAAACTGACGACCCATTGGCACTCAAGGGCTAACTCACAGAGCCCTCTGCCTGCTCCGGCACCATGGGCTCCTCCGTGGAGCAGTTGGGTGGGCGAGGCTGTCGCTCTCCCCGCTTTAAAGGAGCAGGTCCTGTTTCCAGGGCTTTCTTCATTCCACACTCCCCTCCACGTGAGTGAAGAACCAGGACCAGGACCTCTCCACAGGACACGGGAAGCGGGGCAGAGGCTTTGGGATGGGGGCACTGACCCTCCAGGCAGGCTCGTGCATCCTTCTTGGGAGGCTCTGACATTCACCCTCTTCTAAAGATACAAGTTCTCCAGGAAGCAGCTGGGACCTGTCGTAAAGCTGGACATAATGAAGCTGCACTGAGGAACCCTGGCTCACCTGGCTCACCTGGGCACTTACCCGCCTCCCTCGAGGATAGGTGGCCGGATTAAAGCCCCCTTGGTCTTCAGTGCCCTAGACGGAAGCCCTGAGTGGGCAGAGGGGCTTGAGAGGCGCTGTAGGGCGGGCTCCGCGGCGGGATGGTCTTGGCGCCTCAGCCAGGGTCTGCGCCACTCGGGGTGTCCCCCGTCGAACTCCAGTGGTGGTGCTAGTAGAACTAACGAGAAGAGCCAGGCCTCCGAGGCCAGAACACGCCCCTGCGGTGGGTGTGTCCCACCCCGCCCCGCCCACCTCTCCTCCTGCTCGGCTGGTGGGGCTGTGATCTGGGAGGACAGTTAGTAAAAGTGACGGTCCTCTGGTTACAGCGTGATATTTGGCCTCATTTTTTTTTCCCCCAGTGGGTTAATAGAATGGGCTTCTTTCCAGTTTTCTGGGACGTTTGCCATTGCGCCTGTGTGCGCAGTTCTTCTTTGGCCTTCACGTAAGAGGAGGGGCTAAGCTGCCTCTGCGCTGGAACGTCCCTAGTCTCCACGCCTCCCCGCCTCCAGGTCTCCCTGGCTCACCTGTTTCCCAGAGGCAGCGCTGCCCCACGAGAGGACAAGGCATCGTAGGCTCACCACCCTCTCTCCAACAGAAGCTGGAGCAGCAGCTCGGGATTAAAAGACTTCTGGAAGACTCTCAGGTTCTACCAGAAGCTCTTAAAGGAGAAACAGAACCTCGCTGGATGCGGGTCAGAGCACGGGGTCCAGCAAAGGTGTTCTTCTGCCCTGGTTCCCAAGTGAAGACCTTGATATCCAAAGTGAAAGGGCAGCTGGAAGATGAGGATCAACTGCAGTTCCTCGGACTGGTCAGGATGTACCTACTGGCAACTCCTCTTATATCTCGGCTCTTCTCCCTCCTAAGACCTGATACTCGCCAGGATTTACCCTGTTAAAACTCTGGAAATCAATCCAAGTGAAAGCAGACCCTGACTTTTGAGAGGCTGCTCCTGGGGTTGGGGCAGCGTGGCTGAGCAGTGGGTCAACTGGACATTGGGGATTCGCTGCCCAATGTCATGTGTGCTGAGTGGTGTGACCGTGAACCCAGCCGACCAGGGCAAGGAGATACAGGACTTAAGACCACTCACCCTTCGTCTTGAACAACATTGGCAAGAATCTGGTAGGATGAGCAGAATATGGCCAGGCTCACCTGGACTCCAGGTGCGGCCCAGGCTCAGGGAGGAAGCGGGTCTGGTAGTCCCTGTGCAGCACAGATCTTTGTAGACAAAGCGGGAAAGGAAATAAGCAAGTAGGCTTCCGGGAGAGTGAAAGAGATATTAAAGCCTCTACCTAACCTCATCCAAGACAGATTTGGACTTTTTTCGTTTAATTTGGAAATTTTCTGTCAGAGCTTTAAGTTGCCTTGTATTGACTGCCACTGGCCTCCTTGCCAGGCACCTGGCCGAGGGGCCCCTCACATGCGGATCTGGGCACCTGGCACACCTTCCCATGCTGCTGCAGCCACGACGTCCTGCACTGCCTGGTGGACCGCTTCAGCAGCATTCCAACCAGGTAAGTCAGTGACCTTACAAGCACTGGTGCAGAGCCTGGATGGAAAAGACCAAGGCAAGGACAAGGAAGCAAGGGGAATGCAGGCAGGTCATGAGAAGCGGCCAACAGTGGCAGGAAGGGATGCGACCGGGAGAGGCTACTGGTGCCATGGGGGACGAGGGCAGGGCTGGGCATGCTGGTGCTCCAGGAATGGCACCAGGTGGGTGGACAAGAGGTAGCAGGCCTCAACTTGGAGCTGCTCAGCGTCTCTTCTCTGCGGCAGGCAGGCAGGATAGGGCTGACATACCTCTTCAAGACAGAGTCACCTTCAGCTCTACTCCTCCCCCTAACTTGCCGGTGTGACCCCCAGAAGGCGCCTGCCGGCACTGGGTCCTCTCTGTGCACCATGATCTCAAAAGGTGTAATGCTAAAAAACAAAAAGGATTGGTAGGTCCAAGCCGAAAGATTAGGTTTAACAAGTGCTCATGTTGTGTCTATGAGCGGCTCTTGGAGGAGAAGGGGATGACAGAGGATGAGATGGCTGGATGGCATCACTGACTCGATGGACGTGAGTCTGAGTGAACTCCGGGAGTTGGTAATGGACAGGGAGGCCTAGCGTGCTGCGATTCATGGGGTCGCAAAGAGTCGGACACGACTGAGCGACTGAACTGAACTGACTCTTTATATGGATATATAACTAACTCCCTTTCAGAGCTAACATCTGAAAAAGAGAGTAAAAATGCATACATTTGTCCATTTATTCATTCACTTAATGTATTAACCACAAACTTGAGATTAGGTTTTGCTCAACGTGCTGATGAACAGGAGGGAAAGAGGTTCTCAGGCTTACAGGTGGTATAAATACTAATTGACTGAATTAACATTTATTGGAAAGGCAGCAGATGGTAAATTACTCTAGGAGGGCAATTCAGGAGAGTACATGAGGAACACCTGGTAAACTAGGCTGGACAACTTTACCAAAACCAATAGGATGATTTCCAATACAAATTTATTCATGGCTTTTCCCCAGTGTTTCTTGATTTCTATATGTTCTTAATGATGGAGGGTATAGTGTGGCTATAAGATCTTAGGATTATCTGTATCCTTAATGACACAATTTATGAAATTATTTGTTGAAGGGAAGTCTTTGTCTCTAATTCTGAAATACTCTTTCAGCCTACCACATAGTGGTCACCATAGACATTTATTTTCTTTTTATAAATAATTGTATTTCTTTTCTTTCTGTTTTTACCTCTGGATAAGTTCTGTTTCTTGGACAACATATTATAAACATTTACATCTCAGATTTTCATTTTGCTAAAGAACATCTCAAGTATTTTTTTCAGAAGTCTGGGAATTAACTTGGTTATTTTTAAGATTTATGAAAATTGATTGATTAGCTAAAGACATTATCCATTCTTCCTTAAAGAATTCTAGTAAAGGAGAGCTCTTCTATACCTATATAGATTCTATTTCTTGGTCAACTGGTATCTAATGTTAGTGATAAAAGATCTGATATCAGTACATTTTATTTTCTGTTTAGATAACCTTTTTCTCATTGTTAAGCTTTCTATTTATTTAAAAAGTGTCACAAGTATTTGTTAAGATGAGTGTAACTCAATGAAAACTTTTACTTTGTTGCTTATAAATCTGTTTAGTGTAGGAGATTTTTCTTCCCTTGTTAATTTAGCATTCACAATACTACATATACTTTCTGTGTTCAGAGTTCATGGTAAATGGATGTTGGACCATCTGGATTTATCCTCCAATTAATCTAAAATGGCATCACTAAGTTAGCACACAAAAAACACTCTAGCTGATTTTCAGAAAAAAAGAATTACCTAGTAGCAAGTATTGCAATGGATAGACCTCTGAGTGAATATTGCATGGATGTAATGGGAGGAACAGGTGACCTGTTTTAGGATGAATAGCATTAATTAGATAAATGGTAAGATCAATACATCTCATGAGAATTGGCTTGTTGACTAGGTGCTTTGAAAATTATGACAGCTGTAGCAAATTCTGTCTCTGTCAGATTTTATCCATAAGGGCAATTTGCCTTCTCTGGTTTCTTCCAAGATAATCACTAACAGTGTTTATTCAAAATATCTCCATTACAGCTTTTCACACTTTGAAATTTTTTTTCCTAGTTTTTCAGGTATCATCTATGAAATGCCTTGTGGATAAGACAAACATGGGGCCTTCTTCATTTATGCTTTTATATTTCTGATGGTTTGGGGCTTGCCTTTTTATTATTATTATTATTAACTGAAAACACCAGTAAGATCTTGCCAGTCTTTCAGTTTCACGTTTGAGTCTCCATTTGTGGAGAACCTGTGCCCATTGCTAGGTCAGGTGCTGCTCTTTAAATGTAGCCTATTGAATAAGCAGCCATACACAAGTTCTTTTCTTCCATGGCCCTCAGTATTTTACCCATACCTATTCTAAGGGGCTTCCCAGGTGGCACTGGTTGTAAAGAATGTCTCCTGCCAATGCAGGAGACATAAGAGACACATGTTCGATCCCTGGGTCAGAAAGATCCCCTGGAGGAGGCCATGGCAATCCATTCCAGTATTCTTGCCTGGAGAACCCCATGGACAGAGAAGCCTGACAGGCTACACTCCAAAGTGTTGCAAAGTTGGACACGACTGAAGCAACTTAGCATACATTGATCTAAGATTAATCATCTTTTCCTGAGATTACTGATATTAATAGAATAAGCTAGTTCACCTATGCTCTTCCTTTGTGTAACATGGTGTTCAGTATTGGTCCCACTTAGTTATTTTCTAGTTAAATGTCCTTTACAACAGAAGATTTCTCATTTTGCTGAAGGAGCTTGTGGGAGAAATTTGTAATGTGGAAGCACTGTGTTTCATCATTTCACTTTTTTCCACTCTTTCCAAAATTGCTTAAATTTCCAGAAGGAACGAGGGAAAGAGATTACTAATAGACTCAAAAAGGACTGTGAAAAGAAGGAAGCAAGATCCAAATACAGACTGTCTGGATCCAGAAATAGACTTTTAACCAGATGCTATCTGATAAGAAACCAAGGAAATTCTAAGCAAAAATGCAAAATTATAACTGCATCTGTATGGCAGATAATGGATGAAAAATAGCTGCAAAATCACTCATAATGATCCGGTTTTTAAATAAGGCTGTATTCACATGCATTCATTCTATTAATGTCTCATAAGTTATGTTTTAATCAAATATTAGGTAATAGAAATAAAATGCAATGAAGTAAGATAACTTGCCACACATTGCAACATAAAGCAAAAGTATATTGACTACAGGCAAAATTTTATGTAGCCAGACACTTCACTATGTAAATAGGTAACTTTTAGTCCAGGAAATCATAAAAAACACACTTTTTATGCCCCAAAAGATGTAATGGAACAAATTAATCATAAACAAGGATCTCCTGAGGCCAATTCATCATATTACATAGTAAAAAATAAAACTTGAAGTCCTAAGCCTATAAAAAATGAAGATAGCTAAGCCCAGATAATTTAAGTTGAATATCTTTTGTTCACTGCTGCTGCTGCTAAGTTGCTTCAGTTGTGTCCGACTCTTTGCGACCCCATAGACGGCAGCCCATCAGGCTCCACCTCCCTGGGATTTTCCAGACAAGAACACTGGAGTCGGTTGCCATTTCCTTCTCCAATTCATAAAAGTGAAAAGTGAAAGTGAAGTTGCTCAATTGTGTCCGACTCTTAGTGACCCCATGGACTGCAGCCTACCAGGCTCCTCCATCCATGGGATTTTCCAGGCAAGAGTACTGGAGTGGGTTGCCATTTGTTCACTTATATTTAATTTTTGTAAAGTTAAGAACTGCCTGCATTATAATTATTTGTGACTATGCACATTAAAATTGCACTTTAATAATATATTTTTAAACTTTGTATATACCAATTGATTGTGGTGGAGGTAGATGTAAAACAAAAATAAATTTTCAGGTGAATAATCAATGTGTAAGTCAGCAATATGTATTGATCCTTTATTTTTTAATCATGTGGTTCATACACACACACAGTTCAAGTTATATATTCAGAGATACTGTGCATTTGTATTTGTATAAGCTTAATATTAGTGTTAAGGTTAACAAAGAAAATATATGATGTAATTAAAAATGTAACTAAACATCACTCAGGGGAATTATTCATTAAATATAATATATGTTTAATATGTGTCTTTAATGCCTTGAATTAACTCCTTGTAAGATTCTAGACTTAATTTTATTTCATCAAATGTTCCAAAGTCTTTGGTTCTGATAAGTTCCATTCAGTCGCTCAGTCATGTCTGACTTTCTACAACCCCATGGACTGCAGCATGCCAGGCCTTCCTGCCCATCACCAACACCCAGAGCTTGCTCAAACTCATGTCTGTCGAGTTGGTGATGCCATCCAACCATCTCATCCTCTGTTGTCCCCTTCTCCTTCTGCCTTCATTCTTTCCCAGCATCAGGATCTTTTCCAGTGAGTCAGTTCTTCACATCAGGTGGCCAAAGTGTTGGAGTTTCAGCTTCAGCATCAATCTTACCAAAAATATTCAGGACTGATTTCCTTTAGGATTAACTGGTTAGATCTCCTTGAAGTCCAAGGGACTCTCAAGAGTCTTCTCCAACACAACTGTTCAAAAACATCAATTCTTCAGTGATCAGTTATCTTTATAGTCCAACTCTCACGTCCATAATTGACTATTGGAAAAACCATAGCTTTGACTAGATGGACCTTTGTTGGCAAAGTAATGTCTCTGCTTTTTAATAAGCTGTCTAGGTTGGTCATAACTTTCCTTCCAAGGAGCAAGTGTCTTTTAATTTTATGGCTGCAGTCACCATCTGCAGTGATTTTTGACCCCCCAAAATAAAGTCTCTCACTGTTTTCATTGTTTCCCCATCTATTTGCCATGAAGTGATGGGATTGGATGCCATGATCTTAATTTCCTGAATGTTGAGTTTTAAGTGTACTTTTCAGTATCCTCTTTCACTTTCATCAAGAGTCTCTTTAGTTCTTCTCTTTCTGCCATAAGGGTGGTGTCATCTGCATATCTGAGATTACTGATATTTCTTCGGGCAATCTTGATTCCAGCTTGTGCTTCATTCAGCCCATCATTTTGCATGATGTACTCTGCATATAAGTTAAATAATCAGGGTGACTATATATAGCCTTGATGTACAACTTTCCTTATTTGGAACCATTTTGTTGTTCCATTTTGAGTTGCTTTCAGAACTGTTGCTTCTTGACCTGCATACAGATTTCTTAGGAGGCAGGTCAGGTGGTGTGGTATTCCCATCTCTTTAAGCATTTTCCACAGTGTGTTGTGATACACATAGTTAATGGCTTTGGTGCAGTCAATAATGCAGAAGTAGATATTTTTCTGACACTCTCTTGCTTTTTCGATGATCCAACAGATGTCCACAAAGTGATCTCTGGTTTCTCTGTCTTTTCTAAATCCAGATTGAACATCTGGATGTTCACAGTTCATGTACTGTTGAAGACTGACTTGGAGAATTTTGAGCATTACTTTACTAGTGTGTGAAATAAGTCCAATTGTGTGGTAGCTTGAACATTCTTTGGCTTTGCCTTTCTTTGGGATTGGAATGAAAACTGACTTTTTCCAGTCCTGTTGGCCACTGCTGTGTTTTCCAAATTCACTGGCATATTGAGTGTAGCACTTTAACAGCAGCATATTTTACGATTTGAAATAGCTCAACTGACTTTTCATCACCTCCACTAGTTTTGTTCCTGGGTTGGCAGGGGCCTGCTACAGGGTTGGGGGCACTGAGTGTGGCAGTGTACGCACGGGACCTCTTGAAGGAGGTCACCATTGTTTTCATTACCTCTGCCATAATTTGGTCTCACATCAAACAACAAGGAGGGAACACAGCCCCACCCATCAATAGAAAATTGGATTAAAGATTTACTGAGCATGGCTCAGTCCACCAGAATAAGACCTAGTTTCCCCCACAGTCAGTCTCTCCCATCAGGAAGCTTCCATAATGGATTATCCTTATCCATCAGAGGGCAGACAGAATGAAAACCACAGTCACAGAAAACTAATCAAACTGATCACATGGCCACAGTCTTGTCTAACTCAATGAAACTATGAGCCATGCCATGTAGGTTCACCCAAGAAGGATAGGTCATGGTGGAGAATTCTGACAAAACTTGGCCCACTGGAGAAGGCACTGGGAAACCATTTCAGTATTCTTCCCATGAGAACCCCATGAACAGTATGAAAAGGCAAAAATATAGGACACTGAAAGATGAACTCCACAGGTCTGTAAGTGCCTCATATGCTACTAGAGAAGAGTGGAGAAATAACACCAGAAAGAATGAAGAGATGGAGCCAAAGCAAAAACAACATCCAGTTGTAGATGTGACTGGTTATGGAAGTAAAGTATGATTCTGTAAAAAACAATATTGTATAGGAACCTGGAATGTTAGGTCCATGAATCAAGGTAAATTAGAAGTGGTCAAACAGCAGATGGCAAGAGTAAACATCGACATTTTAGAAATCAGTGAACTAAAATGGACTGGAATAGGGGAATTTAACTCAGATGACCATTATATCTACTACTGTGGGCAAGAATCCCTTAGAAGAAATGGAGTAGCCATCATAGTCAACAAAAGAGTCTGAGATGCAGTACCTGGGTGCAATCTCAATAATGACAGAATGATCTTTGTTCATTTCCAAGACAAACCATTCAATATCATAGTAATCCAATTCTGTGACCCAACCAGTAATCTTGAAGAAGCTGAAGTTGAACAGTTCTATGAAGACCTACAAGACCTTCTAGAACTAACACCAAATAAAGATGTCCTTTTCATTATAGGGGACTGGAATGCAAAAGTAGGAAATCAAGAGATACCTGGAATAACAGGTAAATTTAGCCTTGGAGTACAAAATGAAGCAGAGCAAAGGCTAACAGGGTTTTGCCAGGAGAATGCCCTGGTCATAGCAAACACCCTTTTCCAACAACAAAAGAGAAGACTCTACACATGGACATCACCAGATGGTCAATGCCAAAATCAGATTGAGTATATTTTTTTAGCCAAAGATGGAGAAGCTCTATACAGTCAGAAAAGTCAAGACTGGGAACTAACTCTGGCTCAAATCATGAATTCCTTATTATAAAATTCAGACTTAAATTGAAAGAAGTAGGGAAAACCAGTAGACCATTCAGGTATGACCTAAGTCAAATCCCTTACAATTATACAGTGGAAGTGACAAATAGATTCAAGGGATTAGATCTGATAGAGTGCCTGAAGAACTATGGACAGAGGTTCTTGACATTGTATAGGAGGCAGTGATCAATACCATCCCCACAAAAAAAGAGATGCAAAAAGGCAAAATGGTTGTCTGAAGAGGTCTTACAAATAGCTGAGAAAAGAAGAGACGCTAAAGGCAAAGGAGAATAGGAAAGATATACCCATTTGAATGCAGAGTTCCAAAGAATAGCACAGAGATAAGAAAGCCTTCCTCAGTGATCAGTGCAAAGAAATAGAGGAAAACAGTAGAATGGGAAAGACCAGAGATCTCTTCAAGAAATTTAGAGATACCAGGGAACATTTCATGCAAAGATGGACACAATAAAGGACAGAAATGGTATGGACCTGACAGAAGCAGACAATATTAAGAAGAGGTGGCAAGAATACACAGAAGAACTATACAAAAAAGATCTCCATGCCCCAGATAACCCCAGTGGTGTGATCACTCACCTAGAGCCAGACATCCTGGAATGCAAAGTCAAATGGGCCTTTGAAAGCGTCACTACGAGGTTCTGATCAAATATAATACTATATGAAATATATATATATATACACACACACATATATATAGACACCTTACAGACTCCTAAAAAAATAAAAGTTGTATATATTTGTTTTTGCATTATTTTTGTTATAATATTTTCATACAAATACTAAATTATTATTAAATTCCATATGACCATGACTTAAATTCAACATTTACCATGGTTTTGCCATATTTCCTTCATGTATTCTTTTTATGTTTTTGCCAATTTATTTTCAAATCATATTGCAGCATACCATTTCATACATATGTAATTAAGAATGTATTTTCAGAAAACACAAATATTTAGTAATGCATGTTTAAAAGAGAATGTTGATTTCATTTAATGTCGAACCTCAATTCAAATGTTTGTTTTAATAAGCCTTACTTTGTGTGTGTTTGTGTGTGTATATATTATATGTTTGAGAAGATGATTTAGAAAAATATATTTGAACCAAAGTGCATGCTCAGTGGATGATTTTACCTTCTCAACTAACCTACTAAATAAAAAAGACAGCAATTTTTCATCCCCTAAGTTATCTCATGATATTTTTAGATTTTGACATCCTTCACAGTATGCTCATTATTGGTTTCAAGTACATGTTTTCTAACTCTTGTCAATCTCTTTAGTCAAGTACAATGAAAAGGATAAAACTGACCCTGTAACTGATTGTAGAATTAAATGTGTAATATCTACTATAATATTATGAATATTTAATGTAAACAGTGTATTAGATGTGGAAAATACACTACATTATGTAATAATCATAAAGTTAAAAATGGGAAATGTAGTTTTGGTTTTATAGAAAAGGAGAAACAAACACTTTCAATTGATAGATACATAGTTAATTGAAAGCAAAGTTATTAAATTACTTTTAAATATTCTTTTCCTGAGCTTTATTTATATAGCATTGAACAAAGCATGTCTTCAAAGAGCCCGGTGCTTGAAGTGAATATAGATGAAAAGTAATGTAAGCAAATAAAATAAAGCCTGGTAATTAATGTTAAATTTAAAATATGGGGAGTTTTGAGAGAGCATAGCAAGCACCATGTACTTGATCAATAAGGAAGTAAATATAAGCTGAACTAAGTAAATTTATGCTGCATGAGGCAGGGGCTCAGAAATAAATGAAAGATGAAGATAAGGACATAGAAAAGAAACCAATTCATATAAAATGTTACAGTTAAAGAAATTTGAGCTTTCAGTGGGAGCAAAATAAGCCATTTTTTTTTTTAAAGAAGGGAATTGATATAATGAGATTGTAATATTCAATATAATTTATATAACATGTAAACAATGGATCAGAGATGTTTGACCCTGCAGCTAAGGAAGTCAAATAAAAGTCTTTACCAGTGATCTAAGTGATAATTATATGGAAGTCAAAGCTGTTTACACAGGTAGGCTGAATCAAATTTGTAACTAGGGAGGTGGTGTGTTAAGGAGAGTGAAAGATCTTCTCTTAGGTCTTTGGCTTGGCTAATGGTAAAATGAAATGACAATGATGCATGCAGTTATGTTCAGGGTCACTGAGCATGTTCTGGCCAGTAAAATGTGGATGGAAGTCACACAAGCCATTTTCAACTGTTCTTCCTTTGGCAAAAATAAAAATTAGAGTTATTTGTTATAAGAGTCCATCTTGAGTAATCCCAAGTTGTTAGATTTGAAGGAGATGCGTGGACAGGTATGGCTGGGCCAGAGAAATGAAGATCAGTGATTTATTTTGAGAAATGTTTATTATGACATGTCTACTAGATAGCTGCAGTGATGAGAGCCCGACCAAGTAAAGAAAGTCACTGAGAATTTAAAACAAAGAGAATTAGCATAGGTAATTGGTAATCCAGATAACTTTTAAAAAGCCAGTTAGGAGATGGTGTGGCAACTCACAATTAGCAGCAAGAGGAGGCGTCTACCACTTGGATGGAGGGACAGAGGTAACTGCATTACTGGAGCTAAGGAGAATGGGTTGCTGATGGAAACTAGAAGCACAGTGGACCTGTGTTAGAGGAGCTGGAGCCATGGAAGAAATATAGCTGTTATGAGAGAGAACACCAAAACAGGAGAATAATTATATCCTTCCTTTTCTCCTGCTTTTCGTCTTTCTACGTGTGTCTCCTGTGGTTTGATTCCACTCGGAAGCCAGCTTTCAGGAATTTCTGATGTATACAAACTACAGGTGTCAGGTCCAGTGTGCTCTGAACTGAATAAGGGAGAGTGAGGAATGGATTTCAGGAGAAATAGACCTATTATAGTCACAACATTCAAGCAGAAATGTTAAAAAAAAAAGTAATTGAGTTTATGAATGTGGAATTCAGGATAGAAATATGGCATAGAAATACAGATTTGGGAATCATTAGCATTTAGATTGCACATAAAGCCATGAGATGGAATGAGATCACCAAGGAAGTAAGTGCAAAGAAAGATGAGGGGGAAAAAATCAGGTGCTGATACCTAGAGCATACCCTTGAGAAGTCTAGAAAAGGAGAAACCAGTGAAAGACTGAGATAATTAAAAAAAAAAAAAAGACTAAAGAAGTAATAGGAAAATAGAGAAGCTAAATGAAGAAGAAGGTGGTTATCATACACTGCTAATAGATTAGGTAAGGTGAGGAAAAGAGAGAAGAAACTATTAACAGTGGAAAAGATATTTAATGTTTAGGCTGGGGCAAAAATTAGTATGGAGGAGATTTAAGAGAGAATAAAATAAGCAGCCATGAAGACAGTGAGTATAAATTATTCTTAAGTTTTGGTTAAAAAAAGGAATTAGGTTCCCTCAGGGTATCTGGCAAGGGAAATGTGATATGCAAATTATTTTAATTGATTTACTTTGTTTTCTAAGCTGGGAAAAATAGTGTGTGTATATATATATACACATATATATATGTGATTATGAAAATGACCCATTAAAGAGGAATAAGTTGTGTAAGAGAGAAGCTTTCCTTGAAAGGAATCTGTGTGTAGCCAGAAAGTTAATGAGTAAGCAAAGAGGTTGGCCTCAGTGGTTAACCTCAGTGATTGGCATGAATATTTCTTTTCTGGCAATGATTTTCAATAGGGGAAAAGTTCGCAAAAACTTTCAGTGTTTGGAGACATTTCTGATTGTCACAGTTGGTGAATGGGGACGAAGGAGCTCCTTGACTTCAAACAGGAGAGGCCAGGCATGCCCATACATCCTATAATGCATAGGACAGCTCCCATTCTCCCCCTGGTCCTGCAGTATCTGACTCAATACGTCAATACCAACAAGGTTGAGAAACGCTGCATATGTTTATGCAAGACAAGTAATATTCAAGACAAGTATTATGGAAGCAAAGATCCTGACTGGTATTAAGTATATGCAGCAGTGGGAGTCTGAACTTGTCCTCGCGGTTGCTTTAATTTTTTTTCAGTGACATAAGAAACAAGATCAGCTGGCAATGAGATTGGGGACGGATTTGAAATGTGAAAGGAATCTATAATCTAATTTCATATGAGCGAAAGAGAGCGAGGGATTATGGAAGAATAATAGCATTACTTGGCAGCTTGAAGGACACAGGTAATTTTCAAGGTCATAGTTTTAGAGATGATCAGCATAATTCAGTTGTGTGTTTTTCGTCAGCTGCATTCAGGTGCATGAAAGCAGTTCTAGAATTAGTGGTGGCATGCATGAAACCAGGGCTGTAGTTGTGCCAAGTAAGTCATGGTTGGTAGATAAAATTTTGGCTGATGACTAAAGAACAAAATATTTGAAGAACTGAATGTATGAAATAATGAAGCCTCTTTAAGACACAGCACAGCATCTTTTGTAAAGGTGATCGTTTAATGTATCTTGGAGAAGAAATAAAATCCATGAATGTTTGTGTTTATGAAATGGGCAGAGCATAAATGATGTTGAACCTGGGCTCAGCAATCAGATTGCCATTTTAAAATAATCAGAATTGCACTCCAGTGAAGGAAAGACTGAAGATGTTAAGTTTAAAACGGAAGCCAGGTATGAATTCATGGAAGCCTTAACTGTAGTAGTAACAGTAGATTTCTAGATGAGGACAGGGATTAAAGAGAAGTTTCTTGGGTGAAATCAAATGGATTTTCAGCTTCATTACAAATCATGTTAAAGAAGGAATATGTGATTTCTAGTCAATATAAAATGAAGCAATTTTCAACATATGAGAAAAATAAGTAGCAATGAAATATTCAACTTTAAAAACATTGCTTCTGTGAGAGAAGTCCATGTACAGAAGATGTAGTAATAGGAGGAGGATGGCACCTCTGAATCCATTCTCTCTCCTGACGGGGGCAGGTGTGGAGAGAAACTTTTGGGATACAAAAAAGGCAGGCATTTTGGTCTAATCTCTCTGTAAACATAATAACTCAGTGATTCTTCAGAATAAACTACTTTTTGGTAGCATGAGAATCCTTGTATATAAAATACTTTTAGCATATTGTCAGAGCTGTCCAGAATTGCTTGTAATAAACCAGGAATCCATAAATTTAAGGTCATGATCCCAAGGAAAATGTCATGTTAGCTATGCCACTCTCTAAGTATAAAAAAAAGAGATGTTTTGTGGTTAAGAAAAGTCCATCTGTAAAAGTAAGGCAATTAACAATTTACTTAGAAACTAAATCTAGAAGTATGGGGCAGGGCACATTCAATGTCCAAAAAAGGACCCAAACTTCTACACGAGACCCTAATTTTTCCCCACTTCACAAGGCCTCATTGTTGTATTCTTGAAATTATAAAACTTCATACTAGACAATATTTCTGACTTGTGAATATGATTTGACAATCATTCGTGTGAGTTCCAGTTGGTTTTGTGGGCAGGTTTGTATTTAAGTCCCCCAAATAGTAATGCTTCAGTTCAGTCGCTCAGTTGTGTCTGATTCTTTGTGACCCCATGGACTGCAGCACACCAGGCCTCCCTATCCATCACCAACTCCAAGTTTACTCAAACTCATGTCCATTGAATTGGTGATGCCATCCAACCATCTCATCCTTTGTCATCCCCTTCTTCTCCCAGCTTCAATCTTTCCCTTCATCAGAGTCTTTTCAAATGAGTCAGTTCGTCTCATCAGGTGGCTGAAGTATTGGAGTTTCAGCTTCAGTATCAGTCCTTCCAATGAATATTCAGAACTGATTTTTTTTCTAGGATGGACTAGTTGAATCTCCTTGCACTCCAAGGGACTCTCAAGAGTCTCCTCCCACACCACAGTTCAAAAGCATCAATTCTTTGGTGCTTAGCTTTCTTTATAGTCCAACTTTCACATCCATACATGAATACTGGAAAAACCATAGCTTTGACAAGATGGACCTTTGTTGGCAAAGTAATGTCTCAGCTTTTCAATATGTTGTCAATGTTGGTCATAACTTTTCTTCCAAGGAGCAAGTGTCTTTTAATAAGGAGTTTTGTTTTCCGATGTAAAAGGAGTTAGTGGAAAAATACAATGAGACTTTGATTCCAAAATGGTCAGCTACCCATTGGTGGTGTGACATGGTGAACTCTTTGAAACATATGAAGTGAGATAAGTCTTACCACTGACAGGAAATAGAGAAAATAGATCTGGAAGCAGAGGAATGGAGTACATGGATAAAGAGAAGAAAGTCCAGCCTTTAATAGTAGTATTGTGGGAAAATCTGTAAGATTTTACTTTTCTTCACTTGAAAACCTTCTTGAATCTCTGTGGCTTCTTCAAGAAATTTTACACTCCCTTGCAAATGACTCAAGTCATTGATTACTTTAAAAACTTTCCATGAAATTAGAGGCTAAAATCAGGTAATGACTGGATATTGAGGGTATTTTATTTAAACAATGCACATTCACCAACAGGAGATTGGGGTATTGTTACTGGCATGGATTCATCAAATTAACGATGGAGGGTGGGCATGTGCAACTGTGCTCAGTTGTGTCTAATTCTTTGCACCCCTTTGGACTATAGCCTGCCAAGCTCCTCTGTTCATGGGATTATCCAAGCAAGAATACTGGAGTGGGTTGCCATTTCCTCCACCAGGGGATCTTCCCAACACAGGGATCATCGAACCCCAGGTTCCTGCGACTCCTGCATTGGAAGGCGGATGCTTTACCACTGAGCTACCCAGGAAGCCAATGATAGAGGGATGTGTTGCAATTCTGCTGCTGCTACTGCTAAGTCGATTCATTCGTGTCCGACTCTGTGTGATCCCATAGACGGCAGCCCATCAGGCTCCACCGTCCCTGGGATTCTCCAGGCAAGAATACTGGAGTGGGTTGCCATTTCCTTCTCCAATGCATGAAAGTGAAAAGTGAAAGTGAAGTCGCTCAGTCATGTCCGACTCTTAGCGACCCCATGGACTGCAGCCTACCAGGCTCCTCCATCCATGGGATTTTCCAGGCAAGAGTACTGGAGTGGGCTACCATTGCCTTCTCCGGTGTTGCAATTCTATTATTATCAAATGGAAGGGATTTCTTAGGTTTGTGACTAAATCACTAAGTGGTTGCAAACTTTTGGGAAGACATTTCCAGAAATTATGAGAGCCTGTTTGCTGCTCTGCTTCAGGCAGAGTTTCATAGGCCTAATGATGAGGGGGTAACTGCTACAACCTTTCCCAAATCAGCAATGGTACTTGTTGCTGCTCACTCACTGAGTCGAGTCTGACTTGTGACACCATGGACTGCAGCACACCAGCCATCTCACCCTCTACTATCTTCTGGAGTTGGCTCAAATTCATGTCCATTGAGTCAGTGATGCCATTCAAACATCTCATCCTCTGTGGCCCCTTTCTCCTCCTGCCTTCAATCTTTCACAGCATCAGAGTTTTTTCCAGTGAATCGGCTCTTAGCATCAGTGGCCAAACTGTTGGAGCTTCGGCATCAGTCCTTCCAATGGACTGATTTAGAGTTGATTTCCTTTAGGACTGACTGGTTTGATCTCCTTGGATTCCAAGGGACTCTTAAGTCTTCACCAGTACCACGCTTGAAAAGAATCAGCTCTTTAGCGCTCAGCCTTGTTTATGGTCCAACTCTCACATCTGTATATGACTACTGACAAAAATCACAACTTTGACTATTGGACCTTTGCCAACAAAGAAATGTCTCTGCTTTTGAATACACTGTCCACGTTGTCATAGCTTTCCTTTCAAGGAGCAAGTGTCTTTTAATTGCATGGCTGCAGTCATCATCCACAGTGATTTTTAAGTCGAAGAAAATAAAATCTGTCACTGTTTCTACTTTTTCCCCATCTATTTGCCATAAAGTGATGGGACAGGATGCTATGATCTTAGTTTTTTGAATGTTTAGTTTCAAGCCAGCTTTTACACTCTCCTCCCTCACCTTCATCAAGAGGCTCTCTAGGTCCTCTTCACTTTTTACCATTAGAGTGGTATCATCTGCATGTCTGAGGTTGTTGATATTTCTCCTGGCAATTCTGATTCCAGCTTGTGATTAATCCAGGCCAGCATTTTGCATGATATATTCTGAATATAAGTTACATAAGCAGGGTGACAGTATATAACCTTGACATACTCCTTTCCCAATTTTAAACCAGTCTGTTGTTTTGTGTCCAGTTATAATTGTTGCTTCTTGACCTGCATACAGGTTTCTCAGGAGACATGTTAGGTGCTCTGGTACTCCCATCTCTTTAATAATTTTCCACAGTTTGTTGTGATCCACACGGTCAAAAGCTTTAGTGTAGTTAATGAAGTAAAAGTATATGTTTTTTTGGAACTCCTTAGCTTTCACCATGATCCAACAAATGTTGGCAATTTGATTTCTGGTCCCTCTGCCCTCTTTGAAACCAGGCTTTTACATCTGGAAGTTCTCAATTCATGTACTGCTGCAGCCTAACTGGAAAGTTTTTGAGCATTACTTTACTAACTTGTGAATAATCACGATTGTACAGTAGTTTGAACATTGTTTAGCATTGCCCTTTGGGATTGGAATGACAACTCACTTTTTCCAAACCTGTGGCCACTGCTGAGTTTTCCAAATTTTCTGGCATATTTAATATAGTACTTTAGCAGCATCATTTTTTAGGATATTAAATAAGTCAACTGGAATTCCATCACCTCCATTAGCTTTGTTCATAGTAATGCTTCCTAAGGCCCACTTGACTTCACACTCTAGGATGTCTGGTTTTATGTGAGTGACCATACCATAATTGTTATCTGGGTCATTAAGACTTTTTGTATAGTTGTATTTCTTCTGTGTATTCTTCCGACCTCATCTTTATCTCTTCTGCTTCTGTTACAGCCTTTCCATTTCTGTCCCTTGTGCCCATTCTTGGACGAAATGTTCCTTTGATATCTCTAGTTTTCTTGAAGAGATCGCTAGTGTTTCCTGTTCTATTGTTTTCCTCTATTTCTTTGCTTAGCTAATTTCTTATCTCTCCTTCCTGTTCTCGGGAACTCTGCATTCAGTTGGGTATATCTTTCCCTTTCACTCTTGCCTTTAACTTCTCTTCTTTCCTCAGCTATTTGTAAGCCTCCTCAGACAACCACTTTTCCTTCTTGCATTTCTTTTTCTTTGGGGTGGTTTTGGTCACTTCCTCCTGTACAGTGTTACAAACTTCCACCCATAGTTCTTCAGGCTCTCTGTCTACCAGATCTAATCCCTTGAATCTATTCATCGCCTCCACTGTATAATCATAGAAATTTGATTTAGGTCATACCTGATGGCCTTGTGGTTTTCCCTACTTTCTTCAACTGAAGCCTGAGTTTTTGAATAAGGATCTGGTGATCTGAGCTACAGTCAGCTCCAGGTCTTGTTTTTGCTGGCTGTATAGGGTTTCTCCATCTTCGGCTACAAAGAATATAAACAATCTGATGATGTCCATGGGTAGAGTCATCTCTTGTATTGTTCAAAAGGAGTTTTTTGAACAGTGTGCTATCTTAACAAAACTCTTTTAGCCTTTGTCCTGCTTCATTTTATTTTCCAAGGTCAAATTTTCTTGTTATTTCCCATATGTCTTGAGTTCCTACATTTGCATTCCAACCCCCTATGATGAAAAGGACATCTTTTATTTGCATTAGTGCTAGGAGTTGTTGTATGTCTTCATAGAACTCTTCAATTTCAGCTCCTTCAGCATCAGTGATTCGGAGAAGGTGATGGCATCCCACTCCAGTACTCTTGCCTGGAAAATCCCATGGATGGAGGAGCCTGGTAGGCTGCAGTCCATGGGGTTGTGAAGAGTCGGACACGACTGAGCAACTTCACTTTCACTTTTCACTTTCATGCATTGGAGAAGGAAATGGCAACCCACTCCAGTGTTCTTGCCTGGAGAATCCCAGGGACAGGAGAGCCTGGTGGGCTACCATCTATGGGGTCACACAGAGTCGGACACAACTGAAGCGACTTAGCAGCAGCAGCATCAGTGATTGGGGCTAGGCTTGTATTACTGTGATGTTGAATGCACCAAGATCATTCTGTCATTTTTGAGGTTGCACCCAAGTACTCATTTCTGACTCTTTTGTTGACTATGAGGACTGCTCCATTTCTTCTCAAGGATTCTTGTCCACAGTAGTAGATATAATGGTCACCTGAATTAAATTTGCCCATTCTTGTCTATTTTAGTTCACTGATTCTACTTCATGGATTGCAGCCTTGTCATGGCAAATGGGTTTGCATATTTCAATGAAGCTATGAGCCATGCTATGCAGGGTCACCCATGATGGATTGATTATAGGGAAGAGCTCTGACAAAACATGGTCCACTAAAGGAGGAAATGGCAACCCATTCCCAGTGTTCTTGCCAGGAGAACTCCATGAACAGTATGAAAAGGCAAAAGATTTGACACTGGAAGATGAGTTCCCTAGCTCAGAAGGTGTCCCATATGCTACTGGAGAAGATCAGAGGGCAATTACTTGTAGCTTCAGAAAGAATGAAGCAGCTGGGCCAAAGTGGAAACAGCACTCATTTTTGGGTGTGTCTGGTGGTGAAAGTAAAGTCTGACACTGTAAAGAACAATATTTCCTAGGAACCTGGAATGTTAGGTCCATGAATCAAGGTCAATTGGATGTGGCCAAGCAGGAGGTGGCAAAAGTATCCTACAATGGTGTACTTATTTTCTGAAGAAGGAAATAGCAACCCACTTCAGTTCTCTTGCCTGGAAAATTCCATGGATGGAGGAGCCTGGTAGGCTACAGTCCATGGGATTGCAAAGAGTCGGACGAGACTGAGCTACTTCATTTTCTTTCTTTCTATAGTGGCAGCCCACTCCAGTACTCTTGCCTGGAAAATCCCATTGACGGAGGAGCCTGGTGGGCTGCAGTCCATGGGGTCACTAAGAGTCGGACACAACTGAGCGACTTCACTTTCACTTTTCACTTTCATGCATTGGAAAAGGAAATGGCAACCCACTCCAGTGTTCTTGCCTGGAGAATCCCAGGGACGGTGGAGCCTCGTGGGCTACCGTCTCTGGGGTTGCACAGAGTCGGACATGGCTGAGGCGACTTAGCAGCAGCAGCAGCAGCAGAGTTCCTCTGGGAGAAGGAAATCGAAACCCACTCCAGTGTGCTTTCCTGGAGAATCCCATGGACGGAGGGGCCTGGTGGGCTGCAGTCTATGGGGTTGCAAAGTGTCGGAGATGACTAAGCAACTAACACACATACTTATTTTCATATGAAAGCAGTGTGACAAGTGTAACTTAGACTTTATATTATCCAGAGATAACAGCTTAGTTAATATTGTTGACATTGACAAGGCAGTGAGTATGGGTCAGGTGAGACTGCCTTAGTTGCTTTATGTATCCTTGGGGGAAAAAATCAACAGACAGCAATGGACAAACATACTTAGTTACTACACATGAAACTGTATGGAGGAAAAACTTCCCTCTCATAAGCACAGTGGGAAGAAATGAAAAATAAGAGAAGAAAGTCCAAGCAAGTACACCTGGACAGATTCACTTTTTAAGAAAAGATAAATAGCGTTAAAACAGTGGACCTTGATAGGATTCCCAATAAGAAACTGAAGGTCATTATCAACATTTGAATTGAAGGAAGGGAGTACTACAGTCTCAAGCCCATTACTTGAAATATACTTAAACAGGGAGCAGGATTTACCCCCTCAGTTAAAGTCCTAGAACCTTGAAAGACTGAGATCTGTGTGTTTGTGTTAGTTGCTCAGTCATGTCCAACTCAGCAATTTCATGGACTATAACCCGCCAGGCTCCTCTGCCCATGGAATTCTCCTTGCAAGAAACTGGAGTGGGTTACCCCATTCCTTCTCCAGGAGATCTTCCTGACCCAGGGATTAAACCCACGCCTCCTGTATTGCAGGCAGGCAGGCTTTTTATCATCTGAGGCAGCAGGGAAGCCCAGTCTCTAAACCAGGGATCTGTGTACCCAGTTCCCAATCCAGGATCTCAGACCATAAGTACCCAGTCCCCATCTGTCCCTAGTCTCCAATTCAGGATCTGAGACCATATGTAATAATTTGAGTGAAGTTGCCTGTGATGGTCTTCAAACTATTTTTGGATTATTAGAATGGAAGGCAGAATGTACAATAACCTTATGGAAGATAGGGATGGTGCGTGTAAGTGTTCTCACGTGAAAGTGTATGGAGAGAACATGAGGGCAGAAACCTAGGTGAGATGCAGTTACAAATGGGTATGTGTGACTGCAGGGACTATTATGTGGTTGCCTTTACGTGAATACACAATTACAACTGATGTTATAGAAGAACTGAACACTGATGTCTTTGCCTTCTTCACAGAACATAGCAACTAAGTTCACTCACCATCAAGTTTTAATTAGCTTGATAAGAGGGATCCTTTGGAATTGTCCAAACTCTCCTCAGTAGTAAACACTAAGTGATGCAGAATTGCAGGGGACCATGAGTTACTACTGTTCTAATTAAGACAGTGATTGAGAAGGAAGCATCTCTTCCATTCACTCCCTCCAAATGGTTCTGATTGGTCAATAAGTAAGGCAGACTATTCTTGGATGTTAACAGGAAACCATCAAGATGGGTCATTTAAGTGTTTCAGCTGACCCTGATATGATGAAAACTGCACAGAAAATAGTCGTCCAAGAGGGATTGATAGGTCATCAGGACTGGCTCTACAATTCTTGGAACTGGGTGAAAAATGAAAATACAAGACCTCATGCTGAAAAAGTAAGAATTTTACTATATCAACAACCAAGAATTAAACCGATCTCAGGGCCCTGTGTGACTCCACAAGGGGAGTTCCATAAACCTGAAGCTGGCCTTCTACACCTTAACCCATCTGGCTAAGGTCTTTCCTATCTCATTTTTGAATTCCAACTAGGCATAATTTGAAATCTTGTGGAATGGAAACAAATACACATTTGCTGCTCTATCATGGATTTGCTTTAATTCAACATTATTTGCTTTAAAGTAAAGCAGGGTTAAAAGCAAAAAAAAAAAAAAAAAAAAAAGGTTCATACACTACACTGATGTTATTATGATAATTTTCTTCTCAGAGAAATAATTTTCTTCTCAGAGAAAGGGAGAGGAGTTAAGGACCGTAGTCACCTTTATTACAAATAGAAGATGACTAATAAATCTAGCTAAAATACAGGTCAATGTGTAAAATTCCTAGGGAATAATTGTGAGGAAACCAGGGACATTTCTTAAACTGTGAGAAGTAATTTCTCTCTCACAGAACCTACCATTAAGCAATAAACTCAGAGAATGACAAGGCTGTTCCTCATGTTGTACTCTTGTTTACCCCTATTTACTAGAAATGATTCTGGAATGTGAATTTTAGCATTGTTTTAGTTTCCTAGGGCTGCTATAGCATATTTCCATAAATTGTGTTGCTTAGGACAACAGAAATTTAGTCTACTAAAGTTTTGGAGCCTAGAATTCTGAAATGAAGATGTTGGCAGAGCCACGTCTCCTGTGAAAACTCTGGAAAATAATCCTTCCCTGCTTTTTCCTATATCCTGGGATGTCCTGGTGATCTGTGATGTTTCTGGTTTATTGTACATCATTCCAACCTCTGCTTTACATTGAAATCCTGTGTGTGTCCCCTTCTCTTTTTAGTAATGATATAACCAGTCAATGGATTTAGGACCTACTCTAATCTAGTAGGAGAAGGCAATGGCACCCCACTCCAGTACCTTCGCCTGGAAAATCCCGTGGATGGAGGAGCCTGTTAGGCTGCAATCCATGGGGTCGCTAAGAGTCAGACACGACTGAGCGACTTCACTTTCACTTTTCACTTTTATGCATTGGAGAAGGAAATGGCAACCCACTCCAGTGTTCTTGCCTGGAGAATCCCAGGGATAGGGGAGCATGGTGGGCTGCCGTCTATGGGGTCACATAGAATCGGACACGACTGAAGTGACTCAGCAGCAGCTAATCTAGTAAGACCTCATCTTAACTTATTGTATCTGCAAAAACCCTATCTCCGACTAAGGTCATATTCTGCGGTTTTAAACAGGCATAAGTTGGGGGTAGGGAACACTATTTATCCCATTACTGTATAAGCCAGCATTAAGATTTATGATAGGTGAAAGCACAGATGATGGCATTAGGCTCTCATGATTCGATCCAATTGGTCAGGTATTAGAACACACTCAAGCTAGAGTTGTTTTGAGAAAATTAAATGGGGTCACCACTTCAAACCCAATAAGATGTTGACCCAAAATATGCTGGTGGCACCTGTTTACTGTAATCCATTTGGGAGACTCTCATGTTACACTGGATGAAGCAGCCAATATAAACAGGCAGGGCTAATGAAATACACAATTTATGTGACTCACTGAAAAATAAATGAAGGGCCTCTTGCTTAAAATTTATTAAGGGTTGATTTTCTTAAATCATTGTGCCCTGTGATTAGTATGAGAAGTAACTCAGAAATCTACTGACAGGTTTTCTGGGATCATCAGGTAGTAAGGAGGAAATGAAGGAGAATGCAGTAAAGTACCTTTGCATCTTTCCTACCTCTTAAAATGTGTGTTTTGTCTTTAATGATGGTTCTAAAAGCAGATTTAAGTTTATGTTTATGGGAAGAAATTATAATAGTACCCACTACACCATATTCATGACATTGAATTTGACAGTGCATATTCTACAAGGTAATCTATGGTAGGACTTAACTTTCTCCCTTTAAGCCAAATCAGGGGAAATGTGGCTCCATAACCAAGCACAACAGACACCCTTGAGGTGCTTCACCCTGGCATGTTTGTTTGTATATACTAGCAAGGCTTTTGTTATTGTCTGTGAATGTAAATATTATGTGTGATGAGTTGCAAAATCTAATATTCAGAGAGTGTTTGGAAATAGGGTGAAGCCATAGTAGATGGGAGAAAATGGAAAAGATGTTTTTTAGGAGATTATACTACCAGGGCCGGGGGGGAGTCACTGCAATATTTCTCACAAGAAGCTCAGAGCAAGGGTGTAGTATTTAACTGTCTTTTGCCACTCTTGTCCAGACAAATGGCCAATACCTGGTAGAAATCTCCTGGCCTATTTTCTGCAAAAGAGGGAGATTGGACTCCTACTGATTTGAATGTTCTACCTGTATAATTTGGATAAAATAAGTGACAGAGTGCCCCCTGATAACTCAGCTTAAGGGTAACTGGCTACAGTTATTAATCAATTCCTAGGCTCTGTTTACCATTCCAGATTTTTTTTTCCAATAAAATGCTACCAATGAATTGTATAGAGCAGAGGATGCTGTGCAACAGTTCCTGTACCACATGTGGCCATAAATCAAGATGATACATTGCTAAGACAGCACCCCAGGTCTGATGGAAAGCAGATAGTGGCCACCTGCTTGGTGTGTCACAGCTTGATCTCATCTGTTCCTTCAAACTTATCAGTGTGAACGTGTGTTGAATTAATTTAAAGAAAGCAAAAATGGAACCCAGAAAGCCTCAAGGAATGTGGATTTGGTTTGATTTGTTGGTCTGAAATTATAAATAACTCTCCCCTGGAGGTACTCAGAGGACACTTATGGGAAGTCAATGGAACAGCCATATTATATTTGGTGGTAGAATATGTATCTAATTGGGAGTCTCATGAAGTACAATACTTTGAGGCACAGATAAAACTATACACATTTAATTAATGTATGATACTAACAACTTATCCAGCAGATTCAACCACACCAGTCTCCCAGTATCAGGCATTTTGAAAGAATTATAGAAGCTGCTGATAGGAGTATTGAATCATCTTGAAATATTATTCTAAGACACCCATCACTACAAATGCAAAACACTTAGCACTTCAAATAGAGAAAATACACAGACTTGTTTTCAGAGGACTAACTGCCCCTGGAAATCAGCATGACTAAAAGACAAAGCTCTAACTGAATGCACTAACTGAATTCTTTCATATTCATTACTACTGCTGGAAATAAGCTTGAACCTTCACCCCAGAAAGACTATTGGATGTTTTAATCAGTACAGAATTTGTGTCTTTGAATTTTAGTGGCAGGAATTCATAAAGAGCCAAGATAAAGAAATAAAATTATTGAAGAACTATTCGTAATATAAACTGTGGCTGGATATCACTAAACATTGTGATCTTTAGTGTAATTCTCTAACACTTTCAGTTCAGTTCAGTTCAGTTCAGTCACTCAGTCGTGTCCAACTCTTTGCGACTCCATGAATCTCAGCATGCCAGGCCTTCCTGTCCATCACCAACTCCCGGGGTTTACCCAAACTCATGTCCATCGAGTCAGTGATGCCATCCAGCCATCTCATCCTCTGTTGTCCCCTTCTCCTGCCCCCAGTCCCTCCCAGCATCAGAGTCTTTTCCAATGAGTCAACTCTTTGCATGAGGTGGCCAAAGAACTGGAGTTTCAGCTTCAGCATCAGTCCTCCAGTGAACACCCAGGACTGATCTCCTTAGGATGGACTGGTTGTATCTCCTTGCAGTCCAAGGGACTCTCAAGAGTCTTCTCCAACACCACAGTTCAAAAGCATCAATTCTTCGGTGCTCAGCTTTCTTCACAGTCCAACTCTCACATCCACACATGACCACTGGAAAAACCATAGCCTTGACTAGACAGACCTTTGTTGGCAAAGTAATCTCTGCTTTTTAATATGCTATGTAGGTTGGTCATAACTTTCCTTTCAAGGAGTAAGCATCTTTTAATTCTATGGCTACAGTCACCATCTGCAGTGATTGTAAATGGTGCAATCATTCCCAAAATGGTGCAGTCTTCCCCCCAAAATAAAAGTCTGACACTTTATGTCATTGCAAATAAAGAGTTTATCTTCCATGTTATGGTACTAATTGGATTTGAATGGATAAAGTATTCTTCTCTGATATCCATGGGCTGTGGTTGGGGAATAGATAGGTTCTGTTACATAAAGATTAATGGCACTCAGTGTCTGTAAGATCTGGAATATATCTAGGATAGGGTTATGTCCATAAATCAAATACAGAGTTTACTGAACATGGACTTGTTTTTCCTTTTCAATATGAGCTTGTAATTACCACTTCAGTCACTGGAAATATATGATGTATAAAGTATATTTCTCCCTGGAAAGAATATCATTTTCACTTACATAAGGTGTGTAAGTGAAAACATTGCTGCTGATTAGTTTCTAAGTCGTGTCCATTCTTTGTGACCTCATGGACTGTAGCATGCCAGGCTCCTCCACTATTCCCTGGGGTTTGCTCATATTTATATCCATTGAGTCAGTGATGTCATCTAACCGTCTTATACTCTGCTACCCACTTCTCCTCCTGCCTTCAATCTTTCCCAGCATCAGGGTCTTTTTCAGTGAGTTGGCTCTTCCCATCAGGTGGCCAAAGTATTGGAGTTTCAGCTTTAGCATCAGTCCTTCCAATGAATATTCAGGATGGTTTTCCTGAATGTTTTTCCTGAATAAAGGAAATCCTGATTTCCTTTAGGATTGACAGGTTTGATCTCCTTGGAGCCCAAGAGACTCTCAAGAGTCTTCTCCAGCACCCCAGTTTGAAAGCATCAATTCTTTGACACTCAGCCTTCTTTATGGTCCAGCTCTCACATACATACTTGATGACTGGGAGGAAAAAAAAAAAGCATAGCTTTGACTATATGGACCTTTCTCAGTAAAGCAAAGTTTCTGCTTTTTTATATGCTGTCTAGGTTTATATGCTGTCTATTGATTTCCTTCCAAGGAGTAGGTACCTTTTAATTTCATGGTTGCAGTCACCATCTGCAGTGATTTTGGAGCCCAATAAAATAAAATCTGTCATTGCTTCCACTCTTTCCCCTTCCATTTATTATGAAGGGATGGGGCTGGATGCCATGATCTTAGTTTTGTAATGTTGAGTTTCAAGCCAGCTTTTTTACATTACTCTTTCACCCTCCTCAGGAGGCTCTATTTCATGTTCTGCCATTAGAGTGGTATCATCTACATATCCAAAGTTGTTGACCTTTCTCCCAGCATTCTTTATTCTAGCTTGTAATTCCTTTATCCTAGCATTTTTCATGATATACTCTGCATACAAGTTAACTAAGCAGCATGACAATATACAGCCTTAACATATTCCTTTCCCAATTTTGAACCAGTCTGTTATTCCATGTCCAGTTCTAACTGCTGCTTCTTGACCTGCATACAGGTGTCTTAGGAGATAGGTAAGGTGGTCTGGTATTCCAGTCTCTTTAAGAATTTTCCACAGTTTGTTGTGATACACACAGTCAAAGGCTTTGAGGTAGTCAGTGAAGCAGATGTGGTAGTGGTTTAGTTGCTAAGTCGTGTCCGACTCTTAGAACCCCATGAACTGTAGCCTGCGAGGCTCTTCTGTTCATGGGATTCTCTAGGCAAGAATACTGGAATGGGTTGCCATTTCCTTCTCCAGGAGATCTGCTTGACCCAGGAATCGAACCCGGGTCTCCTGCATTGAAGGCAGATTCCTTACCAACTGAGGTACAAGGGAAGTCTCAAGTGAAGCAGAAGTATATGTTTTTCTGGAATTCTCTTGTATTCTCCATGATCTGTAAAGGGCTGGCATTTTGACCCCTGGTTCCTCTGCCTCTTTGAAACCCAATGTGTACATTTGGAAGTTCTTGGTTCATGTACTGCTGAGGGCTAGCTAGAAGGATTTTGAGCATAACCTTACTAGCATGTGAAATGAGCACAATTATACAGTAGTTTGAATGTTATTTGACGGCTCTCATGGTGGCTCAGTGTTAAAGAATCCACCTGCCAGTGCAGGAGATGTGGGTTTGATCCCTGGGTTGGTAAGATTCCCCTGGAAAAGGAACTGGCAACCCACTCCAGTATTCTTGCATAGGAAATCCTATGGATAGAAGAGCCCAGTAGGCTACAGTCCATGGGGTCACAAAAGAGTCAGACACAATTTAGCAACTAAAACAACAATGTCAAATCGTAACATAATATTTTTGTCACAGCTAAATAAGAGTTCATATTTTATTGATAGAATTAAATGTAGAATAGATTTATGGAGAAGATGATCCCTGAATGAGAAAATGTTGTGGAAGCTGATATGAAGACCCTCCCTCCATTAAAATGTAATCAATAGAATCTTTTTTCTCAGAAAAGTTGATCTAAGAAACATTAAATATTCAATTAAATAATCCCACAGACATATAGAAAATGATGAAAATAGTTAAAGTGGATGGAAGAAAAATGTAATTGAGTTGGCAAATTAATATCACAGGACCTGTAAAGGAATATGTTAACAAGTAATATATTTTCAGGAGGAAATCCCTACTCTCTATTGGATGGTTCAAATCAAAGACAGAGTGTTAATCTACTTAAGTGAAATATTGCAGAAAATGTTGTAAGACAATGAAAATATACTGCAAATATTTGCCACTAAGGTCTTGACCAAGATCAGAGGATGGATGAGGAAATAAATGTTCTAGCAGCTAGTCTGTGATTCTCTCCTGTTATTCAGGAGAGGCCGACTCAGCACACAGAGAAAGCATATTACCCAGTATGATTGTATAAACTGACTAGCAACAGAGATCTTGCAATCAATCTGATTTATTTATCTGTTTATTATAGCAGGAGAAATGCTTTTAGCAGAATATGTCTGGTTGCTTGGGATTACTTTGGCTAACAAAGCAGGAATCCATGTGTTTATGGGACATGACTGCCTGGAAAATGTCACATATGCTGTATACCTGTCTATGTGAAAAAGTGAGGATATTTTATATCTGAGAAGGTCTTTCCATGTAAATGAAGTGTTCACACTTTCCTAGAACTCCCATCTATCTGCCTGGACAAAGGAGCATCTGATGAAAGAACCAAGGACCTGAGGAATCAGATTAAGATATCTGGACACAGCTTTGCCAGTGACTAATGATTATCTGAATTATTGAAATTACTAGTAAAATTTGACATTCTCTAAGATTTCAGATTCATGAAAATCTAACCTCGCACTGCAGTCATTTTGTATTATCTAAAGAAGCCATGTTAATATAAAAGAATGAGTTTAGAAACTTTGGAAGATTTGAACACTTAGGAGTCAGAGTAGGTGAGAAACTTAGTCCCCATATGATTTATAAGGGGGCTTCCCAGGTGGCGTTAGTGGATTTACAAATATGAGGAGAATAGGAGGTCAAAGTGTTGTAGAGTTAAAAGGACAGTAATTCATGAAGTGAGTTATAGCAAGTCAGGTTAAAAAGGTAGCTTAACAATATCTACTAGTACTCAGAACCCAGATGAGAGTTCTAAGTGGATACAGGAAGAAACATTGCTTCATGAGAGAGGGTAAATATTTAAGATTCTTTGGAGAAGTCTACCTTTCTGAGGAAGGAGTGTGAAGGCAAGACATAATAACTGGAGGGAATTATATTTCATGAACTAGGATGGATCCATACAATATTCAGTTTGGAGTGCAGGGACTCTATAAGAAAGAATACAAAGTCACAAACTCAAAATTGGGAAGAGAGAAAGCAAATGAGGTGTCCTGAAATTTGAAATTCATTAGCTTGCGTGTGTGTGTTAGTCGCTCAGTTGTGTCCGACTCTTTGCAGCCCCATGGACTGTACCCCACCAGGCTCCTCTGTCCATGGAATTCTCCAGGCAAGAATACTGGAATGGGTTACCATGCCCTGCTCCAGGGAATCTTCCCGACCCAGGGACTGAACCCAGGTCTCCTGCATTATAGTATAAGGGACAATAAATATTTTCTGTAAAGAGCAAGATACTATATAATCTCGATCTGTGGACTGCCCTGTCTTGTCACTAATTAACTCTGCCTTTGTGGTGCTTAAACCGTCAAAGGTTAAATGTAAACAAATGAGAATTGCCATGTTCCAATACAATTTTATTTACAAAAACAGGTGGCAACTAGGATTTGGCCACTGGCTGTAGTTGGCCTACCTCTGGGTTAATAAATCTGACACTGGTCATGAAAAGGATTTAAGTTTGCCCATGTGCTCACAGAAGAGAAGTAAAAGTAATAGATATAAGAAAGGAAATATAATTAAATATAATAAACATAATAAACCAAATCATATTATATAAATTAAATAATGGAACAAAATCCTAGTGGCAGTATCAGGAAATGTATTTATGAGCATGGGAGAAAGGATTTTCCTGTGTCATCTCTTCCTATAAAATGGAAAGAGAAAACCTAAGAACTGATACAAATTAAAGTTGGCAACTACAAAATGAGGAAATTTAACATTATTCTTGAAAATAGAAGACAAAATCCTTCTACTAAGAATAGGAGGATTAAGTGTGGACTGGGTTGTCTGAAAAATTGGTGAATGTTTAGCATATTAATTGTGCAGAAAGAGAAAAAAATTAAGTCAAATAATTTAAAGTGATAATATGGAAAAGTGTTCCAGACAAAGTGTGTGTCATTTACAAAGGCAAAGAACCAGGAAAGAAAACTATGTCTTGATAGGAAAAGTCACCATTTGAATTTCACTATTGTCTCAGTTAGTTTAAGCAGTTTCTAAGTATTTATATCTAAGAAGCTAAGGAGTATATGCAAATGAAACATGAAATAAATGACAAAAGAGAGAATATTAGCAGATACTTGAGTTCTTTTAATGTTATAGTAAATACTATAGAAACAAATCATTTGGTTTAATTTAGTTTCAATATGACACCGTACATCAATTTTAACCTATGACCAAATCCATAATTATGTAAAAATAAATATTTCTTTAAGATTTTAAAAAGACTAAGCAGATGTAGAATATTTAGTTCCAAATTAATTGGGAGAACTTCATAGTGTCTTATAATTAAGTTGCCTTTAAATATGCCTGAACCTTCAGGCAAACATCTGTGGGTATGTCTCTCCACATGTTCCAGCACAACATGGTGATTTGAATTCAGCAAAAATTTCAATAGCTTACGTTGAAATGGGAATTATCCTAAGGGAATCTGGTGGAAATGGAAGAACAGGAACAGAAGAACCATATCTATTTATTTCATGAATATTTGCTGTGTTTTGATGTAGTTATCATTCATGGCCACTTTATGAACATAAATGATTGATGTAATAGATGATTTAAAGATTCTCAAGAGAAGTGCTTTTGTCCTGAAGAAAAATGTATTCTTACATCTATAATTTGAGTATAAAATTTGAATATTAAAATTGTGGTGGAAAATATTCTAAAAATCACAAGAAACTACATTCAAACCAGCACCATGGTATCCATTCAAAACATCTGAAATCATTTGTCTTTCTGAATTGCACCCAACGTAAAGCTTTTTCACACAGAACAAAACAGAAGTGAGCATCAGTAACACTTCCAACGTGCATTAACACTTTATTCTAAAGGAACAGCTGTTACTTGATGAAAAGTCGATGAAAAATGCCCAGCATTTGTTTTTAAAAAAGTTATCACCCAAATAAGAATTGTTGGGAACCAGATGTTAAAATTGAGAGTGGTCTGTTTATTTCAGTTGAGAGTGTTATAAAAATGTTAATAAGGTGTTTTTATGTCTATTACATGGTGATGTTTGACTCTTTAATGTGCTTTTTGTTATATTTGACTGTTGTTTCTATGGGCTGGTATTATTGGTGTTAGATCACTGAAGAGTAAATAAAGACGGAAAAAATGTGTTCTTAAAACCAGAATACTGAACTGGAATGGAGAGAGGCAGCAGAGATTTGCAGATAACATACAATGGGAACTTTGAAACACTAATATTTTTTTCTGTATTGAGAAATAACCTCAAAATTAACAGTAATTATTATCTTAACCAAAGGTACTAGGTCACCTAAAATGTTACTACTCTAGACAACTGCAGGAAACCATGATTTATTACCTTAGTATATTACTACTCATGTGCAGCCCACCCCCATGCATTTTAGCAGGTTTCAATCAGCCACTTAACATTTAATATGTAAGTTATTTTAATTGAGTAAGTAATACACGCTCCTTACAGAAAATTAAAACAATTTAAAAACACTTAAAAGCTCATTTGAATATTACCCAAATTTAGTCCCTTCAGGGAAAACTGTTGTTTCCATTTTGGTATATATTTTCCTCCAGTATATTTAGTGTACTTAAAAATGCATGTACATTTCCCTGTTGGCTCAGATGGTTAAGAATATGCTTGCAATGCAGGAGACTTGTGATCGACCCCTGGGTAGAGAAGATCCCCTGGAGAAGGTAATGGTAACCCACTCCAGTATTCTTGCCGGGATAATTCCATAGACAGAGGAGCCTGGCAAGCTATAGTACATGGGGTTGCAAAGAGCTGGACACAGCTGAATGACTAACACTTTCACTTTTCTATTGAAAATAGGTCATTTTGACTTTTATGAGTATGCTTTCCTTAAATCAAATGCTTCAAAATGGGTCAGTTTTGAAATGTTTTTTTCCTACTCAAAGATATGTCTGGGAGGTTTTATCATGAGAATCAGATCAGATCAGATCAGTTGCTCAGTCGTGTCTGACTCTTTGCGACCCCAAGAATTGCAAAATGCCAGGCCTCCCTGGCCATCACCAACTCCCAGAGTTCACTGAGACTCACGTCCATCAAGTCAGTGATGCCATCCAACCATCTCATCCTCTGTCGTCCCCTTCTCCTCCTGCCCCCAATCCCTCCCAGCATCAGAATCTTTTCCAATGAGTCAGCTCTTCGCATGAGGTGGCCAAAGAACTGGAGTTTCAGCTTTAGCATCATTCCTTCCAAAGAAATCCCAGGGCTGATCTCCTTCAGAATGGACTGGTTGGATCTCCTTGCAGTCCAAGGGACTCTCAAGAGTCTTCTCCAACACCACAGTTCAAAAGCATCAATTCTTCGGTGCTCAGCCTTCTTCACAGTCCAACTCTCACATCCATACATGACCACAGGAAAGAACATAGCCTTGACTAGACGAACGTTTGTTGGCAAAGTTATGTCTCTGCTTTTGAATATGCTATCTAGGTTGGTCATAACTTTCCTTCCAAGGAGTAAGCGTCTTTTAATTTCATGACTGTAGTCACCATCTGCAGTGATTTTGGAGCCCAGAAAAATAAGGTCTGCCACTGCTTCCACTGTTTCCCCATCTATTTCCCATGAAGTGATGGGACCAGATGCCATGATCTTTGTTTTCTGAATGTTGAGCTTTAAGCCAACTTTTTCACTTCTCCTCTTTCACTTTCATCAAGAGGCTTTTTAGGTCCTCTTTAATTTCTGCCATAAGAGTGGTATCATCTGAATATCTGAGGTTATTGATATTTCTCCCGGCAATCTTGATTCCAGTTTGTGTTTCTTCCAGCCCAGCGTTTCTCATGATGTACTCTGCATATAAGTTAAATAAACAGGGTGACAATATACAGCCTTGATGTACTCCTTTTCCTATTTGGAACCAGTCTGTTGTTCCATGTCCAGTTCTAACTGTTGCTTCCTGACCTGCATACAAATTTCTCAAGAGGCAGGTCAGGTGGTCTGGTATTCCCATCTCTTTCAGAATTTTCCACAGTTTATTGTGATACATACAGTCAAAGGCTTTGGCATAGTCAATAAAGCAGAAATAGATGTTTTTCTGGAACTCTCTTGCTTTTTCCATGATCTAGCATATGTTGGCAATTTGCAATCAATTTTTTTTAAATTTTATTTTTAAACTTTAAAATATTGTGTTGGTTCTGTCATATATCAAAATGAATCCACCACAGGCATACATGTGTTCCCCATCCTGAACCCTCCTCCCTCCTCCCTCCCCATGATCTCTGGTTCCTCTGCCTTTTCTAAAATCAGCTTGAACATCAGGAAGTTCATGGTTCACATATTGCTGAAGCCTGGCTTGGAGAATTTTGAGCATTACTTTACTAGCGTGTGAGATGAGTGCAATTGTGTGGTAGTTTGAGCATTCTTTGGCATTGCCTTTCTTTGGGATTGGAATGAAAACTGACCTTTTCCAGTCCTGTGGCCACTGCTGACTTTTCCAAATTTGCTGGCATATTGAATGCAGCACTTTCACAGCATCATCTTTCAGGATTTGGAATAGCTCAAGTGGAATTCTATCACCTCCACTAGCTTTGTTAGTAGTGATTCTTTCTAAAGCCCACTTGATTTCACATTCCAGGATGTCTGGCTCTAGGTCAGTGATAACACCATCATGATTATCTGGGTCGTGAAGATCTTTTATGTACAGTTCTTCTGTGTATTCTTGCCATCTCTTCTTAATATCTTCTGCTTCTGTTAGGTCCATACCATTTCTGTCCTTTATCGAGCCCATCTTTGCATGAAATGTTCCTTTGGTATCTCTGATTTTCTTGAAGAGATCTCTAGTCTTTCCCATTCTGTTGTTTTCCTCTATTTCTTTGCATTGATCACTGAAGAAGCTTTCTTATCTCTTCTTGCTATTCTTTGGAACTCTGCATTCAGATGCTTATATCTTTCATTTTCTCCTTTGCTTTTCGCTTCTCTTCTTTTCGCAGCTATTTGTGAGGCCTCCCCAGACAGCCATTTTGCTTTTTTGCATTTATTTTCCATGAGGATGGTCTTGATCCCTGTCTCCTGTACAATGTCACGAACCTCATTCCATAGGTCATCAGGCACTCTATCTATCAGATCTAGGCCCTTAAATCTATTTCTCACTTCCACTGTATAATCATAAGGGATTTGATTTAGGTCATACCTGAATGGTCTAGTGGTTTTCCCTACTTTCCTCAATTTAAGTCTGAATTTGGCAATAAGGAGTTCATGGTCTGAGCCACAGTCAGCTCCTGGTCTTGTTTTTGCTGACTATATAGAGCTTCTCCATCTTTGGCTGCAAAGAATATAATCAATCTGATTTTGATATTGACCATCTGGTGATGTCCATGTATAGAGTCTTCTCTTGTGTTGTTTGAAGAGGGTGTTATGACCAGTGCATTTTCTTGGCAAAACTCTATTAGTCTTTGCCTTGCTTCATTCTGTATTCCAAGGCCAAATTTTCCTGTTACTCCAGGTGTTTCTTGACTTCCTACTTTTGCATTCCAGTCCCCTATAATGAAAAGGACATCTTTTTTGGGTGTTAGTTCTAAGAGGTCTTGTAGGTCTTCATAGAACCATTCAACTTCAGCTTCTTCAGTGTTAATGGTTGGGGCATAGACTTGGATTACTGTGATATTGAATGGTTTGCCTTGGAAACGAACAGAGATCATTCTGTCGTTTTTGAGATCACATCTAAGTACTGCATTTTGGACTCTTTTGTTGACCATGATGGTACTCCATTTCTTCTGAGGGATTCCTGCCCGCAGTAGTAGATATAATGGTCATCTGAGTTAAATTCACCCATTCCAGTCCATTTCAATTCGCTGATTCCTAGAATGTCGACATTCACTCTTGCCATCTCTTGTTTGACCACTTCCAATTTGCCTTGATTCATGGACCTGACATTCCAGGTTCCTATGCAATATTGCTCTTTACAGCATTGGACCTTGCTTCTATCACCAGTCACATCCACAGCTGGGTATTGTTTTTGCTTTGGCTCCATCCCTTCATTCTTTCTGGAGTTATTTCTCCACTGATCTCCAGTAGTATATTGGGTACCTACCGACCTGGGGAGTTTCTCTTTCAGTATCCTATCATTTTGCCTTTTCATACTGTTCATGGGGTTCTCAAGGCAAGAATACTGAAGTGGTTTGCCATTCCCTTCTCCAGTGGACCACATTCTGTCAGATCTCTCCACTATGACCTGCCCGTCTTGGGTTGCCCCACGGGCATGGCTAAGTTTCATTGATTGAAGATAAAAAATAATACAATTTATTTGGGTGCTCTTTGTGCACTGAGTATTAAGTGTGGTTTATGGATTATCTCATTTAATCATCATGACAAACTCATGAAATAGTGCTGTTATCTCCATTTTATAGAAGAGGGGGAAAAAAGTACTTTTCTCAAGGTCAGTACAGGGAACAAATGATTCAGATCCAGATACTTCTGCTTTCAGAGGTCATGTCATTAACCATTATGCTATTATGGCAGCATTATAGTCTGCATAATGAATAAACGTTTTGTTTAGCCATTCTTGTACTGATGAATATTTAGAGTTTTTCTAATTACAGCACAATACTGCAGTTGATATTCTTGCACAGTTATCAGCTATGTATTTCCAAAAGTGGAAAGACAGAGCTTTGCATCCATTATTTATGGACTGTAGAATTAGAACTGTACTACTCTAAAGCCACCCCCAGTTTTGCACATATCTCAGCCTAGTTTGAACCTGCCCATTTCCCTACATTCTCATATACTTTGTTAATATTTGTATTTTTACAAATCTGATGGAGGAAGAAATTGGTACTTCTTTAAATGCGTTTTACTGATTATTTGGATTGTTTCATATGTTTATCAACATTTGTATTTCTAGAACAGTTTCCAGAAAACTATTCATATCTTTTGCCTGGGTTTCTGTTATGTTGAGTATCTCCAAAAATGAGTTTAAATGTCAACTCTTTCAAAGGAACTTCCCTGGTTCGCACAATTTGAAATACTCTCTTCCTTGTTTGATTTTTATATTTCATCTGCACTTCTCTTATAGCATCACTTTCTACTTTGTATAATTGCTGTTTCTGTATTATCTGAACTCCTGTATAATCTCCTTTAGGGAATAGTTTATGTTTATTAATCTTTATGACTCATATTAAAATTAGCAAAAAAATAAAAATTTAGTTAGTTTAGCTTTTAAGTTTTTCAGTTATTATGCATGCCTCCTACTGAGAAAGATAATTTGGGGGATGCCTTATTTTGAAATAATTAGAAGCAAACAAAAATAATAACCATTTACCATCATTCAGATTGGAAATACAGTGTGTTATAAATAATATGATTTACTATTTACATATTATAAGAGTAATTCATCATATGGCTGGAAACTTCTCTGATTTTTATCACCCAGGAGAATTTTTTGAAAACCTGTCTTTCATTAAATTATAAAAATATCAACCAATTTTTTAAAAAAATCATAAAGCATACAGAAAAAAGTGAAAACATTTTCCATTAGTAAAAATGATTATGAAAGCTCACACAATTATTGTTTACCTTATATCAATACATTTAAGGGTCATTCTGCAAAATACTATGAAATATGTGATTTAAGACAGAGGTAAAAAGCCACTGGACTTTAGAGTTCAGGGTGTAAGTCTGAAATTTCAACGAAATGAAAGGTTCTTTCATATAGTTGACTCTTCAGTCTTCCTCAGATATTTTTTAATCATTGCTTCTGAAATATCTGTTAGTTGTACATACTTTTTTTTTCTTTTTTAAAAATTCTTATTTTGGAGTATAGCTCATTAACAATGCTGTTATTAGTTTCAGATGTACAGCAAAGCGATTCATTTATACATGTACATATAACTATTCTTTTTCAAATTGTTTTCCCACTTAGGTTATTACAGAATATTGAGCAGAGTTCTCTGTGCTATACAGTAGGCTGTCTGTTGGTTATCTGTTTTAATTATACGTAGCAGTGTATACTGATCAATCCCAAGCTCCCATTGGTTAGTACTCTTCACTTCCACTGTCAGGGGCCCAGGTTGGATCCCCGACTAGGGAGAACTAAGATCCCACAGGCCGCTAGGCCAAAAAACAAAACAACACAAAAAACCCTCAGGTTTTAAGCATTCCCCTACATGACTCTGAACTAGTAAGTGCAGTTTACTTTGGGCTTTTGAATTCTATCGGTGACAATAAGTCACATTTATTACTTTAGAAGCCCCAGAACTAATGCTATAGAAACCTATATATAGAATTAGTGTCTTACTTATCAGAATCCACAAACATATTGAAGGAAATTCAAGGCTATGGGAATCAAGTTAATAGTAGAATAGTTTATTTCTGTGGTAAATTGCTCACTGGTAAATTCAGAGAAGCAGCTTAAAGTTGTGATCACAGTCCTCAGTTCAATCTCTCCAAGTGTTTATTTTTTGCTCCTAGAAAGGATTCTGCCTGTGTATATTTAAAGCACCACTTATTCAAGTGCTTTAATAATTTGTAAAATATTATTACCCAGGAATAGCTGTTGAAGATTCAAGAACAGGTTGTTAATGATCTCCTAGGACCATTCTCCATATTGTAGTTCTTGGGGACATGTTTCTTGAGATAGAATCAAGGTAGAAATTGATATTCACATGTAAATGACTTTGGGAAGCTTTTTACTTTAGCTTCCTCTTGGAGATCCAGAAAGAACGCTAGCATATAAACAGCTATAGGCAAACAAATGTTTTTAACTATGTTTAATCAAGTATTTAAAAAAGCATATTAGCAGGGGAAAATCTTTCCCCCATGAAGATTGCACTTGCAGAATACATAAGGCTTATCTATTTAGTTTTCTTTTGGCAAATACCATGCACATATTTTTCATGAAATGGGTATACATTACCTTGGATATTTGTTAGAGGAGTTGTTTGGTAATATTTGCACTTGCTTGGTGATATTTGCTTCTTACAGGCTTAGCACCATTCCCCTTGGGAAACATTACCGTAGCTTGCCCATTTTCTCAGGTGTTTTCTTTGATTGCAATCAGCCACAGATGTTGCATCTCTTTGGTCAGATTTCACATTTTGCAATAGAGGGTTAAGAATGGGAGCTGTGGAATTTCATAAATACAGAATCAAATTTCGGCTGTGTTGCTGATTAGCTGTGTAAAGTAAGAGCAAATTTGTGAACCTCTCTCATCTGTAGTTGCATTATTTAAAAAGTAAAAATATTAATATTGACTCTAGAGACACAGGTTAAATCACTATATAGGAAAACTAAATAGATCACAGCTATTACTGTTATTATTAATATTTCTTAGGTGTGAATGCTGCCTTCAGAGGGGACATACATACTAGAAAAAGTTTTTATAAAATGTGGTCAGGAGAAATTGGTTGCTTTTACACACACACACTTTTTTTTTAACCTAAAATGTAAAAAAAAAAATAATTAGCCACTTTATGTGAAAATTTTGGTATATTAAAACAAATAAATATCTTGGCAGACATTTTTAACTGGAGTATAATTACTTTACCATGTTGTGCTCTTACATTTTTACTATACAGCAAAATGGTGTGCTAAATGCTGTGTTAAGTCGCTTCATTCACATCCAACTCTTCATGACCCCATGGAGCCCCCTGCCAGGCTCCCTTGTCCATGGCATTCTCCATGCAGAATACTGGAGTGGGTTGCCATTTCCTCCTCCAAGGGATCTTTCTGACCCAGGGATCAAACATGTGTCTCTTACGTCTCCTGCATTAGAAAGTTTTTTTGGTTTTTTTTTTTTTTTTTTTACCACAAATGCAACTGAATCAGCTATATGTATAGCTATATCCCCTCCCTCTTGAGCCTCCCTCCTACCACTCCACTCCATCCCACCTCTCTAGGTCATCACAAAGTACTGAGCTAAGCTTTCTGAACTTACAAGCAGTTTCCCACTAGCTCTCTATCTTACACAAGGTCGTGTATATATGTCAATGATACTCTAAATTTGTCCCTCCCTCCCCTGATAGACACTTTTAATAGGCTATGTGATAGGCTGTGCAAAAGCAATTCATAAAAGTTTTCTCTTGCCTACATTTTTTCATCTGGTAAGCTAAAATATCAATGCTTCCTGGTGTGACAATTAATCCAGATGACATATAAGTGGATCTCACAGGCAAGGTTTCCAGGAAAGTCTTTAAAGCAGTACATGCTTGATTTGTATGTCATCGATCCTCTGGCCTTTGCTGCTTCAGCCTTACCTCTTTTAATTGCCTAGAATGTGACCATCATGCCTTAAGATCCTATAGACATCATGCAACCTTTTGTGACACCTGATTCTAAGGACTTGCTAATAATGTCACTGCAGGTAACTCAAATTTTCAATGTCACTGTGCTGCTGCTTTTCTCCCCGGTGTCGATCATATTCACCTGCTTTTTTTTTTTTTTTCCATAAGAAAAGATAAACCTTCTGTGTGTTAACTTTTCTTGCTATCTATGTTCAGTTCAGTTCAGTCGCTCAGTTGTATCCGACTCTTTGTGACCCCAAGAATTGCAGCACTCCAGGCCTCCCTGTCCATCACCAACTCCCAGAGTTCATTCAGACTCACATCCATCAAGTTGGTGATGCCATCCAGCCATCTCATCCTCTGTCGTTCCCTTCTCCTTCTGCCCCCAATCCCTCCCAGCATCAGGGTCTTTTCCAATGAGTCAACTCTTCACATGAGGTGGCCAAAGTACTGAAGTTTCAGCTTTAGCATCATTCCTTCCAAAGGACACCCAGGACTGATCTCCTTCAGAATGGACTGGTTGGATCTCCTTGCAGTCCAAGGGACTCTCAAGAGTCTTCTCCAACACCACAGTTCAAAAGCATCAGTTCTTTGGCGCTCAGCTTTCTTCACAGCCCAACTTTCACATCCATGCATGACCACAGGAAAAACCATAGCCTTGACTAGACGGACCTTTGTTGGCAAAGTAATGTCTCTGCTTTTGAATATGCTGTCTAGGTTGGTCATAACTTTCTTTCCAAGGAGTAAGCGTCTTTTAATTTCATGGCTGCAGTCACCATCTGCAGTGATTTTGGAGCCCCCAAAAATAAAGTCTGACACTGTTTCCACTGTTTCCCCATCTATTTCCCATGAAGTGATGAGACCAGATACCATGATTTTAGTTTTCTGAATGTTGAGCTTAAGCCTATCTATGTTACTTATTGCCAAATCCTGTCCTAACTGAAATCAATATGAAAACTTACATCACAGATTCAGCCTGAAGATTATATTAGATTATATGGCATTCCATTCATTCAATAATAAATATTTTAAGTCAACTGAAGGTAGGACTTGAAACTCTTGTAACTTGTGTGTGTGGGGGTAGTGCTCAGTTGTGTCTGACTCTTTGTGACCCAATGGACCTGCCAGGTTTTTCTGTCCATGAAATCTTTCAGGCAATAATACTGGAGTGAGTTGCCATTTCCTACTCCAGGAGATCATCCTGAGCCAGGGATGAAACTGACATCTCTTGTGTCTTCTGCTTTGGCAGGTAGATTCTTTACAATAGTACCACTGGGCTTCTTGGAATTTCAGTTAGTCAGTTTAGTCTCTCAGTGTCCAACTCTGAGATCCAATGGACTGCAAGTCAGGCTTCCCTGTCAATCACCAACTCCCAGAGTTTGCTCAAATTTATGTCCATCGAGTCAGTGATACCATCCAACCATCTCATCCTCTGTCATCCCCTTCTCCTCCCGCCTTCAATCTTTCCCAGCATCAGGGTCTTTTCCAGTGAGTCAGTTCTTCACATCAGGTGGCCAAAGTATTAGAGTTTCAGCTTCAGCATCAGTTCCTCCAATGAATATTCAGGACTGACTCCCTTTAGGATAGACTGGTTGGGTGTCCTTGCAGTCCAAGGGACCCTCAAGAGTCTTCTCCAACACCACAGTTCAAAGCATCAATTATTCAGTGCTCAGCTTTCTTTATAGTCCAATTCTCATGTCCATACATGACTACTGGAAAAACCTTAGCTTTGACTAGACAGACCTTTATCAGCAAAGTAATGTCTCTAGTTTTCAATATGCTGTCTAGGTTGATCATAGCTTTTCTTTCAAGGAGCAAGCGTCTTTTAAATTTCATGGCTGCAGTCACCATCTGCAGTGATTTAGGAGCCCAAAAAGATAAAGTCTCTCACTGTTTTCATTGCTTCCCCTATATGCCATGAAGTGATGGAACTGGATGCCATGATCTTGGTTTTCTGAATGTTGAGTTTTAAGCCAACTTTTTCACTCTCCTCTTTCACTTTCATCAAGAGGTTCATTAATTCTTCACGTTCTGCTATAAGGGTGGTGTCATCTTCGTATCTGAGGTTATTGATATTTCTTCCGAGCAATCTTGATTACAGCTTGTACTTCATTCAGCCCATCATTTTGCATGATGTACTCTGCATGTAAGTTAAATAAGCAGGGTGACAATATACAGCCTTGACATACTACTTTCCCTATTTGGAAACAGTTCATTGTTCCATGTCCAGTTCTAACTGCTGCTTCTTGACCTGCATACAGATTTCTCAGGAGGCAGGTAATGTGATGTGGTATTCCCATCTCTTTAAGAATTTTCCACCATTTGTTGTGATCCACACTGCCAAAGGCTTTAGCGTAGTCAATAAAGCAGAATTAGATGTTTTTTCTGGAACTCTCTTGCTTTTTTGATGATCCAACAGACGTTGACGGTTTGATCTCTGGCTCCTCTGCCTTTTTTAATTCCAGCTTGAACAGCTTGCATTACTTTGCCAACAAAGGTTCATCTAGTCAAGGCTACGGTTTTTCCTGTGGTCATGTATGGATGTGAGAGTTGGACTGTGAAGAAGGCTGAGCGCCGAAGAATTTATGCTTTTGAACTGTGGTGTTGGAGAAGACTCTTGAGAGTCTCTTGGACTGCAAGGAGATCCAACCAGTCCATTCTGAAGGAGATCAGCCCTGGGATTTCTTTGGAAGGAATGATGCTGAAGCTGAAAATCCAATACTTTGGCCACCTCATGCAGAGAGTTGACTCATTGGAAAAGACCATAATGCTGGGAGGGATTGGGGGCAGGAGGAGAAGGGGACGACAGAGGATGAGATGGCTGGATGGCATCACTGACTCGATGGATGTGAGTCTGGGTGAACTCTGGGAGTTGGTGATGGACAGGGAGGCCTGGCGTGCTGCGATTCATGGGATCACAAAGAGTCAGACACGATTGAGTGACTGAACTAAACTGAACTGAACAGCTGGAGCTGGAAATTCATGGTTCACATACTGTTAAAACCTAACCTGGAGAATTTTGAGCATTACTTTGCTAGTGTGTGAGATGAGTGCAGCTGTGCAGTAGTTTGAACA
The DNA here is from genome assembly GCF_027580195.1 of Bos mutus. Lineage (NCBI taxonomy): Eukaryota > Metazoa > Chordata > Mammalia > Artiodactyla > Bovidae > Bos > Bos mutus. The sequence goes on along the minus strand of NC_091633.1, from coordinate 46,402,830 downwards.
TTCTTTGGCATTGTCTTTCTTTGGAATTGGAATGAAAACTGACTTTTTCCAGTCCTGTGGCCTCTGCTGAGTTTTCCAAATTCACTGGCATGTTGAGTGCAGCACTTTCACAGCACCATCTTTTAGGATTTGGAGTAACTCAGCTGGAATTCCATCACCCCTACTAGCTTTGTTCATAGTGATGCTTCCTAAAGCCACTTGACTTTACATTCCAGGAAGTCTGACTCTAGGTGAATGAATAGACCACTGTGGGTTCTGGGTCATGAAGATCTTTTTTGTATAGTTCTTCTGTGTATTCTTGCCACCTCTTCTTACTATCTTCTGCTTTTGATAGGTTCATACCATTTCTCCCCTCTATTATGTCTGTTTTTACATGAAATGTTCTTTGGTATCACTAATTTTCTTGTAGATATTTCTAGTTTTTCCCATTCTATTGTTTTCATCTATTTCTTTGCACTGATCTTTGAGGAAGGCTTTCTTATCTCTCCCTGATATTCTCTGGATGGTACTCTGCATTCAGGTGGGTATATGTTTCCTTTTCTCCTTTGCTTTTCACTTCTCTTCTTTTCTCAGCTATTTGTAAGGCCTCCTCATGCAACCATTTTGCCTTTTTGCATTTCTTTTTCTTGGGGATGGTCTTGATCACTGCCTCCTGTACAGTGTCACAATCCTCTGTCCATAGTTTTTCAGGCACTCTCTCTATCAGATCTAATCCCTTGAATCTGTTTGTCCCTTCCACTGTATATTCATAAGGGATTTGATTTAGGTCATACCTGAGTGGTCTAGTGGTTTTCCCTACTTTCTCCAATTTAAGTCTCAATTTTTCTATACAGAGTTCATAGTCTGAGCCCCAGTCAGCTCCCAGTCTTGTTTTTGCTGACTGTAGAGAACTGCCCCGTCTTTGGCTGCAAAGAATATTATCAATCTGATATCATTGGTGACCATCTGGTGATGTCCACATGTGGAGTCTTCTCTTGTGTTCTTGGAAGAGGCTGTTTGCTATGACTGGTGCGGTCTCTTGGCAAAAGCGTCCGCCCTGCTTCATTTTGTACTCCAAGGCCAAATTTGCCTGTTATTTAAGATATCTCTTGACTTCCTACTTTTGCATTCGATCCTCAATAATGAAAAGGACATCTTTTTGGGGTGTTCTAGAATTTACATGATAATAAATGGAGACAGCAGAAAGCAAGTAAATAAATAGATAATTTGATTTTAACTGGTCCTATACCTATGATAGGGCTTCCCAGGTAGTGCTAGTGGTGAAGAACCTGCTTGCCAGTGCAGGAGATGTGGGTTCAATCCCTGGGTCAGGAAGATCCCCTGGAGGAGGGCATGGCAACCCACTCCAGTATTCTTGCCTGGAGATTCCATGGACAGAGGAGCCTAGAGGGCTATGGTCCATAGGGTCACAAAGAGTCAGACACAACTGAAGCAATTTAGCATGCATGCAGGCATGCAGATGATAAGGAAAGCAGAAAGGATTGTAAGGGTAGGAATAGAGAAAGCAGAGGTGACTATGAAAAGGTGGTCAGAAAAATATACTATAATGAGGGATATTTAAAGACAGCGACATTTGAAACAAAAATAATTAGATGGGTCCTGCTTTGCAAAATAATCTTGAGAATATAGCATTCTTTTTTGAATTAACAAAGCAACTGACAATGTGTTAAAGAACACTGAGTTTTGGTGTGTCAGAAAAGAAAACTTGATTAGCTTGAGTATAAGGAGTGAGGGGAGATTGAAAGAAATATTGAAGAGGTAAGCTGATACTCGGAGAATGCGATGGCACCCCACTCCAGTACTCTTGCCTGGAAAATCCCATGGGTGGAGGAGCCTGGTAGGCTGCAGTCCATGGGGTTGCAAAGAGTCAGACATGACTGAGCAACTTCACTTTCACTTTTCACTTTCACGCATTGGAGAAGGAAATGGCAACCCACTCCAGTGTTCTTGCCTGGAGAATCCCAGGGACAGGGGACCCTGGTGGGCTGCCATCTATGGGGTCGTACAGAGTCGGACACAACTGAAGCTACTTAGCAGCAGCAGCAAGCTGATACTAGATTATATAGAGACTTGTAGGAAATAAAAGGTTTTCTGTGTATTCCAGGAGTTTTGCGGCCTATAATCCACCTCAAACTTACTGGCATAAAATAGTAAATGTTTATTATTGTCACAAATTCTGTAGGTCAGCAGTTTGGTAAAAGCTTCACAGAGATGGCTTTTGTCTACTCTCCATGATAAGGTATCAGCAGAAAAGACATACATGCCTCAAATTGACTCAGATAGCAAGGGGCAAGTCCACCTGTGAGTCTGTTAGTTTCCCAGTCATGTCCGTCTCTTTGTGACCCCATGGACTGTAGCCCTCCAGCCTCCTCTGTCCATGGGATTTTCCAGGCAAAAATACTGGAATGGGTTGCCATTTCCTTCTCCAGAGGATCTTCCCGACATGGATCGAGCCCAGGTCTCCAGCATTGCAGGTAGATTTTTTACTGTCTGAGCCACTAGGGAAGCCCACCTGTGAGACTGGTGAGACTGCTTCTTTTTTTACATTCTTGGCCCCTGGCCTGGAGCATTTGAAGCCAAGGATGAACTAGGCCTGTCACCTGGACTCTTCTTCAAGGTCTCTTCACACAGCTTGATTTCTCCCAACCTGGCATTAGAGAGGAAATCCTGAGAGGAACTGTTCTGAAAGGTCTAAGTAGAAATCACATGGTCCATCCTAACCATATCTCAAAAGTTATATAGATTGTTTCTGTTGTATTGGTTGAAGTAGTCATGGATCCTCCCAGATTCAAGATCAGAAATTGTTAGACTCCATCTCTTAGTGGAATGAAAGTTGAAGAACTCAGAGGCTGTATTTTATAGCCATAATATTATATCAAATGGAGGGAAAACAAAATACATGCATGTTTTTACCATGTCCATTTTCCTACAAAGTATTGAGCTTTCAATGCCCTCCATACACTGATACTCAGTCTCCCTCATCTTTTATCCCATTAAACCTTGTCTTCTAGGGGCAATTCTGATTAGTTCTATTAAATTTTAAACTAAATTGTCAGTTGTTTCATTTGCTATTATTTTCTCCCATTCTGAAGCCTGTCTTTTCACCTTGCTAATAGTTTCCTTTGATGTGCAGAAGCTTTTAAGGTTAAATAGGTCCCATTTGTTTATTTTTGCTTTTATTTCCAATATTCTGGGAGGTGGGTCATAGAGGATCCTGCTGTGATGTATGTCAGAGAGTGTTTTGCCTATGTTCTCCTCTAGGAGTTTTATAGTTTCTGGTCTTACGTTTAGATCTTTAATCCATTTTGAGTTTATTTTTGTGTATGGTGTTAGAAAGTGTTCTAGTTTCATTCTTTTACAAGTGGTTGACCAGATTTCCCAGCACCACTTGTTAAAGAGATTGTCTTTATCTCTTGGGAGATAAAGATTTATCTCTGGGCTTTCTATTTTGTTCCATTGATCTATATTTCTGTCTTTGTGCCAGTACCATACTGTCTTGATAACTGTGGCTTTGAAAATAATAGCAAATGAAGCAACTGACAAACAACTAATCTCAAAAATATACAAGCAACTCCTACAGCTCAACTCCAGAAAAATAAATGACCCAATCAAAAAATGGGCCAAAGAACTAAATAGACATTTCTCCGAAGAAGACATACAGATGGCTAACAAACACATGAAAAGATGCTCAACATCACTCATTATCAGAGAAATGCAAATCAAAACCACTATGAGGTACCATTTCACGCCAGTCAGAATGGCTGTGATCCAAAAGTCTACAAGCAATAAATGCTGGAGAGGGTGTGGAGAAAAGGGAACCCTCTTACACTGTTGGTGGGAATGCAAACTAGTACAGCCACTATGGAGAACAGTGTGGAGATTCCTTAAAAAACTGGAAATAGAACTGCCTTATGATCCAGCAATCCCACTGCTGGGCATACACACTGAGGAAACCAGAAGGAAAAGAGACACGTGTACCCCAATGTTCATCGCAGCACTGTTTATAATAGCCAGGACATGGAAGCAACCTAGATGTCCATCAGCAGATGAATGGATAAGAAAGCGGTGGTACATATACACAATGGAGTATTACTCAGCCATTAAAAAGAATACATTTGAATCAGTTCTAATGAGGTGGATGAAACTGGAGCCTATTATACAGAGTGAAGTAAGCCAGAAGGAAAAACACCAATACAGTATACTAATGCATATATATGGAATTTAGAAAGATGGTAACAATAACCCAGTGTATGAGACAGCAAAAGAGACACTGATGTATAGAACAGTCTTATGGACTCTGTGGGAGAGGGAGAGGGTGGGAAGATTTGGGAGAATGACATTGAAACACGTAAAATATCATGTAAGAAACGAGATGCCAGTCCAGGTTCGATGCACGATACTGGATGCTTGGGGCTAGTGCACTGGGACGACCCAGAGGGATGGTATGGGGAGGGAGGAGTGAAGAGGGTCTAGGATGGGGAACACATGTATACCTGTGGCGGATTCATTTTGATATTTGGAAAAACTAATACAATTATATAAAGTTTAAAAATAAAATAAAATAAAATAAAAATTTAAACTAAAGACAATTTTGTAGTATTGACATTTTTAGAGGGAGATATATTTAATTCACAAAATTATTATTCTGGATAATTTATTAAACTATTTCCTATGTGAGTCAAAGTGAAAAGGTAAATAGAGTCTGGGCAAGGTATAATTAATATGCATATATTATTTTAGTATAAATCTGTGGTGGAGAGCATTTGTTCCATCTGAACAGAATACCCATTATTAATATTTTTTCTTCCCATATGACCCTGAGGGCACATATTCCAGTTTTTATTTTCCCAGATAAGCCAGAAATTATTTCTGAATTATTTTAATTATAAACTGTTACATTAAAATTTAAAATAAAATCCTGATCTATAAAGACTTTATATAACTGAGGACTTCGAACTCATGAACTTTCCTTAAATCAAGATACTTGTCATAGAATTTGAGGCAACAGTGAAAATAGTTAATGTTTTTAAGGTGGGAATCATTGCCACAACTCCTGAATATATGAAATAGTTGCTCTATATAACTATTTCTTATAATAGGATTTTTCCTTCAAATTCTTTCAATAAGATTAAAAAATAGGCATTTCTAAATACATCTTTATTTTTAAATAATTCTACAACATTGACTCATTTACCTAATTATAGAACTTAATTTAGTATGTTATGTGCACTAAATCAAATAATTATTTGATGTTTTCAGTACTTCACAGTTTTGTTCTATTTAAAATTTATTTTCTTCTATGTGTGAGAAAATTTTTTTCACATGTTAATTGAAAATATTAGAGCTTCTAAGAAAGAATGGGAACTAGGATTTCAGTTGTAATCCATGTCTGCCACTATATGAAATATTTAAAAAATCCCTCTAATGATGTGACATAAAAAAAGAAATTGGGAGTCAGGGTATTTGATAGAAGCACCATCATAAACCAGTCATGTCAATAGAACAACAGTCATGAATGATGCAGAGAGAAATCATAAGGATGTGATTCCTATAAATAATAAAATCCACCATCATTGAATGTTAGCTAACACAGAGCATCAGGATTATGCAGATTTGTACTAATAGATGAATAACCTGAAATAAACTGTGAAATAACTGCACTGCATAGTAACCATATATGTTGTTGTTCAGTCACTCAGTCATGTTCAACTTTTGAGACCCATGGACTGCAACATGCCAGGCTTGCTTTACCATATCCTGGAGCATGCTCAAACTCATGTCCATTGTGTCAGTGATGCCATCCAGCCATCTCATCCACTGATGCCCTCTTCTCCTTCTGTTCTCAATCAGGGTCTTTTCCAAAGAGTTGGCTCTTTGCATCAGATGACCAGAATACTGGAGCTTCAGCTTCAGCATCAGTTCTTCCAAGTATTCAGGGTTGATTTCCCTTAAGATTGATTGGTTTGATCTCCTAACCATTTTAGATAGTGACCTTGCTCAAATTCATGTCCATCGAGTCAATGATGCCATCAACCGTCTCATCCTCTGTCATCCCCTTCTCCTCCCTCCTTCAATCTTTCCCAGCATCAGGGTCTTTTCCAGTGAGTCAGTTCTTCACATTAGGTAGCCAAAGTATTGGAGTTTCAGCTTCAGCATCAGTCCTTCAAATGAACACCCAGGACTGATCTCCTTTAGGAGGGACTGGTTGGATGTCCTTGCAGTCCAAGGGACTCTCAAGAGTCTTCTCCAACACCACAGTTCAAAAACATCAATTCTTCGGCACTCAGCTTTCTTTACGGTCCAACTCTCACATCCATACATGACCACTGGAAAACCCTTAGCTTTGACTAGACAGACCTTTGTTGGCAAAATAATGTCTCTTCTTTTCAATATGCTGTCTAGGTTGGTCATAGCTTTTCTTCCAAGGAACAAGCGACTTTTAATTTCATGGCTGCAGTCACAATCTGCACTGATTTTTGGAGCCCAAAAAGATAAAGTCTCTCACTGTTTCCATTGTTTCCCATCTATTTGCCATGAAGTGATGGAACTGGATGCCATGATCTTAGTTTTCTGAATGCTGAGCTTTAAGCCAACCTTTTCACTCTCCTCTTTCACTTTCATCAAGAGGCTCTTTAGTTCTTCTTCACTTTCTGCCACAAGGGTGGTGTCATCTGCAAAACTGAGGTTATTGATATTTCTCCCAGCAGTCTTGATTCCAGCTTGTGCTTCATCCAGCCTGGCATTTTGCATGATGTGTTCTGCATATAAGTTAAATAAGTAGGGTGACAATATACATTGTTGATGTACTCCTTTTCCAGTTTGGAACCAGTCTGTTGTTCCATGTCAGTTCTAATGTTGCTTCTTGACCTGCATACAGATTTCTCAGGAGGCAGGCAAGGTGGTTTGATATTCCTATCTGTTGAAGAATTTTCCACAGTTTGTTGTTATCCACACAGTCAAAGGCACTGGCATAATCAATAAAGTAGAAATAGATGATTTTAACCTTATTCCCAAGTAAATAATTTATCTGACATCCCACCCAACTATAGTATTGAGGGTCTTTCTGTCTTAAAATCCATTCTCTTCCATTTTCTCTCTTCTATTTATGCCTACCCAGAAGACTAAAATCTCTCTTCTTTAGGGTATTCCCATGTCTGTGTTATAATTATTTAACTCTACTATGCATTTTGGGGGATATCACTGTATTTTATTCAGTATTTCTAGGCATTTACACTGCAAAGGATTTCAAGTTGTCTTTCTTCCTTTTATGTGTAAAGTGAAGCCTTTCTCAACAATTGCAATTCCATGGAAAATGTATTCAACACTCAATAAATTTTCTCTTCTTTGCATATAAATAAAGGTTATTTTCTTTCTCTGTTATTGTTATCTAATTTTATACTTTTGGATAGTTATATATGTTATATACATAATTATATATATATATGTATATATATGTGAGATATATAGAGAGATTTAAAATATAAACATACATAATGTAAGGTGTGTATTTATATACACATGTACACAAATTCACTGTATCTATACACACACATGGAGAAGGCAATGGCAACCCACTCTAGTACTCTTGCCTGGAAAAATCCCATGGAAAGAGGAGCCTGGTAGGCTGCAGTCCATGGGGTTGCTGAGGGTCGGACACGACTGAGCGACTTCACTTTCACTTTTCACTTTCATGCATTGGAGAAGGAAATGGCAACCCACTCCAGTGTTCTTGTCTGGAGAATCCCAGGGACGGGGGAGCCTGATGAGCTGCCGTCTGTGGAGTCGCACAGAGTCAGACACGACTGAAGTGACTTAGCAGCAGCAGCAGCAGCAGCAGCAGCAGCAGCAGCATACACAACACACACACACAGATTCATACCTGATTCAAATCAAATCAGTCGCTCAGTCCTGTCCGACTCTTTGTGAATCCATGAATCGAAGCACATCAGGCTTCCCTGTCCATCTCCAACTCCCGGATTTCACTGAGACTCATGTCCATTGAGTCAGTGATGCCATCCAGCCATCTCATCCTCTGTCGTCCCCTTCTCCTCCTGCCCCCAATCCCTCCCAGCATCAGAGTCTTTTCCAATGAGTCAACTCTTCGTATGAGGTGGCCAAAGTTCTGGAGTTTCAGCTTTAGCATCATTCCTTCCAAAGAAATCGCAGGGCTGATCTCCTTCAGAATAGACTGGTTGGATCTCCTTGCAATCCAAGGGACTCTCAAGAGTCTTCTCCAACACCACAGTTCAAAAGCATCAATTCTTCAGCACTCAGCCTTCTTCACAGTCCAACTCTCACATCCATACATGACCACAGGAAAAACCATAGCCTTGACTAGATGAACCTTTGTTGGCAAAGTAATGCTTTTGAATATGCTATCTAGGTTGGTCATAACCTTCCTTCCAAGGAGTAAGTGTCTTTTAATTTCATGGCTGCAGTCACCATCTGTAGTGATTTTGGACCCCAGAAAAATAAAGTCTGACACTGTTTCCACTGTTTACCCATCTATTTCCCGTGAAGTGGTGGGACCGGATGCCATGATCTTCGTTTTCTGAATGTTGAGCTTTAAGCCAACTTTTTCACTCTCCACTTTCACTTTCATCAAGAGGCTTTTGAGTTCCTCTTCACTTTCTGCCATAAGGGTGGTGTCATCTGTATATCTGAGGTTATTGATATTTCTCCCAGCAATCTTGATTCCAGCTTGTGTTTCTTCCAGTCCAGCGTTTCTCATGATGTACTTTGCATATAAGTTAAATAAACAGGGTGACAATATACAGCCTTGATGTACTCCTTTTCCTATTTGGAACCAGTCTGTTGTTCCATGTCCAGCTCTAACTGTTGCTTCCTAACCTGCATACAAATTTCTCAAGAGGCAGGTCAGGTGGGTCTGGTATTCCCATCTCTTTCAGAATTGTCCACAGTTTATTGTGATCCACACAGTCAAAGGCTTTGGCATAGTCAATAAAGCAGAAATAGATGTTTTTCTGGAACTCTCTTGCTTTTTCTATGATCCAGCGGATATTGGCAATTTGATCTCTGGTTCCTCTACCTTTTCTAAAACCCGCTTGAACATCAGGAAGTTCACGGTTCACATATTGCTGAATCCTGGCTTGGAGAATTAGGGAGAACTTAGACAACTTGAAGTTGTCTTCAATTAAAGTGGCTTTTATGCATATTTGTACTACTTCCACTATTATTCATGGTTTTATTTTGTTTTACTTTTTCTTTTCTTTTGTCATTCTCTTTTTTCATTCATGGCATTCATCTAGTTTTTCTTTTCCAAGGAAGCACAATATCATTAAATATAATGGTAGGTTTAATCACTCACCACTTCTCAATATTGCTTTTTTTGGTTATTTCTTCTCTTTTCATTCTCCCTTCCTCGCCTCTCTCATGCACTCCTGTCCCTTCCTTCCTACTATCCTGGAGAGAGAGCTTTTCCTTTACCCTGCTAGGTTCTTCTGGCCTGGTCAATAATTAAATTGACAAGAAATAAATTACCAGGAAAGAAGCAAACAAAAGTTTAGTAATGGGTGTATATGGACGAGACCCAGGAAAACTGAGTAACCCGCCAAAATGGCCAAAGTCTTCACCTTAAATACCATCCTCAGCTAAAAGCAAAACGGAGTTTGAGGATGCGGAGAGTTACTTATGGATGGTTACCAGGAAAAGCATAGTAAACAAGGATACCCATATGATTTAAGTCATGGCTTTATCCAGTGATGAGTGTCTAAAGATTTGGTCATCTTCCTCTTTTAGGTACAACAAGGGAAGACATAACAATGTCTCCTTTTGTTTACAAAATGATAGCTCCTATTTGGTTTTCAGAGTTTCTCCCATGTCTACTGTTTCTTGGAAAACAATCAGCTTAAAATAATTAATATGCCAGAGGGAGATATTTTAGGGTGGCCAATTTTGCTCCTCTACGCTTCCTTCTTTCCTTTCTTCTATCTTCTGATGACAAAAACAGCCTCTTTGTACCAGTGCTGAATCAAGTCTCAGACATGGAGTTTTGAGTAAAGTAGAAAAGAATAGGTTTATTGTTTTGCCAGGTGAAGTAGAACACAGCTGGTTCATGCTCCCAAAACTATTTCCCACACAGGAGGATTTGGTGAGGAGTCTTAGAGTAGTGATTCAAGGATGAGGTTGCTGATAAGGATCGGGATGTGTGCAGGGTCTGCACTGTTGCATTCTGGCCTCAGGTGGTGTCCTGATGAGTTTCTGTGGTTCTAAAGGTTATCAAACTGTGACCTTCTCTCTGGAATGAAGAGTGCTTTAAAGTAGTTAACACCATTTTTGAGGGATTTTAGTTTTGCAGAAGAGCTCAAGGATGTTTTTATGTGTATCCCTTGTGGGGGAATCAAGACCCTGTCCCAAAGCTGTGATGTTGTTTTTTGACTGTTCTCTCTGTCTCTGTATCCCCTCCCTTCCCTGATTAGGAACTGTTTGAACCTGCACTTTCCAACTGAGAGAAGATCATGGAGGCTGAAGCCTATTCCTTATATATAAGAAATGAAGGACACAGAAAGATTTCAGTGCCCAGGAGCCCATAGGGTCCGGCTCAGCTACCCTCCCTTCCTTCCTTCTTTCCTTCCTTCTTAGTTCCTTTGCTGGTAATATTCTGTAGTCTAATTTCTGCAGTTAGTGAATAGAGAAACTTCATTGCATTTATATTTACCTTTCAATTGGATTATAAATGCCTTGATGGAAATGAGTTACAAAGCTTACTTTGCATCCTCAAGAACATTATTTTCACTTTGAATAAATAAAGGATTGATAAATATTTGTCTTTTGAAATTGAAATAATCATTAATGGCTGAAGCATATATAAAATCTCATATATTCTCAAAATTATTTATGTATGCTTTAATCTATATGTGGATCTCCAGTACTGCAGAAAAATTGGAATTGCAATAAATGGAAAGGCATCTACACTTGTTAAAGACGAATTGCTAGGTAAGATATCTCATAAGGCTTTAGAAAGTAATCAAATAAAAAATAAGTCATGATAGAAAAAGCATGGATTTATCAGCTTGAATATTGTTTTAGGTAGTAAAACATAAAAAAAAAAAAATCTTTTAATATAACTTTATGTTTTCTGATCTTTTTTCTCCATTTCTTTTGTAGAACAAGTGCAGTAGAACTTAAATAAGGATTTTTTTTTTCTTTACGAAACAAATATAGAAATTCCTAAAGAATACTATTTTTAAATCAGTTCCTCAACTCTATGAAAGATCTTATTGTATTTCATTTTAGCAGTTTAGATGTTAGAATGTCAATCACTGAGGAAGTGAATTAAATTAACAAGATATCAACCATTGTGCTAGTACTTGCTACATTTTCTCATCAACCTAACAGAATCTTCCTAGCACCTGAATGGATGCTAATTCACAGGCATTTGATTCATTGAATAGCAAATATCTTTTATCTGTTCCTGTGTTTTTAACATACACAAATTTACCTGAGTTCTAGAGGTAAGGTTTAATAAAAATTACATTCAGAACACTGAGGCAGCAGCACAGTTTTAAGTTATCATGGTAGATATTATATGTGTATTTTCTCCTGTTAACAAGAAGTTGACTTTTTATTTTTTGGTTCAGTTTAAATTTTTGCAAAGAATACATTTTGGAAATACTAATTAAAATTTAATTAATTGCTTATTAAAAACAAATAAGCAAGTTAAAAAGTTGAGATGTGAAACCCTGTAAATATGAGGGAGGGTGTTTATTAATTTTCAAACATTGCTGCCAAATATTAGATATCTAAGAGTAACTAAATCAAATCAACCTTAAAATATTACAATTTTGCTTACAAACATCAACAGACATTCTTGCCAATCTATGGATGGGTGACTTTAAAAGGATGTTGATGTTTTTAAAAATAGCTTTTAGAAAAATAACAATGTGAAGACCCTTGAAGGCATTTTTTCACATGGCCTGTCAAACTATATACCCAAACCATAAGTGGATGTCTGAGTAATAATTCATCTACCTTTATATGATTTGTCAGGTTTTATTTTTCACAGTAAGAGTTGGCATTGGCAGTGTCTTTAGTTGAATTCTTGTAGTTATTTACTAAGCTCCCTGTTTAAAAAAAAAAAAAAAATTCGACTGAGTAAACTTAGAGATCTAGCTAGCTTTATTCAATGATTCATGAATCTGGCAGCATCCCTTCTAGTAAATAGAAGGATTCTCTAAAGAGTTATCCAAAATGAAAGGTTTTTACAGGCAGAAGGAAGGTGGGACAAGGAAGTTTTTAACCAAAGAAAAAAATTGTTTCAGGTCAGGTCATCCTCTTTTGGGGAGTGGGGGGAGGAGCTATATGAGTGTTATTATGCAGATTACCTTTTTAGTGATGATCAGGAAATTTCAGATTATCTGTTTGAAGGTCACATTTTTGGAAGAAATAATAAACTGATATTAAGTCGGTTTACTGTCTTGGAGGCAGATGATTACAGTTTTTGCTTTTATTTTTAACATACTTTATGTATATGTAAAGTGCTTTGGCAGAATATCAAAATATTAACAAATACTTATTAGGTAAACAAGTCACATGAATCTAGATAATCAGATAATTACATATAAATAAAAATATAGTTATTTCATGAGTTTATACAAATTTCCAAATGTGCACATTAATCAAGCTACCCAGAGAAGGGTTTGTAGAAAACAGTTATTAGTGTCAAAGTGCAGTTTCCAGTGAAAACTCAAAGTGAGATACTCTATTTTGGAAAAAAAATGTTATTAAAGACATGCAGAATAAATATTTTGCAACTTTTTTTTTTCATCCCATAAAATATTTATTAATAAGTAAAATGATTTTCCCCTGCCTTTGGTTATTAAGAGGTTTGATGGAGTATCTTGTTGACACCAATTGCAAACAATGGTTTTACATTATTCAGTCATGAGATAACAGGTAGAGATGCATATAAGCAATCAAACAGGTAGATAGATGATAGATGACAGATAACCACAGATACAGATATAAATATGTAAAAGACCATACCTTATGACCATTTAATTAAAATCTTGGTTTTGCTAGCATATGGAAATTTACTGGCACACATTTTGACTTATTTCTTATAAGTGAACAATACACAAAAAAAATTCACTTGAGATTCATAATTCACAACACTGGTAATGAATACAGTGCTTGATGAGGACTAAGAGAGAGGAAAACAAGAACTAACTTTGTGGGCAAGAAAAACAATATCTACTTTGAAAAGCTCTTCTCAACTTAACAGTCCCTCTTGCTTGAAAAATAAGACGTTTTGATATCTGAGAAGAAGTGATTGTTTTTGTGTTGAAATCATAAACTGTATCACCTGCTACTTCTCCAGGTTACTTTTTAATTTTGTCGTGTGGTATGGGTTGGCTTTCATTCTGTTTGGGGTTCAGATCTCCATGTCCACATGGTACTGAATGCAGGTAATTACTGTTGTGATAAATGTTATGACATCAGCCTTTCTGCTTAGATCTAATAAAACATTTTCTTATTTTCCCTATAAAAACTCACATGCTTTATAAAGATACTTAGTATCCTTTCTCAGCCATAATCCCAGTCTTGGGATGAAATTTAAACCACAAATATGATTTACTGTGCAAATCATAGGCTTTTTATACTTTCGTTATTTTGCAACTTTTAAAAGGTCTTTCAAAGTCATAATATTAAGATAAAAATATTTTAAAAATATGACTATGTTAATTTCCCATTATACCTGGTACTATGCTATACAAACAACAGTATGGAAAAATCAAACTTCCCTGGGTTTCTCCACATTCCTGCCAAAATACCTAGCTTCTTGGAATACCACACATACCATGAGAATCATGAGAATTAAGTCTATAGCCATTTGTCTAGTTAATTGATCTAATCTGAAAGCACTGGAACTTCCCTTATCTTTTTAAGAGGGTCAGATTGTTACAGTTATTCTTAAGGTTACTAAAGCTTCAATTACTAGGTCCCCATACTAAAACATAGGCTATTAGGGAATCCATAGCTTTATCTCCCTGTGTATTCACACATCAAAAGTAGAAACTCCAGAATTTGGGGATGTCAGGGGAGTGTGTAATTTCCTCAGTTCTGTCTCATCACAACAAAAATTTGAAGCAACGGGCATTAAAGCCCTCGGTGCTTCACAGCTCTTGGACAGTGTTACAGCTCCGTGTTACAGCTCAGTTTTATTTACAAAATAAAGGAAAATACATCCCTGAGGCATGAGGGCATGCTGACCCAAAAGACGTGAAGAGAAGAGAGAGAGAGAGCACGTGCACGGGAAAGAGATGCCTGGCCCTTTGGCTCCTCTTTTTATGTGTTTTTCCTCCCCCTGGGCCTGCCCTATGTAACTTGGGCTAGCCAGGAGTGCTGTTTGTTCTACCTGAGGTCCTCACTCTGGTCCTCAGACCTTCCTTTGTTCTATTTTTGTGGGCTTTTCCCTTCCTTGTCTTTTAGCCACCACCATTCTGGACTCCTTTTCCCTATCTTAACTACCTAACATTACTTCCTCAAGAGATGGGAGGCCCAATTCTTTGGGAATAGGGCTTTTGAGCTCTTTCTGGCTACTTCCTGCTGAACTGGGATGGCGAGGGTTATTGGGCCTCCCCCGCTTGCTAGTTAGTCTCAGGCCTCAGAATCCTTATAGTGGTGTCCATCTGGGGTGAGTGATATTTTCCGAGGTCGGCTGAAGTTTTATATATCCTTGTTGAGCTAGCACTGTGTGTTGTAGCTTGTTGACAGGTGTATTGAGTGCCCTCTTCTGTTTTCTTCCATGGCTTGACTCATGAGTAGTGAATCCAGGAGTCATGTCCTGGTACCTTGATTTCTATGAGAGTAGAAAGTATTACAGGGTAAGGGCCCTTCCATGTGGGCTGGAGTTCAGCCTTTGGGGACCCATCTTTCCAGACTTTAATTAGGACTTGAGTCCCTGGAGCATCTAGTGGTGACTCCTTAGAAGGTTTTGGGTCCTGGTTCACACTTCACAAGTGTATATATCCTGTTAGAATTTCCCAGTGGCCATGGTATAAGACCAGAGGGTCTGGGACTCTGGATCTAGGAAGAGGTCATTGACATAAACAAAAGGTCTCCAGTATAGCCTAAGAACTAAGACCAACCTGTTCCTGAGGGGGAATATGGGTGTGCTGCTGCTAAGTTGCTTCAGTCGGTTCTGACTCTTAGTGACCCCTGGACTGCAGCCTACCAGGCTCCTCCATCCATGGGATTTTCCACACAAGAGTACTGGAGTAGGGTGCCATTGCCATCTCTGCAATATGGGTATGAAGGAAAGCTATTGGTAAAGCCTCCTTCCATCCCAGGGAGGTCTCCTGGGTTATCTTTTTTATCGCTGATTTTAAGAATTGGTTGGCTCTTTCTACTTTTCCTGAAGACTGAGGCCTCTAGCCATAATGGAGATAATAAGTAATGCCCAATGCTTTAGAGACCCCTTGGGTGACCTTAGAAGTAAATGATGTCCCATTGTCACTTTGTAATGACCTGGGAAGACCAAATCTCATAATGATTTCATGGAGCAATTTTTTTTTTTTTTTCTTGCCACTTCCATAGCCTTCTCAGTCTAGGTGGGAAAGCCTTCAATCCATCCTGTGAGTGTATCTATCATGACTAATAGGTATTTATACCCTTGAGAAACTGGCATCTGGGTGAAGTCCATCTGCCAGTCCTCTCCTGGGTAGGTCCCACATTGTTGGCTGGGCTGGGCCAGCTGGGGTCTTCAAGCTCCTTGGGGGTTTTTTAACTGGCAAGTGAGACAAGAGGAGACCACTTGCCTTATAGTCATTTGGAGGCCTGTTCCTCTGAAGGACCTTTCTAGTAATCTTTGGAGAGCTCTTTCCCCAAAATGAGTGGTGGCATGTAAGGAGTTAACCAACTTCCCTTGGAGGTTCCCAGGCAGAAAAAGGAGTCCCTCCTTTTGGAACCACCCCATATGATCTTCTTGAAAGCCCTCACTCTTAGCTTTAAGAGTCTCACCTTCAGTATATGAAGGAGTTTCTGACAAATTTGTCTGTGGAACTAAGGTGGCAACCCCTTTTGGGTCATTGTTCTATAATGCTGGTCTTAGCTGCCTGATCAGCTAAGACTTCCCTGGTAGCTCAGACGGTAAAGCGTCTGTCTACAATGTGGGAGTTTAGTTCAGTCACTCAGTCGTGTCCGACTCTTTGCGACCCCATGAGTCACAGCACGCCAGGCCTCCCTGTCCCTCACCAACTCCCAGAGTTCACCCAGACTCACGTCCATCGAGTCAGTGATGCCATCCAGCCATCTCATCCTCTGTCATCCCCTTCTCCTCCTGCATCAGAGTCTTTTCCAATGAGTCAACTCTAGACCCGGATTCAATCCCTGAGTTGGGAATATCCCTTGGAGAAGGAAATGGCAATCCACTCCAGTACTATTGCCTGGAAAATCCCATGGACAGAGGAGCCTGGTAGGCTACAGTCCATGGGGTCGCAAAGAGTCGGACACGACTGAGCAACTTCACATTTATGTCAGCTGCCTGATCAGCTGATTGATTCCCTGATGCCAATTCCATGCTCCCTTTTTGGTGTCCTTTACAGTGGGAGACTGAAACCTCAGTGGGCAGATGGTTGGCCTCCAAGAGTCTAAGGATTTAATCACCATATTTGATTGGGGACCCTTGGGTGGTCAAATGGCTTCTTTCTTTTCAAATAGCCACATGTGCATGTAGCACTAGAAAGGCATATTTGGAGTCAGTGTAAATGGCTACTCTTTTTCCTTTTCCCAGCTCTAAAGCTCAAGTCAGGGCTATGAGCTCAGCTAATTGGGCTGAAGTACCTGGTGACAAATGTTTAGCCTCTATGGTCTCAAAATTGGAGACTACTGCATATCTGGCTCTTCTTTTTCCATCCAAGACAAAGCTGCTTCCATCAGTGTACCAGATTTCCTCAGGATTGATCAGAGGATCTTCTGACAATTCCTCTTGGGGTTTTGTCCAGTGGTCCAAGCTTTCTAGGCAAGAGTGAAAGGGGAGAGAGCCCTTGAGGTAGGCAGGAGGGTGGCTGGGTTGAGACCCTCACAAGGGGATATAGTGAGGCCTGGATTTTCCATCAGCACTACTTGATATATGAGGATTCTTTGATCAGACATCCATAAATGGCCTCTCCCATTTAGGAGTTGTTTCACTTGGTGGCTGGTAAAAATAGTTTGCCTTCAAAAGAGAGTTTTAAAGCATTTTTTATCAGGACTGCAATAGCTGCAAGGTTTCGAAGGCAGGGAGAGATTTCTTCCCAATAAGGGAGAAGGACGGTCGGGGACCACTAGAAACTGGTGGGAAAATATTTGTCCATTCCAGCCACAAAGTGCTCAGGTGAATCTTTTTGTAATTGTTTTTCCTGTAACACCCCAAATGGTATAGATTTGCGAGGAGAAGGTTCCAGAGTAGGAGGTCAGGACAGAGTAGGTAGCCCCCATGTCAAGCAAGAAATTCTCGGACCTACCTGCCACATCCAGTTGCACCCTTGGCTCCAGCCCGTGATGGTTACCTGTGACAGGCAGGCTGGCTGCAGCGGGCTGCTCCAGTCCTGCTAAACCATCGTGAGGAAAGGCTTGGCGCTTGACCTTGAGGCTCTTGGATCCTGAGGGCAGAATGCCGCCCAATGTCCAGTTGATGGCATTTAGAGCAATCCGTTTTAGGAGACTTGTCACGGTTTGGATACTCTTTGGCCCAATGCCCTGCCTGTCTACAAATTAGGCATTTGCCTTGTCCTTCAAGGACTCAGGGTTTGCCATAGGGCTTCCCTGGAGGGCGGCCAGCATCTGGGCATGCCTTGTCTCTTTCCTTTTCTCCCTCTCCTGGGCCTTGGCCTCCTCCTCCTGTTCTCTGTTATGAAAGGTATTGGTGTCTGTCTGGACCATCTATCTCATCTAAAGAGGCAGCAGAGTCCTGTTGCTGTAACTGTTGTAACTTTATTCTGATATTTGTTGCACATTGGGACAGGAATTTGTCCTTTAAAATCACCTGTCCCTCGTAAGAGTCTAAGTCCAGATCGATAAACTTTTGGAGGGCCTCTCTTAGCTTTTTGAGAAAGGCAATGGGGTTCTCATTGGGCTCCTGAGTTGTTGCTGAGACTGGGCACAGTCCTACAAGTAATAGGCTTTCTTCTATTTCCATGGGTGGACTTCCTTAGGGGTGAGTCTTTCTGAAGCTTATCCTACCAGCACTATTGCAACCTGAGAGCCAGGTATACCCGGGTCAAGGTGCAGATCCCCTGGCAGGCTGAAGTGTGACAGCCTCCTGGAGATCAAATCCCTGGGCAGGTTGAGGCAGGTCAGCCTCCTGAGAATTTGGTCCCTGGGCTTGTCAAGCCGTGACGACCTCCTGGGACCCCTGGACTGGTGGATCCCCAAGCAGGTTGAGGCATAACAAACTTTCAAGGACCAGATCCCTAGGCAGGTTAAGGCAGGTTGACCTCCTGGGACCCCCAGATTGGAGTTGGGCATCCCCAAGGTCTCCAGCATGACCGGTGTTGGGTAGGACTAAGGGGTTTTAATTTTAACTCATTGACTGTTTGTTTACTGCAGATGGGAATAGATATCATGATGTAAAGCAATCCAAAACTGTTCCCTGAGACTGGGAACCTGGTGAAGTGGTCATAAGCCTTATCCTCTTACTGCTTTAAGGGATTGTGAATCACTGATTTCCTCCCCTCCTCCTCCATAAGAGCAGCTTAGGATGTTTCCAATGGTAAACAGTTCATTGTCATAGACCCACTTTAGGTAATAACAGAAGTAATGACAAAGGAGTGGGTTATGTGGCCCTGTTAGGGGCATTATGCTAAGTCACTTCAGTCGTGTCCAACTCTGTGCGACCCCATAAATGGCAGCCCACCAGGCTCCCCGTCCCTGGGATTCTCCAGACAAGAACACTGGAGTGGGTTGCCATTTCCTTCTCCAGTGCATGAAAGTGAAAAGTGAAAGTGAAGTCGCTCAGTCATTTCCAACTCCTAGCAACCCCATGGACTGCAGCCTTCCAGGCTCCTCCGTCTATGGGATTTTCCAGGCAAGAGTACTGGGGTAAGGTGCCATTGCCTTCTCCGGTTAGGGGTATCAAGAGTATTTTAATAATAGGTGGACTGAAGCAATGTTGCTTACAAGGGGGCAGGGTCCTGGTTGTAGGAGTTAGTAATTGGCTTAAGAACAAATTGGTAAGAGGCAACAGACCCGATGTTCTATAAAAGTGGAGTGAAGATTTGATCCTAGGGTATGTTTGTAACCTTAGGAGAACGGTGGTAAGGGTTTGGCCCCAAAAGGCCTGCAGTGCCAACTCCCAAAGTGGCAAACATTATCCCTAGAAGCCCAATTGCCTTTGAAGAGAGGACAACAGATGGACTTCTAGCAGGCACTGTGTGCCTCTTAACTGCCCTAGCTTGCTCACTGAGAGATGATGATATTGCATATGTTGTAGGAAACATGGAAGATGAAGACCTGAATATCTAAAGGGATTGGATATTATATAGTATTTCCCTCCCAAGGGCTAGCTATTTTCTGGTTGTTCCTACATTAGATTGTAGAGGCAACACTGTGGGCCTGGACAGGGCTCAGGAAAAGATGAAGCAGGGAAGGGGGAAGGGCACAACTTTTGAAAGAATGACATAGCACAAGGGCATAACATAAACAGATTAAATCATTTGGGTCCAAGATGACAAATCAAATTCAAGTAAACCTTAATCCCCAATCTGTAAGCTAAATGACACACTCAGAGGTGGCAGGACAGCTCCAAGATACTGTCAAAAGGTGGAGGAGTGGGTGGTTCCCCAATGGTTGTGATAATCCTCCCACTCATTAGCATATGAATTCATCTAGCTTGAAAACCTAGCCAGACTATACTCCATGGCCTAAGCCCTTGCCCTCTGCAATGGCCCACACCCTGCAGAGTGTGCTTCTCTCTGAATCCTAACAAATCCACCTCTTACCTATCGCTGTGTCTCTCACTGAATTTTTGCAATAAGACATCAGAGCCTGAGCTTCATTAGGTCGTGAAGCACGGCATCATGGGCTTTGGCCAGGCTCAAGTCCCGGAACAGAGGAATTGAAGGACAGGAGTGTCACACGAGTGTATGTTCCTCGGTTCTTTGTCTTGTCACAACAAAGATTTGGAGCGATGGACATTAAAGCCCTCGGCGCGTCACAGCTCTCGGGTCTTGGACAAATCGTGTTATAGCTCTTAGGCAAATCAGTGTTACAGCTCTATTTTATTTAGAAGATAGCAGGAGAGAGAGAGAGAGTGAGAGAGAGAAAGAGAAAGAGCGCACACACGCTGAAGAGAGAGTCCATGAGAAAGTGCTTTGTCTCCTCCTTTTATATGTTTTTCCTCCACCTGGGCCTGCCCTATGCAAATTGGGCTTAGCCAGGAGTGCTGTTTGTTCTGCCTAAAGTCTTCACTCTGGTCCTCGGACCTTCCTTTGACCTTCCTTATCTTTTGAAAGTAAAGTGAAAGTGGTGTCTTTTAGCCCCCGCCATTTTGGACTCTATTTCCCTATTCTACCTACCTAACAGGAGGAAAAAGTGGGAAAAATGTGCCAAGGAATCCCCTTCATAGCCTCCTGGAAAATCTGCTAAATACCTAACTTGTGCTCACAGTTTTCATTGGCCTGATCCTTGACACAAAGAAGATTAAGGACAGAAGAACCCCCACCAGCTTGGGTAATAGCTACTGGGGCTCAGCAGATAGTGCCTTTGGGACATACCGAGGAGTAGCTTCTCCAGAGTCCCTCAGTTGCACCCATTGCCGCTTGCCTGTTCATGGGGGGTTCAAGGAAACAAGAAATGGAAGATTGTAAAGGGGTTAAGATTTTGTTAGGATATATCCCTCCAGCCATTAAAGTGAGGACCTCCTACCTTAACCAGAGGTCTTCTGGAATCCGAGACTGAGTCACGTGCGCTTTCTGCTGAATTTGTTTTTTGCTGTCCTGGTTTCCAGCATGCTGGGCTTCTTGTCACTTCCCCCGGGCTGAGTTTTCTTTGCATCCATTTCCACCGAGGGAGCGTAAGCTGAGTTGGCCTCCTTGTGGGGCTGTGCAGAGGTTGTTTCAGCCTGGTAAATCTGAGTCACAGCACCATAGATGCCAGGGGAGTGTGTAATTTCCTTGGTTCTGTCTCATCACAACAAAAATTTGAAGCAACGGACATTAAAGCCCTCAGTGTGTCACAGCTCTCGGACAGTGTTACAGCTCTATGTTACAGTTCAGTTTTATTTAGAAAACAAATGAAAATACATCCTTGAGGCATGAGGGCATGCTGACCCAAAAGACGTGAAGAGAAGAGAAGAGAGAGAGAAAGAGAGAGCGTGCACGTGCATGGGAGAGGGACCCCCTGGCCCTTTGGCTCCTCTTTTTATGTGTTTTTTTCCTTCCCCTGGGCCTGCCCTATGTAGTTTGGGCTAGCCAGGAGTGCTATTTGTTCTACCTGAGGTCCTCACTCTGGTCCTCGGACCCTCCTTTGTTCTATTTTCATGGGCTTTTCCCTTCCTTGTCTTTTAGCCACCACCATTCTGGACTCCTTTTTCCTATTCTAACTACCTAACAGAGACAACTATGGGCCCATCAAGCTGCTAAAGAGATTTTACATTTTTTAAGTTTTAAAAAAATTTTTATTTATTTTTGACTGAGCTGAGTCTTTTTTGCTGCGAGAGAACTTTCTCTAGTCTTGGTGAGCTGGGGCTTCTCACTTCCATGGCTTCTCGTTGCAGAGCATGGGCTCTGTGGTGCATGGGCTTCAGTAGTTGTAGCTCACAAGCTTAGTTATTCTGAGTTATGTGGGATCTTCCTGGACCAGGGATCGAATCCGTGTCTCTTGCATTGGCAGGCAGACTCCCAAGCACTGGAATACCAGGAAAGTCTGAGAGATTATATTTTAATTACAAAATTTTGGTGTAAGTAGCAGACCCTTTCTTTAAGTGGGAGGACAGCTGCCTTCCTCTGTTTACAGGCAAAGATGAAATTTTCTTTTTCTTTATTTCTTGTCTATGGTGAGTTTGGCTACTCACTAGGACAACTGACTTGAATCTCATCATTTTTTCCTAGGGATAAAGCCTGGGACAAAGGGTAGCCAAGACACATTATTAAAAAATATGTCTGAGAATACTTGTGTACATTTTCAAGACATAGTGAATAAAGATGAATAATAGGACTCAACAACCAAATTATCAATTTTTTTTGAATATGTGAGTTAAAGAATATGAAATACGAGTAAAGTGACTGCTAAGAGTTTAGTTTCCACTCAAAGGTTATCAGAGAATCAAGATCTGAAGAATTAAATTTGTAGAATATTTGTCTGGTTAAACAGTAAAAAGAGAATTGGTGTTCTTATCTGAAAGAAAATTAAGTCAAAGCAATTTACATGCAAACTGTTGCCAAAAAACGAAAGAATCCTGTTCATTTAGGAGAGCTTAAAAAGAGTTGCTCATTGAGAAGAAAGTCCAAGACAAAATGTACATCAATAGCAATATGAAACATTGATTAATGGTATGAATTGCTAAATTGTGAAGTCTGTAGGACTGAAGTAAAATTAAACTTTTTTTAAAGGGACAGCCCTTTCATGAGAAAACACTTTGTTAATTAAAATCACTGGTATTTTGGGAAAATAAGTACCAGTCTACCTCAATCTGATCTCTAGTATTGGCAAGACAAGTAGTATTTGCATAAACACTAATAGAATTGACATAGGACAATGATAGTCTTGTGAAAGTCCTTTCAGATGTGAAAAGAACAGTAAGATGGAGGAAAGGGGCAACTCTTCCCTCCACTAAAAAAAAAAAAAAAAAAGCTAAAAACTATCACTTCACAAGATATAGGAGAGAACAGTGCCATGCTGTTAGCCTATAATGAAAGAAAGATATATGAAGCCAACTTTCAGAACCAGTGGTTATATTTATGTTATTTAAGTGCATTTGGGTCCACCTGCCCGCTAGGGAGTGAAGACAATTTACTGACACTGGGTTGTGATGAAGGAACATAAAGCAAGGAGTAAGGGTAGCTTGTGCCCAGCAAACTTTGTGGTGGTTTTCAGGGAAGAGTTTTAAAAGGCACGGTTTGAGATAAGTGCTGACGGGTTGGTGGTGAAGTAGCAGGGTGATGTCCTAGGACTCTGGTGTTCAGACAGGGGCCTTGATTCCCAAAGACATACTCGAAAGTATGTTGTTCTGTATATCTCTTAAGGAGGAACTTGGTTTGCTTTATTGCTCTACTGTTGTTTGCTTTTCCTTTGTTATTGCCTTCATTCTATACCTTAATTAGTAACTGCCTGTGCCTGTTCTTTAAAGCTCTGGAAAGACCTAGGAAAACAAAGATTCTTTTCCCTACAAACAAGAAATGAGCAACAGAGGGGTTTTTAGGAGGGTCTCACAGGGTCCTCTATGCTTCATTTACACTAAGTACACTTGTAAGGAAAGTTTCATATATTTTCTTCTTCCTGACAGGTCTTGAAGAGTATAATTTCAGGTCCAAGTATCTGAAGTAAATGTGCATCCTTAAAGCAAGTTATTTAGCTCTTAATTTTAATAAAAGTTCTGATTTATTTTTAATAAATGACTGATTGGAGTCATGATCCTACATTGTATAGTCACATTTCAAATCCTTAACTTCCAGGTTACAGCATATTGGAAGCTAAATTATGTCTATTTTCGCCAGGCTGAGTTCTATATTTTAGGTTCCTATTTTTTGTACCCAAATAAAAAAATTGTAACACATTTAAATAATATTAATTGATATATAGTGTATCACTTTTTGGCTGGAATGACAAATACTTATTGAGGATGATTGTAGATTTAGATTTCATTGGTAGCAACCTTACTTTCTCTCATCTTTGACCTCAACTTTGAGATATTTGCCTTGTTCATCTCCTTGCAGTAGTTTAAAACTGCTTCAAGAATTTTTGCAAAATTTGTTTGTGTTATTCTACCCATTTATGCCATTTAAAACATTCTGATGGAATGTTTTCAAATAACTTTTGTAACATCTTTTTCAGTTTTTCATTAAAAATGTGTAAATCTAAAAAAAAAATGTGTAAATCTTGTGTTTGATCTAGATTTAAATTCACTATTTTAGTAAATGACTCTAAGCCCCTGGTATTTGGTTCCCTGCATAAAACGCAATAAACAAAAGTAATGTCTGATTCAGCTAATGCCTGGCAAGTAGTTTTCTTTATGAAACCAATTATCACTGATAACTTTGCACAGTCAGAGCACTGAGATTTCTACTAGTCTGTTTATGTGGAATGCTTACTGGAGGAAATAAAATTTTGGAATTAGGCACTAAATACCTCTGTTATTCATAGATTCATGAGACTTTTACTAAATATTTAGGACTGGAGGATGGACCCTATTTATTTTTGTACTAGATACTCATTTCTAACACATATGATAAAATCTAAGGAAAGTGATTCAGTAAGTCTAATCAATTTGAGATGGTTGAAGAGTAAGAATTCCATATGCATAGCAGCTGGAAATTATTTTTGCTATTTACTTTTCATAGAATATAATAATGTTGGCAAATGAATAAGGCAATTCCTAGCTGAATTATAAAATTATTTGCAGAAATTTCAAAGATATTGATCTCTCTAGTTTATAAGTAATTCATGGGACACAATATTAAACAATAGATAAAATATCCAGTAAACATGCTTCAAGACATCACTCACAGCATAATTAAAAACAAACTCACTTTTTTTATTACAACAGCTTTAATTTCCATTCACCGTAACTGTGCATGATAAATCTATTGGGAAATTACTTACAGACAAGCATAAGGCTAAAAAAGATTTTTATATTAAGTTTATAATTTTTTTGTAACTTTTAAAATGATCAATAACTTACTAATTTAGTTTTCTTTAACTGCTTATAATTTTAACTGAGATGGTTGGAGAGAAAAATAAAGAATAAATTATCTACAAAAATAAGAATAGCTCTTCTTAACCAGAATGCTAATCATACCAAGAAATGTTAGAAATATATAAGCAAAACCCTGGAGAAGGAAATGGCACTCCAGCACTGTTGCCTGGAAAATCCCATGGATGGAGGAGCCTGATAGGCTACAGTCCATAGGGTCGCAAAGAGTTGGACACGACTGAGCGACTTCACTCACTCCTCTTAAACAAAATTAGTATCCCTGTCTGTGTGTGCATGTGCTTGTGCTTAGTTGCTCAGTCATATCCAACTCTCTGTGACCCATGGGCTGTATCCCATCAGTGTCCTCTATCCATGGGGATTCTCCAGGCAAGAATACTGGAGTGGGCTGCCATGCCCTCCTCCAGGGGATCTTCCCAACCCAGGGATTGAACCCAGGTCTCCCGCATTACAGGTGGATTCTTTACCACCTGAGCCACCAGGGAAGCCCAAGAATACTGGTGTGGATAGCCTATCCCTTCTCCAGGGGATTTTCCTGACCCAGAAATGGAACTGGGGTCTCCTGCATTACAGGCAGATTCTTTACCATCTGAGCTGCCAGGGAAACCCCTGTGAAGGTGTATTCCATTATTTAAGCATTCCCTAGGACTGACTGCTTCTTCACTTTGATTTAGACACATTCTGTTCATATATAGTCCACCCTCATTTAACCCTTATTGGTTGTGTTTTGATGTTTAGCCACCCTATATTGCCATTTAGAATCCTGAGTACTGCTGCTTTCCACTTGCACTTACTGTGAGTGGTAATCACTTCCTCATAATTAAATGTTATGAGATAGTTTGATATATTACCCAAACTGTTGCACTCTTTTGACTGTTAAGGCAAATCAGGACATATGAACACCCTTCTATTAGAGAACAAAATTTTATTTTTATCTTTATTTCTAGAAATTACATAAACACATAAAATATGTACTTACATAATTCTAAATTAACATTTTCCATGATTAAAAATATTTTTGCTATTTTTACATGGGAAATGTGTAGGAAAATAAAAATATTTTGTATGAAATATGTATGAAAATATTTTAATAAAAATTATAGCTAACTTTTATTTAAAAGAAATGAGCATTTTGGCATGTCATTTGCAAAAGGTCTACAGCAGTCCATTAATATATAAAGTTTTATATACTGATTAAAATTATGTATAATATGATTAAGATATTTTGCTTTCATGAGGCTTTCAGAGAATTTTGAGCATTGTGAGAAGATTTGAGAAGAGGAGTTTAAAAATATGAAGTTGGCAAAGGGAATGAATATTTAAAATGATAATATAAGAAGAAATTAATAGAATCCACTTGGTTAAAATTAAGGATATCAGAATATGATAGGACATGTCCCAATTAGCTGTTAAAAGGAGAACAGCATTGTAAGGATAGAGCATGGATCTCAACCCATTATATCAATTGAGTCAGATCATAGCTATTTGATATATGCACTCAAAGGGACTTTTATTTAGCAAATATTAAAAATAAGAAGACTAAGAGAAAAGGACTGTGACTTAAGCAGCTTGCTCTCCTCTAGAGCAAAAATGTGATTTTTAACCAGATTACAAAGACAGACATGGCAATGAGAGAGATAGAAATAAGGGATAAATCGTTAACACCAGTGCTTCATGTCAGGTCCTAGTTATAAAACTAAGTGGATGCTCACAGATCAGAGCTATGACTCTGACCAGTGTTACATTAAATATGGGATTAATACTGGAGATAAAAAAGAATAGGTATTTTAAAATATTTTCTATGTGGAAGACGTAGTTATTTATCTATACCGTATTGTTGTTTCCACTTTCATTTTTAATTAATATAGACAAATATGTATATGTGGTATATACTATTATATATATTATAAATTATAATATATAGCATATATATGTACACATATATACATACACACACATATATACACATAGTATGAAGAAGGGAGAAAATTCTGGTAAAGAGAAAACAGTATTGGGAAGAAGACTGTAGAATCTTAGAAGAGGTATTTGGATTAATGTACAAATGAAGGATGACCCAATAATTTTGTACCAATGATTGAAAAATAGTTTGTATACCAGTCCAGGAAACAGATTACTTGAAGTTTTCAAAGGATAAACAGTATAATGGGAGTAGGGTGGGGTTGGTAACACAATTGTTAAGAAGGGTCAAAGAGCAAAAGGTGCCTATGAAATTGCTCCCGATGATGAATAACTAAAGGAAGTCACCATCACCCCTCAGTGAAAGAACAAGCAGGGGAAGGTGATGGACTCTAGTCCCCACAATTTGACACCAACCACTGGCCTGGCTGAGTGCAGCTGCTCCTAAGCAGTAACTTTAGACTCTAAACTCAGTGTAGCTTCTGAAGACACTAATGTGCTGAGGTCGTTACTATTGCTGCAGCCAGGAATAAGACCAGGAGCCAGCCCACAGCACCACTCCCACTGCTGGTTGTGTCTTTGAAAGTAGACTGAAACTATTAACATTTATATGAAATTCAGTATCAGACAAACCTGGCTCATGAAGGTAAAAGAGTAGTGATTGTCTGTAGTAACGACTGGTAGGGTTCACAGTGGATTTCAGTATTCTTCAATATATATTTATCTGAATTGTGATGACACTGTATTTTACATTGTAAAAATGTATTATGCAATATGTTTAAGGTTTGTGTTCTTTATATATGCATATTACACATTGTATTTTAATTAAAAAATCAGTAGCAGGATTTCCAATTAAAGGTAGGGTATTGGACAGTGTTCTAAACTGTTTTACTCCTAAAAGCTCTTTCGCTATGAAAACAAATGCAGAGCATTTTGTTAATATGGCAAATCTAAATATGAGGAATATTGATTTGAGGCAGGAATTTGAATGAGATATTTTTTATGAATTTATCAGAAATTTGAAATCAGTAGTATGTAAAACACTACCACTGAATTGAAAATTCCATTTGGTGAATCAAGAAAATATTTACTAATGGGCCAGAGTTTAACTGGAAGCACTTCTTTTAAAAATATTTGTTTATTTTTATTTTTGGCTGTTCTGGGTCTTCATTGCTGTGCACAGGCTTTCTCTAGTTGCAGTGAGGTGCATGACCTTCTCGTTGTGGTGGCTTCTCTCGGAACACGGGCTTTGGCGTGCAGGCTCAGTAGTGGGCAGCGGGCTTAGTTGCCCCGCGGCATGTGGGATCCTCCTGTACCAGGGATAGAGTCTGATGTCTCCTCATTGCAGGCAAACTCTTAACAACGGGACTACCAGGGAAGCCCTGGAAACACTTCTAAAATGTTTTGTAGTGACACATAAAGCAATAGTTAATGACATCTTAGATTCCATGAAAAATGAGTGGCTTCATGTAAAAATTTGCAAAGTTCAGTGATGTTATAATAGCTCTATGGTATTGGTTTGTTTTGTTGCTTTTATAGCTTTAGACTGTTCTTTCTCTTCATGTATGTTGTTGTTCAGTTGCCAAGTTGTGCCCAACTCTTTGTGACCCCATGGACTGCAGCATGCTGGATCTCCCTGTCCTTCACTATCTCTTGGAGTTCACCCAAGTTCATATCCTCTTCACGTATGAGATAACTTAAAACAGACTATGCGTTCTTTACAATAGTAACAGAGACAAAGGACACATATTTCTCTTAAGGACACTAGTTGCATGCTGCTTTGACTTCTTCTGTTCATATACTATTGTCCAGAAGTTAGTTGCATTGTTTTGAGATATTTTCAGCAAAGTACAAGGAGGCTGATAAATATGAGTTTTGGTTTGCTAAGTGTCTGCAAAATAATAGGGATATGTATTAAGAAGATAGACTAGAAAGGAAATGAAAAGTGTCTGTCCTTTAACTCCAAAGTTCAGTATGCATTCCAAAAGACAGAATATCCCTAATTCCTGCCTGATTACTTCTTTTTTTTGGGGGGCTTCTTATCTATGATCTTTATTTAGTGACTGTGCTTTTGGCAGGGACTGTTTGCAGTCCTATACTCCATGAACTAATTGCTTGAAAGAATTCAGAATATATAGTTTATAATTTTTCTGTCTTATGTACCCTGCTGGAATTTTTCCAGTGGTTCACTGATATAGTACCCTTTAGAGTGAAAGTGAAGTCACTCAGTCGTGTCCGACTCTTTGCGACCATGTGGACTGTAGCCCAACAGGCTCCTCCGTCCATGGGATTCTCCAGGCAAGAATACTGGAGTGGGTTGCTATTTCCTTCTCCAGGGGATCTTCCCGACCCAGGGATCGAACCCAGGTCTCCCGCATTATAGGCAGACGCTTTAACCTCTGAGCCACCAGGGAAGCCCAGTACCCTTTAAAGGTGACATACTATTCTTTTCATAGTTTTAAATCTACCTTCGGATGTGTATAATTCAGTTACTAATTGGTAGAAATGAATCAAAAAGGATTTATCAGCTACTTACATACATCAACTTATGAGATATTGAAAGATACATCAGCAATGACACATTCTATTTTATATTTATTTAAGTTAGTTTTGAGCCCAAGTAATTGCTTTGAATATATAAATGACTCATTTAGAAGTAAGCCAATAAAAATAATTTCATCGAATACAAAATGAAAATATAATGTGTATCAGAATAAGAAGCAACATATATGACAATTGAAGAGTAATGATATGTAAATATAGATAAACTTCCTACTAGTCAAATGAGTACAAATTCTGTTATGTTTAAATTAACTGATGATAAAAGCTTCTAATTAATTCTTTTTGATAGCTAGATTATCCCTGGATACCTGCTTTCCTACCGCATCTTATTTTTAGATACTGAATTTTAAAAATTACAGATCATGAATGTAGTTTTAATTGATTATGGTTAGCATTTGTTTTCAAAATTCCTGAAGTTAAAAAAATTCATTATTCTATTATACATTAGCCAGATTTATTGTGATTATGTAGGATTTTTTTTGGACGGGGGGTTGGGCTAATGATGTGTTTTTCTGCTGAGAAAGTTTTGAATAAACTTATATTGTTTTACATTTTAGAAGCAGTAATAATTGTGGGATTTCCTTAATGGCTTTCTTGCCTTCAGTTCTGAAATATTTATCAATCTCAAATATATTATAGTTTATGCTGAATCAGATCAGATCAGATCAGTCGCTCAGTTGTGTCTGACTCTTTGCGACCCCAAGAATCGCAGCATGCCAGGCCTCCCTGTCCATCACCAACTCCCGGAGTTCACTCAGACTCACGTCCATCGAGTCAGTGATGCCATCCAACTATCTCATCCTCTGTTGTCCCCTTCTCCTCTTGCCCCCAATCCCTCCCAGCATCAGAGTCTTTTCCAATGAGTCAGCTCTTCGCATGAGGTGGCCAAAGAACTGGAGTTTCAGCTTTAGCATCATTCCTTCCAAAGAACACCCAGGACTGACCTCCTTCAGAACTTCACAGTCCAACTCTCACATCCATACATGACCACAGGAAAAACCATAACCTTGACTAGAC
The DNA here is from genome assembly GCF_027580195.1 of Bos mutus. Taxonomy (NCBI): domain Eukaryota; kingdom Metazoa; phylum Chordata; class Mammalia; order Artiodactyla; family Bovidae; genus Bos; species Bos mutus. Next base: position 46,372,466 of record NC_091633.1, on the reverse strand, counting down.
GAAACTTTGTTGGCAAAGTAATGTCTCTGCTTTTGAATATGTTCTCTAGGTTGGTCATAACTTTCCTTCCAAGGAGTAAGTGTCTTTTAATTTCATGGCTGCAGTCACCATCTGTAGTGATTTTGGAGCCCAGAAAAATAAAGTCTGACACTGTTTCCACTGTTTCCCCATCTATATCTCATGAAGTGATGGGACCGGATGCCATGATCTTCGTTTTCTGAATGTTGAGCTTTAAGCCAACTTTTTCCTCTCCACTTTCACTTTCATCAAGAGGCTTTTTAGTTCCTCTTCACTTTCTGCCCTAAGGGTGGTGTCATCTGCATATCTGAGGTTATTGATATTTCTCCCAGCAATCTTGATTCCAGCTTGTGTTTCTTCCAGTCCAGCGTTTCTCATGATGTACTCTGCATATAAGTTAAATAAACAGGGTGACAATATACAGCCTTGATGTACTCCTTTTCCTATTTGGAACCAGTCTGTTGTTCCATGTCAGTTCTAACAGAAAGAGTGAGGATATAATACACTTGAAAAATTAACTTTGTAAATATATATAAAACAGATACATGCTCAGTCATATCCAACTCTTTGTGGCCCCATGGACTATAGCCCAACAGGCTCCTTTGCCCATAGAATTTTCCAGGCAAGAATATTGGAGTGGGTTGCCATTTCCTACTCCACAGGATCTTCCTGACCCAGGGATAGAACCTGTGACTCTTGCATCTCCTGAATTGGCAGGCAGATTCTTTACCACTAGCGCTACCTGGGAAGCCCCCAATATATACAAAATCATCTATAAGAAAGTTGAAATTGATCCCTAGCTATTCCAAATCCTGAAAGATGGTGCTGTGAAAGTGCTGCACTCAATATGCCAGCAAATTTGGAAAAGTCAGCAGTGGCCACAGGACTGGAAAAGGTCAGTTTTCATTCCAATCCCAAAGAAAGGCAATGCCAAAGAATGCTCAAACTACCACACAATTGCACTCATCTCATTGCACAATTGCACTCATAGCAATTACTCATTGCTAGTAAAGTAATGCTCAAAATTCTCCAAGCCAGGCTTCAACAATATGTGAACCATGAACTTCCTGATGTTCAAGCTGGTTTTAGAAAAGGCAGAGGAACCAGAGATCAAATTGCCAACATCCACTAGATCATGGACAAAGCAAGAGAGTTCCAGAAAGGGCATCTATTTCTGCTTTATTGACTATGTCAAAGCCTTTGACTGTATGGATCACAATAAACTGTGGACAATTCTGAAAGAGATGGCAATACCAGACCACCTGATCTGCCTCTTGAGAAATCTGTATGCAGGTCAGGAAGCAACAGTTAGAGCTGGACATGGAACAACAGACTGGTTCCAAATAGGAAAAGGAGTACATCAAGGCTGTATATTGTCACCCTGTTTATTTAACTTATATGCAGAGTACATCATGAGAAATGCTGGGCTGGAAGAAACACAAGCTGGAATCAAGATTGCTGGGAGAAATATCAATAACCTCAGATATGCAGATGACACCACCCTTACGGCAGAAATTAAAGAGGACCTAAAAAGCCTCTTGATGAAAGTGAAAGTGGAGAGTGAAAAAGTTGGCTTAAAGCTCAACATTCAGAAAACGAAGATCATGGCATCCGGTCCCATCACTTCATGAGATATAGATGGGGAAACAGTGGAAACAGTGTCAGACTTTATTTTTCTGGGGTCCAAAATCACTGCAGATGGTGACTGCAGCCATGAAATTAAAAGACACTTACTCCTTGGAAGGAAAGTTATGACCAACCTAGATAGCATATTCAAAAGCAGAGACATTACTTTGCCAACAAAGGTTTGTCTAGTCAAGGCTATGGTTTTTCCTGTGGTCATGTATGGATGTGAGAGTTGGACTGTGAAGAAGGCTGAATGCTGAAAAATTGATGCTTTTGAAGTGTGGTGTTGGAGAAGACTCTTGAGAGTCCCTTGGACTGCAAGGAGATCCAACCAGTCCATTCTGAAGGAGATCAGCCCTGGGATTTCTTTGGAAGGAATGATGCTAAAGCTGAAACTCCAGTTCTTTGGCCACCTCATGCGAAGAGTTGACTCATTGGAAAAGACTCTGATGCTGGGAGGAATTGGGAGCAAGAGGAAAAGGGGACGACAGAGGATGAGATGGCTGGATGGCATCACTGACTCGATGGACGTGAGTCTGAGTGAACTCCGGGAGTTGGTGATGGACAGGGAGGCCTGGCATGCTGCGATTCTTGGGGTCGAAAAGAGTCGGACACAACTGAGCGACTGATCTGATCTGATCTGATGATAATTCATCATTCATAAAACAAGCTTCCCTGTTGGCTCAGAGGTTAAAGCATCTGCCTGCAATGCGGGAGACCTGGGTTCAGTCCCTGGGTAGGGAAGATCCCCTGGAGAAGGAAATGGCAACCCACTCCAGTATTCTTGCCTGGAGAACCCTATGAACTGAGGAGACTGGTGGGCTACAGTCCACAGGGTCGCAAAGAGTCAGACACGACTGAGCAACTTAACTTCACTTTCACGTGATAATTCATAAAAAATAGAAAAAAATGGAGGACTATTGGAAGATTGTATTAGCAGAATATAGTGATACATTTAACAGAAACAAGAAGATGGAAAATGCAAAGATGAATCTAAAGTTGCTTGTATTGAACAAAGTGGGAGTGTTAGTCACTCAGTCATATCTGACTCTCTGTGACCCCATGGACTGTGTGTATCCTGCCAGGTTCCTCTGTCCGTGGGATTCTCCAGGAAAGAATACTGGAGTGGATTGCCATTTTCTTCCCCAGGGGAACTTCCTGACCGAAGATCGAACCTGGTCTCCTGCATTGCAGGCAGATTCTTTACTGTCTGAACCAGGAGAGAAGTCTGTATTGAACAAGAATGTGTACTATTTAAAAGTTTTTAATAAGTTTATATATATTTAATATGTGAAACATGTCTCATATGTATACACACATGTTCATAGACATGTACACATTCAGTGAAAGATTACTATAGTCAGGCTAAAACTATTTTTTTTGTTGTTGTGAGAGAACCTGAAAATCTACTATTAGAAAATTTTCAGAATTCAGTACAGTATTTTTACCTAGAGTCGTTGTGCTTTACATTAAGTCTCTAAACTAACTCATCCCATGTAACTGGAACTGTGTACCCTTTGACCAAAATCTAAGTTTCCCTCACTTCCCCATTCCTGATAACAAAGATCCTACTTCCATACTCAAATTCTTAAGATTCCACTTGTAAGTGAAATCATACAGTTTTTTTTTTTTTTTTCCTGTGTCTGTTTAATTTCACCAAGAATAATGTACTCTAGGCTTATCCATGTTGTAAGCAAATGGCAGGATATTTTTTTTAGGGCTTTCCTGGTTGTGCTGGTGATAAAGAACCCACTTCCCAGTGCAGGAAACATAAGACGTGTGAGTTCAATCCCTGTGTTGGGAAGATCCTCTCAAGGAGGGCATGAGAGTCCACTTTAGTATTTTTTTCTGGAGGTTTGTAAGCAAATGGCAGGATATTTTCTTAGGCTAAATATTATTTCAAAGTATATGTACACCACAGTTTCTTTACCACTCATCTGTCAACAGACACTTGAGTTGTCTCCTAATCTTGGTTATTGTGAATAGTGCTGCAGTGAACATGGAGATAACGATATCTCCTCAGGGTATTCATTTAATTTCCTTTGGGTATATACTCAGAAAAGGGGTTGCTGGCTTATATGGTAGCTCTATTTTAACTTCTTGAGGAACCTCCATATTATTTTCCATAATGGCTATAACATTTATATTCCTAAGTGACTGGGATTAACTTTTCTCCCTGTCTTTGCCTCAGTTCAGTTCAGTCGCTTAGTCGTGTCTGACGCTTTGAGACCCATGGACTGAAGCAAGCCAGACTTCCTGTCCATCACCAACTCCCGGAGTCTACTCAAACTCTTGTCCTTTGTGTCCGTGATGCCATCCAACCATCTCATCCTCTATTGTCCCCTCTCCTCCCGCCTTCAATCTTTCCCAGCATCAGGGTCTTTTCCAATGAGTCAGTTCTTCACATCAGGTGGCCAAAATATTGGAGTTTCAGCTTCAGCGTCAGTCCTTCCAATGAACACCCAGGACTGATCTCCTTTAGGATGGACTCTTTGGATGTCCTTGCAGTCCAAGGGACTCTCAAGAGTCTTCTCCAATACCACAGTTCAAAAGCATCAATTCTTTGGTACTCAGCTTTCTTTATAGTCCAACTCTCACATTTGTACATGACCACTGGAAAAACCAATAATTTTTTTGTCTTTGCCTAAATTAATCTAATTTTTTTATAACAGCCATGTGAAATGTGAAGTAATATCGTACTGTGATTTGAATTTGTATTTCCTTGATAATTAGTGATAGTGAACACCTTTTCATAATTCTGTTGTTCATTTTGTTGTCTTCTCTTCAAAAATATAATTTCAGGTTTTTCACTCATTTTTCAAACTGAGATTTCTTTTTTCTGTTGAATTGTACAAGTTAATTGTATGTTTTGGGTATTATATATTTTGGATATGCAGATGAATAGTTTGCAAATATTTTATCCCATTCTTTTTCATTTTATCAGTTGTTTCCTTTGAAATGCAGAAACTTTTTAGTTTGGTATAGTTGATTCTAGCTTTTGTTGGGTGTGCTTTCTGTGTCATACACCAAAACAATAATTAGCAGTGTCAACATCAAGCAGCTTTTTCGCTTAGTTTTCTTCCAGGAACTGAAAACCTGTGTTTTCAGGTTTTATGTGTAACTGTTTAATCTATTTTGCATTTATTTTTGTGTATGGTATAAGATAATGGTCCACTTTCATTCTTTTTGCATGTTGGCTGTCCAGTTTTCCCAATACCATTTATTGTATACGCTATCCTTTCCTCATTCTGTGTTCTTGCTGCCCTTGTCAAAAAATAGTTGTTCATATATGATTTTTTTGAGTTATGATTCTTTTGGTATATGTTTCTTACAAAGCTTTTGTAATGAAATAATATGGTACTGAATGTTTTTATGTCAGTGCCATATTGTTTCATTACAAAAGCTTTGTAAGATAATTTGAAATTAGAAAGTGTGATGCTTCCAACTTTGTTCTTTCTCAAGCTTGCTTTGGCTATTGGTGTCTTTTGTGGTTTCAAATTAATTTTTAAACATTTCTTTGCTATTTCTATAAAAAAAAAATCACTGGGATTTTGATGAGGAATGCATTGAGCCTGTATATCACTTTGATTAGTAGGGAGATTTTAACAAAATGAATTCTTCCTATCCATGAATATGAAATTTATTTCTATTTATTTGTGTCTTCAGTTCCTCTCATCAGTGTTTTGTAGTTTTCAGTGTGCACATATTTTTATATCCTTGGTTAAATTTATTCTTAAGTATTTTATTATTTTAATAAAATTATAAATGGAATATTTTCTTATATTCCTCTTCAGTTAGTTAAAGAAGTGCAATTGATTTTTATGTCTACTTTGTATTCTGCAACTTTACTGAATATGTTTATGAGTTCTGATAATTATTTTGTGTAAATATTTAGTTTTCTACATTTTGTGTCACACTATTTACAGATAGAAACAGTTTGATGTCTTCCTTTTTCATTTGCATACCTTTCTTGTTTCCTTGCCAAATTGCTGTGGCCAGGACTTCCCATACTGTGTTGAATAAAAGTGATGACAGTGAATACCCTTGCCCAAATAGTGAAAGATAAAAACTACACCATCATCATCTCAGTAGATGTGGAAAAAGCATTTGACAATACTCAGCACTCATTCATGATACAAATCCGCAGCAAAGTAAGTATAGTACAAAATTTCCTCAAAATACTGAAGGCTGTTTAGGAAAATTGTACATACTCAATGATGAATGCATTTTATCTGATGTCCAGAATTAGAGTTTATTAAATATATAATATTCACATCATAGTTTGGGTCCATGACTATAGAGAAGGACAAAGCATAGTCCCTTATGATGGTCATGGTGACCAGTTATCATGTTTTACAGAAATAATGTTTTTGGAGAAATGATATTGAGGGAAAGAAAATGTTTCATAGTTGTTAATAAGACTTGCTCCTTCTAGAATTTTTATTATATTTTACTTTTATGTAATAATTAAGATAATGATAGTCCTGTAATAACTAATTCACCAAATTTTAAAGCAAACCATTCTTTTTTTTCCTAGAAAAAAGCTAACAATTTTTCTAGAAAAAGTCAAGTTTTTTCTTGATTATAAAAGTGAATGCTAGTTGTGGTTTCCTGTAGGGTGATTTAAAGTCTCATTCTTCTTTGCCATACTCAACACACAGCTCTGGAGGTTAATCTGGGAATTATTTAGATTCTAGCAAAACAGAAGGGTAGGGGAAGAGTATGAAAAATTATGAAGTGGAGGTTTATATGTCTGGTCTAGAAGTAGGACATTTAACTTCTACAAATATTCCATAGCATATAACTTAAATTTCTACACCAAAGTTTAAGAGTCTAGAGAATGTAGTCCAATTGTATTATGCTGAAAAATAAAGTGGATTTTGGGTTTCAGCTAACAAATTCTAATAAATTCCTTAAAGTTAAGCATAACAACTCTCTAGTTTTTCATCAATTGCAAATGCTATCAGTTGCCTGTCAGCAGCCATATTCTCTTTTCCACTGTGATACAGAACATATTAAGTATATCTAAACTCCCTAGTGCATCATTATCCCTTAAATTTGACCGTTCCATCTCCATATTCAGGTTTTATGTGGTTAACCTAAGTATAGCCTGATTCTCTTCACCAATGATTAGAACAGAAATAGGAATATGACCAATTCAACATAAAAACAAATGAGGGGAAATCTCCTTACAGGTTCCTAAGAAAAATAAAGGGAAATATGTCCTCTCTTAGATTTCTGGATATTATGGTATCTGGAGCTGACATATCCAAACTTCTGCAGGTATTTTTGTTACAAGTGAAAATGAAAGTGAAAGTCGCTCAGTCACGTCCAACTCGTTGAGACCCCATGGACTATACAAACCATGGAATTCTCTAGGCCAGTATACTGGAGTGGGTAGCCTTTCCCTTCTCCAGAGGATCTTCCCAACCCAGAGATTGAACCCAGGTCTCCCGCATTGCAGTAAATTTCTTTACCAGCTGAGCCACAAGGGAAGCCCTTTTTGCTACAAATTGAGTCTAAACGTGAAACAGACAGTAGTAGAGAATACAGTTAGAAACCACCAGAAAATTGATGACATCATCTGTTAAGCGAATGTGCAAAGTCTGAGGCCACTAAACCTGTTGATATTCTACTACGTTAGATATTCTCGAGAATTTGAAATAGTAGTTGGCAGGTAAGAAAGTATTTTCAGATTTTCATTCAAGAGGAACTTCTACAAGGAAGGCAAGCTGCCTTACTTCAAAGCTACCATACTGTTAATGCAGATGGTATGCTCTTCCCAGGTCAATGGCTAAGTAAGGCAAGTCTACCAGATCTTTCCCATACTGTACTCTTCTAAATGGCAGCATTTGTTCCAGGACTGTATTACTGGGGCTCAGAATTTCTCATATCTGACTGAATTTCCTCATTTCTAACCATTATTCCATGAATCCCTTTTTAGAGATGCCACTCTTGCATCACAAGCTAGAGTCGCTTCTATACTCTTCTTGCTCCATCTTTTCTTTTTTCTTTCAGAGGTATTTCTTCCAATTAATCTCTTGCATGTGGAATTCCATCTTGGCATTTGAATCTCAGAAGACCTAAACTGACACAATTTTTCTTACCGTCAGTAAAAAGCTTCCTAATTGACTCATCATGCATTAATTCAAATAAATATATACTAAGCATGAAAAACCTTGCCATGTATTGTGGAAGCAATGATGACAAGGAACCTAGGGTCATATAATCTGTTTATATGCTAGTACAGAAAAAGTACTATTGGTTCATGTGGGTGAGATTTAAAGAATTTAGAGAAATTTAAAGTGAAAATTGAGTAACAAATGTGGATTAAAAGAAGATTAATATAAAAGTAGAGTTTATAAAAATGGGTTAATGTTAAAATTATATATCCAAAGTCCTTACCATAATGACCCAAACATGTATCTAATAAACTTTCCCATCCTTCCTTTGTAGTTGGTCTTGATGATCCTGGTGCTATTATTCTTGTGCTGTTTTGACACAGGGAGGGTCAGCTTTGTATAAAATATCAAGGTCAAGAGGGGATGAACAATATACAGACCTGTAAAGATTCTCGTGTGGGTAAAATATGAATAGTCAGAATGGTAGCACTTGACATCAAAAAGGTAAACATTTACCAAATATTAATTTCCTTGCATATCAAAATCTAAGCATTGCACAATTTGTCAGCAATGAGTGTGAGTTTCATAAGAGCAAGGGCCTCATGTATTGTGTTACTAATGCATTGCCAAAACCTAGCGCACAGTTGAACAGCACACTTAAAATGATTTTGAGAAGGACTCAAATACTTTTTTGTAGGAATCAAGATGTTATTGTGGTAAAGACTCAACCTCATATTTGTAACTCATAAAATTTTTGGAAGACAAAAAACCATAAAGGGTCTCCATGTGCAAAAGCTATTTCAGAAAATTATGCAAATTTGTTTCAGTAACTAAGGAAATGGTAGGTAGGGATTAGAATTGGTAGTTAGAGAAATGGTTCAGATTTACACTAAAGTGTGAATGGTTTCCTATTTAATGATAGAGAAAATCAGAAATAAAAGTATATTGTACATGTGAGACAGGTTTTATTGAATGCTATAGAATATCAAATAGTAAATATATGGGAAGTGGTTGAATGTATGGAAATATAGATACAGAAAGCAACAGTACTTGTTCTTCTTTATTGGAATACAGTTGCTGTATAATGTTGTATTAGTTTTGGGGGTTCAACACTATGAGTCAGCTATATATGTACATATATCCCCTCCTTGTTGAGTCTTTCTCCCACCCTCCATCCCACTCCTCGAGGTCATCACAGAGCTATACAGCAGAGTCTGGTTAGCTATCTATTTTTACATGGCAGTATATATATGTCAAAGCTGCTCTCTAAATTCATCCTTCCCTCTCCTTCCACCTCTGTGTCTACAAGTCAGTTCTGTCTGTGCCTCTGTCCTGGCCCTGCACATAGGTTCATCAGTACTGTTTTTCTAGATTCCATATGTATGCTCTAATATATGATATTGGTTTTTCTCTTTCTGACTTAATTCTGTATGACAGGTTCTAGGTTTCTCCACATCAGCTGAATCAATTCCATTTCTTTTTATGGCTGAGTAATATTCAATTGCATATATGCACCATATTTTCTTTATCCATTCATCTGTTGATGGAGATCTACGCTTCTTCTATGTCATGGCTATTGTAAATAGTGCTGCAATGATCATTGGGGTACATTTGTCTTCTGAGTTAGGGCTTTCTACAAGATGAAAAGACAATCCTTAGAATGGGAGAAAATATTTGCAAACAAAACATCAGGCAAAGGGTTAATCTCCAGAATATGCAAACAGCTTATGGAGCTTAATGTAAAAAACAAACACGAATCCAATAAAAAAAATGGGTTGTTTTTCAGTCCCACAGTTGTGTATGATTCCTTGTGACCCCATGGACTGCAGCACGCCAGGCTCCCTTGTCCTTCACCATCTTCTGGAGCTTGCTCAAACTCATGTTCATTCAGTCAGTGATGCCATCCAACCATTTAGTCCTCTGTCCCCTTTTCCTCCTGCCTTCAATCGTTCCCAGCATCAGGGTCTTTTCTAATGAGTCAGCTCTTCGCATCAGGTGGTCAAAATATTGGAGCTTCGGCTTCAACATCAGTCCTTCTAATGGATATTCAGGATTTATTTCCTTTAGTTTTGACTGGTTTGATCTCCTTACAGTCCAAGGGACTCAAGACTATTCTCCAACACCACAGCTCTAAAGTATCAGTTCTTTAGCGTTCAGCCTTCTTTATGGTCCAACTCTCACATCCATACATGACTACTGGAAAAACCATAGCTTTGACTAGATGGACCTTTGTGATATAAATACTATCTCTGCTTTTTAATATGCTGTCTAGGTTGTTCATAGCTTTTCTTGCAAGGAGCAAGCATCTTTTAGTTTCATGGCTTCAAGCACCATCCACAGTAATTCTGGAGCCGAAGAAAGCAAAATGTGTCACTGTTTCAATTGTTTCCCCATCTGTTTGCTGTGAAGTGATGCGACTGGATGCCATGATCTTTGTTTTTTAAATGTTGAGTTTTAAACCAGCTTTTTCACTTTCTTCTTTCACCTTCATCAAGAGACTCTTTAGTTCCTCTTCGCTTTCTGCCATAAGGGTGATGTCATCTGCATATCTGAGGTTATTGATATTACTCCCAGAAATCTTGATCCCAGCTTGTACTTCATCCAGCCTGGCATTTTGCATGGTGTACACTGCACAGAAGTTAAATAAGCACGATGACAATATACAGCCTTGTCATACTCCTTTTCCAATTTTGAACCAGTTTGTTGTTCCATGTCTTGTTCTAATTGTTGCTTCTTGACCTGCATACAGATTTCTCAGGATGCAGGTAAGGTGGTCTGGTATTCCCATTTCTTTAAGAATTTTCCACAGTTTATTGTAATCCACACAATCAAAGGCTTTAGCATAGTCAAGGAAGCAGAATTATGTTTTTTCTGGAATTCTCTTGCTTTTAATATGATCCAATGGATGTTAGCAATTTGATCTCTGGTTCCTTTGCCTTTTCTAAATCCAGATTGAACATCTGGAAGTTCTTGTTTCACATCCCTTGGTTCACATACTGTTGAAACCTAGCTTGGAGAATTTTGAGCAATACTTTGCTAGCATGTGAAATGAGTGTAATTGTGTGGTAGTTTGACCATTCTTTGACATTACCCTTCTTTGGGACTGAACCTCCCTGATAGCGCAGTTGCTAAAGAATCCACCCGCAATGCAGGAGACCCCAGTTCTCTTCTTGGGTCAGAAAGATATGCTGGAGAAGGGATTAGCTACCCACTCCAGTATTCTTGGGCTTCCTTTGTGGTTCAGCTGGTAAAGAATTCACCTGCAATGCGGGAGACCTGGGATTGATCTCCAGATTGGGAAGATCTCTTGGAGAGGGGAAATGCTACACACACCAGTATTCTGGCCTGGAAAATTCCATGGACTGTGTGGTTCATGGGGTCTCAAAGAGCTGGACACGACTGAGTGACTTTCACTTTCACTTTTCTTTGGGATTGGAATGAAAATTGACCCTTTCCAGTCCTCTGGCCACTGATGAGTTTTTCATTTGGAAGACCTAAATAGACATTTCTCCAAAGACATACAGATGACTGGGAGGCCCATGATAAGATACTCAACATCAATAATTATTAGAGAAATGCACATCAAAACTACAATGAAGTATCATGTCACACTAGCCAGAATGGCCATCATCGAAAATTTTACAAAATAATTAATACTGGAAAGCATATGGAGAAAAGTAAACCTTATGCTCTTGGTGGGGATATAAAGTGGTATAGCCACTGTGGAGAACAGTATGGAGGTTCCTTAAAAAATGAAACATAGAATTACTTGTTCTTGATAACTGAATAATTGCTTTTAGTCGCTCAGTTGTGTCCAACTCTTTGTGACCCCATAGACTAGCCTGCCAGGCTCTTCTGTCCATGGGATTCTCCACTCAAGAATACTGGAGTAGGTTGCCATTAGTCAACTGAATAATTAGTCAAAAGATATTTTGAGACACCTTAATAATGTATAGGTAATTTCCATTCTTTTTTTTTTTTTTTTGGATAAAAGGAATGCAGAGTCATAACTATATGAATATATTGCTAGCATGTTTTCCACAAACATAAAGTTAGTGAATTCAGATATAAAATCATAACTAAGTATAATAAACCATACCATTCACTTGGGAAAAAATATTGTAATTCTATACATATGTTAAAATGATCAAAAACAGTTAACTTATAGCATATGATGCATTTTCTGTCAGTTCACTGATAGGAATCATAACTGAAACATAAGAACACCTGATGAAGCTCAACTGAATCAATCTACCCATGAAAAATGAAATCACTAGTGGTCATCTGTCCATTTTTATTAAAAAAATAAACTAGGAAAGAAATTTTTTCAAACAGCTGTATATTTGCTTAATTTATTCATATTATATTCATTGTGCTTCAAAATTAAATGGCTGCTTTAAAAAATGATAGAAAATTACGTGTTCAGAGATACTTTCCAGTGGGTTAATTGAAAACTGCTTATGAAGGCATCACCACAAGTCATAAATTTAGTCTGTTTTCAGAAACTGTCTCTAGCTGAGATGCTCAATGTGCAGATCTGCTGATATGCAGTTTAAGGAGAGGCATTGTTTATTCCCAAGAACTCAAGGGGTAGCCATTTTTGGAATGAAGACCATATGAATTAAGTTTTGTTGAATCAAGTGGGTTTTATATTAAGAAAACTACTTAGAATTATTTTTCACAAAGGCATTTATTCTGAAATCTGATAAAGCCAAATAGACACATTCAATACTTGCTATAACACTATTTGGTTTAGTTGGTCATGAGATAACCATCCCTAACTTACTACAATTTATTTTTAAAAATTTTAAAGAAAATCAAAATTAAAGTGTCAAAACAGTACTGAAAAATGAGCAAGTACTAGTTTATAGAATCAAGGGTTAATTTCCACTACTTGTGCCATGGAAGACAGTGATTAAATATTAAAATACATTGAAGATAGTAGGAAAACAACTACTCTGCTGATCCCTGGAACACCTTGCAGCTTTTGATATTGATTCTTTCTTTAAATGTTTGTATGAAACCACACCAACTTTAAGTTGCTAAAGCAATAAAAACAAATGTCATGTATGTCATGTAACTTTCACCTAGAGAATTCCTTCAAATTCACAAATTGTTCCAATACTTTTTATAGCAAAACAGCCCACTTCAGGAGAATGTATTTCTTCTCACTTCCTTCAGTCAAGATGAGTTTCACAGTCCTTCCTTGACTTCCGCAATATCCCAAATGTTTTTGAAGATTACAGACTGGGTTAATATTTCTTTCAGAAATTTCCTCTATTTCTTTATCTGGTTTCTCATGATTAGATTTTGAGATCTGCATTTTTATCGATAAAGTCATCAACAAGATGATGTAAAATTCTTATTGCCTCCCATCTGGTGGCATCCATTTGTCTAATATCTTTCTTAGGCAGTATTTATATTTCTGCTTCAGTGTATAATACTCACTTATTCTTGTTTAACAAATATTAATCAAATATTTCATGAAACTTTTCAAAATTACAGAATTTTCTTAGCTTCAGTTTTATCATCTGCCATAAATCATAATATCTTATCATTATATGAAAACAAGTTTAAGATAGCTTAAAGAATACTTGACATATGTTATATATTTTATATATCTCTTTTTTTCTCCCTTCATTTTCTAATTTATTTTAGCCTTATGCATTAACAGCTTGATGGTATCTATAACCACCACCATTTATTTTTCTTGTTCATTTATTTCCTTTTATATACTTCAGAAATGCATCATTTTCTTGTAATCAGGAAACCTATCCCCTTCATTTTAATACCTGACTCATCTGTTCAGCAGTTTCTTAAACATGAATGTTCCATAAATGTTTATTAAGTAAATTAGTGTTACATGCTTTACTCATTAAACTGTCAAAGGATTGATCTGCTTTAAGGTTAAGGCTTCTCTGTTAAACAAGATAATTTTAACTCTTTCACATTATTTAAAAAATAAAACATCTTAGGAATTAGTTTAAAATAATATTTGTACTTTTAAAATATTAGATTATAAAAGCATTTTAAAAAACCACACATTTTGGAGTAAACAGTGAAATTTATTTTTAAAGTATTTCAAATTATCTTATTTACTTTCATTTTCTATATAATTTTTTATCTTGAATTTTATTTTTAGATAAAGCTCTTTGAACTCTTCAACTATAAAAGGGATATGTGTGTGAAAATATTTAAATCAATTTAATCTATAAAAATATTAATAACTAGGTTCAAGCAAAATTACAAAAAGGGCAGTAATGCATTTTATTTTCTTTCTCACGTTTTTGCTAATGAGACTGGGAAGCTTATACAATTATTTTAATTAGGGTTATAAACTTCTACCTGGGCAGGTGAGAGGCTAATTACCTAATTTATATGCAAACTGAGCAATTTTCACTAGGCTCTTTACTACTTCATCTTTTTGTTTAATTTTCCCTATTTAAATCAATTAATAATTATTTTGTTTTTGTTCTGTTTAAATGAATGACTGAAAATTAACCTCACTGTAAATTCTATGTTGATAGTTCAAATACGGAGTATTTTTTTTTTTTTTTTGCAGTACCTTAATATTAAAGTACCTCTAATATTTTATGTTTACTTGATTTTGTGCAAGGCATATTTTGATTTGAAAACACAGTATCAGTTAGCATAAAGTTCATGTTAGCCTTAATAACAACAACACAATGAAACAGTTATAACAGTGAAAAGACTAATGGTAAATTCTAATGTTTCTTTTAGTGAGTAGGGCAAAAATGAGTAATAAGAAAGCAAAAGTCCACTTAATCATTGTAATTGGTACTAGAGCATGGGATCACAAAATGTATCTATTTTTATTTCTTATGATATTAACACCTTACCTAAACTATAAATACCGCATTAAATTTTTTGAACAAATGAACTAAAATGCTTGTATTTGGATCTGAAAAAGATGAAAAGTTGCAGGGTTGTCATCATAGTCATTTTTGTTGCAATTATGACTATTTGTGGAAAAATTCAGAACAGTGAGTGGTCTCTAAATTTACACAGAAGTAATCAGATATTAAATGCTAACTCTTGTTTTAGCCATCCAGGAAATTTCTGTAATAGGAGGGAATAATATGAGTCATGTTGAAACAACAGTTAAATTGTGTCACAATGATATTAGCTAAGTATACTTGATAATAAAAGTCATACAGCACTATGTAAAGCATTGTCCTCTTCCTCTGTTGGAGGGCATTTATTCTTAGACATGTGTGCTTTCTTCCCAAGGGGTGAGATTGACCTTGAACCCTATGGACATCTCTTCACCATTAAACTTGCCAACTATTTGTCAGAAATGATTAGTGGAGAATAAAGTAAGAAAATTTCCCCTGTTGATAATAGGCGGCAAATAGAAGAGACTCTGAAATTGTCATTGGGAATCACATTTGTTCAGTAAAAACACTTTGTGTATGATAATATATAATATCAATGACCAACTTTTATTTTTACACATTTCAGTGATGAATCTTATTGAACTTGACAGGTTTGAAATAATAAAAAAGCTCTGTACCAACTCACTAGTGGGTGTGTGCATTGTAATCATTTTTACTATAAACAATAACTGTGCTCACTGTTAAGAGGAAGTATTAATTAAATGTGGTACTCTCTTAATCATACTTTTTGAAACTAACTTTAAGTATCTTTGGATTTATACTAATAAAAAATATTGGAAATAAAAAGTTAAATGGAAGTTTATTACAACTCTATTTTGACACGTATTCTGAGTATATTACAACACAAAAACTGGAGAAAACTGTAAATTTTCCAAAGCAGGTTCATAGAAGCCTCATTATCCTTAGTACAAAGTCAATATTAATACTTAACTAATATTTTAATTTACTACACTTACAGGTTTAATGAGAATTCTTTAGCTATCATTTTGAATCTTTTTAATGGAAGAAACAAGATAGCACATTTGCAATACTGGGAAATGTAATTGAAATTTGTGTAACAAGTTTGAAGAAAATCTGTTATAATTTTGGATGTATATTGACTTACACTAAGTCCATATGTTTTATAAGGCAAAAAATGCCTCAAATAATTGCCATCAATATTGGATTATGGGAATCAATAATGTTTCATATTAGACATTGAAAAATATTACCATATTCATTTAAAATCTAGAAAGAAATTAACTCCCAGGAGAAATTTTAGTTTCATGGCTCTGTATGCTAATAAACTTAAAGTTCAAATGTAACATTTATATCCATTTTATTTAGACTGTATCACATATCCTTACTACAGGAGGATAGATGCTTATTTTTAAGAGTAATTTTTGCCTTTTTCTCCTGAAGTAGTCCAGACTAGAAATCCTAGCGAGTTCTACAACTAAAAAAAAAAATTTTTAATTGGATAAACATAAAAATGCATTCCTTTAATGCTGCAGTGAGCAAATAAGAATATAAAAATTACATAGATTTAGTCCTTTAAAAACTTTCATGATTATGTAGAATCTTTGGAGTTGGTTCTTGGATATAAGTCTGCCATACTCTAGGTTACTGACTTCCTGAATAAAATAAGCTTTCTAACCACCCAAAACAAGCAAAAACAAAAGACTATAGAACTCAAGAGGATATGCTGATTCTTCCCCCAAGGATAAGATCCAATTCTTTGGGATTCTGAAAAGAAAGAACACTGGTTAGGGATGATGGAACTCAAAAGGCAATCTGATGGTGTGTTCCCTGGGTTTTGTTTTTGCCTCCTGTATATTGGCAAAATTCAGCTTGGGTACTAAGAAACAACAATGTGCAGAGACAAAAAGGGTTAAAAAAAAAAAAAGCCTTCTCACTCTAGCCAAATGACAGGAAAGAGTGCAACCTTTTGTCTTCCCCTACCCTACCCAAGGTGAACATCACAAAGGAAATTGTAACCTTACTTTTCCTCAACAGATTGTATTGCTCGATTATGGAGTAGAATCCTCTTGAAATCTCACCCTGTACTGTTGTGAGCAGAATTAAGCACTCTGATGCCACCACACACTGTGCTGTGGAGACTGTGAGGTAGCTCTGTTGAACAATTCTGTTGGCCCATAGCAGTCATTCACAAAAAGGCAGGAACTCAATTTCCTTCCAATCCACTTGTCCTGCAACTTCAGAGACTATGGCAAAGAGCATTGTCAACCATCTTCCCATCTGCAGTAAGCAAATAAGAACAGATGTAATAGCCTTTGTTATCCAAACCAGATTGGAGAAGGATAATGGAAAGGAGGGAGCTGGAAAAAGACATTTTCCAAATCAGTATATGAACTCTGTGTCATAAAAGAAAAATTAAAAAATAAGATGACACAAACAGATGGAAAGATATATTGTGTTCTTACATTGGAAGAATCAATATGTTAAGCTGACTCTACTACTGAAGGTAATCTACAGATGCAGTCCAACCCTTATCAATTTACCAGTGGCATTTTTTGCAGATCTATAATAGAAAATCTTTAAAATTGTATGGAGATGTGAGAAACCCCAAATAGCCAAAACAATCTTAAGAAACAAAAATGGAGTTAAGGAATCAGGTGCCCTGACGTTAGACTATAGTATAAAGCTACAGTAATCAAGTGCTGCTGGCACAAAGACAGATGTTTAAATCAGTGGAACAGGAAAGAAAGCCCAGAAAAAAACCCACACACCTATTGTCAATTAATCTACAACAAAGAAAGCAAAAATATACTCTAGAGAAAAGATGGTCTCTTCAATATATGGTTCTTAGTAAATGGGACAGCTACATGTAAAACAAGTAAGATTGCCTTCTCTAACACCATCCACAAAAATAAACTCAAAATGAATTAAAGACCTAAATGTAACACCAAATACTAAAAAATCATAGAGGAAAGCATCAGTGGAACACTTTTTGACATAAATCACAGCAATATCTTTTTGGATTGCCTCCTAGAGTAATGGCAATAAAAACAAAAATAAACAAATGCAACCTAATTAAACTCAAAAAAAATTTGCTCAGCAAAGGATACCATAAACAAAGTGAAAACACAACCCAAAGACTGGGAGGAACTATTTGCAAATGAAGAGACCTACAAGGGATTAATCTCTAAAATCTAAAGACCTATGTACAAAAAACAAACAACTCAAAAAAATGGACGTAGAATATCTGAATAAACATTTCTCTAAGAAGACATGTAGATGGCCAAAAAGCACATGGAAAGATACTCAACATCATTAAATATTCAGTTCAGTCTCTGTCGTGTCCAACTCTTTGCAACCCCACAAGAGGTTGCTGAATCGCAACACGCCAGGCCTCCCTTTCCATCACCAATTTCCAGAGTTCACTCAAACTCACGTCCATCGAGTCAGTGATGCCATCCAGCCATCTCATCCTCTGTCGTCCCCTTCTCCTCCTGCCCCCAATCCTTCCCAGCATCAGAGTCTTTTCCAATGAGTCGACTCTTCACATGAGGTGGCCCTGCTGGAGTTTCAGCTTTAGCATCATTCCTTCCAATGAACACCCAGGGCTGATCTCCTTTAGAATGGACTGGTTGGATCTCCTTGCAGTCCAAGGGACTCTCAAGAGTCTTCTCCAACACCACAGTTCAAAAGCATCAATTCTTCAGTGCTCAGCTTTCTTCACAGTCCAACTCTCACATCCATACATGACCACAGGAAAAACCATAGCCTTGACTAGATGAACCTTTGTTGGCAAAGTAATGTCTCTGCTTTTGAATATGCTATCTCGGTTGGTCATAACATTAAATATTAGAGAAATGCAAATGAAAACTATAGTGAGATATCACCTCACACCTGTCAAAATGGCCGTCATCAAAAAGTCTACCAACAATAAATGCTAGAGAGGGTGTGGAGAAAAGGAAACCTTCCTACATTGTTGGTGGGAATGAAAATTGTTCAGCCTCAGTGGAGAACAGAATGGAAGTTTCTTAAAAAACTAAAAACAGAGCTATTGTATGATCCTGCAATCCTACTCTGGGGCATATATATAGAGAAAACCATACTTTGAAAAGATAAATGACTCCAGTGCTCATTGAAGCACTATAATCAAGACATGGAGGCAACCTAAATGTCCTTTGACAGATGAATGGATAAAGAAGGTGTATATATACAATGGAATATTACTCCATTAAGCCATAAAAGAATGAAATAATGCTTTTGAAGCAACATGGATGGACTTTAGATTATCATACTAAGTGAAGTCAGACAGTGAAAGACAAATATATGGTATCACTTATATGTGGAATCTAAAAAGATGATACAGTGAACTTATTTACATTCACAGAAACAGATTCACAGACATAAAATAAATTTATGGTTATTGAAGGGGAAAAGTGGTAAAGAGAGATAAGTTGGAATATTGGAATTGACATTTCAGTTCAGTTCAGTTGCTCAGTCGTGTCCAACTCTTTGCGACCCCATGAATCACAGCACGCCAGGCCTCCCTGTCCATCACCAACTCCCAGAGTTCACTCAGACTCACGTCCATCGAGTCAGTGATGCCTTCCAGCCATCTCATCCTCTGTCGTCCCCTTCTCCTCTTGCCCCCAATCCCTCCCAGCATCAGAGTCTTTTCCAATGAGTCAACTCTTCGCATGAGGTGGCCAAAGTACTGGAGTTTCAGCTTTAGCATCATTCCTTCCAAAGAAATCCCAGGGCTGATCTCCTTCAGAAGGGACTGGTTGGATCTCCTTGCAGTCCAAGGGACTCTCAAGAGTCTTCTCCAACACCACAGTTCAAAAGCATCAATTCTTTGGTGCTCAGCTTTCTTCACAGTCCAACTCTCACATCCATACATGACCACAGGAAAAACCATAGCCTTGTCTAGATGGACCTTTGTTGACAAAGCAAGGTCTCTGCTTTTCAATATGCTATCTACGTTGGTCATAACTTTCTTCCAAGGAGTGTCTTTTAATTTCATGGCTGCAGTCACCATCTGCAGTGATTTTGGAGCCCAGAAAAATAAAGTCTGACACTGTTTCCACATATACTCAATATAAAATGTATAATCAACAAGGACCTACTGTATAGCACAGGGAACTCTATTCAGCAGTCTCTAATAACCTATATGGGAAAGAAATTTGAAAAAGAATAGATACATGTATATGTATAAGTCAATTTGTGATACAGCTGAAATTAATATAACATTGTATATATGTATACTCCAATATAAAACTAAAAATTAAAAAATAATAAAAACTTTATTCTCTGGCTGTAATGAAACTAAACTAGAAATTACAGCAAAAAATTAGCAGGGTAATCTCTAAGCAATTTGAAATTAGATAGTAATTTTTAAGGTCAGTTTCATTCCAATCCTAAAGAAAGGCAATGCCAAAGAACGTTCAAACTGTTGTAAAATTATGATCATTTTACATGCTAGCAAGGTAATGCTCAAAATCCTTCAAGCTAGGTTTCAACAGTACATTGAACCGAGAACTTCCAGATGTAAAAGCTGGATTTAGAAAAGGCAGAGGAACTAGAGATCAAGTTGCTGACATCTGTTGGATCATAGGAAAAGAAAGGGAAATCCAAAAAAAAAAATGTTCTCCTTCATTGATTATGTTATGGAATTGGACTGTGTGGATCACAACAAACTGAAAATTCTTATAGTGAGGGAATACCAGACCACCTTACCTGCCTCCTGAGAAACCTGTGTGCAGAACAAGAAGCAACAGTTATAACCAGATGGAGAACAATAGACTGGTTTAAAATTGGGAAAGGACTACATCAAGGCTGTATATTGTCATTCTGCTTATTTAACTTCTATTCAGAGTACATCATGGGAAATGCCAGGCTGGATAACTCACAAGCTGGAATCAAGCTTGCTGGGAGAAATATCAACAATCTCAGATGCGCAGATGATACCACTCTAATGGCAGAAAGCAAACAGAAACTAAAGAGACTCTTGATAAGGGTGAAAGAGGAGAGTGAAAAAGATGAGGTGAAAGAGGAGAGTGAAAAACCTGGCTTAAAATTCAACATTCAAAAAACTAAGATCATGGCATTCAGTCCCATCACTTCATGCCAAATAGAAGGGGAAAAATTGGAAGCAGTAACAGATTTTACATTCTTGGGCTCCAAAATCATTGCAGATTGTGACTGCAGCAACAGAATTAAAAGACTCTTGCTTCTTGAAAGGAAAGCTATGACAAACCTAGATAGCATATTAAAGAACAGAGGCATCACTTTGCCAACATAGGTCTGAATAGTCAAAACTATGGTTTTTCCAGTAGTTATGTATGGATGTGAGATTTGAACCATAAAGAAGGCTGAGCACTGAAGAATTGATGCTTTTGAATTGTGGTGCTGGAGAAGACTCTTGAGAGTCTCTTGAACTGCAAGGAGATCAAACAAGTCAATACTAGAGGAAATCAGGCCTGAATAGTCACTGGAAGAACTGATGCTGAAGCTGAAAGTCCAATACTTTGGCCACCTGATGCGAAGAACTGACTCATGGGAACCCTGATGCTGGGAAAGATTGAGGGTAGGCGAAGAAGGGGACGACAGAATGAGATGGTTGGATGGTATCACTGGCTCAAAGGACATGAATTTGAGCAAACTGGGAAATAGTGAGAGACAAGGAAGCCTAGCATGCTTCATTTCACAGGATCACAGAGTCAGACACGACTTAGTGAGTGAGTAACAAAATAGCCTATTGGTCAAAGATAATCTCAAAAGTAATGAAAACTATGTAGAACTGAATTAAAAAAATTTAATACAGCAAAATCCCTGAATTAGGGCCAGGGAAGTGATTAGAGGGAAATTTATAGCACTAAATATTCATATGTCTAAAGAAGAAATATCTTTAATTTTTACTTCCACCTTTAAAAATGCTAGAAAAAGACCAAAATAAAGTTTAAACAAGAAAAAGAGAGGACATATTAAAATTAGAGAAAAAAAATCAGAAAAACAAAGAAAAATCCATCAAACAAATGTTGTTTTGGGGGAGAAATAGATCTCTAATAAGACTGACAAAAAAAAAAAAGCATAAATTACCATTTAAAGAGTGAAACATGGGTGATCACTACAAAACTTGTGTGCTTTAAAGTTAAGGAATGTTATTAACAACTCTACACACATAAATATGACAACTTAAATACAAGGTATTTCTTCTTGAATGACCAGATTCTACTAAAATTCATCTAGAATGAAGAGATAATTTGAATATTACTTTAATTATAAAGAATTAAATTTATGCTTACCTACCATCACACATCCTCATCACTATTGAGACTTTGTCAGATATTATTTGTTGTGGTAGGTTGTCCTGTGCATTGTTGAGTGTTTTGTAGCATCCTTTTTCCACTAAATAAAATAAAAGCCAGAGGACCTACTAATTGTGACAAACACAAGTGTCTCTAGACATTTCAAATGGTCCTCACTATGTTATCATTACTGTTAAAAACCTTACAGAAAGAAATTCTTCAGGTTAATTCTCTTTCACTATGTTTCATTAGTGAGTTCTACCAAACAGTAAAATAAGGAAGAATACCATTTCTACACAATTTTTCCAGAAAGTTAAAGAAGAAAAAACACTTCCTAACTCATTATGAGGCAGGGATTACTGTAATACCAGAGCAAACAAAGACAGTACAAAACAAACACTTTAGACTAATATACCTCATGACTTTAGAAGCAAAAATCCTCAACAAATTAAATAATATTGTATTACTTTATATGTAATGAAAGAAATTTTCAACAATAAATTCTCAGATTCTCCTATATTATGCCATTATTTTTATTTAATTTTTTAATATGCTATAAGCTCATTATGCACTGCTATTATTTGTCCTTTAGATATTCAAAGTGATTAAAATAAATGCATAAGAAAAGCGTATTTTATATTTATCTTTATTTTAATCATTTCTAGAAATCTTTATATTTTTGTGCAGATTCATGTTTTATCTGATGTTTTATTCTTTTGACCTGTGAACTCTTAACAATTCTTATAGTGTAGATTGTTGATTATTAAAGTATCTCATTGTTTGCATGCATGAGTGATTTGTTTGTTTGTTTGTTTTGAGTGGGGGCTTCATTTTGAAAGGTTTTTTTTTTGTTTGTTTGTTATACAAATATGGGTCAACAGTGTTTTATTCTTGTTTTCCCAACACTTTAAAGTCTTCTATCAGTTTTTCTTTTAATGAGAAACTGTTTGTCCCTTATTTTCAAAGATATTTCACTAGGTATAGAAATCTGAGTTGAGTTTTTCTTTCAGCACTTTAAGGATGCTGATTCATTGGCTTGCACTATTACTAATTTAAAAAATCTCATTATTTTCCTGTGATGTGCTGTGTGATTGTGTGTGTTATTGATATTTATCTTTATGTTTTCAGAAAATTTTGAATCTGTGGTTTGATTGCTATCATAATTTGAGGAAAAGCTTTGGCCTTTATCCTTCTGAGCATTTCCTCTGCCACTCTCTTCTTTTTTGAGATTCTCAGTGTCAGTGACTTGGGTTGAATTCATAGTATACATTTCCAACTGTGCCCCCCTGTTCCAGTCCTGTGCCACTGAGAGTGGTTTTTCTAGTATTTCATTATGTCTTTAAGTTTTTTATTTTTATATTTAATTATAATACATGAGGTGCATAAAGAAGCCTATCAGTAGGAATGAAGTCTCTGAGTCTGTGGCTCTCAGAAATTTGGTCTGTTCATATTAGTCTGCATTGGTCCTTAGGAATTTGTGCAACTGTTCTGCAAAATTCTTTTTGCCCATTTCAGTGGAAATCTTGTCTTTTGCTGTCAGTGCCCATGTCTTTTTGAAGACATCTATATTTTCTTGGATTTCAGGATAGTTGGTTATCTACAATCTTGGATTTCTTATGAACTCAAGAAAAGTCCTGCTTTTGTAGGTGTTCTTTTCATTGTTACTAGGATGTGAGTAGAACCCTTTCTGGCTTTCTAAATCATAAACAGAAAACCTGTGTGTGTGTTTTAAATATTCATTTTTAATAATTTTATGTTTGCTTAATACTAAATGATTTTATGTTACTAAGTAAATACAAGTTTGGAATTATTGTCTAATTTTCAGTATAAAAGATATATCACTATATTTTATTGCCTCTCATTTATTTAAAAAGATTTAAATCTATTTTTCAATTGGAGAAAAATTGCTTTACAATGTTGTGTTGCTTTCTGCCATACAGCAGTGCAAATCTGTCATAAGATCTCTCTTAACCCTCCCTCCCCTCCCACATCCTATGCCTCTAGGGAATCACTGAGCACCAGGCTGGGCTCCCTGTGTTATATAGCAACTTCTCACCAGCTGGCTATTTTACACATGATAATGTATATATGCCAATGCTATTTTCTCCATTTATCCCACTTTCTCCTTCTCCCACTGTAACCACAGTGCGTTCTCTGTAAGTCAGAAAGAAAAAAACAAATATTGCATATTAGCACATATATATGGAATCTAGAAAAACGGTATTGATGAACTTATTTGCAGGGAAGGAATGCCCATCATTTGTACGTACACTTTCATTTGACTGAAAGGGCTTCGTCTATATGATATTTTTCTTCCTTCCTTTCTTTCTATCCCTCTGTCATCTTTTATCTAATGTAATTTGATCTTTTTTCCTCATGGTTTGTCTTTTGATTTTCTGTTATATTCTTAAGTTATTTATTTGTTTATTTTTGGCTATGCTGAGTCTTTGTAGCTGCATGGGCTCTTCTCTAGTTGCAGCGAGTGGAAGTTACTCACTGGTTGCGGTGAGCAGGCTTCTCATTGCAGTGGCTTCTCTTGTGGAACACAGACCCCAGGGCAGGCAGGCTCAGTAGTTGTGGTCCCTGGGCTCTAGAGCACAGGCTTACTAGTTCTGACACATGGGCTTAGTTGTTCCAGGGCATGTGAGATCTTCCTGGGTCAGACATCAAACCTCTGTCTCCTCCATTGGCAGAAAGATTCTTTACCACTGAGCCACCGGGAAAACCCCTGTCTTTTGCTTTTAAAATCAATCTTAAAAATATCTGTCTTTTAAATGGAAGGTTTAACTCAATTATCTTAGTTTTTAATACTCATTTAGTGAAATTTATGTCCACTCATTTATTTCATAATATGTATTTCCCAATATTCTTTAGTTTAAATAATTTTCCTTATTCTTTACTATTTTTAAAGATAATTCTTTCTGTATCTTCAGGGATTATCTTTAATGGTTATCAATACAGTGAATCATTGTTGATTGCAATAGTTATGTTCCAAAATATCACTGGAGACACTAAATGGCCAAGTACTGACCTATTGTTCCCAAGGAAAGTAAAAGATTAGATGCTTGTGAGAATCTGGTCAACTGAAATTCTACTTGCTCTGTGTAGGTTTGTCCTGTTCTTATAAAATAAGCCAGTCTTATCAGTATTGAAAACCTGTTCTTCCAGTAACCCTTTTCCTGAATAACATTTAGCAGATATTTAAAAAAAATAATTCTTTCATAGTCTCCTGACCTACACAACATACTTCACCTGCAAGCTTAACATTTTTTACACTGTATTACCTTTTGAAACTTGAAAGCCAGCCAGCCCTAGCCAGGAAGGGTTTAACATTTTCCTGAAGCTGAGTAAGGTGACTGTAAATTTCTGTGGCTTACATCCTTACAACAATGCCGTCTACTTCTCTTTTGTAATCAGTCACCATCTCAACAATCTATAAATTTAGCCACATTTCCATCTTCTCCATAGCCTCATCATACACTCCAGATGTTGCTTCAGCATTTTCCAAAGCAGCTTTATATAGAGATCAGCAAATTTCCTCTTCTTTTCTCTGTGTGTACCATAGTATTGATTCATTAACTTTGAACTCGTGGGCAACAACACTATAACTCATGCCTAAATGAAGCTTACTTAACACAAGTATTATTTTCTGCAAGGCGTAGCATATCCTTTTGTGCTTAGGAACATTAGACAGCATTTCAACACTATCATTGGGGCCTATTTTGAAAGCAAAATCATCAAAAAAAACTTGACAAAAATGAAAAAGTAATAGTACTAAATAGACCATAATAATGACCGTTGTTTGCATTATAAAGGTTGTCTCAAGAAGGCAAAGCATTACTTTGTTTTATCCAGCTGGGAATGTACATGTTGGTTCACTCAATTTATTAGCTTCTCTGATTATGTCTTAGAATTAGCACAAAAATGTCTTCTTGAATATTGATTCTGGGGCTATGAAAACATTTTAGTTGTTAGTTGAATTCACAAATAAAAAGGATCAACTATATATTCTTTTTCAACTTTTTTTGAATTTTTCTCTGAACATTTCTCTTGCATTTGAGTAGTTTCATGTTGCAAGTCTACTTCTACATTGAAATATATCCTCTTGAGTTATAAGCATTTACTTGTCAAAAAATACTGGAAATTTCTTGGCCAATTCAACATAACTTATTCTTCCTTTATTCTCCTTCCATATGTATATGTTAAGAAAATCATTCATATTTGCCTGTAAGTTTGAACATGAACAACATATATGAATGCATATGTCTATTATACATTTTCTAATATTCACATTGTTTTCCTTTCGGTGTCAGGTATCTCACAAAATGATGAACTTGACTTTACTGTGCAAAGCATAATAATGTCAGAGAACCCTAATCGGTATAAAACACCTCAAATCATGTGAATTTCTAAATGTGCTTCATATGACTAAATTTTAAATAAAATAGTCTACATATTATGTTGATATATTAATATTATATATATATATTTTTATAGGAATTTTCTATTGCATGGGGGTCAGTGCCCCTACCCCCACATTGTTCAAGGATCTTCTCTGTATATACAATTCCAGAAGCCTTTTGGAACTCAAAGTTTAAATTCATTTCTTGTCAGCTTTAGGTAACCAATTTCTAAGTCAAATGCTATCTGAACCTATGAAATAACTGACACACAATATGGAAATGAAGAAAAAAATTAAATAAGAATGTTTCTATGGGCATATTTTAAACAGATAATCTGATTAGTAGCTAACAAATGTTAATAGCCACCAAAATGTTGAAGGAATAGTCTGTTTTATTTTCTTTTTAATCTTTGTTTATTCTGAACACTATAATGCTATTTAATAATGCAGATTATTTCAATCTATAAATCTATTGTTAATGACTTACCAGCTAAATCACAGAAGGTATTCCTGTTTTTGCAATTGACTATATTTCCAAGTTGTTTTCTATAATGAACTGCTGAGGGTTAATGAAGATTAAATGACTTACTATTAAAAAAAGCCAATATACAGATGCTAGTATATGATCTGTAATTCAAAAACATTCACATCTTATCTCAGGTTTTTAATAGTAGCTCTAAGCATTCTTTCAACAGATACAGTATTTAGAAAGCTTATCTGATTTTTAAAATATTTTCTTAGTATACAATGGATGTTATACAAGCCACGTAACAGATATAAAATTCTTTAAATAAATTTAAAATATAATGATTTTTAAAAATGAAAATTCTGTGGAATTATCATATATTATGAATTTCAGTAAATTCAGATTTCTTTGGTTTTCAGTATCTGTTTCGCACAAAAATATTGACTTCCTGGGAATTCGTATTTGATACTGGTATATGAATTAAATTATATTTGATATTATTGGCAAATGCTATATTCACTATGGTTTTAGAAAAGGCAGAGGAACCAGAGATCAAATTGCCAACATCTGCTAAATCATCAAAAATGCAAGAGAATTCCAGAAAAACATCTATTTCTGCTTTATTGACTATGCCAAGCCTTTGACTGTGTGGATCACAGTAAACTGTGGAAATCTGAAAGAGATGGGAATACCAGATCACCTTACCTGCCTCTTGAGAAATCTGTATGCAGGTCAGGAAGCAACTGTTAGAACTGGACATGGAACAACAGACTGGTTCCAAATAGGAAAAGGAGTACGTCAAGTCTGTATATTGTCACCCTGCTTATTTAACTTATATGCAGAGTACATCATGAGAAACGCTGGGCTTGGATGATGGAATCAAGATTGCTGGGAGAAATACCAATAACCTCAGATATGCAGATGACACCACCCTTATGGCAGAAAGTGAAGAACTAAAAAGCCTCTTGATGAAAGTGAAAGAGGAGAGTGAAAAAGTTGGCCTAAAACTCAACATTCAGAAAACAAAGATCATGGTATCCGGTCCCATCCCTTCATGGCAAATAGATGGAGAAACAGTGGAAACAGTGGCTGACTTTATTTTCTTGGATTCCAAAATCACTGCAGATGATGACTGCAGCCATGAAATTAAAAGACACTTACTTCTTGGAAGGAAAGTTATGACCAACCTAGATAGCATATTCAAAAGCAGAGATGTTACTTTGCCAACATAGGTCCCTCTAGTCAAGGCTATGGTTTTTCTAGTAGTCATGTATGGATGTGAGAGTTGGACTATAAAGAAAGCTGAGTGCTGAAGAATTGATGCTTCTGAACTGTGGTGTTGGAGAAGACTCTTGAGAGCCCCTTGGACAGCAAGGAGATCCGACCAGTCCATCCTAAAGGAGATCAGTCCTGGGTGTTCATTGGAAGGACTTATGTTGAAGCTGAAATGCCAATACTTTGGCCACCTAATGTGAAGAGCTGACTCATTTGAAAAGACCCTGATGCTGGGAAAGATTGAAGGCAGGAGAAGAAGGGGATGACAGAGGATGAGATGGTTGGATGGCATAACTGACTCAATGGACATGAGTTTGAGTAAACTCTAGGAGTTGGTGATGCACAGGGAGGCCTGGCATGCTGCCGTCCATGGGGTTGCAGAGTCACACATGACTGAGCAACTGAACTGAATTGAATATTCAGTATATCTACAGGTGTTTAGAAAACAGCCAACTAATGCTAAAGATGAAAAAGAAAGAAAAATGAGAGAGGGATAACAGAGACTTAAACAACAACTGAATTAAATCAGAAATTGTTAGATTGCTATTTAATGGTTATGAGTACTTATGTTCTGTATTGCACAATTATTGAAAGTTTTTAATTTTCCAAGTGAAAATTATTCTTTGTTTTTTGACACTCATTTTCTCTTCCTGGAAAATGCTTCCTCTTTTATTTTTAAATTAAATTTGAAAAGCAAACCATAAAATAAAGTCAGAATACTATGGATAAAATAACAAGATTTTTCAACATTTTGTTGATATTCTTTTTATATATATCTTATATAATTTTAAATATATACAAACTTCAAGTTGTCAAATTGTCTAATACAGAATAGTTGTATAATTTGAAATATAAATCAAATTATATGTATTTCAAATTGTATACTTAAAAGATATATAAAATGATTAGGTATACATAAATATGTTTCAAATTATGTTTTCTACATTTTCTTTCTTTCAATATACTTAGCAGATAGGGCCATTCCAAATTACTATTTCACAAACTAAGATGATTCTCAGTAGGGAAGCCTTACCTCATGTTGTTTTCATCAAAGGGAGCTTGGTCTATATTTGCCTGTCTGAATATTGCCATTAGATTACTAATTTACACATTCAGGAAAAGGTCAGGAGTACTTCAAATTTTTGATGACTTGATATGAACCTGAAAGAGGAATGTTAATAACTGTTGAAATATATCCACAATAGCTCAATATTAGGATAGTTTAAAATTATATATTCTAAGATAAAAAAATTTAACTTCATATTGTAGAAGTCTTTTATATATTGGGATTTGGGGGATTAGTATTCTTTATTCAAGACAGCTAAATATAATTTATGTTAAGACTACATACGTAAGGGAAAATTACCAAAAGTGTACATATTAAAAGAGTAATCAGGTAAGATGATATTCAACATAATAAATGTATTGATAAAGTAATGCAGTTTGTAGTGTTCTTAAAAACATAAATTATTGAATTATTTAAGTAACAGTTCAATGTAAAATTATGTTAACTAAAACACAAATTATTGAAAACATTTTAAAAGCCATTATCATTGATAATATATATACTGTAATATTCAAATATCATTTTGTTTTTGTTCACTTAATAATTTTCTGTGATCCGTTCTTGGATCATCTTAGTCTTAGTAATATAAATTAATGTATTGTTTTATCAGATTGTGAAATAGAAGCATATTTTTAGGCATTGCCTGCATATGTACCTATTTTTCTTATGCCACACTGTGCAATGATATATATTTTCTTAATTTTGTAATTTATTTAAAAAATAAATAGAATCAGGATATAATTACTTTTTATTATTTAGTACATTGAAATTTGCTAGGTGGTATATATATCTAAAAATCAAAAGTTCTAAAGTATGTACATTAAATCTAGAAGCCTAACATCAGAGAAATCTAAGAATATTATTTTATATCTTGTAAAACAAATTTCAAAGAGAAAATTTTAGGTTCATTGAGATTTTTTAAAATATTATAATTTTGGTAAAAATATTATGCAAAATATTTAATATATTTCATATATTTATTTAAATATATAAATATTTATATAAAATATAAATTTTATAAAAATATTATGATTTTTAAAAATATTATAATTTTTAAAATAATATATTTCCAGCAAAAACATTATATTTTTTGAAGTTTTTCACTTATAAAAACCATAGAATGTATTTTTATGACATCTGATATAAAGGAAAAAAAATGCTATTTCGATCTAAATGGGTTAACAAGCAAATTGTTTGTATTGGTCCAGTAATATAGTAGGATATACTGCATTTTTTTGAGTGTATTTGATAACATGGAGTTAGCATTTTGTGACTGACTGATAATTAGGAGCTAAGTGCAAAGTTATGAATAAAGAAAAAATAGAACACAAATCAAAATTAGATGCAGAACTGGAATGATATTGAAAAAATGATACTGAGATGGAACTGCAGAAAATACTATGAAAGATCATCCATTCATTTCTTTGAATGATAAGAGTAATTGCTGGTCTGTTTTGGCGACTGAAGTGAAAAATCAGACCCAGATGGAGATGCACACCATTGAAGTTACCTACCCCTATTATTTTACCAGGTGTAGGAAATATATGAGAAATACAGTATTTGTTCATGAGAAATCCTTTTCCCTAAAATGGTAAGGATGTATCTTTTTTCATTTTCTTGCTTGAATGTTGTCTTCCTCAAAGAATTTAAATTTTTAGAAAATTTTCAACATAGGTGTTTCTTATACTGTCCAGTGGATTCCGAGATGCAATATTTCATGCAAACTTAGGTTCCTTCATCAGGCAGCACATGTCACTAATTGCCGAGTGTGTCATCAGAGCATATTTGTATATCTCCACATAAACAACTCATTGCAACCTGAAAGATTATTCTGAGAACTTGTTGCAATATGATCATCTATCACTTTAAAACAATAAATAGAAGATGATTAATAAATGAGTTGAAAATCAGCAAAAATTTTGAAAACGAAGAGGGAAAAATATGTTAGAACAGTTGTATTATCACTTACAAAAATGTTTCTGCATCTGTAAAGCAAGCAATTACTTTGCCATCTAATTTCCAAATGACTTAACATTTGTTTTCCAACTGTCCCTTGAAAGAATCTGGCAGGCTATAGTGGTAGCGAAATTGAATCTCTACATGAAGAGTTTTCCTTTATAATTCTCTTCATTATTTTCTCTGTAGTTCTGTGCACACCTTCAGATCTGAACTTACAGTTGCTTTTTTGTCTTTTCCTTCCAGAAAAGTCTGCTCTCTGTAACTCCCAATCATTGATTAATGATTCTCCTATATCTTCCATATTTTCTCTAAACATTTTCTCAAATGTCCTTGCTTCAATTTGTTTCTGACTGTAAACCTTGACTTCATTCTCTTTTCTTCTAATTCTCTGTTTTTGTTTTTTTTTCTGGGGAAGGGGTCTTCCGCTAAAAACATTAATTCTCCAGATGTCACATATTTAATGTATTTAAATTATAATCTTATTTTAATAATTATAAATATTATAAAATATTTAAACATATTATAATATTTAAATAATATAATAAAATATAATATTTAAATCCAAGGTAATATTTCCTTATATTTCAATGTAAGATTGTCTCTGTATCTGCTTTTTAAGTTTTTTCTTTTTAATATATTTGTTTTGATGACATAATTATTCTCTTTACTAAAAATGTCTATTTTGAAGTAAAACATTTTACTTTCTTAATATTGACTTCTTAAGGTACACTGTGAGACTAAAGAAGATAAGCATGGTATCTACATGTTAATAGTTGCCACTTTGTATGTATTTTGTTTTAGTTTTTAAAGTTATTACAAAATAATGGCTGCATTTTCCTGTGCTGCACAATGTATCCTTGTTGCTTATTTATTTTATACATAGTTTGTGTCTCTTAATCCCCTACCCCTATCTCATCCATCCCTTATTTCCTTCTCCACTGGTAACCAGTAGTTTGTTCTTTATCTATGAGTCTTACCACATTTTCTTTATACCTTCATCTGTTGATGAAAGCAACTTGAGTTACTTCCATATCTTCACTGCTGTAAATTATGTTGCTATGAAAATTGAGGTTTGTGTATCTTTTCAAGTTAGTGTTTTTATTTTCTTCAGATATATACCCAGTAGTGGGTTTGCTGGATAATATGATAACTCAATTTTTCATTCTTTGAGGAACCTCCATAGTTTCTTCTATGGTAGCTGCACAAATTTACAGTCCTATCTATATTCTACTAGAGTTCCCTTTTCTCTACATTCCCTCCAATATTTGTTATTTATGTGTGTGCATGTGTACTCAGACGTGTCCAACACTTTGCTACCCTATATGCTGTAGCTCACCAGGCTCCTCTGTCCACAGACTTCTCTGGGCAAAGTTACTGGAGTGAGTTGCCATATCCTTCTCCAGGAGATCTTTGTGACTCAGGGATTGAACCAAGTCTCTTGCATCTTCTGCATTGGTAGGTGGGTTCTTTACCAGCTGAGCCACTGGGGAAGCCCTTGCTATTTATAGACATTTTAATAATAGCCAATTTGGTGGTTGTGAGATAATATCTCATTGTGGTTTTGAGTTGTACATCTCTGATGATTAGAAGTTTTGTGCATTTTTTTCTGGAAATTATTGGTCCTCTGTATATCTTCTTTGGAAAAATGTCTGTTCAGATCTTCTGCCCATTTTTTAATTGGATGAGATAGGGGTAGGGGATTATCTTTGTTTTTACGATATTGAGCTGTATGAGCTATTTATTTTGGATTTTAACCCCTTAGCATATCAGTTGCAAGTGTATTCTCCTGTTCAGTGGGTTGTTTTTTTCATTTTGTTGTTTTATTTGCTGATTGTTTCCTTTGATGTGCAAAAATTTTTAACTTTGATTAGGTCTCATGTGTTTAGTTTTGCTTTTATTTCTTTTGCCTTAAGGGACAGATCAAAAAAAAAAATCATTGCCACAATTAATGTCAAAGCATGTTCTGCTTATGTTCTCTTCTAAGAGTTTATTTATTTTACTCTCACATTTTAGTCTTTTTAATCTATTCTGAGTTTATCTTTGGTGTGAAGAAATGTTCTAATCTCATTGTTTTACATGTAGCTGATGGGTTTTTCCAGCATCACTTTGTGAAGAGACTGTTTTCACTGTCTGTTCTTGCCTCCTTTATTATAGATTAATTGTCCAAAAGTGTGTGAGTTTATTTCCGGGCTCTCTATTCTGTTCCATTAATCTACATGTCTTTTTTTGTGTGTGCCAGTACCATGCTATTTTAATTACTATAGCTTTGTAGCATAGTCTGAAGTCAGAGAGCATGATACTCCAGCTTTGTTTTTTTTTAAAGATTGCTTTGAACATTTGGGGTCTTTTGTGGTTCCATATAAATTTGAGGATTATTTTCTCTAGTTCTGTGAAAAAATGTCATGTGTATTTGGTAGAGATTGCATTAAATCTGTAGATTTTTGTGGATAATATGGTCATTTTAACAATATTAATTCTTCCAGTTAAAGAACACAAAAATCTCTTTTCATTTCTTGATATAATTTTCAAATTCCTTCCTCAATATTTTATAGTGTTCAGAGAACATGTCTGATTTAAAATAGTTTTTAAATCCTTTTCTTCATTGCATTTAAAAAATTATTTTAAAATATTATTTATTTTTGGCTATTGTAGATCTTTGTTGCTACTCAGGCTTTGCTCTAGTTACTGCAAATAGCGTCTACTCCAGTTGTGGTGTGTGGGCTTCTCATTACAATGGCTTCTCTTGTTATTGAGCATGGGCTATAGGGTGTACAAGCTTTAATAGTTGCAGCTCCTGGGCTCTAGAGCACAGGCTGAATAGCGTATGGTGCTCCAGGTTTAATTGCTTCATGGCATGTGGGATCTTTCCAAATCAGGGATCAAACCCATGTTTCCTGCAATGGCAAGCAGATTTTTTACCACTGAGCCACCAGGGAAGCCTTCCATTGTATTTTATAATTGAACTAACTTACTTCTTCGTCAGGGCTTCCCTGGTGGCTCAGTGTGTAAAAACTCCCCTGGTAAAGCAGGAGACACAGGAGACTTGGGTTCAATTTCTGGATCAGAAAGATTCTCTGGAGTAGGAAATAGCAACTTGCTCCAGTATTCTTACCTGGGAAATTCCATGAACAGAGGAGCCTGGTGGGTTAAAACCTGGTGGGTAAAAGTGGGACACAACTGAGCAACTATGCATGCACTTCTTGGCCAAAACAGTCTAGCATTTTGATGCAACTACAGTGTTAAGGTTTGAAAGTTTTTTCAATTTTCAGGGTAGAAAATCTATCTTTTTTAGATTTAAAACAACTATGGACAGGTGTTTATGGCTTATAGGTTGAAAAGTTCATCTCTACCAGTTAATTAGCATTTTAATTTTTGCCTAAAATTAAAAGCTATAAATATATTTAGGTACAGTGGGTGACTTGACTGAACTATATTATATATTCTAAATGGTAATTATCATAAATGATAATTCAGGCAAATAAAGTGTTGAATGTTTTTTATTAGTGTCAACATATTTCACAGATATTTTCCCTACTTCAGGCTTCTTTGATGATTGCTGCTGCTGTGTCGCTTCAGTCGTGTTGGACTCTGTGCGACCCCATAGATGGCAGCCCACCAGGCTCCCCTGTCCCTGGGATTCTCCAGGCAAGAACACTGGAGTGGGTTGCCATTTCCTTCTCCAATGCATGAAAGTGAAAAAAATAAAGTGAAGTTGCTCAGTCGTGTCCGACTCCTAGCGACAGTGTATAATAAAAGTAAATTTTTACATTGAGCAGGTAAAACATTTGAAAACTGTTCTTACTATTTGTCCATCTTTTCTACTATTAGCATGATTTAACAAATGCCAGGTAGCCTGTCTCCTAGTTATCTAGCTTTTGATTTCTCCGATTCAAAACAATTTCATATGCCTTAAAAGTTAAATACAAAAAAACAGTCAAGCCATATAAAGATGTGATATTGAGAATAACAATATATAATAATGGAGGATAACTTAGTTTTTGAAACACTACCTTAAACATGACATATTTAAATCTAATTTCAACTTACTTATGCTTCAAGAGCTTTCACAACTACTAAAGGTAACATGTAAAGCAAATGGATTTACTAATTAAAACATGGAAAGATTGACTGTAAGTTACAAAGACAACACAACAGACAAAGATAATGGTCATTTGATTATAAATGACTTCCCCCAGTACAAATGAACTTTAATGTAGATCAAATGTTTACAAGTTAATACAATTTTATAAAATATATACTTCTAATGATAAAACATGCATAATACAATGAAATGATATTATTTAACTTGTCAAAATTTCCTTAATAGCTTTTCTACACCTTCTGATTACTATCAGACAATCTCAGTGTTAGAAGAATAAATGGAATTTATCATCCAAAAAAGAAAATTTTAGCATTTGATTTCATTAGGTGGAAAACTGTAATTTTTAACATGTTATTAATTGCAAAACTTATTTCTTATTCTAAGCAAATGCTTAGTGGGATGACTCTGGATATTCTATTAATGATTATTTGAGTTAGAGACTTAGGGAGGTAGCCTAGAAGAAATGTTTATTCAGACAACACTAAATGAGAGAGACTTTAAAAACTGTAAACTTTTTATAGCCTCAAAACAATGAAACTGCTGCTACTGCTGCTAAGTCGCTTCAGTCGTGCCCAACTCTGTGCAACCCTATAGACGGCAGTGCATCAGGCTTCACCGTCCCTGGGATTCTCCAGGCAAGGACACAGGAGCGGGTTGCCATTTCCTTCTCCAATGCATGAAAGTAAAGAGTGAAAGTGTCTTTTCACAGCCTTTGTTTTAAAGTCTATTTAATATGAATATTGCTACTCCTCCTTTCTTTTGGTCTCTATTTGCATGGAAAATCTTCTTCCAGCCCTTCACTTTCAGTCTGTATGTGTCCCCTGTTTTGAGATGGGTCTCTTGTAGACAACAAAAGACCTATATATAGAAAACTATAAAACACTGGTGAAAGAAATCAAAGAGGACACTAATAGATGGAGAAATATACCATGTTCATGGATTGGAAGAATCAATATAGTGAAAATGAGTATACTACCCAAAGCAATTTATAGATTCAATGCAATCCCTATCAAGCTACCAACGGTATTCTTCACAGAGCTAGAACAAATAATTTCACAATTTGTATGGAAATACAAAAAACCTCAAATAGCCAAAGCAATCTTGAGAAAGAAGAATGGAACTGGAGGAATCAACCTGCCTGACTTCAGGCTCTACTACAAAGCCACAGTCATCAAGACAGTATGGTACTGGCACAAAGACAGAAATATAGATCAATGGAACAAAATAGAAAGCCCAGAGATAAATCCATGCACCTATGGACACCTTATCTTTGACAAAGGAGGCAAGAATATACAATGGATTAAAGACAATCTCTTTAACAAGTGGTGCTGGAAATCTGGTCAACCACTTGTAAAAGAATGAAACTAGAACACTTTCTAACACCATACACAAAAATAAACTCAAAATGGATTAAAGACCTAAACATAAGACCAGAAACTATAAAACTCCTAGAGGAGAACATAGGCAAAACACTCTCCGACATACATCACAGCAGGATCCTCTATGACCCACCTCCCAGAATACTGGAAATAAAAGCAAAAATAAACAAATGGGACCTAATTAAACTTAAAAGCTTCTGCACAACAAAGGAAACTATTAGCAAGGTGAAAAGACAGCCTTCAGAATGGGAGAAAATAATAGCAAATGAAGCAACTGACAAACAAGTAATCTCAAAAATATACAAGCAACTCCTACAGCTCAATTCCAGAAAAATAAATGACCCAATCAAAAAATGGGCCAAAGAACTAAATAGACATTTCTCCAAAGAAGACATACAGATGGCTAACAAACACATGAAAAGATGCTCAACATCACCCATTATCAGAGAAATGCAAATCAAAACCACTATGAGGTACCATTTCACGCCAGTCAGAATGGCTGCGATCCAAAAGTCTACAAGCAATAAATGCTGGAGAGGGTGTGGAGAAAAGGGAACCCTCTTACACTGTTGGTGGGAATGCAAACTAGTACAGCCACTATGGAGAACAGTGTGGAGATTCCTTAAAAAACTGGAAATAGAACTGCCATACAACACAGCAATCCCACTGCTGGGCATACACACCGAGGAAACCAGAATTGAAAGAGACACATGTACCCCAATGTTCATCGCAGCACTTTTTATAATAGCCAGGACATGGAAGCAACCTAGATGTCCATCAGCAGATGAATGGATAAGAAAGCTATAGTGCATATACACAATGGAGTATTGTGTATATGTACCATATACATGTTACTCATATTACCATATACATTATTACTCAGTCATTAAAAAGAATCCATTTGAATCAGTTCTAATGAGGTGGATGAAACTGGAGCCTATTATACAGAGTGAAGTAAGCCAGAAAGAAAAACACCAATACAGTATACTAATGCATATATATGGAATTTAGAAAGATGGTAATGATAACCCTGTATACAAGACAGCAAAAGAGACACTGATGTACAGAACAGTCTATTGGACTCTGTGGGAGAGGGATAGGGTGGGATGATTTGGGAGAATGGCATTGAAACATGTATAATATCATATATGAAACGAGTCGCCAGTCTAGGTTCGATGCACGATACTGGGTGCTTGGGGCTGGTGCACTGGGACAACCCAGAGGGATGGTATGGGGAGGAAGGAGGGAGGAGGGTTCAGGATGGGGAACACGTGTATACCTGTGGTGGATTCATGTTGATATATGGCAAAACCAATACAATATTGTAAAGTTAAAAAATAAATTAAAAAAAAAAAGAGTGAAAGTGAAGTCGCTCAGTCGTGTCTGACTCTTAGCGACCTCATGGACTGCAGCCTACCAGGCTCCTCTGTCCATGGGATTTTCCAGGCAAGAATACTGGAGTGGGGTGCCATTGCCTTCTCCGAATATTAAGAGAAAAATAGAAAAAAAAATGTGTAATATCCCCAGTCTCCATATAACTCCAAGAACATATATCTGGAACTGAATCCTGAATCAGTTTGCTTCATTTTCAGTGTTCTTATTTCAAATGAATTTGGAGCCCCACATAATATTTCCAAAGCTGCAGAGCAGAAAAGAGGTGATCAACAGACTTGGATGGTTCTCCCAATTATAGAATTAAGTCAGGATGTCAGATAAACAACAAATAGTCACACAGAAAGAGTTGCATATTTAAACATTTTGACATTTGTAATAGTCTGTTTCTATGGTATTTTATGTTTTCTAAAATACCATAAAGTAGTCTGTGGTATTTTAGAAAATTTACAGAAAAAAAAAACACTTTTCATAGTATCAGACTTATGGTCAAGTT
The DNA here is from genome assembly GCF_027580195.1 of Bos mutus. Classification (NCBI taxonomy): domain Eukaryota; kingdom Metazoa; phylum Chordata; class Mammalia; order Artiodactyla; family Bovidae; genus Bos; species Bos mutus. The sequence continues at coordinate 46,333,984 of NC_091633.1, read as the reverse complement.
ATATTCCTGACTCAATTTGCAGTTGGTCAAGTCAAATAATATATAAAACAATTCACTGTAAATTGAGGCATTGAAAAATGGAAATAAATATCTTTATTTCTATTTCACATCAAGTGAGAGTTACTGACTGCCTTATCTCAAAAAATCACATGGAAAGCATGTTCATCCTATGAAAGAATTTCTAGTAATATTAACTGCAATGACTTTTAAGGATAAATACATACGAATAAACAGAGAAGTTGCACCACCAAATTCTAAAAGGTTAAGCATAATTTCATGATTTTTTAAATAAAATTAAGCATGAAATAAGATCAGTGTAAGAGCAGCAGATTGCTGAAAAATGATACTAAAGCATTTAGATAACAATATATGAACAAAATTTTAAAGATAAGAAAAAAGGAGCAAACTGATAATTTTCCTTCATGTCCTATTATTGGTCCTTTAATGGACAAAAATGTTTTCTAGTTAATATTTCATTTACCTTGGGGACAAGTACATAATGCAGTCACCGATTTGCTTAGATTCTGAAATATCATTCATTTATGTACACATTTTCTCTATTCAAATTTACTGTTCTTATCACTTGTCAATTTGCATATATTAAATCATCATGCATAATTTACCATATTTTGAATATTTTATTAATGAATGTCCTTTTCTAAGATTTTTATGTGCTCTTAAATTTTAAACACTCAAACATTTAAAAACTTAAGACTCAACAATTTAGTTCTTAAATGTTACTTTTAAGAAGTGAAATAGTGCAGATATTAACTGCATGATGTTTCTCTGACTATTGGGAAGGACAGTGGGTAGTTATGATAAACTCTTTTGTTAACAAATGGAACTTTCAAAATAATAAATATTATTTTCAAACTTTGTCACTCTATATCAAGAGTTGACTCATTGGAAAAGACTCTGATGCTGGGAGGGATTGGGGGCAGGAGGAGAAGAGGACGATGGAAGATAGATGGCTGGATGGCATCACTGACTTGATGGGCATGAGTCTGGGTGAACTCCGGGAGTTGGTGATGGACAGGGAGGCCTGGCGTGTTGTGATTCATGGGGTCGCAAAGAGTTGGACACGACTGAGCAACTGAACTGAACTGAACTGAACTTCTACCTTGCTATTAATAATACTTTAGTTGTTCTTCTCCAGTAAATGATGACTATTTTACCTCATGATTTTTTATCAAGGATGATGCTATTTAGAAGCTGATACTTTGCGACAGGGCTTCCCTTGTGGCTTAGCTGGTAAAGAATCCACCTGCAATGCAGGAGACCCCAGTTCAATTCCTGGGTTGGGAAGATGCCCTGGAGAAGGGAAAGGCTACCCACTTTAGTATTCTGGCCTGGAGAATTCTGTGGACTGTGTAGTCTATGGGGTCACAAAGAGTCAGACACGAGTTTCAGTTTCACTTTCACACAGAATAAAGTTAACTGATTTCGACAGTTTTATATTTTATTGGATATATTTCCAGCATTTCAATCTTATTTAATTTTATACACATTAAAAAATAAAATTTCCAACTCATATTCCTAGGCAAATAAATGGAAAGTTGTTGTATGAAAAAGATGTCCATCAACAGGCTTATCTTTATGAGAGTGAATTGTAATTGGAAAGAAAAAAAATGTGTAGGTTGTACTGAGTAGTTTTACTTCAATAGTTAACTAATACTTTGATAGTTCTATTAAAAAAAATTTCTGATACTTGTTAAACCCTTAAGAAGGACTTTTATTCAGGACTATCATGATAGGTGTCAAGATTATTGTATTAGGGAAGAGAGATCAAGTTCAGTCCTGACTATAGCCAAGGAACAGAGTTGAGGAGGGGGGGGTCGGTGGATGGAAAATCACCAGACTTTATTTTTGGGGGGGCTCCAAAATCACTGCAGATGGTGACTGCAGCCATGAAATTAAAAGACGTTTGCTCCTTGGAAGAAGTTATGACCAACCTAGACAGCATATTAAAAAGCAGAGACATTGCTTTGCCAACAAAGGTCCATCTAGTCAAAGCTATGGTTTTTCCAGTAGTCATATATGGATCTGAGAGTTGGACTGTGAAGAAAGCTGAACACTGAAGAATTGATGCTTTTGAACTGTGGTGTTGGAGAAGACTCTTGAGAGTCCCTTGGACTGCAAGGAGACCCAATCAGTCCATCCTAAAAGAAATCAATCCTGAATACTCATTGGAAGAACTGATGCAGAAGCCTAAACTCCAATACTTTGGCCACCTGATGTCAAGAACTGACTCATTTGAAAAGACCCTGTTGCTAGGAAAGATTGAAGGTTGGAGCAGAAGGGGACAACAGAGGATGAGATGATTGGATGGCATCACTGACTCAATGGACATGAGTTTGAGTAAACTCCAGGAGTTGGTGATGGACAGGGAGGCCCAGCATGCTACAGCCCATGGGGTCGCAAGAGTTGGACAGGACTGAGTGACTGAACTGAACTAACCATGGGTTGAACATACTCTGAATTATTTAGACAGATTTTCACTAGAACTAACATTTGTCTATGTAATATGGGCTAACATTAAAATCTTTTTTTTTTTTTTTTCATTTAGCAAAATTTAGCATAGTTTTTGAGTGGTTTAGATGCAGTGTTATGAGCGGGGTCAGAGTTTTCCTTTTCCTCTGGCCTTTCTCCTATGCCTTCTGCTTCATGTTTCAAGACATCGCTGTTACTTCATTTATTCCATCCATAGTCAAGACAAAACAAATAGAAACAGGAAGGATGACTAGCACATTTGTGTTTTTTCATGGAAATGTCTCCAGAAGCTCTCATCTAAATATTAATATAGTAAATGGTTCATATTGCCAAACTTTAATGGATGAAGGCTGCAAAATTAAGGAAAATTATCATCATGAGTCCGTAAATGTAATTCTGGGCTTAGGTTCATTGACCATACTGAGGTTCTATAAGTAGGAAATTAGGGGAAAATATATATTAGGCTTGCAAAATCCATATCTGTCTGACTTTCTAAATATAACTAAAAAACATATTACTAATCATGATAAATTGACTATTTCAAAAATGTATCCAGTGATTTGTAACTACACCTTAAAATGTATTCATTTAATATTGATATAGCTTGGCATACCTGGATATATTTTTATTGACTGATGGTACAAAGAGGAGGGAGGGAAATCTAAAGTTTTAGAAAAAAATCAAAATAAAAGAACAAAACAGAAAAGAACAGGTGGCAACAAAATTTTCTGGTCCTACATTAAATCCCAGAAAAAAAGTGAAACCTACACCACAATTGTTGAGTATTGAATAAAACAATTGGCAATGAATATAAATGAGAAAAATGTGCATATTAATACTGAAGAAAAAACATAATGCAAAAATTAGGTTAGGAATACTAATACCCCAAAACATAATAGCTTGTGTCTAAAAGCCTGGAGTTTTCCAAATTCACACTGGTAACTCACAGAGTTTCTGGGAAAGAATAAGAGTTTTGTAGGATGGTTACATTCTAAGCTGTGCAACCAGATAGTGTAGTATCATAATCAGCACTACTGTCAAATGAGTTTAATCTTGTCTGTGCCACTGTTGGCTTCAGTGTTGGGAAGTACCTCATTCTGCTGGCTGTCCAGTTATAAGTTGAGAGGCATTCTTGTGCCACACCCTTATTCATTACATTGAGGAGGAGTGTTTTAGCCAGTTGATGGCTCACAACACAGCAACTGTTTTCTCCTTCACTTTTAAACATAATAACCACTTATGTGAGCATGTTTGTTTTTCTTTTAAATTTTACTTCTCAATTTTGACTCAAGGAATGCAGCACGCAGTGACTCCTCTCACACCCCACATCCAGTCCATCAGCACTTACTTTTGAGATCTATCATGTGACCGTCGCTACTTTCAGTCATTGTTGATGTCCAGGCAACCATCGGGGCACTTGGATTGTTATAAAATTCTCCTTGTTTCTCATACTGTTTCCTTAAAGCCATTTTCCACCCAGCAGTCAGATTGATCTTATTGAAACATAGATCAAATAACATGACACTTTTGCTGGTAGCTTTCTGAGAGCTCCCGTTCTCAGATTAAAGCCTAAAACCCTTCCACTACCTGTGACACTCCACATAGTGAGTACCTCATGAACCCACCCCTCAGTCTTCCTCTTTTGCTCTCTCATCTCTCTCATTGTTCTGGTTATTCTCTCCTCCAGAGCCTCCTGATATTCCTTGAAAATGCCACGCTTCTCTCAGGTAAGAGACTCACTGGGCTCTTGTCTCTGTAGAAGAGCAAGGCCTGTAGACACTGGTGCTGCTCTCCCACTTGTCTCTGGGCCTGTTCAGTTGACAATGTTTCAGAGGAGATTTCCCTGAACACCAGCACTCTTAACTTGCCTTCAAACTCTTTAGGAGTTATCAGCATCTTCAATACTGCATTTTTCTTTCTCCTTTTAGAATATGTTCTTCCTCATGAAGAAAAAAATGTAAATTCTTTAGTCAAGAAACTCTATTTTTCTCTTTCCTCACTGTCTCATTTCAGCACCAAGACACAGTTCTGGCCTAGGGAGTAGATGATTAGCAAACATTTGTTGAATAATCTTGCATATATTCACCCTTGTAAACTGCTGGTTCATTTTGCTCTGAAGTCAATGACAAAAAAGAGTTGTACCTCTATCTTTCACTTCTTTACTTAGAGCAAATATTTATTGCCAATTTCACCTGTGCCCTGAAAACTGCTGAGCTTTTAAATCCTTTAGCTCCATTTGTCTTATGAAGTAGATAGTCACTATATCATTCAGGGTATATCCAGTTTAAAAAAAAGAAACTACTGTAGGTCTTATAACAATCTGATTTTAATACATAGAAAAAGCTGTGCAAGTGGTTAAAAGAGCTCAGAAACAACAACAACAAAAACAGGAGATAGTGATAAAACCTCATAACTAGGACTGGCAGGGAGCCAACCCTCCTCTGGAGGATGGAGAGACAATGGAAGATAGTGGAGGTCCAGGGTCAAGAAGAGAAACTGTTTCATGATAGAAAAGCTACCTAGTGAGAGGTAGGGCCATGGAGAAAGCTTGATATCTGACAAAGATCATTAGAAGGAAAGAAAAACAGACACAACAAAGCAAAAAACAGGAGCATTGGCTGACCTCCTCACCTATTCCTATCCTCCAGTCTTCTGCTTTTGCCTTCCACTGTCATTTTACAGAGTAGAAACTTTAAATTCAGAGAAGTGAAATAACTTGTGAAGACCCTACAGCTATTTAAGGACTGAACTGTGATTGGAAACTAAGGCAATGAGACTCCTAATCTCTCAGCTGTTGCTAACAATGATATTTAAGAAAAAACAAACAAACAAACAAACTTGGTTTTCTCTGAATAGGCACAGTGTTTTCTTATCTCTGTATGTGTATATAATTGGTGTATTTGGGTGTGTGTGTGTGTGTGTGTGATGACTCTGCTGCTACTGACACTACATACTTTAAATCAAGCAGTTAAATTCTCTGAGAGGGAAAAAGGGACAATTTTCCAGTAAGGGCTGATAATATTCACCAAAGCACATTTTTAAGCATTAAACTGATCTTAATTACCTATTAATTACCTATTAAGCATTAAACATTATCTTAACTACCTATTAAGGCACATCATAGCAGCCCATAACATGCTGCTTGGCAAACAGCAGGCACTCAATAAATGTCTTTCAGTGGTTATTATGCCTTGAATAGCATTACAGATTCAAAACCTTTTTGTGCACCCAAGGTTGAACAAGGTTTATGATAGTAGTGATTGTTCCTGTAATAAATGTATAGACGTTGAATTTTTAGCATGACTATCACAGATATTTCATTTCCATTTATCCTTTGAAATATTTACTTAATACAGATTTTGTGTTCTTGGTGAACTCTTGTTACATTTTTGAAAGGTTTATCTTCCCTACAGGTTAACTTTGAAAACAGTGTTTTAGTCAACATAAGAAGGACTTCCCTCATTCCATTATTTCTGCATGAACATTTTTTAGATATATATGGATTACTTATGGAGAAGGAAATGGCAACCCACTCCAGCGTTCTTGCCTGGAGAATCCCAGGTACAGGGGACCCTGGTGGGCTGCCGTCTATGGGGTCACACAGAGTTGGACATGACTGAAGTGACTTAGCAGCAGCATGCTTGTCTGATAATTCACCAAATGATTTGAGAAAAATTTAAAGTTATGTTGATTTGCTTTCTGTACACATAATCCACACTAATAAGTAATTTATAAAAATCCATAAAATAGAAAATTAACTTAAAGGTCACTAGGCTCTCAGTAGAATAAATGACCTTTGATGCTGGAAATCACTGAAGTTTTTTTTTTTTTTTTTCAGGTTATGCATAATATATTATGCATCACTTCTATCTAGATATTTCATGAAAAAATTAAAACTCACACAGAATAAAGCATTATAAAATATGTTAAAATTTTAAGACTTTCATAATTGATTGGATACTTAAAGTACTGCACTGGAAATAGAAGATAAAAGACCATTTATCTTAATATAAGAGTAGGTTTTCTGCTATTTAAAGTAGGTAGACATAGAGATTCTTAGAAAAAGAATGATAAAGTGAAATCAGATTAAAAATAATCTTTACTCATCAAATGGCAGATGGAATAGGATAAAAAAATCTTTTTAATAATGTACTTATCTTGGATTTGAAAAAAACACTACCATGTATAAAAGGCAAATTTCATGTCAAGAGCTGTCCTAACCTTAGTCTAAGCTAAAATTCTGAGGAAGGATTTTTTTTTTTTTTTTTTTGAGAAATTCTGTTCTGGTAATATTTTATATTAATCTTCTTTTTAATATACCCAATGTAAAATGTTGAAGCAAAGTGTATGATAGGCATTTATTTATCTGCCAAGCTTCTAGGAACTGATATCCTTATCTTATAACATCTGACTGGTCTTGGTATCCACTGAATCCCTGCTAGGATCTGGAATCATTCCCTGATGTCAGATTGTTCTTTATCACCTTCAAATTATTTCTGCACAGTGTTATGTTTTGGGGCTTGCATAACTCAAAAGGTCTTATGACTGGGATAACGATGATGGTGTGGTCACTCACCTAGAGCCAGACATCCTGGAGTGTGAAGTCAAGTGGGCCTTGGAAAGCATCACTACGAACAAAGCTAGTGGAGGTGATGGAATTCCAGTTGAGCTATTTCAAATCCTAAAAGATGATGCTATGAAAGTGCTGCACTCAATATACCAGCAAATTTGGAAAACTCAGCAGTGGCCACCGTACTTAAAAAGGTCAGTTTTCACTCCAATCCCAAAGAATGACAATGCCAAAGAATGTTAATACTACCAGACAATTCAGCACATACTAGTAAGGTTATGCTCAAAATTTTCCAAGTTAGGCTTCAGCAGTATGTGAACTGAGAACTTTCAGATGTACAAGCTGGATTTAGAAAAGGAAGAGGAATCAGAGATCAAATTACCAACATCCATTGGATCATAGAGAAAGCAAGAGAATTCCAGGAAAAAAAAACATCTATTTCTGCTTCATTGACTGTGTAAAGCCTTTGATTGTGTGGATCACAATAACTGTGGAAACTACTTAAAGAGATGAGAATATTAGGTCACCTTACCTTTCTCACTGGAGAAGGCAATGGCACCCCACTCCAGTACTCTTGCTGGAAAATCCCATGCACGGAGGAGCCTGGAAGGCTGCAGTCCATGGGGTCGCTGAGGATCTGACACGACTGAGCAACTTCACTTTCACTTTCACCCATTTGGAGAAGGAAATGGCAACCCACTCCAGTGTTCTTGCCTGGAGAATCCCAGGGACGGGGGAGCCTGGTGGGCTGCCATCTATGGGGTCACACAGAGTCGGACACGACGGAAGCGACTTAGCAGCAGCAGCACCTTTCTCACGAGGAACCTGTATGTGGGTCAAGAAGCAACAATTAGAACCTTACATGGAGCAACTGACTGGTTCAAAATTGGGAAAGAGGTATGGCAATGCTGTATACTGTCACCCTGCTTATTTAACTTATATTTAGAGCACATCATGAGAAATTCTTTTATTACCCCAACCAGTAATGCTGAAGAAGCTGAAGTTGAACGGTTCCATGAAGACATACAAGACCCTTTAGAACTAACACCCAAAAGAGATGTCCTTTTCATTATAGGGGACTGGAATACAAAAGTAGGAAGTCAAGAAACACCTGGAGTAACAGGCAAATTTGGCCTTGGAATACGGAATGAAGCAGGGCAAAGACTAATAGAGTTTTGCCAAGAAAATGCACTGGTCATCACAAACACCCTCTTCCAACAACACAAGAGAAGACTCTATACATGGACATTACCAGATGGTCAACACCGAAATCAGATTGATTATATTCTTTGCAGCCAAAGATGGAGAAGCTCTATACAGTCAGCAAAAACAAGACCAGGAGCTGACTGTGGCTCAGATCATGAACTCCTTATTGCCAAATTCAGGCTTAAACTGAAGAAAGTAGGGAAAACCACTAGACCATTCCGGTACGACCTAAATCCAATCCCTTATGATTATACAGTGGAAGTGAGAAATAGATTTAAGGGCCTAAATCTGATAGAGTGCCTGACGAACTATGGACTGAGGTTCGTGACATTGTACAGGAGACAGGGATCAAGACCATCCCCATGGAAAAGAAATGCAAAAAAGCAAAATGGCTGTCTGGGGAGGCCTTCCAAATAGCTGTGAAAAGAAGAGAAGCAAAAAGCAAAGGAGAAAAGGAAAGATATAAGCATCTGAATGCAGAGTTCCAAAGAATAGCAAGAAGAGATAAGAAAGCCTTCTTCAGCGATCAATGCAAAGATATAGAGGAAAACAACACAATGGGGAACACTAGGGATCTCTTCAAGAAAATCAGAGATACCAAAGGAACATTTCATGCAAAGATGGGCTCGATAAAGGTCAGAAATGGTATGGACCTAACAGAAGCAGAAGATATTAAGAAGAGGTGGCAAGAATACACAGAAGAACTGTACAAAAAAGATCTTCACGACCCAGATAATCACGATGGTGTGATCACTGACCTAGAGCCAGACATCCTGGAATGTGAAGTCAAGTGAGCCTTAGAAAGCATCACTATGAACAAAGCAGGTGGAGGTGATGGAATTCCAGTTGTGCTATTCCAAATCTTCAAAGATGATGCTGTGAAAGTGCTCCACTCAATATACCAGCAAATTTGGAAAACTCAGCAGTGGCCACAGGACTGGAAAAGGTCAGTTTTCATTCCAATCCCAAAGAAAGGCAATGCCAAAAAGTGCTCAAACTACCGCACAATTGCACTCATCTCACACACTAGTAAAGTAATGCTCAAAATTCTCCAAGCCAGGCTTCAGCAATATGTGAACCGTGAACTTCCTGATGTTCAAGCTGGTTTTAGAAAAGGCAGAGGAACCAGAGATCAAATTGCCAACATCCAGTGGATCATGTAAAAAACAAGAGAGTTCCAGAAAAACATCTATTTCTGCTTTATTGACTATGTCAAAGCCTTTGACTGTGTGGATCACAATCAACTGTGGAAAATTCTTCAAGAGATGGGAATACCAGACCACCTGATCTGCCTCTTGAGAAATTTGTATGCAGGTCAGGAAGCAACAGTTAGAACTGGACAAGGAACAACAGACTGGTTCCAAATAGGAAAAGGAGTACATCAAGGCTGTATATTGTCACCCTGTTTATTTAACTTATATGCAGAGTACATCATGAGAAATGCTAGACTGGAAGAAACACAAGCTGGAATCAAGATTGCCTGGAGAAATATCAATAACTTCAGATATGCAGATGACACCACCTTTATGGCAGAAAGTGAAGAGGAACTCAAAAGCCTCTTGGTGGAAGTGGAGAGTGAAAAAGTTGGCTTAAAGCTGAACATTCAGAAAATGAAGTTCATGGCATCCGGTCCCATCACTTCATGGGAAATGAGTGGGGAAACACTGGAACCAGTGTCAGACTTTATTTTTCTGGGCTCCAAAGTCACTACAGATGGTGACTGCAGCCATCAAATTAAAAGGCGCTTACTCCTTGGAAGGAAAGTTATGACCAATCTAGATAGCATATTCAAAAGCAGAGACATTACTTTGCCAACAAAGGTTCATCTAGTCAAGGCTATGGTTTTTCCTGTGGTCATGTATGGATATGAGAGTTGGACTGTGAAGAAGGCTAAGAGCCAAAGAATTGATGCTTTTGAACTGTGGTGTTGGAGAAGACTCCTGAGAGTCCCTTGGACTGCAAGGAGATCCAACCAGTCCATTCTGAAGGATATCAGCCCTGGGATTTCTTTGGAAGGATTGATGCTAAAGCTGAAACTCCAGTACTTTGGCCACCTCAAGTGAAGAGTTGACTCACTGGAAAAGACTCTGATGCTGGGAGGGATTGGGGCAAGAGGAGAAGGGGACGACAGAGGATGAGATAGCTGAATGGCATCACTGACTCGATGGACGTGAGTCTGAGTGAACTCCTGGAGTTGGTGATGGACAGGGAGGCCTGGCATGCTGTGATTCATGGGGTCGCAAAGAGTCGGACATGACTGAGTGACTGATCTGATCTGATCTGTTGAGAAATACTGGGCTGGATGAATCAGAATCTGGAATCAAGACTTCTAGGAGAAATATCAACAACCTCAGATATGGAGATGATACCTCTCTAATGGCAGAAAACAAAGAGGAACTAAAGAGCCTTTTGATGAGGATCAAAGAGGAAAGTGAAAAAGCTGGTTTAAAATTCAAAATACAAAGACCATGACATCTGGTCTCTTCACTTCATAGCAAATAGATGGGGGAGGAAATTAGAGGTAGTGACAGATTTTCTTTTCTTGGGCTCCAAAATCAATGTGGATGGTGACTGCAACCATGAAATTAAAAGATGTTTACTCATTGGAAGAAAAGTCATGACTAACATAAACATCATATTAAAAGGCAGAGACCTCACTTTGCTGACACAGGTCTGAACAGTCAAGGCTATGGTTTTTCCAGTATTCATGTATGGATTTGAGAGTTGGACTATAAAGAAAGCTAGCACTGAAGAACTGATGCTTTTTAATTGTGGTTCTTGAGAAGACTTTTGACTCCATTGGATTGCAAGGAGATCAAACCAGTCAATCCTAAAGGAAATCAGTCCTGAATATTCACTGGAAGAACTAGTGCTGAAGCTGAAGCTCTAGTACTTTGGCCTCCTGATGAGAAGAGCTGACTCATTGGAAAAGACCCTGATGCTGGGACAGACTGAAGGCAAATGGAAAAGGTTATGGCAGAATATGAGATGGTTATATAGCATCATGATTCAATGGACATGCATTTGAGTAAACTCCAGAATATAGTGAAGGGCAGGGAAGCTTGGCATGCTGCAGGGGTAGCAAAGAGTTGGACACAACTTAGTGAATGAACAGCATGTTTTGAGGGCTACATTTCTTATATTTTAAGCATTTAAAAGATAAAATTTTGATGCTATTTATTCACAACTAAATATGTACTTATTTAAATATTTTATGCATATTTCTTGAATACAAGTGACATGCCAGATATTTTTCCAGGCCCTAAGGACAGAGCAGGATATAAAACAGAGAATACCTTTTCTTCATGGAGCAGACAACAGATATGCTGTTCAATTCAGTTCAGTTGCTCAGTCATGTCCGACTCTTTGTGACCCCGTGGATCGCAGCACACCAGGCCTCCCTGTCCATCACCAACTCCCGGAGTTTACTCAAACTCATGTCTGTCGAGTCGGTGATGCCATCTCATTCTCTGTTGTCCCCTTCTCCTCCTGCCCTCAATGCCTCCCAGCATCAGGGTCTTTTCCAATGAGTCAACTCTTCACATGAGGTGGCCAAAGTATTGGAGTTTCAGTTTTAGCATCAGTCCTTCCAATGAACACCAAGGACTGATCTCCTTTAGAATGGACTGGTTGGATCTCCTTGCAGTCCAAGAGACTCTCAAGAGTCTTCTCCAACACCACAGTTCAAAAGCATCAATTCTTCGGTGCTCAGCTTTCTTCACAGTCCAACTCTTACATCCATACATGACCACTGGAAAAACCATAGCCTTGACTAGACGGACCTTTGTTGGCAAAGTAATGTCTCTGCTTTTTAATATGGGAACAGTAAAACTAGAGTAGTGGCCAGGGGATGCACTGGAGGTGGGAGGAGCTGATAATAGGGATTACTTTATATGTAAGGAAGTTAGGTTTTTAAGATTAGGTCACATTTTAATAGAGATCTGAAGAATATAAATGAGCTCAAGGCCATATCTGAAAAGAATTATCAATCATAGGAAACAGTAAATGCTTATGCTGTGGGCAGAAATGTTCTTTACATATGAAACAAAAAAAGCAGGAGATATGTATGGCTAGAATGGGATGATCAGGATGACCAGTTTTAAGAGACAGACTGGACAGAGGACCTGATAATTTCGGAACTTGTAAACCTTATTAAAGGATTCTATTTTAGTTTAAATCAAATATAGGGGAAAATGGAGGATTTGTGCCAAAGAAAAACTTCAACTTATGTGTTAAAATATTATTTTGAGAGATGCTTTTAGAATAGGTCACAAATAAGGAAACAGATAAGGCTATTGAAATTGTCCAGTCATGAATAATACTGCCTTGGAACAGTAGTAAAGTTAACATGTTTTTAAAGTGAGAACTGGGCAATTTTCTTATTATATTTTGAAGTTAAGCTAAGCAGGTAATCTAATGGATTGATATGCAGTGTGAGAGAATAAGAAAAGACAAGTTTGATTCCATCTGTTTTAAATAGAGCAACAAGAAGGATGAGGTTTTCATTTACTGAGATAGCAATAGTCATGGGTTACGTTAGGATAATTTTAAGGTATGGGACTTATGTGGAGATCACAAGTTTGGTTTTATGTTTGTGGTGTTGCAGATGTATTTTGACACCCATGTGGAGAGAAGTAGCAATCGGTGGTTGATAATTAGTATGTTTTTGTTGTTCAGTGTATGATAAATTTTGTGATTATCCAATGTAGAAGAATCATTTTTAAAAACATGTCATTGAATAAAACTATCTATCAATGCATATAGAGAAGATAAAATACGTAAATAGTGAACTTAACATACCATAATGCTTAAAGGTGAAGGAACTGATGATAAAATAGCAGAATGATGTTTCAGAAGATAACTGAAAAAGTGTTCAAGAAATAAGCAAAGATCATCAATTTAAAATGTTGCTTGATATGTTGGCATAGAATCTGAGAATTCAGTATGGTGTTTGCCAAAGTAGAGATTTGTTTCACTGAAGTTATGAAGATTAATGCTTATCTCAGATGTTCTCAAAACATTGAATGAGAAATAGTGGAGTTAATAAGGGTACTAGAGAGATGCAACTGTAGTTGGATAAATATGGAATATTGAAATTATTTTTAAATTATTTTTTGTTTTTATAATGAGAGATATTATGGTAAGTATTTTATTTATTTTTAATTTGAAGAGTATTGCTTTACAATGTTGTGTTGGTTTCTGCTATACAACAACTTGAATCAGTCATATGTATACATATATTCCCTTCCTCTTGGGCCACCCTCCCATCTCACCCCTCTAGGTTGTCGGAGAGCACTGGACTGAGGTCCTTGTGTTACACAGGAATTTCCCACTAGCTATCTGTTTTACACATGGTCGCGTATATATGTCAATGCTACTTTCTCAATTTGTCCCAACCTATCAATGGCACCCCACTCCAGTACTCTTGCCTGGAAAATCCCATGGACGGAGGAGCCTGGTAGGCTGCAGTCCATGGGGTCAGTAGGAGTCGGACATGACTGAGCAACTTCACTTTGACTTTTCACTTTCATGCATTGGAGGAGGAAATGGCAACCCACTCCAGTGTTCTTGCCTGGAGAATCCCATGGACAGAGGAGCCTGGTGGGCTGCTGTCTATGGGGTCGCACAGAGTCAGACACGACTGAAGCGACTTAGCAGCAGCAGCAGCATCCTTCCCTCATTGTGTACATAAGTCTGTTCTCTACATCTGCATCTCTATGCCTACCCTGCAAATAGGTTTCTAAGTACCCTCTTTCCTAAGTACCCTTTTTATCATATGTACGTGTTAATATACAGTACTCATTTTTCTCTTTCTGATTTACTTTATTCTGTTTAAACTGATGGTGATGACTTAGGACAGAAAGAAAATTAAGAGGAAGAGATAGTAACTAAGTATCAGAATTTGAAATAAGATAACACTGATTAACAATTCATGAATAGTAATAGGAGAGAAGATGGGTTATATGTATATAGATTTGGGTGGATTAGGAAATACTATGATGGGAAAATGTAGGTCTGTTCGTCATGATTCTCTCTATATTCTCAGTAAATAGAAATTGTTAAGTTGTTGTCCATTCTAGGTATTAGACATTATTTTTTGATATTTGAAATTTTGGGAAATAATTCCTTATTCACAAAGCAACATGCATGAATAGTAGGAATTCTTGTGCTCCTTGGTGGTTTTCAGGAGAATAGAGAATGCATGTGGTAAAGTATTCCACATAATGAAACCTCATAATGCTTCTCACATTGCTATATAGAAGCTATTAATGGCATATCACTCATTTTCTGTTGTTTCCCTGTATGCTTTATTAGCTTTGAAAGTGTGATGTTCATTGCCTCTGCCAAAATTATTTTAGACAGTTCTCCAAGTCTTGGAATGAAGACCTCTCACATAGAGTATTCTCCTTCATTTCTCCCATGCGTCACTGGAGAGCTCATTCACAGCATGATAAATTAACAACATCCTGTACCTCCAGAGTAAAGCAAATCAATGTGATGGACAGCCTGCGGATTCCTCCTCACACTCAGAGCTTTTCCTCTTTCTAATTGTTAATCTGTTTTATTTGTTTTAATTTTTTTTATTGAAGAATAATTGCTTTACAGAATTTTGTTGTTTTCTGTCAAACTTCAATATGAATCAGCCATAGGTATACATATATCCCCTCCCTTTTGAGCCTCCCTCCCATCTCCCTTTCCATCCCACCCTCTAGGTTGATACAGGACCCCTGTTTGAGTTCCCTGAGCCATACAGCAAATTCCCGTTGGCCAACTATTTTACATATGATAATGTAAGTTTCCATGCTACTCTTTCCATACATCTCACCCTCTCCTGCCCTCTCCCCATGTCCATATGTCTGTATTCTATGTCTGCTTCTCCATTGCTGCCCTGTAAATAAATTCTTCAGAACAATTTTTCTAGATTCCATATATGTGCATTAGAATATGATATATATATTTCTCTTTCTGACTCACTCCACTCTGTATAATAGGTTCTAGGTTCATCCACCTCATCAGAACTGACTCAAACACATTTCTTTTTATAGCTGAGTAATGCCTGGAAAATCCCATGGGCAGAGGAGCCTGGTAGGCTACAGTCCGTGGGGTCGCGAAGAGTTGGACACGACTGAGCGACTTCACTTTCACTTTTCACTTTCATGCATTGGAGGAGGAAATGGCAACCCACTCCAGTGTTCTTGCCTGGAGAATCCCAGGGATGGGGGAGCCTGGTGGGCTGCCATCTATGAGGTCGCAGAGAGTCGGACACGACTGAAGCAACTTAGCAGCAGCAGCAATAATCCATTGTGTATATGTACCACAACTTCTTTATCCATTCATCTGTCGATGGACATCCAGCTTGCTTCCATGTTCTAGATATGGTAAATATTGCTGCAATGAACAATGGGATACATGTATCTTTTTCAACCATGGTTTCCTCAGAGTATATGCCTAGTAGTGGGATTGTGGCATCATAATGTGATTTTATTCCTAGTTTTTAAAGGAATCTCCATACCGTCTTCCAGAGTGGCTGTATCAATTTACGTTCCCACCAACACTGCAAGAGCGTTCCCTTTTCTCCACACCTTCTCTAGCATTTATTGTTTGTAAACTTTAGATGATGGCCATTCTCACTGGTGTGAAGTGATATTTCATTGTTTTGATTTCCTTTTCTCTAATAATGAGCTATGTTGAGCATCTTTTCATGTGTTTGTTAGCCATCTATATGTCTTCTTTGGAGAGATGTCTGAGTAGGTCTTTTTCCCACTTTTTGACTGGGTTTTTTGTTTTTCTGGTATTGAGTTGTATGAGCTGCTTTTATAATTTGGAAATTAATCCTTTGTCAGTTTCATTTGCTATTATTTTCTCCCATTCCAAGAGTTGTCTTTTCACCTTACTTATAGTTTCTTTTGCTATGCAAAAGCTTTTAAGTTTAATCAGGTCCCGCTTGTTTACTTTTGTTTTTATTTCTGTTACTCTAGGAAGTGTGTCATAGAGGATCTTGTTTTGATTTATGCCATTGAGTGTTCTGCCTATGTTTTCCTCTAAGAGTTTTATAGTTTCTGGTCTCACATTTAGGTCTTTAATCCATTTTGAGTTTATCTTTGTGTATGGTATTAGGAAGTGTTCTAATTTCATTCTTTTACTCATAGCTGTCCAGTTTTCTGAGCACTATTTATTGAAGAGTCTTGTCTTTACCTTATTGTATATTCTTGCCTCTTTTGTTAAAAATAAGATGTGCATAGGTGCACAGGTTTATTTCTGAGCTTTCTATCTTGTTCCATTGGTCTATATTTCCAGTACCATACTGTCTTGATGACTGTAGCTTTGTAGTATAATCTGAAGTCAGTACGGTTGATTCTTTCAGCTCCATTCTTCTTTCTCAAGACTGTTTTGGCTATTCGGGGTCTTTTGTGTTTCCATATGAATTGTGATATTTTTTGTTCTAGTTCTGTGAAAAATGTCATTGGTAATTTAATAGGAATCACATTGACTCTGTAGATTGCATTTGATAGTATAGTCATTTTCACAACATTGATTCTTTCTACCCAGGAACATGGAATGTCTCCATCTGTTTATGTCATCTTTGATTTCTTTCATCAGAGTCTTATAATTTTCTGTGTACAGTTCTTTTGTCTCCTTAGGTAAGTTTATTCCTGGATATTTAATTCTTTTCATTGCAATAGTGAATGGGATTAATCCCTTAATTTCTCTTTCTGATTTTTCATTGTTAGTATATAGAAATGCAAGTGATTTCTATGTATTGATTTTGTATCCTGAAACTCTGCTAAATTACTGATTAGCTCTAGTAATTTTCTGATACTATCTTTAGGGTTTTCTATATTCAATAACATGTCATCTGCAAACAGTGAGAGCTTTACTTCTTATTTTCTGACCTGGATTCCTTTTATTTCATTTTCTTTGATTGCTGTAGCTAGGACTTCCAGAAATATTTTGAGTAATAGTGTTGAAAGTGGACACCCTTGTCTTGTTCCTGATCTTAGGATGTATGCTTTCAGTTTCTCACCATTGAGAATGATGTTTTCTGTAGGCTTCTCACATATTGCCTTTATTATGTTGAGGTAAGTTTCTTCTATGCCTATTTTTTCAAGATTTTTAATCATAAATGGTTGCTGAATTTTATCAAGGGCTTTTTTCTGTATCTGTTGAGATTATCATATGGTTTTTATCTTTCAATTTGTTAATATGGTGTATCACATTGATTGATTTGTGTATATTGAAGAATCCTTGCATTCCTGGAATAAACCCAACTTGATCATGGTATATGAGCTTTTTGATGTGTTTCTGAATTCTGTTTGCTAAAATTTTGTAAAATTTTTACATCTATGTTCATCAGTGATATTGGCCTGTAATATTCTTTTTTTGTGTTTGTCTGGTTTTGGTATCAGGGTGATGGTGGCCTCATAGAATGAATTTGGAAGTGTTCCTTCCTCTGCAATTTTTTGAAAGAGTTTTAGAAGGATAGGCATTAGCTCTTCTATAAATGTTTGATAGAAATCTCCTGTGAAGCCATCTGGTCCTGGGCTTTTGTTTCCTGGGAGATTTTTGATCACAGCTTCAAGTTCAGTGCTTGTAATTGGGTTATTCATAATTTCTATTTTTTCCTGGTTCAGTCTTGAAAGATTGAACTTTTCTAAGAATTTTTCCATTTCTTCCAGGTTATCCATTTTATTGCCATATAGTTTTTCATAATGGTGTCTTATAATCATTTGTATTTCTGCATTGTCTGTTGTAGCCTCTCCTTTTTCATTTGTAATTTTGTTGATTTGATTTTTCTCTTTTTTTTCTTGATGAGTCTGGCTAAAGGTTTGTCAACATTGTTTATCTTCTCAAAGAACCAGCTCTTAGTTTAATTAATCTTTACTATTGTTTCATTTATTTCATCTTGGATCTTTATGGTTTATTTCCTTCTACTAATTTTGGGTTTTTTTGTTTGTTTGTTTGTTTTTCTTTTTCCAGTTGTTTTAGGTGTAAAATTAGACTCTCTATTCAATGCTTTTCTTGTTTCTTGAGGTGGGATTATATTGCTATAAACTTCCCTCTTATAGCTGCTTTTGCTGCATGCCACAGGTTTTGAGTTGTCATGTTTTCATTGTCATTTGTTTCTAGAAATACTTTGATTTCCCTTTTTATTTCTTCAGTAACCTCTTGGTTATTTACAAATGGGTTGTAAAAAAAAAAAAGAAATGGGTTGTTTAATCTCCATGTGTTTGTGTTTCTAACAGTTTTTTTTTTTTTTTTTTTCCCTTGTAATTGATATCTAGTCTCAAAGCATTCTGGTCAGAGAAGATGCCTGATACAATTTTAATTTTCTTAAATTTACTGAGGTTTAATTTGTGACCCAAGAAGAGGTCTATCCTGGAGAATGTTCCATGTGCACTTGAGAAGAGCTGAATTCTTCTGCATTTGGAAGGAATGTCCTGAAGATATCAGTGAAATCCATCTCATCTAATATATAACTTAAGGCTTGTGTTTCCTTATTAATTTTCTGTTTTGATGATCTGTCCATTGGTGTGAGTGGGGTGTTAAAGTCTCCTACTATTATTGTGTTACTGCCATTTTCTCCTTTTATGTCTGTTAGTGTTTTTGAGGTGCTCCTATGTTGGGTGAATAAATATATATAATTGTTATGTCTTCCTCTTGAATTGATCTCTTTATCATTATGTAGTATCCTTCCTTATATCTTGTAATCTTCATTTTAAGGTTTATTTTTTGTGATATGAGGATTGCTAATCCAGCTTTATTGCTAATCCATGCATCCTATTTGCATGGAATATATTTTTCCCTCCTCTCACTTTCAGTCTATATGTGTCTTGAGATCTGAAGAGGGTTTCTTGTAGACAGCATATATATGGGTCTTGTTCTTGTATCCATTCAGCCAGTCTGTGTCTTTTGCTTGGAGCATTTAGTCCTTGTACATTTAAAGTAATTATTGATATATATGTTCCTATTGCCCTTTTCTTATTTGTTTGGGGTTGATTTTGTAGATCATTTTTCTTTTCTTGTATTTCTTGACTATATAAGTCCATTTAACATTTGTTGTAAACCTGGTTTGGTGGTACTGAATTCTCTTAACTTTTGCTTGTCTGGAAAGCTTTTGATTTTTCCATCAATTTTGAATGAGATCCTTGCTAGGTACAGTAATCTCGGTTGTAGATTTTTCCCATTCAATACTTTAAATACATCCTACCATTCCCTTCTGTCCTGCAGAGTTTCTGCTGAAAGATCAACTGTTAAGTGTATGGGATTTCCCTTGTATGTTACTTGTTGCTTCTCCCTTGCTGCTTTTAATAGTCTTTCCTTGTGTTTAGTCTTTGTTAGTTTGATTAGTATGTGTCTTGGTGTGTTTCTCCTTGGGTTTATCCTGTATAGAACTCTTTATGCCTCTTGGACTTGATTGACTATATCTTTTTCCATGTTGGGGAAATTTTCAACTATAATCTCTTAAAAAATTTTTTTTCATACTTTTTGTTTATCTCTTCTTCTTCAGAGATCCCTATAATTTGAATGTTGGTGCGTTTGATATTGTCCCAGAGGTCTCTGTGACTATCTTCAGTTCTTCTCATTCTTTTTACTTTATTCTGCTCTTCAGAGGCATTTCCACCATTTTATTTTCCAGCTCATTGATTCATTCTTCTGCTTCAGATATTCTGCTATTGATTCCTTCTAGAGTATTTTTAATTTCAGTAATTGTGTTGTTTGTCTCTGCATCTTTAATTCTTCTAGGTCTTTGTTAATTGATTCTTGCATTTTTTCCATTTTGCTTTCAAGGTTTTTTATCATCTTTACTATCATTATTCTGAATTATTTTTCAGGTAGTTTGCCTATTTCCTCTTCATTTATTTGGGCTTCTGTGTTTCTATTTTGTTCCATAATTTGTGTTCTATTTCTCTGCCTTTTCATTATTATTATTTTTTTAACTTATTTTTTGAAGTCTCCTTTTCCCAGACTTCAAGGCTGAATTCTTTCTTCTTTTTGGTTTATGCCATCTGCTGCTCCTGCTGCTAAGTTGCTTCAGTCGTGTCCAACTCTGTGTGACCCCAGAGACGGCAGCCCACCAGGCTTCCCCGTCCCTGGGATTCTCCAGGCAAGAACACTGGAGTGGGTTGCCATTTCCTTCTCCAATGCATGAAAGTGAAAAGTGAAAGTGAAGTCGCTCAGTCGTGTCTGACTCTTAGCGACCCCATGGACTGCAGCCTACCAGGCTCCTCTGTCACTGGATTTTCCAGGCAAGAGTACTGGAGTGGGGTGCCATTGCTTTCTCCGTTATGCCATCTAAGTTTGGTCCAATGCTTTGTGTAAACTTCTTATAGGTGAGATAGGTGCTGAGTTTCTGTTTGTTTGTTTGTTTTTCCTCTGATGGGCAAGGCTGAGTGAAGTGGTAATCCTCTCTGCTGATGACTGGGTTTGTATTTTTGTTTTGTTTGTTGTTTAAATGAGGCATCCTGCACAGGGTACTATTGGT
This sequence comes from Bos mutus, assembly GCF_027580195.1. Taxonomy (NCBI): domain Eukaryota; kingdom Metazoa; phylum Chordata; class Mammalia; order Artiodactyla; family Bovidae; genus Bos; species Bos mutus. Next base: position 46,313,234 of record NC_091633.1, on the reverse strand, counting down.
GGTTGGGTGATGCTGGGTCTTATATTACAGTGGTTTCCTTTGTGTGATTTCTCATTATTTGATACCCCCTAGAGTTAGTTCTCTGGTAGTCTAGGGTCTTGGAGTCTGTGCTCCCATCCCAAAGCCCCAGGGATTGATCTATGTTCAGGAACAAAGATCCCACAAGTGGTTTGTTATGGCATTAAGTGAGATCTAAACAAATATCCATAAACGAGAAACCAAAGATGAATTCCAGACAAATAGCAGTTACAAAATCAGGCAAAAACTAATTAAAATAATGAAATATACACATATACGTATACACCCCTGAACAAAGTCAAAACAGTCCAACAAAAATAAAGTACAATAGATTGACCCAGCAGATGAAGTAAATAAAAAAATATATTTACCATTTAAGAACAAAACTAATTGAAGCACAAACTGGATAACAAAACTAAAGGAAGGTGCCAAGTGGGGAATAAAGCAGTGAAACAAAACTGAAAAATATGTCAAGTGGAAAGGAAAGAAAGAAAGAAAGAATAGATATATAGTGTTAAATAGAGGTAAATGAAGAAGATTCATATATATTAAAGATTAACTGCAAGGGGAAAAGAACAGTAGGAAAGGCAAAAAAAGGAATACATGTAGAAAAAATACAATAGGTTTAAAAAAGTTAAAGTAACAGAAAATATTTAAAAAAAGAAGAATAAAAAGGATAAAAAATGGAAAACTCCACAAAACTGCAAAAGCCCAACTAGATGTAGAGGTTTATAACAACAATAAAGGGTGTGACTGAATACACACACACATACACATACATATATATATATACACCCATAAGTAAAATCAAAACAGTCCAACAAAAATAAAGTACAACACCTTGATCCAACAAACAAAGGAAACCTAAAATTATATCTGCTGGAATAAAACTAACTAAAGCACAAACTGGACAACAAAACTAAAGTAAGGTGCCAATTGGGAAATAAAGCAATGAAAATAAAGCTAACAAATATGTTGAGAGGAAAGGAAAGAAAGAAAAGAAAAAAGCTATGCAAAGTTAAATAGAGGTAGATGAAGAAGATTTATATATATTGACAATTAACTGCAAGGGGAATAGGACAGTAGGAAAGGCAAAGAAAGGAATAAATGTAGACAAAATATAATAGATTTAAGAAAATTAAAAATTACAATTATAAAATAGAGAAAAAGAAAAGGAGAAAAAGGAAAACTCCACAAAGATTCAAAGACCCAACATAGAGGCAGATGTTTATAACAACAATAAAAAGTGTCACTGAATATACACATATATATACATACATAAGCAAAATCAAAACAGTCTAACAAAAACAAGTACAATAAATTGACCTGACAAACAAAGGGAACCAAAAAGTATGTCTACTAGAATAGAACTATAGCAGAAACTGGAAAACAAAAGTAAAGCAAGGTGCCAATTGGGGTATAAAGCAATGAAAATAAAGGTAACAAATATGTTGAGACTAAAGGAAAGAAAGAAAAGAAAAAAAGAATAGACATGAAAAGTTACACAGAAGTAGATAAAGAAGATTTATATGTATTAAAGATTAACTGCAAGAGGAAAAGAATAGTCAGAAAAGCAAACAAAGGGATAAATGTAGAAAAACAATAATTGGCTAAAAAAATTTTTTAAAAGAGGGGAAAAAAAAAAAGAAAAGAAACTTCCCAGAACTGCAAAAGCCTGATATAGAGGTGGAGGCTTATAATGACAATAAAAATGTGACTGAGAAAAAAAGAAAAAAACTCAAAATCTTAGTTAGATTTCATAGTACCAATAAAATCAACAACTACAACAGAGCGGGGTGGGAGACAAGAAAAAAAAATCCAAAAGAATCTACAGAACATGTCAAAACATAAGAATAATAAATGTTTTTCTTGAGTCACTGCTGTCAGAGTCCTTTCCCTCACTGGGAGTCACAGTCCACTTCACCTGCCTGTGACGCCCTCTAACACTATGCTGATCTCTGGACCTGCTGTGGGGGCAGCTCAGATTCTAGTCTTCTCCTACCCCTTTGTGTTCTTGCCTCCAATGTCCACAGCTATCAGAACTAGGGTGTTTTTTGTGGGAGCTCTCAATGTCTGCCTAGTTGATCATGTGGATTTCATCTGCAGCTGTACAGCTGGTGGGAGGGTTTTGGGTTTTCTTCCTTAGTCACACTGCCCCAGGTTTCAACTGTGACACCTCTGGATATGGGTAATCTTCTGAGGTTTACTCTGGAGGACTTGGGTTTGCCCCTTTGAGGGCCAGGTGTGGAGGTGGTGCAGCTGCTTGAGTAGCAAAGGTTCTGGAAGTACTAGATACTCGTGGGAGTTGGTGGCTAGGGCAGCAGGAAATATAGTGCTCTAGAAGGATACGGCAACGGGTATTGGCCAATATGCTCCAGTATTCTTGGCTAGAGAACCCCGCTCCCTGACAGAGAAGCCTGGCAGGCCACTGTCCACCAGGTCACAATGAGTCGGACAGTACTGAAGCAACCCTGTGCATAGACACAAGACATTTTTTTGCCTGTGGCAGTTCTGCCCCAGTGAGAGTTGAGGGCAAAGGTAGTGTAGTTGCTTGGCTTACGGGGGCCCTGGAGGTACCGAATGTGCAGGGACACGGACTGCCTCCACTGCAGGAGTTATGGCCTTATCAGAGTCTTTTTGCAAGCCTCCTGTAGCTGGAAATCAGAAGGCCTCTTGGCCAGTCTTTCTCCGTAGCTCTGCCCATTCAGGCACTTAGAGGGCTCCCTTGCCTTAGGTCCTTCTCTGTTGTTCTGCATTTCAGGCATATAGAGGGGCCCCTCTGGCTGGGGTCCTACTCTGTAGATCGGGACATCAGGCACCTAAAGGGGCACTCTGGGTGGGGTCCTACTCTGTAGTCCAGGCTTTTGATGGGCCAGCCTCCCTATTGTTCAGCTGCCAATGCTGGCCTGTGGGGTAAGAGAGGCTATGATGATGACCCCACCCCTACACCTGACTCAGCAGTATCACTTTGCTTCCATGGTTGCCTGGCTTTCCTCCACAGGCATTTTCTCCACAATCTCCTCCCTCATATCCCCCTGATCTGTCTCTCCACAGTCAACAGCAGCCCTCGCTCTGGGATTGCTCCAACAATCCCTATACTCCAGCTTCCAGATGCTACACCATCTAGAGTATGAATGGCTGTGGCAAGGACTGTCTGATTCTCATTCCATTTAGGCTGTCACAGATCAGCTGTTTCCCTCTCAGCCTTAAATGTTTCTCCTCTGACACAGACAATTGCGCTGGTGTAGGGATTGGACCCCTGCTTCAGTTCCCCCACCCATCGAGAGCAGATCCAGTCCTACTCACACTCCTGTTTTTTTCCCCTAATTCCTTCATCCTACTGAGTTTTGCGTGAGTCTAGATATTCTTTTCCTCTGCTCAGGTACTCCTGTCTGCTCTCAGCTGGTGTCTACATGCACTTCTGTGTCTGAAGGTGTATTGCTGATGTATCTATGGAGATAGATGTACTTCACTTCCACCTACTCCTCCACCATCTTGTTCTTCCTGTTTTATTCATTTTTAAGTAACATTCCATATGTTTCTCTGGAAGTGGAGAGAGAAGAGTCAATGAATCCCAAAGTGGAATTACTGAATTATATTCTATTTCTAATTTTTGGAGGAACTTCCATAACGTTTTCCCCAAGAGCTACACTAAGTCTCATTTCCACCAGAAGTATACCAGGGTTTGTTTTTCTCCAAATCATTGCCAATACTTGCTGTCTCTTCATTCTAACTAATCCAAAGTGATAACTCATTGTGGCTTTGATTTGCATTTCCCTGATGATTAGTAATGTTTCTTTTTTCATATACCAGTTGGCCATAAACAATGTTGGGAAAACTGAATATCCATTTGTAAAAGAATGAAATTGGACCCATATACAAAAATCATACACCATATGCAAAAATCAACTAAAATTGGGTTCATGATTTGAATGCAGTACTTGAAATCATAAAACTCCCCAAAGAAAATATAGAACAAAATCTCCATAAGATTGGTCTTGGAAGTGATATTTTGGATGACTCCATAAGCTCAAGCAACAGAGGCAAAAATAAACATGTGGGACCACATCAAAGTTAAAAAAAAAAAAATAAGTCTGCACAGCAAAGGAAACAAAAAAATAAAAATTTATCCTACAGAATGGGAGAAAATATTGCAAACTAACTATCTGATAAGGGGTTGATGTCCAAAATATATTAGAGACTCATTCAACTTAACAGTAAAAACAAAAAGCTCCAGATCACATATTACAAAAGGCCTGAATACATATTTTTCCAAATTAGTTTTATTAGATATCATTACCAAACTTTCTCAATGTACTTGATGAAGAAAAATGTATATAGTGCTCTAAACTAGTTTTCTCAGCTGGCATAAAAATTTACTTATTTATTTTGAAATATTATAAGAACTAGGATTGGTAATTATTCTATTAAGTAAACCCCCAAAATATCAGTTAAATTTGTAACAAATTCTTAATGATGTGTTGAATAAGAATGTTTACTGAAAGAACATTATAAATCTGAAAGATACTATGTAACATTTTCTATCCTTATTTTTACTGGAGTCTGCTAATAATTTTGCCAGTTACTGTGACATACATTTAACATAATAGATACGCTAATTTATACTGCTTCACTTCTTCAAAGGTACTTTTCTTTCCAGCTAATAATTTCTTCTGAGAAGAGAATTAAAAGTAACTGAAAGCATTGCTTATGTTTAACATGTGGAGAGAGCAAGTTGAAACATTTAATACCTACTGAAGGCAATGGCACTCTACTCCAGTACTCTTGCCTGGAAAATCCCGTGGAAGGAGGAGCCTGGTAGACTGCAGTCCATGGGGTCGCGAAAAGTCGGACACGACTGAGCCACTTCACTTTCACTTTTCACTTTCATGCATTGGAGAAGGAAATGGTAACCCACTCCAGTATTCTTGCCTGGAGAATCCCAGGGACAGCAGAGCCTAATGGGCTGCCGTCTATGGGGTCTCACAGAGTCGGACATGACTGAAGCGACTTAGCAGCAGCAGCAACAGCATACCTCTATCCTACCTTTGTTCTCAAGGGATTCTCTCTTCAGAGGAATTTGTAATTTGAGAATAGGAGAAATGAGACAATTTAATATTGTCAACACTTCCACTGCTTCACTCTGCAGTTTTTGGTTTTTTTTTTTTTTTTAGTTCAAAATACTCCCTAACACTCCAGAACACTTATTGATACCAGGATTCACTCTTAGCAGAAATTTTTAATAGAGAAAAATGATACAATATAATGAGGTATCACAATACTTTAAATATTAAAGAAAGATTACCTTAAACCAGTTTCATCCCTGTGCTTGAAACAAACAGTAAAAGCACACACACAAGTTACACACAGGGATGTTGCTTGTGTGTGTGCTCAGGCATGTCTAACTGTTTGCAACCCCATGGACTTTAGCCCACCAGGCTCCTCTGTTCATAGAATTTTCTAGACAACAACACTGTAGTGGGTTGCCCTTTCCTATCCCAGGGCATCTTCATGACCCAGGGATCAAACCCACATCTACTTACTATTGCACTACCTTGGAAGCCCATGGATCTGCTTAAAGAAAGGCAGTGATCTCTGAGAGAGAAAATAAAAGAGGAAACCCTAAAATTGCTCTCGCATACTTACTGCCTGGGCTTCCCAAGTGGTGCAGTAGTAAAGAATCCACCTGCCAGTGCAGCAGACACAGAAGATGCAGGTTCGATCCCTGGGTGGGGAAGGTCCCCTGGAGGAGGAAATGGCAACCCTTTTCAAGTAGTCTTGCCTGGAGAGTTCCATGCTCAGAGGAACCTGACGGGCTACAGTCAAAGGGTTGCAAACAGTCAGACACAGCTGAGCATGCAGGCACAAGCACTCACTGCCTAGAGAGTTTCTATGCAGTGAGACAAGGGATGTGGACTCCTGAAGTTGAACAGACAAAGCCAGGTTCTGAGGTGTTCAAAGCTGGCAGTTCTGAGAGGACAGATACTCAAAGAGAGAAATATCATATCTGATATCTGTTCATATTCTCCTTTGAGTATTTAGCAGAATGTTGATTATTGCATCTGCATGATCTGGTCAAGGCCAGGGAAGCAAATGCTACAAAGAATTAAATACAGAGTAACTGACATTCACATAAAACCTGGATTATGCCTGGTTTCACCAGCCAAACTGGAAAACAAACAGCAGCAACAAAAACACAACTCCTAATTCAGAGGATATTTGGAAAAGTCTTGGCTTTAGAGTAGGAATTAATTACTTTTACACTGAGCATTGCTTCTGGAGTAGGAATTAATTACTTTTACACTGGGCATTGATCTGTACCCATCAAAAAATCATAAATGTAACATCTGAAAGGATCAAACTGTTTCCAATAAATTATCTGTGTTCCAGAAAAAATTCATATATTATATGTGTGCGTGTGTGTGTGTGTGTTTGTGTGTGTGTGTATGGTTTATTGTTAAGGAATACTCCTGTTAGAGAAGTCTGTCATCCTTAGCACAGACTGTGTGGAAGGCAAGCTGAAATTCTGGTGCAAACACTGAAGCCTCTGTCCACAGGGAGTATTTTCTTCCTCCAGGGGATTCTGGCTGTGTTTTAAAGGTCATTCATGTGATTAGATCGTACTTCCCCAGATTATCTATGATGATGTCTTATGATTCCTAGAAAAAAATAGGTATTACCACTGAATCCCTTTTATTTATTCATATTTAAGTCATTTCATGACTAATTTATAAAAGCAAGAATAAATGTACAGTGAAAACAACATAATGAGAAATTGTAATAAAAAATTTAAACATAGAACACCTAATTTCCCCCCATATTTCTCTAATTTGAAGGCATATATAACCTAATTTGGCAACATCCTCTCAAATTCTCAACTGGTGTTTGTGAAAAAAGAACATACTTGTCTTGCAAATACTGATCCCAGGATTCAAATAACTCTAATAAGTTCTAGCTTACCATTACTTTACCCCCTCAGTTTTATTGAGATATAATTAACATGTAACACTATAAGTTTAAAGTGTACAATGTGATTATTCCATACACTTGTGTTGTAAAATGATTACCTCAATAATGTTAGCAAACACATCCATTGCTCACATGTGTTGGGGTTGTCAAAATTTTGAATATGGAAAAAATAAAATTAAAAAAATGTTTTAATAAACAAGTACTTTATATATCTTTTGTCAAAACATGAATTCATAATATACTTTTTTGAGTCCTAGATTTTCTCCAGTTTGAACTAATATCGGTACTATTAACTCTAAACTTACCCTGAATAACTGATTAAAGACACATCATGAAACTGCATGAATGTGGAAATGTTATTTTGAAAAGCAGCTAGAAAATTAATGAAGATATTTAAACCAGAGAGTCCATTTACTGGATAATTCAGTCTCCTTAATTAGATGACTCATTATTATGTAGAGCGCCTTTGAATTTTCTTAGTGGCTAGAAAAAAAAAAAAAGCTCATGTTTATAACATCACTCTACTAAGAAGCTCAACAATTAGTTCATTGCTGTTCATCAAGTTAATATGACAAGAGCAGTAACATTAAAATGAATGTCAGTTACTACCTGGTTTGGAAGCAAAGAGGTTTAATAAAATAGAAAATCATTCTTATCCACTTGCTTAAAAATTGAGACTCCATTTTTCCTAATTTTTTGTTTACTGCATGCCAGTTCTTGAGAACTAATTATGAATGTTATCGTTTCAGAAGACTATAGTTCAGTTCAGTCTCTCAGTCATGTCCGACTCTTTGCAACTCCATGAATTGCAGCATGCCAGGCCTCCCTGTCCATCACCAACTCCCGGAGTTCACTGAGACTCATGTCCATCGAGTCGGTGATGCCATCCAGCCATCTCATCCTCTGTCATCCCCTTTTCCTCCTGCCCCCAATCCCTCTCAGCATCAGAGTCTTTTCCAATGAGTCAACACTTTGCATGAGGTGGCCAAAGCACTGGAGTTTCAGCTTTAGCATCATTCCTTCCAATGTAGCTCAGCTGGTAAAGAATCTTCCTGCAATGTGGGACACCTGGGTTCAATCCCTGTGTTGGGAAGATCCCCTGGAGAAAGGAAAGACTGCCCACTCCAGTATTCTGGCATGGAGAATTCTATGGATGTCCATGGAGTCACAAAGTGTTGGACATGACAGCAACTTTCAGTTGCTCAGTCTTGTCCAATTCTTTGTGACTCCATGGACTGCAGCACACCAGGCCTCCTTGTCCATCATCGACTCCCAGAGTTTACTCAAACTCATCTCCATTGAGTTGGTGATGCCATCCAACCATCACATCATCCTCTGTCATCCCCTTCTTCTGCTGCCTTCAATCTTTCCCAGCATCAGGGTCTTTTCCAGTGAGTCAGTTCTTTGCATCAGGTGGCCAAAGTATTGGAGTTTCAGCTTCAACACCAGTCCTTCCAATGAACATTCAGGACTGATTTCTTTTAGGATGGACTGGTTGGATCTCCTTGCAGTCCAAGGGACTCTCAAGAGCCTTCTCCAACACCACAGTTCAAAAGCATCAGTTCTTCACCACTCAGCTTTCTTTATAGCTCAACTCTCCCATCCATACATGACTACTGGAAAAACCATAGCCTTGACTAGACGGATCTTTGTTGGCAAAGTAATGTCTCTGCTTTTTAATATGCTGTCTAGGTTTATCATAACTTTTCTTCCAAGGAGTGTCTTTTAATTTCATGACTGCAGTCACCATCTGCAGTGATTTTGGAGCCCAGAAAAATAGTCTACCTCTATTTCCAGTGTTTCCCCATCCATTTGCCATGAAGTGATGGCATGATCTTAGTCTTCTAAGATGCCATGATCTTAGTCATCTGAATTTTGAGCTTTAAGCCAACATCTTCACTCTCCTCTTTCACTTTAATCAAGAGGCTCTTTAGTTCTTCTTCACTTTCTGCCATAAGGGTGGTGTCATCTGCATATCTGAGGTTACTGATATTTCTCCCAGCAATTTTGATTCCAGCTTGTGCTTCATCTAGCCATGAAACTTCAGAAAACTACAGTTTTATAAAAATTGCAACTGGTAGGCAAATAAATAAATATAAAATTATAATCAAATACAGTAATGATATACCTTTATGGAATACTTTAGAGTGTCAGAGAAATTTTTCTGTTGATTGCCAGATAGTAAGTGTTTTAGGCTTTGACAGTCATGTGGTTTCTGTTACAACTATTCAGCTCAGTAATATAGCATAAAACATCCATAGACATTATGTGGGATTCCCAGGTGGAATTACTGGTGGGAAAAAAAAAAAAGTCTGCCAGTGCAGGAGACTTAAGAGACATGGGTTCAATTCCTGGGTCAGGAAGATCTCCTGTAGGAGGGCATGGCAACCTACTCCAGTGGTCTTGGCTAGAGAATCCCATAGACAGAGGAACTGGGCGGGCTACAGCCCATGGGTCCACAAAGAGCTGGACATGACAAGCAACTCAGCACTCACACAGCAATTATGTAATGAATGATCATGGCTGTGCCTCAGTAGAATTTTATTTATAGACAAACTGAAATTTGTTACATCACAAAATATTTAAAAATTTTCAAAATTATTTAAAACTCTGAAAGCATTCTTACCTTGCAGATAGTATAGACACTGCGGGCCATAGATTGCTAATGCCTCCATTAAGGAAACAAAATTATGATATCAGTAAAACCTTTCCAGAGAAAACAGTTTGAAATATCATTTATGACTAAGAGAGTTAAAGGGCAAGTCTTCTAGCAAGATAGAGTAGACTTTACAGGGTATGTTTGTGAGAAACAGTACATAGTCTAGAAGAGTTGCAAATAATTTTTGTATGTGGAGGTGGCACATGTCAAGAGATAAGAATAGAGAACTCAGATTTGTCTAAATTACAAGTGACTTTAGATAATCCAAAGTGTTTATAATTTATTCTAATGGAAGTGACAAGACTTTATTGGGATTTAAAATAGGAAATAAACAAATCAGTTTTATATTTTTCTCTCACCTCAGATGCATATTTGGGAATATACTCTAGAGAGACAACATAGTAAATATAAGGTGACCCAAATTACAGTAATAATATGGGTTCCTTTATACATGTTATTTTTTCATGCTACTGAGTGGAAAATTAAATGTATTGCCACAGTGGCTTAGATATTAAATCCTTATTTTCAAGTAATAAAATTCTTATTCAATAATAGTATCAGTGAAAACATTCAAAGTTCTCTATTGATTCCTGTCAAGAACTGAACAACCCAGTGTTGAAGTGGTCAGTTAAAACAGCAAGCTATAATAGTAGTAATAGTTAAGTTTTTGATTGCTTATTGAGATAGTACAAGAGGCTAAGCAGGCAAAATCGCTGATTCCCCGTGTTCAACGTTTCCTCATGGAGCAGCTCTAGCCTAGGGTCAGGTGGATTAGCATCAGTGTGGGATCTTCTCACCACCAAGGAGTGATGAATGAAAGGCTCCTTCTGTTTTGTAGACCTGGGGATTTGGTAGAAGAAGAGGAAGGACTAGAAGTGGAAATGTACTGAGTACCAAGTTAGAGTACAGAAAAATTTCATCGGGTTTTTCCTTTTCTCTCTGCCCCCTCACCAATCCTAATAAGGAAGTCTGATGAAAGACACTTGGTCATAGATATCTGATAAGTGTCTCCATAAGGAGGCCTCCAACCTAGAGGCCTGAGCTAGGAATGGCTGACATGTACAAAAGGAAAGCTGGTGGTGATGAGGGGGTGAGTCCTGAATCCTTGATTATAGTACCTTCCAGAGACTGCAGTGCATCAAGTCTAGTGACAGGGGAGTAGCTTTCTTCTGTGAAGCTGCTAGATAAAGCCTCTATAATTGCTTATGATCAGGTCTGAAAAATAACACAGAGGATAATTGATCTAGAGCTGGACTCTCCAGTTATCTCCTAGAGTTTCTGACATGTGCTAGAAGTTGATGAAGGATTAGAACAGCTCTATTTTGACAAAGCAAGAGTCAGATCATGAGAAATGAATTCTTGTTATGGAAACCTGGATGATTAGTACAATATAGAGAAATACAGGATGAGTGATGTGGAAAGAATGGTATAAATACCATTGAAAATTCCACGATGAGAAATAAAATCAAGTATTTAAAAGATTTCTGCCTTTTCTTCCTTCCTGTGATGTCATGTATGCATTTATGTAGCATACTTTTCTCTCTAATTTTTCCCTCTAATTTTGTTTGGCTCTTTTATTTTATACATCTCTATTGAAGTATAGTTGAATTATAATATGGTGTTAGTTTCAGGTAAACAACAAAATGATTCAGTTTTATATGTGTGTGTATATATATATATATTGTATATATAACTGGTTTCCATTATAGTTTACTGACTATATAAGCTATTAACCATAGTTTTCTGTGGTATACAGTAAAACCTTGTTGTTTATTTTATATATAGTAGTATGAAACTGTTATTCCTATACTCCTAATTTACCCCTCTCCTAATTCCCCTTTGGTATCCATAATTTTTCTTCTATATGAGTCCATTTTTATTTTGTAAACAACTTCATTTGTACTATTTTTAGATTCCACATAAGTGATACCATATAATATTAGTATTTGTCTTTCTGTTACTTATATCACTTAGTTTGATAATTTCTGAGACCATCCATGTTGCTGCAAATGGCATTATTTCATTCCTTATTATACCTGATTAATATTCCATTGTACCTGTGTGTGTATATATACACACACACATTCACCACATCTTTATTCATTCATCTGTCAATGGGCATTCAGATTGCTTTGATGTCTTGGCCATTGTAAATAGCACTGCTATGAACATTGGGGTTCATGTATCTTTTCAAATTAGACCTTTTATCTTTTCAGGGTGTATGCCTAGGAGTGGGATTGCTGGATCATATGGTTACTCTGTTTTGTAATTTTTAATGCAACTTCAGACTGTTTTCCATGGTGATTGCACCAACTTAGATATCCACCTACACTGTAGGAGGATTCTTTTTTCCCACACCCTCTATTTTTAATGGTAGACTTTTGGATAATGACCCAGTTAACTAGTGTGAGGAGATACTTCGTTATAGTTTTGATTTGCATTTCTCTAATAATTAGTGATGTCAAGCACGTTTTCTTGTGCCTTTTGGCCATCTGTATGTCTTGTTTGGAGAAATATCTTTTACGTCTTCTGCCCATTTTTTGACTTTTTAAAAAATTTGTTTTATTTATTGAATTCTATGCTGTTTGTATATTTTCTAAATTAATCTCTTGTTGGTCTTATTGTTTGGAAATATTTTCTCTCAGTCCATAGATTGTCTGTTTGTTTTCCTTTGTTATGCATAAGCTTTTAAGTTTGATTATATCTCATTTGTTTATTTTTGTTTTATTTCTGTTGCCTTGGGAGACTGGCCTAAGAAAGCATTGGTACAATTGATGTCAGAGAATATTTTGTCTGTGTTCTCTTCTAGGAGTTTTAAATCTTTAAACCATTTTGAGTTTATTGTTGTGTATGGTATGAGGGAGTATTCTAACTTCATTGATTTGTATATGGTTGTTCAGCTTTCCCAACACCATTGGCTAAAGAGACTATTTTTTCTCCATTGTATGTTCTTGCCCCCTTTGTTGAAGATTAATTGACTGTAGGTCTGTGGGTTTGTTTCTCGACTTTCTATACTGTCCTATTGATATATATGTCTGCAGAGTTCCAAAGAATACCACAAAGAGATAAAAAATCTTTCATCAGTGATCAAGGCAAAGAAATAGAGGAAAACAAGTGAATGCGAAAGACTAGAAATCTCTTCAAGGAAATTAGAGATACAAAGGGAACATATCATGCAAAGATGGGCACAATTAAGGACGGAAATGGTATGGACCTAACAGAAGCAGAAGATGCTAAGAAGAAGTGGCAAGGATACACAGAAGAACTATACAAAAAAGATTTTCATAACCCAGATAACCACAATGGTGTGATCACTAAGAGCCAGACATCCTGGAATGCAAAGTCAAGTGGGCCTTAGGAAGCATCACTAACACAAAGCAGGTGGAATTCCAGTTGAGCTATTTCAAATCCTAAAAGATGATGCTGTGAAAGTGCTGCAGTCAAAATCCCAGAAAATATTGAAAACTGAGCAGTGGCCACAGGACTGGAAAAGGTCAGTTTTCATTTCAATCCCAAAGAAAGGCAATGCCAAAGAATGCTTGAACTACTGCACAATTGAACTCATCTCACATGCTAGCAAAATAAAGCTCAAAATTCTCCAAGCCAGTTTTCAATAGTACATGAACAGTGAACTTCCAGATGTTCAACCTGGATTTAGAAAAGGCAGAGGAACCAGAGATCAAATTACCAATATCTGTTAGATCACAGAAAAAGCAATAGAGTTCCAGAAAAAACATCTATTTCTGCTTTATTGACTATGCCAAAGCCTTTGACTATGTAGATCACCACAAACTATGGAAAATTCTTAAAGAGATGGGAATACCAGACTACCTTACCTGCTTCCTGAGAAGTCTGTATGCAGGTCAAGTAGCAGCAGTTAGAACTGGACATGGAACAACAGACTGCTTCCAAATCAGGAAAGGAGTACATCGAGGCTGTATATTGTCACCCTGCTTATTTAACTTATATGCAGAGTATATCATGTGAAAAGCAGGGCTTGATGAAAAACAAGCTGGAATCAAGATTGATGGAGAAATATCAATAACCTCAGGTATGTATATGGCACCATCCGTATGGCAGAAAGTGAAGAACTAAAGAGCCTCTTGATGAAAGTGAAAGAGGAGAGTGAAAAAGTTGGCTTAACTCAGCATTCAGAAAACTAAGATCATGGCATCTTGTCCCATCACTTCGTGGCAAATAGATGGGGAAATAATGGAAACAGTAACCAATTTTATTCTTTTGGCTCCAAAATCACTGCAGATGGTGACTGCAGCCATGAAATTAAAAGACAGTTGCTCCTTGGAAGAAAAGCTACAGCCAACCTAGACAGAATATTAAAAAGCAGAGACATCACTTTGCCAACAAAAGTCCATCTAGTCAAAGCTATGATTTTTCCAGTAGTCATGTATGGATGTGAGAGTTGGACTATAAAGAAAGCTAAGCACTGAAAAAATGATGTTTTTGAACTGTGGTACTGGAGAAGACTCTTGAGAGTCCCTTGGTCTGCAAGGAGATCCAAGAAGTACATCCTAAAGGAAATCAGTCCTGAATATTCATTGGAAGAACTGATGCTGAAGCTGAAATTCCAATACTCTCGCCACCTGATGTGAAAAACTGACTCATTTGAAAAAAACCTGATGCTGGGAAAGATTGAAGATGGGAGGAGAAGGGGACGACAGAGGATGAGATGGATGGCATCACTGATTCAATGGACATGAGTGGTGTAAACTCCAGGAGTTGGTGATGGACAGGGAAGCCTAGCGTGCTGCAGTCCATGGGGTTGCAAAGAGTTGAACATGACTAAGCAACTGAACTGAACTGTAATATCTGTTTTTGTGCTGATCTCTTTCTTTTTTTGATTACTACAGCTTTGTATAAATACCAAAGAAAGTTCCATGATCTGATATAAAATAAGTGAAAGTCATTCAGTCATGTCCAGCTCTTTGTGACTTCATGGACTATACAGTCCATGGAATTCTCCAGGCCAGAATACTGGAGTGAGTGGCCTTTCCCTTCTCCAGGGGATCTTCCCAACCCAGGGATCAAACCCCAGTCTCCTGCAGTGCAGGTGGATTCTTTAGCAGCTGAACCACCATGGAAGTCCATGAATATTGGAGTGGGTAGTCTATCCCTTCTCTGGAGACTCTTCCTGACCCAGGAATCAAACCAGGGTCTCCTGCATTGCTGGAGGATACTTTACCAACCGAACTAAGTATGTAATAAGTTCCCATTTTTTCTTTTTTCCTGCCATGTTGTATATTCCCTTATTTATTATATTATTCCATCTAATTTTTCCTTATCATTTTTAGTGTATGTTGGTTTGAATAACTGTATCATTTATCTGATTTCAACAAATTAAGACATATTTGGGAATGGACTGAAAGAGGAGTGACCTTCACAGAACCTATTTTGGGGAGGACCAACTTATTTTAATCTGTGGAAGATGTAGTTGAATTACATTAGCAAGGATCATAACATGTTACTCTTTTGAAGTTAAATTTTGGAAAAGGCAGATATATGAATATTGACTAGTCTGGAGGGAACTGTTCAGATATTTCAGATTGGCTTATTCAGATACATTTCAAGTCTCTTGTACTTTGTCTAAGTACCTATTCAATTTGGCAAAGCTAAGAATTGATGCTTTTGAACTGTGGTGTTGGAGAAGGCTTTTGAGAGTCCCTTGGACTGCAAGGAGATCCAACCAGTCCAACCTAAAGGAGATCAGTCCTGGGTGTTCATTGGAAGGACTGATGCTGAAGCTGAAACTCCAATACTTTGGCCACCTCATGTGAAGAGTTGACTCATTGGAAAAGACCCTGATGCTGGGAGGGATTAGGGGCAGGAGGAGAAGGGGACGACAGAGGATGAGATGGCTGGAAGGCATCCCCGACTCGATGGACGTGAGTTTGAGTGAACTCCGGGAGTTAGTGATGGACAGGGAGGTCTGGCATGCTGTGATTCACGGGGTTGCAAAGAGTCGAACATGACCGAGCAACTGAACTGAACTGAAGAATATGTTCTCATTGTATTCCCTCACAGCTCAGGTTTTCATGTGACCTACTTTCTGTAAGATGGAAAGACGACTTTCTATTCCTTTTTTTTTGACAAGGTATCAAGTCCGTTTACTTTTCTCTTTTCTATGGTATCAGTAACAGGCGGCCAGTTTCTAGTCCCCAGCTTTGTGGCTAATGCCATTCAGTGTTTTTCCAGACATGGTTCATGGCAGAGATGCTATGATCATTGAGCCAGGAGCTGAAGCAGAAGTTTCTTGATGCTCAGAGAAAAATACAAAACAAGCAATTAATGCAAGTTTAGGGTGAGTTTGTGGGTATCTGGACTGAGCTGACTTGCACCAGCTGGGTGATACTTCACTGACCATAGCAGCTTCATTTATATGTATCCTCTCTATTTAAGTAACAATTAGACCGTATCAGAAGCAGATAAATCCCATAGATAAGACTCTAGAAAGTCATAAGCTACAGAGATCCAAGATATATGGTTAGTAGTTGAATATAATACCATTTTTAGTAGTTGGATTTAATGCATTTCTTGAGGAAAGTAAAACCTTCTCTAGGGGATACAATTGTGATTTTCAATACAGAGGCAAAATTACAATCTAGATCCATCAGGGAGAAGGCAAACAGTGTCTCATACATTTCCTGCTATATAAATCAGTAATGTATGGAGCAGAGATGATACACCAACTAAAAATAAGTACATTGAAAATTGTAAATGGACACCGAAGTCCAAAGAGAAGAGAAGAAGTGGGAGATCACAAAAGGAAAGGGAAAAAGCAATGACCTGGTATAAGAATGGACTGTGTTGTATTCCTCTAAGAGACATGAATGGAGGCTACCAGAGTATGTCTAAGACCAACAGTAAAGAGAGAAACAGAAGAAATTTTTGTTTATATCATTAAATTGAAATGCTATCATGTAAATCTTCCTGCTTCAGCATCAAAGTTAGGAAACAAAGAGATTTGCATCAGAAATTTGTACCTAACTTCTATGAAATGTGAAAGAAAAAGAAACATTGCCTTTTAATGCAGGTTTCATGGAAGCCTTTTTTTATGGACAATGTAGCATAAGTAACATGGTTTCATATTATTTTCTATGAAAACACATGTTTAACTTACAGAAGTTTATTAACATTTGAACTAACATTTTGCTTAGAATTTACATTAATGTGATGACATTTGAAACTGTGGAATAAATAACAAAATTAGCATGACATTGGAGCCAGTTGTTGTGAAGGCAGTGTTCTGAAACTCCAGCATCCCAGTCATGGCAAAGGGAGCACCCTCCTGTCTCTGCCACTGTTCTGATGAGTTCTAGGAATTCTTTAGAAGTTCTGCTCAGAAGTTGCTCAAACCAATCCTTCAAATAAATGGGTAGAACCTATTTACATATGTCAGGTTTTTATTGGCTTACATAACCTATAGAGTTATTACTACAATATATAACTGAAAGTCCACTGCTATGTTAAGCACATTGATGAAATAAGTTGAATTCTTTAAATGAATTGTTCTTTCCTAATGATAAGTTCAGTTCTTAAGACCTTAAACACAAAAATACAGAACTGAAAATATAATGCAATTAGAAAGCAGAAGCAGCTCTATAAACATTCTGGCTTTATTGAGTGAAAGTGCATATGAAATATAGTTCATTTGTTGAGTCAAATATTTATAATGCATAATTAATTGAAGAATCAATGTTATTTGAATTACTCAATTTTAGACTTACTAAAGAGTAATTGAATTGCATAATCATATTAAAGAAGAAAATGTAATTAATGTTATCTTTACATTAAAACAAAGCACATCTGAATTTACACAATAATGAAAATATTCTATAAGTGGGTTTTGGCAGTGAATACAAAACTATATATATATTTGTAAAACTCATCAAAATGTCTATAGAAAAATCAATAAATTTTGCATAGGCCAATTGAGCTTCAATAAATAGGATTAAAATACAATCCAAATATTTGTGCTAATACACATTAATAACAAATCCATGACATTTGACCATTATTACATAATTTACTATTTAGTTAGAATAAACAATAGAAGTATTATTTAATATTTTATCAGAGTCAATAAAATCCTGTTTATCTCCTTTCAATTTGTCATTCACTTCAAGATGCTGTGAATAAAAAACTACTATGATGCAATTGTTTAGACTGTTATATCATTAGGTTTTAATTTTCTTTATCTTTTGTAAAAATGATTTTAATTAGATTATTGAGGGTAGTATTTGCAAAATATTGTTATTCTGCAATATATGAGCATCATGATTGAACCAGTTCTCAAATATGACACCTGAAGTATTATAATTATAAACAAAGAAAGTACCAGTTACCATGGCTTCTAGAAAAAGCATGTTTCAATATAAAATACGTAATGGACTCCTGGTATAGGCAGTATGCCAGAATCATTTTATTCTTATTCCTTCTTGCCATGCATAACTATAAATTCTGGAAGTGACACAAGACACAAAGGAAAACTCTTTGTATATCCTTTGTATTTCCTTATTCCATCACAAAGGGAAGGTGGTGAAATGATAGAGAACTACTCTGAGACACCAGGAATCAGAGGAATAGCACATCAGCAAGGCATCTTGTGTGACCCTGCCCACTGGAAGAAGGCTCCCAGACCTGTAGTTTTCTAACCCCCAACCTAGCAAGAAAAGGCAGCCCAATAGACTCCTTCCTCCCTTGGGTCAATTAGGAGTCACTTTTCAAGATGCCCAGGCTTCCCTGGTGGCTCAGATGGTAAAGAGTCAGCCTGCAATGCAAGAGCTGCTGCTGCTAAGTCGCTTCAGTCATGTCCGACTATTAGCGATCCCATGGGCTACAGCCCTCCAGGCTCCTCCATCCATGGGATTTTCCAGGCAAGACTACTGGAGTGGGTTGCCATTGCCTTCTCAGGCAATGCAAGAGACCTGGGTTCAAACCCTGGGTGGGGAAGATCTCCTGGAAAAAAGGAATGGCTACTCACTCCAATATTCTTGCCTGGAGAATTCCATGAAAGAGAGGCCTGGCAGGCTACAGTCCATTGGTCCCAAAGAGTCAGACACTACTGAGGGACTAACACTAGGAGCAAGTAGTCACTTGCTTTTTTTATCTAGGAATATCAAGATGCCCATGGATAATAGCATCTAGGAAAGTGCTCTTCTTCTCTGCTGTGCCCCAGTCTGTTCTCTCAGTTCAGAAACACAGAAGCAAGATTTACTCCACAGAGTTAACCAGTGATGCAAATACAGTTGTTACCCTTAATTTGCAAATAAGAAAACTGAGGTAAAGAGAGGTTAATGAATTTCCAGGATCTTAACAGCAAGGAATTGATGAAGCCTGGATTTATAGCCAGTTAATCTGACTCCAGAAATGACATTGTTCCCTATGATGGAAAAATGCCTGAGTGGAGAGTAGTCTCACTTAAGGCAAAGGAAGAGCGTCTTCGTTCTTGAATTATGTGAAATGAATAAGATAGGAAATAAACAATTCATGTGTTTTGTTTAAACTGTATTGAAAATTTTGAATGTAATAGAGGCAGTTAAAAAATAACATAAACAGGAACTGAACGTGGAAACAGAGAATCTGGATTTATAACCTGGATTTGTCATTTATGACCTGCACTTGGGCAAATTAACTAGTCTTCTTAACCTTAACATTGTAAACTGGGCATAATGACCTTAACCCTAAACAGAGGCTGTGAGTACCAACCAGGATAGTGCCTATCATCTGTACGGTGCAATTAAGAGGGTGGGCTTGTACCCAAGCATCTGGTTCTGCCACATGTCATGTAAGCAACTGCAGACAAGTTAATTAGCTCATGATGCCTCAGTTTCCTTTCTGGTAAATGGGATGTTTGGCTCAGGAGTTGAAAGCATGGATGTTGGAGCCAGATGCTTGGCTTTGAGTAAATTATTTACTGACTTGGACAAGTTCCTGAACTTTTTTGGATTTCAATCCCCCATGTGTAAAATGAGAATTAAACTGTACCTACTTCAAAAAAAAAAAAAAAAAAAAAAATGAAGGGAAAGAAGATACTGCAGTCATTTCAACAGTGACAATTAGAATGTGGAATGAAATGTTACCTTTGGAGTCAGTAATAATGGTGCCACTGGTGACCTAAGACAGGATGATCTATGGGAGGCCAGTTGTAGCTTAAGATATGGGGAAGTTGGAATGAAGAAACTAGTGTGTGTGTGTCAGGGCTTGGGGGCGTGCAAGTGTGTGTTCATATGTATCTGTGTGTGTTGTAAGAGTACAAACTTGAGTAAACTTTAAATGATGATAGAGGAAAGAATTCTAAAAGGGAGAGTTAAAGGACATATCAGTGAGAGGCATAACTGACGTACCTAGGACTCTGAGGAGTTTGGAGACGATAATATTGCAACAACGTTAGTAGGATTAGGTGTGTGTGTGTGTGTGTGTTTCAGTGTCAGTTGTGTCTGACTCTTTGTGACCCTAAAAACTGTACTCCCCCAGGCTTCTCTGTCCACGGGCTTTCCCAGGCAAGAATACTGGAGTGGGTTGCCATTTTCTTCTCCAGGCGACCTTCCTGATCCAGGGATTGAACTCAAGTCTTCCTCATTGGCAGGCAGATTCTTTACTACTGAGCCACCAGGGAAGCCATACATATTGCATGCTTCCAAGGAAGTTGCCCAAATTAAAGAAAATTAATTCAGAGTTTGGATGTGAAGAGAATCAGAAGCTTGTTACTGAATTCAGTTCAGCTCAGTTCAATCACTCACTCATGTCCGACTCTTTTCGACCCCACGAATCACAGCACACCAGGCCTCCCTGTCCATCACCAACTCCCGGAGTTCCCCCAAACTCATGTCCATTGAGTTGTGATGCCATCCATCCATCTCATCTCTGCTTTTTAATATGCTATCTAGGTTGGTCATAACTTTCCTTCCAAGAGTAAACGTCTTTTAATTTCATAGCTGCGATCACCATCTGCAGTGATTTTAGAGCCCAAAAAAATAGTCTGACACTGTTTCCACTGTTTCCCCATCTATTTCCCATGAAGTGATGAATGCTGCTAAGTCACTTCAGTCATGTCCGACTCTGTGCGACCCCATAGATGGCGGCCCACCAGGCTCCCCTGTCCCTGGGATTCTCCAGGCAAGAACACTGGAGTGGGTTGCCATTTCCTTCTCCAGTGCATGAAAGTGAAAAGTGAAAGTGAAGTCGCTCAGTCGTGTCCGACTCTTAGCGACCCCATGGACTGCAGTCTACCAGGGGTGGGGTGCCATTGCCTTCTCCAATGAAGTGATGAATAGACAACCTTAAATTAGTAATAAAACTGTGATTAAATAAGTAAAATTTATAAGATATTTTAATTGATTTTTTAAATATAACAGTTCTAAGCTGTATATCATAGTCTTTTAATTGGTAATCAATTTTTATGATATCTCAATTAGTTTTACTTTTGTTTTATTACCTGGTGATTTTAACTGAACTTCTCTAAAAGAGTGGTTTGTACAATACTCCATGGTATTTACTCTGCTGCTAATGGAATATAATACTCAAGGCCAGAAAATTGATGCGGAATTGAAAACTCCAGCTAGATTCTTAAATTTAATATTTACTCAAATCTCAAAATGTATATTAACTTGAGCAAGTACCTAATAGGTTATTCAATAACAGATAAGCTGATTGAGTTATTGAAATAAATCTATCACTCTAGGAGTTTGAAAGTATTTTAACAATAAACTGTACAGACTTTTCATTTCTAATATAAGTATATTGGTATCCAGTACCCTCACAGTTATAATGAAATAATAGAAATAAGGTTGCCATAATACATATATTGTGACAGTCAAATGAAATTCCTATATTCATACTCACTCTTGAAACAGACTATTGTAGCAACTCTCTATTCATATTCATTTATTTGTAATCATGTCCCAAAGCATGGTAGCTGAAAATGATCATGTATACAGTTGACTTTAAGAATGTTAGAATTATGAAATATTGATTAATTTTAAAAGGACCATGTTGACCCTATTTTAGACATATTGTTCACATATATACATTTGGAAATATCATTGATACTGTATAGTTCAAGGCACCATCTGTTCTATAAGCTCATAGATTTTCATCTTACAAACCAACACCAATTGCTTTAAATTGGTACCAAAAATCAATTTAAATTGTTTTTAATATTTTGCCTGTAAGAAATATTAAATACAGAAAACATAAATGCAATATTAAAATCACCAAGAACAGATATAAATTCTCCCAGCTTTATAGTTGCCTGCTAGTGTAAGTGACATTATACAGATAATATCTCGCAGAGCAGCAAACATATTAGTATGTGTAATGAGGGGTGACAGAGGATGAGACGATGGGATGGTATCATTGAAACAATAGACATGAATTTGAATAAACTCTGAGAGGTAATGCAGAACATTGAAGCCTGGCATGCTGCAGTTTATGGGGTCTCAAAGAGTTGGGCATGACTTAGGGACTGAACAACCACAATGAAAGTACATTATTGATTTTCAGTGTTTATCTTCATTTGACAGGAATGTATGTTAAAAAAAAAAAAAAAGCCATGAAAAGAAAGAAAAAAATAAACATTGGGTCTTATTTGCAGTTTTCATTTATATCCTCAAGTAAATTGTCAGAATTGTTCATGGTAGTTTCAAGTTAAAGTATTTTTTGAAAAACTTTCTGAAAGCAGTAGCATGTTCTGATTGGATCACAAAATTCCACTCCTTTAAGTAGACTAGCCTCATTCCTCAAGAAGTTATATTATGAGCTTTGTGATCATTCAAACTTAGAAAAGATGTGTGATAGCAAGTCACTGTCTGCTGATATATAGATAAATAAAAGATGCGTAAATAATTGAAGAGTTTGGGACAGCTGGGTGTCTGTAGCAATTGAAGCAGAGAAAGTCACACTGTGAAGCTTTGAACTAAATCATCTTGTTCACATAAACTGATGGGGTAATTGAGAGAATAAAAAAGGGACAATACATATATTATAGGAAATGCTTGTCTCTGACATATGATTCACTATGCTATGCTATGCTAAGTCACTTCAGTCGTGTCCGACTCTGTGCAACCCCATAGACGGCAGCCCACCAGGCTCCCCCATCCCTGGGATTCTCCAGGCAAGAACACTGGAGTGGGCTGCCATTTCCTTCTCCAATGCATGAAAGTGAAGTCGCTCAGTCGTGTCCAACTCTTAGCGACCCCATGGATTGCAGCCTAACAGGCCCCTCCATCCATGGGATTTTCCAAGCAAGAGTACTGGAGTGGGGTACCATTGCCTTCACTAAGTAGGAATTTATTATTAATACTTATATTATTTATGTGGATTGTTTTTAAGTTCCTTATAAGTCTATCACAAACAATTTAGAAAAATTCACAGTATGCCTGGAGAGGGAATAGCACTATGATACCCATCATTTTGGGCTTCCCTGGTAGCTCAGCTGGTAAAGAATCTGCCTGCAATGCAGGAGACCCAAGTTTGATTCCTGGGTCGGGAAGATCCCCTGGAGAAGTGATAGGCTACCCACTACAGTATTCTTGGGCTTACCTGGTGGCTCAGCTGGTAAAGAATCCGCCTGCAATGCAGGAGACCTGGGTTCAATCCCTGGGTCAGGAACATCCCCTGGAGAAGGGAATGGCTACCCACTACAGTAGTCTGGCCTGGAAAATTTCCATGAACTATCCATGGAGTTGCAAAGAATCAAACATGACTGAGTGACTTTCACTTCACATTCACACATCATTTTAAAAGCCTTTGACTGTTGTTAAGTATTAAGTTTTCTGATACTCTTTTTTGTACATCTTTTCTCCACAGAAAGAGGAAATAGGAATAGAAATTTAAATCATTTGTCCTTCAGTCATATAATAATATTGTGATTCTCATTCTGCAATAGACTTAATAGGGTATCACTGAGGGAGAATGCTTCTGATTAGTCATATTCCATTATTTCAGACATTCATTTTCTTTCACCTCACAAAAATCATATCATAAATGCATTTTTAATGTACCTGTAAAAATTGAATTATTTATCCAATGCTTTGTATCATTCTGATAAATTAGATCATCAAGAAATAATTTTTATTTCCAAGGCAGGAAGTCATATGAAGAACAATTCCAGGACTCAAAAGTCTGTGTATACCTATGTCTGTATAAGTTAGGTAGCATGCAAAATATGCTTATAAGCTTTTAAATTATTTACATATGTTGTGTCCATATTTGTGTTTGAGTCTCATTCTCATATATATATAGTATATTTTCTTGTATATATGCATGCACACATTATATATTAATATATGTATTCTTAAATGTATACATGAATATATAGATTTATTATATTCCTCAAAAGAATCACTCCAAGTATCAAAGATTCCTATGAATTTTCATTAATAACTGATACTAAATTTTAAAGAATATATTGCATGCATGATTTATCAAATACAATATAAAATATCATAGAAATTGCTCTTTAGAATATATTTTATGATAAAAACCACATAAAATTAAACTGTAAATGATAATAGAGGCAATGGGCATATTGATGTTCATTATAAAATTACATCACCTACTTTGAGTGTCTGCAAATCTTTATAATGAAATGTTTTGAAAGAAGTACAATAAAAAGTGTATAGTATGGTGCATTTTTACAAAATATTGCACTATTATAACCAGCTCCCAAATCAGGACATAAAACATCACCAGAATCAAATAAAAGCCCCCTCGATTCACTTTAAGTAACTGATTTCCTCAGTCTCAACTTCTTATTACAAAACCAGTTTTTTCGGTCTAAATTTTATGTAGATAGACTTGCACATATTTTACTCTTTGGAGTTTATCTCAATATTATATTTGTGAGGACCATACCTATTACATTCTCCTGTTAGTGAATTTTTTTCTCTCTAGTTCTTAGCTGTTATTCACAGTGCTGTTATATTATTTTACTGCTTTGTGTACCTGTGTGTGTATGTGCACGTGTGAATATGTGTCTGCATTTCTGTTGAATACTGTAGCAGACAGTAAGACATAGCAGCCCAGGTCCAGGAATAATGGCTGCCAGTTGCAAGGTCTTTGGTAGCAAACAGCTCCTGGTTGTCACGTCTGCCCGAGATACAGAGAGCTATTTTCCCTGTGGTCATGCCCTGCCTGGGAAACATACATCTGAATACATACAGAGTGAATTGAGGAAATGGAAGCCTGGGTCATTTCAACTGTTGAGACAATTTTTTAAGGCAACTTCTCCTTCCAGAACATTCCACAGAACTGGTTCAGGTTTTGTTGAAACTTGCTTTGCAGCTCAACTTTTGACTCTGTTCTAATCTGCTTCCTTCCACTTTCTCTGTAAGTACCCATTCTCATAAACTTCATGCAGTCCCAAATTTCATTTCCACCCTAAACTCCATCTCCCTGTTGGCTCCACAGGGCCAAAACTCTAGCATGCATAAACCTGGAAATAGAAGCACTGCATCACAGCTCTGCATACTTTCACCTTTAAGTGAAAGTATTGCCACTTAATTTTCCAAAGTGTGTGCGCCAGTGTCACCACTACCACGAGGAAATGAGATCTCAGAGTATTTCATATCCTTGTCTGTAGTTCATATATTCCTTTCTTCATTTCATTAATAGCCATGCTGTTGTGGGTGCCATGGTATTGTGGTTTCAGTGTACATTTATTTAGTAATAATATTGAGCACTTTTCTTATTCTTATTACTAAGCTGGGCATCCAGTATATGATCTCTTCATATATTTTGCTGATTTGTATTGCAATTTGTATTGACTATCTTTCTTTTATATTTAAAAAATTTGGCATATGGAAGTTTATGTATTTTGACTTTTAGTTCATTGTCAGAAATTTATACTGCCTTGATTTCTTCTTGCTCTACAAACTGTGCTCAATCTCAGGGTTGTTTTTTAGTAACAAATAAATTTTTCTTTTCAGTATCTCCAAATAATTCCTTTAGTATTTTTGTGTCTAAGAAATGCACATCTTTCTAGGGTCATGACAATAGTCTCATATGTTTTCTTTTCAAAGTTTTATAGTTTTACCTTTTTATGAAGATATGCAAGCAATCTGAAGTGTGCTTTTGTGTACTGTGATAGAAGTTAATATATGTATTTTCAAGTGATAATTCAGTTAATGAACTTCTTTTATTAAAATGTCCATCCTACCCTCTTTGCATGGCAGTATCATAGTTATCAGTATAATCAGGTGATCATACATATGTGTATGTCTACGG
Organism: Bos mutus; assembly: GCF_027580195.1. Classification (NCBI taxonomy): domain Eukaryota; kingdom Metazoa; phylum Chordata; class Mammalia; order Artiodactyla; family Bovidae; genus Bos; species Bos mutus. Next base: position 46,287,346 of record NC_091633.1, on the reverse strand, counting down.
GACTCTTTCATTGCTCTATTTCTGTAATAGAAATTAGAAAATGTCCAAATTCACACTAATACCACACTATGTTAATTACTATAGCTTTATAATGGATGTTGATAACCCTTATTTTAAAATATATAGCTTTTCCTCTTTTTCATGTTGTCTTTTTATTTTTGATTTTTTGTATTTCAAAAAAAAATGTTTAGAAACATGTGTGTCAGTTTGCACATGCACATTTACCGACCTAATCTCTAGATCCCATCAGGAAAAATTCATGTATTTCCAATATAGGTTCCAATAATCAGTGAATATGTTATAGCCTTCCTTTATTTTACAGTTTATTTACTTATCTCAACATTTAGTTAGAATTTACAAGATAAAGCTCTTATACATAATACATTTTTAAGCTTTTTTTCTTTTTGTCATTAAAAATGACTATTTTTTCTTGTTTGTTGCTGCATTCCATTTGCAAGAATTTTTGAGGTTATTTTGCATCTCTGTTTATAACAATTGAAAGTGTGATTTCTTTTCTGTTTAATGTTTTTTCAGTATCAAGTTTATACTGGCCTAATTAAAAGGATCAGCATTTTCTGACTTCTACTTAGAATATGAAAAGCTAAAGATTGTCACTCTGACATTAAAAATAAGGGGAGAAAAAGATAATCTAAGAAACCTTGCATGCATTAGAGAGCTGAGATTGGAAGGCAACCCAACTAGTCTGAAATCTACGAATAAACACAAACTTTCAAGGGGTAGATATGAACAGAAGTACTGGCTTACTTGGAGCTGAACAGCAGAAAAATATGGGAGCTCTATAAAAGCAGATAAAAAGTTAAATGAATTGCTCAAAGCCAACTATTAACTAAAGTGTATAAAGTATCTGGGAGCCACAGATTCTTTAAAAAATGGGTTTTCATAGAGTTGTGGCTCTTCTTTTCAGACAGCAGTATAAAAGACAGGTTTTAGACAGAAGCTATTTAACTATATTAAGCAAAAGATAATTTTAGTATTGCTGCTGATGAACATCTGATATGGTATTACCATAGAGCTAAAGTTACTGCTTCCCAGAAAATAAACTAAGGGCCATGTGGGATGGATTTACATTGTTGTGTTGAACAGTGAAAAGGAACTCTGACGCCCAGAAGTTCTGAAGGTACAGTAGTTTAATTGTTTTTAATTTACACTGCATGGTTGAAATATTCAACTTTTCTATTTACCAGTTGCTTAGTGGTAAAACAGTATCACAAGCATTTGTAATGCATCAGTTAAGAATGCCATTAAGAAACAGAATGTGGGAATGAAATTAATACGGTACTATATTACACACAATCTAAGAAATATTTGTTGGATTAATGTTTTAATGATTTCAGTGTTGGCATCTAGCCAGTTCTTTCAACTTCACACTGATACTTTTACAATAACTCCTAGAGTTCTAAGCATCACATCTTCACACGACAATATTCAAAGGCAGTACAATATTAGCTTCTCTACTATGTCCTACTTGAATTGTTTTCTCAGAAACACCTCTGGGTTTAACCTTAGTTGTTATTGACTAGAGATGTGATATAATTGTGTCAATCCAATCATTGGCAAGGAAACAGAAATGCCATTCTTGCCTTATACTAATCAGCATCTACCATTTACTCAGAGCACAAATAAAGCAATGATTCTCTTAGTAAGGAAGTAGAAGGAGGGTGATGGCTATTTTGTTAGTAGCCAAGCAAGAATATTACTTTAAATTACAAGTTATATGTTTAAGTATCTCACAATATAGTATCACTCTGAGCAAAAACTCTTTTCTGAAACCTTTCAACCTTATTGCTAGTGTAGCATTGATAACAGTTACATGCAATTAGCTGAGTCAAGGCTAGTCTATTGGCAGGAGAACTGTAGGTAGCAATTGTACATAAACACATGTGATTTGGAGGTTAAAAAAAAATCATTAATCTATGGAAGAAAGCTTCTCTTTCTATGAAAGTGAAAGTGTCTCAGTCGTGCCCAACTCTTTGGGACTCCATGGATTACTGGAGTGGGTAGCAATTCCCTTCTCCAGGATACCTTCCCAACCCAGGGATCGAACCCAGGTCTCCCTCATTGCTGGTGGATTCTTTACCATCTCAGCCACCAAGGAAAACACAAATAATGTGTAAGCTTTTAAAGATGTTTTTAAATACGCTTATAAAAATCTGTGAGATATTTATCTCAGCTCCCTATATCTTCCTATTTCAATATACTAGGAATTAAACTTGACTTTGCTTCAAAGGCATTTAAATTACCGTAAGAGATGATCAACTTAGACTAAGGAACTCCAGTTCATTAAAAAATATGTTTTAAAAATTGATAATTATCAGGCCTTCCAGACTGATAAACACCAGATTCCATACCAAGATTTCCCATCACCAAAAAGAATGTAATAATCCCCTATGTAGTCAATCACTTTTGTAATCTTTATGGCACCCATTGGCATAGGCTACAATGTATAACCAGCTGACCCTTCTGATTGTGAATCATGGCTATAACCTGATTGTATCTCCTTTTAACATTTTCCAGGCTAGGTTTAAGGAATCTGGGGAGGTGGGCTTGGGCACATACACTTAAGGTACTTAAGGCTCTCACAAAAGTCAGGGTCCCTGGCTAAAGACGAAACTGCCTCGGCCCTGCCAGTATAATAAACTGCAGCCCACTATCCATGCAGTTCTGCTGAGTGAGTTTGTTTCCTGGAGCATTCGGCTATGACAAGTTAACTGGCAGTGAGTATGTCATTCGGCTATAACAAGTTAACCGGCAATGAGCCTCTTCCATAGGCTTACAATTAAATATTAACATTATGTATATTAATTTGGCCAGATATTTTCCATTTTGATTTAAATATATAAACAAGTGGAAGAAACAAGAATACTTCCTAGTCTAGATTGTTGTGAGAGTAAATAATGTAAAGCATAATAGAATATTTTAAACATAAATCGTAAGTTTCCAGAAAAAAAAAAAATCAATACAGGATGAAGTTTGGGAGAAAATTCGTAACCTTGAAAATGATTAAATATTGGATAGGTGTAGACTCTAAAGGAGATTTATCATGCCAGGAAATGAAAACAGATTGAGAAAGGAGTCATATGAGGAATAAGGCATGTAAGCAAGGAAATGCTTTTGACCTGAAGAGAGTCTTTGTGTAAATAAGTAATTACAATTAGAATTCTTTAAAACTGTTTAACTTTTAAAAGATATAAAATTTATTTTTGAAATGAATGAATCTGGAGATTAGATGAAAAATTATGTTGAAGTAGAAAGAGTTGAAGGATTTTATTTTTTACTTTAGAGAACAATTCAAATGCTAGCTGTATTTCAGTATTTGAATTACTATCTTGTGGAACAAAGATACTTCAAGAAAACTTAATGTAAAATACATATGTCATCAGCAACAACAGTTAAATGATTATATTTACCATTGAAGGTTTAAATAAGAAATTGATTAAAAGGTTGAAGAGATATTTTGACCTTTAAGAATGATTTTAACACTGAGATTTTGTAGTTACTTTGACTTTAGACACTTGAGTTCATTTGGGAAAACTAAATATGGTCTGCCTTTACCTAATTCACTCTGACAACAATTGTTTTTTCTTTATTTTTGTTTCCTTTATCCTGTCTAAACATTATTTTTCCTGATTGAGAGTACAGAAAAAGTGAATTAATTCATGAAGCTTTACTTTTTTATTTCATATTTTAAATTTCTATCTTACATTATTTCTAATATTATTTACATTTTCTATTTTTTTTAATTTTCTACACATATATTCCTCTATTTTATTTTTATTTTAAATAAATCTTGGGCATATCATAGAATGTCACTTGTATAGTTCGTGTTATACAGAAAGTATTGATGTTTTTAGTGTCCTGTATGTACATCTAATAAAATTGTTGCAAAGTCTGGAAAAGTAGGCATTTTTTTTTACCCTTATAGAAGGCACTTTTATACAGTTTATTATTTTAATATGATATAAACATGCAATATTTACAGTTAAACATAGGAGGAATTATCCTTCTGCCTTGTGATTTGCTCTAGTATGTCAATGCATCTCCAGTTAAAGAATATTTAGGTGACTTTCTCCCTGCTATTCCCTTATACTAAGATCTTGGGATATGAATCTTTGTCTTAAATATTCTTCCATATTGCACATTCTGGGTAAAGACAAGACTCTATACTGAGTAAAGTCCACATCTCCTTTTTGTGAGGAGTAATGTACTTAATTCGAAGATGGCAATGGCACCCTACTCCAGTACTCTTGCCTGGAAAATCCCATGGACGGAGGAGCCTGGTGGGCTGCAGTCCATGGGGTTGCTAAGAGTCGGACACGACTGAGCCACTTCATTTTCACTTTTCACTTTCATGCATTGGAGAAGGAAATGGCAACCCACTCCAGTGTTCTTGCTGGAAAATCCCAGGGACGGAGGAGCCTGGTGGGCTGCCGTCTATGGAGTCACACAGAGTAGAACACAACTGAAGCAAATTAGCAGCAGCAGCAGCAATGTACTTAATTATGAGTAGTTTGTAGTACTTGATACTGAAGTTTCTAAAGGCAGATCCCCTGACTGTACCATTTACTAGTTCTATAAATTAGGCAAACTTCTCACCTTCTCTGCATTTCAGCTACTAACTGTAAATGATTTAATTATCATTAAGTTCTTAGAAGAGAGCCTAACAAGTACTCTTTAAATGTTGAAAGTGTTAGTTGCTTAATCCTTTCTAACTCTTTGGGATCCTGTGGACTGGATCCTGGAGCCACCAGGCTCCTTTTTCCATGGAATTTTCCAGGTAAGAATACTGGAGTCGGTAGCCATTCCCTTCTCCAGGGGATCTTCCTGACCCAGGGATGGAACCCAGGTCTCCTGCATTTAAGGCAGATTCTTTACCATCTGAACCAGCAGGGAAGCCCCTCTTCCCTGTTAATGCTAATGGTTAGTAGCTCAAATGGTAAACAATCTGCCTTCAATGAGGGAGACTGGGGTTTGATCCCTGGGTCATAAAGATTACCCATAGAAGGGAATGGCAACCCACTCCAGTATTCTTGCCTGGAGAATTCCATGGACAGAGGAGCCTGCTGGGCTGTAGTCCATGGGGTCGCAAAGAGTCAGTTATGGCTGCATGACTAAAACACACACACAGGATTACCATCCTTTGCATCTTGCTTTCACACATGGCTATCTTTTTTTTTTTTTTCATAGCTTTAATCTAACAGTTACATGATAAAAATACTCCAAGAAGAACCAAACTATATAGCAACGGACAAACATGCATGAGAGATTCTGTGCACTCGATGCAGCTGGCAGAAAAACTAGTTAAAATGCTAATTAGAACAAATTTGGTCTTTAAAATATCAGTTCCTTTCCTTTAAAAAAAACTATAGATGTATGTTAACATGATCTCTTTATACCCCAAGCTACTCTGCTGCTACTGCTGCTGCTAAGTCGCATCAGTCGTGTCCAACTCTGTGCGACCCCATAGATGGCAGCCCACCAGGCTGCCCCGTCCCTGGGATTCTCCAAGCAAGAACACTGGAGTGGGTTGCCATTTCCTTCTCCAATGCATGAAAGAGAAAAGTGAAAGTGAAGTCGCTCAGTCGTGTCCGACTCTTCGCCACCCCATGGACTGCAGCCTACCAGGCTCCTCCGTCCATGGGATTTTCCAGGCAAGAGTACTAGAGTGGGGTGCCATCACCTTCTCCGCCAAGCTACTCTACCTAATACCAAAGACCAACCCCTGTCAATAGTTCCCCCTTACCCCGCTACTGCCCAGTGAATTCAGCCTGGTTGTTTTTAAAATTTCTGATTAAGATTCTGATTAAAATTTCTGATTAAGTCAGGGAAGCACATTGGTAGACTTGGCAACAACCACATTGTGCTACTTAAAGACAACAGATCATTTGCACTTGAGTTTTCAGGAATATCTAGGCTTGAGATGTCAGGTTGCAGAGGAAAATTAAAGACACTAGAAGCTGGGCTTCTGAGGGACCAGGTGACTGCACTTTGTAATGTGTTTCTATTTTCAGTAGCTCAGAACTGTAACTTTCATATTACTTACCATTGACTTTCTTTTAACAGTTTTCAGTTCAGTTCAGTTGCTTAGTCATGTCAGACTCTTTACGATTCCATGAACTGCAGCACGCCAGGCCTCCCTGTCTATCACTAACTCCCAGAATTTACTCAATCTCAGTGTTAGTGATTACATCCAACCATCTCATCCTCTGTCGTCCCCTTCTCCTCTCACCTTCAATCTTTCCCAGCATCAGGGTCTTTTCAAATGAGCCAGTTATTCACATCAGGTGGCCAAAGTATTGGAGTTTCAGCTTCAACTTCAGTCCTTCTAATGAACACCCAGGACTGATTTTCTTTAGGATGAACTGGTTGGATCTCCTTGCAGTCCAAGGGACTCTCAAGAGTCTTCTTCAACACCACAGTTCAAAACCATCAATTCTTCAGTGCTCAGCTTTCTTTGTAGTCCAGCTCTCACATCCATACATGACTACTGGAAAAACCGTAGCCTTGACTAGATGGACCTTTGTTGGCAAAGTAATGTTTCTGCTTTTTAATATGCTGTCTAGGTTGGTCATAACTTTCCTTCCAAGGAGTAAGCGTCTTTTAATTTCATGACTGCAGTCACCACCTGCAGTGATTTTGGAGCCCAGAAAAATATGTCTGCCACTCTTTCCACTGTTTCCTCATCTGTTTGCATGAAGTGATGGGACCAGATGCCATGATCTTAGTTTTCTGAATGTTATACTTTAAGCCAACTTTTTCACTCTCTTCTTTCACTTTCATCAAGAGGCTCTTTAGTTCATTTTCACTTTCTGCCATAAGGGTGGTGTCATCTGCATACCTGAGGTTATTGATATTTCTCCCAGCAATCTTGATTCCAGCTTGTGCTTCATCTAGCCCAGCATTTCTCATGATATACTTTACATATAAGTTAAATAAGCAGGGTGACAATATACAGCCTTGATGTACTCCTTTCCCTATTTGGAAACAGTGTGTTGTTCCATGTCCAGTTCTAATCATTGCTTCCTGACCTGCATACAGATTTCTCAAGAGGCAGGTCAGGTGGTCTGGTATTCCCATCTCTCTCAGAATTTTCCACAGTTTATTGTGGTCTACACAGTCAAAAGCTTTGGCATACATAGTCATTAAAGCAGAAATAGATATTTTTCTGGAACTCTCTTGTTTTTTTGATGATGCAGCAGATGTTGGCAATTTGTTCTCTGGTTCCTCTGCCTTTTCTAAAACCAGCTTGAACATCTAGGTGTTCACGGTTCACGTACTGTTGAAGCCTGGCTTGGAGAATTTTGAGTGCCCGGAGGAGCATCAGCCATGGGTGGCCACAGAAACTGCTCAGGAGCATGTCTGGTTGTGCCAGCATCTCATGGGTGGACCCCGCCACCACCTCAGGCCCACTCCCAGTGGGACTGTGCCACCAGGGCCTGGGTGGCTTGCCCCGCATCTCCATCCCCAGATGCTCCGGGCACCAGCCATGCTGTGCTGCCGCCTGGTGCGTACAGGCTTTGGATGGCGGTGGTTTTCTAGACGACAAACAGTGGCTCAGCACCATGTCTCAGTATTACAGGGCAGCTGGACAGTGGAACCACTTCCAAGACCATGATTATTTCCGCCCTTGGAATCCAGGAAAGGCCTTCAACTGGGGAGACGTTTTGGTGTTTTGATGGTTCAAGATAGGTCAGTAAGTGTGAAATTTGACTGTAACTATGCATGGTGCTGGAGCGATGAGTGGCTAAGAGGAGATACGCCACGTCCAAGGTCAGAGAAACCCCAGTAAGATGGTAGGCACTGAAAGAGGGCATAAAAGGACAGACAGACTGAAACCAAAGTCACAGATAACTAACCAATCTAATCACATGGACAACAGCCAGGTCTAACTCAGTGAAACTGTGAGACATGCCCTGTGGGGTCACTCAAGATGGACGGGTCATGGTGAAGAGTTCTGAAAAACTGTGGTTCTCTGGAGAAGGGAATGGCAAACCACTTCAATATTCTTGCCTTGAGAACCCCATGGAAAGTAAGAAGAGGCAAAAAGATAGGACACTGAAAGATTAATTCCTCAGGTGGGTAGGTGCCCAATATGCTACTGGAGATCAGTGGAGAAAGAATGAAGACAGAGCCAAAGCAAAAGCAACACCCAGTTGTGGATGTGACTGGTGATAAAAGCAAGGTCCAATGCTGTAAAGAACAATATTGCATAGGAACCTGGAATGTTAGGTCCGTGAATCAAGGCAAATTGGAAATGGTCAAACAGGAGATGGCAAGAGTGAACATCAACGTTTTAGGAATCAGTGAACTAAAATGGAATGGAGTGGGTGAATTTAACTCAGATGACCATTATATCTACTACTGTGGGCAGGAATCCCTTAGAAGAAATGGAGTAGTCATCATAGTCAACAAGAGAGTCTGAAATGCAGTACTTGGATGCAATCTCAAAAACAGCAGAATGATCTTTGTTCGTCTCCAAGGGAAACCATTCAATATCATGATAATCCAAGTCTATTCCCCAACCAGTAATGCTGAAAAAACTGAAGTTGAACAGTTCTATGGAAATCTACAAGACCGTTTAGAACTAATAACCCAAAAAGATGCTCTTTTCATTATATGGGGCTGGAATGAAAAAGTAGAAAGTCAAGAAACACCTGGAGTAACAGGCAACTTTGGCCTTGGAGTACAGAATGAAGCAGGGCAAAGGCTAATAGCATTCTGCCAAGAGATCACACTGGTCATAGCAAACACCCTCTTCCAACAACACAAGAGAAAACTCTACATGTCGACATCACGAGGTGGTCCACAATGAAATCAGATTGATTGTATTCTTTGCAGCCAAAGATGGAGAAGCTCTATACAGTCAGCAAAAACAAGACCAGGAGCTACCGTGGCTCAGATCATGAACTCCTTATTGCCAAATTTAGACTTAAATTGAGGAAAGTAGGGAAAACCACTAGACCATTCAGGTATGACCTAAATCAAATCCCTTATGATTATACAGTGGAAGTGAGAAATAGATTTAAGGGACTAGATCTGATAGATAGAGTGCCTGATGAACTATGTGTGGAGGTTCGTGACATTGTACAGGAGACAGGGATCAAGACCATCCCCAAGAAAAAGAAATGCAAAAAAGCAAAATGGCTGAGGAGGCTCTACAAATGGCTGTGAAAAGAGAAGCAAAAAGCAAAGGAGAAAAAGAAAGATATAAGCATCTGAATGCAGAGTTCCAAAGAATAGCAAGGAGAGATAAGAAAGCCTTCCTTGTGATGAATGCAAAGAAATAGAGGAAAAGAACAGAATGGGAAAGACTAGAGATCTCTTCAAGAAAATTGGAGATACCAAGGGAACATTTCATGCAAAGATGGGCTCAATAAAAGACAGAAATGGTATGGACCTAACAGAAGTAGAAGCTATTACGAAGAGGTGGCAAGAATACACAGAAGCACTGTACAGAAATATCTTCATGACCCAGATAATCATGATGGTGTGATCACTCACCTAAGAGCCAGACATCCTGGAATGTGAAGTCAAGTGGGCCTTGGGAAGCATCACTATGAACAAAGCTAGTGGAGGTGATGGAATTCCAGTTGAGCTATTTCAAATCCTAAAAGGTGATGCTGTGAAAGTGCTGCACTCAATATGCCTGCAAATTTGGAAAACTCAGCAGTGGCCACAGGACTGGAAAAGGTCAGTTTTCATTCCAATCCCAAAGAAAGGCAATGCCAAAGAATGCTCAAACTACCACACTATTGCACTCATCTCACATGCTAGTAAAGTAATGCTCAAAATTTAAGAGTTTATAAACACAAAATTTGGAGGTTTATATAAGCAAAAGACAAATGAAGGTCCTTGAATATAATATGTATATATTAACTCTCAGTGACTGGCCACTTTTATTAAGACTGAGCCTTGTCATCTGGCAACAATCTCCCTCTCCATTTCCAAAGTAAAGTTTTCTAACACCTGCTCTAGGCTCTAATTTTATTACAAAATCTCTGAGAAGAGACTTCATTATTTCAAAATTGCAGAGTCTAGTGACTGCTGCTTAAAGATATATTTCTATGTGCCTTAATTTTCTCTCTCTACTCTTTACAATCTGCCTAAAAATTTGACACATTTTTGAATACACTTTGAAGCTTAAAGAATAATCTAAAATTGGCAACCCACTCCAGTATTCTTACCTAGAGAATCCCATGGACAGAGGAGCCTGGTGGGCTGTGGTCCATGGGGTCGCACAGAGTCAGATACAACTGAAGCGCCTTAGCTTACAATGAAGAATATGTAACTTTTCTACATCAGATCAGATCAGTCGCTCAGTCATGTCTGACTCTTTGCGACCCCATGAATCGCAGCACGCCAGGCCTCCCTGTCCATCACCAACTCCCGGAGTTCACTCAGACTCACGTCCATCGAGTCAATGATGCCATCCAGCCATCTCATCCTCTGTCGTCCCCTTCTCCTCCTGCCCCCAATCCCTCCCAGCATCAGTCTTTTCCAATGAGTCAACTCTTCCCATGAGGTGGTCAAAGTACTGGAGTTTCAGCTTCAGCATCATTCCCTCCAAAGAAATCCCAGGGCTGATCTCCTTCAGAATGGACTGGTTGGATCTCCTTGCAGTCCAAGGGACTCTCAAGAGTCTTCTCCAACACCATAGTTCAAAAGCATCAATTCTTTGGCGCTCAGCCTTCTTCACAGTCCAACTCTCACATCCATACATGACCACTGGAAAAACCATAGCCTTGACTAGGCGGACCTTTGTTGGCAAAGTAATGTCTCTGCCTTTGAATATGCTATCTAGGTTGGTCATAACTTTCCTTCCAAGGAGTAAGCGTCTTTTAATTTCATGGCTGCATGACTGCATCTGTACAGATGCACTACAGCCATCTATAGTGATTTTGGAGCCCAGAAAAATAAAGTCTGACACGGTTTCCACTGTTTCCCCATCTATTTCCATGAAGTGGTGGGACCGGATGCCATGATCTTCATTTTCTGAATGTTGAGCTTTAAGCCAACTTTTTCACTCTCCACTTTCACTTTCATCAAGAGGCTTTTGAGTTCCTCTTCACTTTCTGCTATAAGGGTGGTGTCATCTGCATATCTGAAGTTATTTGTATTTCTCCCGGCAATCTTGATTCCAGGTTGTGTTTCTTCCAGTCCGGCATTTCTCATGATGTACTCTGCATATAAGTTAAATAAGCAGGGTGACAATATACAGCCTTGACGAACTCCTTTTCCTATTTGGAACCAGTCTGTTGTTCCATGTCCAGTTCTAACTGTTGCTTCCTGACCTGCATACAAATTTCTCAAGAGGCAGGTCAGGTGGTCTGATATTCCCATCTCTTGAAGAATTTTCCACAGTTTATTGTGATCCACACAGTCAAAGGCTTTGGCATAGTCAATAAAGCAGAAATAGATGCTTTTCTGGAACTCTCTTGCTTTTTCAATGATCCAGTGGATGTTGGCAATTTGCTCTCTGGTTCCTCTGCCTTTTCTAAAACCAGCTTGAACATCAGGAAGTTCATGGTTCACATATTGCTGAAGCATAGAATTGGTCTAAAAGTCTGACAAGATACTTTTTACTTTTCTTCTTATATCTGAGGATTTATTCATCTATAGATAAAGATATACACTCAAGTATTTGTGAAAAATTATACTACATATTCTTATCTCAATTGAAGCAGGATTTTGAGGCCCCAAATTTGCTTATCTATGACTTAGCTCACTGTAATTGAAACTTTTATTTCTTCTTGTTGAAATGAACTCAGTGTTGCTAAGTAAAGTTTTTTTAAAAAAAGTATTTAAAATTCTGATATTTCTTAACCACTTAGTCACTGTAAATAATTTCATGAATCTCTTCTTTCCTCCTCTGAGAGCTCTGAAAGAGATCTGAGTTTCAAGACCAGGTGATCATGTTTGGAATTATAAATCATCCTTGTTCAGAGCTGGTGGGCTGCTTAATTTATAAATGTTCTTTGTCCATCCTGATATCCACAGAGTATCACTTAGCATGTTTCTAGTCATTGTCTATGTGCCTTTACTGTTGAAGCCCTTCATTACAGCATGATCTTTGGCCACCAGTTTAACAAGTTCTTTGGCATCCTACTTTTCTCATGGTCTTTTGGTAGACCGTTTTCAGCCTGTCTTTTGCACTCTGAGTCAATATTTGGATGCTTCTACTCATCACATCGTGTTTTCCAGTCTTCTCTAAGACCATGCATGTTCTCTTTCCCTAACATATCTCTTTACCGCACTGGTCACACACTCAGTGTAGAGTTTCCCTGAAAGTAACGTGGACTCCTAAAACTTCTAGATTAGTAGCTTCTGAGGTGGTGGAGAGTAAAAGGGAGGAAGCAATATATGTTCCCAGGGGAGCATTTGGAAATGTGAGAAATGCTGTCTTGTTGTTGCAGTGACTGAGGTGAATATTTAAAATGGACCCCAGAATAAAAATTGCCGTCCACAAAATGTCATTAATACACACTGATGAAACACTCAAGGAGTAATAGAAAATATTCCTAATAGCTCTCAGATTAATTCTATAGTTGTATCTAGTGCTTGAACATTTTCACCTGCCCTAGACTTTGAACCAGAAGAGAATTTGACTCAGAAATCAAGTTAAATCACCTGCAAATATCTCACTCCTACAAATCTGTTGAATTGTTTCTTTTAGGTTGAGGACTGCTTCATGGATGATTGTCTCAAGTTTGTTGTTTATGAATAAGCCTCATATTTTGTTTTGTTTTGTTTTCCTGGACTCTTTGTTCTTTTTTTAAACTGGGAAACTCATATCCATTAGTAAATCAGTAACATTTCTCTCCCAAATACATAACTTTTATGTTGGGTAATCTTGAAAATTTTATTCTCAGGAAGTTCACTTATGCTAAGGTTAAAAAATAAAACACATTTTTAGTGAAATATTTGGCTTATTATATTAAACATCTTACCCTGAGGAATAGGGTGGGGGTGGGGGTGGGTAGAAGGTCTCCGTATGCTAAGAAGTGTTGAAGGAAAGGAAAATCTGTTTATTATTTCCAAATAAAATTTGAAAGATTGCTTGCTAATACCATATAGATTAGGGAGTGATCTAATTTAATCAATGTGTAATATTTTGATATGGTCTCTGACATTTCAGACATAAGTAAAGTTTTTTAAAACACTATTTGATACATTAAAAAGATAAATGGATGGATGAATAAAAAGATTGATACCATTTCCTTTTCATTATTTATGAAATATATTTTAAATTTTGGAGAATGCATAACACCCATGTAATCCATATCTTTATCAATAAATGGAATATTTACATTATACCAGAAGTTCCCTCATTCTCCTTTCCAGTAAAACATCCTTTCCCAATGCCTAATCAATCACTGCTGATTTTTATACCACAAATCAGTTTTGCCTCTTCTAGGATTTCATAGAAATGTAATTGTACAATATATACAGTTTATGTCTGGCTTTATCTACTCAATCATTTTCTCTTTATAATGCTTTTGAGGTTCATGCATGTCCATGCAAATGTTAGTAATTGATCTTTTAAATACTGGGTAATATTCTATTGTATAGATATCACACTTTATTATTCTTGATGGATATTTTGTAATTTCTGGTTTCTTGCTGGTTTGAACAAATCCACTATGAAGATTCTTGTGTAAGATTTTCATGAAGATATGTTTTCATTTTTCTAGAATAAACACCCAAGGCATAGCATTTGCTTTGTCTCAGAGTAGCTATGTTTTTGTTCTTAGTTGTGTCAGACTCTTTGTGACACCGTGGACCGTATCCCCAAAGGCTCCTCTGTCCGTGGACTTCTCCAGGCAAGAATACAGGAGTGGGTAGCCATTCCATTCTCCAGGGGGTCTTCTGGACCCAGGGATCGAACCCGGGTCTCCTGCATTGCAGGCAGATTAATTACTGTCTGAACCACCAGGGTGTTTAGTCATATACAAAAATACCAACAATATTCCAGTTTCTTCATCTTTCTTGTCAATATCTAGTGTAGTTATTTCTTCATATTAGTCATTCTTCAGTTCAGTTCAGTTCAGTCACTCAGTCGTGTCCGACTCTTAGCGACCCCATGAATCGCAGCACGCCAGGCCTCCCTGTCCATCACCAACTCCCGGAGTTCACTCAGACTCACATCCATCGAGTCAGTGATGCCATCCAGCCATCTCATCCTCTGTCGTCCCCTTCTCCTCCTGCCCCCAATCCCTCCCAGCATCACAGTCTTTTCCAATGAGTCAACTCTTCACATGAGGTGGTCAAAGTACTGGAGTTTCAGCTTCAGCATCATTCCCTCCAAAGAAATCCCAGGGCTGATCTCCTTTAGAATGGTCTGGTTGGATCTCCCACTCCAGTACTGTTGCCCGGAAAATCCCATGGATGGAGGAGCCTGGTAGGCTGCAGTCCATGGGGTCCCACAGAGTCCGACACGACTGAAGCGACTTAGCAGCAGCAGCAGCAGTGGAGAAGGCAATGGCACCCCACTCCAGTACTCTTGCTTGGAAAATCCCATGGACGGAGGAGCCTGTTAGGCTGCAGTCCATGGGGTCCCTAAGAGTCGGACACGACTGAGCGACTTCACTTTCACTTTTCACTTTCATGCATTGGAGAAGGAAATGGCAACCCACTCCAGTGTTCTTGCCTGGAGAATCCCAGGGATGGGGGAGCCTGGTGGGCTGCCGTCTACGGGGTCGCACAGAGTCAGACACGACTGAAGTGACTTAGCATAGCATAGCATAGAGGTGATCTGCATACATAAACCCTTCCTTGATGGATGGGTCACTAACATGGTTAAGAAAATTGAAAGCACCACTAATCTTTGAAGGGCTTCCTCTGTGGCTCAGCAGTGAAGAATATACCTGCAGTGCAGAGGGTGCGGGTTCGATCCCTGGGTCACAAAGATCCCTGGAGGAAGAAATGGCAACCTCCTCCAGTACTTTTGCCTGGGAAATCCCACGGACAGAGCCTGGCAGGCAACATCCATGGGGTCACAAAAGAGTCAAACGTGACTTAGCAACTAAACAACAACAGCAACTGATCTTTGAAAAGCTCTACAATGTATAATTATTTTTTTTTTTCCTTCTGACAAGCTGATGTATAATGAAACCATTGGAAAAACAATGTAAATGAAAAGATATACTTGGAGCTACTTCCGGGGTCAGGAGTGTAAAGCTAGCATAGTACATAATATATTTGCTTTATTTTGTGGTTTGGAAAGTAGTGCTTATGGATTCAACCTTCTTTGTTGTTATTTGAACAGCATAAAGTATTCATGAAAATAGTTGTCTTTAAGGACACCAGTGAAATCAAAGAAAATTATATATTAAATAAAATTTAAACTCTAGGAATCGTACATTTTAGAAATGAATCTGCTAAAAATATAATAACTAGAGCATGCCTGTGATATTCCTATTTCAATATATTATGAATTATCCAGTATTAATTAGATAGCCACTGCTAATTTAGGGCAAAATTAATTATCAGAGAAATGTGTTAGCAGCTTTCAGCTTCCCTGTTTTGAGTTGCTTTTGGTTTTGATTTGGTTTTCCTTTCTTTGGACAAAACCTGCCCCCTTAACCTGGTCTTGGCACCTGGTGACACATAACATTTCCAAGAACACTGATTGGTACAGTGTGATCCTTGGATCTTTGAAGGTCCTTTATAGGGAAGATTGGCTGGGGATTCACCAAGTCAAAACTGTTGTTATCACACTATGAAGACACATTTTGCCTTTTTTACTATATTGGCTTTTTCACTGATGGTACAAAGCAAGGCAGAATAAAAGTGCTGGCACGTAAGCATGAATCAAAACAGGCCCAGACTGTCCCAGTAATTACTGTACTTTTTACCTCCACACACAGAAGAGAAAAGAATACTCAGACTGCTGTTGATGGCTTGCAAATCAGAGACTGCTACTACTTAAAACCAGGAGCTGTATGTGGAAAGCAAACATAAATTGTGTCATGAATATCCAAAAAGAAAATAGTATTAAACCTAAGGTGGCATGTAGGGCTCAGGGAGGAACTTAAACAAACAGTAGGAAAGTGGTTGCTAGTGGAATAAGCTTTGGAAGAGCCAGGTAACAAACTGACTAATAGAAGGAGGGAAAAGAGAAAGAATAGGAAGAGGAAAAGGGGGAAGAAGATTGAGCATTCCATTACTACATTGTAATGTATTATATGGTATAAAAACATAATTTTGCAATGTAATATGTCCACATGCATTCATTTCAGTAGATGTTACTCTTATGACCCACATTAGTATGCTGAAAGACCAAGTGCAATAAATAATACAAAAATATAAAGAAATAAAAATAATACAGAAAGGATAAGAAAATTAAAGAGCAATGCAAAAAAACTAAAATGTGAGGGATGGACATTTACTATAAAAATATATGATGGAAACAGACTTTTCAGAAATAGTAGAAGCCATTGTATTTAACTTAAAAAGATTTTGAGTCAAAAGAATCAAAAAAAGTAATTTAGTTTTAGCAGAGTTGAGCAAAAATACTGGTGAAAATGTTTGAACTCTAAAATGGAAGCAAAAATAGTTCTAAAATGGAACTAAAAATTGCCAGACAGGTTAAAAAAAAAACTTAACATCAAAAACAGGAGAATTAGTTTGACATTATATTTCTCATGCAGCAACACCAAGGAATTTTCTAATTAGATAAAATATTACTCACAAATCAAGATGAAAACATGTTGTTTACTGATCCGTAGGATTTTAGAAACTATACCTATGATGTATCCCACATGAATGAATTTAAATAATGCCCATGCTAATATTTCAATTGCAACTTTCTGTGTTTTTTTAATATTTTATTTTATTTTTTTTTCTAATTTTATTTTATTTTTAAACTTTACATAATTGTATTAGTTTTGCCAAATATCAAAATGAATCCGCCACAGGTATACATGTGTTCCCCATCCTGAACCCTCCTCCCTCCTCCCTCCCCATACCATCCCTCTGGGTCGTCCCAGTGCACTAGCCCCAAGCATCCAGCATCGTGCATCGAACCTGGACTGGCAACTCGTTTCTTACATGATATTTTACATGTTTCAATGCCATTCTCCCAAATCTTCCCACCCTCTCCCTCTCCCACAGAGTCCATAAGACTGTTCTATACATCAGTGTCTCTTTTGCTGACAGCTCTTTTCTGATGACCCTCTAAAAAAAATTCCTATTCCATTTAGAATGCTTGATTGTAGACAGTCAGTGTTGTTATCTACCCAGCTAAATTGCATAATTGCTAATATTTTAAGAATTCATCATTGTTGAAAGACAACTGACATTTGGAAATGTAGAAAGAAATATGTTTATAAATTTGAGTTTGTTTTGTTTTGTTCTTGAGAAGATAGAGACTTCTGAATGGTCAAATGCCAGTGCTATTACTTATTTAAATGTTTGGCTGTGGATCCATGGAAAATGAAACACACAAAAACAGTAATTCAAAACATTCCCAGTGAAAATACCTTAACAGAAAGACAATTAAGTCATTTAAATATTTTTGTGGAATACAAATAATGACATATAGCATATAACATTATATAAGATACCCTCTGCCATGAAATAGACTCAGAATCTGTCTCACAAATTCATGAGATGATTTATGTTATCATTTCTTTGCTCCTGTGACCTCATAAACCAGTATTTTTTCTTTTTTTGCATTCTGTAATTAATGATTTCATATAGTCTTGGAGAAAAGGAAACAACAGGAAGTTAGAATTGAGGTTGTAGTCTGCCTAACAATTCAGAGCATTTTAAACGTAGACCAGTATTTCATCAATTTTAATTCTTAAAATTTCCAAGGCCAAACATTATGAAGGTATTCAAATTTCACAACTCTAAATATAAGTATTCTAGAGATGATTTTTATATTTAAGCCTGAAACTAAATGCATACAAAAATCTTTATTTTAATTAGAATAGAGTATTCTGATATTATGTGTGTATGTATCTTAAATCACTATCACTAAACCAGTGTGATGTGAGAGGACAAGGAGCAGTTCAGAACAAAACCGAACTTTTAGAATGTATATTGATTTTCTGCCTACCGAAATACTCCCATAAATCATGATCATTGTGTGCCATTCCTGTGTGCCCTTGATTTTGCAAACTACAATCTTTTACCTCAAGCCTAGAGAAAAGAACCTTTTCCTTAACATTTCTTCCTATTTATGCATTTTACGTACTTCCTCTGTCTTCTTTTTTTATGGTGCTGACATGGTGCTGACGTCTCAAGGTCAACAAAGTGAACTAATGAATAATAATAACTCTTGTTCTCAGTGGGATTTCTGCCCATGAGTTTAGTTAAACTAAGAAAGAATAAACTCTCTAGCTCATCAAGTGTTTGCAACCTTCTAAGTGTGATTTCTGAAATGTTTGAGACCAAAAATCCTATTGACTGCAAACACTTTAAATTTATGACTTAAACTTTATATACACCATCTTTATCTTGTATTTTCTATTTTCTGTACCCACAAGACCAACCTATATAATCTGATATTTGTATTCAGGATAGAACAAATTGATAAATGTCTTGTAATTTTCATTTCGTATGAAATCAAGAGCAATGTTATTCTGGTAATATTCAGGGAATGATTAATCCTGTCTCATTTATATTTATTAGTCTTTGCTATTTTGATAATTTTTCACATATTCTGATTATTCATTACCACTACTCACACAATTGATTGGCTATAATGAATATTGTGAGCTCTACTCAGCTGAAATAGCTCTTCTTCATAGGACTCATTGGAAAATAATAAAAATGTGACAGGTAAATATATTGGATAGAGGAGTGCAGGAAGATGGATTGGAACAGGACAGTTGAAATGAATAAAAAGAAAAATTATGAAAGACTTTATTAGAAGAGATAATGTACAGAAATAGCACATGCTAGCAAGAAAGAGATTCTATGAATCAATTGTACCTTTGTACAGGGTTTCTTAATAACTTCTGCTCTTGAAACACGTTCTAAAGAATCTCCAAAATCAAAGAGTCTTTAATGGAATGCACCTTCACCAAAGGGTAGCAACTTGACACACTTCTTTCAGCAGAGTTTGAATTCCATAATGGAAATATCATGACATTAACCAAAGGTGATCACTAACTGATCTGAATTAAATAGATACAAACCAAAGGCAAGGTACCCTTAGGAATTTGAACATAGAATAATAATGGCCTAATTTATTCAGGGTATAAAGTACAGCTTAAGTTCAGCAAAGCAATTATAATTTCTATCTTGCAGAAATGTTTTAATCAGTACAATCAGGTTATTTTTCTCTTATCATAATTGCTTGCTATCCATACTATACAATATCTATCTGATCTATCCATCTCCCTATATTTTCACTCATAAATGCAAAAGTTGCTGTCATTTGAGGTAAAAAATAAATCTCAATTACTATTTACTCTAAAACAATAAACTAACCTGATTAAACTCATTTTAAAATGAAATATATATGAAATATATGCAAAAATAAAAAATATATTTAAAATAATCAATATAGGATGGGGTTAGGATTTAGAATTAAATGTGAAAATAGCACAAAGGAAGAGTCAAGGTAACTACCTCTGATTGTTTAGCAGCCTTGGGATAATTTTTAATGTATCTAAAAATTCCTAAAGAATGTTTTGTTCATCAGAAGTTGTAAGATAATTACCTTTATTTCTATTTTTAATGACAATTTTCTGATCAATATAAAACAAGTAATTCATGTACATGATTCAATTTATAAGAATATTCTAAAAATATGCTTTTTAAGTAATATACAATGCATTGCTTTTTAGAATTGTTAGAAGTGCTTTACTGATTGTTTTCCTCTTCTATATTTAGTAAAGTTATGTTTGCCGTCACTAGATTCTTGGGAATAAGTAATGGTATAAAGTCAACAGATATTCATAATGCTTCATAAATGCTTCCAGTTGGGGAAAAAAAAAAGTATTATGCAGGTTAACTCAAAGTTTTTGAATGTTCAATAACTATTAAGTAGATTTTCAATTAAGTGGATTTTGAAGGTTATCAGCTTTAATTAAACCTTGATTTTATTTTGTTCACTAATTTAAGTACTTTTATAAATACAACTTAAGCTTAAAAATGAAAGCAATTTGTAAAATGATGTCTGTCTTAATGTTGACCCATTTTGTCCATTCGGAAGGACTGTTTGTGCCACTTACTATATGGCATCGTCAGTTTGACTCTTTTTGGTCAGAAACAAATAAAGCTAGACATTAGATAGAACAGTGAAACCAGATTTTACTCTGCAACTAAGGCAATGGCACCCCCACTCCAGTACTCTTGCCTGGCAAATCCCGTGGACGGAGGAGCCTGGAAGGCTGCAGTCCATGGGGTCCCTGAGGGTCAGACACAACTGAGCGACTTTACTTTCACTTTTCACTTTCATGCATTGGAGAAGGAAATGGCAACCCACTCCAGTGTTCTTGCCTGGAGAATCCCAGGGACGGGGGAGCCTGGTGGGCTGCTGTCTATAGGGTCGCACAGAGTCGGACACGACTGAAGTGACTTAGCAGCAGTAGCAGCAGCAATGATGACAATAGGGGAAAGAGTTGAGCTTCACTCCAATTTGTGCAGAGGTAACTGGTGTTTTAAAGGAGAAAAAGGGAGTGAAGAGGGGCTAGTTAGGGCTCAGTGTGCTCAGTCAGAGTTGGTCAGTAAACATGTACTTAGGCCAGCTGTTTCTGTTGCTATTAGGACTTTATCCTGCCAGAGAGCCTGGTAGACAGGACCTGATCCTTTTTTTTTTTTTTTTAATTGGAAACTGATTACTTTACAATATTGTGGTGGTATTTCTTAATAGATATTTCAAAGGAATGACTTTCAGGTCCTTGAGAAAGACAATCCTGTTTTGTTGGTAATAAATACATGGAGCTCTCAAACAGTGATATAATTTTTTATTTTTATTTTATTTTTTAAAATTTTATTTTATTTTTAAACTTTACATAATTGTATTAGTTTTGCCAAATATCAAAATGAATCCATCACAGGTATACATGTGCTCCCCATCCTGAACCCTCCTCCCTCCTCTCTCCCCATAGCATCCCTCTGGGTCGTCCCAGTGCACTAGCCCCAAGCATCCAGTATCATGCATTGAACCTGGACTGGCAACTCGTTTCATACATGCTATTTTACATGTTTCAATGCCATTCTCCCAAATCTTCCCACCCTCTCCCTCTCCCACAGAGTCCATAAGACTGTTCCATACATCAGTGTCTCTTTTGCTGTCTCGAACACAGGGTTATTGTTATCATCTTTCTAAAACTTTAAGCTTTTCTTTTAAAACATATGCTCTAGGAAAGGAAGATGTTGACTGGAACAAATGGCAAATTCTTTGGACAGCCTTGTGCCTTCTCAATCAGGCATTTTAAAGGGGCTGAGTTCCTCCTGGTGACAGGGTCTTAAGCTATTAGAAGTTATGCTAGAGTTTGGTCAAGTCTCTTAGTGCAGGAGTTTGGATGAGCCGTATACACCAAAGGTTTCTTGAGGTTCTTAACCGAGAGACTATAACGGATTGGGATTGATGCAATGCTAGCACAGGTTTCTGTTTGGAAAGAGCTCAGAAGAGCAGGCCAAATAGAATTAAACAAATGGATTGATCTGTTCAACACAACATAAAATTCAGAACAAAGGGATGTATGCAAATGCATAATGGCAATATTAAAGAATTGATATAGATGTCACTTTTATGCCCCCAATCATATGTTGAAACAGACAATCAGAATGATGTTATTTTCAGGTGGGACCTTGGGGGTAATTTAATCATAGCCGTGGAACAGAGTATTCTCTCCCCTTCTGCCATGTGAGAATGAAGAAAGAAAATGGTTGTCTATGAATCAGGAAGCAGGCTGTCACCAAACACTGAACTGACTATGACCTTGATCTTGACTTCTCAGCCTCCAGAACTGTGAGAAATAAATTTCTGTTCATTGTAAGCCACCGTGCACTTGATGGCACTTTGTTATTGCAACTCAATAGGACTGATACAGCATTAATAACTCAAATTAGCATATTTTATGAATTAGTTTCATGTAAAGTTATGAGAATTTACGAATTCAACAAACATTACTCTTAGTTCATAGCATGCATTATAAAATGGGAATAAAATGTATTAAGATAGTATTAGCATTTTGTAAGCCGACAGTTCTCATCACTGTCAAATTCAGCTAACTAATTACATTACCCTGCTTTTACATTGGGAACATTCAATTGTATTACTTGATCCCCAGATGTTCCCTCTGTTTATTTTTTTGATAATAGATTTTTACCTGTATTTATTGTAATGGGATGTATGAGGTTGAGTTTTGGCAAATGCATATTCCCATGTAATCAATATTAATACTGTTTCTATCACCCTAAAAAGTTCCTGTATCACCTTTTGCTGTCAATCCCCAGACTAAGGCAATGCTAATATTATATCTATCACTAATAAATTATTTTTCTTGTTTTAGATTTTCATAGAAATGGCCATTCATGTGGCCATATATTTTTGGGGATCATGTTGTTTTTTAGATAAATCTGTATGTTTTCACATAGTAGTGATTTATTATTATTACAGAATGTAATCTAAGTATGGGTTGGGAAGATCCCCTGGAGAATAGAAAGGCTATCCACTCCAGTATTCTGGCCTGGAGAATTCCATGGACTGTATAGTCCATGGGGTTGCAAAGAGTCAGACACGACTGAGTGACTTTCATATCATATGTATAATCTAAGTATGGGTATATCACAATTTGTTTATCCATTTACCTGTGAATATGATTTTGAGTTATTTTTAGTTTGGAGTGATTATGTATAAAGCGTCCATGAATATTGAAGTATACATTTTGATGTGGATTTTTTTATTTTATAAAAAAACATTAGAACATTAAAGATATTGTTCTGTTGCCTATGGCTTCATATGTCTGATAAAAATTACATTCAGTAATTATTTTCATAATTTTTTCTATTTATATGTCTCTATGTATTCTCTTATCAGCCTTTAAGATTTGTTTTTTTATTACTGATTTTCAGCAATGTGATTTAAATGATTCTTAGTATGTTATCTTTGTTCTTATCCTATAGTTCTTTATTGCCTTCATGGTCTACAATTATTTCTGTTAATTAGATTAGTCCTCTATTTTACCATTAGTCATGGAATCAGAATCTCTGTTATTTTCCTAGTAGGTGCTGTGCGTTTGCATTTCAGTTTGGATAATTTCTATTGCTTTGTTGTCAAGATCCTTTCTTCTGTGAAAACTGTCAGTTAATTCCATGAAGATCTTTTTTTAAATTCCAAATATTGTTCTTTTCATCTCTTTTAAGCATGAAGTTACAGGCGGTTCTTAATTTTGATGAGATATTTAGTATTATTGAATATTGAGTTATACTATCTTCCTTGAAAGGGTTTTGAAACATTAACAATTTGAGACTTGCTTTGAAGATTTATTAGGACTAATCTAGAGTAGCTTTTAATCCAGGAACACTTTAGTCCTACTACTAAATTGTGAATCTACTCAGGTCTGTAGAGTTGAGGAATACTGTTACTGTGCCCAACTAGAACTCAAGTTATTGCCCAATTCTCTGTGGGTTCTGGGTATTTTTCAGTTTGTAACATCTTTGTCATTATTCTTTACTCTGTGCATGCATGCATCATCATTCAGCAAATATATCAAGATTACCCCCTTTGCAGATTTCTGCTGCTTTCTCTGTGTAAATCTATTTTTTTGCTACTCTGCCTATAAATTCTGGCCATTGTTTCCTCTTTGATTTTCAATCTCCTTAACTCAGCAAGATCTCATGCTCTGATTGGTACACCTCAATCCAGAAAGTACCTCTAAGCAGAACCTCAGGGCATCATCCGGTTCTCCAATTGTTATTCCTTTTCTCAGAGATTATAATTCTGTGCTCTTTTTGTCAACATCTAAAAACCACTGCCTTTAATTCAGTTTATAGTTGTTTATGATGAGAAGACAAGTTTGATCGCAGTTGCTCCTTTTTCTTAGCTGGAACTGTGTATTGCATAGATGTGCTTATTTGGTCAGTTGTTTCCAACTCTTTGCTACCCTGTGCACTGTAGCCCGCCAGGCTCCTCTCTCCATGGAACTCTCCAGGCAAGAATACTAGAGTGGCTTGCCATGCCCTCCTCCAGGGAATTTTCCCAACCCAGGGATTGAACCCAGGTCTCCCTCATTGCAGGCAGATTCTTTACCAACTGAGCCACCAGGGATAGATACACATATACATAGATAGAAACAGATGTATATATAGACAGAGATATCTATCTATCTCTATATATCAGTGTGTGTGTGTGTGTATACTTTATTATATATATAACATATATATTATAAATAATAGCTTTATTTTGTGTCAAATAAAATTGATCATTAATACATTTAAAATTATTTTATCATTAGAAAATGACTGTATTCTTATTTAACTGCATTCTTATTTATTTTATATAAATATACAGTATCTTATCTGAAACACACATATCTAAAACACAAAAAACTTTCTATCGTATGTATCAGAACAGTGATACCATTACTTTTTGAAATGTTTAATGATTTTTTTTCAGCCATATAATATTTTTAAGATGATGCAACTAAGAATTATTATAGACCATAAGTAAGAATGTTATCTTCTATGTGTGACAATATATTCTTTTTTATACAGGCTATATAGGTAATCTCCATTTTAGTAAATGTCTGATTTTTTAAAAGCTGTTATAGTTTGAAATATTTTGAGCAATAGATCACCAGTGCCTTTCATCAGAAATAAAAGCTTTGTCTCATAGAAAACATATCAGTTTTTGAAATGTATTACTGTTGGTTCAGTGATCTCATTTGTTCTGCTCATCTGCATGGAGATGTGCTTTTGATACTTCTCTGGACACAGTTTTTGTAATGACTCCATTTTATCGTATTATGGAACACCTGTTTTGTATTTGTTATCACACCCATCCTCCATACATTTCTGGCAAAAGAAAGTTGAACAGAAGCAAATATAGACTAATAACTAGTTGATATAATGAACTTCATAACCTAGAATCTTGTTCTGTTTAACCCCATCCTGTCATTATAATTTACCATATTTCTAAAACTGCCTTTTGTTGCCTTTTTTTTCCCCCTTGCAGCTGCATAAGCAGGTGCAGGTTTGAAACAGTATAAAGGATGAAAGAAAGTTTATCATGCAAATAATACTGTGGTTTACCCCACCTCAACCCTGCAATTGACCTGATTGATCGTAATGTTAAGATTTTCTCTGAATTCACTAAAAATCACTGGGTAAATATAGAGCAAAGGATATTTTATTGACACAGTAGACCCTAATAGCAGTCTGTCTTTTAAAAATACATATTATTTTCCTAACAGAACCTACTGAGGTTTTCGTTCTGAAAGTACATCTTTGCTCTAGCTTTGAAATGAGAAATACCAGATCATTTTGTTTTCTGCTAAACATTTGCTACAGTCCTTAAAGGTTTCACACAAAGCAGAAAAAAATTGTCTGGACATGTAATATTCACAGGCATGGCAGTTTAAGTAAAATTAGGACTGTTCCTTTTAATTCTAATTCCTGATAGATTTATTTTGAAGCCAGGTGTACAAAGGACAGGACAATATAACATTGATATACCTATATGAATAAATTGGATTGCCTGGCTTCTGGAAACTTTTTTGAGGATTCTAATACATGGAGGAATAGTATGCTTTAATGTCCAGTTGTCTTTGGTGGCTCAGACAGTAAAGAATACACCTGCAGTGTAGGAGACCTAGGTTTAGTCCCTGGATTGGGAAGCTCCCCTGGAGAAAGGAACAGCTATCCACTCCAGTATTCTGTCCTGGATAATTCTATGGACAGAGAAGACAGGCGGGCTACAGTCCATGGGGTCACAAACAGTTGGATATGACTGGGTGGCTTTCACTTTTGTGTTTGCTACCTAACAAGTTGTATCCAAAATACATTTATTTGGCTATATCTCATAACAAGAAATGAAGACAAATATAAAGGAAATAGCTGTAATTAATATGAAACTAAAAGGAAGGGAGCTTTGTGGCACCTTTCTATAAAAGGTTACAGGAGAAACTCATATAATCTTGAAAACTGACAAACTTCCCTAGGTGATAAGACAGTGCATACGTGCAGAAGAGAAAGTCATATATTTAGCAAAAATCAGATTTAAAGAGACAAGTGCTAATAGAATCAGATAATCTGTGTAGTTGGCATTTTGAACTGATTAAAACTATCGTGTCAGAACTTACTGTTGATTTATATAATTTTTAAAAAATAGCCAGATCCAAAGCTCTCTTTCAAAGTCCAATGATATACAAATACACGAGTATATATTTGACATCTAATTTGTTTTAGAAATTCTGTTAGTCTGATGCATCAATTTATTTAAATTTTAAGCACAGAGTTACAAAGCAAAATTTTCAATGTCATCAGCATTTCATTGAAGCCATTACTCTCTACTGAATAAGTCTGAACATTTGAAATACTCTTAAAATCAGTTTATTTCTTACAAAACTCGACTTGCCAATATAAACCTAAAATTGACCTTAGTGTATCTTTTAGACATGAAATAAAGTAAATGCTACATTTATTGTTTTATATAGTACTATTTAAGGTGTCTAGCATTTCATAAGTTTCTTTATGCCAAAATAAATAAAGGAAAAAAAAATAAACTGATCCAGAATACTAGTACAATAGTGAAATAATGTTGTGCTTTGCCCATTCAGTTTCAAAGTAAATATTATTCCACTACTGTAAGTCATCATACCTAAAATTACTATAGCAGACAATGTCTTCCATGAGCAACATATGTTAAGAGTTTCCAATATTAGGTTTTCCTTTATTTCAATCTCAAATCAATAAGCAGTGTGGATTAAGAATTTTCTTGCTGGTCATTCCAATTGTCCTTTTTTTCAACTTCTCTTGTGGTCTTGAATTTATTGTCACTTAGTTATGTTTGACTCTTTGCGATCCCATGGACTGCAGCATGCCAGGCTTTCCCATTCTTCACAATCTCCCAGAATTTGCTCAAACTCATGTCCATTGAGTTGGTCGTACCATCCAACCATCTCATCCTCTCTAGCCCCCTTCTTCTCCTACCCTCAGTCTCTCTCATCATCAGGGTCTTTTCTAATGAGTTAGCTCTTCCCATCAGATGGCCAAAATATTGGAGCTTCAGCTTCATAATCAGTCCTTCCAATGAATATTCAGGGTTGATTTCCTTTAGGATATAGTATGATCTCCTTGCTGTCCAAGGGACTCTCAAGAATCTTCTCCAGTACCACAGTTCAAAGGCATCAATTCTTTGGTACTCAACCTTCTTTATGGTCACCAACTGTCACCTCCATACATGACAACTGGAAAAACCATGGCTTTGACTATATGGACCTTTGTCAGCAAAGTGATCTCTCAGCTTTTTATTATGCTGTCTAGGTTGATCATGGCTTTTCTTCCAAGAAACAAGCGCCTTTCCATTTTATGGCTACAGTTACCATTTGCAGTGATTTGGAGCCCAAGAAAATAAAGCCTGTCACTGTTTCCATTGTTTCCCCATCAGTATGCCATAAAGTGATGAGACTGGATGCCATTGATATTAGTTTTTTGATGCTGAGTTTTAAGCCAGCTTTTTCATACTCTTCTTTCATTTTCATCAAGAGGCTCTTTAGTTTCTCTTCACTTTCTGTTGTAATAGAGAATTCAAGCTATCTTAGAAAGGTGGAGTAAAAGAACTACCTTAAATACTCTAGCAACAGTATATATAGATTATTTTTTGTTGGAAACTCTAATATTAAAGACAAAATATTATGTGTCTACACTATACCATAATTGGTAAATTTCTTTCTCACAGGAATACAAGTTAGCAACTCTAAAACTGCTTTCAATTTACTCAGTCTCTATATTTTGTATCAGGGTTAGATGAAATGATCTTTCACCTCATTCATAGCTTTAAGCAAGTGTAACTCAATAATCACATTTTGACAAAAATTAACTTATTTCTTGAAAATAGATTCTGAATTTGTTTAAAAAAGAGGAAAGTGATACCACATGTTTAAATATAATATGGCAGGCCTTCCTCAACCACTGCTCTTGGAAACTGCAGACATTGATACAGAGTGTTAAACCTGCTTGACAGCAATTTTAGTGGCTGCTGAAAAGTTACTGAGTAATGAGCTACTTCTAAAGCACAGTCTCATGTTAAAGTCACTAGGCTAGCTATAGAAAGACAAATATTTATGTCTGTATTTAACTTAAAACTGATCCTCACTCCTGAGAAATATAGCCATTATTAAAACAAAATTGACAAACAGGAAAATAATATATAAAATATAATATTCTCAATTGCTTAAAACAAAAGCTATTTGGATTATGACACAAAAGATGTATAGCAAACAATGTGAGTAATAGAACCAAACTGCACACATATAAAATGAAAGAGATTAGTTTTTTTCTTTATGTTGATATCACTAATCGTATTTATTATATGCCTAGGGCAATCATTCTTAAAACACACTTCTAATTTGAGAATATGTGCTATACAGACTTTATGGTGCTATCAACATCTTTGTTTTATAAGCCTGTTTCCTCATCCTAAAGCCAAATTGCTTTGGCAAGATTAAAAGAAAGATCAATAATTTCTCGGAAGAGCAACTGATGTTTAACCAAGAATATTTTCCATATTAAATGATGAGATGGGATTCATCACAATACTAATGTGTTATGAATATGGTGCAGTTTAATGAGAAGAAAATGAAATGATTAAGAAATTGTAGAAACTATGATTTTCTTTACTTTCAGCTGTAAAGAAAATACCTACAAGTAGTATCTAAAGCTAAATATAAAATTAATTATCTAAAGCTAAATCTTTTAAAGGTTTACATAAAATCATCATCTGTTACCTTCTTTAAACATGGAAATGACCTCATCTGCTTATCCTATATCTGTATACCTAAATACAGCCTTTAGCAATGTATGTGAACATTTCTAGAATCTGATTTCATCTCAGCTTCTTATGTAGTGATCACAATGTATTATGTATATTTTCGTACTTGGTTACAAGTAATAATTTGGCAAAAGAAAATTGCTAATACTTCAGTGATGAATAAATATCACTTTACCTAGGAAATACACACCTAATGAAGAAAATGCATTATTAGTTCTCATATGCAGACTTTAAGCAGAGGACTGGAAAGCATGCTATAAATATATGGTGTTGTAGAACACATTCTTATTATTATCTAACATAAAATTATATTTTACTATCTTTCATATTGTTAAATGTGCAATAAAGAGAAAGTCAATATTCCTTTTAGCACTTGGTCCACTTTTATGTTAGTTTTAATTTTATTGAGATATCCATCGGCAGCATTTTTAACACCCCAATAATTCACTTCTGTATGTAAGAAAAGGTTATGAATAAAGAGGAAGCTAAGAGATATTTGCATTTTGGGGTTATTTCAAAGTCATCACCCCAAGACTAAAAAGCAGAATAACAAATTGCTCCCTAAACATTGCACTTTGAGTGAAAAGCTGGCTTAAAACTCAACATTAAGAAATACAGATTGGAAAAGAAGTAAACCTCTCACTGTTTGCAGATGACATGATACTGTACGTATAAAACCCTAAAGATAGTATCAGAAAATTACCAGAGCTAATCGGTGAATTTAGCAAAGTTGCAGGATACAAAATCAATACACAGAAATCACTTGCAATTCTATATATTAACAATGAAAAATAAGAAAGAGAAATTTAAGGAATCAATCCCATTCACTATTGTGACAAAAAGAATTAAATATCTAGGAATAAACTTACCTAAGAAGACAAAAGAACTATACACAGAAAATCATAAGACATTAATAAAAGAAGTCAAAGATGACATAAACAGATAGATATTCCATGTTCCTGGGTAGGAAGAATCAATATTATGAAAATGACTGTACTACCAAATGCAATCTACAGATTCAAAGGGATCCATATCAACTTACCAATGGCATTTCTTACAGAACTAGAACAAAAAAATTCACAGTTCATATGGAAGCACAAAAGACCTGAATAACCAAAGCAGTCTTGAGAAAGAATGGAGCTGGAGGAATCAACTTTCCTGACTTCAGATATAGTACAAAGCTACAGTCATCAAGACAATGAGGTACTGGCACAAAAATAGAAATATAGACCAATGGAACAAGATAAAAATCCCAGAAATAAACCCATGCACCTATGGGTACCTTATTTTCGACAAAGCAGGCAAAAATATACAATGGGGCAAAGACACCCTCTTCAATAAATGGTGCTGGAAAGACTAGACAGCTACATGTAAAATAATGAAATTAGAACATCATACACCATACACAAAGATAAACTCAAAATAGATTAAAGACCTAAATATAAGACCAGAAACTATAAAACTCTTAGAGGAAACATAGGCAGAACACTCGATGACATAAATCAAAGCAAGATCCTCTATGAAACATCTCCTAGAGTAATCGAAATAAAAACAAAAGTAAACAAGTGGGACCTAATTAAACTTAAACATTTCTTCACAGCAAAGGAATCTATAAGCAAGGTGAAAAGACAACCCTCAGAATGGGAGAAAAAAATTACAAATGAAACAAGTTACAACAGATTAATTTCCAAAATATACAAGCAGCTCATACAACTCAATGCCAGAAAAACAAATAACACAATCAAAAAGTGGGGAAAACACCTAAACAGAGATTTCTCCAAAGAAGACATATAGATGGCTAACAAACATGAAAAGATGCTCAACATTGCTCATTATTAGAGAAAAGGAAATCAAAACCACAATGAGATCTTACCTCACACCTGTCAGAATGGCCATCATCAAAATGTCTACAAACAATAAACGTTGGAGAGGGTGTGGAGAAAAGGGAATGCTCTTGCACAGTTGGTGGGAATGTAATTGATACAGCCACTCTGGAAGATGGTTTGGAGACTCCTTAAAAAGCTAGGAATAAAACCACCATATGACCCAGCAATCCCACTCTTAGGCATGTAACCTGAGGACACCAAAATTGAAAAAGACAAATGCATCCCATTGTTTATTGCAGCACTTGAATGGATAAAGGAATGGTGGTACATATACAGAATGGAATATTACTCAGCCATAAAAAGGAACACATCTGAGTCAGTTCTGATGAGGTGGATAAACCTAGAAACTATCGTACAGAGTAAAGTGAGTCAGAAAGAGAAAGATAAATATTGTATCCTAGCATCTCGATGGACATGAGTTTGAGTGAACTCTGGGAGTTGGTGATGGACAGGGAGGCCTGGTGTGCTATGATTCATGGGGTTGCAAAGAGTCGGACGTAACTGAACTGAACACAAATATATAGAATCTAGAAAAATGGTACTGAATAATTTATTTACAGGGCAGCAGTAGAGAAATAGACATAGAGAATAGACTTATGGACATGGAGAGAGGGGAGAAGAGGGTGAGTTGTATGGATAGACTAACATGGAAACTTATATTACCATGTGTAAAATAGATAGCCAATGGGAATTTGCCATGTGGCTCAGGAAACTCAAACAGGGGCTCTGTATCAACCTAGAGGAGTTGGGTAGGAAGGCAGATGGGAGGGTGATTCAAAAGCGAGGGGACATATGTATACCTATGGCTGATTCATGTTGAGGTTTGACAGAAAACAACAAAATTCTGTAAAGCAATTATTCTTCAATAAAAAAATAATTTAAAAACTAAAATAATAATAATAATCTGCCTTCCAATGCAGTGGACCCAGGTTTGATCCCTGGTCAGGGAAATAAAATCCTACGTGTCACAGGGCAACTAAGGCTGTGAGCTGCAACTTCTGAGCCCATGTGCTCTACAGCCTTTATACCACAACTAGAGAGAAGCCAGAGTGCCACAGTGAAGAGCATGTGTGCTGCAACCAAGACCCAACCAGACAAATTAATTAAATATTTTTAAAAGTATTTGGGGGAAAAAAATAACAGAAAACCCTCAACTTTCAGAAAGCTAAGATTATGGCATCTGGTCCCATCACTTCATGGCAAATAGATGGGGAAACAATGGTAACAGTGAGAGACTTTATTTTGGGGGCTCTAAAATCACTCAGATGGTATCTGCAGCCATGAAATTAAAAGATGCTTGCTCCTTGGAAGAACCAACATAGTATATTAAAAAAAGAGACATTACTTTCAGACAAAGGTTCGCCTAGTCAAAGCTATGGTTTTTCTGATAGTCATGTATGGATGTGAGAGTTGGACTATCGTGAAAGCTGAGCACCAAAGAATTGATGCTTTTGAACTGTGGTGTTGGAGAAGATTCTTGAGAGTCCCTTGGACTGCAAGGAGATCAAACTAGTCCATCCTGAAGGAAATCAGTCCTGAATTTTCATTGGAAGGACTGATGTTGAAGCTGAAACTCCAAAACTTTGGCCACTTGATGCAAAGAACTGACTCCTTGGAAAAGACCCTGATGTTGGGAAAGATTGAAGGCAGAGGGAGAAGGGGACGACAGAGGATGAGATAGTTGGATAACATCATCTACTCTATGGACATGAGTTTGAGCAAGCTCTGGGAGTTGGTTATGGACAGGAAAGCCTTGTGTGCTGCAGTCCATAAGGTCACAAAGAGTTGGACAAGACTAAGTGACTTAACTGAACTGAAACATTGCACTTCTTGGTTGTTCAAATAAATCAGGTTTTTTGGATAAGTGAGGTAGAGAGGGAAGTTTGGCTAGGTCATAGTGCACTGAAATGGCTTCTATGTGCAGGTCGAAATGCACTTCCTTTTACTGCTTTTGACCTAGGATTATCTATTTATATAAAAATAAATATTTCCAGATACATGGAAATAGTCATTTTAATTTTATTGAGATTGCCTTGTGTTTAACACCTCAAATTAGAGAATGAAAATAAATAAGAAAATGGAAAAAAAATCTGACTTAATTATATGCACTAAATTTTCCTTTTTCAGGCAAATATATCCAAACAACTAGAATTTTTAATGAGTTTGCAATGATAGGTCACTTTGTGTATGGAGATGTAGCTGCTTAAGTTTCCTATTGTCAATGAAAATCATATTCTATAGAGAAGGAAGCTAATGATTATAGGCTGATTTCTACTTGCCTGCTATGAGTGTGTAGACTTTATAAAAATAGAAATTCCATTTGCCTATGAGTTGTGTAGAATAGAAGAAATTATTTGAATAGGGAGAGCCATTTTTTATTTATTATTTTTTTCTTGAAGGTTTGATGGCTTTACCATTCATGAGAGATCAGAGCTTCTCTTTCTGTTGCCCCATCCTTACCACATTTCCTAAAGTTTTGGTGGCTGCTGTAGAGAAGTATAAAAAAATACATCATGGCTGAAACATAGTACAAGAAATGTTTTATTTATCAAATGTCCAGTATACATTCTCTTGGAGGGTTCTCATTCAAGGGGTGACCTGGACACACGGGATCATTTATCCTCCTGGAGCTGTCACCTCCAGCTTTGAACACAGAATTCCTGAGCCTCACTTCTGCCCACAGTCCTTTAGTTAACATTATACCAGAATTCTAGTTCAAAAGGAAAGGGTGGGTTGAAGAGAAAAGGCACATGACAGCTGATCGACTGACTCCCTTTACAAAATCTACGACAGCTTCAAGGAACTGTCCCATGTGTTTCTTAGACCAACTGTGTGTGTGTGTGTGTGTGAGCCTGAGAAATGTATTTTTGTTTATTCTGTTTTTATCTGGCCACAATGATAACCAGGATAAAGCTGGAACTTTTGAATAAGGAAGTGAGGAAAATGGATGTCCAGTAGGCAGCTAATATCTATGTCCAGACCACATCAACAGAGCTGGTTGTTGCCAAGATACCGACATCTGTAAAATTAGGCACCTTCCTCTCTTTTACTGTTGATGTCATCAGTACGTTATTGTTTCTCAGGCTACTGATGCCTGCTTTATTTCAGGAGCAGTCAACAATTCCAATTTCCTAATGTATAGTTTATTCATAGTTTAACCTTTTACCCACTTGTAATGACAGAAAAAGGACTATTGATCTTTGTGTAGGAAAATGAAGACTTGTAGTATGTCCCAGAAAATCTGTTTCGAAGATCATAGTATTCAATATTGGTTTACACAAAACTAATATATTGGCTCCTTATGACTCTCCATCCATCTTCATGATGAATTTGAGTAGGGTAGAAATATTAAAAGTAGCAATGGCATAGCAGAAAGAGCTGGCAAAAGTCAAAGGCACTTGTTGCCAAGATAGAAATTATAAAGGAAACATAAACCAGGCAACTTGTCCTTGTGACTTTTGTTTAAGTCCGTCTGAACTTCTTAGAGTCCCTTTCTGAACAACAGTCCTCTGCCGCACATATCTGGATGAACCTACAGTTCTCACAATGGCCATCAATACAGTGTTTACAAGCTCTGATATGCCAAACGGTTACAATTTTCCCTTTTTGAAGCCTCCTATTCAGGTGTTGGACAACATAGACTAAACACAATTGTAGCAGCTCAACTAGATTTTGGTGTTAGGCTGTGAATATCAATCTTAACTCAGCCTAAAGCAAGGCTGCTCAGACTTTACTGTGAAAGTCAACCACTCTGGAGATCTTTTTAAAACCTAGATTCTGACTCATTATGTCTTGGGTTGGGAAATGACATTCTCTGTCTCTCATAGGTACCCAGTTGATATAGGTGAGCTGATGAACAGAACATCCATTGGCCTGGTCTAATTCAAGATACTTAATTGGGTCTTGGAAAATGTGTTTTGTCCCATTTATTAAGAGATAAATACCAGTTTTTTTTTAATTTTTAAAAATTCAGATGTTTTATTAAAACTAGTTGTGTTGGTTTGCTAGGGATACCATAAGAGAGACACTGGACGGTAAAAAAACAAAAAGCATATTTGCTCACAATTCTGTAGGTCAGAAGTCTGAGACCAAAGTGTTGTAAGGGTTGGTTTCTTCTGAGGCTTCTCTCTTTGACTGCTCATGGCCATCGTTCCCCTGTATTTTCACAAGGTCTTAACCTCTGTATCTGTATCCTCATCTCCTCATAAGGACATTGGCCATATTGGATTATGGCCCACACTAATAACCTCATTTTAATTTCATTACTGCCTTAAAGAACCTATCTCCAAATAAGTCATATTCTGAGTTACTGGAGGTTACCTTATAAATGTAGGGGTACACATTCATCCCATTTCATCAGTATTATTCAACTTCCCTGAACAGACAAAATCAAACACAGTTTTTCCTTTTGAGTAATCTTTCTATAAGTCTAAAAATCATATGCGTGCATGTGTGCTGATTTGCTTCAGTTGTGTCTGACTCTGTGCAACCCTATGGACTGTAGCCTGCCAGGCTCCTTTGTCCATGGAATTTTCTAGGCACGAATACCAGAGTGGGTTGCCATGCCCTCTTCCAGGGGATCTTTCCAATACAGGGATCCAACCTACACCTCTTAACGTTTCTTGCATTGACAGGCAGATT
Source organism: Bos mutus (assembly GCF_027580195.1). NCBI lineage: Eukaryota > Metazoa > Chordata > Mammalia > Artiodactyla > Bovidae > Bos > Bos mutus. The sequence continues at coordinate 46,251,847 of NC_091633.1, read as the reverse complement.
CTTTACCACTAGCACCACCAGGGAAGTAATAAAAATTATATATTATTTTCTTTTTTTAAATTTTATTTTATTTTTAAACTTTACAATATTGTATTAGTTTTGCCCAACATCGAAATGAATCCGCCACAGGTACACCCATGCTCCCCATCCTGAACCCTCCTCCCTACTCCCTCCCCATATATTATTTTCAAATTAAGTATTAATATTTTATAATTGCCTTATAAAATGCATATTTTTAGGTTTTGACTATTTTAATTGCTAAATGAATTTGTCAATATTATTTAAGTTTGAATTTTTAAATTCCCATTTATTCTTGAGCTTAAATCCATATGAGATTGATAATACCTCCCACTGTGAAGTAGTAGAGTCAGATTTGCTGTCAAGATAATCCTGCTGTTTTATAAATAGCCCATGGTAGGCATGTAACTTCAACTTACTAAACTTCATGATATGCACTTACAAATTTGAAGTGGTATCTATCTCACAGCATACAAAGGAGTCACGAAGAGAGCATACACATGATAATAAAATAGTTATATTTTCAGATTTTGGTAAAGGTTGAAAGACATATTATAGAATGAAAAGAGAATGGGTTTTTTTCCTTAAAGCACTCTGTCTAAATGTGGATAAGTCATTTTACTCCTCTAAGCTACTGTTACGCTTTCTATAAAGTGAAGATCATAGTGCTTAACTTGCAAAGATTCTGTAAGTTTATGTAATTGACTTTATACATAATTCAGTTCAGTTAAGTTGCTCAGTCATGTCCAACTCTTTGCGACCCCATGAATTGCAGCACACCAGACCTCCTTGTCCATCACCAGCTCCCAGAGTCCACCCAAACCCATGTCCATTGGTTGGTGATGCCATCCAACCATCTCATCTTCTGTTTTCCCCTTCTCCTCCTGCCCTCAATTTTTCCCAACATCAGGGTCTTTTCAAATGAGTCAGCTCTTCACATCAGGTGGCCAAAGTATTGGAGTTTCAGCTTCAACTTCAGTCCTACCAATGAACACCCAGGACTGATCTCCTTTAGGATGGACTGGTTGGATCTCCTTGCAGTCCAAGGGACTCTCAGGAGTCTTCTCCAACACCACAGTTCAAAAGCATCAGTTCTTTGGCGCTCAGCTTTCTTTATAGTCCAACTCTCACATCCATACATGACCACAGGAAAAACCATAGCCTTAACTAGATGGACCTTTGTTGGCAAAGTAATGTCTCTGCTTTTTAATATGCTGTCTAGTTTGGTCATAACTTTCCTTCCAAAGAGTAAGCGTATTTTAATTTCATGGCTGCAATCATAATAGATAGTCAATAAATTTTACTTTTCATATCAAATCATAGCTTTTCTTGAGAAACATGCTAGATCTTTCCATTAGAATATTTTAGACACTCTTTCAATTGTATTATATGTGTGTGTATGCTGAATGTGCAAAAACAAAAATATGAAAATCAAGATGATAAATATATACTAAATAAACATAGTAAAATTCTGAGATATTAATGCAATTCCAAACCTTTGCAAAATACAAAACTTTACAAAGATTACCTGAAGTCCTTTTTGGTTCAGTAATTATCAGGGACATTTTCTATTCTCTACTGACATGGGAAAGTGAGTGTAGCAGAAATCAAAGTGGAAAGATGTTTTGTTTAAAGTTAATAAACTAAATTAACTGAATTTCAAAATGAGATAAAAATTGGGTTGAGGTAGCTAACTTGATAGGATAAATTTTGTATGAGATGTAAGAACTTGAGCTGTTCTGTTTCAAAAAACAGATTATTCTTATAAATAAGGAATACAATAGGTAAAGAAAGAGATAACCCAGTCAACTTATAATAACTTGTTTTAGAGGAGTGACTAGAATTATTAGAAAAAATATAGATATGCTTCGTTGTTTGGTGAGATCATAAGTGCTCTAGTATCCTCTGCCACAAGCTGATTCCTCAGAGAAGAGGGTGGAAGATAAAAACCCTAGATAGGTTTGGAGGAACTGAAGATAAAGACCTTTCCTTAATATCTGTACGAAGGCTGTGGATATGTTGAGTTTTGAGAAGGGTTTTCCATGTTAACATTGCACAGAAACAGTGGCAAAGGGAGTCTAACCAAGAGTTTTGAGTCTATCTCCTTTCAAAACCTTTACTTCTAATGCTTTGTGTTTCCCCTACTCCCAGATGGAGTATCTGAATTTCCCATAGCACATCCCAGTTTAGAGTCACTGGATGTGTCAGAAAAAGTAGTGAAAATATAAAAAAGACATAGATGAAAAGATAGGATGAGTTTGTTCCCATTGTGGGAGGGAGAGAGTATCTTTATACCAAGGGACTCTATGACTTAATGTTATATAATAGACATCTCTCCCTCTAAAAATTCTGTGTCAACTAAGGGAGAATTAGGACAAGTTAACTGAATACCTTAACTATTGGGGAAAACCGAATTTACCTTACAATGGCTAACTTACAATTTAAGATACAAAAATGAGAGTTTTTTGTTACAGTAAGAAAAATTTCAGAGAAATAGAGATTCTTACAGTTATTTATACCCAAGTTCATGTAACTGTAAGACTTCTGCCTGCTAAATCTTACAGTTAACTTTGAAATTATTATCTTCAATGGTGGATACTCTGTATTAGTCTGCTTCAGCTGCCCTTACAAAGTACCACAGTTTGGGTGAGTTAAACTACAGAAAATTATTTTCTCACAAGAAGTTCAAGATCAGGGTGCTGTTAGCCAGGCTTGTAAATGGCCAGTTCCTTTTTGTGTCCTTATATATCCTTTTCTCTGTGCATGCATAAAGAGATCACTGTTATCTTTTCATCTACTTATAAAGACAATTATGTTGTATTTGGACCCCATGCTATGACCTTTTTTAACTTTCATTATCTCCCTAAAGATCAAATATCCAAATGCAGTCCCATTGGGAATTATGACTTCAACATACAAATAGGGGTAGGGAAGATCATAATTCAGTCCATATGAATACTCCGAAGATTTTAAGGGTAAATTCTAAAGAAAATTTTTTAATTGCCTGATATAATTTCATTAAGAATCTGCTGCTCTGAAGATTTGCTTATACCTCATATTAAATTTATGGTACATTGAAACATCAGTGAGTCAAGATAACTGACTGAAATATAAAATTTCAAGTGTGGATTTATTATAATTAGTAACATAATAAAATACAATAATTATTGCTTCTGTGAGTATTTCAAATAAAGTCAAACTTCCTTTTCAGATATAATTACCATCTTTGTAAAATATAAATGTTAGACTATATCCATATATGTTGCATTAAAAATAATTTAGGGGGTACTTTTAGGACTTATAATGCTACTTCCTACCAGAATTTTACTTAGCAGTGTTCCTCCCATTTTTATTCCTTTTTAGTAGCTCTTGGAAACCATTATGTCACTCCTTTTTGAGTTTTATTCACTGTGGACAGTACTTAATGACCAAGTCTATTGAAGAGACAGATGAAATAACCCGCCTAGCCAATGGAAATCTGCATTTCAGAGAATTCCCTTCTTTGAATTCTGAGTGTCTTTGTCAGGGTTCATAGTGCTTTTAAGAAATATTTAAGTTTATACTGTTCTTCTGAAGTTCAAAATATACTCAGTGGCTATCAAACCACTGACATACTTTTCTATCAGGATATTGACATTTGAATTGTTCTTTTTATATCTTGATTTTACATTTAAGGACAAGCGATGATTACCATTAGAATGCCCAAAGTTTGCCACATCTTCAGTTTTGCAAATACGAGGAAAGAGAAAGATCATATAGGACTGGAAGACTAAATTGGCATAAAGCTATGGCCAGAGGGTAAGGTATAAAAACAAATTATCAAGAATAACACAATAGAGGTGACATTGGGGTCATTTATTTTTGTCAAATCTTCATAACAGCCTACCTATGCAATATATTATAATAAAACCACCTTTTATGTTGAAATTGGTACTTAACAATGTTTAGAGTCTATGATTACTGAACTTACAAATAGCAGGTTCTTGATAGCAGTGATTAATCTTAATTCCAAACAAAAAAGAATTAGTTATTTCTATCTGAATGAATAGAGAACAAGCATATTGTTAGACTTTGAAAATTTGCAGCTAAACTTGCCATTGAATTAGTATATGGTTGAGAATTGTTTTGTATATAGTGATAGTCACACCATCTTAATGCCAGAAGAAGGAAAAACATGCCCTCACATCTAATTTAGATCTTAGTTTGTCCTACTTCTTACCATGAAAATGTCAATTAGGAAACAAAAATGATTTTTATTGTGAACATCACATATAATAGAAAATTATAATACAACTTGCTGATTAACAATGAAATGACATTATGATTTTTGAGTACAAAGTAAAGTTGTATAAATGAAGATGAGTGGAAGCCACCATACTGACAATAATATATCTTACCAATTAGTAATTCTGAAAGTCTGTTCCAACTGTGTACTATATTTGTAAGCAAGCAAAGTATTTGAGGTAATGAGAAAAATATGAAATTAAAAATCATTATACATGGTTTTAAAACCATTACACATTTTAAAAAGTACTTCTTGACGTGGGGTCTGTTTTAAAATTTGAATTGCCATGGACTCTAATAAACCAGAAGAAAATTTGCTTAACCATTTCTTTCAACAATGATAATTTTCTTATTGACAACCAAAAATGATATAGTAGATATCATATATTTAATATCCTTCAAGTTACATGGGGACTGCAACATGCATATGAATCCTGTTTTCTGAGTTTGCATACTAATGAAGAGAAAGCAACCTTGCAGATAGAGTACAGTACTGACTGCATGATGTCACTGAATGTCTTATCAGTTCATGGAGTATTAAAATTACATTGAGAAACTAAAATAAGTAAACAGTATAAGTGTTAATAGACAGTAGATATCCACTTAAAAAAAAACCTGAACATTTGAATTTTCTTGGCCGGGTTCATGATATATTTGAAACAAAAAATTACAATATATATTGTCTAAGTAAAGCTTATAAATATACCACTATAATCTTTTTTCTTAGAATTAAGATAGAAGATGAGTTTTGAAAATATATCTGATTATTTATTAGCATGGTTAGAAAAACATGATCTGTTATACAAGTATCTTTTTTATTCTTGCAGTTTATTCTCACTTGAGAACACAGCAGTGATCATACTGATAGGCTAAACAAACTTTAAGTATTGCTTTACTTCACTGTGTTATCTCCTTCAAACCATAGATCATTAGGAAATAAAGCAAAGAAGCTATATCATTAATAAAATATCCTAACACAATTGTGGTAAGATGAACAATGGCCGCCAAAGATGTTCCTGTCCTCTTCCCCAGAACCTGGGAATATGTTACCTAATATGGCAAGAGGGACTTTTGAGATGTGATTAAGAATCCTGAAATGGGGAGATTATCCTCCTGATGGGTCCTAAATGTAATCATGAATGACTTTAGAACAGGAAGGCAAGAGGGTCAGTGAAAGAGAAAGCAGAGTGCCAATAAGAGCAATGATTAGAGTGATATGGCCAAGAGCCAAGAAAGACAGCAGTCTCTAGAAGCTGCAAGAGACAGGAAACCTTCAGAAGGGATCAGCTTGCCAACATATTGAGTTTAGTCCCTTAAGACTCGTTTTCGACTTCTGACTCCCAGAACTGTAATGCAAAAAATTAGGGTTATTTTAAATCATTAAGTTTGGAATGGAATTTGGGACAACAGCAATAGAAAACTACTACAGGAATAGACACATCTTTTCTTTTCTTTTTTTTTTAATCCATTTGGTTATTTGCTAATCACATTTAATCTGTCTTCAGATGTAATCACTGCTATAACATATGTGAAATGTTTCTGATGGCATGTATTATTAACTAATGCTAAATATTATCAAAGCTAGTAGTTTTACTGATATGATAAGCAGTGGTTAAAATATTCACCTCAGTGCACAATTCTAGGTGCAAGACTGACATGATACTCCATAAAAGTGGTGCTCCGTGAAGTGAAATAATGCATTATCCTTACAGAAATGCACCACCCTCCTGTCTCCAAACAGTAGATTTGATGATTTACTTCCCCAGTTCCTTGCACCAGGTTTTGCATCTGTCATGTGATACCAACTGCAAATAACAGCAAATATAATTCACCCTGGATTAAATATTAAGGATATTTTTATCTATCATAAGCTGGAAAGCAGTTACTCAGCGTGTCATCAAGAACTCTGATTCTTGCTTCCTCTCCTGTCTGCTGTCCACAGTGACAGCTATTGGCTAAGGCCGGGTCATCTTGTCATAATAATATAGTTATCAATAGTGAAATAGATTAAATTTTTTCTTGTTTTCATGAGGAGTGCATAAAAGAGGGTACTTTCATGTCCTAATACAAATCCTAACAGAAGTCTTTCCTTTGAGTCTGACTGTGTCTACTTAGGTTACATGTAAACTCTTAAAGCAAAGACAGTCTTTAAAATAAGTCTTACATTGTGTTTGAATTAAACCTTGGTTTCTTATATAAATATTATCAAGAAGATATTAACATGGTTATCAGAGGCTTATCTGACTCTAACCCTGGAACTGGGGTTGCCACCTCTGAGCCATGTGGGCTGCTTAGAGAGAGAGTGATTTTCTGCCCAATATTTTTATGTTATAAAGGCAAGGGAAAGGAGGAAAAGATGTTGAAAATACAAGATATGGCTTACTAAAGCAAGTTCAAACTGAGATTTCTTCAAAAAGCCTTTTCTTTTCCCTGTATCATGATTCACTCACCTAGAACTGGGAATAATGTATTACCCTTAAATTCTAATACCTCATTCCTGATCTTATGCACGCATCTATTCCAGGTTCTTGTCCTATAGTATAAGTCCTCTTGCATGTGAATTGACATCACACCTCATCACATTGTCCTGTAGAGAACTGGGTCATGGGGAACAGGCAATAAGATACCTTGCAAGTAATTGATTTGTCCCATGGTCCAGAAACAGTGCATTCCCCTGTCAGGATCAATACATTAATTAACTTACAATTTCAAAGACAAATATAGGATACAGTTGCACAAATATGACCTTCTCAAAAAGGAAAGATTAGTGACCCTGTGAGTCAACGTAAACAGGCAGTTGATATGTTGAAAAGTGTTTCATCATTGGAAAATGCATTTTGGTCCATCCTGTTGTCTGTTAAGAATTGGGAAGGCAGTTGGAGGCCAGCAACAGAGGATAGGGTTGGAACAAGGAGGCTGAATAGTGCTTTCGTTTTTTGCTCTTTTCTCCAAGCAGTAGGAAACAAGTCTAGGAGTTTTGAGAGCCAGTGGGGCTTTGGTGAACCCATTCATTTTCAAAAGTGGAGAAATTATCTATGTGCCCCTTTATTTTTTGTTTTGCTTCTATTCTGATCTCAGGAGATTTAAGGGTTGGGGGTGAGACCAAAGTGTTCACCCAAGGAAGACTGAAGGCCCTATACAGTCATCCAGCTATGTTGGGACTTCAGGGATAGGAGGGATTCAAAAGTTTATAGTTCTGTTGAAACAGACAGCCAACTCATGGCTCTGCCCACCTGTGGGCATAGAAATGGATGATGGTGCCATGGAATATAGGGCAAAATCCTGATCATACATAAATCATGGTGAGAGGTAGAAAGAGCCCTTGAGCCTGGGCACTGCTTAGGTACTGGTAAGTGAACAGGTATCTAGGCAAAGAGGAAAAAATTCTCTGAGTCTCCTAGAGCTGTGCCCACAATTTGCCTCTAAACCTTCTCCCCTAAGCTCCAGTACTTTCAAATCCCCGTCTAGGATATAAAAGGATTTCCTGGGAACTATGAATGTAACCTCAAGAAGGCTGCACTTAACACATAAAATAGAGCAAGACTTGCAGGAAAGAAACAAAAGAGATCGAAATGACTGTGTTGATTTTTGCTTTTATGAATGACTGTATGTTGACTGTATGTATAGATTTGATGTTGAATATTATCTGTCTAAAATTATCCATTTCATAAGCGACTGAGGGAACACTTTAGACAAGGAGAAAGCTGGGGATAGATGACTGAGTTAATGGGACAAACTCACCTTCCTTTTGCCACCAATAGTTTTGTTAGGATTTAATATGAGCTTCAGTCAATTTGTCGGACCCTCTGAGTGTTGCGAATAGGAGAAGTTTCTGTGGTGATCATTTTTGCTGATGGGGGACTTTCACAAAGGAAGAATTTATGAAAGGATGATGCACCTTGGCAGGTAATCTTGAGTGATTTGGACTTGGGTTTAAAGAGCTACTATGTACATTCTTCTATGGCGTGCAGCTTGTGAATGAACTCTTGTTAAACTGGGAGCCTCAGCCATAGAAGCCTGGTGACTTTTAGTTTGTGAGTCAAGTTGAAGTCTATGACCAAGAATCTAAAAAATGTTCCCACAGCATGTGGTCTAGTGATGACCATGGCTGACTTATCCCCATCAACTTCTTGGCTTCACATGAGAAAGTGACAGTGATCTTTGAGGGGAAAAGGTGGATGGCAGTGAGAGGAGATTATCTCATATTCTATTGCCTGATATAAAGGCTAAGATCCTGGTTCTTTTGGAATCCTTGACCCATAGAATTTCCACTGAATGGCAGGGGCTGAATGACTGATTTTTAGTTAAGCTGAAAACTAATCGTGCCTGCTATAATTATCTTAGCCTCGGTAGCACACATTCCAAAGTGAAAGCAGACCTAGTCATCCTGCTCAGGAGACAGAACCCAGACTCAAACTTGGGCAGATCAAGGACACTCTTTTGGGGGGACATGTCTGTGGAATGTATCATGAGTGTGGTTGAACTGCCTGGGTCAGCCATGTAGATGCAAGGGTCTGTTTTCTGATGAGATCAACTGAAAGTGAGATAGTGATAGGGACACTTTGTTTCTGAGAGAGGGTCAATAACTTCAAAAAAGCTCATGACTTCCACCAAAGATAGCCCCCTTTATCTCTAGGTTGTGGTTGTTGTTGCTGTTCCGTCACTAAGTCATGTCCAACTCTTTGCAGTCCCATGAATTGCAGCATGCCAGGCTTGCCTGTCCTTCACTGTCTCCCTGAGTTTGCTCAAACTCATGTCCATTGAGTCACTGATTCCATCCGAATATCTCATCCTCTGTCACCACTTTCTCCTCTTGCCTTCAATCTTTTCCAGCATCAGGGTCTTTTCCAGGGAGTTGGCTCTTCTCATCTGGTGGCCAACATAGTGGAGCTTCAGCTTCAGCATCAGTCCTTTGAATGAATTTTCAGGGTCGATTTCCTTTAGGAAATTGACTGGTTTGATCTCCTTTCTGTCCAAGGAACTCTCAAGAGTCTTCTCCAGCACCACAATTCAAAAGCATCTCTTCTTGGGTACTCAGTCTTCTTTATGGTCCAACTCTCACATCCATACACAACTACTGGAAAAACCATAGCTTTGAATATACAGACCTTTGTCAGCAAAAGGATATCTCTGCTTTTTTAATAATCTCTAGGTTGGGGAAGCCGTATTGCACATATCACATGGAATAAGCCCCTGATATCTTCTGGCATATATGCTAAACTCATAGACTCAAAATTAAGGGGAACAGACCACATCAATTAAAGTCCATCTAACATCTTATTAGATGATAAATAAAAGAGTCCCTTGAGAGCTACCTTATCCTATTTAAATTTATCACCAGAAATAGCTATTTTGCATTAGTAATGTTGATCAAACATACTGAAACTAAACACTTATATAAAAGATAATCCCTTTTCTTCTTCACCCTTTTTCTTTTCTCTTATATAGCAGGTTGTCTACATCAATATGCAATTGACATGCCATTTTTTTACTCGCCATTGTTATGGCTTGAATTTTTGTGCATCCCCTATTCATATGTTAAAACCTGTAGACTGGAAAAAATGCACAATATAACAGCAGCAAGTTTCAGTTTTATTCAAGGACTTACCAAGGATTATAGCCCAGGACATAGTTTGTCAGATAGCTCTGAGGAAGTGCTCCAAAGAAGTAGTCCCCTACTAAGATCCAGTTTGTGTGTGTATGTGTATGTGTGTGTATGAATATATGATTTTGCGGGGCCTAGGAAATACATGTAGTCAAATATACATCTTGGTAAAAGATTATTGCTAATAACCAAAGACCCTAGACATCTCAAGTTAACGATTTCAGTGTTTTTCTATGTATGGGAAGATTCAAGCATCTAAGGTCCTTGAAATTCTCCTTAGATATGCCTCTTAACTCTTCAGGGGCCATATACCCCAAATACAGAACATTTCATTAGATTTTTCTACATCCTGTATTCCCCTCAGGGTGCACTGTCCATGGGTGACTTGCAGTATGTTGCTACTTAATCCTTGTATAAATAGATGTTGAGTGTTATACTTTCTCTTCTTTTGTTTACAAGCTCTGCCCACAACATGATAGTATTTGGGGACAGGGCTGGGTTTGGGGGACAGTCTTTGGGGAGATTATTAGGGGTAGATGAGATCATGAGGGTAGGAAGTTAATGCCTTTATAAGAGCAGGAACAGAAATAAGAATGAGCTCTCTCTGTATATATAGGCAGAAAGAAGAGCTCATATGAGCACACACTGCACTGGTGGCCATCTGAGAAGGCAAGAATGAAACCTATTTCACTGGCTCCTTGATTTTGGACTTCTCAGTCTCCAGAACGGTGAGCAATATTTTTTTTTTATCATTTCTATATTATCATTTTTATGGTATTTGGTTATTGTGGTCCAGGCTAACTAAGACAGTTACCTGTTGCCATAATCTCTTTGGCTGTCTTTTCCTCTCCACTGATGACATCTTTTTCAATTGAGTGGTATTGGTTCACAATAACTGGACAGGGATTTTTATATAGATGGTATTTATGTCTAAATCAGGTTACATTAGTTAGGTTATAGCATTAATAATATAACCAAAAATTTGATTCAAATTCTTGATAATTTTGTGGAAATGTGTGTGTTTCACTGTTACTGAACTCAGACCCAGTTGCTTGCTGCTCAAAGGTCAATGTGAGTGTTGGTTAGAAAGGAAAGGTTTATTTATTCAGGAGGCCGGTAACCTGGGGAAAAGGTGGGACTCATGTCCAAAAGACAGCTCCCCACTGCTGATCAGGGAGCAAGAGCTTTTAAAGGGGAATTTCAGGGATGCACAGGCAAAGAGTGGCAGCTCCATGTAGAATAGCACAGTCAGCTCTATCATCTTGATATTGGTCATGAGGTGGTCTGATTATCGTCATCTTGATTGTTTTAAATACAGCTAATCTTCAGCTCCAGGGTCAGTTTGTTTTAATTTTCTTGAGGCCAGTTTTTAGAATTGTGTAAGGTGGAGTAACATGTCATGGCTACAGTCTGATCATCATTGAGTTAACTTTGTCCACTTGGTGGGGATTTTAGTATCTGCAAAACAGCTCAAAAGACATGGCTCAGAATATTGTCTGTAGCCCTTGATGAGGAACTAAAGGTAATGACTAAACTCTTATTTAATCTTGTTTGACTGCTTTCCTTTGTGTTTGCATTTTGTGGCTTCTCTGATTAAATTTATTCTTTGGCTAATTATTTTTTTTTAACAAACAAGAGGCAGGTGGATGACATGGAATGTGGTTCTATCCTTGGAAGGCCCAATAGGGTCCTGCTTGGTTTTATCACTATTCAGAAAATATTGGCTTTAGAGCTCTAGCCATATGCTTCAAAACAGCAAGATTCTGAAATTATAATAGCTATAAGCTCTTTTGAAGTGTTTTTGGAAGTTTACTTGTTTTTAGATTTGTTGTTAAAATATAAGTTCACAAAAGCAAGAGTGTTTGTGTGGTTTTGGTGCTCTTTTGATTTCACGAGTTTCTATTCCTTTCTTATTTATTTCTTCATTTTGAAACCTGTCTTATATTCTAATTATATTGCAGTTTTTTACATTATTCTTTGATTATCCTTGCATTGAAAAACTGGGTGGCCAATTACTAATGTTGTGTTCTTCATGGGGTTATACACAGGCTTCTGTCCTCTAGAGATGCTCACTGAGTGATTAGATTGAATAAAATCAAACAACAATATGAGTTTCTCAAATTATACTTGTATATTCATAGGTTTAGTGTGAAGAAGAGTCATGTGTTTATTGATTTTAAATAAAAGCATTTTATCATTAGAAACAGAATTAACATGTTTTGCCATGATTATAATCATCTACCCAAATGAAACTATTGGTAGCTTGTCTGATTCAGAGAAGAACAAATGATTATGAAATATTTTGATGTATTATACAGCTACTTATAAAATGACCAACACTATTTTTGGTTTAATTACAAATTTAGACAATATAGTTTTTCTTTTTCTCATAATTGTAACATAGTACTTTCCTTTACTCTCATTCAACATAATCTAAAATGATTTTAATCTTAATAACTTTCATAATAAATTAATTTTGGAACCTATGTGTATCATCCTTCTCTCTTCATTTCCCTAACTTGGGGTGATATTAATTTTTGTCACTCTTTGACTTCTCAGTGATGTTAGATGATTCAGCAATAGACAAATGGTATTTGTGGATGCAGTCAGTTATTGCACATGAAGTATATCTTCTTATTTTCAAGAATGATAGTTTCGTGTGTTTGCATGCATTAAAATGTTGTAGCAAAAGTAAATCATCCACTATAATCCAGCCTTCCACATCTTTACCACATACAACTACATAGATATAGATTTATACACTTTTTAAAGTATAAAAAAATTGAGCTCACTGAGCCAAAGCCATTGTAGTGTTTTTATTCTATTTTGGATTACTTTGGTACTGACACTAAGGAAATAGTACAGTAAGGTACTTGTAAATCTAATGCGGGGCACTTAAGCTGGTTTTCTACCTTGGAGATTTTGTCTCTCTATTGAAACTAAAGAGGCAAAAAAAAAAAAAAGTCTAAATAAATGTGAGCTAAATAAATTTATGAAGGCATGTCAATTGACTACAGCAATCCAACATTGCTACTGTCGGGGGAGTGTGTAATTTCCTTGGTTCTGTCTCATCACGACAAAAATTTGAAGCGACGGGCCAGTGTTACAGCACTTGGACAGACCAGTGTTACAGCTCCGTGTGACAGCTCAGTTTTATTTAGAAAATAAAGGAAAATACATCCTCGAGGCATGAGGGCATGCCGACCCAAAGGATATGAAGAAAAGAGAGAGCAAGGGAGAGAGAGAGCCCCAGCCCTTTGGCTCCTGTTTTTATATGTTTTTTCCTCCTCCCCCTGGACCTGCCCTATGTAAACTGGGCTAGCCAGGAGTGCTGTTTGTTCTACCTGGGGTCCTCACTCCAGTCCTCAGACCTTCCTTTGTTCTATTTTTGTGGGCTTTTCCCTTCCTTGTCTTTTAGCCACTGCCATTCTAGACTCCTTTTTCCTATTCTACCTACCTAACACTACCAACTACACACCTCTATGGTTATTTAGGAAACATAAAGAAATCTGAGAACAGACAAATTGGGACACTTTCTTAGTGGCCCTGATTTATGGGTTAATATGGAAACTGTATGGGTATAAGATTTCAAAAAGAAAGTGGCTATGAGGCTTAATAAATCTCAGAAATATCTACAAAATGCTTTTTTCCCCCCAAGAGTTTCACTTTCATGGGAACATACAGTTACAGAAATTAAATTATACTACACAGGAGCACTCAGATTAATAAAAGTTTCAGATATCTAACAAAAAAGGGCTCAAAAGACCTAGATTCCATCCTGAAACTATCAAGTGTTCTTGACCAGACTTGACTTTGAGGAATAGTGGTTCTCTACTTAGGACATATTTTAAGTCTTTTCTGGTAACTAAATTGAAGAGCATCTTCAAAGCTATGAAGCTAGAATCAGAGACAGCACAAATTCCAGTATAAGAGCATTCATTAATGAATCTGAAAGAATCCTACACATTTATCTATGAGAAGCAGAAAATGCACCAAAACCCCTTCAAACTGATATTTTAAAAATATAAAAATAAACTACATAACATTTTGACAGAAAATGAGAATATACCAGAAAATGAACACGTGAAACATGAAAACAATAGCTTAATATTTCAAAATAATCTTAGGAGAAAGCACTAAACACGAATATGTTACTGCCAAAGATGGTTTTCATTCTCAGCCAGTGGAGAGAAGAACACAGCAGGCTAGTGTCTCAAGAACCATTCCCCCCTCACTCTGGAAGAGCACAAGAGACTTTATGTAGCCTGGGTCTCATGACTTTAAGGTAAATGATAAGGCTTAAAGTAATGACGGTCTTGCATTCTTCTTGTTTTGTTTCAAAAGTCATAGCTGGAGTCAGGTAGCTTGGTGATTGGGTCCCTTTGTCTCTGGGTTATTGTACTGTGGTCTTCTTACTGAAATGCAAAAGAAAAAAAAAATACGAAAGGAGCACAGTGAAGGTCCAGGATGTAATTAGCATAGAGTTTAAGGGTAATAGATGCAAGATGTAATTCATGCAGAGCTGGAGGGTGGGGGGGCAATAGGTGCAGGATGTAATTTACATAGTGTTAGGTTAGTTTTGAGGAAAGTAAACTTAGACTACAGATTAGGAACATTTAAAGTAAAAACTAAAAAAAAAAATAATACATAAAAAATAAATAAATAAATAAAGTAAAAACTAGGAGTGATCTGACCTTGTCACTGTTCTCTTTATCTTTGCTCTCAGAAAAGGGAAAGAAAAGAAAAACTCATTTCTGAAAGAAAAATTCATTCCTCTTTTTTTCCTTCTCACTACAACAAGTAGAAAATATTATCAGTGATATAGGTAGCCAGAATTCATACACCTGCTGTATCAAGTGATTCAAGTGATCAAGTGGACAAAATTTAGTAAGATTATAGAAGACTTGAAAAAATTAATTATTAAATATATATAATATCCTAAAACTACAATAATGACAATATGCTTTGAAGTTCTAGGTAGGGGACATTTATCAAATTTAGTCACAAATTAAGTCACAAGTAAAGCTTTAATATATTAAAACCAAAATGTCTTTTCTGAATACAATAGAATAAAAATAGATATTAATGAAAATTACTGTTAAAGATCACTTGGTCAACATGGAAATACAAAATAAAATTGCATAATTTCTGTAAGACTGTTGTAGCCATGTGTTCCAGCAAACAAACTCACTCAGAAGGACAATGCAGATAGTGGATTGCAGTTTATTACACAGGCGGGCCCAAGGCAGAGTCTCCTCTTAGCCAAGGACCCTGACCAGTTTTCGTGAAAACCTTATATACCCTAAGTGTACATGCTCAAACCCACCTCCCCAAATTCTCTGAAACTAGTCTAAACAAAGGAAGAGAAACATACAAAGTTAACCTATGATTCATATGCCTTAAACCCATGATTCGTATGCCTTAAGCCTAGGTAGTTAACAGGTAACTGTGGACAGTTATCAATAGGCCTGTGGTCATACCCCAATAAGCGTAATAGAATTTATGATTCTATTCAGTTACATGGATAATTAGGGTATTCTTTTAGGTGATGGAGAGTCTAGGTACGAGCCCTGGGGCTCCTCCATCCAGCTGGGGAATCTGGTTTTCCAGTTGATATGTCGTTTGCATAGATACTGGGCATATAGCTCAAAGTCCACAGTCTGGCACAAGATGGAGCCCTGCTTTCAAGATGGAGCCTGTTCTGTCTGTTTCCTCCTTCAAGACCATGTTAAAGATGAAACCTGTCGGCATCTATGTGATGCAGTTGACACTATTTGTATTTATTCTTCAGCTTCTTTTTCTCTACCATTGTTGGCATAATTATTGGCTGAAAAGCACCTGGCATACAATAAGGATTCAGTGACTATTTCTCAGTTCTCAACTTTCTACCTAATGGAAAGTAGAGCAAAAATGCTTTTTTAAAAAAGTTTAAAATAAGGCCAACAATAAAAGGACATAGCTACCAGAGGATATCTCTTCCAAGAAGTTGCTCTAGTTACAATGTTATAATACTTACCATGAGGAACAGACTTGTACGAAAAACACATGTATGAAAAAAATGATATTTTGATATATTTTAAATTGGTCTGGGAATAAAATAGGAATTGTTTTTCACATTGATCTAATTTTAATACTAATTTGAGAAAGATGATGAATTAAAATCAAATAATTAAACCAAAAATGTAAAATTAAATTTAAGTGTACTTTTATCAATTTAGGGTGAGAAATGTTTTCTAAAGAAAGACATGAATCCCAGGAATCAAAATGAAAATATAGATACATTTTGTTACATGAAAATAAAAATGTAAAAGGCAAGCAACTTTTACACGCAAAGAAACAACAAACAAAAGCCTCATTGGAGGCTGGAGGATTACAGAATAGCTGTTGAATATTGAAAACTCTTAATAAGCACTGAACTTGCACAGTTTAATATAGAAAAAAATTCAGAATAGTGGCCAGATGTTAACAGATAGTTCACAAAGGGGAAATTTCCCAGGGACAAGTATGCATCTAACATGGGATTCAAAGTCACAGGGAGTCAAAAAATAAATGAATAAATAAACCACTCATTTTACGATTGTTCTCACAGCAATGCTAGTGAATATAAAAGTTTTTCATATCCATTGTTGGGAAAAGAGAATATGCATTTTACCTCTCAATAGACTAATCAGAAAAAAGGCAATTAAAATTAATTAATTCCTTATCCCATATGTTTCACTATTTGTTATCTTCATTTATTTGTTCTAGTAATAGAGGAGAGTTAGGGAAATGTGCATGAGGGAATTTGTTGCAAAGTTTTTAGTCACAAAAACAAATCAAATTGTGTTTTATCCATAATAGAAAAGAATAATTAGCTATTAAAAGGAATTAGATCTGTAGGTAGAAATATAAAGGGATGGCCAATTATTTATTAAGTGAGGATGTGTGGTAATATTCTTATAAAAGCAGGTAATAATAATAATAAAACTGTTATAATTACATAGTGAATGTTTGCTCCTCAGACTTGTTATTGTGGATTATCCCAAAATGTGGAATTTTGTTGAGAAGAGAAAGCAGAAAATTACAATGTATAATAATTTTCTAACATTGACACATTTAAGTCAAAATCCATATATCTCACTCTAATTTTATTGCAAAATATAAATTTGTAACAATGCATAGAAATATCAAATGGAAGAGAAGGAATAAACTAAGAAGCCACTACCTAAAGATAGCTGTGTTCTCATCAATTTCTTACCTATAACTTCATAACATAAAGATTTGAGGGACTGTTGTATTCAAGCTACAAGTAGGTACTTTATGCCATGATTTTATAAAATAAAATATCTTTATTTTTCTCTTTTTTCCTTGATTTTCAAATTCAGAATTTTATAAAAAGTGGTACTGATTTGAGAGGATTTGGTTAAAATCACACTATTAAAATTAGATAAGCTACTTATAATAATAGTATGACTGATAATCATTATGGTAGCATAATGGCACTTATGAATACTTATGATAGGCTGATAAATCTTTAAGTGAGAAGGAGGTAATTTTCACATATTTGTACACAGAAATGACTGTGTCTGTGATGTGACTAAAGCACGTTGGAATGAACTAACACAAACTGAACTTTTCACCTGAAGTCACTGTCCTGCAATAATACTGATCCCATTTCTGCCTCATAGAAAAAGCTTAAGGTGTAACTACTTCACTATCCTCTTAACATCTTCCAAATGAAATCATTGTCCAAAGATCAGCATCAGAATTGAGGCAACATGCACACTGACTAAATCAGATTCTGCATTCTAACAAGATCTACAGGTGATTTGTATGAATATTAACATTTCTTAAGGGCTAATCTACAGTCCTCTAAAGATGTGCATTTTGTCATCTGAAAGCATAAAATATTTCATAGATGTTAAATAAATATCAAAACAAAATAAACATACAGGCTAATAATACTAGTTTTACAGTTAAAAAGTTTAGCAAAGTATATAAATATTACTTTTTGTTTCCTTTTGGTTTTTTAAAAAGACATTCAAATACATCATGACACTGAAGTAAAAAAAATGTTTTCAAATATCAAGGCAAAAGGAATTATTACAGCTCTTTGGGATAAAATATTTAGTAGAGTAGAATTAAGATTAAAAAATCCCCAAAGAGGAATGATTATTACTCAGAATATGTTATGATTGTCAACAAACTATATATTTTAACTAAATTCAAAACTCTGAGTTTTCCTATAAGATGTATAATAAAAATAACAAGTTTAATTTTAGTAACAAATTTTTCTAGTTGTTTGGAGCCCAGGTTACCTATTGGGAATACAGACTGATTTAGGAAATTTAGTTTATGTCTCTTAAAAGACAGCAGCACATTTAAGTTTTCATTACAGTTTTTTGTTTGCTTTTTTATTTTCAGAGGTACTGAAGATTGCATTTATACTTTCATTTCTATTGTGTATAAAATATAATTTATATAATTCATATTAGTACTACAGAAATACTCATTTTCCTTCTAATACTTGTTATAGTGACCAAAGCATAATAGCATCATTAAATTTGATAACTGATTATATTATTATTTATATTTCTATAATGGTAGAGTTTTAAAAATCCACTTAATATTCTTCAACTTTGAATCAGTGTTTTTTGTGTGATTCTAGAACAACAAAATGGCTTAGAAACCACACTGATACTGTGCTCTCTTTCGTATGACATCTCTCAGGGAGGTCAGGGTTGCATAATCCTTGGTCTTCATGAAAAAACACTTCCTGAGTTATACAAAGTATGATCTTTGTACACAAATGTCAGGGCCTTGTAAGCTACTGTGCTTCTTAAATGGGTTACAACTGCCTACAGTCTGAGAAAGCACTGGGGCTCTCCAAGTGTATTGTCATATGTTATCTGTGCCCAGCAGTTCCAGAATGGCAGTATCCCCAAATATCCCTCTGTAACCATCTGATCCTTATTAAGACACTGGGTTATAAGTATCAGTAACGCTTCATTTTGACCATGGATGCCATGTAGAACAGTAGAAGCACAGTGGCTTTCTCTGCACCATCCTTCATTCAAGAACCTTTTCTATCTTCATGCTAGTACCAACCACATCTTTCCAGTCGCCTGTCCTCATAGTGACCCAGCAATTAACTGCCTGTAAATTTTGGAAGTTCCCTATCCCCCAGTAGGGAGCCAGAGTCCTGTCTTCACTGAACCTTCCCTGGGATGTTCTCCATATCCAGCACACAGCTTAACCCTAAAGTACCCACCAACTCTGGCTTCCCTGGTAGCTTAGCGTAGAGAATACACCTGCAATGCAGAAGACCCCAGTTTGATTCCTGGGTTGGGAAGATACTTTGGAAAAGGGATAGGCTACCCACTCCAGTATTCTTGGGCTTCCCTGGTGGCTCAGCTGGTAAAGAATCCACTTGCACTGTGGAGACTGGGTTTGATCCCTGGGTTGGGAAGATCCCCTGGAGGAGGGCATGGCAACCCAATCCAGTATTCTTGCCTGGAGAATCCCCATGGACAAAGGAGCCTGGTGGGCTTACAGTCCATGGGGTTGCAAAGAGTTGTACACGACTGAGTGACTAAGCATACTACAACACCCACCGACTTCCATTTTGACTTGGCATCCCTCCTCCAGCACTTATATCCAGGTTCTTTGGCATTTTTTTTAACTGGGAAAGAAAGCTCAAGAAGAGAATAAAAGTTAATATCTAGAATATTTTCTCTCTCAAGTAAAATGTTGCCAATAATCTATTGAAAGAATGGAAATCAAGCATATGAACTAATCTTTGAGCTAAAGTTACCTCATAATGCATAGTATATAAGTGTTTTACCTAACTTCTACTTAAATTACTTATCCATATGGGGAAATGGTTTTGAAAAACACTTTTGCTCTATATAGAACTTCATTGATTGGCCTGTCTTCTAGGTCTGCCTCTGCTATATTTTTTTAAGATTGTTAAAAAATACATTTATTTCTGAAAAGTTAACATGTGTGTAGTAGGAAACCAACAAACATAAGAAGCAAAAAAAAGCTATTAAAAGCTCTTTTGTTTTAGAAATACCCCATGACTTTATTTGACCTTAATTTTTTCCATCTGTAAAACAGTTAATTGATCTTAAAAGCTCCTTCTAACTCTACCACTTTATAATTTTATCACTATTATAACAAAGATGTTGACATATGTGTGAGATAATTCAGGCAATAATTTGTGCAGGCTTGGATATAGGACAGCAGCTACAGTGGCAAAACGGATTTGCAAGTTACAACAGAGCTAGGTTTAAATAATGTGTCTGTGATTACTTGTGCCGCTTTGTGCAAGTTACTTTAACTCTCTGAGATTTATTTTCTTCATCTTTAAATTGGCTAACCAACATCCCAGAAGAAAGTTCTGAGAAGAAAATAGGTTAAATGTGTAGCAAACAACCCAGTACTTTGGGCCACAGTAACCATTAGGTCTCTTTCAAGCTCTAAATGATTGGGCCTTTTCAGTTTCCAAATTGGTCTAGAATTTGAGTGATGCAATTAAATTTTGCAGTGACAAGATTTGTATTTAATCCCTCAGATGTGATTTTCCTATTGGACTGTAGAATACTTTGCCTTTAGAAAAAATCTATGTAGATGTAACAGGTCATATGGTGGGAACTTTGATATAATATATATAATTATACATATGTTTATTTGTATATATACATATACAAGTATATTATTTGTCTTTTGTCATCAGGACTTGTGCACAGATTTTGGGCTGTTGTTTTATTTCATGTGTAAAACCTCATGGGTTATATAAGTTTACTATAGGAAAGGTCCCTTCTTTTACATGAAAGTAATTAGATGCTCAGAAGGTTACCATGTTCAATCTTTTGGTTTCACCTTCCTGAAATTGGAAACAGAATATTGTTTATAGAGGTCCTTCACTCCTAAAATTGCATTCTTGCATTTATGCTGGCATCTAGGGAAAATGCAGGCACATTGATTTAACTTGGTAGGAGAGAACACAACATTTTTAAATGTAATTTTTGTGTTAATGTAAATACACCCAGAGGACCAAAGGCTGATCTACACTATAAATAAATTTAGGTAGGCAAGATTCAAAATTTAAATACCTCTTTGATTACCCATGGGTAAAAAGTCTTTAGTTCGGGTTTTAAAATATGTATCTTAAAACATTTTAAACAATAACTGTGTTATAAACAAAACATACTAAAATTGTCATTATTTGAATAATCTGTATGGTATATCAAACTCCCCTAATTTTAAATAAATTTGACATTGGTTTATCTGAAACATGTGTGTATATATATATATATATATATATATATATATACACATGTATATATGTGTATATAAAAAACAACACTAATATGATTAACCCTGTAATAGTTGCTGTAAAATATTTATATTGGCAAAGTATTCAGAGCAACTCAGTGATGAGGATGAAGGAAAAACTTGGGTTTAGCAATTTATCTTTAATTCTTGAACTGATTTCATGAAAATCCTCTATCTATACAATAAATGGGACAAGTAATAAGTTAGTAAAAGTATTAATTGTTCAATATAGAAAGAAAGATGAAAGTACTCAGTTATATAAGTACTGGTTTTTTTTGTACTAAATTCTTGCCAGCCATTTTGGCCCAAACATTTGAGTTTTTATAGTTATTCATCAAGAAGACTTAAATATTCAGTATGTAGTTGGTATAACAGGAGATTTTGCTGGCCTGAATAACTTTAAACTAGAAATGTATCCTTAGTTTTGGTCTTCTTTCTTCATTTCCATCATCAAAACTAATTTTAACTTGTCTTGATACATATTGTTATGTATAGAGTAATGCTATGTGGACAGAAAAAAAAAAATCCTTTAGGGGTTTATAATCCTATGCAGTGCTGTTGCATACACAGCTGTGCAAGACAGAAAATTATCAGAGGATTTCACAATGTACATAATATGTAAAGAACAAGGGTCTCTGTAGAATTTAATGAGATATTTGATCTTATTTGCCAGTGCTTGCTAAAGAGAAAATGTCAATATATGATATTCAGTTACAGAGGGATTTGTGATGACTTGCATTTATCATTATTTGTGCTCTTGTTGGATTCATTGGTATAGTATTCTTTTTTCAGTGATTCACAATGAAGCTGGTAGTATGCATGTGAGCAGTCCCGAATTTTTTTTTTAATGTCATGTTTGAGAGTTCCTCTGTAATCAGTAATGGACTTTTTATAATATGAAATAAAACTGGAGTATAAATCTTGAAAATGACATCTGAAAAGAACCCAGATAGGTTGGTGAAAAACAAATGGCATCTAATGTATTTTTCACATTGACTGTGGCAGTGATTTATTATGTTGTCTAAGATGCTAAATATATATCATAAATCCCTCCAGTGGAAGTCTTATTGTGTTCATTCATCTCTTCTCCATGAGCCAACATTTCCTCTTTTCATAAACTTCATTGTATTATGAAAAGAATCATTATTTTTAAGTGCTATTTAAATTCGGTGATTTTACAATGATGTAAAAACCCAATGAGATTAAAAAAAAAAAAAAAAAAAACTCTCAGTAGAGAGTTACCCAACTTGAAATAAATGTTCAAGATTTGCTCTCTGTGAAGAAGAAAAAAAAGACTATAATAGCTCATTGTCATACTGTCAGTTCCACCCTTGATGATACATTCACCTAACAGAAGGTTGAAAGAGAAAGATGAATGAGTGTAAAATAACATGTAATATCTGTATATTATACAGTTTAAGTTCAACAATGTGTTATTTTTGTATATATTCTAATGATAAATTTTATCAACAATTTTATTAGTGACCATTCTGCCAATATTTCAACTAAGTTTTCAGTGTTTCAATATGATGCTATTAAAAAACATGAAAAATAAACACTAATAATTACAGAACACAGCTTAGAGCCATGGATTTATTACTGTATATCTACTTGTCTACTAATGAAAGAAAATAACTATTTATATCAGAAAATGTAAAACATGTTTTTGGAGCTTGAGAGTAATATATCCCAGGAAACTTGTTATATAATCTGTTTTTTCATGGAGATAAGATCTTATAAGAAAAGAGGAACTAATTATCACTGAATAAGTGGATTCGAGAATGTCCAAAGTAGTGTCTGAACTTGCGTTTGAATCTTTTATCAAAGAACATTGCTATCAGAAGTTTGCTTCACTTGTGCATTGTTAAGTTTTCTGCCAAAGAAATGTGCTCAGCTTGTTGTGTGACTTTTAATATAACTTCTTATTACACACAGTGAAAATGTTTATAGAACTTAAAAGCACTGCTTGTCTTCAATCTTATTTCAGATTTTTTAATGACATTTTAAAATTTGAGCATGCTCATGATAACATGAGGTACATAAAAGAAAATGGGTGTGAGCCAAAAGAAATATAAATTAAAATGAAGTATAAAAATAAAAATGGATGGTTAGAGCAAGAATAGTGTGAAAAAATATCTTACTAAAGGGTTTGGAAAGGTAATACATTTGAATTTGAGTCCTGAATCCTAAGATTTCTATTAAAATATGTTATTTTCCAGATTTTAGTATTCTTAACTGCCAACTGATGTGAAACAATTAATTCTGAAATTAAATGCAATAAAAATAGACTACTCTTCAACCAGTCTATTCTGAAGGAGATCAGCCCTGGGATTTCTTTGGAAGGAATGATGCTAAAGCTGAAACTCCAGTACTTTGGCCACCTCATGCGAAGAGTTGATTCATTGGAAAAGACCCTGATGCTGGGAGGGTTTGGGGGCAGGAGGAGAAGGTGACAACAGAGGATGAGATGGCTGGACGGAATCCCTGACTCGATGGACATGAGTCTCAGTGAACTCCAGGAGTTGGTGATGGACAGGGAGGCCTGGCGTGCTGCGATGCATGGGGTCGCAAAGAGTCGGACACGACTAAGCGACTGATCTGATCTGATCTGATCTGATTCATGGATTGATTTTTAAATATAATTTTAAAGATTATTTTTCATTTACAGTTATTACAAAATATTGGCTATATTCTGCATATCAGACAATACATCTTTGAGCCTACCTTATATCCAATAGTTTCTGCTTCCACCTCCCCACTCCTGTGTGGCCCTTTCTCACCTTCTCCACTGGTAACCACTAGTTAGCTCTTTATACCTGTCAATCTGCTTCTTTTCTGTTATATTCACTGCTGCTGCTACTGCTAAGTTGCTTCAGTCATGTCCGACTCTGTGCGACCCCATAGGCGGCAGCCCACCAGGCTCCGCCGTCCCTGGGATTCTCCAGGCAAGAATACTGGAGTGGGTTGCCATTTCCTTCTCCAATGATATACTGAATATATTATATTCACTAGTTTGTTGTATTTTTTAGATTCCATATATGAGTGATATCATTCAGTGTTTGTTTATCTCTGATTTATTTCACTTAGCACAATGCTCTCCAAGTGTATTCATGTTGCTCCAAATGATAAGATGTCATTAGTGATGGACAGGGAGGTCTGGTGTGCTCCAGTCCGTGGGGTTACACGATTATGAACTGATTATGGCTGGGTGGTACTACATTGAATATACGTGTTTATACAAGATCTTTATCTACTCATCTGTTGATGGACACAAGTTGCTTCCGTATCTTGGCAATTGTAAATAACACTGCTATGAACATTGGAGTGCATATATCTTTTCAAAGTAGTGGTTTTGTTTTCTTCAGTTATATACCCAGGAGTGGGATTGCTAAGTTACATGGATCTTTTTTTTTTTTTTGAGAATCTAAACTATTTTTAGTTTTTTGAGAAACCTCCATACTCTTTTCCATGGTGGCATGCTGATTTATATTCCATCAACAGTGTAGTAGGGTTTCCTATTTTCCACACACTTGCAAACATCTGTTTGTTTTTTGATGATTGGCATCTGACATGTGAGGTGATATCTCATTGTGGTTTTGCTTTGCATTTCCCAGATGATTAGCCGTATTGAGCACCTTTTCATGTGCTGGTTGGTCATATGCCTTTCCTCTCGGAAAAGTGTCTATTCAGTTCTTCTGCCCATTTTTAAAGGAAGTTGTTTGTTTGTTTGATGATGTTGAGTTGTATGAGCTGTTTATATATTACTGTTGTTCAGTTACTCAGTTATGTCCACTCTTTGTGACCCCATGGACTGCAGCAAGTCAGGCTTCCCTGTCCTTCACTATCTCCCAGAGTTTGCTCAAATTCATGTCCATTGAGTCAGTGATGCCATCCAACCATCTCATTCTCTGTCACCCTCTTCTCCACCTGCACTCAATCTTTCCTAGCAGCAATATCTTTTCCAGTGAGTAGTTTCTTCACATCAGGTGGCCAAATTATTGGAGGTTCAGCTTCATCATCAGTTCTTCCAATGGATATTAAGAGTTGATTTCCTTTAGAATTGACTGGTTATATATGTTGGATATTAATGTGGATTGATTCTTGAATGGAATGTAAATTTAGGAAGATTTTAGATTGAAATGGAATGCTCAGCTTCCACATGAAACTTTACAGCAAAAGACTAAAGAAATCAAATGAGTTGTGAGTAAAAGTATATCTTACAGGAATATTTACAATACTTTAAAATATATTCATATCACTTCAATCTCAAGTATTTGTCTTGAAATATGTTTTCAAAAGTTTATAGGAACATTTGTGAGTCAAATTTAACATATTTATATTGCTTATCTATATTTTGTTGACATTCATTTTATTATTTGAATTAGGAATTAGAGAATAATTTACATGACACAGCTGCTGATGTCATGCTCACAATTGAAAAAAACAAATTGCATGCATAATACAGTATAACAATATACCTATATTACTTAATGTTTATTTTATAAGTGAAAGATGGCATGTAATTACAAGCTAGAATCCTAACTAGCTGTAATATCAATTGGATATATCTATAGAGAATACACAGATCAATTTGATGGGATATATTAACATGCAATGAATACTTGGTTAAAATGTTTTCTCTAAAATCCAATTTGTTGGTGACAGGGAACATTCATTGATTCCTGAAAAAAGTTTTGAAAAAATATATATTTAAAATACAATATCAAAATAAAAGAATAATAGTAATAAAATAATAAAATAGAATGAGAAAATATTTTACAAAAGATTTAGTACTATTATTGCAGTGTCAAAGATTACATGGCCTTAGACTATGGAAATCCAGAGAAAATAATAAGTATATCTTTCAAGTTCAGTTCAGTTCAGTCGCTCAGTCATGTCTGACTCTTTGCGACCCCATGGACTGCAGCACGCCAGGCTTCCCTGTCCATCTCCAACTCCTGAAGCTTGCTCAGACTCATGTCCATCAATTCGTTGATGCCATCCAACCATCTCACCCTCTGTCATCCCCTTCTCCTCCTTCCTTCGATCTTTCCCAGCATCAGGGTCTTTTCCAGTAAGTCACTTCTTTGCATCAGGTGGCCAAAGTATTGGGGTTTCAGCTTCAGAATCAGTTCTTCCAATGAATATTCAAGACTGATTTCCTTTAGGTTTGACTGGTTGGATCTCGTTGCAGTCCAGGGGACTCTCAAGAGTCTTCTTCAACACCACAGTTCAAAAGCATCAATATCTTTCAAACTTTAGAAAATAAGTACACAAGAAAGACACACAAAGCCTTCTTATCTAAAAAAAAAAAAAAAAAAGATCTTCTCTTAGTTTCTTTACTCAGATCTGGTAAGAGCTGGCAAGAGTGACATTCAAACCTAACTCTGAAACATGGAGTCTTGGAGATACTACCTGGGTAAATTAGAGCCAAATACAGAAAGAAATCTTATGACAAAATATCACTAGATGAATAGTACATAGTGTTTATTGTCAGTGAAAGTGCAAGTTAATCATTGGAGGTTGCTAGAAAATTTATCTGTATCAGGTCTAATTTCTCTTTTCTCTAGACACTCAAGTTTTTAAAATAAACTTTAGTGCGCTCAACCAATGAGTCAGGCAAAACAATTGTGAATATAACAATGGATATAATGTTGGATCTGTATTTATACTCAGTGTATTTTTGTGTTTTGTGAGATTTCTGGGCATTACAAATAACTGTCTTAAAATTACACCCTTTAATAAATGCTGCCAAGCATTCTGGGAATCTGAATCTCAACTGAAAGTGGCTAGTAAATGTATCTGTTAATACAGTTATGATCATCTTAGTTCATTTTCAAAAGTTAATGGCCATCTTCCCCCCTGCCCCCCATCAAGTAATATATAAATGCATCATACTAAAACTGAAACTCTAAAACTTTCCTATTTCAAGTTAGAAAACAGTAATCCATTCCTGTTACTTTAAAAAATCTGAAACTCTTCATTTAATCTGAGAATTTAAGGTAAACTATCAAAAATAAATCATTTCCAGTTCTGTGAGATGGAAGACCTAGACAGCAAAATATCATTTTAGAAAGTTACTTCTTGCTCAGGAAAGAAGTCCTACACAACTGTGTATCAGGCGTTTTGCATCTTACTCCTCAGTAAAGAGTTAGATTTCATTTTGCACTTAATGTCCTGGGCCATGATTCTCTTCCCCACCAACCCCCTTTTCATTCCATACCCAAAATGCCATTTCTCTGAAATGGGCC
The DNA here is from genome assembly GCF_027580195.1 of Bos mutus. NCBI lineage: Eukaryota > Metazoa > Chordata > Mammalia > Artiodactyla > Bovidae > Bos > Bos mutus. The sequence continues at coordinate 46,224,370 of NC_091633.1, read as the reverse complement.
AAACCTTGTTATTTTGGTCCAATATGTCAGACACTTTGCTTATGACATGTTATTTACTTTGGTAAATAAAACACATTGTCTTCCCTAAGGTTTAGATTGCAATGCTAATTTTATTTAGGGTAAATAGTTCAGAGGACAGTGCTAGTAATTAATTTTTTTCTCTGGTAGTCTTAAAATATTCATGTTTCTTATACTCTGACCTACATTTTTACAAAAATGCAGTATTTTATACAGAATGAAAATTAAACATTGGTGAAAGCAAGCTTCACATTAGGCTGCATACTTTTATTTGAGATACCAGCTCATCACTGAGGCTGGACCTACCCTGATGCTGCACCATTTAAATTATGTATTCATGACAGCAATGTCCTCCAAGAAATCAATATAACTTTTCATTTCTTTCTAGCAATGCATACTCAGGAACATAAATGTTGTGATAGAAGTCATCCTTGGTAGAATGTTGGGGAAGAGTGAGGCAGTCAGAATGCCTCAGTAATGGTCTAAAAAGAAAATGTTATTTCAGATAGAATAATAGAATACTGCTCTACCATTCTCTCACCAAGAGCTGAAATATTCCACTGCAGAGTTATGTTTGGATGAAGCCAAAGAAACATGTGCATATATTTAACTGTATATGTGTATACATGCACACACATTTGTCCAAATGGATGAATAGGGATTAAAGTTTCCATGATATTGTGTACTTGTGATAAGTTCTATAAACAGTTTGCTGTTGTAAATTATAGTGTAACCAGAATTATTCTGTTCATATGCTTGTTTATTTGCATAATTAAGAATACAGAAAAATAATACATTTTACCAGGGCTCATTTTTTTGAATATGTAAATATGGATGTTAAGAGAGTAAGCAAAAAAAAAAATATTTTCGGTAAGTTCAGGAGAGATGTCTAGATGCAGAACTCTTATGCTGCTACTTATGTGGGTATCTATATACAAATGATAGATAGATGATAGATAGACAGACCTCAGTATTTTCCTGCAACATGAAAGAAAAGGAAAGAGAAGCATAGAATTAAGTCATCTGCCTGGCTTTTCCTACAAGACTAGGCTGAAGGAGGCCAACAGTTTGGATCTCATGAACTTTGAGCTTAGCCACCAGAAATGAAATCTCTTTTTCTCAGGTACTCTCTGAGGAAATTATAATCAGCCAAGTTTGACTCATGGGTTCTGCCTTCAAGCAGTTAACTATGATTAGGAGGTAATCAAAAGCACAGCTTCATTTTGGAATAAAATGTTGAATTCAGAGGGAAGCAGTTTGATAAAAGAAAAAAAAAATGGGGGGAAGTGGTGGTGCTATTACTTTCCAGAAGAATAAAATGGTGCTGGTTATAAAAGTAATTTATTCCTATTAGAGGCATGTAAAGCTGATAGGGAATTCATACATTAGAAAACCAAAACCCTTAATTAATAGTTAACTATCAAAACCTACCCACTTAGAGTAGTATTCTCTCCACTGATACTGATTTTGATTTTCCAGCTTTGTCTCTATTCATGTGTCTTTCTCTTTCTATTCTTTCTTTCCTTTCTTTCTAATGCATGCATGCATGCTAAGTCGCTTCAGTCGTGTCCGACTCTGCAACCCCATAGACAGCAGCCCACCAGGGTCCTCTGTCCACAGGATTCTCTAGGCAAGAATACTGGAGTGGGTTGCCATTTCCTTCTCCAGATTCCTAATAACCAGTGCATAAAAGGAAATAAGATGGATACCATAAGTATCCATCATATATATATATATATATATAATATATAGTATATAATAGCTAACATTTATTGAGCACTTACTATGTGTCAGGCACTATGCTAAGTGCTTTACAGGTGTTTCATTTAACTTTCACAACAATCTCATTCTGTAGTTATTGATACAATTGTTACATCCCTACTCTACAAAGCAAACTGAGGCTCAGGAATGACATTGTCACACCGGTGGTAAGTAGCAAGGCCAGAACTTACTTGAGTTTGTCCTGTCATCAGAGGCACTACTCTTCATCCAAGGCTGTTCTGCCCTCTACCTGAGCTTTTGCAAGTCCTACTTCCCCTCACCTTAGTGAAAAACGTCCAAAGATGACTGTTTCTTTCTATGGGTGGTAGTACAGAGACAGCACTGTGTTCTTTTGTTTTGTTTTTTTTAAAAGACAAAACTGTAACTAAGGACAGTTTTGTTTATTCCTTTCTAATCATTTTTTATTCTTCTTGTCTTGCAGGCTAGGACATTTATTTTTCTTTCTAATAATCAACAATTATTTCTAATATGACTACAGTGATAAATATCATGGCAGGTATAGGGTACCATGGTAGGCTGAGTAATGATCTTCCCAAAATACCCACATCCTAATCCCTAAGACTTAGGGATATATTCATTACAGCATATGACAAAAGGAACATTGCAAATGTGATTAAGTTAAGGATCTTGAGACAAGGAGATTATCCTGATGGGTTCAGTGTAATCATATGAGTTTTTATAAGAGGGAGACAGAAGTGGTCAGTCAACAGTAAGAGATGTGAGCATAGAAGAAAGAGATTGAAAGATGCCAGAAAAGTGCCATGAGCCACGGAATGTAGATAGTTTCTTGAAGCTGAAAAAGGTATGGGAGCATTTTCTGAAGCCTCCAGAAGGAATACAGGGGCTCACACTTTGAGTTTAGACTTTTGGCCTTCAGCACAGAGAGAGGAAAAAAAAAAAATGTGTAGGGCTTTGTGGCTCAGAACTGATGGAATTTGTTACAGCAGAGTTAGAAAATGAGCACAAGTGTTGCCAAAGGAAGTTCATAGAGACAGACTTCCCTTGTGGTTTAATGGTGGGAGATTGTACTGGAAAGACAATTGTAACTGAGTAGAACTTTGAATGGCTTACAGGATTTCATTTAACGTATATTGATTGATGGGTCCATTTAGACCTTAATAATCAAAGACTGTTATGTGTGTTACTATTTTTGAATGATGAATGATACAGATTGGCTATCGGTAGAGTTCAGTATGTTGCTTGAGTGAATCAGTGCGGTAACTCAGGAATACATTGGAGTCTTGTCATGAAATAATACAAATATCTTGAAAACGGCAATCAATATGTCTTTGAACATTAGACTACAGACAGAGAGCACAAATAACTGTAAACAATGAGAGTAGAAGACTAAACATCAAGACCCATTTACTTATCAAAATCACGTATCTGGGTCTTAGTTTTCTGAGAAGACAGACCTAGTTGTTCTGTATGGCATTTTTTCATAGAAAGGAGAAAGATAATGAAGATGTTTTGGGCTTGGAACTAATTAAAAGGTTTCACTTTAGCTAACATTAGTGGAAGAATGTGACTGAGAATATTTCTAGGTCTTTAATGGGTATGTGGTTTACCCTGATGGCTTGCTAATATACAAATCTTGAGTCAGTAAGTGTAGAATGTGGCACTGAGAGTTTCCATTTCTGTCAAACTCCTACATTATGCTGAGGATTATGTTAAAGGTTTGCCTTTTTAGTGTCTGTTTTATTGTCTGTTGTGCAAGCATTGAGTCACATTTTTTTATGTGTTTCAGGAAATTCTTAGAGTCCCAGAAAGTTTGGGAATCATAACACTAGAGAATTTAACCCATGTTTTTGACCTACTAATTACTAATCAGGAAAAATTGCTTTAAAAGCATTGAAACATTTATTACCAGCATAGACACTAGGTAGTAACTGATCAAATTGTGTATGCTCTGAAAAAATATACTGAGTGTGCAGTTTTTTTGTTGTTGTTTCCTTTCAGGTCTAAGGAGAAAACTTAATTAAAGCTAGCAAAAAAAATGTGAGAGGAAAACTGTCAGGAGAAGCAAAACAATAACACAACTGAAGCAAATATAAGTTGCTACAGCTTTTAAAAATGATTTTAGATTGTGATATTAAAACTTTTAATTAAACATTTGTGTTTGTGTGTATGTACATGTATGTGCACACATGTACACACACACACACACACACACAAACCCTCAAACCCAATGACTATTCTCAAGAATTTAAAATTAGGGGAAAAAGCAAAAGTATGCACCTGTGTTTTATTTTTTCTGTACTTAGTGCTTTTAAAATATGTGCAAGTACTTACTGATTAATGCAATATATGAAAAAATACTTTCAATGGAAATAATTCGAATTCTACCTCTTCTTGGTTATGGAAAGAATGTACAATACCCTGCAGTTAACACAAATCTTTATGGAAAATGGATATTGTGTTATATATCCAGGCACATAACACTGGAGGGAATGTTGAATAAGTGACTCATCCTTGATATAAAATGGCCTTTTCTTCTTCCTGTGAATGATGATATGTGTAGCATGCTTAAGAGGATAAGTACTTAAAAGCACAGTTTTATTTGTGTCCATTATTTTGAAAGTCTCTCTTCTTTTCTATTACGGGTTAAAAATGGAAAACTAAAGTGTAGTTTTGTTTGGCCTAGAATTTTTAATCCAGAAGTGATATTTTATAGATTAATCTTTAAAGTATTTTAGAACCATGTCAGTGTTTTTGAGTGCTTCACTTATATTTAAAAAAAATAGCATAAAAGATCATCCATAAGAATAGGCAATTTCCTTTACTTACAGTTTGGTCTACTTCCAGATGCTTTAATGTCTTATATTAGCAGTCCTGTCCAAGTCATATCAGAATCACAAATGGGCACATACAGATAAATCATTTAAAGTAACTGCACCTAAGAGCTCTTCTCTGGACCACTAAAATACTAATGATGCCAAATATTACACTACCATATTGACTTTCAGACAAGGAAACCACATTTTTAAATTTAATTATTATTCTTAGTATCCCTAGCAACTTGGTAAGTATCAGTGGTTATTAGAGACACATTTAAACTGGAGAATCCATGTCAGAAAGATTAAGTTTATCAGCATCTTTAACAGAAGCAGATACAACAGCATCTTACACACCAGATTGTACCATGAACCAAATCATTCTGCCTTACCAAAAAGAAATCCAGAAAATAATTTTATCTAAAGATATTAAAATGCACTGAAAAGTGTCCTTGGAAAAACAGTTTTATTTTTGAATAATGAAAATCACAAGACATTTTTTATGACACACTTTTCTGGATGACAGATGTATCCCTGTAAACATAAAAGCAACATTTCTATGACAATGGATATTCTAGGGTTTTAGTGGCTCAGTGGTGAAGAATCCACCTGCCAATGCAGGAGACACAGTTCGATCCCAACAGTCCATGTGATCACAAAGAGTTGACAGGACTGAAGTGATTTAGTCCATATGTGTGCACCTTAAGGAGAAAATATAGTATTAATGAAGATGGTGGTGATGATTGCATTAATGATGATTTATTGATATCTACAGTGTTCCAGGAGAAGGCAATGGCATCCCACTCCAGTACTCTTGCCTGGAAAATCCCATGGATGAAGGAGCCTGGTAGACTGCAGTCCATGGGGTCGCTAAGAGTCAGACACGACTGAGCGACTTCCCTTTCACTTTTCACTTTCATGCCTTGGAGAAGGAAATGGCAACCCACTCCAGTGTTCTTGCCTGGAGAATCCCAGGGACGGGGGAGCCTGGTGGGCTGCCGTCTCTGGGGTCACACAGAGTCGGACACGACTGAAGTGACTTAGCAGCAGCAGTGTTCCAGGCACTATACATGTTTTTATTTGGATTACTTATTTTTCATGTCATTCCTTTAATATTCCTATCATTATAACTCACACTTACAAATGATGGGACTAATTTATGATAATTTATACCCTTCAAGGTACCGAATCATTAAATAATATATTTCAGATAGCAGCTAAACAGTGTAATTTTATGTGCTTTTGAGAAGCTGTTCAAAAATAAATTTAGGAGTATTTTCTAACCAAGGAAAGGGACATTTGGTGTTACACACTTTCTATATTTCTAGAAACCTCTGATAAGATGCCTGAGGTTAGCAGCATTATTTTGCCCAAAATCTCCAGTTGTGTGTTCTAGAGCAGAAGCTAAAATCAGAGGAAAATGGTAAATGAAATAAGTGATATTTTTCCCTCATAAATAGGAAAGTGAACATTCCAAGGAAGAATATTCATGGAGGAAGAAGTCAGATTCATTTCACCATATGTATATATATATTTGAATGATACTGGAAACATAATATTATTCTTACTAAATAATTACCAAAAATACAAAGATGTTAAATCTAGGAGTTTGATAAATTCCAGAGCACTCTAACTTTGTATTAAACAACATGATCTAAACCATTTCTATTTCTGCTTTCTGTCAGTCAATATTTTGTACTTTACTGTAGAGGTACCATAAATCATGTTACAGGTGGTAAATTTAATAGAAATTTCAAAAAATTCACCCAATGTAAGGGGCATTTTGTATCCATTTATTTGTCAGCCCAAGATTCTTACATAAAATTCATAACACATAGTTGTAATTTCTTGTTATATTTTTTCAAAAATTGACAGCTTTTTACATATAAAAATAATTAATTGGCAATGTTGCTATCTTTTTTTTCAAAAATGAATAGCTACATTCTTACTATGTTTAAAGAAACTACTTTCCATGTAAGAATCATTTTATTATTCTTGAATTTTTATTACATTAAATACCAATTTGAAAACAAGGCATCTGAAAGACTTCTCCCAGGATGTTTAATAAAACAAAGTAATAATAATAACATGAAAAATTCAAAGCATAGTGCACAATTATATAAATATGGAGAATTTTCTTATTTTTATAAAATCAAAAGTTTATATTACTTCTTTTCATAATTCATAAGAAAGTGAATGAAGGCAAAGATTTTGCACATATCTTTAACAAAGATCAGGTCTACATTCCAGCCTCAGGGCCCAAGATCCAGTTGAGAATGAAATGTGAGCACTGAAAGCTTGTTCTTGTCTTATCCTGGACAGCAGGTTTGTAGTTTTTCTGATATTTTGAATATTCTAAAGGACTATTGAAAGGACTATTCTATAGTCTAAAGGACTATTCTAAAGGACTAATCTCATTGAAGATGAGATTTTCAAAGGTAGTTATTTGTTCTCTTTTCATCAGACACACTAATATACAAACCAGAGAAAGTTTAGAAATGTTGGTTTACCTTATCAATGAGTATCTCTATTTAGGACTTACAGTAATGATTTGCAGAAGTTTTCTTCTGTGATAGAATTTTTCCAACTCTTCTATAATAACCTATCTGCAATTCTCTAGTGTTAGTTAAACTCAGTTTAATGGATTATGAAGTAAAATACAATTAGTTCTTGGAAAAATAGTTTATTTTCTCTTCAAGACAGAGGTTCTATTGGTAATCCTTGCTACCTATCAACCGCAGTATCAGTATTAGAAGAAATGGTTTGTCCCAAAGAGCAAAACATAACTCAATATTAACCAAAAAAGGTATAAAAGGCCCCAGAAAAGCCTATTATACTGCAGTATTGATTGTGGGAAAGCACATAATTGGCTCCCTTGAAAACCTTATCAGACTACATATATTAGCTCACATAAAACTGTCCAACTGGGGCAAGATCTAGGAAAGAAAACATTTTCTCAAAGGCATTTTTATAGTTAAAATAGTAAAATCAAAACTTTACTATTATTAACATTGTAGCTCATCAGCCTTATCACAAGAGCGTGTTTCCTCATAAAAGTAAGGCAAAAGTATATTTAAATATTTTCTAAAATTTGTCTTTTAAAAATTTGTTTACTTATTTTATTATGATAATTTTTTCTGATAAGCAGCTATGCAGATTTTATTTCACATTTTTTAGCATGAATATGAGTAAAACCCAAGTTTCAAAACATTCAAGACACACAGGAATGTGGCACAAAAATTCATTTTTAAAGATAATTTTTATTAAAGATACTCTTTCAGAGACTCTTCCATAACATATAGAATTATTTTTTAAATAGTCAAATAAAACAATTTTTGTGTTTTAATTTTTTTGATATTAGGTGAATTTTGCTTTATGTCAAGCTCCCACTTACATCTCATCCTAGCAACAGCTTCTAAATCACTCTGAGTGACTGTTGAAGTCACTCAGTCATGTCTGACTCTTTGCAGCACTATGGGCTATAGCCTACCAGGTTCTTCCATCCATGGGATTTTCCAGGCAAGAGTACTGGAGTGGGTTACCATCTCGTTCTCCAGGGAATCTTCCTGACCCAGGGATCAAACCCAGGTTTCCTGCATAGCAGGCAGATGCTTTACCGTCTGAGCCACCAGGGAAGCCTGTTAGCTGAGCATGAAAAAGCATCATTTATGGCAATGGTTATGGGAAGCTGGCTGTAAGAATATTAAATCTGATATATCATGGATGCACTTAACTTTTTGGAAATGTTCTTAGATGTAAAGCACATGAAGAGAAGCTATTTCATTTATAGGGGGAAAATGTATCATTCTCATTGCTTTAAAGTTCATACATATGTGTAAATGCTTATATATCATAAATAATTACAGATAAACTTTGTGTAAGAAATCGTGTTACTTAATGTATTTTAATACCCTTAAATACTTATTTTTATTAATAATATAAATTTCTTGAAAGACTTCTTTCACAAATATTGCCCAAGAACACTTTACTTCTCACTGCTGCTACTGCTAAGTCACTTCAGTCGTGTTCGACTCTGTGCGACCCCATAGATGGGGTCCAGGCTCCCCCGTCCCTGGGATTCTCCAGGCAAGAACACTGGAGAGGGTTGCCATTTCCTTCTCCAGTGCATGAAAGTGAAAAGTGAAAGTGAAGTCGCTCAGTTGTGTCCGACCCTCAGCGACCCCATGGACTGCAGCCTTCCAGGGTCCTCTGTCCATTGGATTTTCCAGGCGAGAGTACTGGAGTGGGTTGCCATTGCCTTCTCCTACGACTTGCTATTTTATGAATACTCAGAGATTTGACCAAAAATAATAGTCTTTTATATGCTTACAATGAATAAAATAAAGAATAAAAGAGAAGCAATGAATAAAAGTAAGAGAAAAGATAAACTATCAGCATTTTAAAAGATCAAAAATGAAACAAGGGAAATGACCCAAATCAATCAAATTAGAAATGAAAAAGGGAAAGTTAAAACCAACACCATAAAATACGGAGGACCATAAAAGAGTATTATTAATGTAAGCAACTGTATGCCAATAAGATGGAAAATCTAGAAGAAATGGACAAATTCTTATAAAAGTACAATCTTCTAAGACTAAACCAGGAAGAAACAGAGGATATGAAAAAACCAACTACAAGTACTGAAACTGAATCTGTGATTTTTAACACATTACTAATGAGGGACTTTTTGCAGAAACTGACACCTGTGGCCTGTGATCTATTATGTAATTGAATATTGAAATGTCTCCAGTCAATAACATTTAGGTAACAAAAGACATATTAATATGTCTCTGGTTAATAAGTTGTTACAACTCCCAACAAAAAAATGTACAAGACAGCAAAAGAGACACTGATGTATAGATCAGTCTTATGGACTCTGTGGGAGAGGAAGAGGGTGGGGAGATTTGGGAGAATAGCATTGAAACATGTATAATATCATGTATGAAATGAGTCGCCAGTCCAGGTTTGATACATGATACTGGATGCTTGGGGCTGGTGCACTGGGACAACCCAGAGGGAGGGTATGGGGAGGGAGGAGGGAGGAGGGTTCAGGATGGGGAACACAGGTATACCTGTGGCGGATTCATTTCGATATTTGGCAAAACTAATACAATATTGTAAAGTTTAAAAATAAAATAAAATTAAAAAAAAAAAATAAAAGTATTTTAGCAAAAAAAAAGAAAAAAAAATTCCAGGACCAGGTGACTTCACAGGCAAGTTCTACAAACATTTAAAGAAAAGTTAACACCTCTCTTTCTAGAACTAATCCCAAAAATGCAGATGAAAGGATATTTCCAAACTCATTCTCTGACATTACTATAACACTGAAACCAAAACCAGACAAAGATACCACAAAAAAAGAAAACTATAGACCAATATCATTGATGAATGTAGACACAAAATCAACAAAATATTAGCAAATTGAATCCAACAATACATTAAAAGGATCATACATCATGACCAAGTGGGGTTTATTCCAGGGTTGTAAGGAGTTTTCAATATCTGCATTTCAATTAGTATGATACACCACAGTAGCAAACAGAAGAATAAAAACCATGTGACCATCTCAAGAGATGTAGAATTTTAATAAAATTCAACATCTACTTATAAAAATTCTCCAGAAAGTGAATATATAAGGAATCTAACTTAACATAGTAAAGACCATATATGACAAACCCACAGCTAACATCATACTCAATGGTGAAAAGCTGAAAGCATTTCCTCTAAGATGAGGAACAAGGCAAGGATGTCCACTCTCACCACTTTTATTCAACATAGTTTTGGAAGTCCTAGCCACAGCAATCAGAGAAGAAAAAGAAATAAAAGAATCCAAACAGGAAAAGACGTAAAATTCACTATTTTCAGATGATATACTCTATGTGCTGCTACTGCTAAGTCACTTCAGTCGTGGGCGACTCTGTGCAACCCCATAGGTGGCAGCCCACCAGGCTTCCCCGTCCCTGGGATTCCCCAGGCAAGAACACTGGAGTGGGTTGCCATTTCCTTCTCCAATGCATGAAAGGGAAAAGTGAAAGTGAAGTCGCTCAGTCGTATCCGACTCTAGCAACCCCATGGACTGCAGCCTACCAGGCTCCTCCGTCCACGGGATTTTCCAGGCAAAAGTACTGGAGTGGGTTGCCATTGCCTTCTCCATACTCTATGTAGAAAATACTAAAGACAATACCAGAAAACTACTAGAGCTCATCAGTGAATTCAGTAAATTTGCAGGTTGCAAAATTAATACACATAAATCCCTTGCATATCTATATACTAGCAACAAATGATCAGAAAGAGTAGCTAATGAAACAGTTACATCAAAAATACTAACTAATACTAATAAATTACTAACCCTACTATATGAGGCAAAAGACCTGTACTCCAAAATCTAAGACACTGATGAAATAAATCGAAGGGGACACAAACAGATGGAAAAATATATTGTGTTCTTGGATTGGAAGACTCAACATTGTCAAAATGATATACTACCCAAGGTAATCTACAGATTCAGTGCAATCCCTGTCAAATCACTAGTGGCATTTTTCATAGAACTAGAACGAAGAAATTTAGAATATGTATGGAAACACAAAAGACCCTCAATAGCCAAACTTGAGAAAGAAAAATGGAGCTGACAAAATCAGGCTTCCTGATTTCATGCTATGCTATAAAGCCAGTAATCAAAAAATATGATATTGGCATAAAATCAGAAATGTAAATCAATAGAACAAGATAGAAAGCCCATAAATAAACTGACACACCTATGGCAAATTATACTATGACAAAGGCAAGAAAATACAATGGAAACAGATAGTCTCTTCAGTGCATGGTGCTGGAAAAATTGGACAGCTACATGTAAAATGAAATTAGCACATTTTCTGACACAATACACAAAATAAACCCAAAATGGATTGAAGTACTAAATGTGAAAGTGGGTACTATGAAACTCCTAGAGGAAAACAGGCAGAACACTCTTTGACATAAATCACGGAAATATTTTTATGGATCTGGCTCCTAGAATAATGTAAATAAAAACAAAAATAAACACATAGGACCTAATTAAACTTAAAAGCTTTTGCACAGCAAAGGAGATCATAAACAAAATGACAGCCCACCAGACTGACAGGAAATATTTGTAAACCATTTAACCGACAAGGGATTAATCTCCAAAATACACAAACAGCTCTTTAAGCTCAATATAAAAAACAGCAAACAGCCCAATCAAAAAATTGGCACAAGATCTAAATATACATTTCTCCAAAGAAGACATACAGATGGCAAAAAAAAAAAAAAAACACACACACAGAAAGATGACTCAACGTTGCTAATTATTAGGGAAATAAAAATCAAAACTGCAGTCAGATATCACATTGGTATTCACATTGGTCAGAATGGTCATCATCAAGATAATACACGTTGGAGAGAGCATGGAATAAAAGAAACCCTCCTACACTGTTGGTGAGGATGTAAATTGGTACAGTCAATGTGGAGAACAGTATGGAGGTTCCTTAAAAAAACTTTAAAGAGAGTTGCTGTATAATCCAGCAATTCTCTTCTTAGCTATACACCCAGAAGAACCATAATTCAAAAAAATGAATGCACACCAAAGTTCACTGCAGCACTGTTTGCAATAGGCAAGACATGGAAGCAACATAAATGTGCATCAATAGATGATTGTATAAAGAACGTGGAATATGTAAATATATATGGTGGAATATTAGCCATAAAATAAATATATACATATTTATGTATAAATATATGTGGTGGAATATTCAGTTCAGTTCAGTTCAGTCACTCAGTTGTGTCCGACTCTTTGCGACCCCACGAATAGCAGCACGCCAGGCCTCCCTGTCCATCACCAACTCCCAGAGTTCACTCAAACTCACGTCCATCGAGTCAGTGATGCCATCCAGCCATCTCATCCTCTGTCGTCCTCTATTCCTTCTGCCCCCAATCCCTCCCAGCATCAGTCTTTTCCAACGAGTCAACTCTTCGCATGAGATGGCCAAAGTATTGGAGTTTCAGCTTTAGCATCATTCCTTCCAAAGAAATCCCAGGGCTGATCTCCTTTAGAATGGACTGGTTGGATCTCCTTGCAGTCCAAGGGACTCTCAAGAGTCTTCTCCAACACCACAGTTCAAAAGCATCAATTCTTCGGTGCTCAGCTTTCTTCACAGTCCAACACTCATATCCATACATGACTACTGGAAAAACCATAGCCTTGACTAGATGGACCTTTGTTGGCAAAGTAATGTCTCTGCTTTTGAATATGCTGTCTAGGTTGGTCATAACTTTCCTTCCAAGGAGTAAGCGTCTTTTAATTTCATGACTGCAGTCACCATCTGCAGTGATTTTGGAGCCCAGAAAAATAAAGTCTGCCACTGTTTCCCCATCTATTTCCCATGAAGTGATGAGACCAGATGCTATGATCTTTGTTTTCTGAATGTTGAGCTTTAAGCCAACTTTTTCACTCTCCTCTTTCACTTTCATCAAGAGGCTTTTTAGTTCCTCTTCACTTTCTGCCATAAGGGTGGCATCATCTCAGCCATAAAAAATAAAATGCCTTTGGCAGCAACATGAATGAACATAGAGGTGATATCGTACTAAGTGAAGTAAACCAGAGAAAGACAAATACCATATATCACTTATAAATGGAATTTAAGAAAAACTGATAGAAATGAGCATATGTACAAAACCAAAATAAACCTACAGGTGTAGAAAATAAGAGTTACAAAAGGGGAAAGAGTTGAGAGGAGGGATAAATTAGAACTTTGTAAAAAAAAAAAAAAGAACTTTGTGATTTACTTATACACACTACTACATTTAAAATAGATAACCACCAAAGACCTACTCTATAGCACAAAGAATGATACTCAATATTTTGTAATAATGTATAAGGAAAAAGAATTTTAAAAAGACTATATATGTGTATATACACACACACACACACATATCTGAATCACTTTGCTGTTCACTGTAAATTAAACACAACATTGTAAATCAACTATTTATGCCAATGAAAAAGTAAAGTTTTCTTAATTACAGAATGTAACATATAGTCAATAAATGTATATGGTAACTTCACTGTATTAATGTATATTATCTTTTCTTCAGTAATAAGATTCTAAGAGATCTTAAATGATAATGTAACTTTTTTTTAAGTCAATGTATAGGGTTAAAAAGTTATTTTGTGTCATGAATATTTCTTATATGAAAATAACAGCATAAGATAAAATGGCTGTTTATTCAATACTTTCTGTGTAAGTATTTTAGCAACTACTTATTATTAAGAAGTAACACAAAGGTGAATAAATGTATATATTATAACCAAAATTTGTTCATTCCTGGGAAATATTATGCTTTTAAGTTGACTAGGTGAATACTATATTTTTAGTTGAGTTACACTTTTAGGGCTTCCCAAGTGTCTCAGTGGTAAAGAATCTGCCTGCCAGAGCAGGAAATGTGGGTTCGATCCTTGGGTTGGGAAAATCCCCTGGAGGAAGAAACGGCAGCCCATTCCAGTATTTTTGCCTGGAAAATCCCATGGACAGAGGAGCCCAGTGGTCTGCAGTCCATAGTGTCATACAATGAGCATGTGTGCATACTTTTAGAAAATAGTTTTTTATAATAGTATTTATCTGCTTACAGGGGGTTTTAGACTTTCAGAAAATAATATACTTTTTATGTGTTCAGTTTGATTATTTTCCTCATAATAAGATTATAATTTTAATATCAAGAATACAGTCTAAACTTGTAATGATCATTAGTATATTTGTGTATATTTCAATTAAATTTTATGCTGAATTGCAGAATCTGTTGTCACACTTTGGAAATATCCACATAAGTACATATCATATTCTTATTAATGTGTAACTTTCTACTCTTTTATACGTAAAATACTTAGGTTGAAATATCACTACAGGGGAGCTCAATTCTTGAAGATTGATACATTAAAATTACTATTCTGGGGAAAACCTATTTTGCACATCTCAATTAAATAGGGAAAATACTTGCCATATAGTTTCAACTTTTGATAATATGAAAAAGAAATTCTGGAATTGAGGGCAGTGGCCTATAAACTTTCCTGACACTCTCATAGAACCAAAAGTACAAAGAGAATGTTTCTTAGCAGCACATAGATGTGTGGAGAATAGAGTATTTTAAGATCCTGTGTTGTGTATTTAAAATAGATTTTTGCTCTGCATAATAAATCATTATTGACAAAATTTGTCTTAAAGAGTTTCTTTCTAACCATTCATAACAAAATTACTCATATTATCTTGTTGCAAAGATTTTATTCCTAGTTTTGTTTATGGTTACAAGCATCCTTAATAATTTTAGAAAATAGCATATGACAAGATGTTAAGTATAGAAAAGAAAAGCATTTTCAATGACATATTTGAAGTGTTGAAATGATTCATTTTATAGAAAATGTTATAATGTGTATTCATTTATATACATTTCTGAATATCCCAGATGAGGACTAGGTTGTAGATAAAAAATAACAACAATGAAATAACAGTTTATCAGCTTTTTAAACATTGTAACCTACTTAGTATTACTTAGATCAATCACTATATTTATACTCAGGCTTTAAACAGAAATTCTAAAGACTAAAATAACAAGACACTTCATGATTTGTTCCCTACTTAAAAGGTGGGAGCCTAGAGACAAAGCTTTATAAATTTATTTTCCCTCCTCAGTCAAGAAAATAGTGGGGTCAAGGGAATATACATTTTTAGATCTGTTGTAGGGTATATGGTCTATATTCAAGACTCCATAGATCTTCCCTGGGAGTAAAACCTAAGATTAAGGCCCAGTCTCAGTAGCATTGAAGGAGTTAATCAGACAATTTCATCAAAATATCTTCAGCTTTCTAGTATGATATAGGGGTTTTACACTTGTATATATTCATTTAACTCATATGCAGAGTACATCATGAGAAACGCTGGGCTGGATGAGGCACAAGCTGGAGTCAAGATTACCGGGACAAATATCAATAACCTCAGATAAACAGATGACACCACCCTTATGGCAGAAAGAGAAGAACTAAACAGCCTCTTGATGAACGTGAAAGAGGAGAGTGAAAACGATGGCTTAAAACTCAGCATTCAGAAAACTAAGATCATGGTATCTGGTCCCATCACTTCATGGCAAATAGATGGGGAAGCAGTTGAAAGAGTGAGAGACTTTATTTTGGGGGCCTCCAGAAACACTGCAGATGGTGACTGCAGCCATGAAATTAAAAGATGTTTGCTCCTTGGAAGAAAAGTTACGACCAAACTAGATAGCATGTTCAAAAGAGACATTACTTTGCCAACAAAGGTCCGTCTAGTCAAAGCTATGGTTTTTCCAGTAGTTGTGTATGGATGTGAGAGTTGGACTGTGAAGAAAGCTGAGCACTGAAGAATTGATGCTTTTGAACTGTGGTGTTGTAAAAGATTCTTGAGTGTCCCTTGGACTGCAAGGAGATCCAACCAGTCCATCCTAAAAGAAATCAGTCCTGAATATTCTTTGGAAGGACTGATACTGAAGCTGAAACTGCAATACTTTGGCCACCTGATGCAAAGAAGTGACTCACTGGAAAAGACCCTGACGCTGGGAAAGATTGAGGGCGGGAGGAGAAGGGGACGCCAGAGGATGAGATGGTTGGATGGCATCACCAACTTGATGGACATGGGTTTGAGTAGGCTCTGGGAGTTGGTGATGAACAGGGAAGCCTGGTGAGCTTAAGTCCATGGGGTCACAGAGTTAGACACGACTGAGCGACTGAACCGAATGTTCATTTAAGATTCAAATGTAAAGCATTAATTATTGGCCTCATCCTTATACAAGCTATCAACCAGAAAAAAGAAGTCTGAAACAAATGATCAGTATGAAAATATTGCTTTCATTTACATTGTTCATTTCAGTTCAGTTCACTTCAGTCGCTCACTGTGTCCGACTCTTTGCGATACCATGATCCCAGCACGCCAGGCCTCCCTGTCCATCACCAACTCCCAGAGTTCACTCAGACTCATGTCCATCGAGTCAGTGATGCCATCCAGCCATCTCATCCTCTGGCGTCCCCTTCTCCTCCTGACCGCAATCCCTCCCAGCATCAGAGTCTTTCCCAATGAGTCAACTCTTTGCATGAGGTGGCCAAAGTACTGGAGTTTCAGCTTTAGCGTCATTCCTTCCAAAGAAATCCCAGGGCTGATCTCCTTTAGGATGGACTGGTTGGATCTCCTTGGAGTCAAGGACTCTCAAGAGTCTTCTCCAACACCACAATTCAAAAGCATAAATTCTTCGGCACTCACCTTTCTTTACAGTCCAACTCTCACATCCATACATGACCACTGGAAAAACCATAGCCTTGACTAGATGGACCTTTGTTGGCAAAATAATGTCTCTGCTTTTTAATATGCTGTCTAGGTTGGTCATAACTTTCCTTCCAAGGAGTAAGCGTCTTTTAATTTCATGGCTGCAGTCACCATCTGCAGTATTTTGGAGCCCGCAAAAATAAAGTCTGACACTGTTTCCACTGTTTCTCATCGATTTCCCATGAAGCGATGGGACCAGATGCCATGATCTTCGTTTTCTGAATGTTGAGCTTTAAGCCAACGTTTTCACTCTCCTCTTTCACTTTCATCAAGGGGCTTTTTAGTTCCTCTTCACTTTCTGCCATAAAGGTGGTATCATCTGCATAGCTGAGGTTATTGATATTTCTCCCGGCAATCTTGATTCCAGCTTGTGCTTCTTCCAGCCCAGCATCTCTCATGATGTACTCTGCATATAAGTTAAATAAGCAGGGTGACAATATAGAGCCTTGATGAACTCCTTTTCCTATTTGGAACCAGTCTATTGTTCCATGTCCAGTTCTCACTGTTTCTTCCTGACCTGCATACAGATTTCTCAAGAGGCAGGTCAGGTGGTCTGGTATTCCCATCTCTTTCAGAATTTTCCACAGTTGATTGTGATCCACACAGTCAAAGACTTTGGCATAGTCAATAAAGCAGAAATAGATGTTTTTCTGGAACTCTCTTGCTTTTTCCATGATCCAACGGATGTTGGCAATTTGATCTCTGGTTCCTCTGCCTTTTCTAAAACCAGCTTGAACATCTGGAAGTTGACGGTTCACGTATTGCTGAAGCCTGGCTTGGAGAATTTTAGCATTACTTTACTAGCGTGTGAGATGAGTGCAATTGTGTGGTAGTTTGAGCATTCTTTGGCATTGTCTTTCTTTGGGATTGGAATGAAAACTGTCCTTTTCGAGTCCTGTGGCCACTGCTGAGTTTTCCAAATTTGCTGGCATATTGAGTGCAGCACTTTCACAGCATCATCTTTCAGGATTGAAAATAGTTCAACTGGAATACCATCACCTCCACTAGCTTTGTTCATAGTGATGCTTTCTAAGGCCCGCTTGACTTCACATTCCAGGATGTCTGGCTCTAGGTGAGTGAACACACCATCGTGATTATCTTGTTCATGAAGATCTTTTTTGTATAGTTCTTCTGTGTATTCCTGCCACCTTTTCTTAATATCTTCTGCTTCTGTTAGGTCCATACCATTTCTGTCCTTTATCGAGCCCATCTTTGCATGAAATGTTCCCTTGGTATCTCTAATTTTCTTGAAGAGATCTAGTCTTTCCCATTCTGTTGTTTTCCTCTATTTCTTTGCATTGATTGCTGAGGAAGGCTTTCTTATCTCTTCTTGCTATTCTTTGGAACTCTGCCTTCAGATGCTTATATCTTTCCTTTTCTCCTTTGCTTTTCACTTCTCTTCTTTTTACAGCTATTTGTAAGGCTTCCTCAGACACCCATTTTTCCTTTTTGCCTTTCTTTCCCATGGGGATGGTCTTGATCCCTGTCTCCTATACAGTGCCATGAACCTCCATCAGTAGTTCATCAGGCACTCTATCTATCAGACGTAGTCCCTTAAATCTATTTCTCACTTCCACTGTATAATCATAAGGGATTTGATTTAGGTCATACCTGAATAGTCTAGTGGTTTTCCCTACTTGCTTCAATTTAAGTCTGAATTTGGCAATAAGGAGTTCTTGATGTGAGCCACAGTCAGCTCCTGGTCTTGTTTTTGCTGACTGTATAGAGCTTCTCCATCTTTGGCTGCAAAAAATATAATCAATTTGATTTCGGTGTTGATCATCTGATGATGTCCATGTGTAGAGTCTTCTCTTGTGTTGTTGGAAGAGGGTGTTTGCTATGATCAGTGCATTTTCTTGGCAAAACTCTATTAGTCTTTGCCCTGATTCATTCCATATTCCATGGCCCAATTTTCCTGTTACTACAGGTGTTTCTTGACTTCCTACTTTTGTATTCCTGTCCCCTATAGTGAAAAGGACATCTTTTTTGGGTGTTCTAAGAGGTCTTAGAGGTCTTCATAGAACCATTCAACTTTAGCTTCTTCCACATTAATGGTTGGGGCATAGACTTAGATTACTGTGATATTGAATGGTTTGCCTTGGAAACAAACAGAGATCATTCTGTCGTTTTTGAGATTGCATCCAAGTACTGCATTTTGGACTCTTTTGTTGACCATGATGGCTACTCCATTTCTTCTAAGGGATTTCTGCATGCAGTAGTAGATATAATGGTCATCTGAGTTAAATTCACCCATTCCAGTCCATTTTAGTTAGATGATTCCTAGAATGTCAACATTCACTCTTTCCATCTATTGTTTGACCACTTCCAATTTGCCTTGATTCATGGACCTGACATTCCAGGTTCCTATGAAATGGACTCTCTGCGACCCCATGAATTGCAGCACGCCAGGCCTCCCTGTACATCACTAACTCCTGGAGTTCACTGAGACTCACGTCCATCAAGTCAGCGATGCCATCCAGCCATCTCATACTCTGTCGTCCCCTTCTCCTCCTGCCCCCAATCCCTTCCAGCATCAGAGTTTTTCCAATGAGTCAGCTCTTCGCATGAGGTGGCCAAAGTACTGGAGTTTCAGCTTTAGCATCATTCCTTCCAAAGAAATCCCAGGGCTGATCTCGCATCCATACATGACCACAGGAAAAACCATAGCCTTGACTAGACGAATCTTTGTTGGCAAAGTAATGTCTCTGCTTTTGAATATGCTATCTAGGTTGGTCATAACTTTCCTTCCAAGGAGTAAGCGTCTTTTAATTTCATGGCTGCAGTCACCATCTGTAGTGATTTTGGAGCCCAGAAAAATGAAAATAAATTCTGACACTGTTTGCACTGTTTCCCCATCTATTTCCCATGAAGTGGTGGGACAGGATGCCATGATCCTCTTTCATCAAGAGGCTTTTGAGTTCCTCTTCACTTTCTGCCATAAGGGTGGTGTCATCTGCATATCTGAGGTTATTGATATTTCTCCCAGCAATCTTGATTCCAGTTTGTGTTTCTTCCAGTTCAGCATTTCTCATGATGTACTCTGCATATAAGTTAAATAAACAGGGTGACAATATACAGCCTTGATGAACTCCTTTTCCTATTTGGAACCAGTCTGTTGTTCCATGTCCAGTTCTAACTGTTGCTTCCTGACCTGCATACAAATTTCTCAAGAGGCAGATCAGGTGGTCTGGTATTCCCATCTCTTTCAGAATTTTCCACAGTTGATTGTGATCCACACAGTCAAAGGCTTTGGCATAGTCATTAAAGCAGAAATAGATGTTTTTCTGGAACTATCTTGCTTTAAGAGGAACTAAAAAGCCTCTTGATGAAAGTGAAAGTGGAGAGTGAAAAAGTTGCCTTATAGCTCAACATTCAGAAAACGAAGATCATGGTATCTGGTCCCATCACTTCATGGGAAATAGATGAGGAAACAGTGGAAACAGTGTCATACTTTGTTTTTGGGGGCTCCAAAATCACTGCAGATGGTGAATGCAGCCATGAAATTAAAAGACGCTTACTCCTTGGAAGGAAAGTTATGACCAACCTAGATAGCATATTCAAAAGCAGAGACATTACTTTGCCAACAAAGGTTCGTCTAGTCAAGGCTATGGTTTTTCCTGTGGTCATGTATGGATGTGAGAGTTGGACTGTGAAGAATGCTGAGTGCCTAAGAATTGATGCTTTTGAACTGTGGTGTTGGGGAAGACTCTTGAGAGTCCCTGGGACTGCAAGGACATCCAACCAGTCTATTCTAAAGGAGATCAGCCCTGGGATTTCTTTGGAGGGAATGATGCAAAAGCTGAAACTTCAGTACTGTGGCCACCTCATGTGAAGAGTTGACTCATTGGAAAAGACTCTGATGCTGGGAGGGATTGGGGGCAGGAGGAGAAGGGGATGACAGAGGATGATATGGCTGGATGGCATCACTGACTCGATGGACATGAGTCTGAGTGAACTCCGGGAGTTGGTGATGTACAGGGAGGCCTGGCGTGCTGCGATCATGGGGTCGCAAAGAATCGGACACGACTGAGTGACTGATCGGATCTGATCTGATGCAATATTGCTTTTTACAGCATCGGACCTTGCTTCTATCACCAGTTACAGCCACAACTGGGTATTCTTTTTGCTTTAGCTCCATCCCTTCATTCTTTCTGGAGTTATTTCTCCACTGATCTCCAGTAGCATATTGGGCACCTACTGACCTGGGGAGTTCCTCTTTCAGTATCCTATCATTTTGCCTTTTCATACTGTTCATGGGGTTCTCAAAGCAAGAATACTGAAGTGGTTTGCCATTCCCTTCTCCAGGGGACCACATTCTGTCAGACCTCTCCACCATGACCCGCCCATTTTGGGTGGCCCCATGGGCATGGCTTAGTTTCTTTGAGTTAGACAAGGCTGTGGTCCTAGTGTGATTAGATTGACTTGTTTTCTGTGATTATGGTTTCAGTGTGTCTGCCCTCTAATGCCTTCTTGCAACACCTACTGTCTTACTTTATATTGTTAGACCACTTTTATTTGTTTATATTACTACTCTGTACATTTAACTCTATAGTTTCCTTACGTAAGACTTCTGTGCAATATTATAAATTGTTCATTGACGCATTTGCACCGAGATGATTGAAATTTCTTTTTGTAGGACCTCAAAGAAAAGCATTAACAAAGAGCTGAATCAGTAAGTTACAATATCAGTAGAACATAAATAATAATAGCAACATAAATTGAGAGCTTAGTGTACTATTCATATCACATTCTCGGTCATTTATTCACTCCCCAAAATTCCATAGTGTAAAAAGGACTGTATTATCACCATTTTAGATACAATGAAATCAGAGCTCATAAACGGTATCTTTCTGATAACCACATATTAAAACAAGAAGTCAGGGTTTGAACTCAGAAGGTCTCAATTGATAACTCACACTTTTAAATAATAGCAGTTAATTGAAGATAAAACAAGATTAAATAGAATCAGTGATCTTATAAAGTTAATTATTCTACTGATCATAATACTTTGTAACTTTTCTATGAAAATGATGCATTTGTATCTGACAGACAAGCTTTATGCCATATGAGTAATGCTGCTTTGTTAAATACCCAAGTTGTTTTCAATGTTTTCAGGAAAAAAGGTTTTATTCTGTTTCTAGAGGAAAACTCAGGCAAGCTTCATGACTTTGCAGGTTACCTTTCTGTGGACAAGAATCTATATTCCTTTAAGTCATTAAATGACCTTTAATTTGATCTAGAGACGTCCACTTCCATGCAACAGCATCATCCTGTCCCTCATAGGTCATCTGTGATCACGGACAGTGTTGCAGTCAGCCTTTCCTTTCTGCCTGGCCTCCTCTGTTCTCTTGCCAAGTGTGATTTCTGACCACGTTGGTGAGTTAAAGGAAACATAAAAAATTACTTTTAGCCAGCACTATTTCTACATCTGCTTGCAGTGTTTGGGCCCAGAAGTGTTTATATATCTCCCTTTTGAGGGTATTTTACTGGCTTTTTAGGAACTAGTCCCTGCTGATGACCTCTTAGCTCTAATTCACTTGATTGAGTGATTGGAC
This sequence comes from Bos mutus, assembly GCF_027580195.1. Lineage (NCBI taxonomy): Eukaryota > Metazoa > Chordata > Mammalia > Artiodactyla > Bovidae > Bos > Bos mutus. The sequence goes on along the minus strand of NC_091633.1, from coordinate 46,201,885 downwards.
TCAGCTCTGGTTAGTGGCTCCCCACCAAATTCTGCTTTCTTGCACTGGCCTACTTCATTTGAACTTCTCCTGTTGAAGGTCACAGTTTTCTCAGGCTGGCTGGCTTTCCATCTGGCTCATGTGAAGTGCTGAAGAAATACTCCCTGGTGTCTCTTTGTGCAAATGCAGTCAAGAAATTTTGTAACAGCTCTTGTTTGTCTGCTTCCAAAGCCTCTAGCAGTTGGTCTCTTATTTTCTCAGTGCCTTGGGTTGGAGTCAGGCACCTGTCCACTGTGACATTCCAACTTGACTTTTTAAAGGGCCCATTAATGCTATTTTCATTTGACTGGAAGTGAGGTGGAGGCACTCCCAACCTTTCCCACTTGATAAGGTTATGTGATTTATGGAATACCACTTGCTCTCTCCAGAGAAAACTTTCTGAGCAAAGGTTTGCTGAGAAAACCTCAACCTATTTATGTCCTCCATGTACATGGATGTGACTTACAAGAGTCACGATCCAAGGACTTCTCCATTTATTGTACTTGAAAATACTTGCATGGTGCACTTTAGAAACTGGGATGTCTTCATACCTCAACCAAAACTGAGAGAAAAATAACTCCATTTAACCACTCCATTTTTCATTTTGAGTTGGTAATTATTACTTACCCTACTTATTTTTTCTTGCTCAACAACAGCAATAAGAAATAAATTGTCACCTAAAAATGCACATTCTTAAATAAAAAAGCATGTTCACATGAAAGGACACAGGTCTAGTCATTTTATATAGACCTATAGGCAAAATAAATCAAGGTTTTGTAAGAGCTACTTATTTGTTTCTGGAATAAAAAACAAGAGAAGAAAGTGTTAAGGGAATTCATTGAAAAAATATGTATAGATCAGACCAGAAATGGCTACACATGCGATGTCATCTTGAGATCAGTGAAGAAGCATAGACTTTTAGGGGTAGACTGTTGCATCCTTTTTGTTATATTGTTTAAAATATCCTAGAGCATAGCGGATAATAGTAGAAGAGGAAAGACTAGAAGCAGAGGAAAATGTGGAGCAGGAAGCAGGGTATTCTAATTGAAAAATACCGAGGAACTAAATTCCAGTAGTAGTGGACGATTGGGAGAGAAAGACCTTAAAAATATTTAAAAAGTTGATTTTATAGATTTTTGAAACAAACTAGATGTGTTTGGCATTAGAGAAATTATATAATCATTTACTTAATATGTGTATTTTTTCATGAGATGCAGAAAGGTACTCTTCCCATTTTCATTTTTTTTCAATGAATAACTCTAAATTTTATGTTATAATAAAAGCAGTTTATTCTTATGAATGCCTTCAGTAGATGTAGCAGATGCTATGAATGTCTCACACCCAGAACCCCCCACATCCCTTCATCATACCTAAGTTCACCTGCAGAAGCTTGTAAGCTCCCTAAGCTTCTCTACTTGAGGAGCTTTGTCTCTGGGGGAACTTGATCCACCTCAATGTGGTAACAGCCTGGACAGGTAGAATCCAATGTTGGGAGAGAGGGGGAAGTTAATGCCATTCAGGTCCCTCAGTGAGATGATACAATGTTTGTTCTCAGAAATATCTCCCAAGGATTGAAATCAGTTAACCCATAGCAATAACTTCATCCATATATCTATCTGTATTAGCTTTTCCCCAGTCTCATCTAACTTCTCTAATTCCTCACTTTTGCTTCTTGGTATCATCAGCCAACTAAATTACCTACACCCAAGACCTTTTTGAAGGGCTTATTGGGAAGAAATTTCAAATGAAGACTGGTATTAATTGTCATTTTCTTGTTATAAGTTTCTTGATAGATATGAAAATAAGATAAAATATAAAAGTTATTACCACTACAAAATCATGGTTAAAGTAAATTCATAGAACCATAGAAAAATTATTTGATTTAGATTTGAAATCAGTTTATTCAGTGACTTGTTATAGTGTAATGCACTTGTTTTTTAAGATTATTTTTCACTATATCTGAAATTGTTTCTCATGCTTGTATTTTAATATTAGGTATAATCACATCTCAATGCCTGTGTTTTAGAAAAATGAGGATTAATAATACAAAACAAATGAAGAGATTTATTAATTTGGTGAGTGATAAATTTAAAACACAGCTAGCTTTCAATATATTCCTTATCCAGGAACTTTGGTAATATAAATATTAATAACATTGTTGGTATTGAATTTTCATTTTATTTAATCTGCTATTAGTATGGGCTTCCCTGGTGACTCAGATGGTAAAGAATCTGTCTGCAGTGAAGGAGACCTGGGTTTGATCCCTAGGTTGAAAAGATTCCCTGCAGGAGGGTGTGGCAACCCTCTCCAGCATTCTTGTCTGGAGAATCTCTAGTATGGACTATAAATTTACCTCACATAAATGTTGTAGTGAAATAAATAAGCTTTAAAATGGCAAAAAAAAAAAAAAACAAAAAACACATAGCTATAGTGTAGCCAAGGATATATCAATTTTAATGATGATTATTAGAATTATAATATGACATTTAAATTTCTGAAGCCTATCAAAATTTTCAGTGGGGCTTTTACAAGCAATTCAAAATTTCATTCAAATTTAAGTGTCCACAGTTCTTAGTGAGAGCCCGCTAGGGACCAGAGTGGCAGGGGAAACAGTTTCCCCAAATGTCTCCCAATATGCCCACATATATGCCAGTTTTGGACTGTGAAATAGACCTTGCATTTCATCTTATTCTCTGCTTATATACACAGTAAAAATTCACTTGTTGTTCCAAAATACAGTTCCACTGACTTTCATAGGGTTTTTTGTGTTGCTTATTTTGCTTTATCTCTTTTTTTTAAATAAGAATTTCTATGATTTTCATCATCTTATTGATATGAGGAATTGATGAAACAAATGATTCTTGCCCCCATTACAAGTAGAATGGCCCATTTTGTTGAGTTAATATGATAGCAGTTATTATTTATATCAACTTTGTTACCCTATAACTGCTTTGGCTTGTAAATGATTTACAAACTTGTCAATGAAACAGAACAATTCAGCAAATCAACTGTCAAGATTAAATTGATCAAATCCCTTTGTTTTAATAGCTGATTTTAGAAAATTATCTCATTAAAACAATCTTTGCTCTCCTTAATTATATGGTCCCAGAACATTAGAGTTTTAAAGCTATATTTTTATAAACCTAACCATGGTTGCCTATCAAATATTTTTCAAAACTTCTCAATAATATTTTCTTTTATTTCCTTTTCTTTGGGGGATGCTGCAGAGGCATAATGCAGCCAATGGGAAATTATTTGTCAGCCAAACCACATTCCAATCTAATTATGTCCACCTGGTACATGGAACCTCTATACATGTGGTAAGAGTGGTGAAATGAATGTGCTGTCTTTTTTAATGCAATCAACAGTGATGTGGAAATGTGATTTTTTGCTTGCTGCTAAGTTTTATTAAATGCAATGGAAAAACTAACAAGGTTTTCAAGGATCATAGAGAAGATAAAAACACAAAATATGGCAAAATCCTTCATAAAACCCACTAAGCATTCCAAATTTAGAAAGACACATCAGTGGTGTAGAAAGAGGCAAAGTGCTAAATTTTATCAAAAGGAAGTTTACAATTTTTGAGCATGATATATGGTGACCTCTTCAAGAAATATATATATATATATATATGGTTGACTGCTTCAAATGTTATTCACTTAAGGAATAAGAAGCCCAGTATTTTTCATCAGCATCCTGGGTGTCGATTCTGCTTTTGGCATGGGACATTATTTCACCTGAAAGGTGTTCAACAGCATACAGACATCTGTGTTGTGCTGCAGAGGACTGAGAGTCCAAGTGGTCTGGCAGGCATTCAAAATGATTAGCAATAGAAAAGCTCATTTGGAAAAAGAGAAACAGGCATGGAGACTTGAGCTCGATGACTTTCCTTTGTTTCTAAACTTCTGGGGTTGGGGGAAGGTCTTACTTTTAACATAAAGAGAACACACCATAAGAAAAAATGTTGATAGTTTTGATGCACTTACTTGGTAGTGAGTACCAGCTCTCTTGCTCTCTCTTAAAGGATGACATCTAAAGAGCTCTGAAATATGACCAATATAATGCTTTGCAATCTTTCCCCAGTTATCATCTATATATTTTTGTCATTAAATTATTTTGTTATTTGCTCAATATTTTTAAAGCCTATCTTGAAGTTCTCAGTATGTTAACATTGTTCAGAGTTTCAGTTCAAAGAGTTGTCTCCAAACTCTGTCAGTCTTGCCCATTTTAGTTCTGATTACAGCCTGCAATTACGACTCAATGCTACAAGTCTTCTCAGATTTCACTATGTGATATTCATTGATTTAATCATTATCTATTATTTTATGATTTCTTCTAGTGCATATTTTCTGAGCATGTAATTTCTGTAATGGTTTCCTGGCAGACTGCATTGTTCAAAGTATTCAGCACTACTTTCTCAGAGAAGATAATGCATACTAACCATTCATCTCAAGCATCATCAGATGACTTGCTCTGGCCAGTGAAACATGACACTTGTCACTGCTGAACAGAAACCTTAAGAGCCAATTCATGGTTGACAAGTTTTCTTTTTGCTTTATGTTGGTGATAAGAAAATGCTCTAAAGAGAATTACTCTATCAACCTGGATCCTGAAAAAAACACAGTGAAGAATAAATTGAAATCACTATGAACATGTAGAGTGGATAAGAATAAACCTTTATTGTGAAGTAGTGAAATTTAGAGTTGTTTGATACCACAGCATAATTTAGCCTATTTTATCTGAAACAGGACTCACTATTTTAAGAGTTAAGAGTTTCTGGCGTGTTCCTTTGACAGGCAGGATGATGTAGCAGGGAAAGAAAAAAAAAAAGCTTGTATCCAAATCCTGCTTCCTTTTTTTGAAACTTATTTGTTCTTGTACAAATCACTTTATTCCTTGAGCCTCAAATTTTGTCTCTGGGTAAAAATTATAATAATATGTCAGTGTTTCTAGGGAAAAAATTGATTCATGCCCAGTCCCAGTTTTATTCATTCTAAAATGTAATTGCACAATTGTTTTAGCTATTAGAAATGTCATAAAGAAGTCTAATCTCTTGTGTACCAATTCAGTGAGAATATGGTAGACAGATTTTTTTCTTCTTAAATTCATGTTCGCTGTCCTGTATACTTTATGAAAGGGATAACATGTAATGAAAAATCCTGGCTGTTATTTGTACAGTGTTGTAAATACGACATCACACGGGTTACTGCCTTTTCACAGTAGAATCCTCAAAGGATAGAAAGGCAGATTGAACTCAGTTATGGTGACAACCCCTTTGGCACCCAGCAGTATTAAGTGAAAGAGCAGTAAATTTTAAATGGGACAATGCAAAATTAAGTTTTAAGGGCCAAACTTTCTTCTTGAGAAGAAAGGAAAAATATTACTGTTTCATCTAACAATGTGTAACAATCTGGCAGATTTCAATTCAAATTTATTCCAAAAATAGTTATAGTTGGTCTTTTTCATTTAACAAACAATGGATATGAAAATAATGCCAACAGTAACTAAGTAGGAACTATAGATGAATAAATTAAGAGTGCAGTAAATTGGATAAGTAAAGCACTAGATCAGAGGGATTTCTGTTATTTAGTTCCAACAATTATTTCTTTCAGGAATAAAAAAAAAAAATCAGTGTCTCTAGATAGATCTGATTTTCTCAGAGCTAACTAGTAATCTGTATATTTACAAATGGAATTTTTTAAAAAAATATTGTCAATAATGTAAAAATACATAAGGTGTATTTCAGTCATGTGTTCATTTAACAAAACATTAGATATATTTTCAAGTGGACAGTTTATAATCACTAGTCTCTAAATTTACAATTACCAGTTAATGGAATTATATGAGAACATTTAATTCTAAAATAATAATTCTCTTCAAATGGAGCTTCAGCAAGGCTATATGTTGCTGATATGTACTTAAAAGATAGAGGTCTAACATTACTTTCCAGTATATAGTAAGTCCATTATTTTTTCCCACTCCATGATGTTAACATCTTAATTGAAGCTATTATCATTTCTTTGCAGAGCTAATGTTTCTTACTCCTTTCATATTTGTTCATCCCAAACTTTTCTCACACCAATCAGAAATATATTTATAAAATGTAAACCACTTTACACTCCCCTTTTCTCCAACCCTGTACTTCCTGTGCTTTGCAAGTAGAATATTAAAACACTTCCTATTGCATGAGAAGCTTGTTTCTCCTCATTCCCACTTCACCCTGTGAACTTGACCATGTACCACTCTTCTACTCTCACCTTTACTTTTTTTCTACTCCTGAAAAACATCACATTTTTCTGCTAGGGACTTTGCCAAATTTGTCTAATGGGACATCATCTCCCAGAGGTTACAGTGGCTGATAACTGTTCATTATTTAGTTTCTGATTATTCAAAAGGAATTCAGCAAATCATTGATTCAGAATAAGCACTGTCATATTAACTAGATCTGTTGCTACCATATTTTGTCTTTATTCAGACTTATTTTGCTTTTTTCAGTCTCTATCCGTAAAAATTTAAGCTCATGAGAAATTTTTCACAGCTTTGTTCAAGATAGAAGACTGTCTGAGAGGAGTGTGTGTGTGTGTGCATGTGTATTATCTAAGCACTGAATAGAATCTCATTTTGGTTAGTAGTTCCTTCCATATTGATGCCAGAATTAAATATGCACATCCAATACTCAGTCTAAATTTCTTCACCCATTAATCATTAATTGAAACCACTTGTTTAAAAATTGCAGTTTCTTCTCTTTTAGAGCATTTCTCTTTGATTTTGCCTTACTTAATGTGTAGGAATTTATTTGATTTGGCGACGTTTCTTTTAATCTACTGATACTTAATATTATGCAGAACTCATGTGTTATCAGGAATGACAAAATGAAAAGTTCTATGTGAAAATACTTTGCTATTTGTTACTGGGTAACATCTGTCTCAGTATTTCAGAATATTTATAATTTTGCCCCATAATTCTGGCAACTATTCTATAACCACTTGAGAAAGTAAAGGGGAAAAAAAAATGTTTGTGACTTAGTCTGGAGGTTTTGATAAAATTAACTAGGATTTATGGATTTGGCCTCTGCATTGAAAACTCACCGAGGTTTTTTTTTTCTCTTAGCCAGACTATGAGAACATGAAAACAAATGACCTTTTTGAAGAAAAGCTGAGGTCGATGTAGACAAATCTAATGGGAAGGAAGAGAAGCCTTGTTGACTGTTTTGATATTTTCCAATTAAGAAGTTAATTGCAATTGTTAAAGTCACTGCAAAATATTTCTGTAAAGTGACAAATTTGGAAACCTTAAGCATTTTTTTAAGTGCTCATTTGAGCTGGAGACAGCCTATATCTTTCCATGTTGATTCTATTGAGCATCATGTAAAACATAAAATCTCAGTTTTCTCTTGTCAGGTCAGTCTTTATCTTCTTCATAATTTTCAAGATACTGTACCTAAAATAAACTCAAGTTTCTTTCCTATGAGAGTACTTCTCCTTACCTTGCTTTCAGTTGATATGTAGGATTTATATGATTTTGCATATTAATGAAGACATGATGTGTTATCAGTGTTTTATATATGAAAGTATCTCAGTCATACAAATAATTTATGACTATTCAACTGTAGCCTACATGATAATTTCTAGGAGACTATTATAAGGAAGGGAAGTACAAGGACTCTAATAGGAAGTCTATGTATGATAAAGTACTGCAAAGTTGTGGAAAGCAAAGAAGAGTATAGAAACCTTGTTTTACTTGGCATGTAATGACAAATACATTTCTACAGCAGTTGAAGTACCTATAATGTCTTTAGGAGAAATCTAAAAAGATAAGAATTTAAAAAATACTACACAGCTTTACCTCATATTTTTAAAAATTGTAAACAAGACTAGTTACATTAGTCATCCCCTCATTTAGTATACCCACTTAACAACTACCTAGGAAAAAGGGGGGAAATATAATTATATGTGTTTCTCAACACATTCTTGAGATTCTATATGGAAATCTGAAGAATTAAAAACATTAAGATATATTTGACATAAAAATAAAGAATGTCTAGGAATGATTCCTTTAAGATATTTAGCAGGAGTTAATCTTGAGGTTTTTTTCTACCAGCTGAATATTGATGTTCTTGATTACAATGGAAGGTAGCCAGACTAACAAACTCTGTTGGTCAGGATACATATTTTCATAAACATAATCTTCAGAACTTGACTAGTAATGATGTTTCTTGACACCTATTTCATTTTCCTATGCAATTGGCTTTAAAAAAACCATTTTGCCTAATTGCTAGATTCACTGTGGACCACATGTATTTTGGCTTGAACTGCAGCTGGAGACTATGAAACCTAAACCTCATCTGCAAAGAATGTGATTTTCTGTGTTAGTTAGGAGCAAAACAAGTTTAACTCTAAACATCATCATCCCATAAAAGCAGTGGGTAAGATCACCCCTACATAGCTAGAAGATAAAAAGGTAGCATTTCACCTTTAGTGAAGGAAACAAAATCTCATATGAAGAATTTATAAAAATGGCAATTCTCTTATAAATTCTCATTATATGGGAGCCAGTGCCCCTGAACAACTCAACAACTCAAAGGGTAAATAAAAAATACTCTATGGTTAATATCCTATCACAGGTTTCAGAACCATGATCTGGGAGTGACTGAGTTCAGGTGAAAATATTAGGGATATATTAAACCAGGAAGGAAGGATATTGTTGGACTGGTCACCAAAAAATGGATTTGAGTTCCACTCTGGAAAGCACTCTGGTACAGCTGTTTTCCAGTGAATGAGTGTCTAAGATGTTCACATTATTTCCACCTACAGTTAAAGTTGTTCTGGGTATATATTTACATAATGTGATATGATTTCTGTAAAAAAGTTCCAATATATAGAATTATTTAAGATTCCTTTCAAAAATTCATAGCAATGCATCCAAGCAATGAATGAAAGCTTTCCTGTACCCTCTAACATTGTCAGTGGTGCTATTAGGACTACATGTCTCTGTATTTTTAGGATTTGCCTATATGATCAGTAGAAATCAGTGTGAGCAGTAGGAAATCAACCCTGAATATTCATTGGAAGGACTGATGCTGAAGCTGAATTTTCAATACTTTGACCACCTGATGCAAAGAGTTGACTCATTGGAAAAGACCTGGATGCTGGAAAAGACGGAAGACTGGAAGAGAAGGGGACAACAGATGATGAGATGGTTGGATGGCATCACCGACTCAATGGACATGATTTCAGCAAACTCTGGGAAATGGTGAAGGATAGAGAAGCCCGGCGTGCAGCAGTCAAAGGGGTCATGGAGAGTCAGACAAGACTTAGTGACTGAACAACAACAACAAAATATGATCAGTCAACATATGTCACTGTTCTTTCATTTATAAATTCTTACTTATCAAAGTTTTTTAATATTAATCGTTTGGATTTTCCTCTTTAATGATATCTCATATTAACTAATCAATTAACTATCTTTTTGTGATCTATTTGAATATTAAATAGTAAAAAGATCTAAGTGTAGGAGCTAAAGCTGTAAAACTTCTAGAAGTTTCAGATATTTGTCTTCATGATATTGGTCTTGACAGTGATATAATTGATATTACACCAAAAACACAGAAAAGAACAAAGAAAAAGTAAACAGGTGTTATACAACTATATAAAGATTAAAAAATTCTACACAGCAAGGAAACAATCATGAAAGTAAAAAGGCAACCTGTGGAACTCAATAGCAACAAAACAAGCAACCAAAAACTAATAATCCTAAGAACCTGAACTAGATATAACTTAAAAGGAGCAATGGCTAACATGTATATGAAAAAATAATATTTGATGTCATTAATCATCAATAAATACAAATAAAACCACAATGAGATATCACCTTCATACCTTTTCAGGATCACTGTTATCAAAAAAGAACAAAAGATAACCAGTATAGTTAAAGATGTGGATGAACTCTTGCATACTGTTGGAATACAATGGTGCAGTTGTTATGCAAAACAATATGGAAGTTTCTGAAAAAAAATTTTAAACAGAACTATCATATTATCCAATAATCTAACTTCTGGGTATTTACCCAAAATGAATGGAAATCAGTAGCAAAGAGATATTAACATTCCCATGATAATTGTATCACTATTCACAGTAGCCAAGATATGGAAACAAATGTCCATCAGCAGATGAATGAATTAAAAAAGAAAGAAAAAAAATGTGGTATGCATACCTACAATGGACTACTATTCAGCCTTTAAAAATGAGAAAATTTAGTAATTTGCAACATGGATGAACCTATAAACATTATGCTAAGTGAAATAAGCCAGTTATCAAAAACAAATGCTATATGATTCTACTTATATGAAGTATCTGGAATAGTCAAAGTCAAGGAAACAAGGTATAGCATGGTGGTTACCCCAGGCTCAGTGGAAAGGTAAATGGGGAGTCACTCATTAACAGGGACAAACTTTCAGTTTAGCCAGATGAATAAACTCTTGGGATCTACTGGGTAGCATTGTGCCTATGGTTAATGATAATGTACACTTAAAATTTTGTTGACAGAGTAGATCTAATATTACATGTTCTTTTGTGTTGTTCAATAGCTCAGTATCGTACAACACTTTGAAACGCCACGGTCTGTGGCAAGCCAGGCTTCCCTGTCCTTCAACATCTCCAGGAGCTTGGTCAAACACATGTCCATTGGGTTGGTGATGCCATCCAACCATTTCATCCTCTGTCGTCCCCTTCTCCTGATCTTTCTTAGCATCAGGGCCTTTTCCAGTGAGTCGGCTCTATGCATCAGGTGGCCAAAGTGTTGGAGTTTAAGCTACAGCATAAACCTTTCCATTGAATATTCAGAGTTGATTTCCTTTAGGATTGACTGGTTTGATCTCCTTGCTGTCCAAAAAACTCTCCAGAGTCTTCTCCAACACCACAGTTCAAAAGCATTAATTCTTCAGTGTTCAGCCTTCTTTATGGTCCAATTCTCACATCTGTATAAAAGTACTGGAAAAGTCGTTGCTTTGACTATATGGACTTTTGTTAGCAAAGCAATGTCTCTACTTTTTAATATGCCATCTAGGTTTGTCATAGCTTTTCTTCCAAGGAGCAAGCATCTTTAAATTTTACAGCTGCAGTCACCATCCACAGTGACCTTGGGGCCCAAGAAAATAAATTCTGTCACTGTTTCCATTGTTTCCCATCTCTATGCCATTAAATGATGGGGACCAGATGACCTGATCTTCATTTTTTTAATGTTGAATTGTAAGCCAGATTTTTCACTCACCTCTTTCATCTTCAAGAAGCTGTTTAGCTCCTCTTCACTTTCTGCCATTAGGATGGTATCATCACATAGTTGAGGTTATTGATATTTCTCCCAGCATACTTGATTGTAGCTTGTGCTTCATTCAACCTGGCATATCATATGATGTACACTGCATAGAAATTAAATAAGCAGGGTGACAATATACAGCCTTGATGTGCTTGTTTCCCAATGTGGAAGCAGTCCATTGTTCCATGTCCAGTTCTAACTGTTGCTTCTTGACCTGCTTATAGATTTCTCAGGAGGCAGGTAAGGTGGTCTGGTATTCCCATCTCTTTAAGAATTTCCCACAGTTTGCTGTGATCCACATGGTCAAAGGCTTTGGTGTAGTCAATAAAGCAGAAATAGATGTTTTCCCTGTAATTCTCTTAATTTTTCTCTGATCCAATGGATTTGGCAATTTGATATCTGGTTCCTTTGCATTTTCTAAATCCTGCTGAACATCTGGAAGTTCTTAGCTCACATATTGTTGAAGCATAGCTTGGAGAATTTTGACTATAACCTGCTAGCATGTGAGATGAGTACAATTGTGCAGTAATTTGAACATTCTTTGGCATTGCCTTTCTTTGGGACTGGAATGAAAATTGACCTTTTCCAGTCATGGCCACTGCTCAGTTTTCCAAATTTGCTGATGTATTGAGTGCATCAATTTAACAGCATCATCTTTCAGGATTTGAAATAGCTCAACTGGAATTCCATCACCTCCACTAGCTTTGTTCATAGTGATGCTTCCTAAGGCTCACTTGACTTTACATTCCAGGATGTCTGGCTTTAGATGAGTAATCACACAGCTGTGGTTATCTGGGGCTTGAAGATCTTTTTTCTATGTATTCTTGCCACCTCTTCTTAATATCTTCTGCTTCTGTTAGGTCCATACCATTCCTGTCCTTTATTGTGCCCATCTTTGCATGAAATGTTCCCTTGGTATCTCTAATTTTCTTGAAGAGATATCTAGTTTTTCCTATTCTATTGTTTTTCTCTATTTCTTGATTACTGAGGAAGGCTTCCTTATCTCTCCTTAGTATTCTTTGGATCTCTGCATTCAAATGGGTATGTCTTACTTTTATCCTTTGCCTTCTGCATCTCTTCTTTTCTCAGTTATTTGTAAGGCCTCCTCAGATAACCATTTTTTCTTTTTATATTTCTTTCTCTTGGGGATGGTCTTGATCACTCCCTCCTCTGCAATGTCATGAAGCTTCATCCATAGTTCATCAGGTACTCTATCTATCAGATCTAATCCCTTGAATCTGTCACTTCCACTGTATAAGGGATTCAATTTAGGTCATACCTGAATGGTCTAGTGGTTTTCCCTACTTTCTTCAATTTAAGTCTGAATTTAAGGATGACATTATATTATATATTCTATATATCATCAGTTCAGTCCAGTCGCTCTTGTGTCCAACTCTGCAACCCATCGATTTCAGCATAGCAGGCTTCCTTGTTCCTTCACCATCTCCTGGAGCTTGCTCAAACTCATGCCAATCATGTCAGTGATGCCTCCAACCGTCTCGTCCTCTGTTGTCCCCTTCTCCTCCCGCCTTCAATCTTTTCCAGCATCAGGTCTTTTCCAGTGAGTTGGCCCTTCACATCAGGTGGCCAAAGATGTGGAGTTTTAGCTTCAGCATCAGTCATTCCAATGAATATTCATGGTTGATTTCCTTAAGGATTGACTGGTTTGACCTCCTTGCAGTCCAAGGGACTCTGAAGAGTCTTCTCCAACACCACAGTTCGAAAGCATCAATTTTTGGGGACTTAGCCTTCTTTATGGTCCCACTCTCACATCCATAAATTACTCTGGAAAAACCATAGCTTTGGCTATATAGGCCTTTATCTGCAAAGTAATGTCTCTGCTTTTTAATACACTGTCTGAGTTTGTCATCGCTTTTCTTCCAAGGAGCAAGCACTTTTAATTTAATGGCTGCAGTCACCATCCACAGTGATTTTGAAGCCCAACAAAATAAAGTTCGTCAATGTCTCCATTGTTTCCCCATCTATTTGCCATGAAGTGATGGGACCACATGCCATGGTCTTATTTTTTTGAATGTCGAGTTTTAAGCCAGCTTTTTCACTCTCCTCTTTCAGTTTGACTTGAGGCTCTTTAGTTCCTCTTCACTTTCTACCATAAGGGTGGTGTCATCTGTGTATCTGAGGTTATTGATATTTCTCCTGGCAATCTTGATTTCACCTTGTGCTTCATCCAGCCTGGCATTTCACATGATGTACTTGCATATAAGTTAAATAAGCAGTGTGACATATACAGCTTTGTTGTTTCCTTTCCCAATTCTGAACCAGTCTGTTCTTTCATGTCCAGTTCTAACTGTTGCTTCTTGACCTGCATACAGATTTCTCAGGAGGCAGGTAAGATGGTCTGGTATTCCCATCTCTTTCAGAATTTTCCACAGTTTATTGTGATCCACACAGTCAAAGACTTAGCATAGTCAATGAATCAGAACAGAATGCATATTTTTCATATGAGTCTTTCATGACAGTCTTTTTAAACATATTCTTATGTCATTACATTTAAACTGTAAATTTCAAATTTCACCTTGTAGCTCCTGAATTTTATTGTTAAATTTATTCATAAACATTTTCAGTTTTTGTTGCTATTATAAATGCAGTGATTTTGCTATAAAACTAATTAATGGTAAATCTTCTATTTTCTAGACCTTGATTTTGCGATGTATATGATTTATCATCCATGAAAACACACTGTTTTATTTTCTTGTCTTCTGGTGCTGTTAGAACTTTCAAAACAATGCCAACTAATAATTTTAAGAAAGTTTGCCTCTCAAGTTCTGGTGTTAAACAAATTTATTTTTATATTTTCCAAATTAGAAAAGATATTTGTTCTTGAGATTTTAAAATTGACAGTGTCAAATACATGATTTTATTTTATTCTTGTTTTATTTAGTTTGGATAAGGGATGGTTGCTGATTTATAAATGATGTTCTAGCATCTAGTGAGTGAGCTTAGTTTTCCTCTTTAGCTTTTTGATTTTTAATGGATACCTTCAGTTCAGTTCAGTTCAGTTGCTCAGTTGTGTCTGACTCTTTGTGACCCCATGAACTGCAGCATGCCAGGCCTCCCTGTCTGTCACCAACTCCCGGAGTTCACCCAAACTCATGTCCATCGAGTTAATGATGCCTAATGTAGATTAATTCTCATATATTAAGGACAAAATTTGGTAGTAACTTTTTGATTCATTGCTATGTTCTCTTAGCTTATGTTTAAAATAACTTGTACAATAATAAGCTTATTCTATAATTTTCCTTGTATTATGTAATAGATTTTGATATTCAATTTATGAAAATTTCATGTTTATTGGGACATAATTTTATTTATTTTCTAGGACAATTTACGTAATATTAGACTTAGTTCTTTAGAACATAGCTATCTTTACATCTCACCTTATTGATATTTCAACTGTAGGTCTTTAATTACCTTTCTAATTGGTTCCGAGATAATTTTCTATCAAAATTTCCACTTCTTCTGGATGACTTTTAGTAAATTCCTTGTTTTGAATCATCCATGACCTCTAGCTTTAAAAATATCTTCAGCTCATTCTGTATTTCATTTTTACCCTCAGAATAGTTATTTGCCCTTGGAACAATTAATAAATGATAATCATGAAAATAGTCATTACTGTTTAATTCCTGGTGTTAGATGAATCACTAAAGAATGAACCATAAAAAGATTTTCAATTTGGAAAAACTTTGAGATGCTAAAACATAGTAATCTTTGTTTTTGTTGTTCTTGTCATCATTGATTTTATTTTTCTCTTAGAGTATGTTTCAAAGTCATGACTAAATGTTCAAAGAAAATATCTGATTTTTTGAATCACACTGTCTTGCTGTTAAGAGGATATGATTTCCTGGAAATAATTTTATACTTTACTTGCTTTCCAAGATTGCACAAATAGACCCTTTCAAATATGTAACCTTAGGATCTTTCAGGAGAAAATAAAAAATGAAACATGCTATTATTACTAAGTGCTGTTATTTTATCATTGTCATCAATACAATCATCCTTCAAATATGAATAAAAGTTTTCTTGATCATAATAGACTTTTTAGTGATCTGTCTGTTGTAGAATATAGCTGATAATTATCACTCTGAAATAAAATGCCATTATTCACACATCATCTCTTTGAAACCCTCTGGTATGACAGAACACAATAAAATCATAATTCAGTGCTGATATTAAAATCATGCCATTTCTGAGTTATACTGAAAAAATATGCTTTTTTCTTTTTTACTTTGTTACCCCTCCCCCAAAGTAATCTGTTTAGTCATTTTATTGGTGTAATTTGCTAGTAAGTGTCTTAATACAGGAAGAGAACAGTTGTCCAAAAGATTTACATATATACATATTTTTAAACTTACCTTTTTATTATTTTTCAGGAATGCTACTATATTCAATTAAATATTAGAACACATTTAATAGTGCAAACTATCTTGCTTAACTAAAACAGCTCTTAAGGATTTCATCTAAATAAATCATACACCATATATATGAGTTTTTGCAAGACATTTATTCTGTTTGCTATTCACTTAACACATATGTAAAATGAGGCAGTTAATTTTTTTTTTTTTAATAATTCTCACATGGTGTTGTCTATGACTTAGCTGGATTGGCATGTCAAATGGTGAAAATCAAATGAAGGAATTCTATTAGATTATAAGAAAAAAATTCAAGCAGTGTAATTTAAGTGGGCTAAGCAAAATTTGGAAAAGAATGCTAACCAATGGGATGACATTCCAGTGGACCAAAAAGAATATCTGTATGTTCCTACTCAAGATAGAGTAGAAAATAAAAGCTATGTGTATGTAAGAAAATGGAATTTCTAGGAGTAAAGGGGTCAGAAGGATATAGTACACCTATTTTCTTATAGCAAATCAATAATAAAAATGAAAAGAACAGTTGTTTAATACTTAGTCTATGGCTGACACTCTAAAATTTGTATATGGATTATCTAAATTAAGCCTCAAAATAATCACAGAGTTGGTGATATTGCCATACTTATATAACAGCTGAGCAATCTGATATTTGGGGTATTGAGGCAATAGTGATAAAGATGACCAAACTCAATCTTCCTTTTAACTGTAAAATTGTTTTTACATAGTCAAACTCTTCCTATTTCAATCATAATCTTAGTACCCGACATTACTGATAGTTTAGAATCTGATAGGCATTATGCTATAGGCTTTACATGCATTTTTATTTTGTCCTCATATCAAAGCTTTCATTAAGTAGTATTATCCCCATTGTACACACATGTAAAGTAAGTTCCAAACAGAATTCTTACTTGCTCAGTTTCACCTAATAAATAATTAACAGGGTGGCATCACAGCTTTTTGTTACTTAACAGATTATTTTTGATATGAAAGGATTTGAGTAGCAGGTTGAAAGAGCATGAGATAATATGGATAAAAGGAAAGTGAGGAGGGAGGGAGAGGAAGTAAGCAAGGAAATGTCAGATTGGTTTATTTTTCTCTCTCACTTCTTGTCTCTTTGCAACAAAAATTTGGAATGAGGGAGTAAAGGGTTTAAAACAACAGACATGTTCGGCTCAATTACAGCCGAAGCAGACAGATTAAACAGACACTCCCAAGACATGGGAGTAGGACAACCCCAAAGAAGTTGCCATTACAATTGCTCTTGTTTTCCCCTCTTTTACACTTCCCATCTGTTCCTTTTGTTTGTGCCCTGTGCAAAACAGGGCTTATCCCCACCACCAGTCAAGGAAGAGAATGCAAATGGGCATATGCTCAAGGCCAATTGATAGTTGCAGGTTATATAACAACAGGCTCTATCGCTCATGTCTTCCCATAATTCAGTCTGTTATAATCAAATGTATATATGTGTAGAATATTTATGAACCCGTCATGGGCTCCTAGCTGCCTAAGCTTGCGCAAGGAAGCCCCTGTAGGGGTTAGTTTGTATCCACTGTGTTTCTAAGGCACAAGTGTAGGAGTTGGAAAAACCTCTGTGATTATTTTGTAGCATATCTGTGAGCACTCCTGGGTATGTCTGAAACAGTGCTTAGGGATCAGCTTGCATACTTTTCTATTAGGCCACCCCTTGTTGCTCATGCCTAACTTCCTACTTAACATTTAAAGGAATCCATAGAGACCATTGTTGACTGGTTTGTACACTTAGAGCAACAAATGAGGTAATGAAAATGTGAAAAATGTCTGCCAGAGTGTTTGGCAAAGGCAGGTGCATGAAAAGCAATGCTTTATGAAAAATAAGCAATGGAATCTTCCAGGGGAGTAATATTCGTGTACTGAAGTATTACTGACCTATGCCTTGGTCAGGATACTCTGGCACTCTGAGTCTTTTTGCTAGCATTCTTAGCTTTCAATATATATGCCCAGGCCATGCTTCTACTATCCATCTAGCTAAGTAGAGGGATAATAGATGAAGAACCTGTGTGTGGGTGTGTGTGTCTTGGGCATGTGTTTAGGTCTCTAGCACTCTAAAGATAATTCCTTTGCTGTTCAAAAACTGGTCATTTTAATTCAAGGAAAGGCTTAACAGTCTTCTTAAGTAACATAATTTTTAAAAACCAAAAGGTAAAAAGACCTTCAAGTAAAGAACATTCTTGAAAAAAAAAATTTGGATGTGAAAACTGAAGGATAAGCAGACAATCCATAACTACAGATAAATAGTAAGACTGCCTAAGTACTGATAGAGAATTATTTAAGCTGGAAATAGAAAACAAAGGAAACGTTTCCATCAGTGCCAGAGTAACCCCTGAATAATTTATAGCTGCCTTTCTTTAGGGAAGGAAGTAATTATTTTCCAACCTATCAGCATAGATTATCAGGTTTGTGCATTTGTATAAATTTGCTTCATTGTATTTATTAGTATGATTTGTGATTTTGTTGCTATTCAGGGACTTTGTTATGATTTAAATGGCTTACACAAGGTCATTCTTTGGAGACTTCAAAATTCTATTGAAAATATCTCTCCTAAGTTCTTGAAGTGATTTCCTAGCAATGATTTTTGGGCTTTAAACTACTATTACAATTCCATAGTCATAAACCCAAAAATTAAGCATTTACTTTTATCTTTATAGACATGTAAGAATTTTTCAGGAGAAAATATAATAATATTTTGGTTATTGTTACTATAATATATAAGCCTTTTTAAAATTTTTATTTTAAAGAGAGATTTCTGTTTCCATTAGGTCAGCTTTAAATAAAATCACAGGAATGTATTCACTCAGCAAGGATCATGGTTACAGAACATTTAAAACCTTATTTTATAATGTTCAATTTCTCTGAATGAATAACATTAAGGAATCATTTCATACAGTCACATACTACTCTTTACTTTTATAATGTAGGATATGTACCTTATTATATCCCCAAATGTGTATTCTAATTTTATTGGCATCACGTAACAAACTTTGGGGGCAATGGCTTCTTTATTTGATGAATAAAAGTCATATAATTCATTGATTTTGTATGTAATTCAGAAATATTTTCATCTAAAAGCGTATATGTATTTTATTGTTATTTCATGGGTTCATGGAATCCATTAACTCTGATGGCTCAATGTTGAATTTAACTCTCAATTTAAAGTCTTTTGAATCCCTAATGATTTCATAGCATCATCACCATCAATCAATTCTGTTTTCTTTCATTGTTACTCATGTTTAGGTTATTGTAAAATCACAGCGACTTGGCAAAGTAGGTAATATGAAACACTCTGTGGTTGAAAGCCATAATGGTCTAATCACTAGTTTGTGTAAGTATGATACTCTGTTATATTTCTTTCGCATTTATCATTTTTAAATTTACAAAATGTAAATGAGCATATTATCTCATGCTCAGTCACTTGCCATTGCTCACTGAACCAAAATGTTGAATCTTATAATGTATCACACTGAAGACAATGAAAAAAAAAGTCACAAAATGTCAATTCAGTTACAATTTTGTTTAGTCACAAATTTTTCTTTTTCACCTTTGCTTCTTTCACTTCTTAATACAAAACAGATTTGATTTAAACTGAAATGTACATTTCAATCATATCCAGTAAAAATAATCTTCTAATCAGGAAGAATTTAACTGGTTCAAACAACTCCTCCATAATCCTAAATCTAAGATTTTCCTCAATAGTTTCTAGACACAGAGATTAGTATGATGTTCATGCCAGAACATTAAGATAGTGATTTCCTACATGTTTTAGCTGGAAAATAATTTCATGCTGTAGTTATACTTTTTACCAAAAATACATTTGTTGGTAAAGCAAATTAGAGGATAGTTACTACATTATTAATCCTTTTTATTGGGATTTTGGAGCTTTCATTTTTCTTAGATGCATCACAAAGCTTTGAGAATACAGAATGCAGAAGTTCCTCATTTTATGTGAGCAGCTTTAAAAAAAACACACAACTATTGAACATCTTTCTAATATATACTCTGTGAATGAAACAGAGTTGAAGGATTTGGGAAATGGTATTCTAGGGCAAGACCATCTAAATATAAAAAATTCACTTCATGTTTCCATTTCTCAAAATAATTTACCATTCCTCTTTCTCATATTCATTCTGTGGACAGAGCCATACATGCTAGACAACGTTGGACTATTTACAAAAATGCAGCATGGTTCTAGTAGCCTCAGAAGTATGGTGTTCTTCTTATTCCCCTCAGAGGCAAAGCCTGATCCAGTGTTTTGAATATTTTTATTTGGAGTGAGAGGCCTACACATACAACCTGGAATCTTAGGATCTCCCTCTTTAGAACACTTTAAATTCCAATGAGGTGTAAGCAGAGGTGATTGTTTAGGGTGTGCAATTGTAGTTAACATTTGGAATACTGGTATATGATTATTGCTGAGCCATACCCAACAAACCTAGTTAGTGCCATTTCATTACTCACAGCAATCTTCGGCCTGTTTAGGGGATATTAGTTCAGCAGATCTGACATATCTAATACAAAGTGTCAGAACTACAGTCAGACAAAATAAGAAAACATGATGTTTGCAGGTAATAGCATGGATCTAAAATTTTAATGTTGTAATTGAGGTTGTGTTCATGGTGATTCACTTGTTTAGTAGGCTTACTTTTTTCTTATTTGTTTTCACGGTGTGGAATGCATAACCAAAGGCAAATATTTCATTTGTCCTGGGAAGCTTCCTATTCAGGATAAACCCTCACCATTCTGTGGAGATACGAGGAGACAGACCTTTCCAGTAATCTATAGCTTCCATCTGGGTAGCATTTGACCTGGACCCAGCAAAGATACCAAGGACAAGGAATAATCCAATGTGAAATTTAAGAAAGGATCAGAAAGGAAAGTGAAAAATATAAGTTGAATTATTGCATAATCTTGATGGATGCAGGTAATAAGCTCTGTGAATCTCTTTATGGTCTAACCCTCCTCATGTATACTTCACACTATCTTACCCAGCCTTCTCAGGGATAATATTCTAGAAATTATCTCCTTTAATTTTTATATTACTAATCATCCCACCTATTTTATCATGCAAAAATAAGTAAATTATATTTTGTTAAAAATAAAGCCTTCTCAACTCACAGTCCTCAACTGATACAACCTTGTTTTTCCTTTTCTCTTTACAACAAAACTAGTCAAAAAAAAAATCTATATTATCTGTCTCTAATTCTTCTCCTCAATTCTTTTTTTTTTTTTTTTTACATACTTCAGTTTGCCTTAACTACCATCACCTACTAAATCTTCTCTTCTTGAACCATCAGTGATCTCACTGATGCTTTGATATGATTCAAGAACTGATTGGTTCTCCTCTTAACTTGATCTGACTTCATGAATTGCCACAGGGGATCAAGAAGAAGGAGCTCAAAGGGCTGCAAAGCAAAAATTCTATTTAAGAAGGAACCCTTGAAGAAGTCAAAATACAATAAGGAAGAAGAAAACAAGACAAAAACATTAGAAGAAATTGAAGCCTCTGGCTTACAGCTATAGCAAGCACTAAACACTGCCTGACTACCAGCCAGAATAACATAAAATCTCACATTAAAGGAGTATATGTCTCCTATTACCGAACATATCACACATAGCTTTCAGAAAAATATATTTTAACAAGTGCTAAATGTCAAAGTCAAAAAAAGGAGTCTGATGAAATAACAGCAAAAAAAGCATCAGATGTAGACTCATATATGACAGATTTTGGAATTATCAGACAGGAAATATATACTGAGCCAAAACCCACTGTTAGTTTATTGGATCCTGGAGTCCTAATGATATGGTAGTGAAATGTAAGGGAGGAGAAGAATTCTATAGTCCTATGCTTAGGTTATGTGTCTGGTTTGTGAACTTCATAAGGTCACATAAGCATTGCTGTCTTTTAGGTAAGACAGGAAGGATGCAGGGGGATAAATGTCCTTTTCACACGTGGCAGAAAGCTCTGCTAAAGACTTTTCTCCTTGAAAGTGGGCTTTTGTTGTGGAGAAAGCTCTGGACCTCTTTCACAATGAATACTTTTCTCCTTCTGCCAAAGCTACAGGGGACCTTGCTTGGCTCTTGTGAGAATCTGGCAGGGTATCTGGAGGTAAAACTCATCAAATTTGTGTGAAGGCGGGGGCTATAAAATATGACCAGAGGAATTTCTCACTGTCACCCTAGATTCCACTCAGTCTTCAGCCATTCATCAAAATACTGCTTAGGTGTTCCCATCAATGAATGACTCCAGCAGCTTCTGCTCTCTCTAGTTCAGCAGGTCTTGGCTGTGACTCTGTGATTCACCTGTGTCTCCAGATTTAGAGGTACTGCTTTGCCCTGTCACCTTAATTCTCAGATGAATCCAAGAAAAGTCACTGATTTTTTAGTATGATCAGCTTTTCCTTGTAGTTAGGACAGGAGTGATGCCTTCCAACCTCTTTACATTTTGGAGCTGAAACCGGAAGTCCTGTATCAACAATTTATTCAGTGAAGTGAAGTGAAGTGAAGTCGCTCAGTCGTGTCCGACTCTTTCCGACCCCGTAGACTGTAGCCTACCAGGCTCCTCCGTCCATGGGATTCTCCAGGCAAGAATACTGGAGCGGGTTGCCATTTCCTTCTCCAGGGGATCTTCCCGATCCAGGGATCGAACCCAGGTATCCTGCATTGCAGGCAGATGCTTTAACCTCTGAGCCACCAGGGAATCCCAATAGATCCACTTAAAATTATAAATAACTTTTCAAACTCTGCTGTCCAAATACTAAGCTGCGTCTCTCTTCAACATGCTTTTCTCCTAAGTCTTTCCCACGTTATTCAGTGGCATCTTCATCCCTATGTACGCTCAGACTCTGAGTCCTGGAAATATTTTTTATTCCTTTCTGTCATGACCCGTATATATTCTATGAGAAGACCTTGCTGATTTTATCCTTCTATTATTACCTCTACCACCACCACCTTGGTCCAAGCATTTGTCATGATAACATGGCTTATGGTTAAGAACCTCATGCCTGGCTTCCCTATTATTCTCAACCTTCTCACACCACTGTCAAAACGTTAGCAAGAGTAGATCTTTTTCAGGCAGGAGTACAGCCTTTTCACTGAAAATTTCACCATTCTAATATTTATTCTTTCCCTATGGATAAAATACTCAAGTCCAGTATTAGGTAAATCTCTATCCACCTTCTCTACCTCTTCTAGTTTTACACTGAGTTCCATCTTGATAAATGACTTCTGTACTATTCTTGGAATATGCCTTGCACATTCCTCCTGGTCCTTTCCATGTATTCTTCTCTCTGCCCTCTGTTACCTAGGATGCTTATTACTGGCTTCTCCTCTGGGTCTGAATTATACCTTCTTCTCCATAAGGCATTCCTTGACCACTGTATTTAAACTGTCTGCTCTCAGGTTTATCTTCACTAAATAGCACCAATCACAGTCTTTAACAGTATGTATTTATTTCTATACTGTATGTCTCCCCACAGTAGAATATAGGATGACTGAAAACACGTGTATTTAACTGTTTTGCAAACTGATGCATCGCCAATACATTGAACACTGACCGAGATAATGCAGGTACTTAATATACATTTAATAAATAAATGACTAAACTTTAATTCACTCAAGAATATTCTAGCTATCTTCTATCTGTACTAGAATAACAAAAGCATGCAAACCTAGTGATGGTTGTAGATATTTTTACATTTAAAACGTATAGATATTTCCTGTTGTTAAATTTAGTGTCAAATTTTGACCTTCTTATCAGTTATTAGAGGAGAGAAAATGGGGTAATAATTAATAAAGCCTAAATGAGATGTAAGGGTCACTTATTTTTTTCTAATTTCTTTCTTCTCTCATAGATATTTAACACCATTTTGGAAAGTGGTGCCACTTGATGTAAGTAGCTATTATTTGCATGTCCTCAACAAATTCTGTCATAACCTGGGTAAATACATTTGTTAAAAGATACTTTCTTCCTGGTAAATGTACAATTATTCTGCTTTAAATGTGACCTCAAAATAATTAATGCTTGCCTTTCAGTCATATTTTTTCTCTATTTAATTATTTCCTCAAATCACTTAGGCAGCTTTTCACATCCACAGGGTTTATACTTAGGCATTTCATCATGCATTTATCTTAAATCTCAGACTACTTAGTAATTCAAACTTTTCTGACTAAGGACCTGCATTTCTCATATATAATCACTTCTAAATTAAATTTATAATCAATTAATCATTTCACTAATAGTAATGATCTTTATTATAATGTTTCTTTTCCTAATTTTCATAATCATGTTATAAGTAGCAGAAAATGTCACAGCTTTTTAGAAGTTTGGGAGTGACACAGGCCACATTTCTGTTCCTTTCAGCTAGTAGAGGCATTTTATATTTCTCATCTACCCCTGCCTCTTGAAACACAGGGCAGTGCTTCCTTTCCATCTAAGTAAAGAAGACATAAAACAAATGAAGTGCACAAAATATGGAGTAGTGAAGGAAATTCAGGCTATTGTTCAAGGTTGACTTGGGTAAAAAGCCCACCTGTGCAGTAATTAGTCATAGAGTTGGAACAATTCCATTAACCTCTCTGAACACCATTTCTGTATTTCTCTGTAACCTTCAAAAGTGCTGCACCAGTTACTGCTTTACCCCCATGCTTATGTAGAAACACTTTCAGAGAATTTCTCCATTCCCATTTGGCAAAGGAACTATTTTTATTCACAGATAAGGTTCTGCATAGAAAAAGAGACTGATGATTTTCTAACTACTGCCAAAAATCTGGTATCTTCTTTTTGTAATAATTAATTAAAATTTCTATGTGTAGTTGACAGGAAGGATAATGCAAGGTAAAGATATACCTGTTTTGAAAAGAAAACTGTAATAAAACTCCACTTAATTTATTGATATATTTGTGTGTGAATATATATGCACATATATATATATATATATATGTGTATATATATATATACATATATGTCTATTTATATATGGATTCTCAGGTGGCGTTAGTGGTAAAGAACATATTTGCCAGTGCAGGAGCATAACAGATGTGGGTTCAATCCCTGGATCAGGAAGATCCCCTGGATGAAGGCATGGCAACCCACTCCAGTATTCTTGCCTAGAGAATCCCCATAGACAGAGGAGCCTGGGGGACTACAGTCCATAGAGTTGCAGATTTGGGCATGACTGAAGCAACTTAGCATGCATGTGTGTGTGTGTACACACACACACACACTCTTATGGAATAAATAATAATTTTTCTTTTGATTCAATTATTTTGATACTGATGACTTCATGTAAAAATGTTTAAAAGGTTTCAAACTATGTAAGGGAAATTGAAAGTAAATAATTCAACAGAAATTTTATTTTACACTTATATTTTAACAGAAAAAAGAAAAACTATGTCATATAAGAGCTTTCATAGTTTCTGATCCAAATAAATCCCTAAACTACACAACAGTTTTCCTGTCTGCATTATCTCTACTTTATGCATTTCCCCAGCAACTGAAGAAATACTCAAAATGTTCTCTTTTAAATATATGAAAATAACATGATATATATTCAACTTTCTAGACAGAACCTAAAAATATATATTTTTGGTAGATCATGTATTTCAGAGGTATATAGAAGAGGGGCTGAGCAAATATCTGAATAATTTGACAAAGATACTTATTTCCCTTAAATGTTTACTGTTTTTGGTTTATAAGCAGAAATGAGTCCATGAATTCAGTTTTCAGATACATTTTGATCTGATTGACCAAACTGAATAAATATTATAATATTATTTAAATGTACTTATAATGTAGCATATGAAGGATTTGACAGAATAATATATTGTGTAGAAACAGGTGAAGGGTAAGACTTAGTAACAGGGAAATTTTTTTTAAAAAGGAGCTTATTTTGTTAATTTTTGTTTTTGGTATGGCTATCTTTCTAAGAAATACTACTTAATATTGCCTACAAACATTTAAGTGGATTTAGGAAACAATATAAATTATATTTCCAGGTAAAAAAATGTTGTCGAAAAATTATTTAAAATTAAATATAATTTTAATACATATTTATTGACATATAACTATATCCATTTTAATTGGGGATAACTGGTGGAAGTAGGTACAAATGCTTTTTTACAGATGCCTTTGACTTCATTTAGTCTTTTAGGTATCTACATTTGTTTTTTTATCTCATTCATCACCACACATTTATGATATTTTCTGTCTTATGAATTATTTTATAATTATATATTTAATTATATTTAAATTATAGATAATGAATTTTAGAGAATTTAAGAAGAAAATATTTAAGAATGACGGATAAATACAATTTTTCCTGGAAAAATAGCAGTTGTTAACAAGGTTAAATAGTTTTTCAGACATTTAGTGTTATTCTGTCTCTTTATCTAGCTGTGTGAAATTTATTTAAATATACATATATATTCTGTTATGAATATTGATATTACATTACTTGAAAATTTGGAAATGATGTCCTTAGACCCTCAGATTACTTTGTTCTCCTTTAGCACATGTAAAAGAGCAGAGCATGCCCTAGTCATTCTTTCTCTTCATTCACTTTATTTTTTTTTCTTTTTTTTTTAAATTTTATTTTATTTTTAAACTTTACATAATTGTATGTTTTGCCAAATATCAAAATGAATCCGCCACAGGTATACATGTGTTCCCCATCCTGAACCCTCCTCCCTCCTCCCTCCCCATACCATCCCTCTGGGTCGTCCCAGTGCACTAGCCCCAAGCATCCAGTATCGTGCATCGAACCTGGACTGGCAACTCGTTTCTTACATGATATTTTACATGTTTCAATGTCATTCTCCCAAATCTTCCCACCCTCTCCCTCTCCCACAGAGTCCATAAAACTGTTCTATACATCAGTGTCTCTTTTGCTGTCTCGTACACCGGGTTATTGTTACCATCTTTCTAAATTCCATATATATGCGTTAGTATACTGTATTGATGTTTTTCCTTCTGGCTTACTTCACTCTGTATAATAGGCTCCAGTTTCATCCACCTCATTAGAACTGATTCAAATGTATTCTTTTTAATGGCTGAGTAATACTCCATTGTGTATATGTACCACAGCCCTAGTCATTCTTAAGCAGTGGAATGATATTTCTGATTCACATTTTACAAGATTTGTTCATCTGGCCAAGAAAAAATACATTGAAGGAGGCCATGTAGGCAAGACTAGGGAAGCAAATGCATTAGACCAAGTGAGGCAGCATCTTACTTTAGACTGGTGTATTACCCTTGACATTGCTTATTTGTCTGTATCTGATGATACTAAAGGGCTTCTCTGGTGGCTCAGGGGTAAAGAACCCGCCTGTCAATGCAGGAGACATGAGATGTGGGTTTGATCCCTGGGTCAGGAAGATCCCCTGGAGGAGGGCATGGCAACCCACTCCTGTATTCTTGCCTGGAGAATCCCATGGACAGAGAAGCCTGGTGGGTTACAGTCTATGGGATCACAAATAGCTGGACACTACTGAAGTGACTTAGACACGCACACAGGACGGTACTAGTGCAATTCTGGAAACACTGATGATTTGTCTTTATTGATCAGCTACCACTTTCTTTATGGACAAAATCTTCAAGTGATGTTGGCAAAATTCACACTGCATCTCATATAAAATTCAAATAGACTACTCAAAACCTCTTTTCAGAATTAATCAATACCCTGTAAGTTAAGAAGCCCTTCAATGTATAATACCTATAATAGAAGATTACAAGACTTAAGGTCTCATTAGCCTTTGTACCAGTCCCTGTGACAAATGACAGTCTCTCATTTTACCTGTGAGAAAACCTAAGGGCCAACAGTGGAGGGTCTCCCAGCAGTAAACAATGCTATTATCCCTCGACACCCTGTTGTTCTTAACCTTCATATGTTGCTAACATTCATTCCCACTGGAAGTAAATGCTTTACTGTAATTGATTTATACAGTGCATTCTTTAGTATTCTAGTTGATAAAGCTAGCCAATATCTTTTGCTTTCACTCAGACAGAGAAATAATCTACTGGGCACAATGCTTCGGGGATTTATTTAGAGTCATTTTTATTTCTCACAGATCCTGAGAGCCTATCTGTATGACATGAAGTTTTCTAGTGGTTCTGCTTTGAAGCCATACATGGATAACTGTGCTTGCTTCTTTGCTCTCATTCTCAAACCCCATTACAGGAAGACAGCATCTACTTTCTAAAGCTTTTAGCCTTAAAGTAACCAAGAATAAATTGCAGTTTGCCTAAAACCAAGTTTGATATTTAGATCATTTCTGATACTAGAATAAGGCCTAGTCTGAGATCCAGATAGACTTCATGATGTCCAATGTTTCCTCAAACCCCAAACTAAGTGCCAAGGCAAGGTTTTCTAGGGCCATTTGGTTATTGCCAAAATTGGATTATAATATATTCTCTTATGGCTACACCTGTATACATTCCTTCCAGGCTTTAATGAAGACTTTGATAAACCTAACTGCATTGGGACATCCCAATTATCAGATTCTTTTTTTCTCTCTTGTGTATGAAAAAGAAGGGAAGGCCCTTGGCATAGTCACCTAAAATCACGGGGACCACCATGGACCCACAGGTTATTACAGTCAGTTATTGGACGCTGTAGCATGGAGATATCCCCCCTTGCCTTGGAGACATCACTGCCACTGCCTTTTGGTTAAGGCCACCAAGAAAATCATTGTGGATCGCCTTTAGCCATTTTTGTATCTCATGCAGTAGAAACTCTCCTGAACCCTAATCACATTCAACATTTCTCTGCCAGCTACCTCACCTCCTATGAAATCCTTTTGTTAACTGCTCCACAGGTAACTCTTTTAAATTGTAAAACTTTAAACCCATCTTCTCTTCTCCCCTTCATCACTGCAAAGTCCTTCATGGCTGTTTAATGGGACGAACTACCTCCTGACTCCTTGTAATCATCTACAGAAAACTCTGGTAACATAACTTTCTCTTGTTTAAGTTAGTCAATCTGTTGTACTTTTTATGGACTCCCTTGCAAACCCATTGTGGTGGTGATTGTATCTCAGTCGTGTCCAACTCTTTGCGACCCCGTGGACTGCAGCCCACCATGCTCCTCTGTCCATGGGGATTCACCAGGCAAGAACACTAGAGTGGGTTCTCAGCCCTCCTCCAGGGGATCTTCCCAACCCAGGGCTCAAATCTTCTAATATACATTCCATATAGCAGTTTATAACCCCACCAAACATGATATTATCTCTCCCAACTTTGAATCTTGATACAGTCTACATTTGATATCTATGGTAATAACAGTTATTTAAAATAAGCTGTGTTCAGTTCAGTTCAGTTAAGTCGCTCAGTCATGTCCGACTCTTTGCGACCCCATGAATCACAGCACGCCAGGCCTCCCTGTCCATCACCAACTCCCGGAGTTCACTCAGATCATGTCCATCAAGTCAGTGATGCAATCCAGCCATCTCATCCTCTGGCGTCCCCTTCTCCTCCTGCCCCCAGTCCCTCCAAGCATCAGAGTCTTTTCCAAGGAGTCAACTCTTTGCATGAGGTGGCCAAAGTACTGGAGTTTCAGCTTCAGCATCATTCCCTCCAAAGAAATCCCAGGGCTGATCTCCTTCAGAATGGACTGGTTGGGTCTCCTTGCAGTCCAAGGGACTCTCAAGAGTCTTCTCCAACACCACAGTTCAAAAGTATCAATTCTTCGGCACTCAGCCTTCTTCACAGTCCAACTCTCACATCCGTACATGACCACAGGAAAAACCATACCCTTGACTAGATGGACCTTTGTTGGCAAAGTAATGTCTCTGCTCTTCAATATGCTATCTAGGTTGGTCATAACTTTCCTTCCAAGGAGTAGGCATCTTTTAATTTCATGGCTGCAGTCACCATCTGTAGTGATTTTGGAACCCCCAAAAATAAAGTCTGACACTGTTTCGACTGTTTCCCCATCTGTTTCCCATGAAGTGATGGGACCAGATGCTATGATCTTCGTTTTCTGAATGTTGAGCTTTAAGCCAATTTTTTCACTCTCCACTTTCACTTCCACTTTCATCAAGAGGCTTTTTAGTTCCTCTTCACTTTCTGCCATAAGGGTGGTGTCATCTGCATATCTGAGGTTGTTGATATTTCTCCCAGCAATTTTGATTCCAGCTTGTGTTTCTTCCAGTCCAGTGTTTCTCATGATGTACTCTGCATATAAGTTAAATAAGCAGGGCAACAATATACAACCTTGACGTACTCCTTTTCCTATTTGGAACCAGTCTGTTGTTCCATGTCCAGTTCTAACTGTTGCTTCCTGACCTGCATACAGATTTCTCAAGAGGCAGATTAGGTGGTCTGGTATTCCCATCTCTTTCAGAATTTTCCACAGTTTCTTGTGATCCACACAGTCAAAGGCTTTGGCATAGTCAATAAAGCAGAAATAGATGTTTTTCTGGAACTCTCTTGCTTTTTCGATGATCCAGTGGATGTTGGCAATTTGATCTCTGGTTCCTCTGCCTTTTCTAAAACCAGCTTGAACATCAGGAAGTTCCTGGTTCACGTATTGCTGAAGCCTGGCTTGGAGAATTTTAGCATTACTTTACTAGCGTGTGAGATGAGTGCAATTGTGTGGTAGTCTGAGCATTCTTTGGCATTGCCTTTCTTTGGGATAGGAATGAAAACTGACCTTTTCCAGTCCTGTGGCCACTGCTGAGTTTTTCAAATTTGCTGGCATATTGAGTGCAGCACTTTCACAGCATTATCTTTCAGGATTTGAAATAGTTCAACTGGAATTCCATCACCTCCACTAGCTTTGTTTGTATTGATGCTTTCTTTTTTTTTTTTAATTTTATTTTTTTTTAAACTTTACAATATTGTATTGGTTCTGCCATATATCAAAATGAATCTACCACAGGCATACACGTGTATTGATGCTTTCTAAGGCCCACTTGACTTCACATTCCAGGATGTCTGGCTCTAGGTCTGTGATCATACCATCATGATAATCTGGGTCGTGAAAATCTTTTTTGTACAGTTCTTCTGTGTATTCTTGCCACCTCTTCTTAATAGCTTCTGCTTCTGTTAGGTCCATACCATTTCTGTCCTTTATCGAGCCCATGTTTGCATGAAATGTTCCCTTGGTATCTCTAATTTTCTTGAAGAGATCTCTAGTCTTTCCCATTCTGTTGTTTTCCTCTATTTATTTGCAATGATCGCTGAGGAAGGCTTTCTTATCTGAAGCTGTGTTACTAATCTACAATTTAAAAATATTTCGTTTTCTATAAATGTCATAAATAAAACAATATATTAAATACATTAATTAGAAAGTTTTACTTCTTGCTAATAGTAATTTTCAGTCATTTTTACATATCTAATGACATCAAGTTGCTCCTTTCAACTATGAATTACACAGTTCAGTATTATATACTTACTGAAAAATGTACTCTATTGGAGACTACTAAAATTAGATACCTATTTTTTTTTCCCCCTGAAAGAGCTTAAAGCCTATTTATTGGGTTAGACAGAATAACCACAGGAACCATCGTTTTCTTCGTATAGCGTTGAAGCACTTTGCCTTTGTCCTTAACCTATTTCTCCAAATTGTGAAATACAGAGAATGAATCAATCAAAAAACAAATCCCACTCAAGGGCCCAACCAACTTGAAGACAGATATTTTGTCTTCCTAGAAGTGAAAAGTAAGCTGTACCACTGTTGGGTTAGACAGTCACACAGATAAATGGAACTAATTTCTGAAACAAGACCAGAGAACTACATGTTTTATAGTAATTCTATATTCATACAAATGAAGTTATTTAATTAGTTTGCCAAAAATAATTCAAGATGACACATCAACATAATTCAATAAACCATATGGCCCAACTAAAATGCTGATTTGCATACTCCAGAAAAACAATTAATTTTATATGTAATTGATGAAGAATTTATATTATTAAAAAATCTTAGAGGATTTTTAAAAAAAACTAGTTTGCTTCTGTGTTTTTTAAAACAATATTCAACTGAGACATTTATATTGTCTTCTTAAATAATGAAACCAGATTGTATGTTGAAATTAATATTCAAAGAGGAGGAGATAACTTAATGATTTATAGAAGGGATTAGAAAAATGTTGTAGCTAAATGCTTTTCTTTGGAATATGCTGACGTGTATAATTAAGATCTCACCCATTATATTCCACTAATCTAGTATCTTGGATATAATTTCACTTATGATTTAACAGTATTTATTACTTGTACATAAGACCTTACACTTGTTTATCTTTATGCAATTAATCTGAAGTAAATTGGTGTTAGTGTGATTTTTAAAAATCTGTATTTATAGGTAAAATAAAGGCTTGCTGTTCTCCCAAATTATGCTGCAGGCATAATCTTCAACAACAAAACCCCAGTGACTGAAAAAAATTTATTTTTCTGTTAAACATATTCTTAGAAACCTGCCATAAAGTGTGAGCTATAGCAAAATTATTTTGGGAAATCATGAATGTAAGCTTATCTACTTGTAAAACAAGAGAGATGAAAAAGGCCAACTCAAGGAATCATTGTGTAAAATCTTAAGATTCTCCAAGCAGGTTAAAAAAAAGAATATACCCACACACACATACATTACAGAACTTATGACTCAGACATTAATATGAAAATTTTTATGATTGTGTATAAATACATGGACACAAGACATTTCTGTGGTTAAGAATATTGGAAGCACCATTAAATGTATATCCTATTACACTTAACAAATGGTAATTTAGATGTTTATTTCATCATTCTTCAAATTTCTGCAATGATTTTCTTTTCAAAGTGTGTCCAGTAAAATTAAATAACCAGAGGAAGAATTTTTATTAATTTGATAGATGTGTATCATCTTATCAAAAAAGTGACAGACACCCATTGTTTTTTATAATATGAAATGGCATGTCTCATAGAGACATTGTCACCTATTTTGTGACTTGTCAAAATATTATTTGTGCTTTCCAGTATGTATAATTTAATAATATCTCTCCAGAAAGTCATTATAATCTAGTATATCGTGTGCGTGTGCTCAGTTGTTGAGTGCTGTGTGACTCGCTGTGGCACATGGACTATAGCCAGCTAGGCTCTTCTATCCATGAAATTTTCCAGGCAAGAATACTGGAGTGGGTTGCCATGTCCTACCCCAGGGGATTGCTCTGACCCAGGGATTGAACTAAGTCTCTTGAGTCTCTTTCTTTGGCGTGCAGATTCTTTATCACTCTGCCACCTGCCAACCCCCCTAGTAAACTATTGTGCACTAAAATAATAAAGGAACACTTTCAAAAATTTTTTAACGGAGAAATACAGTGTTGAGAGAGGCCTATGACATTTCACAGCTGTGAACTCTTAAGGGGCTGTATGTAAAGATGCCAAACCCCTTACTCTTCCCTTTTGAAATCATACACTGGAGATGATTGTTCTCTTTTAACATAATCCCTAGATAGAAATCAGTTGATATTGATACAAAAAGGGACACGTTTTATAGCTGTTCAGGGCTTATCTGAGTTCTGTAAATCCTAGTGCTTCACCTAATGTTAAATCTAAGATGCAGCATGTTTTATTGGCCACAGTATGGTTTAAAGAACAGTTGTGAAATGATTCTTTAGTGTGTAGCCTGGAAAAAATACAGAACACAATAGTTGATTATAAAATACTGCTCTTGATACTTTTAACATCCATGGGTACAAAGAGGTGATTGCATTTTGAAGAAGAGTGAGGTTTTGGAATTGCAGTTGTTCTTCAGACCTAATATTCAGGTCACGATTTCTTGTCATCCCCTACATGTAAATATATTGTTGGTAAAATGTAAAGCCAAGTTGTAGAATTTAAGGCCACATTAATAGAGGGTTGAAAAGTTCAAGACAAATATAAACAAGTTTTTTTCTGTTAATTGAATTTAATTTTTTAGTGGAATGAAATCAATTAAAATATCAGGAGAATTCTTTGTTGTTTATAAAAATAACTAATAGAAATAAACTGTTTGGGGCTTTGGAGAGACTGTTTTCTGGGCGTTGAGTCTACGTGAGGTAAAAAAAAGGTTTTTTTAGAAATAGAGTTTTTACTTTGGGGACACTTCTAGAAATATTAAGCCAAAAAAAAAAAAAAAAAAGAGATAATAATAACTCAATAGTAAAGACTCTGCTGGCAATGCAGGAAGGAGATGCAGGTCTGATCCCTGGGTCAGGAAGCTCCTCTGGAGGAGGAAATGGCTATCCACTCCAGTAATCTTGCCCAGAAATTCCCATGGACAGAGGAGCCTGGCAGGCAGTCCATGGGCTTGCAAAAGAGCCAGGAAAAACTGAGCAAATAAACAACAACAACAAAGCACTTTGAGCACAATAATTTCAATAGTAAGATTATTTGTATTATATGTGAATATAATGAAATATTAAAACGGGTTTCACCTTTTAAATCCTTTTATCATAAAACATCAATTCTTAATAATTTTTGTATTTTGAAATCTCTCTCTACACAGAAGACCATAGACTTAAAAAATATCAAATATGTGTTTGTGTTGCTCATGCTGTAATTTCTGAAACAATGCAAACTATATGATATGGGCTCAATATTTACTAGTTGACCGGCATACCAATGAGTCTTAAATGCACTTCCTTCTAAAATGCCCTTCATTCTTCCTTCTAATTAGTTAATTTTTGAAATAAAAGAAGAATATAGTAATTTCTTAATAACTAAGGGTAAGTAAAGATAGTGTTACAGAAATTATTTTAAGTACAGGAGCAAAGGAAAGTGGAATATTTAAAAAGTGATCAGGGCAGCAAACATTTCAAATATCTAGCTCTCTAAAGAGTAAAAAACTTTATACTTAATTTCAAGGGAATTTTTTATCCATTAGTAATAAAATGTTGAACAAACGGAGAAATCATAGTGCAAAAGATAATTACGGTTTTCAAAACATAAATTTCATTTCTCCAGCAGATCTTTGAGACCTAGGAATCGAACCAGGGTCTCCTGCATTACAAGTGGATTCTTTACAATTAGCTATGAGGGAGGCCCATCCATTAGTAATAAAATATTAAACAGAGAAATCATAGTACAAAAGATAATTATGGTTTTCAAAACATTTATCACTGTTGTATATATGTGTAATACGGCTTATTAGTTTTTCAGTATTATGTTGTCTGTCAATATTGGTTCTTTATTTTAAAAAATATTTTTATTTTTTGTTGAACAAGCACACACTTTGTACTTGGGTCTGAATTCTTACATTATTTACACAGTTACTGTCAGTGAAAGGAATTGGTGAATTATTATTAACCTTGTGGTTCACTGGTAAAGAATTTACCTGCAAAGCAGGAGACCTGGGTTCGATCCCTGGGTGAGAAAGAACCCATGGAGCAGGGAATAGCTACCCACTCCAGTACTCTTGCCTGGAGAATTCCATGGACAGAAGAGCCTGGTGGGCTACAGTCCATGGAGTGCAAAGAGTCAGACGTGACTAAGCAACTAACACACTATTATTGTTATTAAGAATAACAATTTCTAAAAGAACATCAGTTCAGTTCTGCTAGACAGTCATGTCCTACTCTCTGTAACTCATGGACTGCAGCATGGCAGGCTTCCCTGTCCATCACCAGCAACCAGAGCTTGCTCAAATTCATGTCCATCGAGTTGGTGATGCCATCTCATCCATCTCAACCATCTCATCCTCTGTCGTCTCCTTCTCCTCCTGCCTTCAATCTTTCCCAGCATCAGGGTCTTTTCTAAGGAGTAAGTTCTTTGCATCAGGTGGCCAAAGATTTGGAGTTTGAGCTTCAGCATCAGTCCTTCTAATGAATATTTACGACTCATTTCTTTTAGGATTGACTGGTTTGATCTCCTGGCAGTTCAAGGGTCTCTCAAGAGTCTTCTCCAACACCACAGATCAAAAGCATCAATTCTTCAGCTCTCAGCCTTTTTTATGGTCCCACTCTCACATCCATACATGACTACTGGAAAAACCATAGCTTTGACTAGATGGACCTTTGTCGGCAAAGTAATGTCTCTGCTTTTTAATACACTGTCTAGGTTTGTCATAGCTTTTCTTCCAAGGAGCAAAAGAACATAAGTATGCTATTTATCCATTGGCTTATCTTTATAGTTACCAAGATTGTTTTTTGGGAATTTATTCTCTTTTGTTTTGGGGACTAAAACAAACATTAAAATATGCAGTGAAATTAGAAAACAATAGCTTAGTACTTTTACTTTAAAATATTTGGACTATTTTACTTTTGACTATAAGTTAGTAGGTCCTGATACAGTTGACATTTTCCCTTAAGTTTCTTGAAATACAATTTAAATTGTGGTAATTTTATTTTTTCTTCTCTGCCCATCCCAAGTTCTACTCATTATATTCAATTTTGTTACTATTTTTATTGTTTTAACTTCCTATAGAAATATCTCATCATGCATATATATGTATATATATGCATATATATTCAGTTTATATATATGCATATATATTCATTGATGTTTTATTCATTACATACTGTGAATCTATAACATGAAAGAGATTGAGCTAAGTTGAATATTTATATTGGTCTAATGTCAATACTAGGATGGATAGGGAATTTTTCCCCAGATTATTCATTTCAGTTCAGTTCAGTCATTCAGTTGTGTCCAATTCTTTGCGACCCCATGAATCGCTGCACACCAGGCCTCCCTGTCCATCACCAACTCCTGGAGTTCACTCAAACTCACATCAAGTCAGTGATGCCATCCAGCCATCTCATCCTCTGTCGTCCCCTTCTCCTCCTGCCCCCAATCCCTCCCAGCATCAGAGTCTTTTCCAGTGAGTCAACTCTTCTCATCAGGTGGCCAAAGTACTGGAGTTTCAGCTTTAGCATCATTCCTTCCAAAGAACACCCAGGACTTATCTCTTTTAGAGTGGACTGGTTGGATCTCCTTGCAGTCTAAGGGACTCTCAAGAGTCTTCTCCAACACCACAGTTCAAAAGCATCAATTCTTCGATGCTCAGCTTTCTACACAGTTCAACTCTCACAACCATACATGACTACTGGAAAAACCATAGCCTTGACTAGACAGACCTTTGTTGGCAAAGTAATGTCTCTGCTTTTGAGTATGCTATCTAGGTTGGTCATAACTTTCCTTCCAAGGAGAAAGCATCTTTTAATTTCATGGCATGAAACAATTACTAATTATTTGTTCAGCCCTTGTGAACTGTTTTGATAACTGAATACATAATAGTGAACATGACATAATGTCATTAACGTCATAATATGTGTATGTGTAAAGTGTAAAAATGAATTAAAAGCAGAGTAAAAAGATAGTGAAGATGGCTAAAGTAGTTTATTTAGATAAAGTGATCAGAAAAGCCATTTGATCAGAGATCTAAAATAATAGGTAATAAATACATCTAACTTGTAAGATGATAAATTAAGTTTAATCTTCTAGATAGAATATGAAGCATGCGAAAAGGCCTGATTGTATTTTAGAAAGCAACAGTACAAGTAATATTTAAAGAATGTATTACCAGCATATATTAAATGGTGCGCAGTTATGAATCTTTTTAACCTTGTGAAAAATCAAATTCTCGATAAAGGACAGAAATGGTAGGGACCTAACAGAAGCAGAAGATATTAAGAAGAGGTGGCAAGAATACACAGAAGAACTGTACAAAAAAGATCTTCACGACCAAGATAATCACGATGGTGTGATCACTGACCTAGAGCCAGACATCCTGGAATGTGAAGTCAAGTGGGCCTTAGAAAGCATCACTGCAAACAAAGCTACTGGAGGTGATGGAATTCCAGTTGAGCTATTTCAAATCCTGAAAGATGATGCTGTGAAAGTGCTGTACTCAATATGCCAGCAAATTTGGAAAAGTCAGCAGTAGCCACAGGACTGGAAAAGGTCAGTTTTCATTCCAATCCCAAAGAAAGGCAATGCCAAAGAATGCTCAAACTACCACACAATTGCACTCATCTCACACGCTAGTAAAGTAATGCTCAAAATTCTCCAAGCCAGGCTTCAGCAATATGTGAACCATAAACTTCCTGATGTTCAAGCTGGTTTTAGACAAGGCAGAGGAACCAGAGACCTAATTGCCAACATCCGCTGGATCATGGAAAAAGCAAGAGAGTTCCAGAAAAACATCAATTTCTGCTTTATTGACTATGCCAAAGCCTTTGACTGTGTGGATCACAATCAACTGTGGAAAATTCTGAAAGAGATGGGAATACCAGACCACCTGACCTGCCTCTTGAGAAATCTGTATGCAGGTCAGGAAGCAACAGTTAGAACTGGACATAGAACAACAGACTGGTTCCAAATAGGAAAAGGAGACCGTCAAGGCTGTATATTGTCACCCTGCTTATTTAACTTATATGCAGAGTACATCATGAGAAATGCTGGACTGGAAGAAGCACAAGCTGGAATCAAGATTGCCAGGAGAAATATCTATAACCTCAGATATGCAGATGACACCACCCTTATGGTAGAAAGTGAAGAGGAACTAAAAAAGCCTCTTGATGAAGTTGAAAGAGGAGAGAGAAAAAGTTGGCTTAAAACTCAACATTCAGAAAACTAAGATCATGGCATCTGGTCCCATCACTTCATGGGAAACAGATGGGGAAACAGTGGAAACAGTGTCAGACTTTATTTTTTGGGGCTCCAAAATCACTGCAGATGGTGATTGCAGCCATGAAATTAAAAGATGCTTACTCCTTGGAAGGAAAGTTATGACCAACCTAGATAGCATACTCAAAAGCAGAGACATTACTTTGCCAACAAAGGTCTGTCTAGTCAAGGATATGGTTTTTCCAGTAGTCATGTATGGTTGTGAGAGTTGAACTGTGAAGAAAGCTGAGTGCCGAAGAATTGATACTTTTGAACTGTAGTGTTGGAGAAGACTCTTGAGAGTCCCTTGGACTGCAAGGAGATCCAACCAGTCCATTTTGAAGGAGATCAGTCCTGGGTGTTCTTTGGAAGGAATGGTGCTAAAGCTGAAACTCCAGTACTTTGGCCACCTCATGCGAAGAGTTGACTCATTGGAGAAGACTCTGATGCTGGGAGGGATTGGGGACAGGAGGAGAAGGGGGTGACAGAGGATGAGATGGTTGGATGGCATCACCGACTTGATGGATGTGAGTCTGAGTGAACTCTGGGAGTTGGTGATGGACAGGGAGGTCTGGCATGCTGCAATTCATGGGGTTGCAAAGAGTCAGATATGACTGAGCGACTGAACTGAACTGATGCTTCTTAATCATTTTTTAAATCAAAGATTCCTTTAAAAATCCTATTTTACCATGACCTCTGCTCTGTAGCATGTTCATGTG
This sequence comes from Bos mutus, assembly GCF_027580195.1. Classification (NCBI taxonomy): domain Eukaryota; kingdom Metazoa; phylum Chordata; class Mammalia; order Artiodactyla; family Bovidae; genus Bos; species Bos mutus. The sequence continues at coordinate 46,162,856 of NC_091633.1, read as the reverse complement.
TTCATTTATGCGTTATTCTTCTTATAGTATGGTAGGGGAGAAGAGTCAAAACCCTGACTGCCAGACATAGTTACTAAGTTAGAAATTCCTTTTATTCAGTTGAAGCAAAAAAATGATTTTTCAAGATTGTACTAATTTTTTTTGAAATAATTAATTTAAAACTTATACATAGCAGCAACTGCTAGTCATAATCTAAGTATTTATTTTAGTTTTTAGAGATCTTCAGTGTTCTTGCACTTTATTTACCCTATTACCATATAAATTAATTTTTGAACTTCTATTTTGCAAGCATCTTTGTGATGTGCAAAGAAAAATGCAGAATCAAACTGAAGCTTTCTCAGTAAGGAGTTTATATGCAGCTTTAGCATATCACATCAGATAATATTATATTTAAGTTTGTTTAGCCTCAAATTTTCTAGGAGGGCTTTTTCTCCCATATGGATTCACCATCCCATGATATGAACTTATAAAATATCAATAGAGCAAAATTCCTAAAAATCTATCACCTTACAGATCTTTCTTTTTCAAATGCAAATTTTACCAATAACCAGATTTATATCCTTCTGTTCCCTTGTAAATGAGTCCAGAGGGAAATATCTCAAAGCAATATCTTTTAGAGTTTCTCATTATTCTTTTATCATGCATAAGAACCTAATTAATTAGATGCATGTAATGTGTATCATATTTAATGCATCATTCACTTATTCATATACACAGACATCCAGGAAATGTTTGCTGATGGTTGCCTTTGTCACACTGTTCCACCTGAGTAGACTAATGGAGAGATAACTCAATTGTCTGGAGAAATTTTTGCATTTTTAACCAACATTTTCAAAATGTTATATGTGTCAGGCATTGCGCTAGAATATACTGATAAATACAAAATAATGAAATACTTCACAGCCCTGTGGAAACTACAGTGTATTTGTGAGATTGCAAAAGAGCCAAAAGATGACTATGTAAAGTATTGTGGGAATAACAGATATGATATAATGGTTATCACTCACTTCAGTATCTTTAATTACTGGGACTACATTAAGATTTTTAGACAAAAGGGGATTTCTCTTCCAGATGTAATGATACAGCTCTCCCACTGGGCATGTGATCCTCAGTCTCTCTCCATATTTACCACACACCAGAATATTTAGAATGAGGTTCATAATGCAAAAATTTTGTTTAACTGCCTTTATATAACCAACTAACCCTAATCAGACTGTACATATGAACAAAAAAGGGGCCTTGAATAGTCTTTTTAAAGTGGCAACAGTCTCTGGTTCTCTTTGGAGGTGGCTGATTCTGACTCACTTTTCTTAGAACAGTGGTAGAAAAAAAGGATCTGCTTGCTTTCACATTTGGATCGAGACTGGGCTTCCCAGGTAGATCAGCTGGTAAAAAATCTGCCTGCAATGCAGAAGACCCTGGTTCAATTCCTGGGTCTGGAAGTTGCCTGGAGAAGGGATAGACCACCCACTCCAGTGTTCTTGGGCTCCCGTGGGGGCTCAGATGGTAAAGAATCTGCCTGGAATGCAGGAGAACTGGGTTCAATCCTGGGAAGATCCCCTGGAGGAGGGCAGGGTAACCCACTCCAGTATTCTTGCCCAGAGAATCCCAGGGAGAGAGGAGCACTGAGCTACTAAGCACAAACCTTTTATATGTATGAAAAATAGGCAGCAAAAGCAATGTTCACGAGAGGAGGTTTGAATTTTAATATATTCTGTCATAAAGATTTTACTTTTATTAAATAAAAAAGCTGAGGCTGGCAGACAGAAGATGGATTTAGCCACTTAAGCTGACATTAGTTGTAACACAAATTGGGATTACAGTAAGTAAGGCAACAGAAAGAGTGAGTCAGAGATTTTTTTTTGACTACAACCAGAAGGTGCTCACTTTTATAAACAGTACACCTACTATAATAGTGAAGAAGGGTTGAGTATAGTCTAGGTTAAAACAGCTAAGTGTAAGGAGCTCCATAAATGTAAGACTTTCTTTACCAAACCACAAAAATTCACAGGTAAGGACACTGGAAGGGTAAGCTTGACGTGGTGAGGGGCAGCCCACACTGGTACTGTCCTCTTGAGTTCTCTGTTCTCTACATCTCTTCCCTATTTGTACTCTGCCATCATTACACTCTTCCCCTGACTGTGTATCATGGTTTTCTCACTACAACAGCAGAGTTGTGTAGTTGCAATAGACACCATATAAGCAGACAGGATTACCACAAAGGGTAATGGTAGCAGACAGATACTAAAGCAGACAGGATTTACCACCTGGCTCCTTACAGAAAATTTTTGCTAACCCCTGGACTAAGCATTGTCTCTGATAAGACTCTGAACTTGCGACAGTCACTGATTTTGTCTCAAGAGTAAGACACTCAGTTTAGCGGTTCAAAATATGTCAATATCTAAATACTTCCATAGCTATGACACTTTCAGAAGATGAGTCAGAATGCATTCAGTAATAGGTGTTCACCCCTTCACAAATGTAACAGGATTTTAAAAAGATTTTTATCTCTACTGTAAAACATATAGCATTTTCAACAAAATTACACTGGCAGTATCTGGACACCAAGTTACACATTTTTTCAAAAGGAAAATATTTCACTGTTTTCATCACACAGCACAATCATGAACAATTATGTATTAAAATTAAGTGTAAAATACAAATAGTTGTATATTATATATAGATTTCTGCCCAGCTAACCTGATCAACTTGTAGATATGAAAAACCAGGGTAATACTGAATTGGCATTGTAGTGGAATAAGACAAATTCAACAAAGATATTAATTTAAAACTTATTTTGAAAAATAAAAAATGCCACCTGTTCTCAGTCACTCTGATAAATGAGAGATTTCACTATACTTATGCATTTTTATTCTTCTGCCACTAACTATTTGAGTGGTATTCTAATTTGTTCCATAATGTTTTAGCCAATAAAAATAAGATTGTTTTCATTGAGAGATTAATTTTATTTTTCATTCTCTTAAATTGAGTTCCTACCTGCTGTTTGAGCTTTTATCAAACTACTATAATCTTAGCAAAAATTATTACTTTGAAACAAACCATATAATAAGTATTTTGCCTTAGTTTTAGGCTTCCCTCATAGCTCAGTTGGTAAAGAATCTACCTACAATGCAGGAGACCCTGGTTTGATTCATGGGTCAGGAAGATCCACTGGAGAATGGATAGGCTACCCACTCCAGAAATCTTGGGATTCCCTTGTGGCTCAGCTGATAGAGAATCTGCCTGCAATGTGGGAGACCTGGGTCGATCCCTGGGTTGGGAAGATCCCTGGAGAAGGGAAAAGGTACCTATTCCAGTATTCTGGCCTGTAGAATTCTCACATAATAGCTCAAAATTCTCCAAGATAGGCTTCAGCAGTATGTGAACCATGAAGTTTGAGATGTTCAAGCTGGATTTAGAAAAGCCAGAGGAATCAGATATCAAATTGCCAACATCTGTTGGATCATTGAAAAGGCAAGAGAATACCAGGAAAACATCTATTTCTGCCTTATTGACTGCATCAAAGCCTTTAACTGTGTGGATCACAACAAACTGTGGAAAATTCTTAAAGAGATGGGAATACCAGACAACCTGACCTGCCTCTAGGGAAATCTGTATGCAGGTCAGGAAGCAACAGTTAGAATTGGACATGGAACAACAGACTGGTTCCAAATAGGGAGAGGAGCACATCAAGGCTATATATTATCACCCTGCTTATTTAACTTATATGCAGAATGCTGCTGCTGCTGCTGCTAAGTCGCTTCAGTTGTGTCCAACTCTGTGTGATCCCATAAATGGAAGCCAACCAGGCTCCCCCATCCCTGGGATTCTCCAGGCAAGAGTACTGGAGTGGGTTGCTATTTAATACATCATGAGAAATGCTGGGCTGGATGAAACACAAGATGGAATCAAGATTGCTAGGAGAAATATCAATAACTTCAGATATGCAGATGACACCACCCTTATGGCAGAAAGTGAGGAAGAACTAAAGAGCCTCTTGATGAAAGTGAAAGAGGAGAGTGAAAAAGTAAGCTTAAAACTCAACACTCAGAAAACTAAGATCATGGCATCTGGTCCCATCACTTCATGGCAAATAGATGGGGAAACAATGGAAACAATGAGATACTTTATTTTCTTGGGCTCCAAAATCACTGCAGGTGGTACTTGTAGCCATGAAATAAAAGACACTTGTTCCTTGGAAGAAAAGCTGTGACCAACCTAGACAGCATATTAAAAAGAAGAGATATTTCTTTGCAAACAAAGGTCCATCTAGCCAAAGCTATGGTTTTTCCAGTGGTCATGTATGGATGTGAGAGTTGGACTATAATGAAAGCTGAGTGCCAAAGAATTGATATTTTTGAACTGTGGTGTTGGATAAGACTCTTGAGAGTCTCTTGGACTGCAAGGGGATCCAATCAGTCCATCCTAAAGGAAATCAGTCCTGAATATTCATTGGAAGGACTGATATTGAAGCTGAAACTCCAATACTTTGGCCACCTGATACGAAGAACTGACTCATTGGAAAAGACCCAGATGCTGGGAAAGATTGAAGGCAGGAGGTAAAGGAGACAACAGAGGATGAGATATTTGGATGGCATCACCGATTCTATGGACATGAGTTTGAGCAAGTTCCAGGAGTTGGTGATGGACAAGGATGCCTGGTGTGAGGCAGTCCATTGGGTCACAAAGAGTCAGACACGACTGAGCGACTGAACTGAACTGCTGTAGTTTTGCCTCTCTGTCTTTTTCTCTGATGTCTTTATGTCATAAATAATTATTTTCCTATTCTTTCCTAAACTTGCTTATGACCTTCCTTGAAAATTTTTCCAATCTTAAATCTGAGCTCCATTCTCAGGAATTTTTGATGATTATACTATGAATATTTCAGTGATGACTTTGGACATTATAATATTTATTGCTTGTATTTTTCATGCAAAAATAGTTGATTGAGACAGGAGATAAAAATATGTATAGATGGACAAATTATAGATGGAGATGCACAGTTAAATAGTGGATAGGGAAATAGGTATGTACGTAGGGAGAAATAATAGGTATGAAGAGATAGATAGAGCCACTGAACAACCTAATTTAATGAAATATTGCATATACAATTATATATATATACTATATGACCTACATTATAAAGTACTACATATACATATGATAAACATATTAAATGTATATTTATATAATATAAAATCTGAAATATACATACATGAATATATACACCGATATATACATACTTGCATTTTTACCCATACATGTCTAACCTAATTTTGATTATATCCTTTTGAGTCAGCTTCAATTCATAAAATATTCCTTCCTGACCCTAAAAATTAGGTACATTATTTGAAATTAAATAAAATAAGCCAACAACAGGATTGTTCATCTGTGTGCCAAACTATTTCTCTCATGAAGATAATATTCACTTTGTTTTATTCTTGTTTTATGAAGAAATTTCTGACGTTAGCAGTGTTGGCTACTGTGTTTCACTTATTTCTATTTAACTCTACATATACAAAGTAAATAATACTAGGTAAAATATATTTATTTCAAAAAGTGTTATAAAATTTATAAAGCACTACATTAAGCTTATACAAATGAAAATAGAACTGTACTGTAAACTGGATTCCAGGTTGGAATCCTAAACCTGCCATTAGTCAATGGTGTTTGACTTTTATTACATTATTCACACTGTTTCCACATATATTACTAATCGTATTGTGTTAAATAGATTCTTAAGTCCCAATATCTTTCTAAAAAGTTTGACTTCTTTATATAAAAGATTTAAAGCTAATGTTTATTTGTATGTGAATCACAACAGTTTATACTTGCAATATTTCCTTACTTGTGCTGAGGAAAGGCTACATATAAATATTTGAACTGTAGTAGATGAGAAGGTAAGAGAAAAAAAATCACTTGCAAAGCCGTTTGTTTATTCAGTGTGGGAGAAATGCCTTAGTTGTTGCTATCAGAAATGCAATTCCAAATTGTCAATGGACTATAAGTTGGAGCACCCTTAGGCCTACTATTGTATTTTTATTATACTTTAGGGCTTTCTGATAGATCAAAAACCATCTTTAAGGCCATTCATGACTTATGAATAAAACTTACTTTGGCTGTTTAGCGAATCTTTTCCTTTCTTTGGAATCTGATATATTTATTGTTTTAGCCATTTACTTAGTGATTCTCAAAAGATGTAAGTTTTTGAAGAGCTGGGTGAGGAGGATTTTATGCCAGCTGTGGTTGCTTATTGAATTTACCCAAAGGACAAATTAACTTTGGTGTCCCTCATGATGGGAGGTAGCTTACAGCTTCAAGCAAAGCCTCCTCCACAGGGACTCCTGTCCTCCTGGAGAGTGAGAGAAGAGTTTTGTTTTTTTTTGTTTGTTTGTTTTTTTTATGGATAACTTTACAGTGGTTCCTGGGTCCTTCAGAAAGATAATCCCTGGGTTATAAAAACTTACAAAAGGATTTTTAAAAGATTTATACCTCAAAGGATCGGAGTTTGAGTTTTTGAAGCAAATGTTCTAGAAAAAGGAAGGAGATGGGCTAAAAATCAAGAAGAAGCCTAAACTTTAGTCAGGTTCAGGGGAACTTTAAGATGCTCTTGGTCAATATCATGGGCTTTCTTATAGGGGGCTAGAAATGGGATCTTACCAGCTTAATTTTCTCTAACTCTTTCCTCAAATTTGCCATGTTTATATGGCAACTTAATAACATATGAGCTGATGGTACCATGTTTTACTTAGAGCATGAAGATAAATGTGAATAGCCAAGCTATTTGATGACACACTCATATTTATTTTTCTGCCAATATAATAATGAATAGCCTTTTAATGCCTGCTTCTGTTGCTAAATGACCACTTGTCATTGCATAAAATAACAAATCCTATGGTGGTAGCTAAGGAGTAATGATTAAACTGACATTGTTCTTCTAGTATCTTTTGGAACTATCAGATTCCTTAGAACAAATTATATTCACAAACGTCACCAAGACAAACTGAGTTTAAAAACACTAATTTGTTGTGTCTAAAAAAAGTCAGTATTCACACAATGAATTTGAGAAAATTCTCTTATTTAGGCATAATTATAGTTATACAAAATTAATAGGTAGCTTTCAGTTACAACAACTTCCAAAAGCAAATATTATTCATGATCCTTCATTATTTTACTATTTTGTAAATATGTTTGGAAACTCTTAAAAGATGTATTTTTAGGCTCTTCAGTTCAGTCACTCAGTAGTGTCTGACTCTTTGCGACCCCGTGAATGGCAGCACGCCAGGCCTCCCTGTCCATCACCAACTCCCAGAGTTCACTCAGACTTGTGTCCATCGAGTCAGTGATGCCATCCAGCCATCTCATCCTCTGTGGTCCCCTTTTCCTCCTGCCCCTAATCCCTCCCAGCATTAGAGTCTTTTCCAATGAGTCAACTTTTCACACTGGGGACCACATTCAGTCATGGTGGAGATGACAGAATATGGTCCCCAGTAGGTGCCCAATATGCTACTGGAGATCAGTTGTGGATATGACTGGTGATAGAAATTTAGGCTCTTAACCTTAAGCAAATAGAAGGCTAGTTATTTCTCCAACAAAAATGGTTATCATCAGGATCATCAGATCAGTTCAATCGATCGGTCCTGTCAGACTCTTTGTGACCCCATGGACTGCCACATGCCAGGCTTCCCTGTCCATCACCATCTCCCAGAGCTTGCTCAAACTCATGTCCACTAAGTTGGTGGTGCCATTCAACCATCTCATCTTCTGTTGTCCCCTTCTCCTCTTACCTTCAATCTTTCCCAGCATCAGGGTCTTTTTAAGGAGTCGGTTTTTCGCATAGCGTGGCCAAAGATTTGGAGTTTCAGCTTCAGCACCAGTCTTTCCAATGAACGTTCAGGACTGATTTCATTTAGGATTGACTGGTTTGATCTCCTGGCAGTCCAAGGGACTCTCAAGAGTCTTCTCCAACACCATAGTTCTAAAGTTCAAAATCATCAATTCTTCAGTGCTCAGCTTTCTTTTTTTCTTTCTTTCAGCTTTCTTTATGGTCCAACTCTCACATCTATGCGTGACTACTAGAAAAACCATAGCTTTGACTAGACAGACCTTTGTTGGCAAAAAGTAATGTCTCTGTCTTTAAAACTGTCTAGGTTTGTCATAGTTTTTCTTCCAAGAAGCAAACATCTTTTAATTTCATGCCACACTCACCATCTGCAGTGATCTTGGAGCCCAAGAAAATAAAGTTGATTACTGTTTACATTATTTCCCCATTTATTTGCCATGAAGTGATAGAACTGGATGCCATGATCTTCTTTTTATGAATTCTTAGTTTTAAGCTGGCTTTTTCACTCTCCTCTTTCACTTTTATCAAAAGGCTCTTTAGTGCCTCTTTATTTTCTGCCGTAGGGGTGGTGTCATCTGCATATAAGTTAAATAAGCAGGGTGACAATATACAGACTTGACAAGTCCCTTTCGCAATTTGGAACCGGTCTGTTGTTCCGTATCTAGTTCTAACTACTTCTTCTTGACCTGCGTACAGATTTCTCAGGAGGCAGGTAAGGTGGTTTATTATTTCCATCTCTTGAAGAATTTTCCAAGGTTGGTTGCGATCCACACAGTCAAAAGCTTTGGTATAGGCAATAAAGCAGAAGTAGATGTTTTTCTGAAATTCTCTTGCTTTTTCTATGATCCAGCAGATGTTGACAATTTGATCTCTGGTTTTTCTGCCTTTTCTAAATTCAGCTTGAACATCTGGAAGTTCGTGGTTCACATACTGCTTAAGCCTAGCTTGGAGAATTTTGAGCATTATTTTGCTAGCATGTAAAATGTGTGCATTTTTTTGCTAGCAATTGTGTGGTAGATTGCACATTCTTTGGCATTGCCCTTCTTTGGGATTGGAATGAAAACTGACCTTTTCCAGTCTTGTGGTCACTGCTCAGTTTTCCAAATTTGCTAACATATTCAATACAGCACATTAACAGCATCATCTTTAAGGATATGAAATAGCTCAGCTGGATTCCATCACCTCCACTAGCTTTGTTCATAGTGATGCTTCCTAAGCCCACTGGATTTTGCATTCCAGGATGTCTGGCTCTAGGTGAGTGATCACACCATCATGGTTATCTGGGTCGTGAAGATCTTTTTTGTATAGTTCTTCTGTGTATTCTTGCCACCTCTTCTTAATATCTTCTGCTTCTGTTAGGTCCATACCATTTCTGTCCTTTATTGTACCCATCTTTGCATTAACTATGCTTTGGTATCTCTAATTTTCTTGAAGAGATCACAAACACCAGATGATTGCAATTCAAAGTCTTCAACCATAACAAGCCACGTGCAAGTCCCCACTTGTTATGGAGAGGGGAACTCTTTTATAGAAGGAGAAAGAAGTTGAGAGCGCAGTGTTTTGTTTTTAATACACTAGAGGAATTAAAAGTTTGAAGAAATAGTGGCTTTTCATTGGCTGATAACGTGTGACAGTAATCATCTTCTATTCGGTGACTCTTGCCAGGCAAAGAGAGGAGATCTTTATTCTTCCTGTTGGTCTCTGTTGTCAAAAGGCCTAAAAACTCTCTCTCTCTGTCCTCCTGATCAAATTTAAATTAAGAGTTTTGTTTGTTATTTTATACAGTTTCCCCACTAGATCAGATTCTTTCTCTGAAAGAATCACTATTCAGTGGTTAGGTTTTCATATTTCAGTGGCTTTCTGGTCCTCAGTGCCAGGAAAGACTTTTCCTGGTTGAAGTGACCCATATCAGAGGGTAAGTGCACAGACTGGAAACCTATTAAGGTCACATTTGAGTAACAAAAAGGGTAGAATGGAGAACACTCAGACACTTTCTACCTAAGTCCATGTATTATCAAGATCACCAACATGAAAGATCATCTAAAGCATTATATCATCATCAAAGATTTAGCAAATAAACTTCCAACAAGTCTGGTCCAGCTATCTTGCAAAGGCTGTCTCATTAAATATCATCTGCTTTAATTCTGGGATATCTTTAGCTTTAGGTCACCAGCTAATATGCAAGTCCAGTCAAGGTTGGGTTCTTTATGTCATGTGAATCCAAGTAATTAGTCTCCAATTAAAACATAATTTTTTAAAAAGAATCTTTCTCTTGGAGTTTGGTGGCACAAGAATTTGCTAGTAGTACCTAAGAGAAAGTTTTCCAGGAAAGTTGAATAAGTTGGAAGTAACTTTTTCAGTCGAGAGAATCTTCAGATTGCATGATGCAGTATATAAGATCTTCGTGTCACAAGGATGCCCTGTGAAAAGATTGGGCAATCCCTCAGTTCAGTTCAGTTCAGTCCTTCAGTCGTGTCTGACTCTTTGTGACCCCATGAATCGCAGCACTCCAGGCCTCCCTGTCTATCACCAACTCCCAGAGTTTACTCAAACTCATGTCCATTGAGTCAGTGATGCCATCCAGCCATCTCATCCTCTGTCATACACTCCTCCTCTTGCCCCCAATCCCTCCCAGCATCAGAGTCTTTTCCAGTGAGTCAACTCTTCGCATGAGGTGGCCAAAGTATTGGAGTTTCAGTTTCAGCATCAGTCCTTCCAATGAACACCCAGGACTGATCACCTTTAGGATGGACTGGTTGGATCTCCTTGCAGTCCAAGGGACTCTCAAGAGTCTTCTGCAACACCACAGTTCAAAAGCATCAATTCTTTGGTGCTCAGCTTTCTTCACAGTCCCACTCTCACATCTATACATGATCACAGGAAAAACCATAGCCTTGACTAGATGGACCTTTGTTGGCAAAGTAATGTCTCTGCTTTTGAATATGCTATCTAGGTTGGTCATAACTTTCCTTCCAAGGAATAAGTGTCTCTTAATTTCATGGCCGCAATCACCATCTGCAGTGATTTTGGAGCCCCCAAAAATAAAGTCTGACACTTGGGACCAGATGCCATGATCTTCGTTTTCTGAATGTTGAGCTTTAAGCCAATTTTTCCACTCTCCTCTTTCACCTTTTTCAAGAGGCTCTTTACTTCCTCTTCACTTTCTACCATAAGGGTCATGTCATCTGCATATCTGAGGTTATTGATATTTCTCCCAGCAGTCTTGATTCCAGCTTGTGCTTCTCCCAGCCCAGCGTTTCTCATGATGACCTCTGCATAGAAGTTAAATAAGGAGGGTGACAATATATAGCCTTGACATACTCCTTTTCCTATTTGGAACCAGTCTGTTGTTCCATGTCCCTAAACATGGTTATTTTTAGTAGAAGCAATTAAGCCTTTGTAATATTTGGGTATCTCTGCTTCTATCATTTGTGGGTCAAAGGAAGCCAGAACCAAGTGGATAGTATCCTGGCTGAGCATTTGAGTTTCAAAAGGGGTTAATCTGAAATTTAGAAGGACCTCAGGCAGAACTTCTGCCTAAGGTATTAGAAGGGCCAAACAATGCAGATGTATTGAAGTGTCTGCCAGTAAAATGGGTTTCAATCACTGTGAAGTTTGATAGAATTCTTAATGCAGAAGGAATCTGGTCCAAAAGGACTCTGGCCATAGAAAAGGCAGCTACTTATCTGTAAGAAAGGCTTCAGTCTAGTATGAATATATCCAGACTAAGACTAAAACATATTTATCCCCATGAAATGAACAAAGTTGTATAGATTCTAACTGCCTGACCTCAAATGATCTGTTATGGAATTTAAAATGTCCAGAAACTATAAATAGGCCTCCTTGGGCTGTACTTAGTAAATGGGAAAATGAGGTATACACTTCTGTGGTCCTGTTAATGTTTCCTACCCTTCTTATTCATGAATGCTATCATTTAATCAGTAAACCAATGGCTTAAGGCATGTATAGTGATAAGGAGTGGAAATTTTAATCTCTGGTAGGGCTGTGCTGCTATTTCCTCAGAACAAAATCTTTCTGTTTATATCAAACCAACAGTTGTTGAATTTCCAATCTTGTTTTTCCTCTTCAGACCCATTTTGGGGTTTCTCTAATCTGTTTTTTCCCCTATTTTGGGGGGAAGATATTTGGTTAAACTATGATAGAGAATTGGTTGCTGTTTTGGCTCCTTTAAGGGAAGCATTCCTTATGGAAATATCAGCAAGGTGGTTTCCCTTAGCTGCCAGAGTCGAGTTTAGGCTGCCCTAGAGTCTTAGGGGAAAAAAACAGCAGATAAAAGCATTTTATCCAATATTCCTAAACATAGGGGACATTTTTAACTTGATTTCTGCTGGAAATAAGGAAGATGCATTGCTTCCACAGCATTCCAAAGTCATGAGCTACTTCAAAATATATCAGTATAAATACTGGCAGTTTTGCCCTTGGCTGAAGTGAAACCCATGTAAGAGCATATATTCAGCCTGTTGAGTTGGAGTAGCCATGGGTAAAGATGCTGCCTCAATAACATCAAAAGGAGTTGCAGTAGCAAACCCAGCAGGGTGTTTGTCACTGTCACTTTAAGGCTCTGTTGAGGCCTTAAAGACTGTTATCTTATCCCTCCCATAAAACTGGGTCAGTGTTTTTATTGTTGAGTAAACACATAGAGATTTGGCCATGAAACAGAAATTTGGAATTTAATTTTGGTGACTACCAGTCCAAGGAATCCTTGCAGTTTGGTAAATGTAGGACACAATGTAGTCTACTGGATCTCAGTGTAGCTCTTATTCTGATATCTGATGCCGTAAATATCAACCCTGGGTTTGGGCAAACTCCAGTTTTGCTGTGGCGACCTTATGTTCCTTTAAGGTTAAAAGCTTTAGCAAGCAAATGTTGTCTTCCAGTGAGGGGACTTGAGAAAGATTTAAAAATCAACGTGTTTTCATGTAGGTCTAATAGCTGCTTTATCATTCTATTCAAACTATTTGTATATACTGTAATCCATTTTTATGTAATGACATACATTTTCTAATAATATCATTTCCTTGTAAAAGATGGAGTACTATAGGTGTGAAATGTTTTATATAATTATTTTGATATTTATTCCTTTGAACATCAGTAATTTTGTTTTCACACAGTGAAGCTATTACTTCGCCAATGTTAAATTCACAAAGCAAGTAAAATTACTTTTACAGTTGATTATACCGAGACAAGAGTGGTCATGTGTAGAATTCATAGTCATCTTATCTCAAGTGTAAAATGGATTCTAGCACACGTATAATAAATAATTCTAATTTTTCCCTCAATGTTATATTTATAAATTAAGGGGAAAATACCAATTTGATGGCATCAATACAATTTTTTATTTTCAATATAAAATTAGAAGAATATCTTTTCCTCCATAAATATTCTAACTTTTTAACTTAATGATTAACATTAATGAAGTGACTACTTTTAATTCTGTATGAGGCAGGTATTATCTAATGTGTCTTACATTTAATAACAATACTGAATTTTAAAAGAGAATTTTCTTCTATCACATTTTTATAACTTCTCTAAAATGTCTGATAATTTAAAATCTTTATTTAAAAACTTCCCTTGGAATTTTTGGTAGACTAAACTACTTTATTTTAACAATCTTACCTCTGTATTTAGCACTGTGCCTGCATATACAACATATTTTATCAAATGTATGTTGTGTTACTAGATGAATGAATGATAAATTGAATTGTAGGTTGACACACAGTTAATCAAGGTATGATTGAAAAACTGATTCTCCATATTTATAAGTTTTCCAAGATTTCTTTTGAGTCAGTCTGTTTTACCTAAGGATATTTTCTACCTCTCCCCTTTTCCTTGGTGTTTATAATAGCAAGAACAGTTTTCAATTTACCTTATGACTTCCTCTCTATAGATGAATTATTTAAATATTAACTCTATGACACCATATGCTATAGAGTATAAAAAACACTGCAATTTAAGAGCGATACACTGAGTAGCAGCTATTCAGTTCAGTTCAGTTCAGTCACTCCGTCGTGTCTGACTCTGCGACCCCATGAATCGCAGCACGCCAGGCCTCCCTGTCCATCACCAACTCCCTGAGTTCACTCAAACTCATGTCCACCGAGTCGGTGATGCCATCCAGCCATCTCATCCTCTGTCATCCCTTTCCTGCTAGAATAGAGAAAGGTAAAGAGGGTTAGGAATTTGGGGACCATAGGCTAAGAGGCTTTGGATGAATTAAATCCAGGAATCTTGACATTCTATAAGAAATAGAAAGAGCATTCACCCTTTGAATGTGGTATATGATATTTTCTTATGAAAAGTGAAAGTGCTTTGCTGTTTCATTTTGTTTACTTTTCCCATTAGAAGACTGTCTAATTTCTGAAATTTGTAGACTTAACTGACAGTTTATATAAATTTTATATAACTTTTTATGTTTATATAACTGACAGTTTGTATAAAATTATATAAACTAAACTGACAGTAAACACTTTCATTTCTTTTAAAATCTGATAATTGTGAGTTAGAATTTTCTTTGTAAACAAAAATAATATAAACAAATCAGCTAAATTGGAACTCAATTCATGGTTCAGACTTTGATGCCAGAGTGCTTATAATATCATCCAAAGCTTTTAATATAAAGCTATTGTTTTATTATGACATACTTTGTTTTACTTATTTGAAGGTTGTATAACTTTTAAAATTTACTGTAAATTTATGGTCCATGTGTTCTGAACTATTATGAAATAAATCTCAGATGCCAGATATTTTGTAAAAACTCTTCAGAGTATTAAAAGCTCACGTTTGCCAAAATGCTTCCTATGTGCTGAATGCCCTGTCCATACATAAGATTCAGCTAAAGATCATAGTTCCCTAGTCAGCCCTATCTGTGATACATAAGATTCATCTAAAGATCATAATTCCCTAGTCATCCCTGTGTCTGTTTGGCTTTGAATCCCCTTTTTTTGTGATTTTGATACTCCTTAGTGAGATACTGAGCTTCCCTGGTGGCTCAGATGGTAAAGCGTCTGCCTACAATGCGGGAGACCCGGGTTCAATCCCTGGGTCGGGAATATCTCCTGGAGAAGGAAATGGCAACCCACTCCAGTACTCTTGCCTGGAAAATCCCATGGACGGAGGAGCCTGGCGGGCTACAGTCCATGGGGTCGCAAAAAGTCAGACACGGCTGAGCAACTTCACACACAGTAAGATACTAGGTACATAGCTTGTGCACAATATATGCTCCATAATTGTTCAATCATTCTTTCTATTATTAGTCTAAAATAACATTTGTGCCTCCATTGTTCTTTCTAAAGATAGGGCATTAAACTCCCATATTACTCACCTGTCATTAATGACATACAGAATGGGCAGGAAATATTGTTTGCATGTTAGAAGTACAGTTTCTAAGCCAGTCTCAGGTAGCTCAGATAGTGACTCAGACATTTCGCATGGTCTTTTTACCTCTTTGGTCTTGCAGTAATTTCCCCCTATTTGTGCAAAAACAAACAAAAAAATATGTTGGACTAAATAATTTTTACCAAAAACGTTTAAAAAAAAGTTTGTTATGTTTCTGTGAAATATTAATAGGAATTATGCAAAAATTTGAAAAGCCAATGCTTTGGCAATCATTATTGTAAAACACTGGATTGAACTAGTATAGGCAGAGTTCTTGGTTGTAATGGTCTACAATATGGAAGGATAAAAGGCTACTTGGAGATGGTCTGATGTGTCTTAGTGTATAACTGGGGCTTACCTTGTGGATAGCTTCAACCGCCAGCCTTATGAATGAGGCCATGTCGGATTTTCTGACCCATCCAATAAGCTACAGGAGGAGAAACTAGAAGAGAAAGCAAAGAACTAAATCACAAATCATGAAAAAAATAAAATGCTGACTTAAAGTATTAAATTTTGTGTTGCATAATAGACAAAGACAGAATTCTTACTAAAAGCTAAAGAATGTTCTAAGTCTCTTACACATATAAACTTATTTGCTTCCTACAATAATCCTCAATGGAAGTACTATTTTTATCCCCATTTATATATGAGAAAATAAGGCACAATGAGCTTATAACTTGTTGAAGATCATCAGATTAGTAAATGGCAGAACCTGAATTCAAACTCAGTGAGTCTATCTCAAGGGATCTTTTAAAATCCTTACAAATTCTATTTCTATTAATATGAAAAATTTTATTTTTAAACTCTCATTTGGAAATAATTGATTGCAATCAGTATGACTGAAAAATTCAGAATTGTTACTGCATATTCAAAAAAACTGTTCTTTCAAACTCATCAAATTTAAATTTGGTTGCATTCTCAAATATAAATTTATTATGATTATAGGTAAGTATTTTTAAAAAGGTAAAATGCACTTTTAGCTATAACAATGGAAAAATACATCTAAACATTTCTATCAGATCTTGTTGAAATTTAATTACTATATGCAGTAATAAAGATATTATTATATTGATATTAAAATATTTTGGGGTTAATCATGTTATACATTCTGTTATAGTTATTCTACAATGACAAGTTGAAATAGAATAATTATAATCAGCAATTGAGTATATAGTTATGTGCCAAGCCTTTGCTAAATACTTTACATCATATATTGCCTCATTTTGCCCCTGGAACAATCCTAGGAGGTAGAGGAAATGACTATTCTTGTTAAACTATGAGAAAAGTGTTAGAAAGAAAGGGTTAAATTTAGCCAACAACTTGAACTTGCTAAAATTTATTCTCAACCAAAGCTGGGAAAGAAATGATATATTGTACTATACTCAATTGTCACATATATTGTTTACTTAAATTTAAGTCTTAAAAGCAGTTTAGCTTAAGTAAAAACAAATCCTCCTGACATGCCTCTGAGCATTTTGAGGTTTAATGATGCCTAGCACAGCAGTGTAATTAACAGTACCCATGATATATAACAACACTATGTTTTGTGCTATAAACAGAAGGCTTATGCCAGATTGCTTGTTAAGGTACACACGGTATCAAAGTACAGCAGATGAAGCAATCCCCCAGTACCCATGTAATGAGGTAAAGACATCTGTAACATAATTCTAGAACTTTGAATGGGAAGATTTCAAGTCTTTGTAATGGTACAGATGAAATTATCACCAACCACAAGGACACTATGACTAGAAATAGATCAGCCCCCAGCCATACTATACCAATAAGAGATAAATTGCATTTGCCTTCAACAACAACAACAAAAATAACATCCCTGAGGTTAATGGTAAATCTTAACTACAAATGAATATCACCATCTCAAATGAAATATAAAGATTTCTTTCAGCATGAATACAGTACACATTGAGAGACATCAAAATGATTATAAAACACTAACCCAGAGAGGGCAATGGCACCCTGCTCCAGTACTCTTGCCTGGAAAATCCCATGGACGGAGGAGCCTGGTGGGCTGCAGTCCATGGGGTCGCTGAGGGTCGGACACGACTGAGCGGCTTCACTTTCACTTTTCACTTTCATGCATTGGAGAAGGAAATGGCAACCCACTCCTGTGTTCTTGCCTGGAGAATCCCAGGGACGGGGGAGCCTGGTGGGCTGCCATCTATGGGGTCACACAGAGTCAGACACGATTGAAGTGACTTAGCAGCAGCAGCAACCTGGTGGGTATTTTTTTTTAAATAAGTTATTTGAGAAGCATGTCTACATTCTCTGTATCTAGACACTCTTAAATGTACAGCAGGTAAATGAATTTACCCATCAGTGTCTAACTCATGAAAACTAGAGTCATTTTTAGCTCATATTGTACAATACATTTCATATAACAGATAGCAGCCCCTCATTCTGTGTGGGGTACATACCTCAGTGAATGCCTGAAACCATAGATGTAGTGAACCCTACATAGACTGTGTTTTTCTGTGCATATGTAGATAAGGTAAAGTTTATCTATGATAAATTCTAATTATAAATTAAGCACAGTAAGAGAATGTCCAAATTGCCAGTATGTCTACTTTTGTGCTTTGGAGTCATTATTGAGTAAAATAAGTAGCCATCTTGGTCATTAGCTAGCTGGTGAATTTCTAGAATTTTCCTCTTAATATTTTCAGACTGCAGTTGACTGTGGGTAATTAATAACATGGGAAGCAAAAGTATATATATATATATAATTTTAGAAGGAAAAAAAAGGATAAGACCAACAAGAGCAAAAAAAAATGAGAGTGATCAGATTATTATAACATGAGTTGTGGCATAATTCATTGCTGAAGAGCCAATTCTAGACTGTAGCTAAGCGTTTCATATTTTGAAGCTCTATTCTGAGGTGGGAGAGAGCAAGACAAAAGATTTCAGAAACTGATAGGTCCAGAGAAACCATATCAAAACTGCCTCCCAAGGAAGAGAGGCAAGCAAGTGGGCAATGGTCTCAGAGCGACTCCTCCTGTTGTGGAGGATACCACAGTCCTCTGTCAGGACTCAGATTAGGGGCTGTTCAAGCCTTTGCCAGCCTGACTTATGGATTGGTGCAAGGCTGCCAAGATGCCATAGTGAAATAGTTCCCTGCAGCCATGGTTCCTGTGGTTTGAAGGGGACCAAGACTGTGTTAAAAATTAATAAACAGAAACCTCAATTAAATAAAGTCTGGAGATGAGAAGTGGGAGGCTCTTGCCCTGCAACCATTGCAGAGAACAACAGAAAGAAGAGTCCTCTTCTTTCCCAGTAAGTACTCAGCCAATACTACCCTGGTGGCTCAGACGGTAAAGCGTCTGCCTACAATGCAGGAGACTGGGGTTTGATCCCCTGGGTTGGGAAGATCCTCTGGAGAAGGAAATGGCAACCCACTCCAGTACTCTTGTCTGGAAAATCCCATGTACAGAGGAGCATGGTAGGCCCCTACAGTCCATGGGGTCACCAAGAGGCAGACAGGACTGAGCGACTTCATTCACTCACTCACTCACTCAGCCAATAAAAAGCCATGGGTTCTTTGTTTCCTACAGCCTTCCCAACTTCTTTCTCCTCTCTTTAAAAGTGTTTTTCCCTTGCCTAAGGGGACTTGCATATGGCTCACGATGATTACAGACTCTGAATTGCAATTCTCTGCTGATCCTGCAACCATCTTTGCTGGGGAAATACCTGACAGTCTACTTGTTTCAGGTCACCAAGTGTGTTCCAGTTTCTGAATCAGGTTGTCTAGCTGTGAGGTATCGGGGAAACAGGTGGAAGAGGGACTTGAAATCTATGAGCAATCAAACATCAAAAATGGAGTTTTTCTTTAAAAATGAAATCTTTCCTTTTATTTTATACACACACACATATATACACACACATGGATTCTATTTGGCTGAAGAGCATTCGTAACCACCATGACAATTTGACTTCTGTGCTAGCAGAAGCTCATTCCTCCAAATGACACAGTCATAAACATCTATTGTTATATTCTAGCTGTGTGATTATTAATAGCTGTAAAACCATAAAAATCTCAATTTCAGGCATCACACTTTAATTATCACTTATCTTTCCAATTACTTTCTACTTTATCTCTTTCCAGTACTTATACTCCAACAATATTTTGACTTCCTCAGAATCTCTAATTAATTAACTTTATCACTGTTTTCCTATCTCTTGAGACGTTTTGCACTTCCTTTACTCAGTAGAGTTCCTGCTTGCCTTCTTGTACTCATCACTGCCTTTGGCCATTTATGTACTGACCTTGCCCTAAGTTTTCTGTTAAACACATGTGGTAAAGCTTTAATCCTGGTCGAACCAGAACTCTCTGTTCTTCACCTTCCCCTAAGCAGTTGAATGTGCACATATATAAAGGATAACCAAGTCATACACATAATGGATAACTGGTTTCACTTGAATATGTATCTGCAAAGTTTGTTTCATACTTTCTTACTCTCCAGAAAACCTTTTTGTATACCCTCATCACTCTTGAAACATACAAACACCTTCTACCTTCCTATTCTCAGTGGAATATTCCTTCCTATTAAGAAAAATTTAAACATTTAGAAGAGTATAATTTTTTTAGTCATCACATTTAGCAATATGACTGTATCTTGACCAATACTGGACCCCCATTCTTTCTTCCTTACTCAAAGACTTTCTTCCTACAATCATTTCCCCTGTAGTATCATTAATTATCCTCTGTTTATTAATTCATTACCATTAGGTTAAAAATATTATAATATCTCTCATCCTTAAAGAAGAATACCAAAACATTTTCCTGATCCAACATGCCTTGTTTTAAATTTCTCCAACGTTCACTTCCTCCTTATAGAAAATATCCTTGGAATTACTGTTTTATTTACTGTCTCACTATCTTACTTCTGACTCTCCCTACTACTCATTTTATCATAAAATAGCTCATATATTCAAAATAACAATGTATGCAATAATTTGTCAAATCTAAGATGCCGATAATTCCAGCTCAAAGGTACCAGAAATACACTTGTAGTTGACCAACTTAGATGAACACATACCATAGGAAACCATGGGATATTTCAGTTAGAAGATTGTTAGAAGAGTCTTATGAAATGTATGGGTTTTGGTTAGATGACTTTGAGAAAAATTTTGTTTTGGGTAGGTAGTGGGGCTTTGCCATGGATTGAATGCTGTTGTAAATCAAAGATAATTCCAAGACTGAATATTTGAATGCTTCTTACTAGAATAAGGCTGAGATAGCAAGTGATCATTCATGTTAGAGAAGGTAGGGAGACATTTGGTTACTTTTGTGGTTAGTCAAATATTCAGTTTCGTGTTGTGATCAAACATAATTATGTTGTGGACTTGATTTTTTTCTTAATCTCACATGACCACAGATTTGTCTTGCCCAATGGTGATGTTTGTGTTCAAGAAGAGAACATGAAGGCCTGGGCAGCTTCTGGGAAGACCAGGGTATAGCTGATAATAAACACTAACTCCTATTACTTGAGAAAGTGGTATCTTCAAGGAATTTGACCTTTTCCCTTAATTAGATTGTCATCCTTTTACAACTATCGAAGGCCATGCAACTTAGCTCTGACCAGTAAGACATATGCGTGCATCATTGAAGAGCTTTTGTTTTCCTATTCAAACAGGCAGACACAGGTATCTGTACTCTCTGTCTTTATTACTAACTTCAAATAGAACTAGATGTTTTGACCTATTTCAGTCATCCTCCAACTGAGAGGCAAGGTAAAAACATAAGGATTGAAAACCAGTATGCTGAGAATGGCAGAGCAAAAGCACAGTGAAAAGACAGGCTTCAGAATGGGAGAAAATAATAGCAAATGAAGCAACTGACAAAGAATTAATCTCAACAATATACAAGCAACTCCTGCACCTCAATTCCAGAAAAATAAACAACCCAATCAAAAAATGGACCAAAGAACTAAACAGACATTTCTCCAAAGAAGACATACAGATGGCTAACAACACATGAAAAGATGCTCAACATCACTCATTATCAGAGAAACGCAAATCGAAACCCCAATGAGGTACCATTTCACACCAGTCAGAATGTCTGCTATCCAAAAGTATACAAGCAATAAATGCTGGAGAGGGGGTGGAGAAAAGGGAACCCTCTTACACTGTTGGTGGGAATGCAGACTAGTACAGCCACTATGGAGAACAGTGTGGAGATTCCTTAAAAAACTGGAAATAGAACTGCCTTATGACCCAGCAACCCCACTGCTGTGCATACACACCGAGGAAACCAGAATTGAAAGAGACACGTGTACCCCAATGTTCATCGCAGCACTGTTTATAATAGCCAGGACATGGAAGCAAGCTAGATGTCCATCAACAGATGAATGGATAAGAAAGCTATGGTACATATACACAGTGGAATATTACTCAGCCATTAAAAGGGATACATTTGAATCAGTTCTAATGAGGTGGATGAAACTGGAGACTATTATACAGAGTGAAGCAAGCCAAAAAGAAAAACACCAATACAGTATAGTAACACATATATTTTTTGGGCTCCAAAATCACTGCAGATGGTGATTGCAGCCATGAAATTAAAGGACGCTTACTCCTTGAAAGGAAAATTATGACCAACCTAGATAGCGTATTAAAAAGCAGAGACATTACTTTGCCAACAAAGGTCCATCTAGTCAAGGCTATGGTTTTTCCAGTGGTCATGTATGGATGTGGCAGTTGGACTGTGAAGAAAGCTGAACACCGAAGAATTGATGCTTTTGAACTGTGGTGTTGGAGAAGACTCTTGAGAGTCCCTTGGACTACAAGGAGATCCAATCAGTCCATCCTAAAGGAGATCAGTCCTAGGTGTTCATTGGAAGGACTGATGTTGAAGCTGAAACTCCAATACTTTGGCCACCTCATGTGAAGAGTTTACTTATTAGAAAAGACCCTGATGCTGGGAGGGATTGGGGGCAGGAGGAGAACGGGACGACAGAGGATGAGATGGCTGGATGGCATCACCGACTCAATGGACATGAGTTTGAGTAAACTCCAGGAGTTGGTGATGGACAGGGATGGCCTGGCGTGCTGGGGATGAACGTCATGGAGAGTCAGACATGACTGAGCGACTGAACTGAATTGAACACATATATATGGAATTTAGAAAGATGGTAATGATAACCCTGCATACAAGACAGCAAAAGAGACACAGATGTATAGAACAGTCTTTTGGATTCTATGGGAGAAGGCGAGGGTTGGATGATTTGGGAAAATGACATTGAAACATGTATATTATCATACGTGAAATGAATTGCTAGTTCAGGTTTGATGCATGATACAGGGTGCTTGGGGCTGGTGCACTGGGATGACCCAGAGGGATGGGATGGGGAGAGGAGTTCAGGATGGGGAACATAAGTACACCATGGCAGATTCATGTAAATGTATGGCAAAAACACTACAATATTGTAATTAGCCTCCAATTAAAATAAATAAATTTATATTAAAAAAAAAAGAAGTACAGAAACTGAACCAAAACTGATAACTGTCTATATCTGTACTTCAGGCTATATCCATAAAAATATATTCATATTTGTAAGCCACTTGTCAAGAATATACCCCTTACAGATGAAAGTGGTCAAATGCAATGGAAACACAAGTAGTTTAAAAAAATTTTTTTGAGAACTGTAGAAACGTGCTTAGGTCAGACTGAAGATTCCACATGATACAACAGAAATATTTGTCTGGAGGGGGTTGGTTATTGACTCAGATCAAACTACTAGTAGTAGTGAAAGGTGCTCAGTTGTGTCCAACTTTGCAATCCCATGGGCTATAGTCCACCAGATCTGTCTATCCATGGGATTCTCCAGGCAGGAATACTGGAGTGGGTTGCCATTCCCTTCTACAGGGGATCTTCCCAACTCAGGGATTGAACCCAGGTATCCTGCACTGTAGGCAGACCAGACTAAAGGAGGGGAATCCTGGTGGTGATGTGCAGCCTGGAGGTTTGTACCTGCTGGTGATGCCTGAATGACTGATTGGTTCAGGAAAACTTTAATTCTGACATACTGCATACTAGGGATTGGTTTTCTTTCAAAGTTTTGAGTAGCGAGGGAGACGATGATGTGATGGGTGGGTTGTGTGAGTATGGAATGAGGAAGGAGTTAGTTTTCTTTAGTGGAGAATGGAAAAATCCTCTGGACAACATAGGCTATGAATTTTAAGTGATTTTTTCCATATCTATCATACAAGCTTATTTTCTGTCAGACACAGTAATCTGAATAATTAATTTTATGCCCACTAAATTGTTAATCTCTTTATATTCTGTATAAAATACCTTAAAATCTACACAGCAAAACTGGGAATATATATATACAGAGAAAGAGACCATACTCCACTATTCATCTGCATACCTGTAATTTTGGATTTGCAACAATCTATTTCGCTGTAACCAAACTCCTTAAATTCATTTCATGCCTAACTGGGTAATTAACTATATATAAGTTCTGAAATGTTCTCTAAAAGAAAGGATAACACCTATGTAAACTTTTTTCATATTTTATTTTCAATGATTCCTAACACTATAAGAGATGCATTCCAAGAAAAAGAAAGAGTAACAATCATGCTGTGCACTAAGCTTTTTCTGATTTTTATCAGCGTATAAACCAACTTTTATTTTTTATACAATTATTTTATTATTAATTTTAATAAAAGTTTAATAAAAGCTCAATTTTTCTAATAAGCTTTCTGTTAGAAATCTGGCAAAGTTCTTGTGATGTTTGTTGTTGTTATTCGGTCACTAAGTCATGTCCACATCTTTGTGACCTCTTGAACTTCAACATTTCGGGCATCCCTGTCCTTCACTATCTCCCAGAGTTTGCTCAAACTGATGTCCATTGAGTCAGTGATACTCTCTAACCATCACATCCTCTGTAGCCCTCTTCTCCTGCCCTCAATCTTTCCCAGCATCAGGGTCTTTTACAGTGAGTCAACTCTTCGCATCAGATGGCCAAAGTATTTGGAGCTTTAGTTTCAGCATCAGTCCTTCCAATGAATATTCAGGATTGTTTTCCTTTTGGGATTAATAGGTTTGATCTCCTTGCTGTCCAAGGGACTCTCAAGAGTCTTCTCCAGAACCACAATTTGAAAGCAAATCTTTGACTCTCAGCCTTATTTATGGTCCAGCTCTCACATCCATATATGACGATTGGAAAAATCATAGCTTTGACTATATGGACCCTGGTCAGCAAAGTAATATCTCTGCTTTTTAATACTCAATAATGTTTACTGAGTTACTTTTCTGTGTTTATTCTTAACTTATCCTTAAATTCTTCTTTAATTTATTTTTTATTGCTTTCATTGTTTCTATCTCCTGAGTGTCCTCCTTTTCTTCCTTCTTGACTGCTTCCCCTTCCTTCATCTCTAATCTTTTATTACCTTTTCTCCTGAGAGTTTTTTTTTTTTTTTTAATTTGATAGGTAATTGACTTATAGCATTGCATTTGTTTTAGGTTTTATATACCATAGTGATTCAATGCATGGATATATTGTAAAATGAGTACTACAGTATGTTAACACCCATCACCATACATAATAACGTTTTTTCTTTGTGATGATAAGTTTTAAGATGTTTTCTTAGCAACTTCAGATATGTAATGTAATATTATTAACTGTAGTCACTGTGCTGTACATTGAATCCTCATGACTTATTTATCTTATAACTAACAGTTTGTAATTTTTGACCACCTTCATCCATTACAACAACTTCCAAACCCCATCTCTGGAAACCACCAGTCTGTTCTCTGTATCTATGAGCATTAATATCCTGACTTATTTGAAAAGGAATTTATTGTAATTTGGTATGTTTTGCTTTATGTTGTTCCTAAAACCCAAATTGGGCTTCCAAGATGGCTTAGTGTTAAAGAATCCACATACCAAGCCATGAGACACAGGAGATGTGAGTTCTATCTCTGGGTTGGAAAGATCCCCTGCGGGAGAAAATGGCAAGTCACTCCAGCATTCTTGCCTGGAAAATTTCATGGACAGAGAAACCTGGTGGGCTAAAGTCTGTAGGGTCACAAAGAGATGTACACAGCTGAGCACCTGAGCATTCACACGTAGGGAATATAAATTAACTATCTTCTAAATCTGATGTTTAATATGTTTATAAATTAATATTTTCTTGCTCACCAAATTGTAAATATATGAATGTAGAAATATAGTTGACATACTTTCAAATGTTTGTTTTAGAAACCCAAGAACTAGCTATATAATTTATGCTGTAATTATACTTTGATATTTTATCTTCTTTTTTAAATTGAAGTATAGTTGATTTACAAGTTATATTAAGTTTTGGTATACAGAAAAGTGATTCAAATTTATAGATATAGATATGGACATAGACATAGATATATGTATATATATATACATAGATAAAGATTCCTTTAATATATTATTTTTTCATCATTGTTTGCTATGAGATATTGAATATAGCTTCCTGTGGTATATAGTAGGACCTTCCGGTTTACCTTTTTTTTATATAGTAGTTTGTATCTGTTGATTTCAAACTACTAATTTATCTCTTCTCTCACCATTTCCCCTTTGGTGAAAGTGAAAGTCACTCAGTTGTGTCCAACTCTTTGCAACCCCATGGACTATACAGATCATGGAATTCTCCAGGCCAGAATATTGGAGTGGGTAGCCTTTCCCTTCTCCAGGGGATCTTCCCAACCCAGGGATTGAACCCAGATCTCCTGCATTGCAGGCAGATTCTTTACCAGCTGAGCCACAAGGGAAGCCCCAAGAATACTGGAATGGGTAGCCTATCCCTTCTTCAGCAGATCTTCCCAACCCAGGTATCCAACCAGGGTCTCCTGCATTGCAGGCGGATTCTATACCAATTGAGATATGAGGGAAACTCTTCCCCTTTGGTAACTATAAGCTAGTTTTCTGTGTCTGTGAATATGTCTCTGTTTTATAAATGAGTTCACTTGTGTCATATTTTAGATCCCACATATAAGTGATATCATATATTTTTATTTTCCTTTCTGACTTTCTTAATTTAGTATTATGTAATAATCTCTAGGTCCATCCATGTTGCTGAAAATGGCATTATTTTATATATATACACACCCACCACATCTTCTTTATTCATTCGTCTGTTGGTGGACATTTAGGTTGCTTCCATGTCTTGGCTATTATAAATAGTGTTGCTATGAATATTGGAGTACATGCATCTGTTCAAATTAGTTTTCTCTGGATATGTGCCCAGGAGTGGAATTGCTGAATCATATGGTAACTCTAAGATTTTTAAGAGAACTTCCATACTTTTTTCCATACTGGCCCACCAATTTACATTCCCATCAACAGTGTAGGAAGTTCCATTTTCTCCACACCCTGGTCAGCATTATTATTTAATTCAGATAGCTGCATACATTTTGTGTTTTATTCAGCGATTTTCTAATATTTTTTAAATTTGTAATTTTAGGGCAGTAACATGCTAATATTAAAGACAGCATGTTTATTTTCTTTGTTGTCCATCTTTAAGTAAGTAGAAAGATACTCAAATTTTTAAATGTTGTTTAATGGTGACAAATTCTGTTTAAAAAATGGCTAACTTAATTCACTGTCATGTAAACAAAATATAATAATTTATCTGTGCCTTCAACAATGCTACATCTCATAAAATTTTGTTGACAATATGATAGTTATAAGATCTTACTATATTAATGATCACTTCCCTGACTTCAGCAAGGTTAAGAATAATTTTATCCATTTACTACTTCACTAAAATTCTTTTTCTGTGAAGTGCTCATTTATATTTTGCACACTGATTTATTTTTCATGATTTACTTGTCTTGTTCTTATGAGTTATTAGCATCTCCATCTATATTTTTTTGTCACATGTTGGTAATATATTCTCTAAGCCTGTCACTTACATTTTGATTTTGTCAATTCTATTTGTAGACTGTTGCCATGTAGATTTTTAAAATAAGTTTCTACATTACAAACTTTATCATAGTGACTATTATCCCCATCACTATCATATAGATATAGGTATATATTAGATTTTACCTTCATCTTGATCCTTTTATTTTTCATATTTAGTTGTAACATAATTGTTAATGATGTGAATTCAGAGCTTCAGTTAAGATGCCATCTCTACCACTTAGCAGCTGTGTGATACTGGGCAAGATACTAATGTCTTTGTGAAGATAATAATATGAAGATAATACACCCCATGATGTGAAGCAGTTGTGAAAATTAAATATGTTGTTTAAAGAAGTGTAGAATGATTGGAATACAGGAAATTCTTTATGTACCTTACCCATTATTTAACTTAATTATCTGTGATAATTTATCTTTATTTGCTAAAAATCAATACCAAAACATATTACATATTTGAGTACTTAGTTTATCACTGTTATAATCATAGCTGTGATGGGAATGTCTATTAGGAAAGTTTACAAAATACTATTGGAAGTTTATAATGTCATTAACATTAAAAATAATTGGCAAAAATTATTTTCTTCTAAATCAGTATAACTTACATTTTGATAATATATTTACCATAAATATTACATATAAGGCAAATATTTTTAAAGTTTCAGTAATGTATATTTCATGTATAATAGCTCAGTTTTTATACCATCAAAATTTATTTCATGAGAAAAGTCCAAATATATTACATCTTTCCAAAGGTTTTATTCGGAGTCAACTAATAAGCTTAATTTTCTTTTCCTTCTGTTTAAATATATATACCATTTTTTCAGCCTTAGGTTTTACTAACCTTACAGAGTAAACTGTTGACTTTAGTTTATTGGTTTTCTGTTGATTTGTAATAAATTACAACAAAGTTACTGTTGGAAA
This sequence comes from Bos mutus, assembly GCF_027580195.1. Classification (NCBI taxonomy): domain Eukaryota; kingdom Metazoa; phylum Chordata; class Mammalia; order Artiodactyla; family Bovidae; genus Bos; species Bos mutus. Next base: position 46,134,782 of record NC_091633.1, on the reverse strand, counting down.
ACAATTCCCACTTATTATGCCATGGTTTCTGTGGGTCAGGAGTCTAGGTCTGATTTAGTTGGTCACTCACCAGCCTAGAATTCTGGTGTTGGCCAGATCTGCAATCTCACCAGGGGTTTGAGTTCCTCTTCCAAGCTCATTAAAGCTCTTGGCAGAATTGAATATTTTGAGGCTATAGAACTGTGCCGTAATAGTTTGGCTGACTGTCAATCAGGCTCTGTTTTCAGCTACTCGAAGCTGTCACAGATCCCAGTCCTGCCTTCCTCTCTACAACACAGTAGTTTGTGTCTTAAAGGCCAACAGGAGATAGTGACTAAAACTTCAAATCTTATTACTTTTCCCACTTCTACCCCTTTACACACTTTTTTAAAGGCTCATCTGATTAGGTCAACTTATGAGGCTTATATGGGGCTTCTGCACCAAAGAGTGTGAGGTGAAAGTTACTCAGTCGTGACTATACAGTCCACGGAATTCCCCAGGCCAGAATACTGGAGTGGGTAGCCATTCCCTTCTCCAGGGGATCTTCCCACCCAGGAATTGAACTCAGGTCTCCTGCATTCCAGGTGGATTCTTTATCAGTTGAGCCACCAGGGAAGCCCAAGGGGTATGGGGTCATCTTAAAATTCTACCTTTGGCATTCATCTGTTTCTGTCATCTGGAATATTCTGAATAATTTAGCTATTCTCTATCCCTTTCACTTATAATGTCAAAATTAATGACATAAAATATTCTTAATTTCAATTACTCTAATTTTTTTTCTTAATTTTTGTTTAATTCTACTCATGTCCTAGCATCATTTATTTCTTCTTTGAGTTTTCAAATTTATTTTGTTCAGTTCTGCTAGTGATATATTTATTTACCTTTTCAAAGAGCCAGTACTTCTTGTTGCTTATCACTCTAGTCCCCACTACTGAGACTTATTAAGTGTATTTTCAAGTTTTTAAAATTTCATTCTGCCCATTTCTTAGCTTCTTTTTATCTTTCCCATTTTAATACATCATCCTGTTGCACCTTATCTTGTTGACTTTGTCAGGAATTCAGCCAACCCGAAGACAGAGATCTTAGCTGCCAAGTGTCAGAATCAGATTAAAAGGAACCTCAAATGAAAATAACAGTGAAATCTGTAATCACTTACTCTGATAGTATAAGCAAGAGACTAAACCAGAGAAAATGCTGAATCCCTCTTATTTATTTTCCTTGGAGAATAGCATGCCAGTCTAAGGTTGGATGAATCAATAAAGATGTCACCTCACTGCCAGGGCAGCCCTGACAGACGTCTCAAGGGTGAGAATGGGGAGGAGGCCAAGGAAAATGAGGGAAGGACTAGGAGTGGAAAGGACTGAGTTCTAAGTCACATTGGGGAAAAATGTCTTCAAGGTTTCCCCTCATCTCCCTCTCTCCCATTCCCCTGCATAACAAGAAAGCCTAGACAGACACCCCAGAATAACACCTCATGAAAGACTTTAGGTAAAGAGACCTCGGAATGAAATGCTTGGGCTAGGAATGCAAGTGTATGTAAGGGCATGGCCTAAAGGAAAGACAGTCCTTAACTGTAACTCCCCTCAGAGACAGTAATATGCTGGCTATGCCCCAAGTCTGGTGTGGGTAGGCACCTGCCCCTATGAGGCCTAACGTGATTGGACATGGGAAATCACACACAAGATTTTGGCCCGAGACAGAGTCCTCAGATTTGCAGCTAACTTTTAATTTCCTGGGCTTCCTGGGTAACACAGTGGTGAAGAACCTACCTGCCAAAGCAGGAGATGCAAGAGACGTAGGTTCCATCCCTGGGTCAGGAAGATCCCTGGGTCAGGAAGATCCCGTGGAGTAGGAAATGGCAAACCACTCCAATGTTCTTGCCTGAAGAATCACATGGACAGGGAAGCCTGAAGAGCTACAACTTATGGGGTCTCAAAGACTTAGACAGGACTGTGCACACACATCATCATCATTTAATTTCCCACTTCTTTTATTAGGTATATCAGTCAACTTGTGCCCATTTATTGAGTGATTATTTTATTTTGATGATTTTTAAAATTTTTTAGAAATCTGGATGATTTATAAATATTCCTTTTCTATTTTTCATCACTATATATTAAAGATGTCATTGTATGCATTCTATTTGTTCCTCAAGAAAGGAGGTTTCATGAGCTGTACCCTCTTTAGGAATGAAGACTGAAGCAGTTCCAGGCCATCTAAAACAAAAACTCTTATCTTTCATGATCCCTTCTCTATTTTTTCTACTATTTCAATTCACTTTAGTGCAATTTTATCTTTTTTTCCCCTCTACTGACTGAACCACATATTAGAGAATTTTCTAAGTTCTGTGTGTGAATGTGTGTGTTTGACAGACCATCAGCATGACTTACAAGAGTCCTTCACAAGTTGTTTGTAGATGAAACACAATAGAGTAATTTTGCATTTATTTCAGTCTGTGTTGTGTATTATTTGCTGGTTCAAGATCAGTTTTAGTGGCTGTTTACTGACCTGGAGTTTCAGGGTACATGCACACTGCAAATTTTGTTATTCCACTCATGCAGAACGGGCTTCATAAATCTTGAGTGTTATTCAATCTCCATCCTGAAATGGGCAACCTGTTTCTAAAATTCATCTTTAGGCTGGTGAGTAGAATTTTTCTAGTCAATATAAGAATGAGACTGCTATATCCTCACAAGTTTCCTTGCTTTATACAGGGAATAACAACCTACTCCCCAGCCATCCACAGGCTTACAATCTGGACATTTCCAACTATCCTTACTCTGGCTGCAGGTTACTGCTTTCTTTTTGACATCTATGCCTTTCATGTTCTTGCTCTTGAACTCGTCTGTGTGTCTCTTCTCCCAATGTATCCTTTATTTATGTATGTTAGGGGAATTAATGTTTTGTTGTGTCTCCATGGAACATAAAATTTTGGCAGAATTTAAGTTTTCCTTACTTGAAGCATTTGTCATAGTTTTGCAGATGGCTTTTTAAAAAATAATAAGAAAATGTTAAAGAAAATTATTTCAGTTATCTATAACCTACTCACACAGTTTGAGTAAATCAAGTCACCCAAATAAACTAAGCACTTAAAAAGTATTTTCAGATGAAAGAAAGCTGTTAAAAAGTTCCCAAACAAACTGTAACTATATCTTCATCTATATTTACATTGATATCACCTATATGCTTTTAAGAGTAGAAGGGTAGGAGCTTTGGGGAGTGTATCCCTGGAGAAAGACTAGATTTTGCTGCAGTTATAAACAACTTCAAAATCACTCTGTCATAAAATAAATAAAAGTTTATTTCTTATCCATGCAATCTGGGGAGAATGCTTGTGGTTGTCCTCAGAGATCTAAGCTGGTCAAGGCTCTGTCCCCACACATCCTAACATTATCACCTTGGCAGGGGGAAGGCAAACAAAAAATAGTGCAATGGCTTTTGAAGTTTTGTTCTCCGATTACAACCACCAATTCTGCAAATTTGTCATTATGCAAAACTCTCCAAGACCCAGTTTTCACCACAGTCAGTCTGTCCCATCAGGAAGCTTCCATAAGCCTCTTTCCCTTCTCCATCAGAGGGCAGACAAGCTGAAAAATATAATCACAGAAAAATAACCAAACTGATCACATGGACAACAGCCTTGTCTAACTCAATGAAACTATGTGCCATGCTGTGTAGGGCCACCCAAGATGGATGGGTCACGGTAGAGTTCCGACAAAACATGGTCCACTGAAGAGGGGAATGTCAAACTCCTTCTGTATTCTTACCTTGAGAACCCCATGAACAGTATGAAAATGAAAAAAGATACAACACTGAAAGATGAACTCCCCAGGTCTGTAGGTGCCCAATATGTTACTGGAGATCAGTGGACAAATAACTCCAGAAAAAATGAAGAGATGGAGCCAAAGCAAAAACAACACCCAATTGTGGATGTGACTGGTGATAGAAGTAAAGTCCGATGTTGTAAAGAGCAATATTGCATAGGAACTTGGAGTGTTTGGTCCATGAATCAAGGCAAATTGTAAATGGTCAAACGGGAGATGGCAAGAGTGAATGCCAACATTTTCAGAATCAGCAAACTAAACTGGACTGGAATAAGTGAATTTAAGATGACCACTGTATCTACTACTGTGGGTAGAAATCCCTCAGAAAAAATGGAGTAGCCATCATGGTCAACAAAAGATTCTGAAATGCAGTAATGGATGCAATCTCAAAAATGACAGAATGATCTCTGTTTCCAAGGCAAACCATTCAATATCACAGTAATCCAAGACTATGCCCCGACCAGTAATGCTGAAGAAGCTGAAGTTGAACAGTTCTATGAAGACCTACAAGACCTTCTAGAACTAACACCACAAAACAAAGTCATTTTCATTATAGGGGACTGGAATGCAAAAGTAGGAGGTCAAGAAATACCTGGAGTAACAGGCAAATTTGGCCTTGGAGTACAGAATGAAGAAGGGCAAAGGTTCATAGAGTTTTGTCAAGAAAACCCATTGGTCATAGCTAACACCCTCTTCCAACAACACAAGAGATGACTCTACACATGGACATCACAAGATGGTCCATACTGAAATCAGATTGAATATATTCTTTGCAGCCATAGATGGAGAAACTCTATACACTCAGCATAAACGAGACTGGGAGCTGACTGCGGCTCAGATCATGAACTCTTATTGCCAAATTCAGACTTAAATTGAAGAAAATAGGGAAAACCACTAGACTATTCAGGTATGACCTAAATCACTTCCCTTATGCTTATATAGTGGAAGTAAGAAATATTCAAGGAATTAGATCTGATAGAATGCCTGATGAACTATGGATGGAGGTTCACGACATTGTACAGGAGTCAGTGATCAAGATCATCCACAAGAAAAAGTAATGCAAAAATGCAAAATGGTCTCTGGTTAAGCCTTACAAATAGCTGTGAAAAGAATAGAAGTGAAAGGCAAAGGAGAAAAGGAAAGATATACCTATTTGAAAGCAGAGTTCCAAAGAATAGCAAGGAGAGATAAGAAAGCCTTCCTCAGGGATCAATAAAAAGAAATAGCAGAAAACAATAGAATGGGAAAAGACTAGAGATTTCTTCAAGAAAATTGGAGATACCAATGGAACATTTCATGCAAAGATGGGCTCAATAAAGGATAGAAATATACACAAAAGAACTATACAAAAAAGATCTTCACAACCCAGATAATCATGATGGTATGATCACTCACCTAGAGCCAGACATCCTGGAATGCAAAGTTGAGTGGGCTTTAGGAAGCATCACTATGAACAAAGCTAGTGGAGGTGATGGAATTCCAATTGAGCTATTTCAAATCCTAAAAGATGATGCTGTGAAAGTGCTGCACTCAATATGCCAGCAAATTTGGAAAACTCAGCAGTGGCCACAGGACTGGAAAAGGTCAGTTTTCATTTAAATGCCAAAGAAAGGCAATGCCAAAGAATGTTCAAACTACCATACTGTTGCACTCATCTCACACACTAGTAAAGTAATGCTCAAAATTCTCCAAGGCAGGCTTCAACATTTTGTGAACCATGAACTTCCACATGTTCAAGCTGGATTTAGAAGAGGCAGAGGAGCCAGAGATCAAATTATCAACATCTACTGGATCATCAAAAAACCAAGAGAGTTCCAAAAAACATCTACTTCTGCTTTATTGACTATGCCAAAGCCTTTGACTCTGTGGATCACAACAAACTGTGGAAAATTCTAAAGAGATGGGAATACCAGACCACCTGACCTGCCGCTTGAGAAATCTGAAGGCAGGTCAGGAAGTGACAGTTAGAACTGGACATGGAACAACAGACTGGACAGCAGACTACACAACAGACTGAACGACAGAACAGCAAATCGAGAAAGGAGTACATAAAGGCTGTATATTGTCACCCTGCTTATTTAACTTATATGCAGAGTACATCATGAGAAACGCTGGGCTGGATGAAGCACAAGCTGGAATCAAGTTTGCTTGGAGAAATATCAATAACCTCAGATATGCAGATGGCACCACCCTTATGGCAGAAAGTGAAGAAGAACTAAAGAGCCTCTTGATGAAAGTGAAAGAGGAGAGTGAAAAAGTTGGCTTAAAACTCAGCATTCAAAAAACTAAGATCATGGCATCGGGTCCCATCACTTCATGGCACATTGATGGAAACAGATTAGCACATCATGGCACAGTGGAAACTGTGGCTGACTTTACTTTTTTGGGCTCTATAATCACTGCAGATGGTGCCTGCAGCAATGAAATTAAAAGATGCTTGCTACTTGGAAGAAAATTTATGACCAACCTAGACAGCATATTAAAAAGCAGACACATTTCTTTGCCAACAAAGTCAGTCTAGTGAAAGCTATGGTTTTTCCAGTAGTCATGTATGGATGTGAGAGTTGGACTATAAGGAAAGCTGAGCACTGAAGAATTGATGCTTTTGAACTGAAGTGTTGGAGAAGATTATTGAGAGTCCCTTGGACTTCAAGGAGATCCAAGCAGTCCATCCTAAAGGAAATCAGTCCTGAATAGTCATTGGAAGGACTGATGGTGAAGCTGAAACTCCAATACTTTGGCCACCTGATGTGAAGAACTGACTCATTTGAAAAGACCCTGATGCTGGGAAAGATTGAAGGCAGGAGGAGAAGGGGACAAAAAGAATGAGATGGTTAGATGACATCAGCAACTCAATGGACATGAAATTGCATAAACTCTGAAAGTTGGTGATGGACTGGGAAGTCTGGCATGCTGCAGTCCATGGGGTTGCAAAGAGTCGGACACGACTGTGCAACTGAACTGAACTGAACCCCATGCCTACAACTAACTTCAAAGGTATAGGAAAATGCAGTATTAATATATGTTCAAAACTAGAACACAAATGCTATGTAGAATCCTTAATCAATCAAGCACAGGCTGAATAGATTTTATTTTTCCATGAGGTATTACTACCAGACCTAGAACTTGTCATATCCTTTATATAGCTGAGTTAAGCAAGGGGATACATATTAAGCAGCTAGCTTATGTAGAGATATTGTCTGGCGTTAAGTGTGTAATGTGAGTGATGGTCTTCTGAATACTTATATTTATTTTTTTAATTTTATTTAATTTTTAAACTTTACAATATTGTATTGGTTTTGCCAAATATCGAAATGAATCCGCCACAGGTATTAGAAATAATGTTTCACTCCTGTAAAAAGTGATCATTGCTATTACTGGAATAAAAATTAATGTAGTCTCTGGGTGTGAAAATGTTGTTTAAAGTAAGTGTTATTGCTTAAATGAGAAAAAGGTAAATCAGAACTTAATAGTTTGTAATCAAAAAGCAGCATTCTTGTAATAAACACCAACAGTTTAATAAACGCTATTTCTAGTATAATAAAGTTACAGCCACTGTTGCCTAAATTTAATGCTACATCACACATACCAAATAGAAAAAGCAGAATTGTTTAGTATACCATGTCATCTGCAGTACTACTGTCATATCTGGGACATCTTGAATTAAAAATTACTAGGTTGAGTTAGCTGTGCTACTTCTTCATCCATGTGTTTGTACAAAATACATATTAGCTAGCCAGTGGTCTGACTACTTTAAGGATAAATACCTGAAAGACAATTTGGGGGTTAAGATTTAATGTTAAAGAAGACAGAATTAGGAGCTCTTATCCTTTTCACTGACATAACACATATCACAATATGATTATTTTTGTTTCTCATTTTCATGTATTAGAGAAGGGTTATAAATTTTCCACCTGCAAATTTGTTCTTAAAACACACACTTTCTTGAGATATCACTTAGATACAGAAAGCTGTATGCATTTACTATCAAACAACATGAGTTTGGGAATAAATGTATACCAATGAAGCTATCACCACAGTCTATGTCATAATCATATCTATCACCTCCAAAAGGGATGGCACCCCTCTTTATTTATTACTACCCATTATTTTTTGTAATAAAGACACTTTATAATCAGATTTGCCCTCTTAGAAAAATAGGATTCAGTACACTATTTTTAGCTATAATTTCTATGTTGTATAGTAGATTGTCACAACTTACTCATTTGATATAGCTGAAATTTGTAGCCTTTGACTATAATACCCACCTGCTTTCTCCTGCCACCCACCCCTTGAAACCTTCATTCTACCATTCATTTCTCTAAGTTTGGCTTTTTTAGACTCATCATGTAAGTGGTATCATGTAATATTTGTCCTTCTGTCTGGCTTATTTTATTTAGCATATTGTCCCCCAGACTAGTTAATCCACATTGTCACAAATAGCAAGATGTCCTTCTTTTTAAAGGCTGAATGGTATTGCATTGTAAGTAAATATCACAGTTTCTTTATTCATTGCCCATTAATGATCATTGAGGTCCATAGTCTATGTCTTGGCTATTGTGAATAATGCTGTACTTAGCATGAAAATACAGCTCTCTTTTCCATACAAAGGTTTCAATTCATTTGAATAATATGTATTATCACAAAGGGGTCATTGGATTATACTGCAGTTCTATTTTTTTTTTTTTAATTTTCAAGGAACTTTCATACTGTTTTCCATAGTGGCTGCACAAATTTAAATTTCCACAAGCAATATAAAAAGATTATCTTTTCTCCACAACTTCATCGACACTTGTTTACTCTTGTGTTTTTGATAGGCAATCTGACAGGTATGAGGTGATACCTCATTATGGTTTTGATCCACAGTTCCCTGATGATTATTACCACTATTAATGTGATGATGTTGTTGTTTAGCCACTAAGGTATGTCTGACTCTTTGTGACCCCATGAACTGTAGATCACCAGGCTCCTCTATTCATGGAATTTCCCAGGCAAGAATACTGGAGTGGGTTGCCATTTCCTCCTCTAGGGGATCATCCTGACCCAGGGATTGAACCCTTGTCTCCTGAATTGGCAGGTAGATTCTTTACCACTGAGCTACCAGGGAAGCCCATTAATATGATAGAAAAACAGAATACTGAGCAGAGCTAAAGCAAAGTCTTGTTGGCATTCCAGCAGCAGGACAAGGTAGTGGAGATTAGGCAGTTGATCCCTAAGAGAAAAGGGGGATTTAGCTTTAAACCCAAGTCTAATGGAGGGGCTGGGGCTGTCTCTACGGGAGAGTGTCCATGGTTAACTGAATGGTGTTGTAAACAATTATTAATATGCTTCCCTGGGGGCTCAGCTGGTAAAAAATCCACCTGCAATATGGGAGACCTGGGTTCGATCCCTAAGTTGGGAAGATCCCCTGGAGGAGGGCATGACAACCCACTACAGTATTCTTGCCTGGAGAATCCCTATGGACAGAGTAGCCCGGTGGGCTACAGTCCATAGGGTCGCAAAGAGTCGGACATGACTGAGTGAGTAAGCACAGCACAACCTCAGACAAAGTTTATACCCTCTCCTTAACTTTAACTTAAAACAATACAAGCCAACTTTCTAAAGTCATCCTCTTGGGATAATTTTGTATTTTTAAACAATGTTATACTTTGGAAGCAGCTCTGAGTTTCCAGGCAAATCCAATTTTATTGTCCAGTCCATTCCTGTAATGTCTGATCAGTAGTAATGAATGGGGCTTTCAAGCCTTGGGATGTTTATTTCTAAATGTCAGCCTAGATTTCTGGCTTTTAAGTCTTCAGGAAACACTTTATTTTTTTTTTTTTTTTTTTCAGAATCTTAAACTGATTTATTAGAGAAAATACATGCTTTTGAGCACACCCAGACTACTTTTCAAAGTTTATCACAAAGGAAGTTTCAACAATCACCAAAAAAATCACTGACAGAATGGCACAAAATTAGAAATCAATAGCAATCATATAAAAGCAGCAGAAACAAAACACATTTGTTTAGAAATATAATAAGTATAATTTCTAAATAAGTTTTAAAGCCAAGTATAAATCATAATGACAAGGAAACACTACATATCAAAACTTTAGAGATGCAACCAACATGGACCTCAGAGTGAAGTGGGTAGCTTCATTTTATTTACTTATTTTTTGGCGGAGCTGCACAGCTTGTGGGATCTCAGTTCCCCCAACAGGGATCAAAACCAGGCCTTGGGCAGTGAAAGCAATGTGGAGTCCTAACCACTGGTTGTTGTTGTTGTTCAGCCATTAAGTCGTGTCTGACTCTGCATCCCCATGGACTGCAGCATGTCAGGCTTCCCTGTCCTTCACTATCTCCCAGAGTTTGCTCAAACTCATGTCCATTGAGTCAGTGATGCCATCCAATCATCTCAACCTTTCTCACCCCCTTCTCCTCCTGCCCTCAACCTCTTGAAAGAGGAGGGAAGGGGCAGGGCACAAAAAGATTATAATGCCAGGACATGGAAGCAACCTAGATGTCCATCAGCAGATGAATGGATAAGAAAGCTGTGGTACATATAACAATGGAGTATTACTCAATTAAAAAGAATACATTTGAATCAGTTCTAATGAGGTGGATGAAACTGGAGACTATTATACAGAGTGAAGTAAGCCAGAAGGAAAAACATAAATACAGTTACTAACGCATGTATATGGAATTTAGAAAGATGGTAACGATAACCCTGTGTATGATGTATAGAATAGTCTTATGGACTCTGTGGGAGAGGGTGGGAAGATTTGGGAGAATGTCATTGAAACATGTGAAATGTCATGTATGAAACGAGATGCCAGTCCAGGTTCAGTGCAGGAAACACTTTAAAACAAAAAAACAAAAAATGTTTAGCTCCCAGGTTTGGCAGATGTTTTATAATTTGAAATCCTAACCTCCTTAGTAACTCCAACAGAGAGACCCACTTATTTTTCCTTCCCAATTCTAATTGCCACAACTTATAATGAAAACCCCACTCAGCTTCATGTGACTGGTTTTGGTTTTTAGTAACTCCCAATTCTTCATCAACTTTTAAAATTAAATGTGGCTTATTACACATGTATGAATACTAACACATTTTAAGGTGGACAGACCACTGTTACAAATAGTTGATCATAATTCTTTAGTGAGAAAGTTTGACACTTTATTTTAGGGTGATGGGAAAAGCTTTATGCGTAATAGAAAAAGAAAGTACAGATCACTTCAACCCATTCCTAAGAATTGGAAAAAAATATCTGAAATATTTTAACTTGTTTCAAAAGTAAACTAATAAGTTAAAGTATACATTTAATTTGCTTTTAATAATTCAATGAAATTGAATTTGTAGTGATTTGTTCCTATGAAGTGTATAAAGGTCTTGAGTATGATATGTCTTTATATTCATCATGTACAGAACATAAAGTGCTTAAACCTACTAAATACAGTTAATTTATTTAATATGGTCTTATATTTCTATGTTTTGTTCCTCTTCATTCTTCTAAAAAAAAAACTCAGAAGAATATAAATTTGATTTACAGCCAGTTATTGGAGTAAACAGAAATATAATTTACACGTTTCAGCAGTCAAGCATTAAAAGCACATACTCCCGTAATAATAAATTACTCATATTAACTTGCCTCTAAAATCTGAAAACAAAATTTATTATAAGAAAGTATCATTTAAGAATTGTAATAATTCCATGTTCTTTGTGATATATAACTGCATTTATTTACTATTTTGGTCTGTTTTCAATATTGCAGCTTCTGACTTACCCCACTCCAAATAAACTAAAAATTGAAAGGCATAGAAAATTCAAAAGTTGTCATAAATCATAGAATAAAATTGTAGGAAAAATATGACCAAGAATAAATAACACTAATCATTTTCCTATTTGTTAATATTTTATGTCAGTGCTACTATTTCTAAAATTGTCCCTCCTTAAATGAATCCATTTTGATAAAACCTAAATTCTCAAGATTATGCTTTCAATGAGTGATACATTTTGTGGCAGACAATAATATTCCCCATCTCCTGATGCCTGTGTCCTAATTACAAGAACCATACTGAGATTTCTGTCATTAAAGATTAGTTTTATTGTTAGAATTTTACATACATGAAATCTTATATTTTTGTATGGCTTCTTTCACTCAACCTGACGATTTTGAGATTTATCCATGTTATTACATGTACCCATTCACCTGTTGATGGACATTTGATTTCTGTTGTATTTTTGCTCTAACAAAAAATCAGTTACAAACATTTATATACAAGTCTTTGCATGGACATATGCTTTCATTTCTCTTGTATAAATAACTGGGAAAGGAATGGCTAGGCTATATGCTAGATGCATATATATAACTTTAAAAATAATCTGTCAAAGTGATTTCTAAAGCATTGTACCATTTTATTAATACATCTCTATAAGCAGTGTGTGAGTTCAAATTTCTTCTATCTTTGCCAACACTTGGCATAATCACATTTTTTAATTGTTAATTTTGAGCCTTTTTAACACTTGTGTAGTAATATTATAATTTTAATTTATATTAACTAAAATGATGTTGAACATATTTTATGGTATTATTTGCACACATATATAGATATTAGATGACTACGTGCTAGTGTTAGTTGCTCAGTCATGTCGGACTCTGAAACCCTATGGATTGTAGCCCACTAGGCTCCTCTGTCCATGGAATTCTCCAGGCAAAAATACTGGAGTGGGTAGCCATTCTCTTCTGCAGGGGATCTTCCTGACCCAGGTCTCCTGCATTACAGGCAGATTCTTTGCCATCTGAGCCACTAGTGTAGATGACTATGTATATATATGTTTTACAGAATTATCTGTCTAAATTGTTTGTCTTACCTGTTTATTTTTAAAATGGTTTTAGTTTCTGTTAATGCTCTCTATAAATCTGTTTGCAAAGCCTATGTTAGTTTATAGTTTGTAAATACCTTCTCCCATTCTGTACCTTGTCTTTTCATCCTATTAATAAGGTATTTAAAAAGCAGGATTTTTATTTCTATGAAGTCTAATTTAACAAAAATTTTCTCTTATAGATCATCATTTTGGTGGTATATATTAAAATAAGTATTTGTTTAAACAAGTAACTTTAAGATTTTTTCCTCTGTGTTCTAGAAGTTTTATAAATTTTTGTTTTGCATTTAGTTCTATGGCCCATTTGATTTAAAAAGATGCACATGGAGCTTCCTATTATTTATAATGTATGCAAAGAAGTTACAAGAAGTCAGGGAAAGAGCCCCAAAATGAATTAGTGTAGACAATACCTGGAGATCACACAGGCCAAGAGAATGTCAGTTTCCATCAGAGAAAATAGAAAACCCCATGACTCACAGGGATTGGTTATAGTGCTCAAAGGATGTTGCTTCAGTAGTGGGCAATAATTAGTTTTAGATTAAATGCTGCTCTAATCCCATCTTACAAATCTTAAAAGTAAGTTCTTAATAAAAAAGTATGTCCCAACATTTTATCTGCATCCTAGAACAAAATATAAGGATTTTAATAGGAACACAGAAATATTCAGCAATCTAAAAGGTAAAAATCACAATATGTAACATCCAATTGAAAATTATCAGGTATGCAAAGAAGTAGGGCCATATAACCCATGATGAGAAAAAAGAATCAAAACTATCTTACCCTAAACTAATATAAAGTTGTATATCAATTATGCCTCAGTATTTAAAAAATAACCTATAAAAGGACTAACACAGAGATTGGACTTCCAAAGAATAAGAATAAAAACTATAATAAACATATCCCATATGTTAAAAAATGAGAAATAAGATTGAACGTGTTACATAGAGACATGAAAAGTATGAAACTCACATTGAAAACATAGAGATTAAAAGCCACAATTTCAGAGATGAGACATATATAAGATTGAAAACATCATAGGTTACAAAAGATATCATTAGTGAACTAGAAGATATAGCAATGTAAATATCCAACTAAGTCAAAGACCTGATCACCAGCATTTAGTTGACTTGTGTCCCCAAAACCATAGTCAGAGCATCATTTTATATGGATGGCTATCTATGCCACCCCAGGAAGTGTGCCATGCAACATTTTCTTTCACTCCTGGGCTTTGGTAAATTGTCTGGGCATTTGTTCAGGCCCCTGGTAAGGCTTAGACAGGTATATAAAACAAGCTTTCCTATGGAGACCGTTGTAGAAAAATTGCCTTCTGGATCTATGAGAGGATGGCCCATTAAAATTCAGACCGCATTCTAAATAGAGTTTCCAGGCAAGCCCACCACTCATTCTAGAAAACCAAACCAGCCTGACAAAGCTTTCTTACCAGCTAGATGCTGCTCAAGATCCTGGTCACTGCCTACCAGTTCAGGAAGTTCTTTGCAAATAGAACACATTGGGCCTCTCATTCCATCCAGAAAGTCCCACTGGATTCTGACCATAGTTGACACTTTTGGTTTGGTTTAATGATTTGAATGTGTTCCACTGACTTGGGACACATTATTCAGGCCCTGCAAGATCCTAGCTGTTTCTTTGTGAGTTTCCTGAGAATGTTGCATCTGATAATGGCCTGAGATTTGCAGCCAAAGCTCTGTATCAATGGGGTCAATAATGGACATCTGATAGACTTTCCAGGTTCTGTACACCATCTTGCTCATCCCAGCTGATAAAAAAAATTAACAAGTTGATTTAAGGAAGGGCTTCCTTGGTGGCTCAGACAGTAAAGAATCTTCTGCCTGCAATGCAGGAGACCCAGGAAGATCCCCTGGAGAAGAAAATTGCTACCCACTCCAGTGTTCTTGCCTGGAGAATTCCATGGAGAAAGGAACTTGGTGGGCTACAGTCTATGGGCTTTGCAAAGAGTTGGACACGATTGAGTGACTAATACTTTTTTTTTTTTCACTTTTCATGTGAGATATTGCACCCCCAAGCTGGAGAATACATTTCATTTAAATGAGCATTTGGGTCACCTATGAAAAATAATTATGATCTAGCTGTAATTTTAAAAAATGTTGCATTATATATGTCATATTTTTATCACTGTGCAATTAAATTAGAATAAATTATTAAAAATAACCTGATGATTATGTACACATGGGTTTAAAACTATTTTTAAACAACTAGCCACATAAACGTCTTATTTTATATATGGAAATATTTTGAACCAGTTTCTCACACACACATATACAAATGTTTCAGCTGAAATGGTAGTTAAAAGGTACATTTAGATTTGAAATGGCATAAAAGAAAACAAGAATGCCTATAATTAAAGGAGCTGAAATTTAATTTAAGAAGTTAAAAGAAGAGCATAATAAAACCAAAAATAGTACAATAATGGAAATAATAACAGTAAGAGCTGAAAATCATAGCAAAATAATTAAATAATATGAACAAGCAAATTAAAAAGTAGTTCCTAAAAAATTAATTAAGTTGACAAATCTTTGTCAAGATTAATAAGGAATAAAAAGATAGAAGGCTTAAATAGCAATATTAGAATTGTGGAATAAAATATCCATGGAAGCTGCAGAGATTAAATTGCAATAAGATAATAATATTAAAAAAGCCCTCTATGACAATAAACTTGAAATTTTAGAGGAAAATATAGTATATTTAATTTATCATTATGTATATTACCTACCATACTCTAAAATACAAAACATGGCTATTAATATATCTTTAATTTAAATTAAAATTGACACTATGAAAATATTAGGCTAAGATGCTAATCAGATTGTTACAAATAAATCCAAATACCAATCTCATATGAATTTCTGAAGAGGATAGCAATAGAAATAACCTCAAACACATTTTAACTTAATGCATTTAACAACAAAGCCAGTCAAAAATGATATGAGAAAAGAAAGCTATAGGAGAATATCTTTCACAGATATAGATGCTAGAATCCTAAGCTATTTAAAATACTAGCAACCTGAATACAGAAATACATTTTTAAAAGACAATATATCATGATCAGTTTCCCAAAGAAAGAGAATAAATATCTGGAAATATAGCATTTTGATATTGCTAAAGGAAAATCTGTTTCTGTATTCTAGCCCAAAGCCTATTGCAAGAACAACTCCAAGATAAAGATCACAATTCTTTACTAATTATTTCACATCCTGAAAAAGATTCTTCAGTTTAAATACACTCAAACTACACTCATCAAACACTCACCAAGATAGTGATATGGTTATTTGTCTTGACTGAAATTTCCTCTAGTTTGAGACATTGGGATATGTTCTTCAGGATAAATGAAATAAAGCTTTCATTTTGTAATATTATCTAATTAAATGAATATGTTAAAGCAAATCAATAAATTTTACTGTCATTGTTATTTGTAATAATGACCTTAACATCAAATGTGTTAAATTAATTGTAGATTCCTCTTGTACTTCAATTTAAAACAAATATATTTAGTTATGATTCTGAACATAGTGTTCAGATAACAGCTATAATCACATTGAATATTACCAGTGGTATACATAATATTTTCTATTGTGGCTGTGCTGAATCTTTACTTCTTATTATTTGATGTTTCCTTGGCTTTGACCCAGATCTCTCCTCTAAAAAGTCAGTCAGTGGCACTGTGCTTCTCAACGTGCCACACTATATTCATCTTCTTTCCCTATCACATCATAATCTCTTTGGAAAATGCAAATTTTACCCCTCAGCCTTAAAGAAAATTATTTTGTGATTTTTCAGTTTTCTCATACTCTCACTCATAGGGTTAGGTGATAGAATTGGTATTTTTCTTATTTTCTACTTTTCCCCCCAAACTATTAAATGTGCCTCTCTTAGAGAAAAACAAAAGGAAAAATATACCTCATCTCACTTATATGTATTTATTTTCACAATTGCTTTTGCCTTTCCAATATCTAATCAGACTTTAAAGTTTTCTGTGTTCAATTTACTCTGTTGTTTTTCTCTCTCCTGCCATTATCCTTGAGCTTAACATTAATGTGAGAAACATATATATGTGTGTGTATATATATACACACACAGGGTTTTTATCTCGACCTTCTTTTCTACTCACCCTGAACTTCTACTCTAACACTAGTCAAAAGGAAACACTGATAAACTATGAGAAACTGACAAAACCTAATTATCCACAATTATTAGAAGTCTTTTTGTAGCAACTCTTCAGTTGTAAGTACTGTGTGAAGATTATTAATCTCCCTGCTACCAGATGGTACAGTATAATGAGAGCAAGTCTCTGAATGAATTCTGCAATACCAGGAAATGTTATTACCATTTAGGCATAAAAATAATCATTAGAAGATTGTGGAGGCTCTATGAATTCCCAGTGCTGTATCCTCCTTTGGTGTCCAGTAAAAATCTTGAAGAGTTCACTTGAGTCATATGCGACAATATTCTAGTAGCAGAAGTAAGTAGACTTTCTAATCAGTGCCAGACAGTAAAAAAATCCATAGGATTAAAGGCCTATGGACCTATTTCCATGGAATTTTTAGTTCCTCATACATTGTGAAAGTGTAGAAGTATCTTTAATGACATTTTAACTGACCTGCACATGTCAATTATTACTCATCTTACGAGTGAAAAATCTTTACAAATATCTATTACAATAATAAATCCTTGCCATATGGCAGTAAGTACAACTGAAATATTTTCAGTAGTTACATCAAGCATTTTTTATTTTAGATTTGAAATGCTAAATAATCACAAAAGAAGGGTGTATATAAAATTATGCAAATACCAGTGTTATCTAAGAGGAAGCATAAGCCCCAAGGATTAAGGCATCAATAGATAGAGTGATTAAAATACTGGATAGTAGAGCTGTGCTGTGCTGATATTTTTAGTACAGATTATTATTGTTTCCTAAAGCATATGCATTGCACGGTTTGTCCCAGTGCCATCACTATCTTATAAGTAGGGTCTCTATAATCTAAACCTGGGCACTTTTGAAGGTGAAAGGGGCCAGTAAGTAGATAGTCTCTGGGGACATACTTAGTATTATCCCAAACAAACTGTGACGTATGGTCATCCTATTACCTATAGTGCACAATTTTACAAGACACATAGTTTCTCAAGAACACAGTTTATGTTCTAGTAGAGGTTTTTGAACACACTATCACCAACACACTAACAAGTTAACCCGTTGGTGTTAAGTTGGCTTGTTGACTATACATTTTCTCCTCTTTTCCCTGGAAACACAGATAAACCACATTTTCCATATTTCACTTAGTTGTTGATAGTATGACTGATTTTTGTCAATAGAATGTGAACAAAAATAGTGTGTGTCCCTTCTATGCCTGTTCTTTTCCTCTTCTGACTGATTCCAGCAACACAGTAATGATGTGATGATCCAAAATGGCCTTATATCAAAGATGGCAGAGCGGTCCACATTTTGGGACCCAAATCGACTGTGGAAACTTGCTTCTCCCCACTGCCAACTAACTACCTTAAGCTATAATTCTCTTCTATTACATGAAGCACTCTGCACTTGAATCTATTAGTCACAGCAGCCCAACCATGACTAATTAGCATCCCTTTTTGAATGTACGTGTGTGTTAGCGCGCACGAGCTCAGTCGTGTCTGACTCTTTGTAACTCTTTAAGCTGTAGCCCTCTGGGCACCTCTGTCCATAGGATTCTCCAGGCAAGAATACTGGAGTGAGTTGCTATTTTCTCCTCCAGAGGGTCTTCTGGACTCAGGGATCAAACCTACGTCTCCTGTGGCCCCTGCATTGCAGGAGAATTCTTTACTGCTGAGCCATCAGGAAGCCCTTTTGAATCTCTACCTTTTGCCAATATTTAATGTTTCATGCACCAAGCTCTGGTGACATTTACTTTTCACTGTATCCCCTTACTTATATTTATTATTATGAAAAACTACTCAGCTGATTTTGAAACTTCTTCTATTACCAGCAGTTGAATCCTAGGCAATGTTTACCTCACTGTGTGACAGTACAAGAATCACCAAATCCTACAAACCTGGATACTTTCATGATTAAGAATACAAAACAATGGTATAGTGAGTAAATGGAGTTAGTAAAATGGGGAGATATTTTTGATGAGGCAGTTGGAGCAGCTTTCTTCAATGGGCTGATATTTGAGTAGATAATTGAATCATATGAAATAACAAGCTGTGCAAAGCTGGCAGGAAGAATTTTACATGACTTTGCTAATACCACAAAACTCAATTCCTTGCAACTTACACAGGAAGCCAAGAATATTCAGGGAACATATCCAACCTTAAAGATTTAGAGATGTGGGAGTAGCAAAACCCTATCAGCTATATTGTTGGAGAGGGGGAAAAAAAGCATTTTATTGGTATTTCATTTAAGTACTGTTATATACAAGTGTTTCTATTACTTCTTATCATCTGCAGTAATACATCTTTATAAGTATAATTGAATAAAGTGCCACTATCCATATATTCCCTGCCTAGTTAATGACTCTAATACTAATTGAAAAGCTTCTGCAGTGTCATAATTCTATCAATAAATCTATGTATTTATAGCACTACTATCAGCAGAGTATCTCATTGTTTTGACCTGGTGCCATTTTAGCAACAGGCAATAAAAAGGGGGAGGAATAATATCTTGCAGAGCAAACCTTCTTGCTGCTTATGCAAACATATTTCCAGGTCTAGGAAAACAATACTTTTAAAGCCTTTTCCTTTAACTTTGGAGAACTGGATTTTATTACTCTTAATTTATATTATATTTCTTGGTAATGAGTTCATAAGACTATCTGCAACTTGTCCATGTGAGCATTTTATTTTTCTTTTGGTCATTGACCTTCTGTTATTAAGTATGATTTTAATTACATTTGGAAGAATTTTTTTTAATACTTAGTAACAGTTTTAGCAATTGCTAGTCTACAGCCCTTTCTGCTATTCACTCCTTCCATTTCTAACATGATTTTCATAGTTTGCAACCTGCTTTCAGCATTTAACTGCAAATCCAAGTAGGGGTAGAGAGAGTTCATGTTTGAAAACTTGATAGTTTTTATTCTGACATTTAAGCTGATTCTACTTTTATGTAGCACACATAAGCTTTCTTGCAGAGTAAATCAAGTGTTGCATAGCATTTACAAAATTCTATTTTAAAGCTAGTTCTCTTATTATAGCCTAACATAAAATGCAAGTTAAACTATGTCTAGATTACTACATATGCATTTGATGTCAAGGAGAGTGCTATATAACAATAACTGAGTAGTGACCGAAATTGTTAGGTGACTCCTGTTCTCATGGAGATTAGCTAAAAAAAGATAATTAATTATACAGTGACCGTTTAGTAGCTGTCGTGTTTAAACTCAGTCACTATTTTGATTGAATCAATTTAGGGGGAAAAACATATTTTGTGAGAGAAAATAATAGAGTCTTAATCTAGCCTGGAGTATAACACTTATATGTCCCTGGGAAAGTGAATGTATATTGAGATCTGATAGGTAAGTAATTATCAGTAGGAAAATGAGGTGAGCAGGAGAAGCTAGTGAGTTTCCCAGGTAAAACAAGAGTATGGTGAATGATGAGAAATCAGAGGAACATTTGATGTTTGAAACATGGAGAAAAGAATAATATGTCTCGGACCTAATGAGTGAAAAGAAGATTGGCAGGAAATCATACTGAGTCAGTGTCAATGGACAGATTATATGGAGTTTATAAAAAAGTGAAGGCTACAGATTTTACTCTGCACAACTGAATCAAACTGACAGTGTTCAGCCATGCTGTAATATGATGAGGCTTGCTAGGGAAAGAAGTGATTCTGGCTGCTGATGGAGAAGGGTTCAGAGCAGAGAAGTAAGATTGGGTATGTTGGCTGAGGTGAAGGGCACTGGAAAGCCGTGGTAGCAGTTGAGACAAAAAGCTGATGACTATAGTTTAGATGCATATAGCCAAAGTGATGGAGAAGGCGATGGCACCCGACTCCAGCACTCCTCCCTGGAAAATCCCATGGGCGGAGGAGCCTGGTAGGCTGCAGACCATGGGGTCGCGAAGAGTCAGACACAACTGAATGACTTCACTTTCACTTTTCACTTTCATGCATTGGAGAAGGAAATGGCAACCCACTCCAGGGTCTTGCCTGGAGAATCCCAGGGACGGGGGAGCCTGGTGGGCCGCCGTCTATGGGGTCGCACAGAGTCGGACACGACTGAAGCAACTCTGCAGCAGCAGCCAAAGTGATGGTGGGAAAATTTTCCTGAATTAAAGATCTAGTTTGGACTTGAAATCAGTAAGATTCTGATGGAAGGAGAAGGAAGCAGTGTTGTAAACTATGAAGATGCTGAGAACCAGATGGAAGGGGATAGCCTGATACAGATCACCCTAACTCCTCTGCTTAGAATTCTCTGGATTTCCATTGCCACAACAATGCAGGCAGGCTGACATAGTGGTCAAACAAAAAACAAACAAACAAAAAAAGCCAAGTACTCTAACCTGGACTCACTGCATTTTCATATTCCAGCTCTACTACTTATAAGCCCTGACATTTCAAGCAGTTCTAACTCCATTGGTTTCTTACTCTATAAAGTGTGATCATATTTGTGTGCTTCTTCTGGTAGTAGTATATGGATCAAAGGCACAATGTGAAAATATAAATGCTTATAAATCAGTTGGCCCTTAGTCAGTGTACAGTGAATGGTAGCTATGAAATTCAACTTAATCAGTAGAGCCTACTAAACTCTGCTAATCCCTGCTCACCTCTCCAAGATCACCTAGTGGCACTCTCTCCTGTGTACCTGGTACTCCAGGGACACTTTCATTTTATCTGGCATTCTATAATTAGTTCTGTCCCAGAGCCTGTTTTGTGGGATGCCAGGAATTAATTCTCTTCTGCTCCCATCCTTTACCTATATTTACCCATTCTTCAGGTTTCCGTTCAAATATCAATTTCTTTGTAAGAATATTCCCTAATTCCAAATCTAGGAAAGTTCCCACTCTTATAGCCCTCAGAATTTTAAAATTATTAGAAATAGTGAAGTATTAATTATGACTTTATTTGATCAATGCTCAGTATCTTCTACTAGACTGCAAATTTGTGAAGATATATAGTACACAATGCTTAACAGAGAGTCTCTCAAGAGCACCTCACTCATTGTTGACAGTATGGCACATACCCAGCAGATATTCATTGGATGAATTAATTGCCACTAATCAAATAAGTAAATGAAAAAAGATTACTTGGAGTTAAAAACTATGAGTTCAGTTTAATGAGTTTGAGAGATCTGTGGACATTTCAATGGATATTTTATTTCTCCATTCTAAAATCACTTTGGTGATGGAAAAAAAGGGTGGGGGAAAAGGATCCTAGACTTTCTCTTAGGGGGTGGGTATAAATGCCACCCCCTCAAGAAGGTAGGATTTTTATTATTATTGATGTATTAAGAAATAAGATAGAAACCTTCGAAGAGCAGTCACATGAGAGATAAGAAACCCTGATGGTCATCACATTAACTGATATGTTAACTGTCTATATTAATAGATACAGAATCTTTGTTTATTGGAATGATGAGCATGTACTAAGCAGAGATTGTTTAATTGAGTATAATTTGGTATTAATTCCCTAAAAATTTCAAATTTATCATATTTTGTGTTGAGAAAGATTTGGTGGCCATTTGCTATTTTGATTCAATTGCAATATACAGTAGAATTATGGCATACAAGGTGTTTCTATTACATAATGATATGATGAATTCTTAAAAAAGCTCAAGTTTTTCAAAATCAGGTACTGAAATTAGTGAGTTAAAGTAATGAGTAAAAAAAAAAAAAAAATCATGACTGAAATTAATGGCAGAAGAGGGACATCTACCTAAAATCAAGGTAATTTTTAAACCAGAGCACTTAAAAAGAAATCACCAGAAACTAACCTAAAGCTGTGTTAAATATCCACTGACATATGTCCTCTGAACTGCAAATTTTATGTCATCTATAAGGGATTCCAGGTTAATTGAAAAATACTCATTCCAGACTCAGGGTGTAATTTTGTGGAAGGGAAATCCTAGTCCTGGTGCTTGCTCTTTTTTTTTTTTTTTTGCCTTTCCCTTAAAATTGAACTGAAATGTTCCCTGATTCCAGTGCAGCAGCAAAGTTGATAGATTGATCTTTTTCTGCTGAAACTTATAATTACATTACATGGATATCATTGCCCTATTTATCAATCACTTATGAACTGATTTTCATTATAGAAACATCTATTGTAGCAGAACAGACTCTGTTGGGAATAAGTCACAGCAGTTGATAAGGTTTGGTTTCCTAAGTAAGATTTCCGTTTCCTTATTAAATAAATAATGTTCAAGTCATACAGTATGTGTGCTAATGTGAAGCTTCCTGAGATAAAATAAAGGGAGTGTGGCACCAGCCTTTGTTTCAAGTAAATACATAATGGATCAAGATAAAGGTGAAGTTTCAAGATGGAGTGTGTCCTCTGTGTGTGTGTGTGTGTGCGTGTGTGTGTGTGTGTTGAGAAGATCCAGAATTGCTGTCTTAGTTCAACTATTCCTCTATTTTTTCTAACTAATAAAGTGAGAGATCTCATTGCCTAATTGTTGGGAGGGTTGTCTCTTGTAGACTTTAGGAAGCCACTCAATGTAGATTTCTCAAGTTCTGTGACTATGCTCTTTTTGTCCCTCAATTTGTTTTTGTCTGATATTTTCTCATGAGGAGATTGATGTTAGTATTTTTTCAAGAATATAATGGAATCTTGTGGAATTCTTGTAGAATATTCCATGGTATTCTTGCAAAATTCCATCATATTCTTGGAAAACTCACTTTCTCAATGGATGTCAGGGGGCCCAAATGTCATTATATTTTATTACTAGTAATATTGTTAACAGATAGGGGGAGTCCAAGAGGACCCTTCCTTGTGGACCTCCATTCTTAGTAAGGACACAGAATAATCTGAGGTGTTACCTGTGGAAAAAACCGTTATTGAAGAAAGAACAGAAAGAATACCTCAAGGGAGAGGTGGGTCAAGGCAAAAGAGACACTGTTACTAGCATAATGAGGTACTGGATTTTTCAAGAAAGGCTTTTACACATTCATCTAGATGGGCATGGAGTGACAGTTTTGATTGACAGTTGCAAGTTACATAAAAACAGTCTCTATTGTGCATGTCTTCCCTATAATTCAGTCTTAGTTATCATAAGATGTATGTATGTATAGAATATTTATGAACATTAATAGTCTTCTGGCTACCTAATGTTACTTGGCTTAGCTACGCATCAAGGATGCACGTGTGGAACTGGAGAAGTCCCTATGGTTAGTGTGTAACCACTGTGCAACTACTTTGTGTCCACTGTGTACCTAGGGCAAGTGGGCCAGAGTTGGAAAGCCTTTGTGATTATTTTGAGCTCTCCTGGACCTCAATATGGAAAAGGCAGTGGCACCCCACTCCAGTACCCCTGCCTGGAAAATCCCATGGACAGAGGAGCCTGGTAGGCTGCAGTCCTACGAGTCTGGGGTCGCTACAAGTCGGATACGACTAAGCGACTTCACTTTTACTTTTCACTTTCATGCATTGGAGAAGGAAATGGCAACCCACTCCAGTGTTCTTGCTTGGAGAATCCCAGGGACGGGGGAACCTGGTGGGCTGCCTTCTATGGGGTCACACAGAGACGGACATGACTGAAGTGACTTAGCAGCAGCAGTAGCAGCAGGACCTCAATAACCTCAGATATGCAGATGATACCACCCTATGGCAAAAAGTGAAAAGGAACTAAAAAGCCTCTTGATGAAAGTGAAAGAGGAGAGGGAAAAATTTGGCTTAAAGCTCAACATTCAGAAAACGAAGAACATGGCAACTGGTCCCATCACTTCATGGGAAATCGATGGGAAACAGTGGAAACAGTGTCAGACTTTATTTTGGTGGGCTCCCAAATCACTGCAGATGGTGACTGCAGCCATGAAGTTAAAAGACGCTTACTCCTTAGAAGGACAGTTATGACCAACCTAGATAGCATATTGAAAAGCAGAGACATTACTTTGCCAACAAAGGTCCATCTAGTCAAGGCTATGGTTTTTCCAGTGGTCATGTATGGATGTGAGAGTTGGACTGTGAAGAAAGCTGAGCACCGAAGAATTGATGCTTTTGAACTGTGGTGCTGGAGAAGACTCTTGAGAGTCCCTTGGACTGAAAGGAGATCCAAGCAGTCCATTATAAAAGAGATCAGCCCTGGGATTTCTTTGGAAGGAATGATGCTAAAGCATAATTCCAGTACTTTGGCCAGCACATGCGAAGAGTTGACTCATTGGAAAAGACTCTGATGCTGGGAGGGATTGGGGGCAGGAGGAGAAGGGGACAACAGAGAATGAGATAGCTGGATGGCATCACCCACTTGGTGGATGTGAATTTGAGTGAACTCTGGGAGTTGGTGATGGACAGGGAGGCCTGGTGTGCTGCAATTCTTGGGGTTGCAAAGAATTGGACATGACTGAGCAACTGAACTGACTGACTGACTGACTAGACCTCACTGGGGCATGTCTGGGATGGGTTTCAAAGATCAACTTGAATGTTTTTCAGTTAGGCCAGCCCTTATTGCTCATGCCTAACTTCCTACCTACTAGTATTGACTTTGACTACTTGTATAAAATACACTGTAGTGTATTTTTTCTCTTTTAAATAAGTAAATATTTTATGGGGAGATAATTTGAGTGAATGCAAGTATCTTCTTTCTCATGATACTTTCCTCCACTAATTTTAGCATTCATTCGTGGTCTTATCTGCAATAATTACTTTGAAGTTATGGTCAATAATTCCACTTTAAGGAACACTTTTTAGCCTGGTTTATTTCGTGTTTGTTTTTTTTTTTTTTGCTTTTTTCCCCCTCAACCCTATGTTTTGGTATGCCTGGAATTTGGTTGCCAGACAATTAGTTGAAAAATAACAATATCTTTGAATGATATTAATTTTGCTCAGAGAAAATTTAATTTTCTTCTGACACAGGAAAAGTGTATGCAAATTTCATGACCTCTCCAGACATTCTAATAATTCAAGACTAAATTTTCAGTCCTTATGAGACAATACCTATTTCTTCTATTCCTCTGTCTTTTTCAGTTTGGCCTTCATGTGTCTCTGCTGAATGCAGGGTTATTTACTAGATCCCTTCTCCTTAATTTTAATGTTCAGTTTTTTCTTATACCATAACTTTCAAACTGCCAGACTCTGGTTAGCCTTTTAGTCTTTTAAGAAATGTTTTATGCTTGAAATTTTCCACTTCTTACTATATGCATTGAGATTTAGGGATCAGCTAATTTCTTCACAGAAAATTGCATAGGGAATATTGGACTTAGTTCTGCATGATTGCTTTTTTTTTTTTCTTATATTAAACCTTTGTTGTTGGTTATTAACTAAATTGTGTCCAATTCTTGGTGACTCCATGGAATGCAGCATCATGCCATGCTTCAGCATGCCTGTACTTCCCTATCTCCCAGAGTTTGCTCAAGCTCTTAAAAAAAAAAAAAACACTCGCTGATCTCCCCTGGCTGGTGAACATTTTGCAACCACTAATGCACAATTATTCACCATAATTCTGCAGTCAGAATTGCAGAACTCATATTAAAATGTTTTCCTTTACTTCAGAAACTAAATCCCTCAAGTCCTGGCTCTGTTGACTGTTTTCTGACTCCTTTTGACACTTAGTTTTGTTTCTTTTGTCCAGTTTTTACAGTTGCTCTTTGCAGGCAATTTAGTTTAATACAATCTACTCCATTACAGCCAGAAGTAGAACCCTAAGCACTTCATTCTGAATTGTTTTCAGGATGGTGGTCAACCTATTAAACTATTTAACTATTATTATTGTTAATATTATCAATACGATTTGTGTCTTAACACATATGTGAATTCACGCATGAGTATGTGTGAAATGCAGAGTAGAAATGTTTGATTAAGTAAGCATTTTTTTTTTTTTTTAGTATTTTCTCAATATGAGCTCTCTTGGCTTTTCCTGCAATATATAAAAGCATTTTGCAAATAGAGGCCTAATGATACATAAATTTTATCAATGCAAATTGAAAGAACTGGCTTTAATCTAGCTATCTTAACACAGTTTTTTCTCCAGGATTTGGATTTTATCTTTAATTCAGACTTGATTTTTGGATTTGTCTAAGATCACTTGCTTTATATCTCATCTAATTAGTTTAACAGGAACTATCATTCAAATTATATTCACTGTCATACATAGATGACAATTTTATATATAACTTGTGGTGGAACTATGTGGATAGGTCACTGGTCAATTAGAATAAAGGTTTATTATACCAATAATAATAATAATAAGAGTACAATAATTCAATTTAATTTTATAATAATTGAATTTATGTAATCCACAAGAGAAGACTCTATACATGGACATCACCAGATGGTTAACACCCAAATCAGATTGATTATAATCTTTGCAGCCAAAGATGGAAAAGCTCTATACAGTCAGCAAAAACAAGACCAGGAGCTGACTGTGGCTCAGATCATGAACTCCGTATTGCCAAATTCAGACTTAAACTGAAGCAAGTAGGGAAAACCACTAGACCTGTCAGGTATGACCTAAATCAAATCCCTTATGATTATACAGTGGAAGTGAGAAATAGATTTAAGGGCCTAGATCTGATAGATAGAGTGCCTGATGGACTATGGAATGAGGTTCGTGACATTGTACAGGAGACAGGGATCAAGACCATCCCCATGGAAAAAAAATGCAAAAAAGGAAAATGGCTGTCTGGGGAGGCCTTACAAATAGCTGTGAAAAGAAGAGAAGCAAAAAGCAAAGGAGAAAAGGAAAGATATAAGCATCTGAATGCAGAGTTCCAAAGAATAGCAAGAAGAGATAAGAAAGCCTTCTTCAGTGATAAATGCAAAGAAATAGAGGAAAACAACAGAATGGGAAAGACTAGAGATCTCTTCAAGAAAATCAGAGATACCAAGGGAACATTTCATGCAAAGATGGGCTCAATAAAGGACAGAAATGGTATGGACCTAACAGAAGCAGAAGATATTAAGAAAAGGTGGCAAGAATACATAGAAGAACTGTACAAAAAAGATCTTCACAACTCAGATAATCATGATGGTGTGATCACTCACCTAGAGCCAGACATCCTGGAATGTGAAGTCAAGTGGGACTTAGAAAGCCTCACTACAAACAAAGCTAGTGGAGATGATGGAATTACAGTTGAGCTATTTCAAATCCTGAAAGATGATGCTGTGAAAGTGCTGCACTCAATATGCCAGCAAATTTGGAAAACTCAGCAGTGGCCACAGGACTGGAAAAGGTCAGTTTTCATTCCAATCCCAAAGAAAGGCAATGCCAAAGAATGCTCAAACTACCGCACAATTGCACTCATCTCACACGCTAGTAAAGTAATGCTCAAAATTCTCCAAGCCAGGCTTCAGCAATATGTGAACTGTGAACTTCCTGATGTTCAAGCTGGTTTTAGAAAAGGCAGAGGAACCAGAGATCAAATTGCCAACATCCGCTGGATCATGGAAAAAGCAAGAGAGTTCCAGAAAAACATCAATTTCTGCTTTATTGACTATGCCAAAGCCTTTGACTGTGTGGATCACAAGAAACTGTGGAAAATTCTTCAAGAGATGGGAATACCAGACCACCTGATCTGCCTCTTGAGAAATTTGTATGCAGGTCAGGAAGCAACAGTTAGAACTGGACATGGAACAACAGACTGGTTCCAAATAGGAAAAGGAGTTCATCAAGGCTGTATATTGTCACCCTGTTTATTTAACTTATATGCAGAGTACATCATGAGAAACGTTGGACTGGAAGAAACACAAGCTGGAATCAAGATTGCCGGGAGAAATATCAATAACCTCAGATATGCAGATGACACCACCCTTATGGCATAAAGTGAAGAGGAACTAAAAAGCCTCTTGATGAAAGTGAAAGAGGAGAGTGAAAAAGTTGGCTTAAAGCTCAACATTCAGAAAACGAAGATCGTGGCATCCGGCCCCATCACTTCGTGGGAAATAGATGGGGAAACAGTGGAAACAGTGTCAGACTATTTTCTGGGGCTCCCAAATCACCGCAGATGGTGATTGTAGCCATGAAATTAAAAGACGCTTACTCCTTGGAAGGAGAGTTATGACCAACCTAGATAGCATATTAAAAAGCAGAGATATTACTTTTCCAACAAAAGTCCATCTAATCAAGGCTATGGTTTTTCCAGTGGTCATGTATGGATGTGAGAGTTGGACTGTGAGAAAAGCTGAGCACCAAAGAATTGGATCTTTTGAACTGTGGTGTTGGAGAAGACTCTTGAGAGTCCCTTGGACTGCAAGGAGATCCAACCAGGCCATCCCAAAGGAGACCAGTCCTGGGTGTTCATTGGAAGGACTGATGCTGAGGCTGAAACTTCAGTACTTTGGCCACCTCATGTGAAGAGTTGACTCATTGGAAAAGACTCTGATGCTGGGAGGGATTGGGGGCAGGAGGAAAAGGGGATGACAGAGGATGAGATGGCTGGATGGCATCACCGACTCGATGCACATGAGTTTGGGTGAACTCCAGGAGTTGGTGATGGACAGGGAGGCCTGGTGTGCTGCGATTCATGGGTCGCAGAGTCGGACATGACTGAGCAACTGAATTGAACTGAATAATGAGCGATGTGAAGTCAGGAAGGTTGATTCCTCCAGCTCCATTCTTCTTTCTCAAGACTGCTTTAGCTATTTGGGGTCTTTTGTGTTTCAATGTGAATTGTGAAACTTTTGTTCTAGTCCTGTGAAAAATGTCATTGGTAATTTGATACAGATCACATTGATTCTGTAGATTGCATTGATATTACACTCATTTTCACAATATTGATTCTTCCTATCCAGGAACATGGAATATCTCTCCATCTGTTTATGTCATCTTTGATTTCCTTCATTAGAGTCTTACAATTTTCTATGTACAGTTCTTTTTTTTTCCTTAGGTAAGTTTATTCCTAGATAAATTCTTTTTGTTCCAATGGTGAATGGGATTGATTCCTTAATTTCTCTTTGTGATTTTTTTATTGTTAGTATATAGAAATGCAAGTGATTTCTGTGTATTGATTTTGTATCCTGCAACTTTATACTAAATTTGCTGATTAGCTCTAGCAATTTTCTGATACTATCTTTAGTTTTTCTATGTATAGGATCATGTCATCTGCAAACAGTGAGAGCTTTACTTCTTTTCTGACCAGGATTCCTTTTATTTCTTTTTCTTCTCTGATTGCTGTAGCTAGGACTTCCAGAACTATGCTGAGTAATATTGGTGAAAGTAGACACCCTTTCTTGTTCCTGATCTTAGGGGGAATGTTTTCGATTTTTCACCATTGAGAATAATGTTTGCTGTAGGCTTATCATATATGGCCTTTACTCAGTTGAGGTAGGTTCCTTCTATGCTCATTTTTTTTGTGAGTTTTAATCATAAATGGGTGCTGAATTTTGTCAAAGGCTTTTTCTGCATCTGTTGAGATTATTATATGTTTTTTATCTTTCAATTTTTTAATATGGTGCATCACATTGATTGATTTGTGCATGTTGAAGAATCCTTGCATCCCTGGAATAAACCCAACTTGATCATGGTGTAGGAGCTTTTGGATGTGTTGCTAAATTCTGTTTGCTAATTTTTGTTGAGGATTTTTGCATCTATGTTAATCAGTGATACTGGCCTGTAGTTTTCTTTTTGTGTGTTGTCTTTGTCTGGTTTTGGTATCAGGATGACCATGGCCTAATACAATGAGTGTGGAAGTGTTCCTTCCTCTGCAATTTTTTAAAAGAGTTTTAGAAGGATAGGCATTAGCTTTTCTCTAAATGTTTGATAGAATTCTCCTGTGAAGCCCTCTGGTCCTGGACTTTTGTTTTTTGGGAGATTTTTGATTACAGCTTCATTTTCAATGCTTGAAATTGGGTTGTTCATAATTTCTATTTCTTCCTGGTTCACTCTTAGAAGAGTGAACTTTTCTAAGAATCTGTCTGTTTCTTCCAGGTTATCCATTTTATTTCCATACAGTTGTTCATAATAGTCTCTTATGATCTTTTGTATTTCTGCATTGTCTGTTGTAACCTCTCTTTTTTCATTTCTAATTTTGTTGATTTGTCTATTTGCTATTTCATTGTTGTCTATTCGATGTTTTTCTTGTTTCTTGAGGTAGGATTATATTGCTATAAACTTCCCTCTTAGAACTGCTTTTGCTGCATCCCACTGGTTTTGAGTTGTGTTTTTCTTGTCATTTTTTTCTAGAAATTCTTTGATTTCCCTTTTTATTTCTTCAGTAACCTGTTGATTATTTTAAACATATTGTTTAACCTCCGTGTGTTTGTGTTTCTTACAGTTTTTTTTTTTCCTGTAATTGATATCTAGTCTCATAATGTTGTGGTTGGACAAATTGCTTGATATGATTTTAATTTTCTTAAATTACTGAGGTTTGATTTGTGGCCCTAGATGTGGTTTATCCTGGAGAATGTTCCATGTGTACCTCACAAGGTATATTCTTCTTCATTTGGATGGAATGTCCTGAAGATATCAATGAGATCCATCTTATCTAATATATCATTCAAGACTTGTGTTTCCTTATTAATTTTGTTTTCATGATCTGTTCATTTGGTTTGAGTGGGGTATTCAAGTCTCCTACTATTATTGTGTTACTGTCAATTTCTTGTTTTATGTTTGTTAGTGTTTGTCATATGTATTGAAGTGCTCCTATGTTGGGTGCATAGCTAGTTACAATTATTATATCTTCCTCTTAGATTGATCCCTTGATCATTATGTAGTGTCCTTCCTTATCTCTTGTAATTGTCTTTCTTTTAAGGTCTATTTTGTCTGATATGAGGATTGCAACTCTATCTTCTTTTCGGTTTCTGCCCTCCTAAGATTGGTCCAGTGGTTTGTGTAAGCTTCATATTAGGTGAGATTTGTGTTTAGTGTTTTTGTTTGTTTGTTTGTTTTTCCTCTGATGGGCAAGGCTGAACGAGGTTTTAATCCTGT
This sequence comes from Bos mutus, assembly GCF_027580195.1. NCBI lineage: Eukaryota > Metazoa > Chordata > Mammalia > Artiodactyla > Bovidae > Bos > Bos mutus. Next base: position 46,103,091 of record NC_091633.1, on the reverse strand, counting down.
CTGCTGGTGATTGTGTTTGTATTTTGTTTTGTTTGTTGTTTAGATGAGGTGTCCTGCAGAGGGTGCTACTGGTGTTTGGGTGATGTCTGGGCTTTATTCAGGTGGTTTCCTTTGTGTGAGTTCTCACTATTTGATACTCCCTCAGATTAGTTCTCTGGAAGTCTAAGGTCTTGGAGTCAGGGCTCCCACTCCAAAGGCTCAAGCTTGATTCTTTGTCAGAAACAAAGACTCCACAAGTGGTTTTTTTATGGCATTAAGTGAGATTAAAACAAATAGGCAAAAATGAGAAACCAACAATGAACCCCAGACAAATGGCAGTTACAAAATCAGGCAAATAATAATTAAAATAATGGAATATGTACATACACATATACACCCATGAACAAAGTCAAAACAGCCCAACTAAAATAAAGTAGAATAGATTGACTTGGCAAATAAAGGAAATAAAAATTTATATTTACCAGTTAAGAACAAAGCTAAAGCACAAACTGGAAAACAAAACTAAACAAGGTGCCAATTGAGGAATAAAGCAATGAAAATAAAACTAACAAGTATGTTGAGAAGAAAGGAAAGAAAGAATAGATATGCAAAGTTAAATAGGGGTAGGTAAAGAAGAGTTATATACTATAAAGTTTAACTCCAAGGGGAAAAGAACAGTAGGAAAAGCAATCAAAGGAATAAATGTAGAAAAATAATAATATATTTTTTAAAAATTTAAAAAGAGAGAAAATAAGAAAAAAAGATGAAAAATCCACAGAAATGCAAAAGCCCAATGTAGAGGCAGAGGTTTATAACAACAATAAAAAATGTGACTGAGGGGGTGAAAAAAAGGCTCAAAAGCTTAATTAGATTTAATAGTTCCAATCACAGAGAAGGCAATGGCACCCCACTCCAGTACTCTTGCCTGGAAAATCCTATGGATGGAGGAGTCTGGTAGGCTGCGGTCCATGGGGTCACAAAGAGTCAGACACGACTGAGCGACTTCACTCTCACTTTTCGCTATTATGCATTGGAGAAGGAAATGGCAAACCACTCCAGTATTCTTGCCTGGAGAATCCCAGGGATGGGGGAGCCTGGTGGGCTGACATCTATGGGGTCGCACAGAGTCGGACATGACTGAAGTGACTTAGCAGTAGCAGTGCCAATGAAATCGACAACTACAACAGAGGGGGGAAAAGAAAAATAAATCCAAAAGAATCTACAGAACAAGTCAAACCATAATAATAATTTTTTTCTTGAGTCACTGCTGTCAGAGTCCTTTCCTTTGCTGGGAGTCACAGTCCACCTCACCTCTCTCAGATGCCCTCCAGCAATGTGCTGATCTCTGGACCTGCTATGGGGGCAGCTCAGATTCTAATCTGGTCCTACTCCTGTGTGTTCTTCCCTCCAATGTCCACAGCTATCAGAACTAGTGTTTTTTCTTTTGTGGGAGCTCTCAATGTTCTTTTATATATTCCATAGACACAGAGTCTGCCTAGTTGATTGTGTGGATTTAATCTGCACCTTGTATAGCTGGTGGGAAGGTTTTGGGTCTTCTTCCTTAGCTACACTGCCTCTGGGTTTCGATTGTGGTGTTATTTCCACCTCTGCATGTGGGTCGTCCACTGGGGTTTGCTCCTGAGGCTGCCCTGGAGGGCTTGGGTTTGCTCCTGTGAGGGCCAGGTGTGGAGGTGGTGCAGCTGCTTGGGTTGCAGGGGTTCTGGTAATACCAGGTACTCAGGGGAGTTGGTGGCTAGTGCAGCAGGAAATATAGTGCTTTAGAAGGGTATGGCAACCAGTATTGGCCAATATGCTCCAGTATTCTTGCCTGGAGAACCCCCCTGACAAAGAAGACTGGCAGGCCACAGTCTGCTGCTGCTGCTGCTCCTAAGTCGCTTCAGTCGTGTCCGACTCTGTGCGACCCCATAGACGGCAGCCTGCCAGGCTCCCCCGTCCCTGGGATTCTCCAGGCAAGAATACTGGAGTGGGTTTCCATTTCCTTCTCCAGTGCATGAAAGTGAGAAGTGAAAGTGAAGTCACTCAGTGTGTCCGACTCTTAGTGACCCCATGGACTGCAGCCTACAAGGCTCCTCCGTCCATGGGATTTTCCAGGCAAGAGTACTAGAGTGGGGTGCCATTGCCTCTACAGGGTCGCAAAGAGCTGGACATGACCGAAGTGAGCCTGCACACATAGACCCAAGACTTTTTTGCCTGTGGCAGCTCTGCCCCAGTGAGAGTTGAGCTTGAAATTGGCACAACTGCTTGGCTTGTGGGGACCATAGTGGTACCAAATGTGCAGGGACATGGATTGCCTCTGCCACAGGAGTTATGGCCCTCTCAGTTTTGAGCCTCTTGTAGCTGGCTATCAGAAGGCTTCTTTGGCCAGTCTTTCTCTATAGCTCCACCCATTCAGGCGCTTAGAGGGCTCCCCTGCCTGGGGTGATTCTCTGTTGTTCAGTGCGTTGGGCACATAGATGATCCCCCTGCCCCCTCCTGGGCTGGGGTCCTTCTCCATAGACCAGTGTGTCAGGCACTTAAAGGGGCACCCTGTGTGGGGTCCTACTCTGTGGTTCAGTGCATCTGTCACTTAAAGGAGCACCCTGCGTAGGGTCCTACTCTGTTGTTCAGTGCCATTGGGGGCCAGCCTCTCTATTGATCAGCTGCCAGTGCTGGCTTATGGGGTAAGAGATGCTATGGTGATGGCTCCACCCACTAGGCGTAACTCAGCAGTATCACCTTGCTTTCATGGCTGCCCAGCTTTCCTTTACAGGCATTTCTGACCACAATCTCCTCCCTCACATCCCCTTGATCCATCTCTCTGCAATCAACAGCAGTCCTCGCCCAGGGATTGCTCCACAATCCCTACACTCCAGCTCCCAGTCACTGTGCCTTCCGGGGAACCTGTGTCCCTGTGAAGAGTATGTAAGGCTGCAGCAAGTACTGTCTGATTCCCATTCCATTTAGTCTGCTGCAGACTAGCTGTTACACTCTCACCTTAAATGTTTCTCCTCTGACTCAGAAAATTGCCCCAGTGTGGGGAGCAGGCCCCTGCTTCAGTTCTCCCACCCACTGAAGGCAGGTCCAGTCCTACTAACACTCCTGTTTTTCTCCCTAATTCCTTCATCCTACTGAGTTTTGCGTGGGTCTATGTATTCTTTTCTGCTGGTCAGGTACTCCTGTCTATTCTCAGCTGGTGTTCTGCATGTATTTCTGTGTCTGGTGGTGTATTCCTGATATATCCATGGAGAGAGATAGACTCCATGTCCACCTACTTCTTCACCATCTTGTTCTTTCTGATTTTTTTTTTTTTTAATTTAGGGGTTTCCCTTGTATGGCAATCCATTCCAGTACTCTTGCCTGGAAAATTCCATGGATGGAGGAGCCTGGTGGGCTGCAATCCATGGAGTCACAAAGAGTTGGACACAACTGAGTGACTTCCCTTTCACTTTCTTGTGGTTCAGATGGTTTAAAAAAAAAAAAAAAATCTGCTTGCAATGCAGGATACTTGGGTTCGATCCCTGGGTTAGAAAGATCCCCTGGGGTAGAAAATGGCTACCCACTCCAGTATTCTTGCCTGAGAAATCCTATGGAGAGAGGAGCTTGGTAGGTTACAATCCATGGATTGCGAAGAATTGGACACAACTGAATGAATAACACTTCCACTTTTTAATTTAACCTTTGCTATCCCTAAATATTTATTTATTATTTTAATGTTAAGGTTTATTTTCATCTAATTATAGATCCATATGTGATTTTAAATGTAGTAGAAACTGTGCACACCCTTGACCCCTGGCTATGTAACAATGTGTAAGATATTGAAAAATGTATAATATATCACAAGCAGGATATTTGCACTAAAACAGTCAAGGTATGTATAGGTCATTTCCATCATGCCTTATTTGCTCTTTTATGGCCACATTCACCTTCCATCCCATCCCCATCCAGTCCTTAACTCCTGCAACCCCTAATCCAGTTTCCATTTCTACAGTTTTTTCATTTGAAGAATATTATATAAATGAAATCATATAATATGTAATCTTTGGGAATTGGCTTTATTCAATCAGTATGATTCTCTGGAATTTCAGCCAGGTTTTTGTGTATATCAATAGTTTGTTTATATTTATTGTTAAGTATTATTTCCTAGTATAGATGCATAATAGTTTGTTTAACCTTTCATCTGTAAAAAAGATATTTGGATTGTTTCTAATTTGGTGTTGTTACAGATAAAGTAGCTATAAATATTTGTGTGTAGGCTTTTATGTGAATGTCATTTTTTGTTTCTCTGAGATAAATGCCCTCAACTACAGTTGCTGGATTGTATGGTAATTGCATGCTTAATGGTTTAAGAAACTGAAGAACCAATTCCCAGGTGACTGTACCACTTTATATTCTGGCCATTGATGTATGAATGACAACATTGCTCCACATTTTCCATGATATCTGGTGTTGTCACTATTTTTTATTTTAGCCATTTTGACAGGTGCATAGTGATATCTCATTGTTGTTTTAATTTGTCTTTCTCTGTGACCTAGAACATCATTTCACGTGCTTATTTGGCATCTGTAAATCATCTTTGCGGAAATGTCTCTTTATGTCTTTTGTCTGTTTTCTAGTTGAATTATTTATTCATTTATATTCATTCCTGTTGCGTTTTGAGTTTTTTTATACCTTCTAGTTCTAGTTTTTTCCCCCTTCATTCTTGTTTCTTTTTTGTCCAGATTTATTGAGATATTACTGACATACAACTCTATATAAATATAAAGTGTACAGCTTGATTATTTGATGTGCTTATATATTCAAAAATAATTACCACAGTAAAAACAACACTATCATATGATCCAGCAAGTTGAATTCTGGGTATATATCCGAAGGGTCCTGAAGAGATATTTGCATCTTCATGCTCATTGCAGTGCTATTCACATATACACACATACTATGGAATATTATTCAGCCATAGCGATGGCACCCCACTCCAGTACTCTTGCCTGGCATATCCCATGGATGGAGGAGCCTGGTAGGCTGCAGTCCGTGGGGTCACTAAGAGTCGGACACGACTGAGCGACTTCACTTTCACTTTTCACTTTCATGCACTGGAGAAGGAAATGCAACCCACTCCAGTGGTCTTGCCTGGAGAATCCCAGGGACGATGGAACCTGGTGGGCTGCCGTCTGTGGGGTCACACAGAGTTGGACACGACTGAAGTGACTTAGCAGCAGCAGCATGTATAAAAGGAGAAAATCCTGCCAATTTGTGGTGGTGTGAAATAAGTCAGAAAAATCTCTACTGTATGATATCACTTACATGTGGAATCTAAAAAAGCAAAACTCATAAAAGCAGAGCAGAATAGTGATTGCCAAGGACTGGGCCATGAGAGAAATGGGGGCATATCAGTCAAGGGGTACAAACTTACAGATAAAATATGAGTACACTCTGGAGATTAAATACATAGATAATCTGTACTCTGGATGATTATGGTTAACAGTGTGACATATGTCAGGTCAGTTTATTTTTCTCCCCCAGTTCTTATCTCATTGCAACAAAATTTTGAAATGATGAAACTAAAGTATTTAAAACAACAGACAAGTTACAACTCAGTTACAGCTCAAGCAGGCTTATTTTTTATTAGACAGACACTCCAGAGACATGGGAGCAGGCCGACCCCAACGAGTCATCCTTCCAATCCCTCTTGGCTTCCCCGTTTTTATACTTCCCATCTCCTCCTTTTCCTATTTGAGGAAAAGGAGTACATCAAGGCTGTATATTGTCACCCTGCTTATTTAACTTATATGCAGAGTACATCATGAGAAACGCTGGACTGGAAGAAATACAAGCTGGAATCAAGATTGCCGGGAGAAATATCAATCACCTCAGATATGCAGATGACACCACCCTTATGGCAGAAAGTGAAGAGGAACTAAAAAGCCTCTTGATGAAAGTGAAAGAGGACAGTGAAAAAGTAGGTTTAAAGTTCAACATTCAGAAAACGAAGATCATGGCATCCGGTCCCATCACTTCATGGGAAATAGATGGGGACAGTGGAACCATGTCAGACTATTTTTGGGGTCTCCAAAATCACTGCAGATGGTGACTGCAGCCATGAAATTAAAAGACGCTTACTCCTTGGAAGGAAAGTTATGATCAACCTAGATAGCATATTCAAAAGCAGAGACATTACTTTGCCAACAAAGCTCTGTTTGGTCAAGGCTATGATTTTTCCTGTGGTCATGTATGGATGTGAGAGTTGGACTGTGAAGAAGGCTGAGCACTGAAGAATTGATGCTTTTGAACTGTGGTGTTGGAGAAGACTCTTGAGAGTCCCTTGGACTGCAAGGAGATCCAACCAGTCCATTCTGAAGGAGATCAGCCCTGGGATTTCTTTGGAAGGAATGATGCTAAAGCTGAAACTCCAGTACTTTGGCCACCTCATGCGAAGAGTTGACTCATTGGAAAAGACTCTGATGCTGGGAGGGATTGGGGGCAGGAGGAGAAGGGGACGACAGAGGATGAGATGGCTGGATGGCATCACTGACTCGATGGACATGAGTCTCAGTGAACTCTGGGAGTTGGTGCTGGACAGAGAGGCCTGGCATGCTGTGATTCATGGGGTGGCAAAGAGTTGGACATGACTGAACGACTGCACGACTGAACTGACTGATCTCCTCCTTTTGGTTGTACCCTGTGCAAAATAGAGCTTTACTCATCACTAGTCAAGAAAGAGAATGCAAATGGGCATATGCTCAAGGCCGACTGACAATTGCAAGTTATGTAACAACAGTCTCTGTTATGTATGTCTTCCCATAATTCAGTCTGTTATAATCAGATGTATATATGTGTAGAATATTTATGAACCCTTAATGGCTCCTAGCTGCCTAAGGTTACTTGAGGAAGCCCCTGTGGTTAGTTTGTATCCACTGTGTGCCCAGGACACATGTGGAAGAGCTGGAAATGTCTCTGTGGTTATTTTTGTAACATATTTATGAACTCTCCTGGGTGTGCCTGGAATGGGGTTTAGAGATCAGCTTGTATCCTTTTCAGCTATACCACCCCTGTTGTTCATGCCTGACTTCCTACCTAACAATTACATATTTGAAAGTTGCTGCTGCTGCTGCTGCTGCTAAGTCACATCAATTGTGTCCGACTCTGTGCAACCCCATAGACAGCAGCCCATCAGGCTCCCCCATCCCTGGGATTCTCCAGGCAAGAACGCTGGAGTGGGTTGCCATTTCCTTCTCCAACACATGAAAGTGAAAAGTGAAAGTGAAGTCGCTCAGTTGTGTCTGACTCTTAGCAACCCCATGGACTACAGCCTACCAGGCTCCTCCATCCATGGGATTTTCCAGGCAGAAAGTTGCTGAGAGAGTAAATATTAAATATTCTCACACACACAAAAGCTAACTGTGTGTGGTGACAGAGGTATAACTAACCCTACTGTGATATTAATTTTATAATGTGTAAGTGAGCATTTACTCTTAATGCTTAGACCTTTGATATTTGACCAAAACATGCTACTGCACCACTTTCAAAACAATATTACTAACCCACTATGGGAGCATTGTAAAGCTATCGAGATGGAGAATGACTACTGCTGTCTGTCTACCAAGTCCTATCTTCTTTCGTTTCAGTCTATATTATAGCTTCATACATAGCTACAGTAGTTTCATAATGCCATGTGGTGGGCAAACACTTTCTATCAGAGAAAAATCACCTTGCATGTACTATGCAATATATATATTTAATTCAAAAAATCATCAAAGAGTTCCTTGCATATACCTTTGCACAGTGTTCTGTGAGAGGCTTGTTTGGAGAATAACACAAATTACCAAAAAGTTGCTCAGTATATGTATGTAAAATGTGCTACTTTCCTCATGAAAATAAACTGTAAAACCCTGGAGACTTGATTTGGCATACATATAGCAAGAATGTGCACATACACCCACAGCTTTAGCATTGTATTACTTAATTAAGAAATTTAACTTTTGATATTAAATCTAGGCAGCTCCTCTGCTTGTGTGGATTTCCAATTTCAGTATTCAACAAAATGAAGAATAATGGAATATGTTAAAATATTTGGATTACATTTTCACCTGTTAATTTGAAAGGGATGCTTTAAAGCATGTGCCAAATTTTTGCTATTTCTTAAGCAAGACTTTGAAACTCAATAAAAGACTCAAGAAATAATACAATGGCTTTGATTAGGTGTTTCATCTTTTAATATATTCATTCCCTGTTACATGAGTGCATTTACATAGAACTCATTATACTTTACTGCAGGAGCAGACAAGGAATAGATGAAAAGAAATGAGTTGTACAGATAAATTTAGACTATTTTGTAACAAGATATTTATTACTATATATTTTATCTTGGTCAAATGTTAAAAGTAAACCTTTGATGCACAACAGTTGATCACTCTTCTTATATTGGTTTCAAGGGAGGAATCCAACCTGTATGGTCCTGACCAGAATCATGGTGGATTTACCAGGTGGAGGCAGTTATTTGTTTATCCACCTAATAAGTAATTTCCTGAGCTATTGGAAAGTTCTGTCCTCCTTAAGATGTTGATAAGATTGAGGTTAAAAAAAAAAAAAAAAACAGCAAACAAAACAAATTTACTCTAGAGACTGGGCCCAGAGAATACAGAATTTTGCCAGATCTTTTATTTTCTATGGTATTGCAGTATTTATCTTAGCCTTGAAATTGACCTTCATGAAATCTTTAGAAACACTGCCAGTAAATCCTGAATCACTTTGTAGAGAAACGTTTAAATACAGAATGGAACTAAAAAAAAAAAAAAACACACAACAGTGTCTAAATGAGAGCAGTTAAAATGAAATTAAGAAGTTTGCTACTGTAAACATTCCTCAGTTTTTAAAAGATCTTGAAAGTCAATATCTTTTCTATCTGATTTTTTCCTAGTCTTCCACATTCTTATCTGTCTACTCTTTTGAATAAATTATTTATTTCCAGGAAACTTTTCTTCTAAGCCTAATTTTAATAGTTTACTAATATATAATAATATGTAAAAATATGCATAATTATCTCATGTGTACAGTTTGATGAGTCTGGACATATGCAGACACCCATGGTATTGTCACCACAATCAAGGTATTGACACCATGTGGTATTGTGTCACCACAATAGACACATTCAGCGCCTCCCAAACTTACTTCGTATTCCTCTAGCCTTTCCTTCCATTTTTCCTTTCTTTCCAAGTAAAAATCTCTTAACAAGTTTTGCAACACATAATAACATATCATTATATACACACCTTGTTGTACAGATCTTTAGAACTTGCTCATCTCATGTGACTGAAACCTTATATCCATTGAACAACAATTTCTCATTTCTTCCACCCCCATTACCCCCAAACCCTAGAAACTTCTATTTTATCCTCTGCTTCTATGACTAATTATTTTAGATACCTCATGTAAGTGAAATCTGTTTTTGTCCTCTGGTTGGCTTCTTTAACTTACTATAACGTCCTCTAGGTTCATCCGTGTTGTCTCACAAGGCATGATTTTCTTTTTTAAAGGGTAAATAATACTCCATTGTTCAGTTATGTCCATACCTTGACAGTTGTAAATAATACTACAGTGAACATAAAGTGCAACTACCTCTTCATATCCTAATTTTGATTGTTTAGGAAATATACCCAGAAGTGAGTATGCTGGATCAAATAGTAGTTCTATTTTTAATCTTTTTGAGGAAACTCTGCTATTTTTTCATAACTGCTACAGCATTTTACATTCCTACTATCAGTGAACAAGGCTTCAAATTTCTCTACATCTTTGCAATACTTATGCACTTAAAACTACAAAATATAGATCAAAGAAATAAAAGGACATACAAATAAATGGAAAGACATCTGGTGTTCATGGATTGGAAGACAATATTGTTGACATGTTCACAATACATGATACGCAATACACAATACACAATATTGTGTATTGGTATTGTGTTCACAATACACAACACCAAAGCCATCTACAAATTCAATGATATCCCCATTGGAACCCATCGGGCATTTTTTTTTTTTACAGTAATAAAAAACAAACAATCTTAAACTTCAGATGGAAACACAAAAGATACAGAATATCCACAGCAATCTCAAGAAAGAAGAACAAAACCTCCAGGCATCATATGTCCAGATTTCCAAACATATTTCAAACCTGCAGTAAGTAGAGTATGATACCAGACTTCCCTGATAACTTCCCTGATGGTAAAGAATCTGCCTGCAATACAGGAGACCCAGGTTCAATTCCTGGGTTGGGAAGATCCCCTGGAGAAGGGAATGGCAGCCCACTTCAGTATTCTTGCCTGGAGAATTCCATTGACAGAGGAACCCCGTGGGCTGTATTCTATGGGGTCACAAAGAGTCTGACACAACTGAGTGACTAACACTTTCACTTTCACAGACCAAGTAAACAGAAGAGAGGACTCAGAAGTAGACACAATAAGTAAGTAAGTATAAGTAATATGTATAGAATCAATTCATCTTCAGCAAGAGTGCCCCAAATACACAATAGACAGAAGATAGTCTCTAAAACAAATGATTGAGGGAACTGGATATCCACATGCAAAATAAATGAAGAAATAGATTAGATCCCTACTTTATACTACAGGGCTTCCCTGGTGGCTCAGTAAAGAATCTGCCTGGAATGTGGAAGAGAGAGAGAGACACACACACACCCACACCCACACCCACACCCACACACACTCTCTCTCTTTATACTATACACAAAATAAACTCAAATGGAGTTTGAGTTAAAAACAAACGTATGACACAGAACCATGTAAGTCCTACGAGAATACATAGGAGAAAAGCTCCTTGATTTTGGTCTGAGAAATTATCTTTTAAATGTGACACCAAATGCATAATCAACAAAATGAAAAACAGACAAGTGGCACTACATCACACTAAAAAGCTTCTGTACAATATAGGAAACAATATACTGAAAATACAAACTCCCAAATGGGAAAAATTTTGTTAACCATATATAAGAGGTTAATTCCCTCTTTACATAAATTAAGCACATAACTCAATAGCAAATGAATAAATAAGTAACCCATTTAAAAATGGGTAAAAGACTTGAATAGGTATTTCTCACAGAAGACATTCAGTTGGCCAACAGATATATGAAAAGATGTTCAACATCATTAATTGTCACACAGAAGTTGCTCAGTTGTGTCCAACTCTTTGTGACCCCATGGATTGTAGCCCACCAGGCTCCTCAGTCTATAATTGTCCATTAATTGTCAGTGGGGTGTAAATCAGAACTACAGTGAGATACTACCTCATACATGTTAGAATGAGTATTATTTAAAAAAAATTTTTGAAATGAATTTCAAAAAAAATGAATAATTTCTTCTTCTTTAAACTTTTATTTATATCAGTGTTAACTTACATATATGAATATCTTGACTTGTGATTCAATGATACGCTATTTGTTGTGCTGCTCAGATTGTTTCAGCTCTAGTCATTGGGATCTTTTTTTAGGTTAACTGAACTATTGGAGACAGGTTATTTAGAAACTGAGATCTGACTGATAGGTGTGCTCTTTGAGTGTCGTTACTGCTTTAGATTTCCCAGTAGACAAATCTAGGAAGTATATGTATATATGAACTTATTATATGCTTTATCTATAATTATATCTGTATCAATCAGATAAATTTATATCTCTGTATATTTTAAGCCAAACATGAAGTTTCTTTAATTTATATGATTCTAATCTGATGCAACAGGGTTTATACTAGCTTTCTCCCTACATAACAGTATCTTCCTCAGAAACCTGGGTCCTACTCTCCTTTATCCATTTACGTATCTATTCAATCCCAGTGTACAAGTAAAGCAGGTTCACTTTTTCGTTTAGGATTCTTATGTATTTTTCTGATATCCATAATGTTGAATTAAAATATTTTATTATGATGGTGCTTAAATATCTGTAAACTTATTACTTAGATATAGTGTACATTACTGTAATTTTTATCTGACTGTAAAACCGAAGTATCTACCAACTCTATTATAGAGCCTTTGATATTTACATAAATGATTGTTTAAAAACAATAGATGATGTGTTTATCGCTTAAAATAAGTGACCTCTTTAAGATATTTGGATACCATCACTGACTCAATGGACATGAGTTTGAGCAAACTCTGGGAGACAGTGAAGGACACGGCAGCCTGGGGTGCTGCAGTTCATGGAGTCACAAAGTTGGACACAACTTAGTGACTGAACAACAGTAACGTGTGTATGGCACTGATTGTTCTATGCTATTTTCTTTAACTTACCAAATACATGACCATATCCTTTATCTTACCTTATAGTACACTCCATCCTTTTTTAGCTAAATTCCTATGGAAGTTTATATAGACTTTAAACAGGGATATTATCGGGCCATGAATTGGCATTGTAAATGTACTGAGTATACTTCTGATCTTTTTTCATGAAGCTGTTACAGTTAAATAGTATCATTTTAGGCCCAAGCATTATAAACAAAAATACATATTTAATCATTGATGCCCCATGGGGAGTTTTTGTTTTGTCTTATATATAACAATAGCCTCCAACTCTGCTACTTGAGGTGTGGTTCACAGACACACAACATACCCATCAGACATCATGAACATTCTCTGGGGTTTCTTAGAAATGCAAAATTTTGCATCTCACTCCAGAATGACTGAATCATAATTTTCAAATTAACAACATCTCCAGGTGTTTCATATGTAGATCAAAATTTTCAGCACTGTTCTATAAGGTCCACATGATAAAGACAGTCAGACTGTGCTTGTATAGTTTACATTGCTTTCAAGTAAAATTTCAAAATTTTAAAATAACTTGCTTAAAATGTCATTTATCCCTAAATGCTTTTGTTTATAAGCCTTTATAGTGAAAAAGAGCTTAATATGAGAAAAAGATATTTAGGGGAAGCTGGGAGAGGCTAAGTTGATTGACATAAATAAAAAAGATACAGCATTTTTGGTACAGAAAATATAAAATTTGGTGGAATTTTTGGGGAGGAATGAGCAATAGGGGAAAGCAGAGAGAGAAAGAGCCCTGGAAGCACATTTAGCAAAGAGAGAAGGGGTTTGATGATGAAGCTGCTCTGGAAAGTGGAATTTAGGGAGATCAGTATCTAAAGCTGTTTTTTAAGAAATATTTCACTTGGTTGTGTGAAATAATTCACTGTCACCCCATCTCCTTTAGAGGTATTCCTTCAAAACCTTCATTATTTTCAAATTTTTATTGAGATTTGTATCATTGATATAATAATCAGTAAGAAAGGCAGTCTAGCTCACAATGGTACACAGAATTGGAAAGTATTGACAACTCACTTCATCTTCAGAGAATCATTCAAAATAAGGCTTAGTACTTTCATTTTACAGAAAACAGTTCTAATGATTAAAAAAAATAGTCTTAATAGTATTTCCCCACTAGTATTCTTTCCTTGGAAATCCCATGGACAAAGGAGCCAGGTGGGCTACTGTTCATGGAGTGACAAAAGAGTTGGGCACAACTTAGCGGCTGAACAGTGACAGTTGTCTTAAATGAGAAAAGGTTCAGGCTTTTCAGACACGAAACCTAACATCAGTTCCCTCACTGAGTGGCAACTACTGGCAGTGTTCTAGACTTTCTTGGAGGCCTATAAGCAGCAGTGTCAGGGCTCTAACCAAGAAACTGAAGTGTGCTCAGCAGGGGAAGCCAGGGTTAAGAATCTGTAAACCATGCTACTAAAAAGCCATATTTGGCATTAATCCCCACCCGTTAAAATTAAATTAATATTTTCTAACAGCAATATAGATTTCTTCTACTATCCACCTTTTCTGTGAGGGTCCCCAAACACAGAGATAACTGAGAGTCACTTATATTAATCTCAACCATACAGCAGTCAGAACAAAACCTTCTGCAGAAACACGCCAATGTGATCTTGTGAGGAAGTATTTAATAAGTTAAAAGAAAATGAGTTTTATTTATTTTATAATTACCTCAACTACCTCCTTCAACCCACTCAACCTCACCAAAGTTTAAAAAATGGAGGTAAATTAAGATCCTCAAAGAACAATAATGTGGCAAATCAAATAAAAAAAAGATCCTTTGAAAAACATATATTCACTAATGTATATCTTGAATAGAAATTAAAAGTAAACAGACATATATTTTAGACCTAGAAGAAAAAAACACAAAAAATATGTGTCTTTCCCTGGGCATTTGAAGCTAAATAACACATCTTGTAAAATAAAGTGAAGTCACTCAGTCATGTCCGACTCCTTGAGACCCTGTGGACTGTAGCCTACCAGGTTCCTCCATCCATGGGATTTTCCAGGCAAGAATACTGGAGTGGGTTGCCATTTCCTTCTCCACCTGTAAAATAAATACAGTTTAAAGCTTTTGAAATATGTATGTTCAGTTTTTGGTTTTAATTTTACTACAAGTAAAACAAAGGTGAGGTCATAGAACTTCTGAGCATCATAGTGTCTTTTACTCTAAATTGGAAATAGTAAAGTTTGTATGGGCTCTCTTATAGAGTGTTGAGAGAATAGAATATTTTTATACTCAGAATATTTTCTAAGCTGTAACATGTGATCTGTTACATTTAATCCACCAATATAAAGAAAAAAAAAAGATGAATATCTTTCATAATATATTGTACATTACAATTTTTTAAATAAACATTTAAAATAGACATAATTTATGAGGTTTAAAAAAATTTAATTTTTTTTCATTTGTACCACTGGAAATAGTAAATATGTGAATTTCAGTAATTAGTGTTTTCTGTTACACTGCATATTTTAATGGATCAATGATCTAAAAAGTTATGGAAACATAGAAAATAAAGGATGGCAAAAATGCATAGTTTTAGAAATATACTAATAACATAATTTACTTAGAGTTAACTTAATTAGTTTAGCCAAAACAATAGCCATATCTTGAGGCCAATTAGAATTTGTGTTTTTAATTGTGTTCTTGTAAGTTTCTGCCACTTTTTTTTCCTATTTGCCACCTGGTTGGAAACCCATTGCCTAAAGAGAATCTAATCTTTGTTACCAGGAGAATTTACTGAGCATGCTTATGTAGAATTCAAATACGACCAGAGAGAAGGGAAATTATCTGAGGTGGGCTTGAAGGTAAACAGCTGTTGGTGAACTATGAATCATCTCAAAGGAACATTAGCTGAACTCATTTTAAAAAAGAAAATTGTTTTTCATGTTCAAAGGAATAACCTCAAGGACTCTGCACTCATTCTTAATTTGCTATTTAACTTATAGCTTCCTTGGGGAAGCAATATGATAGACTATTTTTGTTTATTTATTTATTTATTAATCTATTTATTTATTTTTAAATAAGTTTTCTATTTTATGGATACCCAAATGAATTTGGAGAGGAAAACTGAAATGTCCTTCCACCTAGAAAGGTAGAAAAACATCCATACTCCTGTGACTAAATACTGACCTAGGTTTAATGGCTTAAAACTGTTCTGCTGATTATGTTTTGTTTATTCTTATTTTTCAAAGTGAAATATTCCAGGAAATTTAGGCTACTATACATGACACATTATTTTATATTTTAAAAATCAATATTATTTTATATTTTAAAAGTCAGTTGTGTCTGTGTTAATGTAAACAATGAATTATGCTTCTCTTTTGTTCTTTCTTTGAATCCACGGAGAGTGAGACAGTCTGATTCACTCAGGTGGACAGTTCAAATTAAAAATGCTTTTCTAACATTGTGTCTTATACTTTTAAAATACAATTTGGTTAAACAAATGGCAGGAGGAAGTTTATTCAGATAACCTGTAACAAAAATAAAACAACATCAAACGGTTAATGCAGCTGCGGAAATTTAAGACTCCAATGGGTTACACATTTATACTAGATGCGTTTAAGCATGTGTGTTTGTTATTGCTACTTTAAAATATTCCAAAATAAATTGAATTAGAATCAAACACTATGACATTGAAGCATTTCTGAGGAAACCTAAATTTCTACAAAACACATTTGCAAAATGCTGTCTTAAATATTGAAGAGCTGTGAACATAGGTTAATTAGATAATTAATTTATCAAAGGCAATGTGAAATTATACCAAAACATAGTTTGATCTTTTTTAAAAAATGATATGTCAAGAGCAACATGATTTCATAATTTCAGTTCAGTTCAATCTCTCAGTTATGTCCGACTGTTTGTGACCCCATGGATTGCAGCACACCAGGCCTCCCTGTCCATCACCAACTCCCGGAGTTTACTCAAACTCATGTCCATTGAGTCAGTGATGCTATCCAACCACCTCATCCTCTGTCGTCCCCTTCTCCTCCTGCCTTCAATCTTTCCCAGCATCAGGGTCTTTTCAAATGAGTCAGTTCACATCAGGTGGCCAAAGTATTGGAATTTCAGCTTCAGCATTAGTCCTTCCAATGAATATTCAGGACTGATTTCCTTTAGGATGGACTGGTTGGATCTCCTTGCAGTCCAAGGCTCTCAGGAGTCTTCTCCAATACCACAGTTCAAAAGCATCAATTCTTCAGTGCTCAGCTTTCTTTACAGTCCAACTTGCACATCCATCCATGACTACTGGAAAAACCATAGCCTTGACTAGACGAACCTTTGTTGGCAAAGTAATGTCTCTGCTTTTGAATATGCTATCTAGGTTGGTCATAGCTTTCCTTCCAAGGAGCAAGTGTCTTTTAATTTCATGGCTGAAATCACCATGTACAGTGACTTTGGAGCCCAAGAAAATAAAGTCTGTCACTGTTTTCACTGTTTCCCCATCTATTTGCCATGAAGTGATGGGACCAGAAACCATGATCTAAGTTTTCTGAATGTTGAGCTTTAAGCCAACTTTTTCACTCTCCTCTTTCAATATCATCAAGAGGGTGTTTAGTTCTTCTTCACTTTCTGCCATAAGGTTGGTGTCATCCGCACATCTGAGGTTATTGATATTTCTCCTGGCAATCTTGATTCCAGCTTGTGCTTCATCCAGCCCAGTGTTTCTCATGATGTACTCTGCCTAGAAGTTAAATAAGCAGGGTGGCAATATATAGCCTTGACATACTCCTTTCCCAATTTGGAACCATTTTGCTGTTCCATGTCCAATTCTAAATGTTGCTTTTTCACATGCATATAGATTTCTCATGAGGCATGTCAGGTGGTTTAATATTCCCATGTCTTTAAGAATTTTTCACAATTTGTTGTGATCCTAACAGTCAGAGGCTTTGGTGTAGTGCATAAGGCAGAAGTAGATGTTTTTCTGGAACTCTCCTGCCATTTGATGATACAATGGATGTTGGCAATTTGATCTCTGGCTCCTCTGCCTTTTTCAAATACACCTTGAACATCTGGAAGTTCATGGTTCACGTACTGTTGAAACCTGGCTTGGAGAATTTTGAGCGTTACTGTGCTAGCATGTGTGATGAGTGCAACTGTGCAGTAGTTTGAGCATCCTTTGGCATTGCCTTTCTTTGGGATTGGAATGAAAACTGACCTTTTCCAGCCCTGTGGCCACTGCTGAGTTTTCCAAATTTTCTGGCATATTGAGGGCAGCACTTCCACAGCACATCTTTTAATATTTGAATAGCTCAACAAGAATTCCATCACCTCCACTAACTTTGTTCATAGTGTTGCTTCCTAAGGCCCACTTGACTTCACATTCCAGGATGTCTGGCTCTAGGTGAATGATCACACCATCGTGATTATCTGGGTCATGAAGATCTTTCTTACATAGTTCTTCTGTGTATTCTTGCCACCTCTTAATATCTTCTACTTCTGTTAGACCCATGTCATTTATGTCCTTTATTGTGTCCATCTTTGCATGAAATGTTCCCTTGGTATCACTAATTTTCTTGAAGAGATCTCTAGTCTTTTCCATTCTATTGTTTTCCTCTATTTCTTTGCATTGATCACTGAGGAAGTCTTTCTTATCTTTCCTTGCTATTCTTTGAAAGTCTGCATTCAAATGGGTATATCTTTCCTTTTCTCCTTTGCCTTTTGCTTCTCCTCTTTTCACAGCTATTTGTAAGGCCTCTTCAGACAACCATTTTGACTTTTTGCATTTTTTCCCCCTTGGGGATGCTCTTGATCCTTGCATCCTGTACGGTGTCATGAACCTCTGTCCATAGTTCATCAGGCACTCTGTCAGATCTAATCCCTTGAATCTATTTCTTCCACTGTATAATCATAAGGGATTTGATTTAGGTCATACCTGAATAGTCTAGTGGTTTTCCCTACTTTCTTCAGTTTAAGTCTGAATTTTGCAATAAGGTTCATGATCTGAGCCACAGTCAGCTCCCAGTCTTGTTTTGGCTGACTGTATAGAACTTCGCCGTCTTTGGCTACAGAGATTATAATCAGTCTGATTTTGGTATTGACCATCTGGTGATGTCCATGTGTAGAGTATTCTCTTGTGTTGTTGAAAGAAGGTGTTTGCTATGACCAGTGCATTCTTTTGGCAAAACTCTATGAGCCTTTGCCCTTCTTCATTCTGTACTCAAAAGCCAAATTTGCCTGTTACTCCAGATATTTCTTAGCTTCCTACTTTGCATTCCAGTCCCATATAATGAAAAGGACATCTTTTTTGGGTGTTAGTTCTAGAAGATCTTGTATGTTTTTATAGAATCGTTCAACTTCAGCTTCAGCATTACTGGTCAGGACACAGACTTGGATTACTGTGATATTGAATGGTTTGCCTTGGAAACAAACAGAGATCATTTTGTCGTTTTTGAAATTTCATCGAAGTACTGCATTTCACACTCTTTTGTTGACTATGAGAGCTACTCCATTTCTTCTAAGGGATTCTTGCCCACAGTAGTAGATATAATGGTCAGTTGAGTTAAGTTCACCCACTCCTGTCCATTTTAGTTTGCAGATGCCTAAAATGTCAACATTCACTCTTGCCATCTCCTGGTTGACCACTTCCAATTTGCCTTGATTCATGGACCTAACATTCCAGGTTCCTATGCAGTATTGCTCTTTACAGCATCAGACTTTACTTTTAATGCCAGTCACATCCACAGCTGGGTGTTGTTTTTGCTTTGGCTCCATCCCTTCATTCTTTCTGGAGTTATTTCCCCACTTATCTGCAGTAACATATTGGGCACCTGCCAACCTGGGGAATTCATCTTTCAGTGTCCTGTCTTTTTGTCTTTTCATAATGTTCATGGGGTTCTCAAGGCAAGAATGCTGAAGTGGTTTCCCATTCCCTTCTCCTTGACCACCTTTTGTCAGAACTCTCCACTATGACCTGTGCATCTTGGGTAGACCTACACAGCATGGCTCATAGTTTCATTGAGTTAGACAAGGCTGCATGGCCCTCAAGCAGCAGCTGCACGGCACTGAAGTGGTGGCTGCATGGCACTGGAGCAGTGTCTATGTGGCACTGGAGCAATTGTGAGGAGACACTCCATGTCCAAGGACGGAGAAGCCCTAGCAAAATGGTAGGTGCTGGAGTGGAGGCTGAGCAGTGCTGGAGCATCTGTGAGGAGATAACCCACATCCAAGGGTGAAGGAGAAGCCATAGCAAGATGGTAGGAGGGACAAAATCATGTTTAGAATCAAACCCCACACCTGCCAGAGCTGCTCAGAGAGCTCAAACAAACCTTGTGTCCACCAAGACCCAGAGACCCCACAGAGACTGAGACAGAACTGTGTCTGAGTGTCTCCTGTGGAGTTTTGGGTCAGCCGTGGACTGCTGCAGGGGCAGGGGCTTTGGGTGCAGCAGACCTGGTTATGGCATAAGCCCTCTTTGAGGAGGTGGTCTTTAACCCCACCACAGAATCACCAAAACTTAAACAGGACTGGAGAAACAGACTCTTGGAGGGCACAAACAGAACCTTGTGTGCACCAGTACCCAGGAGAAAGGAGCAGTGACCCCACAAGAGACTGACCTGGACATGCCTGTGAGTATACAGGCGTCTCCAGCCGAGGCTAGGGTCAGTGGTGGCCTGCTGCCGGGTTGGGGTCATTGAGAATTTACTAATTTAGAATTTACTAATCACTTTTCTATTCATCTCTCACAGTTTTTGGTTGTTTTTTTTTTTTTTTTTTTTCACTCCATTATTTGTGCTATGGTCTTCTTTCATAATCTTTACTTGGTCACTTTGTATTTCTACCATTGTACTCCATTTTGTAATACTTTTGTATTCTACAGTATATTTATTTTCTGAAGCTATATTTCTTATATCTCCTCTATGTCTAATGTTTGTTACCATTTATCTTTTCTAAAAATTTTTTCTTAAAATATAGCTACAGATTATGAACATATTCTTCACATATTGCATGCACATAATAGAAGTAATTTAACTTATTGAGATATGGGGAAGTCATTCCAACTGATCCATGACTTAGCTTGAAGTTGTGGAAGTTTCCCTGGTGGCTCAGACGGTAAAGCGTCTGCCTATAATGTGGGAGATGTGGGTTCAATCCCTGGGTCGGGAAGATCTCCTGGAGAAGGCAGTGGCAACCCACTCCAGTACTCTTGCCTGGAAAATCCCATGGATGGAGAAGCCTGTTAGGCTACAGTCCATGGGGTTGCAAAGAGTTGGACACGACTGAGCGACTTCACTTTCACTTTCACTTTATGATAACTAGAACACCCTGTGTTATGGCCTGTGAAACATGTATTTCTGCTTTAACCATTAAAAAAGAAAATAATGCATTTAAAAATCAAAACGAAGGTACTGAGATCAGGAATCTAAAATGGAGCCATATGGCCACCATGGATGTGATTTCCGACACATTCTTGAATCACTGAAACTTGAATTTTCTAAATTGTATCAAACTCAAAGACACCACCAGCCATTCTTAAAACATCTGCTTGCAATTGCCAGTTGTAACCTTATGGTCAAAAGGTCTTCCCTTGTATCTGTGCAACCATTTGGGATCCCAGCTAATCCCTACTTAATAAGCACCCTTATTTTTTGCAAGATTCAACTCTAATTCTTAACAAACAAATCATATAACCTTGCAGTTTTTGCCTTCATAAGCCTCTCCTGGTTTTGTAGTCCAGCGGAATACAAATCAAGTGCTTCCTGGATTTGTGTCTCCTGGGCTGTAGTCCTCAGGTTGGCCCAGCTAGAGCTCTCTTCTGTTCCCATTATAGATTGGTTATTGATTATTTCTATAGATATACATGTGTGCCTGTGTGCCCAGTTACTTCAGTCATGTCTGACTCTTTGCGACCCCATGGACTGTAGCTCTTCAGGCTCCTCTGTCCATGGGATTCTCCAGACAAGAATACTGGACTGGGTTGGCATGCCCACTTCCAGGGAATCTTCCCAACCCAGGGATCCAACCCAGGTTTCCCTCATTGTAGTGAGATTCTTTACTGCTTGAGCCACCAGGGAAGCCTGGATATACACATGTGTAACATATAAGTTTGTGTGTGTGTGTTAGTTGCTCAGTCATGGCTGACTCTTTGTGATGTCATGGACTATAGTCCACCAGGCAACTCTGTTTGTGGAATTCTCCAGGGAAGAATACCGGAGTGGCTTGCCATTCCCTTCTCCAGGGAATCTTCCCCACCCAGGGATCAAACTCTGGTCTCCTACACTGCAAGCAAATTCTTTACCATCTGAGCCAGGAGGAGTGACTGTTTACACTGTTTAATTTTGCTGTGTGACTCGATATGCTCTTTTGAGAAATGAACAGCAAAATTGAAGTTTTCACTGTGAGTTTCCAAAGTGAATCACTGCTTCACAGATGTATTTTGCTTAAAATTGTAGAGTCCCACAGTCTGTTTAATTTGTGAGAAATGCACTTATTGGGCTGTGTTTGGGATGGAAGCAAGTGGATGTGGCCTAAGGAGAGCCATGTTGCACCCAACCAACAAACATCAGGAGAGGAATATGAGGAAGGAAGCGTGTGAGACTCATAGGGCCTGTTTTCAGTGTTTCACACTATAGGAAAAAGAAGCAAAAGTCTGGAGGAAAATTCCCTTCAGTGAGCTTCTGTGACACTTGCATTAGCAAATATTGATAATAAGAAAAGGGATGAAAACAGTGCTGTTCTCCAGACCCTCACAGTAGATTTTTAAGAAAAGAAATATCAGTTGAAGTTTCACAGAGCCCAATCAAATTTTATTTACTTGTAAATTTGGGTTGTGGCATTACACCTACCCTTGCTGCTGCTGCTGCTGCTGCTAAGTCGCTTCAGTCGTGGCAGACTCTGTGCAACCACATAGATGGCAGCCCAGATGGTTCAATTTATCTTTCTGATACAAATACTGATATTAGTGATAGAGAAAACAATCAGTACTCTGTACGTGAGCTTTGCTTCACAGTGTATAGTGTTCAGTTCAGTTCAGGTCAGTCGCTCAGTCGTGTCCTACTCTTTGCGACCCCATGAATCGCAGCACACCAGGCCTCCCTGTCCATCACCAACTCCCAGAGTTCACTCAGACTCAAGTCCATTGAGTCAATGATGCCATCCAGCCATCTCATCCTCTGTCATCCCCTTCTCCTCCTGTCCCCAATCCCTCCCAGCATCAGAGTCTTTTCCAATGAGTCAACTCTTCGCATGAGGTGGCCAAAGTACTGGAGTTTCAGCTTTAGCATCATTCCTTCCAAAGAAATACCAGGGCTGATCTCCTTCAGAATGGGCTGGTTGGATCTCCTCGCAGTCCAAGGGACTCTCAAGAGTCTTCTCCAACACCACAGTTCAAAAGCATCAGTTCTTTGGTGCTCAGCCTTCTTCACAGTCCAACTCTCACATCCACGCATGACCACAGGAAAAACTATAGCCTTGACTAGATGGACCTTTGTTGGCAAAGTAATGTCTCTGCTTTTGAATATGCTATCTAGGTTGGTCATAACTTTCCTTCCAAGGAGTAAGCGTCTTTTAATCTCATGGCTGCAGTCACCATCTGCAGTGATTTTGTAGCCCAGAAAAATAAAGTCTGACACTGTATAGTGTTTTACTTGTGGCAACTTGGAAGTAATTCATATTTCATAGTAAAAAAAACTAGTTTGAAGGCTTTCTTTTCGTGTTTTTGGGTATAGTGTGAGGTGGATAGGGTGGAGCAGAATGGTCTGTAATATCTTATGGTGTGTTTGATTTTTAAATATTCAAATATAAATTTTAAGCATAAAAATAAAAGAAAAAGAAGAACACTTTAAGGTGTTTGCTCTTATATTTCTTTGGTGTCCCTAAATGATAACTAAATGTTTGGAGAGATATTTGTTTAAACAGAGGAGTATTTTACAGGGATATGTTTGAAAATCATTAAATGTAAAAAGAAGAGGATGGCTTAAGTTTCAAGACATGTGACAACTATAGTAACAACAACAAAAATGCTGTCTTTCCAAGTACTAATAACCTGGATAAATTATGCCCTGATTCCAATATTTTAGAGAGTAAAGAAATCATTGATGGATTTTTTCTTAAATAGTATTATGAAAAGCATTTTATAAATGACACAAAGAAAAATTCTAATGAAGATCCTGGGAGTCATTGGCAGTGACTTTGGTCCTTTTAGCCGATTAATTATATCTTCAGAAGATGAAAGTGTATTAACATCATTTGTTGTTGTTGTTCAGTCACTAAGCCATTTCTGACTCTTTGTGACACCCACCCCCCATCCTCCACCATGGACTGCAGAATATAAGGCTTCCCTATCCTTTGCTATTTCCAAGAGTCTGCTCAAACTCATGTCCATTGAATGGGGGATGCCATCCAACCATCTCATCCTCTGCTGCCCCCTTCTTCTCCTGCCCTCAATCTTTCCAAGCATGAGTGTCTTTTCTAATGAGTCAGTTCTTAGCATCACTTGGGCAAAGTATTGGAGCTTCAGCTTCAGCATCAGTCTTTCCAGTGAATATTCAGGGTTGATTTGCTTTAGGACTGACTTGTCTGGTTTCCTAGCTGTCCAAGAGACTCTCAAGAATTTTCACCAGTACCACAATTGGAAAGCATCAATTCTTTGGTGTTCAGCTTTCTTTATGGTCCAGCTCGCACATCCATACATGACTACTGGAAAGCCATAGCTTTGCCTATAAGGACCTGTGTCAGCAAAGTGATGTCTCTGCTTTTTAACACACCGTCTAGGTTTGTCATAGCTTTTCTTCCAAGAAACAAGTGTCTTTTAATTTTGTGGCTGCAGTCACTGTCTGCAATGATTTTGGAGTTCAATAAATAAAATCTGTCACTGTTCCCATTTTTCCCCCATCTATTCACCATGAAGCTATGGGAAAGAATGACATGATCTTAGTTTTTTTGAATGTTGAATTTTAAGCCATCTTTTTCACTGTCCTCTTTCACCTTCATCAAGAGGCTCTTTAGTGCCTCTTCAGTTTCTGCTATTAGAGTGGTATCATCTGCATATCTGAAGTTGTTAGTATTTCTCCTGGCAATCTTGATTCCTATTTGTGATTCATCCAGCCCAGCATTTCACATGATGTATTCTGCATAGAAGTTAAATAAGCAGGGTGACAATATACAGCCTTGACATACTCCTTTCTGGATTTTGAACTTGTTCATTGTTCCATCTCTGGTTCTAACTGTTGCTTCTTGACCTGCATACAGGTTTCTCGGGAGGCAGGTAAGGTGGCCTAGTCTGTAAGAATTTTCCGCAGTTTGTTTTGATCCATACAGTCAAAGGCTTTAGCATAGTCAGTGAAGCAGAAATGTATTTTTTTTTTCCTGGAATTCCCATGCTTTTTCTGTGATCCAAAGGATGTTGGCAATTTGATCTCTGGTTCCTCTGTGTTTTCTAAATCCAGCTTGTACATTTGGGAGTTCTAGGTTCAAGTACTGTTAAGCTTAGCTTTAAAGATTTTGAGCATTACTTTGCTAATATGTGAGTGCAGTTGTACAATAGTTTGAACATTCTTTGGCATTGCCTTTCATTACCAGCATTAAAGAGGTTCAAAGTCACCATGATTGTATATTTCACTTTTTTATTGTTTTTCTCTATTATAGAAAATTGTGCAGTAAAAATTTTTAGTTATGTGACTAATCATATAAATACATTAAAGATTTCTTATATATATAATTTCTTCACTGATATGGAAAAAATTTTTTTCTTAATTTTTATCTTTTTGTTGTTTTGGATAAGCAACATTATCCAATAAGCAACCTCCTCTATTCAAGAAGTTAAGATGTGATGCAGTAAGTAAATTGAATTTAGAAGAATTTGTATAATCTTGTGGATAAACTGTATTGCTGCTGCTGCTGCTGCTAAGTCACTTCAGTCGTGTCCGACTCTGTGTGACCCCATAGACGGCAGCCCACCAGGCTCCCCCGTCCCTGGGATTCTCCAGGCAAGTGGGTTGCCATTTCCTTCTCCAATGCATGAAAGTGAAAGTGAAGCTGCTCAATCATGTCCAACTTAGCGATTCCATGGACTGCAGCCTACCAGGCTCCTCCGTCTGTGGGATTTTCCAGGCAAGAGTACTGGAGTGGGGTGCCATTGCCTTCTCCCTAAACTGTATTAGTAGATTATAAAATGAGATCAGCAAACCTGAATACATTTCACAAAGTGAATTAGCTTTCTCAAAGTTCTGTACGGTAGATTACTTGCCAAAAATACCTATCTTTTTGTGTTTTCACACTTGTATTGGTTATCTATAACTGTGTAACAAATTACCCCAAAACTTAACAACCTAAAACAATATACATTATGTTACATATTTTCTCCAATTTAGGAACCTGTGAGCCAAGATAGGAGGAGAGAAGCAGCTATCATTTCTTCTCTTTACTCTCTCACTTTTCCTTCTTTGGGCACTAAGTGGCCGTGTTCTCTTCTTCTTCCTACTCTAAATTTTCCCTAAAGGGACCTGTTGTCATTTAAAGAAATTATGCATAGAGGAAAGGAAAATACTCTGACCTTTCAAAAATTTGCACTAAATTTTAGGTTCTAAAATACTGTGGATCACACTTATAGTGGGACTGTCTGGAGTTCAAATGATACATGGTGTTTGATGTGAGTTACCTCACATCGTGTCCAGGGGGCTCTACAAACAAATTCTTTTATTTTCCCAATTCTTGATTTTTTAAATTTTCTTAGACCTATTCAGCAACTGATAAAATCTCTACTCGCACCCTTTATCCATGGACTGAGACTGTTATTTATGAAAGGGCCAAATGGAAATCCCAAGAATTTCTTCCTACCAGACTAGTAAACAATACATAATACATTATCTTTGTGGAGTTTCAAAGATCAGTGCCACCATCAAAGACTTACGAATGTCAAGTGAAGTGAAGTGAAGTCGCTCAGACGTGTCCGACTCTGCGACCCCATGGACTGTAGCCTACCAGGCTCCTCCATCCCTGGGATTCTCCAGGCAAGAGTACTGGAGCGGGTTGCCATTTCCTTCTCCAGGAGATCTTCCCAACCCAGGGATCGAACCCGGGTCTCCCACATTGCAGGCAGACTCTTTACATACTACCGATTGGATGGTTTTAGTGAAGAATGTCAAGAACAGCCCAAATCCAACTTATTTTGCATCAGGCCTGGGTACAGGTTGATGCATCATGGATGATAACGAGTATGGACTGTGATAAACTTAATCATGGGGGACTCCAGTTGTGGGTGCCGGTTATGATAGCACCAAGTATCTGGTCATCTTTTTCAAGTCTTAAGAAGACACCAGAAGTAATTTGCTTTCACTTACAGAGACAAAAGTAAAACTTCACGCTTATTTTTGTAAAAATAAAAATGCAAAATAATAATATGTCATCATTCTTGCTCCTTGCCATAATGTAATCTCCCTGGTATCCAATAAACTATTATTGTGGTTTACTTCATTGAGGATATAATGTGAAACTGTTGACAAGGAATTAACAAATTCAAGGATCCCTTAAGATATGTGCATGCATAAGCTAGAAAATAAACCCATGAAACTGCTAAAGCCTTCAATACCAATGAACTGTTTAGAGGTTCAGTGGTCTGTGGCATGTCAGAATATCCACTCTAAAGTGAAAAAAAAAACACAGTTATGTGTTTTGAAATTCTTCTAATCAAGAAATGGGTCAAATGTATGATGAGCATATTGAATGTGGGGACAGTGTGTGTAACATGTGGAGTATTTCTCTGACCTAATTACTAAAGAATTGATGACTCATTTTTTTTTCATTGAAGCTTAAAACAAAAGAATTCCATGCAACATGTCTGGAATTTTATTCCAGTTAGCCTTGTGAACAAATATTGATAGATCCAGTGATACTTGGAGTGCCTATTTGTAAAACAGGATACTGTATAGAGTGATTTTCAAGTCCTATTGAAAGAATCATAGTGCAGTTCCTTAGGGTTTTGAGGTCAAGCAGTGCTTATTTTCTGGGTAGTTATTTTTCTGTGAGAGAAAAATTCCTCTTCCTGTCCCTTTCCTAGTTGTCAGGAGTCTGGCTTCTGTCTAGAAATAGGTCATTCATGGTTACCACTAACTGGTGTAGAGTATAGGTTACTGAGGAAGCAATGCTTTTACTAGGGGAAACAAATGTTCCATTGAACTGGAACCAAGGACTGGAACCGTATAACTTGAGGCTCCCATGCCACAGTATCTATAGGTAAAGAAGTAGATAACTGTATTAGATGAGATGACTGATTCCAACAGCAAAGGGACCTTTTGGGATCCCTGAGACACAGTGGGAACAGGGAGAACCGTGTCTGAAACTCAGAAAGTTTTCTAGGGCACATGGTCAGCAGTATGACAGCAGCAAGAATAGTGCAGCCCAACAGTGGCAGAGGTGCTTTGAAACCCAAACCATTTGGGAATGAAACTTTGGGTGCGTTATCTGATAAAGAACTCTGACCACTTAAGGTGCTGGATGAGAACAAATAAAATAGGCGATTTTCTAGTGGGAGAGGAAGTTATGATAACAAGCTCTAACTCAGTGACCTTTCACACAAAGTTTAAGTCTGTTTATTGTTTTATTTCATGATTGATCAATATTATTGCCCTATCTATCTATATTTTACCCTTCCTTTTTATTTCTTTATGATTCTAAGTCAGCAGTAGTGGCTAATTCCAAAATTTAGTCTCTAACTTATGGAATATACAGAAGTGGGGTTGTGATTAAACTGAAAGAATTAATAGCACCTAAAGACGAATATGGTGACTATGTTCTCTTTTGGAGAAAGTATAAGGGATTCTTTGCTCTTAGTAACTTTGTGCTGATCAGAAACAGCCCACCCTCTTTCATAATAATTTACAATTCTAAATTCCAAAATTCCCTTGTCAATTGTCCTATAGGGAAACACAGGAGAAACTGTCTTTTTTTCCTGTTGTACTCTGGTTACTTTCCTGCTTCTGGCTATTTCTCTAATGTGGTTTCCTCCAAAATGGACCTAAATGGCCCTAATATAGTTTATGTTGCGTTTTCTGTGGTCACTGTTTCTTTGTTTTGTACAGGTGACAAGATTGTTATGGTTTTAATTTCCATGGCAATAAATAATGCAATCATTAGTGGAGTATACGGTTATCCAAAATAAAGTCCTCAAATCCCAATCCTCCTAAAAGCTGTGTGTAACTTGATGAAAAATCCTAGTCAGTCAGAGCTAACTATAGGTGATATGATATCTTTAACAAGAGAAGGGAAAACTTTCTTTTCCCTTTCTCTCCTCAGTTAAGCTGTAATATGAACTTGAAGTAAAGCTGTTCTGAAACTTGTGGAAAAAGCAGAACAACTCAGGAATGTAGAGGTGGAGGTAAAAGATAGATGGAAACTGGGCCTCAGATATATCATGCTTGGATTTGCGAGAGAGGGAAAAATATTGTCTTGCTTAAGCCAATATTATTGTAGGTATCTGCACAAACATCCAGAGGAACAGCCACTAGATACATCTACATAATTTAGTTTAGTTCTCATAAACTACTACTAGCAATACAAGTAAATCCTGTAATAATATGAATTACTCCACTTCTAAGCCAAATTAAAACAGCTAGTCGGTATACATCCTCTCTCTCCTTTCACCAAAATTTGGACTACTGTTGCTGAAGGCAGTATGGACCATGTAGGATTTTTCCCTTTGCTACATGCTACTACTTGGAATAACCTTGTCACAAGAAAGATAGAATAGTAGATTGACCATAATAAGCCATAGGCAGTAAGGGGTGTGTGTGTGTGTGTGTGTGTGTGTGTATAAGAGAAGGAAAAAGATAAAGGGAAGGATAAGACCTATTTTGGATTATTAGTAAATAATGACCAAAATAGTGACGTGCTTATTTTCAGTATTATTGGTAAAGATGAAAAGCCTAACACTAACTTCCAGTTGAATATCATAGAATTAATAAAAGATTTTATACACATAAGATCATTTGAAACATCTAAATATGTAGAAGTAGTTAGTGATTGTCAGTGATAAATTATTTTGCCGTGTAGCTGTCTATATATACTTCAGTCTTTTTCCCTCAGTGTCATGATAATTCTCTTCTACCTAAGAAAGTCTTTGAAATGTGTTCTTATGAATATCATGGTATAAGATGAACTAACCAATTGAAAAAGAAAGTGTTATTTTCAGTGGCTAGAATTAAAAAGATTAACACTCTAGGTCAAGTCTCCATGATTAAGTATAGCAGAACAAATGTAATGGTCACAATATGAGGGTTTCTGGACATAAATTGCTGATTTATGAAAATGTTTTCAGGAAAAACACTTAAAATTCTACCTGCATGCTTTTTAAACATTGAGTTTTAAAAACTGATTATATATTCAAGGGTTGAAGCATTTATTTATATGTCATCATTATTAGTATTGCCTGAGAAATTTAATTTTGTGTATCACAAGATTAAAAAATAGCTGAAAAAGATGCTAACCTGTAAAGGATAAAATAAAAAGTACTCAGGAGAAATAAAGTAAACGATCTCTTAGAACATAGAGAACTATACTTTTCTGGGGAGTTTTTTTTTTTTTTTTTTGTATTTCACTTATAAGACATAATCAAATATGGTTTCCTCACCAGGCTCATCATTAATGGTGCTCATTCAGCTCTGACTAATGAGAACTAAAAGCCTTTGTTGATTAGGTCATTGTATTAGTATCATTGAAACATATTTATGATATAAAATGATAAAAATAATTTTTATGATATAAAAATGAGGATTTTTTGTCTTTTTATTTCTATAGAAGTAGAGCTTCTACTTCAGAATGAACTACACATTGACTTTAAATACCTTTTCCTCTGTTAAATATCTTTTTCTTCTTTTACAACCTTCAGTGGCAAACAAACCACTCAATTTCAAGAAAATAAATTATGCGAAATATGCAGGTTTGGGTTGTAGTATAATTCAGCAAGAGTAAATACAGGCTGAAATATGCAGCTCTAGTTTTAGAAGATCAACTTCAAAGAATCTGACCCAACAAGTAGCACACATACTGATTCTGTGTAACAGAATAGTTCATCTCCATAAGTGTGATACACAGACTAGATCCCAGAAGTCAGTCTGCATCAGCAGGTTAGAATTCAATAATTAGACTCTTGTTATGAACTACCACTCACAGGTAGACGATTTGGAGGTGGCCATTCTTTCAAAGAGGGCGGACATCACCCTGAGAGCCAAGCAGGCTCACACAGCAAAACAGTAGCAGCCTCCTGGCTTGCTTCCCCCTTCATTCAGAAACTCTCCCGAATGGCTCCGATAGCTTTCTATTAAAAAATTGGAGGAGACTCTAGAGTTTAAAAAGAAAAAGGCATCACATGGCAGAAGTTCAGGAGGTGAAAAATACACTTCCAACCTCAACTTGAAGCAGTAAAAAGCCCCGTGCAGGTGGGGATTAATTTAACACATCCTAAATTAAAAACATGCTCCTGAGAATTAAAATGAATGATTGATTTTCTGACAGTTCTTATGTTTTCCTAAGCTACTGTTTTTTTTTTTTCCCCTCATGATACAGAAGGCTTGTGAGATGAGCCATTCGAGGAATCCAATAGAGATTTTTTCTGTCTTTTCTCTTGCCAATTAAAAAACATTTTAACTTGTAGGACCTCAAATCAAGAGCACCTCATTGTTTCATAACTAATTTCATTTCAGACACTTCCCCATACCTTTATTGAAGTGCCACTATGTGGTAGACAATCTAGTAATATGCCTTTTCTGTATCATTAAATACTCTGATGAATATTTCTGTAAAATATAGGCATTTACTGTTTAATTTCTTAAGAATGAAGATATGACATAGAATCTTCAGCTAAGTTTAACAGGCTTGAAGGCTATCAGGTAAGCACCACTATTTGGTCTCTGTTTTAGCATGAGTTATTAAAAACAGACTTTAAGATGTAGATTTGATGCAGAAAATGTGCTAGGTTTTATGTCCTACCTTCTGAAGTGCATGTGTTTTCTCTTTAAGACTTCTAATGTACTTTCAATTTTTTCCTCATCTGGTCCTGTTAACATGTGGTAATTTAGACATTGAAAATGTGATGTTCTGAAGAAAGGCTAGAGGACAAAAAAGGTAACATCACCCTGCGACAGGGCTATGAATGCATACTTTTGTACATCTCGTGAGAATCTAACTTGCTTAACCTCCTCCTGTTAGCAATAGAAAACAATGGATCAGTCTGCTCAGAGGCCACAGATGGTACATGGGAAGCCATGTTAATCTGCTCTAGCAATGATACTATAAATTGCACAATAATTGTAAGGGGATTGCTTCTTAGTTGAGTTGTGACTCTCCACTATCATTTGTCAGGATGATGGGAGTATTGCTAGAAGGAAAAAGCACAGCAAAACCCAAATCCCCCAAAATACAACCAGAATAATCAGGCTTAGATTGTTAAAGGCATTGTGTGAAATGATCTAGAAAGTGATTGTAGACAGAGGAAACAATATATTCAAAGCATGGAGGTATAAGAATTAATATGTTGTAGCTCAGAGTGGATGGACTCTGTGGTTGTGGATGTGAGACAAGTGCCCAAGTTCAAGGTGTATACAAGAGTCATAGCATAAAAGGCTTAAAATGACACATAAAGGTCTTTATTAATTTTTGTATAGTGAACTAAGAATGACTGTATTTATCCAAGCCGCTGACATTATTAGAACTTCATTTTAGAAAAAACGATCTGGTAGCAGTGGAAAATATGACAAGGAGAAGGTGGCAGAATTTGATTAGAAAAAAAAGTATAATAGCCTAAGTGAAAGATGACTATGCTTGTCTTAAAGTAATACCATGTAGAATGTACTTGAAAATGTTTATTGAAAGGGTAAAAAATTTCAGTTATAAAAGAATAAGTTCTTAGGCGCTAATGTACAGTATGGTTATTATACTTAATAATAGTAGTGTACACATGAGAGTTGCAGAGAGTAGCTTTTCATCATTTTCACCACACACATGCTCACACTGAAAGAGCTAAGTATGTGAAGTGTTAGATGTGTTAATTATTTTAATGTTGGAAATCATTCTATGACATATGAATACTAAATCATCACTCTGCATATTTTGAATATATACAGTTATATTTGTCAGTTATTCCTCAATAAAGTTTAAAAATACCTTTGATAGAAAGTTTTAGAAATTCATGAGCTGTTAAAGAGACAGGAAAGGCTGTGACTTGACTTAAACATTAGGGGGAGGAATTAGCCATGATCAGAAGAAAAGGCAGTGTCTCTTTGGTGACAAAGGAAAAGAGGAATTGGTGAAAATGGATATTAATGTTGTATTTTCAGAAGTTTAAAGTGCATATGAATGTATGTATGCATGTGTGCATGTATGTTTCTGTCAACACAAGATGAGGACTTATTGCATTGAGAACTGAAAAGGAGCTAAAACATGAGATACTTTTAAAAAATTTTTCTTGTCAGTGGGCTTTGAAACTACAATGCTTGTCATGCTTTTATGAGTTTCATGACTGTTCTATTTAGTAACTTGCAGATCTATAATTCTAAACAGCTATTATAATATCATTAATAAAAATGAATTTTTTAAGAATTTTATAGTATTAAAGTGAGAAAGTATCTTATTTAGTTGAGGTATAGCTGACATACAGGCTTTCATGGTGGCTCAGACAGTAAAGAATCTGCCTGCAGTGCAGGAGACCTGAGTTTGATTCCTACGTCAGGAAGATCCCCTGGAGAAGGAAATGTCTACCTACTCCAGTACTTTTGCTGGAGAATTCCACGTTACATTTGTTTCAGGTATACAACACAATGATTTGGTATATGTATATATTGTGAAGTAATGACCATGGTAAATCTAATTAACATCCATCAATATATGAGAAAAGATATTTATAAGCCACAGCATTTTATGTTACTGTGTTGCAGCCACATTCGTTAGATTTGTCTTTTATAATAAAATCGTTTAGAAGAATTGGTGACTAAGTGGTCATAGAAATGCGCCATGTCCGTTAAGCATTTGTAAGGTGGCTGTCTCAAACTGAGTTGTACTATTAAGCATGAAATATGTGCAGGATTCTGAATACAGAGTAGGAAAGACAGTAAAACCACTCGTAATTATTTATATTGATTACTGAAATAATATTCTAGATATAATTGGGTAAAGTACATTGTTAAAATTAATTTTGTTCTGTTTATGTTTATCGATATGGTCAGTAGAAAAGTTCATACTGCATATATGGCTCACACTATATTTTTATTAACCAGCACTGCTCTAGAATGTAATAAAGATTATTTAGGGATTATTTTAATTAACAACTGTTCTCTAGGTTTTACGTGTTGAGGGTTTTCTTTAAAAATATTAATAAGGGCTTAAGAAATACACTGGGTTCAAAAGTCTACATTGCTAATATTTCCCCATTTGACTGGTATTTCTCCTTACTCTTTTCCTTATGATTAAACTCTTAAATCTTTCTAGTAGCTTCTATTTTCTATTTTATTTAGGTGGCGTACTTGTTGAAAATGTGTTTTCCGTTTTGTGTTTGCTTTATTTTCATTTGGTAGATAGAATAATATTTGTGGGATTTTGAACGGATCTCATCTACTGATGATGGCAATATAAAGGTAACCATGATAATTAAAATATGTGAAATAGTGTGCATCAGTCTGGAATTGTTTAGGAACTCCTGGGTGGTTAGAGGCATTCACCAGAAGATGATTAAATAGTTTTCTATATTTATGAGTGTAAAGATAAGCCAAATTCAGACAGATGATGGATCCCTACAACAGGGTATGGGATTTGAAATATTAGAAGATTTTTAATAAGAAGGAATTGTGAAAATGTGAGAGAATTTTGAAAAGTTTTAGGATGCATTATTGGATTTTACTCCTTCAGCTTAGACAATAGAAAAATCATGTTGTTCTCATTCTATGGACAGTTATCTTGAGACTCTGGAGCTATGCATATTTCTCATCTATACATTTCCTGAGGACCTAGGAAATATTAGTTTCCATAAATATAAGAATTTGTAACAATATTTTTGTTTGGTTTTGTTGATTATTCCCCTACTGCTGTTTTCAAATGAAGTTTCCTTCAGAATGTATTTCATTTTGTTTTTTCTAATATACATGTCTAAATTTTGTAGGTCTTATTTTATCATTGGTCTTTTAATATTTTACTGCTGTTCATTAATTTTGCCAAATATTTGTATCTATTTTAAAGTTTCCAGGGACTTCGCTAGTGGTCCATGTGTTAAGACTCCATGATTCCACTGCAGGGGACACAGGTTCACTCCTTGGTCAGGAAACAGATCCCGCATCCCGCAAGGTGCAGCCAAAAAAATACATAAATAAAATTTCGAAATTTTAAGATGCAGTCTATTAGCAATACTATTTTCATCCAACAATTTGTTCTTATTACTGTTCTGAAGTTAAAATCATGTTATAAATGAAGTCATGAATCTTTCTAAACACTAGAGCATTTTGGTTTTTTTTTGGATAAAAGGCACTATAGAAATATAAATGTGTTATATGCATTAAAAATAGTAACATAGAGAAGGAAATGGCAACCCACTCCAGTGTTCTTGCCTGGAGAATCCCAGGGATGGGGGAGCCTGGTGGGCTGCTGTCTATGGGGTCGCACAGAGTCGGACATGACTGAAGCGACTTAGCAGCAGCAGCAGCAGCAGCATAAAATGAGAAAAGGCTTTTCTGTAGGAAATATATGCTGGCAAACACAGATGCACACTTGTGAAGCATTGTGACTCTACTAGCAGTCAACACTGTGTGTGTTTTAAGATAAAAAGTGGATACTCTATAGTCATTATTTTAAAATAGACAAATATCAATTTTATTTAACTTTTAAGAAACAGCTTTTAGTTTCAGTTATCTTTTCTATTGTTTCCCTGGTCTCTATATCATCTAGTTCTGCTCTGATCTTGGTTATTTGCTCCCTTTTACTAATTCTGACTTAGATTGTTTTGCATTTTTGGTTTCTGTG
Source organism: Bos mutus (assembly GCF_027580195.1). Taxonomy (NCBI): domain Eukaryota; kingdom Metazoa; phylum Chordata; class Mammalia; order Artiodactyla; family Bovidae; genus Bos; species Bos mutus. Next base: position 46,067,862 of record NC_091633.1, on the reverse strand, counting down.
TAAAGTTGAATTAAATGTTTAATTTTTTCTTATGTAGTTGCTTGTTGCTATAAATCTCCCTCTTAGAACTGTTTTTGAAGTAACTCATAGGTTTTGGGATGTCATGTTTTCATTTTAGTTTGTTTCAAGATACTCTTTTGTTTCCCTCTTGATTTCTTTCTGATCCATTGTTTAGGAGTGTGTTGTTTAATTTCCAGGTATTTATGAATTTTCCAGCCTTTTTCCTGTTACTGATTTCTAGTTTCACACCACGGTGTTCAGAAAAGATATTTGGTATGATTTCAATCTTCTTAAATTTACTGACTTGTTTTGTGACCTATCATATCTCTCCTGAAGAATATTCAGTATGTACTTGAAAAGAATCTGTATTTTTCTCCTGTAGGATGGATACTCTCTCTCTCTTTCCTCTCTCTCAGTAATAGTTACACTCGAAAGCATAAAATAAAACATATCTTGACGTCAGAATGAGCCTTTAATAAAGGTTCAGAAATACAAAATGTATTCTGTGCATAATTAGGGATATGGTTTTTTTCCCTCCTTTTTATTTGGAAGAAACTTTCCAGAGACCATAAAAGCATAAAACTGTTTGCTATTCAGAGATATTGAATGCACGTTATTTTTCAATGTCTTTTAGTCTAATCACCTGCTTCTCTTTTCACATAGTGCTGATGAAGCTTGAGATATTTTAAATATATTTCCTGGCTTGCTTTAAATCAGGATATACTGATAGGAGGCCTTGTCCATTAGAAGACTGTAGCAGTGTGTGATGTTACTAAGCCTCTTAACGTTGTCTCAGCCCCCAGAGAAGGAACTTTCTTGGAAGTTCCAGCACTCTCAGTGAGACCCTCTTTAAGACCAGAGTACTGAAGATTCTGAATTTGGATTAGCTCCCTTTATTCCTTATCTTCCAACACTCTTTATTATTATTATTGAGATATAATTGGTATATGCTACTGATGTACATCATAATTATTTGGTATTTGTATATGATGTAAAATGATCACTACAGTGTCTGCTGCTGCTGCTGCTGCTGCTAAGTCGCTTCAGTCGTGTCCGACTCTGTGCGACCCCGTAGACGGCAGCCCACCAGGCTCCCCCGTCCCTGGGATTCTCCAGGCAAGAACACTGGAGTGGGTTGCCATTTCCTTCTCCAACAGTGTCTAGTCAACAGTTTTTAAATATCTTATATTCCTTTGTTTGAAATAACCATTAAAAAAAAAAAGAAAGAACCATTAATTTTGTTTTTCTTACTGGACACTGATTAAAAACTAGTTTATGAATAAATGCTCCTTTACTGTGTTAAAAAGTGGCTTTAAAACCTCTTACATCCAAAGAAATTGATATAGTACAAGTAAGTGACCCTGTTAATTTTGTGAACACCAATTAGATCAATTCTAGGAGTAAATAGGTGGTGGGTTCTGTGAATAGGCAATAGTGGAGAAGCCCTTTTATGAAAGGGAGCTTGTTCATAAAGTTTGGAGCAGCACGTGAGGTCCATGAAGAGAGGAGGATAGATGTTATAGTTCTCTTTTTTTTTTCTCAAGGATAAAGAAACAATTCATAAAAGCAGAAATGATGTGATGACATTTATCGTAATGAAAGCATGGGTATTTGGTGAGTTCGGCACAAAAAATATAAATATTTATTTCTTAAGTTCTTTAAATGCAACACAACTGATTCAGGTCTTTGCTAGCCCCAGGTAAACTAATAACAATGTCAATGTCTCTTCAATGTCTATCTTTTGAAGGGAGTCACAGTTTCTCATTTATAAGTGTAATTTTCTAAGTACCAATATATTGTTCAGCTTGTTAAACCCAGCAATCTACTGGAGAATAATTTTGAACACTATTATAGAAAGTTTCTTTCAAAAAGCATTATTTCTAAACAAATTATTTTAATATGTTATTCGTGGATTTTCAAAGGGTAACACAATATCCACACCTTGTTATCATGTAGTTCTCATTAGCAGGATTGAAATTATATGATTATTATTTGCTTAGTATTCCTCAAGTGCTAATAGCATCTTAGGCTTTTGGACACAAACCACTACTTCTTTTTAACAGATGCAACCATGGGAATGGAAGCACAAAAATAAAACTCTACAAACCAAGTTAAAGGGATAAAGAAACCCTAGGAATCCTTTTTTCTTTTTTTCTAGTCTTATTTCCTAAGTAATATATTCAGTGAGTAAAATCACTTTGAAAAGAATATAAAATTGCCAATTCTTTTGAAAGATAGACATTTTACATTGACAGACTCTTTAAGCAAATACAAAAATTTGGATCACAACCTAAGAACTTTTATTTTCTCTCATAGATCATTTTTCTGAATCTGTGATATTTATGTGTTATGTAAGCCACTCCTAATTGCTGCATTAAACGAGGAAAAGATAATATTCTTTTCTCATAAATGCCTACATTTCTAGATGAAGGATTAATGCTGTGATATACCATTAACATTATATAACATATAATTCTGTGAAAAACTCTTTATCTTCTTTTCCTTCATATATGTCTATTTAAACATATATGATTCACATATATGTAGCTAACCACATAGATGTAAAATGTATTATTAAATAACTCATCTTTTAATTAAAATGATGGATAATTCTAGGAAGGTGATTTTTGAGAAATGAGTGTGCACTGCTTTCAAATACTGTTTATATGTCCTAAGAAATTAAGGAATGAGACCTCCTTGAGGAATAAAATCTCAGAAGACAGAGATGAGGGACGATACTAAAAAATCATTATGTTGAGAATTATATGAACTGGCAAGAAACTAGAAGTGTCTTTTCTTTCCCAAACTCCTCATTTGTCCTTCCATTCTATCATTCTTAAAGTAGTTTCCTATACCCTGCAGTCAGCCTTACAAGCCATTCACATTCTTCTAAATATCTATGGATTAATAGCCATGAATTAAAGCTGTGGTCACTTTTGTTTGAGGACATTTTTAGAAAATGCATTTTGAATGAAGGTATGAGCTATAGGTTCTTCCCATGGAGTAGTCCATCACAGTTACATTAAAGTAAAAATGATAAAAGATTCTGATTTTTTTTCAAGGCCTTGGTCGCCAATTTATGATTCTGTGAAAATATCATCTATATTTACAAGCTGTGTACCTTGCCTTCCACAAGGTAGAAGTTTAAGACAAAGGGCTTCTATGCATGGCTGATGATGTTCATTATCAATTTTTTAAGCAAGTTATAAAATTTTTTAAAAAGAGGGATATTAAAGAAAATGGTGGCAGTATCAACATTGCATCATTGAACATGCAAGTAGAAAATAAAAATATGGTAAATGCTTAAATAGTACAGAATAAAAATATTTAAGTTCATTAAAACTAAAATATATTTACATCAAACAAATAATTAAAATGACTCACTTTCATGCAAACTTAATTGTGAAAAAATAAGTATATACTATTTTCATTATTTTTATATCCTTGATTCATTTTTAACGATTGTTTATGCTAAATATCACAAGGTTTTGAGATAGTATCCCTGACTGTGATTCATTTTCAGTGAAGAATTAAGGCCGAGTTTTCAGGCATCAGGTCATTTTTAGTCTTACTTATTAATACTTTCAGATTCCATCGTATCATTTCATATTTCACCATAAGATTTTTCCCACAAAGATTTTGAACCTGGCTAAAAATAAAGAAGAGAAGGATTGGAGAAGAGATGTAGAGAGAGCATATTAAGAAGAATGAACAATAAGGAGACAATTAGAATCCATAATACCTCTGAGATCTGAGACTTCTGAGCCCTATAAATCCAGGCACTTTGATACTATACCTACGTATCTCTAATTAAAGTTTTGCCTTCAGTTAAGATTATTAGAAATCTCAGGTATTAGTTTTCTATAAAATAACATATTGCATTTTTGGCCAAGAAAGAAGACATAGGAAATTTTCAGTGAACAATAGCATAATGGTGATTTCTTAAGAAACATTTGCAAATCCTAAATGCAGTGAAGCAATTTGTATGCAATTATTAACTATGCTCTCATCTTCTAATCTTTCCTGTTATAATTAGTAATTATATTTCTTTCAATAAATCTACCTAGGAGATGCATTTTTAATATTCTGTCGAAGAGTTAAGTAAATTATTTCCATCTTGTAGATTTCTTTCTATATTCACTTAATCTTCTCATCATCATGAGTTTCATATGCATTAGTAATAACATATATAATAAAATAATACATTAATCTTAATTTTCTAGCAAATTTTTCTATCTTTAATTTTTTAAAAAATGTTCCCAAAGCTAACTTATCAAGGGACATCATTTATATTTTAAATTTAGCATACATTTTCATACATATATAGCATACTTATGTTAAGATTGCCTGGATCTTTGTCTTTTTAATACAATCACAAATAGAATATTCTTCCAACTTCAATGTTATTATACTGTCTCAAATGGGGACTTATGCATGTGATTACTAATAGTGTTTTAGTAACTGAGAATAGACATATACAGGTGATGATTAGTAAATTAAAAAAAAAAAAAAAAAGACTACCTTTTATTCAGGGAACATTGTTGTTCATTTGCTCATTTGTGTGACCATGTGGACTTTAGCAGGCCAGGCTTCCCTGTCCTTCACTGTCTCCCAGGGTTTGCTTAAACTCATGTCCATTGAATTGGTGATGCCATCCAACCATCTCATCTTCTGTCATCCCCTTCTCCAACTGCCTTCAATCTTTCCCAGCATCAGGGTCTTTTCCAATGAGTCAGTTCTTTGCATCAGGGGGCCAAAGTATTGGAGCTTCAGCTTCAGCATCAGTCCTTCCAATTAATATTCAGGGTTGATTTCTTTTAGAATTGACTGGTTTGATCTCCTTGTTGCCCAAGGGAGTCTCAAGAATCTTCTCCAGCACCACAGTTCAAAAGCATCAATTCTTCGATATGCAGCCTTCTTTATGGTCAAAATCTAACATCCATACACAACTACTGGTAAAACCATAGTTTTGACTATGTGGACCTTTGTTGGCAAAGTGATGCCCCTGCTTTCTAATACGCTGTCTAGGTTTGTCATAGCTTTTCTTCCAAGAAGCAAGCGTCTTTTAATTTCATGGCTGCAGTCACTATCTGCAGTGATTTTTGGAGCCCAATAAAATAAAGTCTGTCACTGTTTCTACTGTTTCCCCATCTATTTGTTATGAAGTGATGGGATCAGATGCCATGATCTTTGTTTTTTGAATGTTGAGTTTTAAGCCAGCTTTTTTCACCCCCTTCTTTTACCTTCATCAAAAGGCTCTTTAGTTCCTCTTTGCTTTCTGCCATTAGGATGATGTCATCTGTATATCTGAGGTCATTGATACTTATCCCCACAATCTTGATTCCAGCTTATGCTTCATCCAGCCCTGCATTTCGTATAATGTGCTCTGCATATAAGTTAAATAAGCAGGGTGACAATATACAGCCTTGATGTACTCCTTTCCCAATTTGGAACCAGTCTGTTGTTCCATGATGGTTCTAACTGTTGCTTCTTGATCTGTATACAGATTTCTCAGGAGGCAGGTAAGGTTATCTGGTTTTCCCATCTCTTGAAGAATTTTCCACAGTTTGTTGTGATCCACACCATCAAAGGCTTTAGCATAGTCGATGAAGCAGAAGTAGCTTTTTTTCTGGAATTCTCTGGCTTTTTCTATGATCCAGCAGAATTGGCAATTTAATCTCTGGTTTTTCTGCCTTTTCTAAACCAAGTTTGTACATCTGCAAGTTCTCTTGGTTCACATCAGGGGAAGTAGTGAAGGTCTTACTAAGCAGATTAAAATGGCATTCAGTTTTCCAAAGATGAAAATTGGTGCTAATGGAAAAGAGAGTTTGGGATGGTGTGGAAGATGTAGCTCAAGCATAAGGTAAATTCAAATGTGAGATTTGGAAGTCTATAGTAGCTTGCTATTTTCCAGAATTGCCTGCATTCTTATTGATCTTTACAATGAAACCCATCAGTGAGGATTAGGGAAGGAGTAACTACTGAGAAACATGAAGAGATAATCAGAGAATCTGATAAAGTTAAAGGAATTTCTATTCAAGTTGAAGGAATGTTCACCTTATTTAATAGGAAAAGAAAAGCGAATGTTAAGTATTATACAAGCAATTACATGATCCTAATTTTTTACCCATGACATTTAGATTCTTAGTGGTATGTTTATTATTCAAAGTGATTTACTTTTATCTGTAGATTTTTTTATTTGTTCATTTTGTTTTGGTTGTTCTGATCTTTAAATTAGAACTTGAGTATAAGTTCCATTGTCCCAACTAAAAGAGGACGCAAATTGGCCAAATAAAATGAAGAAGCCAACTAAATAAAAACAGTCTTTTTAAAAGCATTAAAAAAACCATCAATTTAAAGACAATATTTTTCATGTAAGAGAACCAGGCTTTCTGAAGCGGGAAAGATTTTTAAAATCTAAAATATTGCCAGATGTACTCTGCTATAGTGCTTCATATGGCATACAACTTGTTAGGGAAAATGAAGAATAAGAGATGCTTTTATTTTTCTTCTGGCTACTTGGAGGGCAGATAACTCATAAATATGTGACAGGAAAGTTTTTCAAATGCGAGAGATTAACGATAGAATAAGTCCTTGGTTGATGCTAAGAGTCAGGATGTTAAAATAAGGTAGAATGTAGAAATTCCAAACAAGTTCATAGTAATCTCAGAGCACTAGAATGCTTGTGATTCATTTCTCACAGTGTAGTATTGGTATAGTTTAAGCCTCCTGTGGAAGTTGTACATCCATTATGACATCGGGGAAATGATGTAGCAATAGCTCAATAAAGTTAAATAGGCTGAAAAATTTGAGAAGATTCCAGACAGTTTTACAAACCCCTATTTGACAGAATTCATGGAAAGCAACCAAGGGTTCCTGAATGCTTTAAAATCTTAAAACTGCATGCATTAAAAAAAAAAAAAAAAAGACTTTTACCAAGGCCGAGCTCCTTCTGCTCACCGCATGAAAGGCCAATAAATTGGGAGAGATTTGGGGGCAATGAATAATGACTTTTTTGGAAAACCAAGCCAGAGAAGATGGTGGACTAATGTCCTGGAGGAACACCTTGTAGAGGTAAGGATGCTAGTTTATTTTATAGAACAAAGAAGGAGGAGGTGAAGAAGTAAAAAGGCCGTAAGTTGTTGCAAATATCTCCTGGTTTCCATTAGATAGAAGGGGATGCATTGATTTCTTCTTTCTTACAGCCATTCACAGGTGGGCTGGGTCAGAATGTTTGCTTTAAGCTGAACAAAGGTATTTTAGTTTTACATAGGGGACAGGGTTCTCCGAGATGGGCCATTGTGTTTACTATAAGCAATAGGCAATATTGCTTTAGTGATTAACTTGTAGCAAAAGCAATAGAATACAAAGATTAAAATAAAAGAAACAGATTTTATATGGACTCAAATTTGTTATTCCCTATTGTAAGATGTCTGCTGCTGCTAAGTCGCTTCAGTCTCATCTGACTCTGTGCAACCCCATAGACGGCAGCCCACCAGGCTCCCCTGTCCCTGGGATTCTCCAGGCAAGAACACTGGAGTGGGTTGCCATTTCTTTCTCCAATGCATGAAAGTGAAAAGTGAAAGTGAAGTCGCTCTGTCGTGCCCGACTCTTAGCAACCCCATGGACTGCAGCTTTCCAGGCTCCTCAGTCCATGGGATTTTCCAGGCAAGAGTACTGGAGTGGGGTGCCATTGCCTTCTCCTGTAAGATGTCTGTGGAACTACTTTTATCGTTATTTCCAGTATATAAACATTACACATATATTTCTCTAATTCTGTTTAAATTAACAGCAACAACAACAAAAACTCCTGAGATACAGTTTCATTTTGATTGTTAATGTATTGACTTCCTATACTTCTTTATTGTATATCACTTTTTTTTTAAATCTATTCCTGGATTTCTCAGGGGGTGGAGGATGCCTGTATCAGATTTAGAATTGACTCTAAAATTGAGGCATACTGGAACAAGTTAAATATAAGACTTCTGTGTTATGCTGGTACCCCAGAGGGTGGCTGTAGTGAGCCCAGATGGGTAGGATCTGACTGATTTTTAGGAGGAATGTATTCAGTTTTCCTGTGGAGACAAGAATTCCTAAAGTTAGTTTCATAAGATTTCCAAATATTAAATCAGCTGTATTCATAATAAAACAAGTATCACAAAGCTCTACACTATGAATGTCAACAGAAGCAACAAATATCAGGTTAAATATCAACATTTGAATTATGAGACAGAGTACAAAATTTAAATAAAATATACCTATATATATTTGGAGATGGCAATGGCACCACACTCCAGTACTCTTGCCTGGAAAATCCCATGGACGGAGGAGCCTGGTAGGCTGCAGTCCATGGGGTCGCTAAGAGTTGGATACGACTGAGCGACTTCACTTTCACTTTTCACTTTCATGCATTGGAGAAGGAAAGGCAACCCACTCCAGTGTTCTTGCCTGGAGAATCCCAGGGACAGGGGATCCTGGTGGGCTGCCATCTATGGGGTCGCACAGAGTCAGACACAACTGAAGTGACTTAGCATAGCATGTATATTTATTTTGTTCAAAGATTTAAGTATGTTATAATTAATTATATAATACTTAAATCTTTGAACAAAAAAATAATTGAGCTTGTCTAAAAGGAAAATCTGATGTGAAAAAAATCTAAAATAATATTTTCAGAAATGATAACATAAGCTAATAGGAATTAAAAACTCAATGAGGGATTAAGCAGAATTTTTGAAAGTACTAGAGAACTAAAAATTAGATCAGAAAAACTTACTGGAATATAAACAGCAAGTAGAAAATGTGAAAGGTTAAGAGATATAATAGATAAAACCAGAAATCCCGGTATATGTTAAACAGAGACAGGAAGGAAAAAATAAAAGAGAAACAATATTCAACTAGTATTAACTGCATTTTTTTTTCAAAAAGTTGATAAATAAATGTGTGTGTGTGTGTGTATCTATATATATCTCCAGAGACATAGGGGAAAAAACTGTGTAAAAGAAGGCCAAAAATAAAAGGAAACCAAAACTTGACTTATTGTAGAAGAATATTTACTCCTTGGAAGGAAAGTTATGACCAACCTAGATAGCATATTAAAAAGCAGAGACATTACTTTGCCAACAAAGGTCTGTCTAGTCAAGACTATGGTTTTTCCTGTGGTCATGTATGGATGTGAGAGTTGGACTGTGAAGAAAGCTGAGCGCCAAAGTATTGATGCTTCTGAACTGTGGTATTGGAGAAGACTCTTGAGAGTCCCATGGACTAAAAGGAGATCCAACCAGTCCATTCTAAAGCCCATCAGTCCTGGGTGTTCTTTGGAAGGAATGATGCTAAAGCTGAAACTCCAGTACTTTGGCTACCCCCATGCGAAGAGTTGACTCACTGGAAAAGACTCTGATGCTGGGAGGGATTGGAGGCAGGAGGATAAGGGGATGACAGAGGATGAGATGGCTGGATGGCATCACCGACTCGATGGACGTGGGTTTGGGTGAACTCCGGGAGCTCGTGATGGACAGGGAGCCTGGCGTGCTGCAATTCATGGGGTCACAAAGAGTCATGACTGAGCGACTGAACTGAACTGAACTGAATTGAACAGAACTGAACTGAACCAAAGAAAAAGAAAATGTTGAAATCAGCCAGAGGGAAAACTACTGCATTTATCAAAGGTTTTTTTAAACAAGTCAGATGAAAGTAGAATGATATATTTAAAATACTTCAGAAAATAAACTAAATCATTTAACCAACAAAAGTTATGCCCTAAAAGTAAAGTTAAAGAGTGATGTATTTAAATAAACATTAAAATGTAAGTTGGGAGGTGTATGTTTAAATATATTAGTTTCTTTGTAAATTTCACGTGAGATTTAACAATGAATTTTTTTTCTTTTTAGTTTATGAAAAAATGTACATAAAAACATTGGAGAAAAAAGTATAATACGCAAAACATTAGAAGTAATTGGGTTAAAAATCAAGAAGAACAATAAATCAAATTATCAAATCAACTGAAATCTCAATCCATCACAAAACATCAATAAAGAAAATGAAGACATAATTGAAAATAGAAAATGTGTAGAATGCCACTCAATATAATAGTACATGAAGAAATACTGTGAAAAATTACCTACTGGGATCATTGAGCAATCAATTATCATAAGAATATATGTAATATATCAAAAGAATATATGTAATATATAGGGAATATAACTAGAAATAAAAATATTCCTAAAAGCTCAACATACATAAAAATATAGTTTTGAACAATGTTATTAGAAGTTTTTAATTGTCATGTGTAGTGCACTGTCGGAGAAGGCAATGGCACACCACTCCAGTACTCTTGCCTGGAAAATTCCATGGACAGAGGAGCCTGGTAGGCTGCAGTCCATGGGGTCGCGAAGAGTCGGACACGACTGAGCAACTTCCCTTTCACTTTTCACTTTCATGCATTGGAGAAGGAACTGGCAACCCACGCCAGTGTTCTTGCCTGGAGAATCCCAGGGACGGGGGAGCCTGGTGGGCTGCTGTCCATGGGGTCGCATACAGTCGGACACGACTGAAGCGTCTTAGCAGCAGTAGCAGCATAGTACACTGTGCCAATCTAGAGACCTGAAAGTCTTCAATACATGTGATATATCCATAAAAATTAAACATGGACAAGTCCATAGGTCAATTCTCAATGAATCAAAATCTGTACAATACAGATAAAATCTCAGGAACTTAGGGTTAGCCCAATCTCTGGGATAGGAAAGAATGACTGGACATTGTGTTCAAGAATGTGTCCAGTGATTTTTCAACTGTAACTATTTAATTAAAGAATTCCTGACACTCAGGCTCAATGAAACTTCCTGGTAGTTGAGCACACTGACGTGCTGGAATTGTGACACACCTGGGATAGGGCATGCAAACAGTGTACCCCACTTCCCTAAACCTATGTGTCTCTTCATTTGGCTATTACCAACACATATCCTTCATGATAAAACTGTAATCATAAATGTTGTTTTCCCCTGAGCCCTGTTGAGTCATTTTAGCAAATTCTTTTTGCTTGAGGGGACTGCAGAAATCTCCAAATTTCTAGCCAATTGGTTGGAATTGTGGGTCACCACTAAGACATGTGGAAGGTGTCTGAATTGGAGGCAGACAAGTGAAAGACTGTGTTCTTAACTTGTAGGATCTGTTCTTTTTTTAGTTATACTTTTAATTAAATTTAACTCTAGGGTACCCAGTTGGGGTCAGAAAACAAATGTCAGAATAGTTCTAGCAATGTTTATGAAAAGGAATTTATACTATTAAGCAAAATATTTCAGATAATAAATTTTAACAATCCACATCACATCTTTCTTTATTGATAAGGAAATACTTGGGTGCAATCTCAAAAATAACAGAATGACCTCTATTCATTTCCAAGGCTAACCATTCAATATCACAGTAAACCAAGTCTATGGCCCAAACAGTAATGCTGAAGAAGCTGATATTGAATGATTCTATGAAGACCTAAAGACCTTCTAGAACTAACACACAAAAAAGATGTACTTTCATCATAGGGGACTGGAATGCAAAAGTAGAAGGTGAAGAGATACCTGGAGTAACAGGCAAAGTTGGCCTTGGAAGACAAAATGAAGCAGGGAAAAGGCTAACAGAGTTTTGCCAATAGAATGTATTGGTCATAGCCAACACTGTTTTCTAACAACACAAGAGAAGACTTTATATATGGATCTCACCAGATGGTCAATACTGAAATCAGATTGACTATATTCTTTGCAGCCAAAGATGTAGAAGCTCTATAGAGTCAGCAAAAACAAGACCGGGAACTGACTGTGGCTCAGGCCATGAACTCCTTATTGCCAAATTCAGACTTAAATTGAAGAAAGTAGGGAAAACCACTAGATCATTCAGATATGACCTAAATCAAATCCCTTACCATTATACAGTGGAAGTGACAAATAGATAGAAGGAATTAGATCTGATAGACAGAGTGCCTGAAGAACTATGGAGAGATTTGTGACATTGTACAGGAGGCAGTGATCAAACACACAAGGGAAAAAAATGCAAAAAGGCAAAATGGCTGTCTGAGGAGGCCTTACAAGTAGCTGAGAAAAGAAGAGAACCTAAAGGCAAAGGAGAAAAGGAAAGATATACCCATTTGAATGCAGACTTCCAAAGAATAGCAAGGAGAGATAAGAAAGCCTTCCTCAGTGCTCAGTGCAAAGAAATAGAGAAAAACAATAAAATGGGAAAGACTAGAGATCTCTTCAAGAAAATTAGAGATACCAAGGGAAAATTTCATGCAACGATGGGCACAAGAAAGGACAGAAATGGTATGGACCCAATGAAAGCAGAAGATGTTAAGAACATGTGGCAAGAATACACAGAAGAACTATATAAAAAAGATCTTCATGGCCCAGAAAACCATGATGATGTGATCACTCATCTAGAGCCAGACATCCTGGAATGTGAAGTCAAGTGGGTCTTAGGAAGCATCACTATGAACAAAGCTAGTGGAGGTGATGGAATTCCAGTTGAGCTATTTCAAATCCTAAAAGATGATGCTGTGAAAGTGCTGCAGTCAATATGCCAGCAAATTTGGAAAACTCAGCAGTGGTCACAGGACTGGAAAAGGTGAGTTTTCATTCCAATCCCAAAGAAGGCAATTCCAAAAAATGTTCAAACTACTGCACAATTGCAGTCACCTCACATGCTAGCAAAGTAATGCTCAAAATTCTCCAAGCCAGGTTTCAATAGTACATGAACCGTGAACTTCCAGATGTTCAAGCTGGATTTAGAAAAGGCAGACGAAACAGAGATCAAATTGCCAGCATCCTTTGCATCATTTAAAAAGTAAGAAAATTCCGGAAAAATATCTACTTCTGCTTTATTGACTATGCCAAAGCCTTTGACTGTGTGGATCACAATAAACTGTGGAAAATTCTGAAAGAGATGGGAATACCAGACCATCTGACCTGCTTCTTGAGAAATCTGTATGCAGGTCAGGAAGCAACAGTTAGAACTGGACATGAGACAACAGACTGGTTCCAAATTGGGAAAGGAGTACATCAAGACTGTACATTGTCACCCTGCTTATTTAACGTGTATGCAGAGTACATCATGCTAAATACTGGACTGGATGAAGCCCAATTTGGAATCAAGATTGCCTGGAGAATTATCAATAACCTCAGATATGCAGACAATACCACCCTTATGGCAGAAAGTGAAGAAAACTAAAGAGCCTCTTGATGAAAGTGAAAGAGGAGACTGAAAAAACTGGCTTAAAACAACATTCAAAAAACTAAGATCGTGGCATCCGGTCCTATCATTCTATGGCAAATAGTTGGAGAAACAATGGAAACAGTGTCAGACTTTATTTTTTTGGGCTCCCAACTCACTGCTGATGGTGACTGCAGCCATGAAGTTAAAAGACCCTTGCTCCTTGGAAGAAAAGCTATGACCAACCTAGACAGTATATTAAAAAGCAGAGACATTACTTTGCCAAAAAGTCCATCTAGTCAAAGCTTTGGTTTTCCACTAGTCATATATGGATGTGAGAGTTGGACTATAAAGAAAGCTGAGCACCGAAAAATTTATGCTTTTGAACTGTGGTGTTGGAGAAAACTACTGATAGTCCCTTGGACTTCAAGGAGATCCAACCAGTCCATCGTAAAGGAAATCAGTCCTGAATATTCATTGGAAGGAATGATGCTAAAGCTGAAACTCCAGTACTTTGTCTACCTGATGCAAAGAACTGACTCATTGGAAAAGACCCTTATGCTGGGTACAGCTGAAGGCAGGAGGAGAAGAAGCAGACAGAGGATGAGATGGTTGGATGACATCATCAACTCAATGGACACAAGCTTGAGCAAGCTCCTGGAGTTGGTGATGAACAGGGAAGTTTGGCGTGCTACAGTCCATGGGGTTGCAAAAAGTCGGACATGATTGAGCCGCTGAACTGATTTGAACTGACTGAAGGAAATCGTCATCTAAAAAGTTAAGTGACTTGCCTTAAATCAACGTCTCAGTAAGTAGGAACTTGCATTGACATTAACTTCTAAGTTCAAGTTCGGTATTTTTCTGCTACACTCTGCTAATAACATAAAGTATGAACTATAAATTATAAAATATATTAATAAATGAAAGTGAAACATTTAACTATTTTAACTTAACAATGACATTTTAAGACTTTGAATTATTGAACTAACATTGGCTATGGTGAGGTTCACATAATACAAGCATATGATATGCACATGTTAGGAGATAACTGATCAAAGCATTGTTATCAAATTTTTCTCATGCTTTTAGCTTAGTTTATAATTTATTAATCTAAGCAGTCATCCTTGGGGTAAAGTAAAAGCAAAATTACAGTAATATTCTATTTATCTATAGGGTAGAAATGTGAACTAAATATTCATTTTTGAGTTTCTGTTTTTAAGTTAGGACAAGAATAAAATGAGTTGATCTGAGAAATGAAGCATCAAATATTTTCTTCACAACTGAAGAAATTATGAAGAAGGACAGTAGTAACTGAGGACTACACCATATTGAGATGAGGATAAAACAATTACAAATGATCTTGATTTCAGTAGAATACTGATAAGCAGCCGAAATGTATATTCTAATTTTTATTTTTAAGCTTAACATCTGTATGCTTTTTAAACACCAGCAGTGATATGCTTAAGCACTAAACAATAGTCTGTTCTCTGCTTCTTTTATTATAAGAGAAAGCAAATAAAAGAAAAATAAAAGAGCTAGTATTAAACTTACTTGCAAAAATAAAGCTTTTGATTTGTCAATAAAATTATTATTTAATATCCCAATGTCAGAATAAAAATAAAATGGAGAGTGAGAAGGGAAAAATGTGTATGTTGATCATAATTAAAAAACAGTAAAAAAGTCCAAATGAATTATGGTCACTGTTGTAATGGGACATAACATTCAATCTGTAATGGAGCACATAGATAATAGCACAGTGCACTTAAATAAAAGCTTTTGCTCAAAATTGAATATGACATAATTGCACTTTCAGTAAAAAAAAAAAAAAAAAAAAAAAAGCTGACCTTGATTCCTGGATGTGTTTATCTGAAATATGGGTGGTAATTCAGTAAAAGAAAGATGACTTACATCTTTAAAGGAAATATATACATATATATCTATATATGTGTGTGTATATATATATATATATATATATATATATATATATATAACATGAAAAACAGTTCATGGAAAATAAATGTCTAGATTGAATAAATTTAGTCCATATCATATTTTGTTGTGCTCTTCATCAATTATCAGAGTCTAATTTGTGAGTAAAATTGTTATTGAAAGCCTTAGGTATATTTTAGTTAGGATTTTCAGAGTGTCTGTGGTTTCCTATTACATTCTAAGTTTTTATCAGTTCACTGCAATACAATCAATCTCTGATGAACTGAGCCTTTTGAGTAAGATAATCAGCAGTTCATTATAAATCATAGTATCTGTAAATAATTGGAGATCTATATTAGCCCTAAAAGACTACTGATCATATTGCCCTCTTCTGAAACTGTACAATTGAAGTAAGAGATAAAATTGAGATAATTATAAAATCTCTGTACAACAAGACTCTACCAATAAGTGGAATCTTATAGAAATATATATGTGTGTTTTCATATTTATATATATATATATATATATATTATATATATATTTTTTTTATTTTAAGATTATTTACTCTGAGAATTAAAGTATAGCTTTATATGTCTTTGGGCTTCCCTGGTCTGGTAAAGAATCTGCCAGGAGACCCCAGTTGGATTTCTGGGTCAAGAAGATCCTCTTGACCCAGATTTCCCTTGAGAAGGGATAGGCTATCCACTCCAGTATTCTTGGGCTTCCCTGGTGGCTCAGCTGGTCAAGAATCTGCCTGCAATGCCAGAGACCTGGGCTCCGTCCCTGGGTTGGGAAGATCCCCTGGAGAAGGGAAAGGCTACCCACTCCAGTATTCTGGTCTGGAGAATTCCATGGACTGTATAGTCCTATGGGGTCGCAAAGAGTCAGACACGACTGAACGACTTTCACTTCACTTATATGTCTTCAGGAAATATGAAACTTAAAATTAAAACCTACAATATGTAATTAGAAAGTTTAAATTTCCATACTGTTTTAAAAGTAAATATTAAAATAGGTAATACCAGTATTTTCTCTGTTTTCTAATTCTAAAGTAGGTAGGTTTAATTGCTAAGTCATGTGTCCAACTCTTGAAACCTCATGTACTGTTTTCCACCAGGCTTCATTGACCATGGGATTTCCCAAGCAAGCACAGTGGGATTTAGCATTTCCCAAGTGTTTTTCCATTTCCTCCTCCGGGGGATCTTCCTGACCCAGGGATCCAACCTGGGTCTGCATTCATTTATTAATTCACTTAACATATTTAGGAACCTGACATATCTCCCAGGCTCTTTGTTATAAAAGCTAGGGCTAGAGACAGAGAGATTTAGTTCAGCACCTAATGAGAAATGCAGAGGGAAAAAATCAAGAATTATAGCACAATATATTAGTCTTGGGATTTCCCTAGTTGCTCAATGGTAAAGAATCCACTTGCCAATTCAGGAGACATGGGTTCGATCCCTGGGTCAGGAAGATCACCTGGAGAAGGAAATGGCAACCCATTCCAGTATTCTTGCCTGAAAAATCCCATGGACAGAGGGACCTGGTGGGCTACAGTCTATGGAGTTGCAAAAGAGTCAGGCACAACTTAGTGAGTAAACAATAGCTTCATGTTAGTACTAAAATTATATATAACCATAGAATGCTACAGAGGCCTGATGCAAGGTACACCTTCATTTTGAAGAATTCAGAACTCAAACTAATAGAACAAGTATTTATTAGGCCAAGCAGGAGGAAAGTGGTTTCCAGACTTGCAAAGGCAAGAAAACATGAAATAATATGAAGTAATGATTAAAGTAATTGATGTTAAGTATCCAGACAAGGTAAATTAAACAAGAGTATTGGAGACTTAAGGCATAGCTCAAAGTTTTGGGTGTCATACTAACATTCAACATACAATAAATAGCTATTAAATGAGTTTGAAGAGAATAAGACACACATGATTAATTATTATTAAAAGTGTCCTTTGAGCAGAGTCTGGATGATGAATTTAAGAGGGCAATGAAAAATTCTACAGAGAGAGTGATGAGGATGAAAAAGAGAGAAAAGGGGGAAACTTTAAGAAGGTACGTTATTTAGCTATGTGAGAAAGTGAACTGATGCTGTAAAGTGGACAGTGGAAATTAATGAAATAGAAAATATATACCACAGAATGTATAAAATGATAAAAATTTAATTTTTAAGGCACAATTAAGATTGATAAAAGAATTAGAAAATTTAGTAAAGTAAGAAAAGAGAGTGAACATAAACCAGCATTACAGGTAAAAAGGAGATCATTGTACAGATGCGTTATACAGTAAAAAAAAAAAAAAAAAAAAAAAAACCTCATAGTGCAATATTTCTCCTGATATAATTGGACATAATTGTCAAATATTGGAAAAAATAATCTATCACATTGACAAAAGAAAATGTAGGAAATGTGAAATATCCTATAACTGGCAAGGAAGTTTAAAGTTAAAAACCACTCTTCCCACAAAGAAAAATAATGAAGTTCAAATGATATCACTGAAGCTAATAACTTCCCCTAAATTGTTAGGGGAAAAAAAACAACAGCAGCAGACTTATATGATCATCCAGAAAAAAATAGATAAATAGAAATATTTCTTAAAATGTTTTAGGAGGAAATTGTAAGTACCAAATGTGAGAAACAGCACAGAATAACATTTAAGACCATCAACATCAATGAAAAATCCTTAATAATATAGTAGCAAAAGAATCTCTAGCTGTATAAATATATAATGCATTCTCACAAACTTAAGTTTATGATAGGAATGTGTGTTATTTACTAAAATATAATCAACAAATTAGAAGAAAAATTATCATAATGATCAAAGTATGAAGAAGGTATTTTATTATATTCAACATATGTTTGATAAAGGAGAATTACAGAAAAACTTACACTAAGCAACATATTAATGCGAAATATTTGTGAAAGTTTTGCCTCTGGACTAGGATGGGCACTGTTAACCCTTCTATTCAACTTTGCCCTGAAAACTGTAACTAGAGCAACAAGGCAAGAAATATATGATATGTCTATGTGAGAAATAAGTGAGAAATTGCAGGTCCAAATAAATGAAGTTATTAGGTTGAGCCATATAAAATATTTCTCAAATAGATCATAATGTATTTAATATAAGCAGTTTGATTTTAATATTTGATATTGCAAAAATGTCAGATCTGTCCAAACTTATATCTTGATTGAGTAGAACTCCAGTGTTGTTTTCATAGAAATTGACAAGTCAATTTATATAATTTTTTGCAACTAGAAATAGACAGGACAATAAAGAGAAGTGTGAAGCAGAAGGATATTGATGTACTTATGTTATTGGATGTCAAAACATATTTTAAGATACTATAATGAAGTACTATGACAGCGACATGAACATGAGCAACTAAATCAATAAGGAGTCCAAAAATAAAACAGTCCGCATATGGAATCCTGTTTTATAACAGTGATAGCATTGCACAGAAATACAGAAAAATGGGTGCTTTCAATAATGGTCCTGAGTTGTTTGAGTTTCAACACGGAGAAAGAAAAGAGAAAGTAAAACCCTGCCTTGCATAGTATAATAAACAGAAACCAATTTCTGGTAGCCCAGAGATGTGAATCTGTAAATTAAAATAATAAAACTTCTAGCAGATAACTCATGAATATATTTTAATGAACCTTGGTAGAGGAAAATATTTTTTTAATGAAATAGAAAAGGAAGCTTTAAACAAAACCTAATTGACCTACATTAAAATGAAGACTTTTTGATCATTTATAAATGTGAAAATGAAAATGTAAGCACAGTGGTTCAAAGTATGAGAGCCTGACAAGTCAGCTCAGTTCAATCGCTCAGGTGAGTTTGACTCTTTGTGACCCTATGGACTGCAGCATACCAGGCTTCCCTGTCCATCACCAACTCCCGAAGTTTACTCAAATGTCCATTGAGTTGGTGATGCCATCCAACCATCTCATCCTCTGTCGTCCCCTTCTCCTCCGGCCTTCAGTCTTTCCCATCATCAGTGTCTTTTCCGATGAGTCAGTTCTCCACATCTGGTGGCCAAAGTATTGGACTTTCAGCTGCGGCATCCAATGAATATTCAGGACTGATTACCTTAAGGAAAACAAGGGACATGATTAAGATGTGGATTTAATCAGCTGCTTTTAAAGAGGAACTAACAAACCTCTGGGGCTTCCCTGGTGGCTCAGATAGTAAAGGATCTGCCTGCAATGCAGGAGAATGGGGTTCAATGGCTGGGTTGGGAAGATACCCTGGAGAAGGGAATGGCTACCCACTCCAGTATTCTTGCCTGGAGAATCCCATGGACAGAGGTTACAGTCTATGGTTTTCTCAACGTGTGGGACAAAACTGAATGAGTGAAAGCTGCCAAGCAGGGCCACATAGAGTAATGAATCCAAGCTAGCAACTTTCCTGTTCTTTTTTTAAACCAACCTCTAGCCAGGGCTTCAAGGCTGAATCAAGACAGCATAATTTAAAAAACAACTATATTGCACATATAAATTATAAAGACAATATTTAGTGAAAAAAAAACAAAAGAAACATTCTTTTTTTCTTTTTCTTTTATTTTTATTTTTTAAAAATAAATTTGTTTATTTTAATTGAAGGTTAACTACTTTACAATATTGGTTTTGACCAGAGGAATGGTATGGGGAGGGAGGTGGGAGGGGGATTCGGGATGGGGAACACGTGTAGAAACATTCTTTACAATTTCATTTATATAAAGATAAATTTTTCAAAGCAATGACAATATAACCATTCAGCAGTCAACATAATCATTTCCATGGAGGACTAGGGAAGAGACTTTGATTGGGAAAAAGTATGGGTTGAAGATTTGGGAATCCAGTTTAAGATTCTTCTTCATGATATGGTGATTTGCTTTTTCACAGTTTATTTGCTATTTCACAATCTCACAAATTCATTTAGCTGTGTGTACATTTACACATTTTTAACAGAAATTTTCAACAGAAAATTTATAGATATGTATATATAAAAGCAATCTAATATACATTGTTTTACACAGACATTCATTTATAAATCTAGAGTGTTAAAAGTCTGAATTTAACTCAACTAAAAATAAATTTTGCCATCAAATTAAGGAAAATAGAATATGTTCATTTTATGAGCAGTCATTTTTTTTCCCCAAGAAAGCTGTTAATTTATTATCTCCCAAAAGATAGGATTTATTACGAGTAATTAGGAAGAAAGCATAACAAAAAGGGGCAATCCGCAAGAGAGTTTATTTTTCCCATCAGTCTTGTATTGGATAAAAAGCATTAAAAGTTTCTTGTAAAATGGCCATGGTAATTATTAAAGAAACTAGTACTAGAAGAGAAAATTTGCTAGAAACTAGAAATGGAGAGCAAGTGTAAAATAATTTAACTGAATAAGTCATAATGCTAAAAAAAAATGTCCATGACTCATAAATACTCAGTGGCAATGATAAGCATCACTTTGTCTAACCACTGTGTTAACAACTAGCATTAATCTAATTTCATCCTTAAGGTGACTCAGCAAAATTAAAAAAAAAAATTTTGTTTCAAGTTCTTAGGATCTAATATACAACATAGTGATTATAGTTAATAATATTCTATTATTGTAAACTTAAAATTTGCCAAGAAAATAATTCTTCAGCATTCTGTCCAAAAGAGGGGAGGGGCAGCAAATATGTGAGATGAAGGATGTATTACTTTGATTGTGGTAATCATTGCACAACCTGTATATATATCAAGTGTCACTTTCTACACTTTAAGTAAATTACAAATTTTTGTCAACTATACATAAATAATGGAGAAGGCAATGGCACCCCACTCCAGTACTCTTGCCTGGAAAATCCCATGGATGGAGTAGCCTGGTAGGCTGCAGTCCATTGGGTCACTAAGAGTTGGACACGACTGAGCGACTTCACTTTTCACTTTTATGCATTGGAGAAGGAAATGGCAACCCTCTCCAGTTTCTTGCCTGGAGAATCCCAGGGACAGTGGAGCCTGATGGGCTGCCGTCTATGGGGTCGCACAGAGTCTGACACGACTGAAGCGACTTAGCAGCAGCAGCAGCATACATAAATAAACCAGAAAAATAGATTCTCTGCACAGAACATTGCAAGCATATCTCATTTTATTGTGCTTTGCTGTACTGTGCTTCATAGATACTGTTTATTTTTTTTTACCAATTGGATGTTTATGACAATCCTGCATCAAAGAAGTTTATCAGCTCTGCTTTTCCAACAGCATTCACTCCTTTCACGTCTCTCTCATATTTTGTTAATTCTTGCAATAATGCAGTCTTTTTATTGTTGTTTGTTGCAATGATCTGTCATCAGTGATGTTTGATATTACTGTTACAAAAATATTATGACTTGATGAAGGCTCAGATGGTTGCTAGCATTTTTTAGCAATAAAGAATTTTAAGTTAAATCATAATATGTACATTTTTTAGACATAATATTATTATACATTTAATAGACTACACTATAGCATAGACAACTTTTATATGCATTGAGCAGCCAACAAATTCATGTGACTATCTTACTGCAGTATTCACTTTGTTGTGGTCATCTGGAACAAAATCTGAAATATCTTTCAGTATGACCATAAAAGGTAATTCTGTAGAATACAGACAACTCTGTCTTATGAGGCTTGTGCAGCACTTCTCAAATAACATCCATTTAAGAAAACATTTATATCCTGTTTGATCGGAACAGTTTAGCCGATGTCTTTTGTCCACCGTTACCATGAATAGCAATCCTTTATACTCAAAATTGTCCCTGTGTGGACTACAATTAAATGACTACTCAAAACCAGCTAATGATATCTACTGGCCTCTTTGTGCATCAAATTAAGTCACTTTTTACTTTTGAAGAGGCTTTCAGTTCAGTTCAGTTCACTCACGCAGTCGTGTCCGACTCTTTGCGACCCCATGAATCACAGCACGCCAGGCCTCCCTGGCCATCACCAGCTCCACGAGTTCACCCAAACTCATGTCCATCGAGTCGGTAATGCCATCCAGCCATCTCATCCTTTGTCATTCCCTTCTCCTCCTGCCCCTAATCCCTCCCAGCATCAGGGTCTTTTCCAATGAGTCAACTCTTAGCATGAGGTGGCCAAAGTACTGGAATTTCAGCTTTAGCATCATTCCTTCCAAAGAAATCCCAGGGCAGATGTCCTTCAGAATGGACTGGTTGGATCTCCTTGCAGTCCAAGGGACTCTCAAGAGTCTTCTCCAACACCACAGTTCAAAAGCATCAGTTCTTCGGTGCTCAACTTTCTTCACAGTCCAACTCTCACATCCATATGTGACCACTGGAAAAACCATAGCCTTGACTAGATGAACCTTTGTTGGCAAAGTAATGTCTCTGCTCTTCAATATGCTATCTAGGTTGGTCATAACTTTCCTTCCAAGGAGTAAGCGTCTTTGAATTTCATGGCTGCAGTCACCATCTGTAGTGATTTGGGAGCCCCACAAAATAAAATCTGACACTTTCCACTGTTTCCCCATCTATTTCCCATGAAGTGATGGGACTAGATGCCATGATCTTTGTTTTCTGAATGTTGAGTTTTAAGCCAACTTTTTCTCTCTCCTCTTTCACCTTCATCAAGAGGCTTTTTAGTTCCTCTTCACTTTCTGCCATAAGGGTGGTGTCATCTGCATATCTGAGGTTATTGATATTTCTCCCGGCAATCTTGAGTCCAGCTTGTGCTTCTTCCAGTCCAGCGTTTCTCATGATGTACTCTGCATATAAGCAAATAAGCAGGGTGACAATATACAGCCTTGACATACTCCTTTTCGTATTTGGAACCAGCCTTTTGTTCCATGTCCAGTTCTAACTGTTGCTTCCTGACCTGCATACAGATTTCTCAAGAGGCAGGTCAGGTGGTCTGGTATTCCCATCTCTTTCAGAATTTTCCACAGTTGATTGTGATCCACACAGTCAAAGGCTTTGGCATAGTCAATAAAGCAGAAATAGATGTTTTTCTGGAACTCTCTTGCTTTTTCGATGATCCAGTGGATGTTGGCAATTTGGTCTCTGGTTCCTCTGCCTTTTCTAAAACCAGCTTGAACATCTGGAAGTTCAAGGTTCACGTATTGCTGAAGCCTGGCTTGGAGAATTTTGAGCATTACTTTACTCACGTGTGAGGTGAGTGCAATTGTGCAGTAGTTTGAGCATTCTTAGCATTGTCTTAACCGTTAATTTAAACTGAGTAACAAACCATATGAATTTAGCTGATTGGAACACTTCTGACTTTATAACCTATTCATATTACCAAAACTTAAAAGCTTCGTCCATGTCATCTGATGTACTAAATATAATGGTGGTGATATTAAATTTATTTTCTACTCACTGAGTTTTCAGAGTTCATGCACAGTTAATAACTTATAATTTTAGGCCTGAAATTCCATAAAATTATTTACAATTTGGTATTATTCAGCAACAGTATACAGATACATTTGATAAACTTTAGAACTCTTGAAATAAAAGATCCATTCTTCTGAAATAATGATTCTGGAGGAGTCACTATTTCTATATATTCTGACTTTTTACTTTTAGTTTTGTAAAGTAACATGCATGTAACAATAAATTATCCAAAGAGGTACATGGCTGGATTAAAGCAAGTCTGTAAATTTGTAATTTGCCAAATGGCTCGGAACAAGTATTAGTTTTAATTTCTAATGTAGATATTATAATTTGTAAAGACATCTTAGAGCATAATGTAAAAAGTAATTATTTTCTCATTTACAGAAAGATCATAAAATATTTTAATGTATGTATGATTGAATATCTAATTATAGCTTTGTATTAGAGAGATAAGCTTCCTCTTTTGCAGGTTTATATTTTAGCTGTAATTCTTCAGTAGTTTAAATATTTATTAGTTTTAATATAATAAAATTATACTGAAGTATTACAAATTTTAATCTTAATATTTGTCTATAGAACATATAAAAAAGAAACCTTGTGCTTGAGATATAGTTGAGGAAAAGACAAAATAAATATTTTAAAACTAATGAAAAAATATGATTCAATTTTTAAATCAACTTCAGATTGTGACATTATAACAAGAATTGGTAACCTTAAATATAAATCAATAAAAGTTAACCAATCTGATGAACAGTGAGGACAAAAAAAGGTTGAAGAAAAAAGTGAAGGGCCTAATAGGCCCATGACAACACATCAAATATTCTAACATACTTGCAAATGGAATCCCAAAAAGTGAGGACTGCAGACTAAACTAAAAAAAATGCCATTTGGTCACATTTTTTTGTTTTGTAATTTAATATGCTTCATTCTGATGTCCTTAAATAAAAACTTTGGCTATATATAGATATTTAAGAATAGGCTTTGCGTTTCATAAACAGCAAATTATTGCAGTAACCTATAACCTCAGATATGCAGATGACACCACCCTTATGGCAGAAAGTGAAGAGAAACTAAAAAGCCTCTTGATGAAAGTGAAAGAGGAGAGTGAAAAAGTTGGCTTAAAGCTCAACATTCAGCAAACGAAGAACATGGCTTCTGGTCCCATCACTTCATGGGAAATAGATGGAAAAACAGTGTCAGACTTTATTTTGTGGGGCTCCAAAATCACTGCAGATGGTGACTGCAGCCATGAAATTAAACGACGCTTACTCCCTGGAAAGAAAGTTATGACCAAACTAGATAGCATATTAAAAAGCAGAGACATTACTGTGCCAACAAAGGAACATCTAGTCAAGGCTACGGTTTTTCCAGTGGTCACATATGGATGTGAGAGTTGGACTGTGAAGAAAGCTGAGCACCGAAGAATTGATGCTTTTGAACTGTGGTGTTGGAGAAGACTCTTGAGAATCCCTTGGACTGCAAGGAGAACCAACCAGTCCATTCTGAAGGACATCAGCCCTGGGATTTCTTTGGAAGGAATGAAGCTAAAGCTGAAACTCCAGTACTTTGGCCACCTCATGCGAAAAGTTGACTCATTGGAAAAGACCCTGATGCTGGGAGGGATTAGGGGCAGGAGGAGAAGGGAATGACAGAGGATGAGATGGCTGGATGGAATCACGGACTCAATGGACATGAGTTTGGGCAGACTCCCGGAGTTGATGATGGACAGGGAGGCCTGGCGTGCTCAGATTCATGGGATTGCAAAGAGGTGGACAGGACTGAGCAACTGAACTGAACTGATTGCATTATGTTGTAACCAAAAATTGAGTTATACATTGTATGTATTTTTTTTAGGAAAATTCAGAGTTCTGTGATTCAAATGTAACATTCCTGCAAATTTCTCAAGTAAATATAAGCAGTCATTTGTGAGGAGGTAAATATAATATACAGCATAGAACCCAGAGAACCAAGATGATTCTCTTGAGCCAGGGTTTTCAAAGTCCTAGTCTCTAATATGCATAACAGTAGATTCAGAGCTTTAATTTATGTATCTAATTTTATTTTATTTTACTTTATTTATTGATCCCCTACTGCATGCCAGGCACTTAAACGAAGATTCTAAAACTCACAGAAAAGACTGGATTTCTGTTCATCTGAATTCTGGGCTTTAACCTAAATAGAAAATGCATTAATATTGTTTTTAGTGCAAAAGATAGCCTTTTATGGAAAGGCTTTAAGTTGAGCGAAACGCAGAATCATTTATATTTCAACATGGTATTGTCCCTCTTTTTTAAATTATAACCATTCTAATAGTAACAGAACTATCTCATTGTGGTTTTAGTTTTAATTTTCTTAACGATTAATGGTATCAAGCATCTATTCATATGCTTATTAGCAATCAGTAAATTTTCATAAAAGGCTACCAATTCTAACCATTTCTTTCTCGCCTCACTTTTTTTGGGATTCCATTTGCACATATGTTAGAATATTTGATATTTTATCACTGGCCTATTAGGATCTCTATTTTTTCTTTCAAGCTTTTTTGCCTCTCTGTTCATCAAATTGGCTAATTTTTATTGATTTATATTTGAGTTTACAAATTATTATTATACTGTCACAAATCTTAAGCTGATTTAAAAACGAGTCACATTCTTTAATTTGATAATTTCACTTTGGTTCTTTTAATGCCCAACAAGTCTTTACTTATTAATTTATTATTGTCATACTTTTATTTATTTATTTGGGCATTCTTTTCTTTTTCTTCAGACATATTTATAGTAAGTGAAATAATTCTCTGTAGAAACAGTAATTTCTATAAAAGGTTTTGATTTTGCTTAGTATGGATCACAATTCCCTATATTTTTTCTTATCTCTTAATATTTGAGTTGAAATTTGAGTATTTTGATAATATCCACTCTCAATTCTGATATCTCCCCCCTAAAAACTGTTTTTATTGGTTTCTTTTTCTTTCAGTTTATTGTGTCTTTTTAGTTCCTTTGTAAAATGATTTTTCCAGACTAAGTCTAACAATTCTATTTTCCTTGCACTGGACGTTGCTAATGTCTTTGCTTAGTTCAGTTCAGTCCCTCAGTCATGTCCAACTCTTTGCAACCCCATGGACTGCAGCACGCCAGGCCTCCCTGTCCATCACCAACTCCTGGAATTTACTCAAACTCATGTCCATTGAGTCGGTGATGCCATCCAACCATCTCATCCTCTGTCATCCCCTTCTTCTCCTGCCTTCAATCTTTCCCAACATCAGGGTCTTTTCCAATGAGTCAGCTCTTCACATCAGATGGCCAAAGTATTGGAGTTTCAGCTTCAGCATCATTCCTTCCAATGAATATTCAGTACTGATTTCTTTTAGGATGGACTGGTTGGATTTCCTTGCATTCCAAGGCACTCTCAAGAGTCTTCTCCAACACCAAAATTAAAAGGCATCAATTCTGTGGCACTCAGCTTTCTTTATAGTCCAACTCTCACATCCATACATGACTACGATAAAAACCACAGCTTTGACTAAATGGACGTTTGTTGACAAAGTAATGTCTCTGCTTTTTGATGTGCTGTCTTAAGTTGGTCATAACTTTTCTTCCAAGGAGCAAGCATCTTTTAATTTCATAATTATTTATTTAATTTTAAATAATGCTTGTTTTTATATTTAAGGCTAATTTTAATATGTTTTTTCCTTATTTCCATATAATGTAGTAGAGGTTGTAGGCAATCTAGGCAATAATCCTTCCAACTCTGGCAATATATCTATATTTGCATGGAGATCAAATTTAATGTTCAAACCACTCTTAAGTCATCACTGGATATATCTTCTTTCTGTGTTCTTTAGTGTCTTCTATGCATATGTGTACAGCCACAAAGTATACTAGGAATGCATCAGCAGGTTGAGTCCTCTCCCTTGTCTATTGCACAATTGCAAAAACCACAGCCAGAGATATTCTTTCTCTAACCATGACCACAATTTCAGGTAATAGAAAGAGCTTATATCCCTGTTGCCTCTGAAGAGTCACATACCCTGATTATGATATTGGGTATTGGCAGTACTCACTGCTCCAAATCAAATGAATTCCCTCTAAACAAAGCAGAAAAGCTGCCCATTTATTCTCACCCTGGACAAAAGTCTCCTTCTAACCAAGAATAAGCATGAGTGTTAGGGGAAAAAAAAAAAAAAAATGTATGCAGCTTCGGGCCAAGTGCCACAGATTCCCACAGTTCCTACTCACAGTTCAGTGATTTTTTTTAAGTATAAATGTTTCTTAATTTGGTTTATGCCTTTGGACAATGGAGAAGGCAATGGCACCCCACTCCAGTACTCTTGCCTGGAAAATCCCATGGACGGAGGAGCCTGGTAGGCTGCAGTCCATGGGGGTCGTGAAGAGTCAGACACAACTGAGCAACTTCACTTTCACTTTTCACTTTCATGCACTGGAGAAGGAAATGGTGACCCAATCCAGTGTTCTTGTCTGGAGAATCCCAGGGACAGGGGAGCCTGGTGGGCTGCCATCTGTGGGGTCGCACAGAGTCGGACACGACTGAAGCGACTTAGCAGCAGCAGCAGCCTTTGGCCAAATACCAGAACAAAACAGATGTTATTTCTTTTTTCTTTTTTTGTATACACATATTTATTTATTTGGTTTTTATTTTTTTTATTTTTATTTTTTCTAATTTTATTTTATTTTTAAACTTTACATAATTGTATTAGTTTTGCCAAATATCAAAATGAATCCGCCACAGGTATACATGTGTTCCCCATCCCGAACCTTCCTCCCTCCTCCCTCCCCATACCATCCCTCTGGGCCGTCCCAGTGCACCAGCCCCAGGCATCTGTTTTTTCATATTTTTTCCCTAGTCTTATAGTTATTTGATGGGTAAAGAACTTGTCAAGACATCTCACATGGTCATAACTAAAAGTTCTACCTCCTTACAAAGACAAAAATAAGATGTGATATTATAATTAAGCTTTGGTTTGTAATCTTTTATTTTTTTTGGAATTTTATTTTTTATTTTGTTTTTTTATTTTATTTTTTATTTATTTTATTTTATTTTTAAACTTTACATAATTGTATTAGTTTTGCCAAATATCAAAATGAATCCACCTTTTATTGCCATCTCACAGTATCCAGTTTAGTGGCTATAGGTTTATTTGTGTCAAAAGTTTAATCAGTCCATTCTAGTTAAATTTGCTATTATATTCAGTTTGAGAGCTGAGTTCTTTAATTAGTGGATAAACTATCAAGGCTGGTTACCATATTTGCTTCAGTTATGAAATTGGGTAGTTTTTGTCTCCTGGAATCTTCTTAATATAGTATTTCTCCTATCCTATTTTTTTCCTCCTACTTAGTATCCCACATTTCTTTCATTATTTAGCCAAACGCATATATAACCTACTGCTTATGCAGTGTTGCCAGGGTAGCTGAATGAATCACTAACTTGGAGCAATTCCTCACTATTATTTTCATACTTTTACCGGAAATAATTTCCTCCTAGGAGGATTTTTAAGCTACTTCCAGGAACCTAAATAATCTTATGTCTGCTAACCAAACATTTTATAATTTGTCTCATAAGGCTCAATTTGCCTATCTAGAAAATTACACATAATGTCCCTAGCCCATCATTTTAGTGGTATTATGCCTTAACTTTCATGATATATTCATTCGTATATTGTCTGCTACTTCACAGTTTTCAGGTTCCTCGTTGTCACACCTTTTATACTAAGCATGGTAAGGTAAACAATACCATGGTAACATATAAAAGAGTACCTTTCCTTTTAAAGGACTGATCATTTGATGTATTTATAAAGTAGTTAACAGGTTCTAGCATTGAATTGGAGAAGGAAATGGCAACCCACTCCAGTGTTCTTGCCTGGAGAATCCCAGGGGCGGCGGAGCCTTGTGGGCTGCTGTCTCTGGGGTCGCACAGAGTCAGACATGACTGAGCGACTTAGCAGCAACAGCAGCAGCATTGAATTAAAACCTGGTTACAGTACTACCATAGAAGAAGACAAGACCAAATTAATATTCAGCCTCATTTACTTTGAAATGTTTATATCCTATCTTGTAGGAAAGAGGGGTGAAAGATTAAGGCAGTAAATTAGACTGATCAAATACTATTTACAAAGATTTTACTGAGATGAAGGAGCTCAGTATTAGCCATATGTTCACTTTTCTTTTTGAGGCTCTAGGAAATTTGTTTCTAATTTAGTGGCATGGAGACTATAAATGGCATTTTCAAAATTTGCCATCCACTACACTACCCTGTTTTCACTGGGATATGTACGCTTTAATAAATTCCCTTACTCTCACAGAGTACTGGGATAGGCATGCAAATGATTACAATGTAATTTGTAATGTACAATGTAAATTGCACTCAGAGTTGGCAGCATTTTTCTTCCAACGGAAATGTCTATAAAAGTACCCCATAGGTTGCAGAGAGCATCTATTCCTCAGTTACTAACAAATACTTCAAAACACAAGCAGATAAACAAAAGGAGAATAATTTGAAGGTTATCAGTTATGGCATCAAGGCATGTCATAGCCCTTGTTCTTTGCTAAAAGATTGCTTTTCTTGTAAGATTTTCTAACCTATAACTATAGATGAGTACAAACCAGTAACATAACCTCAACTTGAGTCATTTCACTTTCAAATGAGAATTCAGTTCTGAAGAGATTGATAAAACACGGAGCAACCATGGAAAGTTAAATGCACAGTGACCGCTGCCAGTGTGATTAAGAATTTAGTCTTCTTTTTATAGTTATGAAGTTTTTTTTTTTTTTTTTCCCCTGTAAGTGGGTAGATGGAGCAATTTTATATGCCACAAACATCTTTCTTTTCCATCTAATGTTATAATATATAAATCTTGATAATATTATAATTTATACCTAGTGAAGATTTATTCTGAATTTCTCCTAAAAAATCCTTAATAATAAGAGTAGTGCTAACATTAATAGAAGTAGCAAGCATTTATAGAGTATCAATACAAACTTGGTACTATTTTAAGTATTTCACATATGTTTAAGCATTATGGAATCATTCTGAATTTTAAAAATGTAACTAATTAAAAGGGGAAATTTTAAGGGGACAAATTCTAAGGTTTAGGTTGTATATTACTATAATACTTTGTAGTATTAAATCATTGGTTTTAATATACAAATCTACTTTTTGTAATCTTTGAAACTGAATTCTGAAAGAATATTTGTTCTCCAATATATATTATTTTACCAACTACAGCTTTTTAAAAGTTTCATCACATAAATTGCAATTAACATAACACAGATAGCTGTTCTATGTTATATTTGATTCCAGGAGGGACACAAACAAAATGAGAAAAATTTTAATAAATGTATGTCTTTTTCACAAGAAAATGTTTTAATCAAATTGTATTTTTAAGAAGTTATGCAGAAATAGTCTGAAATAATGTGCTACTGAAGTGCAAAACAGACTATTTCTATTAAATCTGTAATGGGGTATTTATAAGTCACTCTGTCTCTTTAAGGCTTACAAATTCAGGAAACTCACAGAAACAATGAATTCCAAATGAGACTAAAAGAGTAGAAATAATTACCCAAGGAGAACTTTTTTGAAAGTAAAATGTGTAAGAATGGACAGGGAAAACAAAAACAGTTAACAACTTCATAAATGTTGTCACATATAATGGCACAGAAAAAGAAGTCTATCCTATCTCTATTACTGCGTCAGACTCAATGTCAACATGTTCCTATATACCATGAGAATTTCACAAGAAATTATTTCACATTAGTGAAAGGTATTACATATTAAATTGTCTTGTTATTTTAGTGCTTAAGGTGAGTGGAGCACTAAATGGTCAGTTATGAAAGATGATGAAAAATTTGGAGAAAATCCTTCATTTCATGTAGTCTACATTTAAAACATGTCAGAGAAAATATCCCATGAACTGTACTATTTTTTGGATGGTATCATCAGTAAATGACTTAACACTTGGGAGTAAAGAAAACATCAAATTTCCCAAGTCACTGAAGTATTATAACCATTTAAGAGAACCACTTAATCACAAGAATGTATAATTGCAGTGAAGTCTGATTGAATGAGAGGAGAGGCTTGTTCTGAATAACATATTAGAAGGTAACATGCTATTTAAAACTCCCATTTCATCAGATGTTTGCATAATTCTCATCTGTTGTTCTTTAAAGGTGAAAAACTATTTTTAAACTTAGATTTTCCTAAGCAGGAAAATGTTTGCTGCCCTTTAAAATATATGTCTCACAGACTGCTAAGTCACTGCTAAGTTACTTCAGTTGTGTCAGACTCTGCGACCCCATAGACGGCAGCCCACCAGGCTCCTCTGTCCCTGGGATTCTCCAGGCAAGAACACAGGAGTGGGTTGCCATTTCGTTCTCCAATGCATGAAAGTGAAAAGTGAAAGTGAAGTTGCTCAGTTGTGTCTGACTCTTAGCAACCGCATGGACGGCAGCCTACCAGGCTCCTCCGTCCATGGGATTTTCCAGGCAAGAGTACTGGAGTGGGGTGCCATTGCCTCACAGACTACATCAATCTAAAGTACTTTTGTACAATTAAGGACATCATCAACAAAACAAAAAGGCAAACTACTAAATGGGAAAAGATATTTGCAAATATCCAGTGGGGGGGGTTAATTATCCATATTATGTGAAGAAAGCATATAACTCAACATGAGAAAAATAGTCGCAGACCTGAACAGATATTTGTCCTAAGAAAACATACAAATGGCCAACAGATGCCTGTAAAGATTCTCAGCATCGCTCATCATTTAGGAAATGCAAATCAAAACCACAATGAGATATCACCTCATACCTGTCATCATGGCTATCATCAAAAAGACAAGAAATTGCAAGTATTGGAGAGGATGTGAAAAAAGGGAAGCCCCGTGCCCTGTGGTGAAAATGTAAATTGGTGCAGTCATTGGGAAAACAGATGGAGACCCCTCAGAGAGTAAAAATACAACTAACACACAATCACATAATTCTAATTCTGCGAAGCAGAAACATTAATTTGAAAAATATGTGCACTGCTAAATTCATTGCAACTTTATTTAGAGTAGCCAGGGACAACTTAGCAACCTAAATGCCCATTGATAGATGAATGGTTAATGAAGATGTGGTATACATATTCAATGGAATATTACTCAGCCATGAAAGAGTAATATCTTGACATTTGTGACAATGTCGATGGACCCAAAGGATATTTTCTTAAGAGAAATCAGTCAAAGAAAGACAAATGCCATAGGATCCTACTGATATGTTGAATCTAAAAAACAAAACGAACAAAATAGAACAGAAAGACACTTACAGAGTGCAAACTGCTGATTTCCAAAGGGGAGGCCGTAAGGGACTGTCTTGATAATATACATATGTATTTTGCTGGTGGATAGAAGACCATCCAAGTAAGAATAAGCAAGGCTGTATATTCATAGAGCGTATAAGAGAGTCAACCACCATCACCTGCATTTGACAAAACCCAAAAGGCAGCCAGGGCATTGTGAAACTCTACAGTAGAAAAAAGGGGAAGGCTTCCAGAGTGCCCTGATTGAAAGGTGTTGGTGTGGAAAAGCTAGAGGGGGAGTAACTGAAAGCAGGTCATCCAGTGTGATTAGTCAGCACAATATATAGTCTTTCTCTGGTTGGAAGTGGGAATGAAGGGAAGAGGAGGGCAAAACTAAGAGAGACTCATAGTTATTGACCAGGTACGGGTTCTCTGGCACATATTGCAGCATACATAGGTAGTGGTTTGGCTTTCTGGACTGGCTACTGGCTGCCGTGAAGTTGTGGGTCAGAGTTATATTTATAGTTATAGTTATATATGTAAGTATATATATATATGTGTGTATATATATATGTATATGTGTGTATATATGTATATATATATAGTTATAATTATATATATATGGTCTGCCCATTGCCATTTATATAGTCATTATCAAATCTTGATGCTTTTATTCTAATTACTTGCATTTTAAACATTTCAAAACACCTAATTTGGTATATGATGTTAAATGTGTCTGAAAAGAATAAATGATATAACCACGTATATGTACATATAACACAAATGTCAGAGGCAATCAAATATCCTGGGTCTACTATTACCTCACACCACCAACACTATCTCTTTGTTTTTTATTCTTGAGAACAGTTCTTCTGTTCAAACATGACCCATTGGTCCTCTGTGAGCAAAGCTTCTATTTTCTCTCTCCACTTTCATCTCCTGTAATACTTTTACTTACTTCCAGGGAAGGGAAAAATGCCAGTTTCTCAGTGCTTTATGCCTTTGATGCCAGGAGCAACCATGAGAATTGCTTTGGCCATGAGAACAAGGTGAAAGTGATAGTGTGCAGATGTGTAGCTTAGATTGAAAATGTAGATAATTTGAGTGATTTTGCTTGGCATTATGTGATATTCCAGTTGCCATGAAAAAGACTTGCCTGTGCTCACCTGCTGGTTCTAGGAGTTAGAGAACATATGAGAAGCCAAAATGCAGACACGTGAGTAAGTCCAACAAAGATTAGCTAAAACCAGCCTAAATCAGTCAAGACCCCAGATATTGTATGCTAGTATATGTTTTAGATGTATTTTTCCAAGGCAGTTTTATACACAGATTGATCATTGCACTGAAGCTATATGAATTTATATAAATTTAGGAAAATAAATTACCCTGGATTTCTCTGCGCTAGTATAAAAAGTTTTAGTCATATAGCAAATATAATAATAATGAAAATGTTTGAAATATTGCAAGAATTAACAAAATGTGACATAGAGACATGAAGTGAGCAAATGATATTGGAAAAATGGCATCGATAGGCTTGCTTAATTCAGGGCTACTCACAGACCTTCAACTTGTAAAATATGTGATATCTGTAATAAAGCAAAGTGCAATCAATGATGCTTGTATACAAAGTGGGATTATGACATAATGAAAATGGTTTTTATATTTGATTCATGGATTTAGCATATATGTAATTATATATATATTGATATTGATAAATACAATTAAACTTTTTCATTATGAGTAGTACAGAGCCAATTAATGTATTCTGAGAAAGGTATTGTATTTTCTGGTAAGGGACCTAATAACATATAGAAAGTGAAAGTGTTAGTTGCTCAGTCTAACTCTTTGTGACCCCATGGACCAGGGTTCCTCAGTCCGTGGAATTCTCTAGGCAAGAATACTGGAGTGGGCTGCCATTCCCTTCTCCAGGGGTTCTTCCCAACCAAGGGGTTAAACCTGGGTCTCCGCATTGCAGGCAGATTCTTTACCATATTTACCATCAGAGAAGCCTTAATAACATATAGAGGACATCACCAACAAACCCCAAAAGGTATTGATTTTGTGATTAATGATTCCAATGATTAAAGTTCTTCTGTCTCCTTTATCCCTGCTCTGCTTCTCTACCTCTATCCTCATTTTTTTCAAGATGATTTTTTGGAAAATGTATAGTAAATATAAACTCAAGGAATCACATACATTAAAATGCCTAGTTACATATCCTTGTTTGCTATAGATAAATGGCTTGACTCTTAATGTTCCAAATTCAACCCCAGTGTATTGTTTCAATTTTATTATTAAAATTATCATTCTAAGTAATCACAAAATCATGAGGCAGTTCTCAGTTTGTAAACAGCTCCATAAATTTAAATATATATATAACCTGAGAGGAGAAGGGAATGGCAACCCACTCCAGTACTCTTGCCTGGAAAATCCCATGGATGGAGGAGCCTGGAAGGCTGCAGTCCATGGGGTCGCTGAGGGTCAGACACAACTGAGCGACTTCACTTTGACTTTTCACTTTCATGCATTGGAGAAGGAAATGGCAACCCACTCCTGTGTTCTTGCCTGGAGAATCCCAAGGACGGGGGAGCCTGGTGGGCTGGCGTCTATGGGGTCACACAGAGTTGGACATGACTGAAGTGACTTAGCAGCAGCATAGCTTGAGAACCGTAAAATTCACATTCTCAATGTTGTAAAAATATCAAATGGAAAATATTTATTTGTCAGATATGATCACTGTTTACTTAATGATTCAGAGTCCATAGAAGGTAACTCAAAATGCACTTCCTAATTTTGTGATACTATGTGCTGTGTGCTATGCTTAGTTGCTCAGTTCTGTCCAACTCTTTGTGACCCCATGGACTGTAGCCCTCCAGTCTCCTCTGTCCATGGGGATTCTCCAGGCCAGAGTAGTATAGTGGGTTGCCATGCCCTCCTCCAGGGGATC
This sequence comes from Bos mutus, assembly GCF_027580195.1. Lineage (NCBI taxonomy): Eukaryota > Metazoa > Chordata > Mammalia > Artiodactyla > Bovidae > Bos > Bos mutus. Next base: position 46,032,146 of record NC_091633.1, on the reverse strand, counting down.
TTCCCAATCCAAGGATGGAACCTAGGTCTTCCCCATTGCAAGTGGATTCTTTACTGACTGAGCCACCAGGGAAGCCCATGTGATACTATAATTATAACTATACACAAGCTTTTCTTGTTCCTTCAGTTTTTCTATGCACTAATCAGTTACCTTGATTTTGTTTTCTGTGTTACATCCTCAAGTATAATTGCAGATGAGTGTTCCCATCTAAAACTATAATGACATTCTTAAGTGAGGCTAGGAATCTCAGTACTACAGAGTCAAAAGTGCATAATAACAAAAACAGTGGATGAAAACTTTTGATTGAAAAAACAAAATCTGCTTCAGGTCTGTTGACTTGGGTTGCTTAGGAGGTCGAATGAAAGTGCAAATCACACTTAAAGAATAAAAGACTAGTCATCACTATGCATACTAACATTTTCCCTCTTGTATCTTAAATAATTTGAGCAATATATTGAATGTTATTTGCATCCTATTTAAGAAAGAAAACCTACTGCAACTTTCAACCGATATTTTGTTGTATGATTTGTTTTTCTCTCTTCCCCATTTTTCTCACTTTAAATTTCCGTTAACTTTAATTGATTTTACCTTATTTGCAAGTTTATTTGGAAAGCAGTGAAAGGAATACTAGCTTAGTAAATAGACTTTCCACAGTTACAAAATTAGTGTGTGTTGTGAAAGAAATTGCTTAACAATTCTTTCTTTTCTATTTAAGTAAAATGATCTAAAATATTTCCAGGTGTCTTTGAGCTGTTGGATTATCCATATCTCCATATTTAATCTATTAAAAACTCTACCTCACAAAATTCAGATTAATTCTCCAGATGGAGTTTTAAAATACCTTGTTAATAAGTAGAAATTGTTCTTTTTACTGTAATTATACAAGTCCACTATTTAAGTTCAGATTCTTAAACCAATATATGGTGTTTAGTCTGCATGTTACAATCATAACTCATTGATTCAACATATCTTGAGTACTGGATATATTTCAGGCACCATACTAAGACAGAAACACAGTTAAAGAGATAATGATTATAAATTAACACATATCAAGCAAAAAGTTTTTTATATGAAAATTAACTCTCTAGTGTAAACTTCCTACTAACATGAACATGAAAGTCCCTCAGTCATGTCTGACTCTTTGCGACCCCATGGACTATACAGTCCATGGAATTCTCCAGGGCAGAATCCTGGAGTGGGTAGCCTTTCCCTTAAGTAATCATTAATTTGGTGGGCAGTTTACAGCCAACTACAGTATTTACTTATAAATTATACTAAATATATTGCAGATGAAATCTTTTTTATAGAAATAAATGTTCTGAATGTATTTTAACCCCATGGACTACAGCCTACCAGGATCCTCCATCCATGGGATTTTCCAGGCAAGATGACTGGAATGGGTTGCCATTGCCTTCTCCATTTTAAAATTACGTTTTTGGAATTCTCTGGCAGTCCAGTTAAGACTTAGTGCTTTCACTGCTCTGGCTTCCCTGTCCTTCACCAACTCCCAAAGCTTCCTCAAACTCATGTCCATCAAGTTGGTGAAGCCATCCAACCATCTCATCCTTTGTCGTCCCCTTCTACTCGTGCCTTCAATCTTTCCCAGCATCGGGGTCTTTTCCAATGAGTCGGCTCTTCGCATCAGGTGGCCAAATGATTGGAGCTTCAGCTTTAGCTCTTCCAATGAATATTCTGGGTTGACTTCCTTTAGGATTGACTGGTTAGATCTCCTTTCTGTCCAAGGGACTCTCATGAGTGTTCTCCTGAGTAATAAATTACTGAATCTATTATGAGAAAACATTCAGAAACCATAATTCTGGCATAGAAACTATGTGGAATTAATTTTGGCTTTTCAAGTATCTTAATTACTAGGTTAAATGTGTCAATAACCCTTTCCTTCATATATGGTGAAAGGAGTTGGTGGAGACTAAAATAAGTTATTTTATTTAAAGCTCTTCTTTTTGCTGATTTCTGTAGCAACTTACTGAGGTAATTTATATCTTTAATATTTGTTAAATACTCCAGTAATCTCTACTAAATAATAAGAGGCACTGCTGAAAGCTCATTATTATGAGACTATATTTCCAATTTTCCCCAGAATTAAATTCTTCATAAATTGTTTAAAATTTACATTAGGAGACAGTGATGGCCAACAGTATAGAAATTTTCATTTATTCATCAACATACCTTGGGAAAACACCTTCACTAGAAACTCCAAATGATTGCTAGACAGAGTACATTGCCTGGCTTGAATTTTAACTTGAATCTTACTATTTTCCTCAGTTTCTTGTACTAAATAGATTATATTATTTCTAATGTATCTCATATTTTGTCATTGATATTCAAAACATTTTCCCTCCTTCCAAAGTTAATCTATAAAATCTTTCCTAAATTAAACTTTATTGTTATAATATTTCAAATACCCCTTATCCAAAATTTTGAATTCTAAAACTTTCTGAAAAAAAAAAAAAAGACTTATTTTTCTTCTTTTTTTCTGATATATCAGGCAGGGAGTAGAAGGCCCTTTCCTGAATTTAATTTGGTGGCAAAATGGAATCAGAAGGGTTTTGAGGCTTTAATGTTTAAGTTCATTAAAACTATGAATCTTTAGTTCATAGTTTTAATGTGAACATGTATGTTTTACTGATATTCACTTTGTTTACAGGGTATTAGACACAATGCCCTAGATTTGCTGGGTAACAAGCTTCAAAAGGACCACAAATATATTGACCAGTATGTATATATGGAGGATGACATATTCACCAGATAACTGGAGGGATTTGAAATATTCATATCACATTTGAGAAAAGGATGAATAACTTCAAATACAGAAATTATGTAAACATGTAGTCTAGAATTAACTACAGATAATAGACATCTTATAGAAGAATGAGAATTAATAAACATTTATTTGCTTAAAACTTATTATGCTAATAGTTTATTTATTCTTAGTTTTTTGAAGTCTGAATATATCTGCTAAAGGAAGAATAGATGTTTTGTTTAGACTTGAACCAAAAGTGTTGGTGACACATTTATACTCCTTTATTCATCTTAATGATTTCAAAGAAAATTTAAAAGTTAATATCAATATTCAAAAGTTTAACTCTCTGGTTATCACCTTACCATTTTTCTGTTCATGTGTATGTATCTCTTTCTGTGTACATGAAGTTAGGAATACATATGTTTGTGTATGTGTGTATATATGTCTGTGTGTGTGAAAGTATTAGTCAGTCTTGTCCAACTTTTTGTGAACACATGGACTGTAGACCCCAGGCTCCTCTGTCCATGGGACTTCCCAGATGAGAATAATGGAGTGGGTTGCCATTTCCTTCTCCAGGGGATCTTCCTGACCCAGGGATCAAACGTGGGTCTCCTCCATTGCAGGTAGATTCTTTGCTGTTTGAGTCATCTCTGAATATATAATAAACATATTAGAAACATAAGCATAGAGAAAATAATTTAAATGTGACGAGCTATTACTAGTTCAGTATAATTAAGCTATAAAATATAATTTATTTCACAGCCTATTGATTTTTAGGGCTGAATTTTATGAATGTTCTTCTTGAATATGATAAAATGAAAAGGGGAAGGAAACCCCTATATATCAGTAAACATCTTTTTTCTGCCACAGCTTGTATGTAACAATAAGCTCACTGAAGTTTTCATTAGTTTTAGGCTTTGTGACAATATAATGCAATTTCATTTAACAGAAATTGTTTCTGAATTAGTTCATGTGATTGAATTATATGGAAAAACAACACATTAAGAAACTCCTATTAATGTATTGATGTATTATCACTAATTAGATTATATTAGGTAAAAATAAAATTAATATCAATGTATTTTGATAGCTCAGATCATATTTGTTACATAAAATTATATAGTCTAAGCAGTAAGAGTTAATATTTTTTTTTGTATTGCTCCATTTCTCAAATATGTAGAAATATGAACTGATTGAATCAAGTTGAAAAAGACAGAGGTTGAAGAAGGACAAGTACTTAACTTTTAATATTTGGGTAACTTCAGTGAATGGCATGTCAAAATTTCTTATATATTTGCTCCTTCTGAATCTAAAATTATATAAAATTAAATAGATAAACATAATTTTCTGCTGAATTCCATTCACAGTGGCTAGCCTTCCTATATAGTTGGTAATCTTGCTTTATGAAGTAATATATCAATTTTCTTTATGGAACCCCAGCATGTCTATTTTAGAATATGATTTATTCATAGAGAATTTATCTATTTCTTCTGCTGCTGAGGCTGCTGGCAGGTGGAGGAGGTTCCTGCTTTCGCTGTCAGTTGGGATGACTCACTTTGGCTTCCCTGGTGGCTCAGATGGTAAAGAACCGGCCCTGCAATGCAGGAGACCAGGATTCAATCCCTGGGTCAGGAAGACCCCTTGCAGAAGGGAATGGCAACCCATTCCAGTATTCTTGCCTGGAGAATTCAATGGACAGAGGAGCCTGGTGGGCTATTGTCTATGGGGTCACAAAGAGTCAGACGTGACTGAGCAACAAACATACACATTCCACAGGATGATGACTCAGAGGCCTGGCTAGAGCTACTCAAAACTCTGTTGACTTCTTGCCTCATGCTCAGATTTTTATTGCTTGTTGTTTGTTTGTTTATCTGGGAGATGGGGAGGAAAGTTCACTGGCAGTCTCCTTTCATTGAGACCAGCAACCCTTCAGAGCATATCTTATATGTAGACACATCTTGGAGAAGGGGTGGTCTCCTATCTCATGTGTGCACGCGTTCTAAGTCACTTTAGTTATGTCCAACTCTTTGTAAGCCCAAGGACTGTAGCCCTCCAGCCTCCTCTGTCCATGGAATTCTCCAGACAAGAATATTTGAGTGCCCTCCTCTAGGGGATCTTCCCAACCCAGGGACTGAACCTGTGCCTCTTATGTCTCCTGCATTGGCAGGCAGGTTCTTTACCTCTAGTGCCACCTAGGAAGCCCTCTCATATCTCATACTCAACTAATTCTGCAAGCAGAAGAATAATATTTATTAAGTGAATTTTACTTATTTTATCAATGGGAAAGACAAGTTTAAAAGTTTAGTAGTGGCCAATTTAGCTGATGTCTTGGCAATACAAGCTTTCTAATACCCTATTTCTGGTAATATTGTTAGACAAGGGACAGGAAATGTTGGCAATGTATCATGCTTCAAAATTCATATTATACCACATATAATTTATTCTTGAATTTAATTATTCAGCTTTAGAATTTATCAAAATTTATGTATTAGAATTGGCTATTAAGAAAGTAAAATTATTTAACACTAAGTAGTTAAGATGAGGTCATCAGATGAGCCTCGTCCAAGAACTGATGTCCTTACAAAGGGAAAATGTGAACACAAAGACACAGGGAGGACTCCATGTAGAGGCTGGGATGATGTTTCTGCAAACCAAGAAATGCTAACGATTGCCAACAAACTACCAGAAGTTGGATGAGAAGCATGGAACATTGCCTCTCACATCCTGTGGAAGGAATTAGGCCTGCTAGTGCCTCAATTCTGGCCTTCAGAACTGTGAAATAATGAACTTCCTTTAAGCCATTTAGTTTGTGGTACTTTGTTTTAGTAGCCCTAGAAAAGTAATATCCTAGGAATTAAGGAAACAGTGTTCAATAGTTACTTTAATGATTTTTTTGCTTAGTGGTAACCTAATGTACTGGATGATTATTATTTATTCCTGATAAAATATTAATTATGTCAGATCTTTTTGGAAAAAAGTTTAATAGACTATTTTTCATATGCTAAAAAGCATATGAAGTCACCCAAATAAGATATATTTATATGTATATTTCACATAGTGTTAAATTTAAAAATTTTATCTGATCAGCTTTGTCATGTTAAATATAGTTCATTGTAAATGCTATTAAAGCTGCACTTTATAAAAACAGACAATTATAATTATGAAATGCATGAACCACCTTATTTGATTGACAGCACTGAAAAAGTTTTATTGGTAGATTATGTTAAAAGCATATCACATACTCTCTACCTCATAAATTATTTGCATTTCTGGGGAATTGTTTGCCTAAATACTTAGGCAGTATGGCGATACATGCTCTTCTGAATTTTGCAAGTAAATTCACCTATGCAACACTTTGTCTTATGGAAGGAATCTAAAGAATTTGATTTTTCCTGCAACTAGATAACACAAATTTTGTGTAGAAGTAGCAGAACCATCTTTCTGTTTAAGTGCCTGAAAAGGCAGCTTTCAGGAGTTCATTATTTCACCCTTTCCAGGAAAAAAATTAACTTTAACTGTGTCCTTTGTAGAACAGAACAAAGGGGAAATAGTTGTAACAGTATGAGATATTAAGTAGAATTACTTCATGCTGGAATATGCCTTTGATTTTTTTTTTCTTTTTTTTTGGACCAGCTGAGTGTATAGAAGACTCAATGGGAATACTTCTATGAGCTTTGGCAGTGTCTATCAGAGTAGGATATGTGACAAGATAATAGTATTTTTTTTTAAGATAATAGTATTAAGAGAGAAAAACATCATAGCACTTATTCACATTCATTTTATCAAAAATAATAAACAATGCCTGTTATGAAAACTTTCCTAATGTTTCACATATGGATTGCCCTGGAGCCCTTTGTAGATCTGTCAGGCAGACAGCCATGTATCACATAGTACAAGAAATTTCTAAAGGAAGCATGGCAGATTATCCAAGAGGCAGAGAGGGTACCAAAAGCTTCCCTGTATTTTCTTCATTTCATTTGGGATGATATAATGTAATTTCTGTGTACCAGAATAATTTCAGTAATAGCTTATCTTTTAATACAGTTGGCTTAAAAATAGTCTGCAAATAATTCTCTGAAAGAAAATACTAATAATAGTAGGATAAATAAGCGAACACTCCCACATCCCTACAAAACAAACAAACAAACAAATAAACATATTTTCCACTAACTTGCATGTGCTTTTCTCAGTAACAGTATAGTAGAAAAACAATGATATATTTAACCACATTTGATTGAAAATCATCTGAGAAACTAAAAAGACTCAAAAATGATGATTTAAAGTATGATTTCTTTTTTGTCTACTAATACTAAAGATAGACATTTAACACTGTGCATTGAGATGCTGTTAGATAATAATAAATATAAGGCCTTTACAAAATTAACATTTTTTTTTTTTAGAAAAATGTGTAAAGCTGCATGCTGTACTTAGAAATTTGGTCTTGCAAAAATAAAATATAGTTGAAAGTAACAGCCCAATTTAGTATTGAAATTCTGAGTGACAATGAATTCAAATCCATATAGTGGACATGAAAAGTCATTGTGTTTCCTTGAAAATTTAAAATATCCTACCATGACGCATATGAACTTTCTGTGTTACCTAGGGTGTTTTGATACACTATTTGGACACGTTAGCTCTGCATTATTAAGCTCTTATATTTATGTGTATGTACAGGAGATATTTTTTTTTAATTTACTGAAATATAAATGTTAGTTTCAGGTATACAGCAAAGTTATATATACATATTATTTTTTCAGATTTTTTCCCTTATAGATTATTACAAAATATTGAATAAAATTCCCTGTTCTATACAGTAGGTCCTTGTTAGTTATCTAATTTATATCAATATATACTAGTGTGCATCTGTTAACCCCAAACTCTTAATTTATCCCATTTCCCTTTTAGTAATCATAAATTTGTTTTCTATGTCTGTGAGTCTATTTCTGTTTTGTTAATAGGTTCCTTTGTGTCATTTTTAGCTATTATACAAAGACGTATTATAATAGCTATTTTTCATGGAGCATCTACCATGTAATTACTCTTTAGTACATTTATTTGAATTTTCACACCAACCGTCCAGGATAGGAATTATTATCCTTATCAAGGACCTGAGATATCAAGTATCCATTGTTGTACAACTAGTTATTACAAGGTCTGAGTTTTTGAAACAAAGAATATTTGATCTTGCTTTTCCTGTTATACCAGATCACCTTTCAGTAACACAGTGCTCCTCTAAGAGCAATATGAGAATACATAAGTCAGAATTGCTAATTGCAATTCCTAACCCATATAAGCGACTCATTAAAGCCCACATTTGAAGAATATTAAGTTTCTAGCTAAGACTGTAGAGCTACCAGTTCCTCACCACCGTACTGAAATGACATCCCTAAAGGAAGTGAATGCCAAGTCTAGTGCTTGGCACTAGAGTGTGATAACTGTATAGAGAAGAGACAGGTACCTTTTCATGATATACTTCAAAGAACTAAGAAAATAATTTTTCACTGGAAGGTATTTTACTTTTCTAAATATTTGAAAAGAACTTGTGGGAAAAAAATGAATTTCTGAAAGATCTTACGGTATTGCTAGAGGAAATGAGCAACATACAGAGAAATTGCATTGATTATAATAATAATAGTGCCATTTTTAAAGTACTTGGCTCATCACTCAATGCCTACTATGGAAATAATAAACTTTACTAATATTTTATAGGCAGATTGACTCTGGAGCCATCAATAAGTCTCCCTATCAGATAGGCATGCATCACATAACAAGACAGGGTTTACTATGGAAAACCAGGCAGAATAGCCAAAAGATAAAAGGAGGTACCCAAAACATCTTCATATCCTTAGATCTATGTCAAATTTGCATTGTTTTATTCCAACACAAAAATATAACAATATAGGTCATATAGCCAAGGATCCCGTTGGGGCTCACCTGGTAAAGAATCCACCAGCAATGCAGGAGACCTGGGTTCAATCCCTGGGTTGAGAAGATCCCCTAGAAAAGGGAAAGGCTACCCATTCCAGTATTCTGGCCTGGAGAATTCCATGCAATGTATAGTGAGTTCAGTTCAGTTCAGTTGCTCAGTCGTGTCCAACTCTTTGCAACACCATGAATTGCAGCACGCCAGGCCTCCTTGTCCATCATCAACTCCCAGAGTTCACCCAAACTCATGTCCATCGAGTCAGTGATGCCATCCAGCCATATCATCTTCTGTCATCCCCTTCTTCTCCTGCCCCCAATCCCTCCCAGCATCAGAGTCTTTTCCAATGAGTCAACTCTTCACATGAGGTGGCCAAAGTATTAGAGTTTCAGGTTCAGCATCAGTCCTTCCAATGGACACCCAGGACTGATCTCCTTTAAGATGGACTGGTTGGATCTCCTTGCAGTCCAAGGGACTCTCAAGAGTCTTCTCCAACACCACAGTTCAAAAGCATCAATTCTTCAGTGCTCAGCTTTCTTCACAGTCCAACTCTCACATCCATACATGACCACTGGAAAAACCATAGCCTTGACTAGACAGACCTTTGTTGGCAAAGTAATGTCTCTGCTTTTGAATATGCTATCTAGGTTGGTCATAACTTTCCTTTCAAGGAGTAAGCATCTTTGAATTTCATGGCTGAAGTTACCATCTGCAGTGATTTTGGAGCCCAAAAAAATAAAGTCTGACACTGTTTCCACTGTTTCTCCATCTATTTCCCATGAAGTGATGAGACCAGATGCCATGATCTTCGTTTTCTGAATGTTCAGCTTTAAGCCAACTTTTTCACTCTCCTCTTTCACTTTCATCAAGAGGCTTTTTAGTTCGTCTTCACTTTCTGCCATAAGGGTGGTTATATCTGCATATCTGATGTTATTGATATTTCTCCCAGCAATCTTGATTCCAGCTTGTGCTTCTTCCAGCCCAGCATTTCTCATGATGTGCTCTGCATATAAGTTAAATAAGCAGGGTGACAATATACAGCCTTGACGTACTTCTTTTCCTATTTGGAAGCAGTCTGTTGTTCCATGTCCAGTTCTAACTTTGCTTCCTGACCTGCGTATAGGTTTCTCAAGAGGCAGGTCAGGTGGTCTGGTATTCCCATCTCTTTCAGAATTTTCCACAGTTGATTGTGGTCCACACAGTCAAAGGCTTTGGCATAGTCAATAAAGCAGAAATAGATGTTTTTCTGGAACTCTCTTCCTTTTCCCATGATCCAGCAGGGCTGCAAAAAGTCGGACAGGACCGAGCTACTCACTTTCATTTTCATAAAGCCAATAAACTCAGAACTCAGTAGACTCAGGACTCAAAGCCATCATTTCACACCAAACTGTAAAACTTTCCCATGCTCCTGCTTCCATCCTGGCATTTTAACAGCTCCTTCAATAAATAGATTGTTTTCTCAGTAGGATTTTTATATTGATTTTCATTGAATAAATTATATATAAGATGGCATAAATATTTTAATTGCTTTATGTACTTTAGGATAATCTCAGACACAAATATTTGTATTCAAATGCATTGCTTACACAGTCTATTTCTTCTCTTACTGCATGTAGGAGGGTGCTAGTAAGACATGCCAAGTTTGTTATATTAAAAAAAAAGTTTCACTGTTTTTATGATCTATAGACATAATTCTACACATGTATACATCGGCAAGGCCTGTACAGGTAGCTAATTAAAGGGTTTTGTTAGCCAGTCAATTAAAAAATATCAGTCATATTTGTATCTAGGTAGAGAGTGTTGTGGGCTTCCCTGGTGGCTCAGCTGGTAAAGAATCCACCTGCAATGCAGGAGAACCCAGTTTGATCCCTGGGTTGGGAAGAACCTGTGGAGGAGGGCATGGCATCCTACTCTGGTATTCTTGCCTGGATAATTCTAATGGACAGAGGAGCCTGGCAGGCTAGTCCATGGTGTTACAAAGAGTCGAACATGACTGAGCAACTAAGCACAGAGAGTGCTGTATAACTTCACAGTCATAGAATGGTTAATTAGCCCCTCTTTATCCCAGCCTCTAGTTTGATCACTTATTTGAATCTCTTTTATTCCCCAACTCTTGGCCAGAAACAACTCTTAAATGTCTTCAATAACTCTTTAAGACTAGGGACTTCCCTGGTGGTTCAGTTGTTAAGACTCTGCTTCTACTGCAGGGGATGTGAGTTTGATCCCTGAGTAGAGAATTAAGATGTCACATCCCACACAGCATGGCCAAAAAAGAAAAACACTTTCTAACACTAAATTAATAAGATTTATTTAGCCTTTGACACCCTGGACGTAGTTCCAATTTTAGATCCCCCAGCTGCTCCATAAATGTATTTCTTAACTTCTAACCTCAAACTTCAGCAACAAAAAGTATAAATACAAACATTCTTTCCTGTAGTATGTACAAATGTTTCCCACATAAATGATTATTTAGCCCTATTTACATGTTTATTCATCTACTTTTATTTATTAGCTGTAACTCTTTGAGAATCTTATTTTTCTTTACAACCTGAAACATAATAATAATGCAATCATCATATGCTGAGCTAATTAGCTAATTAATAAAAACACAAAATGATTTTATATTTTGACATTATTGTTCACATATTCTCTTAATTCTGCCCTTCATTTACCCCATGCCACCCCTTTCTGCTGACTTAATAGGATATTTATTATTCCTCTCATGAACCCATTATCATTTTCCATTCTATTGACCATGTTCTCTTTAAAACTTTTGATATTCTCTTCTCCATTGTATAGACTCTTCTTAGGATTCTTATTTCTTTATGTGAGCTGATTTATAACTCTAAGCTGAATACCACCCTGTCTCTGTCTCTAGAGCAAATCACTATTTTCTTACAACCTTTCAAGAGTTACAATTGAAAAACTTGGTTTCTATTTCTTTTTATTCATGTGATTCTTTCCACTTTAATATGCACAGGAGATATTCTGGATAAGAAATGAATTTATATTAATTACTTCACAGTAGGGAATTGTGTTGTATCCCTTGTCCCAGTGCTTACTCCTGGGTAGTACAAGAACAGTCATGCCAGATATCCTATATGACGTGTCAAATATTCCACTGGTGAAGACAAAGGAGGATTTTTTTTTTTCTTCTTTGCTTATGAAGAGGAAGGAAGCAGGCCTCCTTAAAAAATATATAATGTCTAAGTCATTTACTTGTGTGTAAATAAAATATGTGCAGCAGCCTGATAGGGATTTTATCCCTTTTCACATGTAAATTCCTAGGGAGCTGGCTCTCTAGTCATTCTACCCCTTAGACCTTAATTCTGAGACCTAGTTTGAGCTGTAACCATTTGTCTTTTTAGGGAGGTAAGGGATTTAATTACCCTTAAATCATCAAAGTAAATCAGTAGACAAATGGTTACAGAGATGGTTCAGGTGATAAAGAATCTGCCTATGATGCAGGAGACCCAGGTTCAATCCCTGGGTTAGGAAGACCCCCTGAAGAAGGAAATGGCTACCCACTCCAATATTCTTGCCAAGAGAATCCCATGGACAGAGGAGCCTGTTGGGGTGCAGACCATTGGGTCACAAAGAATCACACAGTACTGAATGACTAACACTTTCACACTTCACAATTCTCATGTTGCATGAGGAGTCTCAGGAGTCTAGGACTCTTCAGGAGCACTGAGAGATATAGGGAGGTTTTATTTCTCTGTGCTAAGGGATTAAAAAATTCGGTACTTTTTCAGTCAAGAATTGCTAATAAATCACACTATTGATAGTAATAACAAAACTAGAATTATAATTTTCAAATATAGAAAAGTTAAACACTTTTTTTCTATATTTGGCAGCTACATTGCTAAGTACTAGTCTACAAGGATGACTCTAAGTTTATGATCCTCTAAGACAGCTATGGTTTTTCCAGTAGTCATGTATGGATGTGAGAGTTGAACTGTGAAGAAAGCTGAGTGCTGAAGAATTGATGTTTTTGAACTGTGGTGTTGGAGAAGACTCTTGAGAGTCCCTTGGACTGCAAAGAGATCCAACCAGTCCATCCTAAAGGAGATCAGTCCTGGGTATTCTTTGGAAGGACTGATGCTAAAGCTGAAACTCCAATACTTTGGCCACCTCATGCGAAGAGTTGACTCATTGGAAAGGACTCTGATGCTGGGAGGGATTGGGGGCAGGAGGAGAAGGGGATGACAGAGGATGAGATGGCTGGATGGCATCACCAACTCAATGGACGTGAGTTTGAGTGAACTCTGGGAGTTGGTGATGGACAGGGAGGCCTGGCGTGCTGCAATTCCTGGGGTCGCAAAGAGTCGGACATGACTGAGCAACTGAACTGACTGAACTGAACTGAAGACAGGTCACTCCTGTATTCTTGCCTAGAAAATTCCATGGTCAGAGGAGCCTGGTGGGCTACATTCAGGGGATCAAAATAGTTAAACATGACTTAGTGACTAAGCACACACACACACACACACACACACACACAAGACAGCTTAGCAGATCTTTAGGCTCTCTTTCTTACCTAAAAAGAATCCTTCATCTACTGAAATCCCATAACTCTTTCTCCATTTTTGTTTTTATTTTTAAAGCATGCTCATCATGTATGAATTGATTTATTCTCACTCTTGATTTCTGATATTGAGATGCTTCCTGACTTTTGATCATAAGTGCACAGTCTTCAAATGCATACATTCAGTCTTGAATTTTAAAATAAAACTAATGAGAGAACTGAACTGCTTCATCATCTTATCTCTTTAATCTTGTTCAATAACATTTTCCACCCTTTCTAACAGCACTCCTATTTTATTCAAAATCTTCAGAACTCAAATTAGTAAGAGAAAACTTTGATGTTAGCTTTCTTTTGACAGAAGATCACTGAGCATGATTTTGTCTGAATGCCTCCCACTGCATGTTGAAACACCATTTTATTTGCATTTTATTGTTATGTGACCTAAACAAATTTTCCTGCAAGAATAACAGCCTGAGGGTCGCATTGATCTTTTATTCAGTCTCAGCTTTTTGTTTGTTTTCTTTATTAATAATATTTTTAGTCCAGAAATGTCCATTGTCTCCTTTTTGTTGCCTCTGTTTTTCTCCTGAGGTTTGAGTCTTTTGTGAGATTTGCATTCACTAAACAATGTTCAATTGAAAATAGCTACAAAGAATGCTTTAAGACATTGTCTGTTAGTGTCAACATCTTGTTTCTGATGAAATAGCTCAATTAGAATTTTTAGACAATTAGATTTTGGACCCAGATAGCATTCTTTGCTCTTGAGAATCTGTCAGACTTTTTGTTTCTTTTTATTTCAGTTAATTTTGCTTCTGTCCTTGATACTAAAAAGGTTAAGTTGTGGGGATTCTGGATCCTGCTATTTTTCTTTGTCAGCATTTTTTCCCTTAAATTCAGCAAGGAATATTTGGCTAGATTTAAATTGTGAACTCTATCTCGAACAGCATCTCTGGTCTCGATTCTGATCCTGTTCCTTTCACTGGGCTGGTTTGAATCTTTTTTACCCATGGTTCAAGGTTCAGTATGTCGATTGAAAGAAAAAAAATTGCACAACATGAGAGCTTTGAGCTTCAGTTTTATTGGGTGAATTACTGAGGACTATAACCAAGGAGACAACCTCTCAAATAGCTCTGAGGAACTGCTCTGGGGGTTAGTAGACGTCTGATTTTGGCGAAGGTGCTATCTGCAACAATCATGCATTTCCAAAGAGGTTACTGCTAGTCACCAGGAGCAGATGACTCCATTCATGATTGTAGTGTTTTTCTAGGTATGAGAAGGTGTAAGAAATTGGGTTCATAAAATTTTCTCCTGCATACGTATAATTATCTGAAGGCTTGTTCTGCCAGTTTCTGCCAGAGCACAGAGTAGTCATTCCTGATTTCTGTCCTTAACCCCTCTCAGAGGGTGTGGAAAGTCAGCCACTGCATGACTGGTGACTTCATTCTCTTGGAAAAAGATGGTGAATGACACTGACAGTTCTTTAGTTGTCAAATCAAAATGTGGAGGAGCTTGGTTTGGAGAACCCTTCTTTGGCATTTTCCCTTCTGAAATTATAAACTTTTCCATGTTCTTAGTTACTCAACTTCTCTTTCTGGTTTGCCAGGAGAGAAAGACTGGTCTTCCTAATGTGTACCCAGCAGGTACTGTATATACTGTATGGGTTGCTCCTCCTGGTTCTAGAAAAAGAGCCATAGAGACATGCAGGGATTTGTTGACTTTCCCTCCTGTCCACAAAGTGCATGTTCATCCTGTATCTCAGTCTTTCTGCTTCTGTGATTTCTGTGTTATCTACATTTTCTGTTTTTTTTTTTTTTTTTTTGGTTTGTTCATTTGTTTTATAGTAAATTTCATACCAGTTAGCTTTTAGTCCATCATATCAGGAATCAGAATCCATGCTTGTTATTGAGAAAGCCAACACATTAATGTTTTTTTCATGGGAAAAATTACTTGAAACATTTTAAAGGTTTTTTAAGAATTTCTGAATTATTGTGTTGGACATAAAAGTAATGATTGCTTGCAGCTAAGAATGATTATGACAGCAATATTTTAAATTTAGTTGCTTGCCCTGAAATACAGTATAGTATGTGGTCAAGTAGTTACACACCTATGAGGAAGCACACATCTAAGTCTCACATTGGGATAAACTCATTTTCATCGAAGATAATCAACCTTTTACATACTCATTTTCTTCATCTATAAAATACAAATAAAATTTTCCACCTAATAGATTCCTATAAAATGAGAACCTATTTAAATTATGTAAAAAAGTTTCTGAAAGAGAACCAATAGTTAAAATGATTATTCCTTATCCAGTAACATCCATTCACCTTCAGGGAGCATAGTACTGGAGCTACCCCATGCCCGAGGTCAGGGGCGGTGGCCGAGAGGATTAACCCCACATCCAAGGAGTGGCAGCTGTGCGGGTGCGGAAGGCTGAGAGGAGCTACTTACTCCATGTTCGAGGTCAGGAAGAGTGGCAGTGAAGAGATACCCCTTGTTAAAAGTAAGGAGCAGTGGCTGTGCTTTGCTGGAGCAGCCATGAAGAGATACCCCACATTCAAGGTAAAAGAAACCCAAGAAAGATGATAGGTGGTGCAAGAGAGCATCAGAGGGCAGACACACTGAAACCATAATCAAGGAAACTAGTCGATCTGATCACATGGACCACAGCCTTGTCTAACTCAATGAAACTAAGCCATGCCATGTGGGGCCACCCAAGATGGGCGAGTCATGGTGAAGAGGTCTAACAGAATGTGGTCCACTGGAGAAGAATGGCAAACCACTTCAGTGTTCTTGCCTTGAGAACCCCATGAACAGTATGAAAAGGCAAAATGATAGGATACTGAAAGAGTAACTCTGCAAGTCGGTAGGTGCCCAATATGCTACTGGAGATCAGTGGAGAAATAACTCCAGAAAGAATGAAGGGATGGAGCCAAAGCAAAAACAATACCCAGTTGTGGATGTGACTGTGGTGATAGAAGCAAGGTCTGATGCTGTAAAGAGCAATAGTGCATAGGAACCTGGAATGTTAAGTCCATGAATCAAGGCAAATTGGAAGTGGTCAACAGGAGATGGCAAGAGTGAATGTCGACATTCTAGGAATCAGCGAACTGAAATGGACTGGAATGGGTGAATTTAACTCAGATGACCATTATATCTACTACTGCGGGCAGGAATCCCTTAGAAGAAATGGAGTGGCCATCATGGTCAACAAAACAGTCTGAAATGCAGTGCTTGGATGAAATCTCAAAAACGACAGAATGATCTCTGTTCATTTCCAAGGCAAACCATTCAATATCACAGTAATCCAAGCCTATGCCCCAACCAGTAACGCTGAAGAAGCTGAAGTTGAACAGTTCTGTGAAGACCTATGAGACCTTTTAGAACTAACACCCAAAAAAGATGTCCTTTTCATTATAGGTGACTGGAATGCAAAAAAGAAAGTCAAGAAACACCTGGGGTAACAGGCAAATTTGGCCTTGGAATACGGAATGAAGCAAGGCAAAGGATAATAGAGTTTTTCCAAGAGAATGCACTGGTCATAGCAAACACCCTCTTCCAACAACACAAGTGAAGACTCTACACACGGACATCACCTGATGGTCAACACCGAAATCAGACTGATTATATTCTTTGCAGCCAAAAATGGAGAAGCTCTATACAGTCAGTGAAAACAAGACCAGGAGCTAACTGTGGCTCAGATCATGAGTTCCTTATTGCCAAATTCAAACTTAAACTGAAGAAAGTAAGGAAAACCACTAGGCCATTCAGGTAAGACCTGACTAAAATCCCTTATGATTATACAGTGGAAGTGAAAAATAGATTTAAGGGACTAGATCTGATAGACAGAGTGTCTGATGAACTATGGACGGAGGTTCGTGACATTGTACAGGAGACAGGGATCAAGACCATCCCCATGGAAAAGAAATTCCAAAAAGAAAAATGGCTGTCTGGGGAGGCCTTACAAATAGCTATGAAAAGAGAAGTGAAAAGCAAAGGAGAAAAGGAAAGATATAAGCATCTGAATGCAGAGTTCCAAAGAATAGCTAGGAGAGATAAGAAAGTCTTCCTCAGCAATCAATGCAAAGAAATAGAGGAAAACAACAGAATGGGAAAGACTAGAGATCTCTTCAAGAAAATTAGAGATACCAAGGGGACATTTCATGCAAAGATGGGCTCGATAAAGAACAGAAATGGTATGTACCTAACAGAAGCAGAAGATATTAAGAAGACATGGCAAGAATACACAGAAGAACTGTACAAAAAATATCTTCATGACCAAGATGATCAGAATGGTGTGATCACTCACCTGGAGCCAGACATCCTATGTAAGTCAAGTGGGCCTTGGAAAGCATCACTACGAACAAAGCTAGTGGAGGTGATGGAATTCCAGTTGAGCTATTTCAAATCCTGAAAGATGAAGCTGTGAAAGTGCTGCACTCAAAATGCCAGCAAATTTGGAAAACTCAGCAGTGGCCACAGGACTGGAAAAGGTCAGTTTTCATTCCAATCCCAAAGAAAGGCAATGCCAAAGAATGCTCAAACTACTGCACAATTGCACTCATCTCACACACTAGTAAAGTAATGCTCAAAATTCTCCAAGCCAGGCTTCAGCAATATGTGAACTGTGAAATTCCAAATGTTAAAGCTGGTTTTAGAAAAGGCAGAGGAACCAAAGATCAAATTGCCAAAATCCGGTTGATCATCAAAAAAGCAAGAGTGTTACAGAAAAACATCTATTTCTACTTTATTGACTATGCCAAAGCCTTTGACTGTGTGGATCACAATAAACTGTGGAAAATTCTGAAGGAGATGAGAATACCAGACCACCTGACCTACCTCTTGAGAAAGCTATATGCAGGTCAGGAATCAACAGTTAGAACTGGATATGGAACAATAGACTGGTTCTAAATAGGAAAAGGAGTACATCAAGGCTGTATATTGTCACAGTGCTTATTTAACTTATATGCAGAGTACATCATGAGAAACGCTGGGCTGGAAGAAGCACAAGCTGGAATCAAGATTGCCGGGAGTACTATCAATAACCTCAGATATGCAGTTGACATCACCCTTATGGCAGAAAGTGAAGAGGAACTCAAAAGTCTCTTGATGAAAGTGAAAGAGGATAGTGAAAAAGTTGGCTAAAAGCTCAACATTCAGAAAACTAAGATCATGGCATCCAGTCCCATCACTTCATGGCAATTAGAGGGAGAAACAGTGTCAGACTTTATTTTTCTGGGCTCCAAAATCACTGCAGGTGGTGACTGCAGCCATGAAAGTTATGTCCAACCTAGATAGCATATTCAAAAGCAGAGACACTACTTTGCCAACAAAGGTCCATCTAGTCAAGGCTATGGTTTTTCCAGTGGTCATGTATGGATGTGAGAATTGGACTGTGAAGAAAGCTGAGTGCCGAAGAATTGATGCTTTTGAACTGTGGTGTTGGAGAAGACTCTTGAGAGTCCCTTGGACTGCAAGGATATCCAAACAGTCCATCCCAAAGGCAGTCAGTCCTGGGTGTTCTTTGGAAGGACTGATGCTGAAGCTGAAACTCCAATACTTTGGCCACCTGATGCAAAGAGTTGACTCACTGGATAAGACCCTGATGCTGGGAGGGATTGGGAGCAGGAGGAGAGGGGGACAAAAGAGGATGAGATGGCTGGGTGGTATCACCGACTCAATGGACATGAGTTTGAGTGAACTCCAGGAGTTGGTGATGTACAGGGAGGCCTGGCATGCTGCAATTCATGGAGTCGCCTATAGTCGGACATGACTGAGCGACTGAACTGATATATATATATGTGTGTGTGTGTGTGTGTGTGTGTGTGTGTGTGTATGTTGTATATATATATGTATGTGTGTGTATATATATATATATATATATATATATAATAAAATAGATTGGAAAGTTCCCCTGAAGAAGGGAATGGCTGAAAAACCCCTGGATAAGAGAATACCTACTCCAGTATTCTTGCCTGGAGAATTCCATCAACAGAGGATCTTGGCCGGCTACAGTCTACTGGATCACAAGGAGTCAGACACAACTGAGCAGCTAAGCAGTATATAATTTTTAGAGGTGTTGAAAAGCACTTTGTAGCTATTGTACATATCATAAAATAAAGCAAAATCTGTTGAATTTAAGCAATCTACGTTTAGGAAATAAGAGAGTATTAATTTTCACACACCCATTGTATATTTTGTATATATTGTATGCACATAAAGCCAAGAATCAAAATATTGTCAATTTGAAATGGTATATGAATAGACAGAGCCTATCAAAACAGAGCAGATTATTTTAAGCCTATTTTCTAACCTCTGATACATTTATATTAGATTTAATGGTCATTTTTTGGAGGGGGATAGGCTGTTGAGAAAGAGATAGAATTAGTGGGAAGGGGTTTGAGGGATTTATATAATTTAAGAACTTTACTTATTTTCATAAGCATTTTTTTTTATTACCTTCTCTCTGACCGACAGTGGTGAAATCTTTCTACTTGACATTTACCTGTCAGAAGAGAAGATCTACTCGCCTCAAATAGCAGCATCATCTTGAAAACAAACATAAAGATAAATACATAATTTTCAACTTGATTACAGAAATATAAAATCAATTTTAAATATTGCAGATTTTATTATTTCTTTGAAAAATGAGGATGAACATCGTGCATCGAACCTGGACTGGCGACTCGTCCCACACATGATACTATACATGTTTCAATGCCATTCTCCCAAATCTCCCCACCCTCTCCCTCTCCCACAGAGTCCATAAGACTGATCTATACATCAGTGTCTCTTTTGCTGTCTCGTACACAGGGTTATTGTTACCATCTTTCTAAATTCCATATATATGTTCAGGATGGGGAACACAGGTGTGCCTGTGGCAGATTCATTTCAATGTTTGGCAAAACTAATGCAATGTTGTGAAGTTTTAAAATAAAATAAAATAAAAATAAAAAATAAAATAAAATAAAAACTAGTTAGAATTCAAAAAAAAAAAAAAAATGAGGATGAAAAGAGGATTGTATATAAATGTGCTTAGTCATGTCTCTTTGCAGCCCCATGGTTTGTAGCCCACCAGGCTGCTCTGTCCGTGGAATTCTATAGGCAAGAACACCAGAGTGGGTTGCCATTCTCTTATCCAGGGGATCTTCCCAACCCAGGGATTGAACCTGCGTCTCTTGCAGCTTCTGCATTGGCAGGAGGAATATTTACCACTGAGCCACCTGGGAAGTTCTTATTGTATTCGCGGATCACCCCAAACACCCTAGCAAATAGTTCTGTACAAATTTAGGGCCAATGAAGTATCACATCCTAAATACAGGAAAAATAATCTGTTTCTCTTATCAGAAATCCCATAAGCATTAAAAAGACTTTTCTGATGATAAAATGAAGCATTATGAATAGATGAGTTCAAGGGCTCCTTTTAATTTCCAAGGCCTGGTATTTTTTCTAACTCTAAATGTGTCATCAAGGTCACCAGCACCAGTCACAATGTCTGACTTATAGTTGGTGCTCAGTCAATATTTATTAAAAGAATGACAAGAGAATATATACATATGTGCATTTTCTGTTTCAAACTAAAAGTATTACGTTGAGAAAAACCATGTGAAGATCTTATTCAAAAACACTACCTTTAAAATACAGTAGTGGTCAAATTTAACCAGAATGTACTGTAACAAGTTTAGAGATGAGGGAAAAAGAACAAAGGAAAATAGAGATTGGTAAAATAATTTAAGGTTTCCTCTAACCCAGTGATCTCAATAGTGCTGTGCTGTGTTTAATTGCTCAGTCATGTCTGATTCTTTGTGACCCCATGGATTGTAGCTCCCCAGGCTCCTCTCTCCATGGGGATTCTCCAGGCAAGAATACTGGAGTGGGCTGCCATGCCCTCCTCCAGGGGATTTTCCCAACCCAGGGATCAAACCCAGGTCTTAGTCGTATTTCATTTTAAATAGATATTTCCACAAGTCCTGATTGCCAGTAGCACATGGAACTCCCCATAATTCCTGATTTCCAGAAAATACAAGGATGTTTTCAACACTATAGAATCCTGCCATGTAGAACACTGATTCCAGCATACTACTGGCCCAGAATGGGCAAGATTGAGGTCAAGAGTGAGGTTGGAAAAGGTAATTGCTATTTGAGTTAAAAGGTTTTGTGTATTCTGGAATTCAGGAGTCAACAAGTCTTTCTTCCAAACCCACCATTAAACTAGGTACCTCTTTCTGTGATAAGAGATACTCCATTATTAGAGAAAAAATATATATTAGAAGCCAAAAACTTTAAAGAAGCATTAGTCACAGCTTTTGCTTCTGAGTAAATTGTTCAGTCAATATCATTTTCTTAAACATTTTTCATGTGAACAGTTTTGCCAAATGAATAGTTTTTGAATTAATATACAGGGTTCACATTTGCAACCTGTTCTTTAACAAAATGCATTAACAGCAGGGCTCAGAAATGAACAGAGCTTGAGTTGGCAGTATCACTTCCCTGTTTTCTTCTAAATCCATTTATGAGGGCAAAGCTGAAGTGTGGTCAACTAGTAAAAAAATATTGGAGAGAAGAAAGTATAGAACTTCAAATAACAGGAGAAGTAACAGTTGTAAAATTTGGGGAAATCTGGGATAATTAAACTTTGTATCTGTGATTTAATATCAGTAGACATTTTTGCATAGTTGGGAATTAAAGAAAATTAAATGTCTTGAAGTGACAAGAAAAAAAAATATCTACTTAGAAAAGTATGTGCAGTCATGAATACATAGTTCTTAGGCTTTGCCTTAGTTAAATTTCAGAGAATGCTGTTTTGGCTTTGTTTGTTTGCTTTTATTATAATAAGGAGCACTGGGAGAGGATATCTATTCAAAAAGAAAGAAAAATCATAATTGATCAACTAATACAAAGGAGCTGGTATATGACAAAGGAATCTAAACCTAAAATGAGAAGTTAGCAGATATTATTCTTTTTTAGAAAATATAATACCCATCAGTAGAGGACATTATTATTACTAATAAAGATGAAGACACTTTAAAACTTGATCATATTAATGAAATCAACACTGATCAGATCAGTACTGATCAGATCAGTACAGATCAGACACTCAGTCCTGTCTGACTCTTTGCGACCCCATGAATCAGCACGCCAGGCCTCCCTGTCCATCACCAACTCCCTGAGTACACCCAGACTCACGTCCAACCAGCCATCTCATCCTCTGTCGTCCCCTTCTCCTCTTGCCACCAATCCCTCTCAGTATCAGAGTCATTTCCAATGAGTCAACCCTTCGCATGAGGTGGCCAAAGTACTGGAGTTTTAGCTTTAGCATCATTCCTTCCAAAGAAATCCCAGGGCTGATCTCCTTCAGAGTGGACTGGTTGGATCTCCTTGCAGTCCAAGGGACTCTCAAGAGTCTTCTCCAACACCACAGTTCAAAAGCATCAATTCTTTGGTGCTCAGCCTTCTTCACTGTCCAACTCTCACATCCATACATGACCACAGGAAAAACCATAGCCTTGACCAAACGGAGCTTTGTTGGCAAAGTAATGTCTCTGCTTTTGAATATGCTATCTGGGTTGGTCATAACTTTCCTTCCAAGGAGTAAGTGTCTTTTAATTTCATGGCTGCAGTCACCATCTGCAGTGATTTTGGAGCTCAAAAAAATAAAGTCTGACACTGTTTCCACTGTTTCCCCCATCTATTTCCCATGAAGTGGTGGAACCGGATGCCATGATCTTCGTTTTCTGACTGTTGAGCTTTAAGCCAACTTTTTCACTCTCCACTTTCACTTTCATCAAGAGGCTTTTTAGTTCCTCTTCACTTTCTGCCATAAGGGTGGTGTCATCTGCATATCTGAGGTTATTGATATTTCTCCCAGCAATCTTGATTCCAGCTTGTGTTTCTTCCAGTCCAGCATTTCTCCCGATGTATTCTGCATATAAGTTAAATAAGCAGGGTGACAATATATAGCCTTGACATACTCCCTTTCCTATTTGGAACCAGGCTGTTGTTCCATGTCCAGTTCTAACTGTTGCTTCCTGACCTGCATACAAATTTCTCAAGAGGCAGATCAGGTGGTCTGGTATTCCCATTTCTTTCAGAATTTTCCATAGTTTATTGTGATCCACACAGTTAAAGGCTTTGGCATAGTCAATAAAGCAGAAATCGATGTTTTTCTGGAACTCTCTTGCCTTTTCGATGATCCAGCGGATGTTGGCAATTTGATCTCTGGTTCCTCTGCCTTTTCTAAAACCCGCTTGAACATCAGGAAGTTCACCATTCACGTATTGCTGAAGCCTGGCTTGGAGAATTTTGAGAATTACTTTACTACTGTGTGAGATGAGTGCAATTGTGCGGTAGTTTGAGCTTTCTTTGGCATTGCCTTTCTTTGGGATTGGAATGAAAACTGACCTTTTCCAGTCCTGTGGCCACTGCTGAGTTTTCCAAAGTTGCTGGCATATTGAGTGCAGCACTTTCACAGCATCATTTTTCAGGATTTGGAATAGCTCAACTGGAATTCCATCACCTCCACTAGCTTTGTTTGTAGTGATGCTTTCCAAGGCCCACTGGAATTCACATTCCAGGATGTCTGGCTCTAGGTCAGTGGTCACACCATCGTGATTATCTGGGTCATGAAGATCTTCTTTGTACTGTTCTTCTGTGTATTCTTGCCATCTCTTCTTAATATCTTCTGCTTCTGTTAGGTACATACCATTTCTGTACTTTATCGAGCCCATCTTTGCATGAAATGTTCCTTTGGTATCTCTGATTTTCTCGAAGAGATCTCTAGTCTTTCCCATTCTGTTGTTTTCCTCTATTTCTTTGCATTGATTGCTGAAGAAGGCTTTCTTATCTCTTCTTGCTATTCTTTGGAACTCTGCATTCAGATGCTTATATCTTTCCTTTTCTCCTTTGCTTTTTGCTTCTCTTCCTTTCATAGCTATTTGTAAGGCCTCCCCAGACAGCCATTTTGCTTTTTTGCGTTTCTTTTCCATGGGGATGGTCTTGATCCCTGTCTCCTGTACAATGTCACGAACCTCATTCCATAGTTCATCAGGCACTCTATCTATCAGACTTAGGCTCTTAAATCTATTTCTCACTTCCACTGTATAATCATAATGGATTTGATTTAGGTCATACCTGAATGGTCTAGTGGTTTTCCCTACTTTCTTCAATTTAAGTCTGAATTTGGTTCATGGTCTGAGCCACAGTCAGCTCCTGGTCTTGTTTTTGCTGACTGTATAGAGCTTTTCCATCTTTGGCTGCAAAGAATGTAATCAATCTGATTTCGGTGTTGACCATCTGGTGATGTCCATGTATAGAGTCTTCTCTTGTGTTGTTGGAAGAGGGTGTTTGTTATGACCAGTGAATTTTCTTGGCAAAACTCTATTAGTCTTTGCCCTGCTTCATTCCATATTCCAAGGCCAAATTTGCCAGTTACTCCAGGTGTTTCTTGACTTCCTACTTTTGCATTCCAGTCCCCTATAATGAAAAGGTCATCTTTTGGGGGTGTTAGTTCTAAAAGGTCTTGTAGGTCTTCATAGAACCATTCAACTTCAGCTTCTTCAGCATTACTGGTTGGGCCATAGGCTTGGATTACTGTGATATTGAATAGTTTGCCTTGGAAACAGAGATCATTCTGTCGTTTTTGAGATTTCATCCAAGTACTGCATTTCGGACTGTTTTGTTGACCATGATGGCCACTCCATTTCTTCTGAGGGATTCCTGCCCTCAGTAGTAGATATAATGGTCATCTGAGTTAAATTCACCCATTCCAGTCCATTTCAGTTTGCTGATTCCTAGAATGTCGACATTCACTCTTGCCATCTCTTGTTTGACCACTTCCAATTTGCCTTGATTCATGGACTTAACATTCCAGGTTCCTATGCACTATTGCTCTTTACAGCATCGGACCTTGCTTCTATTACCAGTCACATACACAGCTGGGTATTGTTTTTACTTTGGCTCCATCCCTTCAATCTTTGGAGTTGTTTCTCCACTGATCTCCAGTAGCATATTGGGCACCTACTGACCTGGGGAGTTTCTCTTTCAGTATCCTATCATGTTGCCTTGTCATACTGTTCATGGGATTCTCAAGGCAGAAATACTGAAGTGATTTGACATTCCTTTCTCCTGTGGACCACATTCTGTCAGATCTCTCCACCATGACCCACACATCTTGGGTTGCCCCATGGGCATGGCTTAGTTTCACTGAGTTAGACAAGGCTGTGGTCCTAGTGTGATTAGATTGAATAGTTTTCTGTGAGTATGGTTTCAGTGTGTTTGCCCTCTGATGCCCTCTTGGGCATGGGGTATCTCTTCATGGCTGCTCCAGCAAAGCTCAGCCATTGCTCCTTACCTTGGATGAGGGGTATCTCCTCACCACCGCCCTTCCTGACCTTCAACGTGGGATAGCTCTTCTAGGCACTCCTGTGCCCACGCAGCCACGGCTCCTCGGACATTACAACATTACAGATTGTCATAATAGAGTCAGCATGAAGAAAGTTTTGTGTTTGGTGGGAAGGAGGAATACTGTGTGGAAACCCTTAGCAATTATAAATATAAAAGATAACTTCAACATAATTGATTGTTATATAATCCATTCAAATCTGTACCCTAATTTTTATTATTCTTTAATATAATACAATTTTGATTATGTAATTGTTACCTGGCCATGTATGAACTGACCCATCTTACTCTAATTGATCCATATAAGCACTTAATTTATGTAAACAAAACAAAATTATATGGAATAAAATCACACCTACAAAATTATTGCTGTTTAAATAACTCAGACATTTAGGGACTATATCTCAAACTCACGTTGCTAAACATAAAGGTAATTTTCTATGCAAAATCAATCTTAAATTACCACAAACTTTAGATGCACTTGATAATTAATTTTTCCCTGGTATATTCATGTGACTTTAAGGAGAACTCACTTGTCTGACATTGCTTATATCCCATTTATTTCATCGTCAGTCCCTGTTCACTAATCCCCCCCACCCCAGTATCAAAATGGTGGCCCCTCTCAGATCTCAGATTTGGTTCTTCTTTCCTCTGTCTTTACGGGTATACAGTATCACTTCACGACTGTGTGATATAGTTCTAGTATATCCACATTTACCTGTTCTTTCTTCTTCCATTTCCAAGTAAGGCATGGCTGGTTTATCCAATCACCTAATAAAATTGAGTATATTAATCAGATCAGATCAGTCGCTCAGTTGTGTCCAACTCTTTTCGACCTCATGAATCATAGCACGCCAGGCCTCCCTGTCCATTACCAACTCCTGGAGTTCACCCAGACTCACGTCCATCGAGTCAGTGATGCCATCCAGCCATCTCATCCTCTGTCGTCCCCTTCTCCTCCTGCCCCCAATCCCTCCCAGAATCAGAGTCTTTTCCAATGAGTCAACTCTTTGCATGAGGTGGCCAAAGTTCTGGAGTTTCAGCTTTAGCATCATTCCTTCCAAAGAAATCCCAGGGCTGCTCTCCTTCAGAATGGACTGGTTGGATCTCCTTGCAGTCCAAGGGACTCTCAAGAGTCTTCTCCAACACCACAGTTCAAAAGCATCAATTCTTCGGCACTCAGCTTTCTTCACAGTCCAACTCTCACATCCATACATGACCACAGGAAAAACCATAGCCTTGACTAGATGAACCTTTGTTGGCAAAGTAATGTCTCTGCTTTTGAATATGCTATCTAGGTTGGTCATAACTTTCCTTCCAAGGAGTAAGTGTCTTAATTTTATGGCTGCAATCACCATCTGCAATGATTTTGGAGCCCCCAAAAATAAAGTCTGACACTGTTTCCACTGTTTCCCCCGTCTATTTCCCATGAAGTGGTGGGACCAGATGCCATGATCTTCGTTTTCTGACTGTTGAGCTTTAAGCCAACTTTTTCACTCTCTACTTTCACTTTCATCAAGAGACTTTTTAGTTTGTCTTCACTTTCAGCCATAAGGGTGGTGTCATCTGCTTGTCTGAGGTTATTGATATTTCTCCTAGCAATCTTGATTGTAAAGAATCAGGAAGTAGGGAAAGTAATGAAAGCCTGGGTGTGTTTTGACGTGAAGCTTGTGGGTTTCCAGATAAACTGAATATGGTTACAGTGTGTGAGATAAAAAAACAAAAATCATGGTCATCTCTCTCTCTTTTTTTTTTGATTTGAGCAAGTAGAAGGATGGTGCTGCCATCAACAGAGATAAGGAGAGACTCAAGGTGAAGGAGATATTGTGGGAAGTAGTAGAAGTTCGTTGATGAACATGTTGAATTTGGGATGCCTATTAATATACTCAACTTTATTAGGTGATTGGATATACCAGCCATGCCTTACTTGGAAATGGAAGAAGTAAGAACAGGTAAATGTGGATATACTAGAACCATATCACATAGTCACGAAGTGATACTGTATACCTGTAAAGACAGAGGAAAAAAGAACCAGATCTCTAAAGAGCAATATTGCATAGGAACCTGGAATGTCAGGTCCATGAATCAAGGCAAATTGGAAGTGGTCAAACAGAGATGGCAAGAGTGATTGATTATATTCTTTGCAGCCAAAGATGGAGAAGCTCTATACAGTCAGCAAAAACAAGACCAGGAGCTGACTGTGGCTCAGACCATGAACCAAATTCAGACTTAAATTGAAGAAAGTAGGGAAAACCACTAGACCATTCAGGTATGACCTAAATCAAATCCCTTATGATTATACAGTGGAAGTGAGAAATAGATTTAAGGGCCTAGATCTGATAGATAGAATGCCTGATGAACTATGGAATGAGGTCTGTGACATTGTACAGGAGACAGGGATCAAGACCATCCCCATGGAAAAGAAATGCAAAAAAGCAAAATGGCTGTCTGGGGAGGCCTTACAAATAGCTGTGAAAAGAAGAGAAGCAAAAAGCAAAGGAGAAAAGGAAAGATATAAGCATCTGAATGCAGAGTTCCAAAGAATAGCAAGAAGAGATAAGAAAGCCTTCTTCAGCGATCAATGCAAAGAAATAGAGGAAAACAACAGAATGGGAAAGACTAGAGATCTCTTCAAGAAAATTAGAGATACCAAGGGAACATTTCATGCAAAGATAGTCTCGATAAAGGACAGAAATGGTATGGACCTAAGAGAAACAGAAGATATTAAGAAGAGGTGGCAAGAATACACAGAAGAATTGTACAAAAAAGATCTTCATGACCCAGATAATCACGATAGTGTGATTACTGACCTAGAGCCAGACATCCTGGAATGTGAATTCCAGTGGGCCTTAGAAAGCATCACTACAAACAAAGCTAGTGGAGGTGATGGAATTCCAGTTGAGCTATTCCAAATCCTGAAAAATGATGCTGTGAAAGTGCTGCACTCAATATGCCAGCAACTTTGGAAAACTCAGCAGTGGCCACAGGACTGGAAAAGGTCACTTTTCATTCCAATCCCAAAGAAAGGCAATGCCAAAGAATGCTCAAACTACTGCACAATTGTACTCATCTCACACGCTAGTAAAGTAATGCTCAAAATTCTCCAAGCCATGCTTCAGCAATATGTGAACCGTGAACTTCCTGATGTTCAAGCTGGTTTTAGAAAAGGCAGAGGAACCAGAGACCAAATTGCCAACATCCACTGGATCATCAAAAAAGCAAGAGAGTTCCAGAAAAACATCTATTTCTGCTTTATTGACTCTGCCAAAACCTTTGACTGTGTGGATCACAATAAACTGTGGAAAATTCTGAAAGAGATGGGAATACCAGACCACCTGATCTGCCTCTTGAGAAATCTGAATGCAGGTCAGGAAGCAACAGTTAGAACTGGACATGGAATAACAGACTGGTTCCAAATAGGAAAAGGAGTACGTCAAGGCTGTATATTGTCACCCTGCTTATTTAACTTATATGCAGAGTACGTCATGAGAAATGCTGGGCTGGCAGAAGCACAGGCTGGAATCAAGATTGCCGGGAGAAATATCAATAACCTCAGATATGCAGAAGGGTACAGTATTCTGAATTTCTTTGAAAATACAGTCAAGCAATTTTAGCCATGTATTAATGATATATCTTCAGTATCAGTTGTCAGGAGATCATTTTGCCAAGTTGAAGATAGAAAACATATGCTGCTTCTTATCATCACATCAAGCCTCTAACTTCACTGAAGTGATAGGATGTTATAACCTGCTAGAATTACTGGGCATGTTTCATATAAAAACCACACTATGCTATATAGTGAAATTTAAAAAACAATGTTCTTTGGAACCAGTCTAATGTGCTGAGACTTGTTTATTATTTCTCTATTAAATGGTACTGTGTTTGAAGAGATTAAATAGAAAATATATTCAAAGAGGATAAAGTAAAAGGCTACTAATTAGACAAAAGTAATTATGTAACTACTAAAAATTTATATTTTTGCAAAGTTTGATTAATCAATGTAAAGCTCTTTTAAAATTTTGGCCACCTATGATAAGCCTACAGCAAACATTATTCCCAATGGTGAAAAACTGAACACATTCCCCCTAACATCAGGAACAAGACAAGGGTCTCCACTTTCACCCCTACTATTTAACATGGTTCTGGAAGTCCTAGCCACAGAAATAAGAAAAGAAAAAGAAATAAACGGAATCCAGATTGGAAAAGAAGAAGTAACGCTCTTATTGTTTGTAGATGACATGAAACTGTACATAGAAAACCCTAAAGATAGTATCAGAAAATTACTAGAGCTAATCAGTGAGTTTAGCAAAGTTGCAGAATACAAAATCAATACACAGAAATCACTTGCATTTCTATATACTAACTGCAAAATCAAATAGAGAAATTAAGGAATCAATCCCATTCACCATTGCAACAAAAATAAATAAATATGTAGGAATAAACTTAACTAAAGATTCAAAAGAACTGTACACAGGAAAATATAAGACAGTAATGATGAAAGAAATCAAAGATGACATAAACAGATGGAGAGATATTCCATGTTCCTGGGCAGGAAGAATCCATATTGTGAAAATGACTATACCACCAAATGCAATCTACAGATTCATTGTGACCCCTATGAAATTACTGATGGCATTTTTCACAGAACTAGAAGAAAAAAATTCACAATCCATATGGAAACACAAAAGACCCGGAATAGCCAAAGCAGTCCTGAGAAAGAAGAATGGGGCTGAAGGAATCAACCTTCCTGACTTCAGATTATACTACAAAGCCACAGTCATCAAGACAGTATGGTACTGGCACAAAAACACAAATATAGACCAATGGAACAAGATAATAAACCCATGCACCTGTGGGTACCTTATTTTTGACAAAGAAGACAGGAATATACAATGGGGCAAAGACAGCCTCTTCAATAAATGGTGCTGGGAACACTGTAAAAGAATGAAACTAGAACACTTCCTAACATGATACACAAAGATAAACTCAACATGGATTAAAGACCTAAAGGTACAATCAGAAACTATAAAACTCTTAGAGGAAAACATAGAACACTCAGTGACATAAATCAAAGCAAGATCCTCTATGATCCATCTCCTAGAGTAATGGTAATTAAAACAAAAGTAAACAAGTGGGATCTGATTAAACTTAAAAGCTTTTGCACAGCAGAGGAAACTATAAGCAAGATGAAAAGACAACCCTCAGAATGGGAGAAAATAATAGCAAATGAAACAAGTGACAACAGATTAATTTCCAAAATATACAAGCAGCTCATATGCCAGAAAAACAACGCAGTTAAAAAGTGGGGAAAACACCTAAGTAGACATTTCTCCAAAGAAGACAGACAGATGGCTAACAAACACAGGAAAAGATGTTCAACATCACTCATTATTAGAGAAAAGCAAATCAAAACCACAATGAGATATTACCTCATACCTGCCAGAATGGCCACCATCAAAAAGTCTACAAACAATAAATACTGGAGAGGGTGTGTAGAAATGGGAATGCTCTTGCACTGTTGGTGGGAATGTAAATTGATACAGTCACTATGGAAGATAATATGGAGATTTCTTTAAAAACTAGGAATAAGACCACCATATGATCCAGCAATCCCACTCCTAGGCATATGCCCTGAGGAAACCAAAATTGAATAAGACACATGTATCCCATTGTTCATTGCAGCACTATTTACAATGGCTAGAACATGGAAACAACCTAGATGTCCTTTGACAGAAGAATGGATAAAGAAGTCGTGGTACATATACAGAATGGAATATTACTCAGCCATAAAAAGGAGCATATTTAAGTCAGTTTTGATGAGGTGGATGAACCTAGAACCTATTTTATGGAGTGAAATGAGTCAGAAAGAAAAAGATAAATATCATATTTTAATGCATATATATGGAATCTAGAAAAATGGTACTGAAGAATTTATTTACAGGACAGTAATGGAAAAGCAGACATAGAGAATAGGCTTATGGACATGGGGAAAGGTGAGGAGAGGGTGAGATGTATGGAAAAAGTAACATGGAAGCTTACATTACCGTATGTAAAATAGATAGCCAATGCGAATTTGCTGTATGGCTCAGGAAACTCAAAGAGGGACTCTGTATCAATCTAGAGGGGCGGGATAGGGCAGGAGATGGGAGGGAAGTTCAAAAGGGAATGATACATGTATACCTATGGCTGATTCATGTTAAGGTTTGACAGAAAACAACAAAATTCTGTAAAGCAATTATCCTTCAAAAAATAAAAAAACTTCAAATGCATGAAATAGGATAGAAATAAAAGAAAACAGAAAAATAAAATTTTGAATATCTCTATTTGAAATTTGGGGAAAGAATAATATTTAAATTGACTCATAGCTTTGAGATATTTTTGTAATACTAGATTTTGATTCTGACCATCCAACTATAGATTGGCTATTCCAACAAATCCCTCCTCAGTTTCCATTAATTAGCTAGAGTGGCTTACAGAACTCAGAGAAGTTGATTAGATTACTGGTGTATTATAAAAAGACATAACTGAGGAGCAGCCAGATGGAAGAGATGCATTAGGCAAGAATAGGGAAAGGGCCAGGAGCTCCCATGCTCACTCCAAGCCCACTCTCCCCACTTTCAGGTGTTCCCCAACCTGGAAGCTCTCTAACCTTGAGCCACTAAGATTTTATGGAGGCTTCATGGCAACCCACTCCAATCTTCTTGCCTGGAAAGTCCCATGGACGGAGGATCCTACAGTCCATGGGGCCGCAAAGAGTGGGACACGACAGAGTGACTTCACTTTCCTTTCACTTTCATTACAGTCACAGTTGATTAAATTATTGTTCATTGGGGTTGATTTCAACCTTAAGCTCCTCTCCTTCCCTCTGCTTGGAGGTCAGGGCAATACTCTAATCCCATGATTATTCCCCCTGGTGACCAGCCCCCATCTTGAGGTATAATCCTAAAGTCACCTTATTAACATCAACTCTTATATGATTAAAGGGTTTTGTTATGAATATTAAGATATTTTCTGTTATGAATATTTTTTGTATGACTATTAAGATTTTCTGTTCTTATGCACTTATGAAATTCCAAGGGTTTTAGAAGCTGTGTGCCAGAAACCAAAGAGCAGATGTTTATTTCTGTTGTAAACCATAGTAAGATTTATGAAATTAGATGTTACCCAGTAAACATATCAATAGGTTACAACATTAGAGCAAATTAACCCAATTAAAATTGCATTAAGTTCTATTTTTTTTTAATATTTGAGGACATTCTACACACTTGTTAAAATTAGCTAGCAAATGGAAACATATAAGATGTATAAAACTTCTGCCATGTGATTTTCATACTTCTTTGACATTCATTACAAACAGGTGGCACATTATACTGCAAATTGACATGCACTAGAAAAATAAAGATTGAGTATTTCCATTACTGATTTGTTTATACTTAATTTTTCAGTTGAAATATCCTGATTATTTTTTCTTATCTTTTAAAAACTCCATTTTTCCTGGAGTTTGTGAACTGTACATATTTAAACCTCTTAAAATATGGATGTGAGCAATTTCACTCCATTAACATTTAAATATGAGTTGTGTATTGCAATTACAACAGTATCAAACTGAAATTAGAAAACTGCAGATTATCATTGGGAGAAGATGAAACATCAAGTAAGTTGTAGTATCAAATGAAGCCTGAAAGATATTAATTTCATCACATTGTATACTAAATTATATCTTTACATTTTAGAGAAGGAAATAAATCCATCCACATTTAAAAAATAGGAATAAAAATAAATTAATAGTATAATAGCAATCAGTCATCATATTACTCTGACAACAAAAATATGTATCAATTAAAAAGTGAAAGTGAAAAGTGAAAGTGAAAGTCGCTCAGACGTGTCCAACTGTTTGCGACTGCATGGACTTTACAGTCCATGGAATTCACCAGGCCAGAATACTGGAGTGGGTAGCCTTTCCCAACTACAGGGGATCTTCCCCACCCAGGAACTGAACCTGGGTCTCCTACATTGCAGGCGAATTCTTTATCAACTGAGCTACTAGGGAACCCCTTTTTCAATTATAAACAGTATCATAAATGGCTAGTGTTCTCCAGATAATACAAATAGAATAAAGATAAAAATTAATTATTGATCTTTTGAAATAGTGAAAACCTTGTATAATATCATATATGAAACGAATCGTTTCATATATGCAGTCCAGGTTTGATGCATGATACTGGATGCTTGGGGATGGTGCACTGAGACAACCCAGAGAGATGATACGGGGAGGGAGGAGGGGGGGAGGTTCAGGATGGGGAACACGTGCATACCTGTGGTGGATTCATGTTAATGTATGGCAAAACCAATACAATATTGTAAAGTAATTAACCTCCAATTAAAATAAATTTATATTAAAAAAAAGAAAGAAATAGTGAAAACCTTGCCAGTTAAACTCAGAAAGCTTTGATTCTGTTCATAGACAAGTATATTTGATTTTGAGTGATTAGAAAACAGTTATCATAATGAAAAACAGTGGACATCAAACAGATCACAGTGAAGTAATTTTGGGGGGAGTGAATTTGAGTTCTCTTTTAATAATACAGAATTAAAAGAAGTAGTGGGAGGACATTATTAGAGATAGCCAAACAGACTGGTTCCAAATAGGAAAAGGAGTATGTCAAGTCTGTATATTGTCACCCTGCTTATTTAACTTCTATGCAGAGTACATCATGAGAAATGCTGGGCTGGAAGAAGCACAGGCTGGAATCAAGATTGCTGGGAGAAATATCAATAACCTCAGATATGCAGATATAACCACCCTTATGGCAGAAAGTGAAGAGAAACTAAAAAGCCTCTTGATGAAAGTGAAAGTGGAGAGTGAAAAAGTTGGCTTAAAGTTCAACATTCAGAAAAAAAAGATCATGGCATCTGGTCCCATCACTACATGGGAAATAGATGGGAAACAGTGGAAACAGTGTCAGACTTTATTTTTGGGGGCTCCAAAGTCACTGTAGATGGTGATTGCAGCCATGAAATTAGAAGATATTACTCCTTGGAAGGAAAGTTATGACCAACCTAGATAGCATATTGAAAAGCAGAGACATTACTTTGCCAACAAAGGTCTGTCTAGTCAAGGCTATGGTTTTTCCAGGGGTCATGTATGGATGTGAGAGTTGGACTGTGAAGAAAGCTGAGCACCAAAGAATTGATACTTTTGAACTGTGGTGTTGGAGAAGACTCTTGAGAGTCCCTTGGACTGCAAGGAGATCCAACCAGTCCATTCTAAAGGAAATCTGTCCTGGGTGTTCTTTGGAAGGAATGATGCTAAAGCTGAAACTCCAATACTTCGGCCACCTCATGCGAAGAGTTGACTCATTGGAAAAGACTCTGATGCTGGGAGGAATTGGGGTCAGGAGAATAAGGGGAGGACAGAGAATGACATGGCTGGATGGCATCACTGACTCAATGAACATGAGTTTGGGTAAACTCTGGGAGTTGTGATGGACAGGGAGGCCGGGCATGCTGCAATTCATGGGGTCACAAAGAGTTGGATACAACTGAGTGATTGAACTGAACTGAAAAAGTCAGGTAGATGGAAATCAAAATATTATCTTTTATATTAGTAAAGCTTTTTTTTTTTTTTTTTGAGAAAGCCACAAATGTGTGAATAAATGTGCTGCAATCATTTCATCCTAAAATTAGACATACTGGATCACCCAGGGAAGAATGAAGTTACAGCAGCAGAGCTGTGATCCATGTCTGTCCTGATTATGAGGGTGATATTCCCAGGGGAAAGAAAGCTACTGACCCTTTCTAATCCTGTTGATAACTGGATCACCCTGTAAATAGACTCATGATATTTGCTAGGCAAACACTTATATCTGGAAATCTCATAGCATGATGTCCAATATTCAGTATTATTCAGTTCAGTTCAGCTGCTCAGTTGTGTCTGACTCTTTGTGACCCCATTATTCCCAGCATGCCAGGCCTCCCTGTCCATCACCAACTCCTGGAGCTTACTCAAACTCATGTCCATCGAGTCAGTGATGCCATCCAGCCATGCCATCCTCTGTCGTCCCCTTCTCCTCCTGACCCCAATTCCTCCCAGCATCAGAGTCTTTTCCAATGAGCCAACTCTTCTCATGAGGTGGCCAAAGTATTGGAGTTTCAGCTTTAGCATCATTTCTTCCAATGAACACACAGGACTGATCTCCTTTAGGATGGACTGCTTTTATCTCCTTGCAGTCCAAGGGATTCTCAAGAGTCTTCTCCAACACCACAGTTCAAAAGCATCAATTCTTTGGTGCTCAGCTTTCTTCACAGTCCAACTCTCACATCCATACATGACCACTGGAAAAAACCATAGCCTTGACTAGACAGACTTTTGTTGGCAAAGTAATGTCTCTGCCTTTGAATATGCTATCTAGGTTAGTCATAAATTTCCTTCCAAAGAGTAAGTGTCTTTTAAATTCATGGCTGAAATCACCATGTACAGTGACTTTGGAGCCCCCAAAAATAAAGTCTGACACTGTTTCCACTGTTTCCCCATCTATTTTCCATGTAGTGTTGGGACCAGATGCCATGATCTTAGTTTTCTGAATGTTGAGCTTTAAGCCAACTTTTTCTCTCTCCTCTTTCACTCTCATCAAGAGGCTTTTTAGTTCCTCTTCACTGTCTGCCATAAGGGTGGTTATATCTGCATATCTGAGGTTATTGATATTTCTCCCGGCAATCTTGATTCCAGCCTGTGCTTCTTCCAGCCCAGCATTTCTCATGATGTGCTCTGCATAGAAGTTAAATAAGCAGGGTGACAATATACAAACTTGACATACTCCTTTTCCTATTTGGAACCAGTCTGTTGTTCCATGTCCAGTTTTACTTGTTGCTTCCTGACCTGCATATAGGTTTCTCAAGAGGCAGGTCAGGTGGTCTGTTATTCCCACGTCCTTCAGAATTTTCCACAGTTTATTGTGACCCACACAGTCAAAGGCTTTGGCATAGTTAATGAAGCAGAAATAGATGTTTTTCTGGAACTCTCTTGCTTTTTTGATGATCCAGCGGATGTTGGCAATTTGATCTCTGGTTCCTCTGCCTTTTCTAAAACCAGCTTGAACATCTGGAAGTTCACGGTTCACATATTGCTGAAGCCTGGCTTGGAGAATTTTGAGCATTACTTTACTAGCGTGTGAGATGAGTGCAATTGTGTGGTAGTTTGAGCATTCTTTGGCATTGCCTTTCTTTGGGATTGGAATGAAAAGTGACCTTTTCCAGTCCTGTGCCCACTGCTGAGTTTTCCAAATTTGCTGGCATATTGAGTGCAGCACTCTCACAGCATCATCTTTCAAAATTTGAAATAGCTCAACTGGAATTCTATCACCCCCACTAGCTTTGTTCGTAGTGATGCTTTCTAAGGCCCACTTGACTTCACATTCCAGGATGTCTGGCTCTAGATGAGTGATCACACCTTCGTGATTATCTTGGTCGTGAAGATCTTTTTTGTACAGTTCTTCTGTTTATTCTTGCCACCTCTTCTTAATATCTTCTGCCTCTGTTAGGTCCATACCATTTCTGTCCTTTATTGAACTCATCTTTGCATGAAATATTCCCTTGGTATCTCTAATTTTCTTGAAGGGATCTCTAGTGTTTCCCATTCTGTTGTTTTCCTCTATTTCTTTGCATTGTTCACTGAGGAAGACTTTCTTATCTCTCCTAGCTATTCTTTGGAACTCTGAATTCAGATGCTTATATCTTTTTTTTTTTCTCCTTTGCTTTTAGCTTCTCTTCTGAGAACACAAAACACAATCTGTGGATTTATGACACAACAGTCTGGAAAATGCAATGCAAGCAATGTGACTCTCTAGTCATAAAATGGAGAGGTTCAGTAAAGCTAAATGAGCTACCCCACATGAAATGAAACACAGACATTACTTACAATCTATAACTATTACTCTAGAACAGAGAACCCAAACTGGCTTGAATAGGAAGTACCTTAAGAATCAGGGTGCCCCAGTCCTCTCTCTGCTTCACTTATGCTACTTCATTGCTTGTGTCCCTGAAATTATTATTAAAAGTTGATACCGTAGGATCTGTGAGTGAGTTGATTTGACGATCTAATGGGTGGTGGTATCTTAGATTTGCACCAGGAGCAGGATTGTCTTTCAGCCAGGACATAGCCGCTTAACCACCTTTGATATGAAGGACCAAGATTTTTGAAGTCAATTATAGGAAATGAGTGATAACAAATTTTGGGGTCAATAGAACCAAGGGGACTGGCTAAATGAATGATGAGGAATATATGGAGGAAAAAATTCTCAAAAATATTCTATTCCCAAGCCATGTCTAGCTGCTTTGTAAAAAGATTCAGACCTTTTAGAGAGGACAGTATTGTGGAAGTAAGTAAAAGGTTTGTTGCTTTTGTTGTTTTATCAATGTTTGGCTTGCTTATGCAAGTTTCATTACCTGAAGAGATGCCCAGTTTCTCATAAAATAACTCAGTCTTTGTGCCAACTGGGAAGCCCCTTTAATTCCCTAAAAGGCTGCAATGTAGGTAATTGACCTTAATCAGATGACTACTGAATCCTAAGGACACTGTGTTAAAAAAAAATTCAAACATTTTCCAAAGAGATGCTAACAGAAGTCTGATGAATTATTAATGATATAGTATCACAGAATTACTCATTTGGAGACGTGTTGTTAATTTTAGATACTACTAAAGACAGAAGATAATTTAAGTCCTTAATATTCATTAATCTTGGTTCTAGAAATTAAAAATATCTGTTTTTCATTTTATTACTGTTTATACACTTATGATCTAAGGCTTCCCTAGTGGGGCAGTGGTAAAGAATTCACCTGCCAATGCCAGAAACACAACAGATGTGAGTTCACAGACATGGTGGGCTACAGTCCATGGTGTCTCAGAGTCTGACGCAGCAGAGCACACACACACAGACTTGTGATCTAAGTCCATTAGTCCATTATGTAGCATAAAACATGTAATATTAAACTGCCCATGGTCCACCTGCACTCCACCCTCTTCTGGTAAACATAGAAAAGACAAATTAGATTTCCAGATCTCCCTCTACTCAAAAAAACAGACAGCCCGAAAATATATTTCACAAGGCTTTTATATTACACACACAGCATATCATACTCACATACACAAATTTATTTCAGATAAAACTCTGAAAACTTCTCACGTAAAGAACTGAAAGTTTCTTTGTCATGTTCAATTTTTTTAAAGTTATGATGAAAAGGGAAAGTCGCTCAGTTGTGTCTGACTCTTGTGACGCTATAGCCATGGAATTCTCCAGGCCAGAATACTGGAGTGGGTAGCCCGTCCCTTCTCCGGGGGATTTTCCCAACCCAGTGATAGAACCCAGGTCTCCCGCATTGCGGGCAGATTCTTTACCAGCTGAGCCACAAGGGAAGCTATGTTATAACCAAGCAAATGTTTTAAAAAGGCTGTCTAATATTGCATTCTTATATGTTTCTAAAATACTATAAAAGCAACTGATCTTTATAAGACTATCAATAATCTAAAAATAGTAAATGTGTTCTCTCAGTGGTTGCAGGATTTTCTATTTTTACTTAAAAAAATTGATGACTATAATAAAAACCAAGACTTAACAATTCTACTCCATGTGGATATTTTGAATGTAGAGATTTGTCTACATGAAAAAAATCTTATTCTCTCAGTTTCTTTGAGACATTAATTTTTGTTTTAATGTTGTTTGGCTTCAGTCCATGTAAACATACAATATTAATCATCAGGCTTCATGGGAAGAACAATGAAAATTTAAAGTTCTAGCTTTAATTTTGTTGACAGCTGATTCAATGTTGTCTCTATAAAGCAAATTAACTTTGAGAAATGCCTTTAAAATATATGCATGAATCTCACTGTTTTGTCATTCATTTTAAATATGAAAAGAATTGTTTGCTTTATGTTTTCTTTAAGATTATGAAAGAAAAGCATGCTCACTTAAAAAGATTCAGACAGTGATTTTAATATGATAGGAAAGTATAAATTACATAATATCTTAATTCCTAGCCATAAGTGCTGTAAAAGTTTAGCATGTATTCTGCAGTATCTTTCAATGCATATACATGCACACACAAATACACATATATACTGAAATGATCATATAAATTTTCTCTTAGGATACTTTCCCCTGAGCAAAACTTTATATAATTATGGTAGTGACTATGTTGACTATGAATGTTTTTATTATTGCTGACTGACAATATAATTTTATATAGCTTATATATCTATT
Organism: Bos mutus; assembly: GCF_027580195.1. Classification (NCBI taxonomy): domain Eukaryota; kingdom Metazoa; phylum Chordata; class Mammalia; order Artiodactyla; family Bovidae; genus Bos; species Bos mutus. The sequence goes on along the minus strand of NC_091633.1, from coordinate 45,992,280 downwards.
CAATCCAGCTGTATTAAAGTGAGTTTTTTAAATAGCTATTTTCTAGTTCTGTCTTTGTGTGTGTGTGTGTTTTACTGTAATAGGATAATAATTTTTGAAATTTTTCTTTGTAGTCTAATACAAAACCTAGTTTGCTGTCTTATTTTTTTTTCAAACTATCTCTTTCTAGTACTTTCTTATGTAAGTGGATATATTGACAGTTTTATTATTATTGTCATCAGGTCCCATCACTGCAAACATGTATAGAATTTGGTCTTCCTTTTTGTTAGAGAAATTTCCTTAATCTTGCTCTTAAATATGCTTATCCTATTTCAGCCAGTTTTTCATGGTTTTACATTTTCATCATGTTTCCCTGCTAGATTGAGAGTCCTTTAACTCTTACATTGTAATCTCTAAGATCTATAGATTCCAAACTTCCTTTATACATCTGAAATATCTTTATTTATTTTTTTCATTTTCATCAAGCTTAAATTAGTTCAGATGCTCAGTCATGTCCGACTCTTTGCAACCCCATGGACTGTAGCATGCCTGGCTTCCCTGTCCATCACCAACTCCTGAAGCTTGGTGATGCCATCTAACCATCTCATCCTCTGTCATCCCCTTTTCCCCCTGCCTTCAATCTTTCCCAGCATCAGGGTCTTTTCCAATGAGTCAGTTCTTCGCATCAGGTGGCCAAAGTATTGGAGTTTCAGCTTTAGCATCAGTCCTTCCAGTGAATATTCAGGACTGATTTCCTTTAGGATGGACTGGTTGTAATAATAGTCATGTTTAAATTATTATATCCAATTCCACCATGTTTTACATGATTACTTAGAATTCTTTTTTAGTTTTCCCTCACTTCATCACAATTAAGTGATAAAGATATTTGAAAAGAAATTACCTCACTTCTGGGTAATTTCTTTTCAAATATCTTCATCACTTAATTGTTTTGGTAATTTTGCAAATATGTATTAAGTACTTATGTTGTGCTAGGATTCACAAAGTTGTTTTTGTAGAAAAAAGCTATTGCATTCCTCTTACAGAGTTTACAGTCCAAATGTGAGCTAGGTATCATGTAAATAAATATTTATATGTAAAAGAAGTATGTTATTATTTATTATGACAGTTCTTCTGAGGAAAAATTTTTCTAGCCTACCTGAGACAATGATATTTACAGAATGGGAAGATAAATAGGAGTTGGATAGGCATTAGGTAGTGAAGAGAGCATTTCAAGAAGATGTAGTATCTGTGAGAAGAGATTGGTAAAGATTATTATAGGGTGCGTGTGTTTGAAAAAAGCTACAGTGATTGAAGTAAATTGAGAGTTACAGGTTGGGGAAGTTGTTCATGCTGCAAAAATATACTGCCTATTTACACTGTGCGGGCCTTTGTAATGACTGCTATCATTACAGTGTGCTAGACGATACTCTATTCTTCACACGTTTATTCTATAGTCTTAAAACAATTCAAAAGCATAGGTACGGTACAAATTAATCATTTGAAACCTCTACTATAACAGACTTGAGAGGCCAGAAAGAGAAGCTTTCACACCCTATGATAATAACAGAGCACAAAAGGAAGGAAGACTTCCTCTTCTCGCTGGGCAACAACTCAGCCAATGAGAAACTGTCAGAAGTCAGCCAATGAAAAACCACTGTACTTAGAACTCTCAGTTCCTCAAATAGAACCTTTGTTTATCATAGCCCTCCTTTCTTTTCCCTATTATATCTACTCTACTTGTTGACCTGGATTTTCACATGGCTTATTTTTGCAGAATCTGAATCACACTTCTTTGTTATCCCAAATAAACCTATCGTTCACTGTAGAAATAACTGGCAATCTATTTATGTAAAATGAGCATTGGTTTAACAAATAAGAAAACTTCTTCACCACTGAGATTTTGAGTGATGTATTTCAATGCAGTTCAGTCGCTGAGTTGTGTCCGACTATTTGCGGCCCCCTGGATTGCAGTAGGTCAGGGTTTCCCTATCTGTCACCAACTCCCAGACTTTACTCAAACTCATGTCCATTGAGTCAGTGATGCCATCCAACCATCTCATCCTCTGTTGTCCCCTTCTCCTCCCGCCTTCAACCTTTCCCAGCATCAGGGTCTTTTCCAGTGAGTCAGTTCTTCACATCAGGGGGACAAGGTATTGGAGTTTCAGCTTCAGCATCAGTCCTTCCAATGACTATTCAACACTGATTTCCTTTACTATGGATTGATTGGATCTCCTTGCAGTCCAAGGGACTCTCAAGAATCTTCTCCAAGACCACAGTTCAAAAGCATCCATTCTTTAGCACTCAGCTTTCTTTATAGTCCAACTCTCACATCCATACATGAATACTGGAAAAATCATAGCTTTGACTAGATGGACCTTTGTTGGTAATGTCTCTGCTTTTTAATATGCTGTCTAGGTTGGTCATAGCTTTTCTTCCAGGGAGCAAGAGTCACCATCTGCAGTGATTTTAAAGCCCCCCAAAATAAAGTCAGCCACTGTTTTCATTGTTTCCCCATTCATTTGCCATGAAGTGATGGCACTGGATGCCATGGTCTTAGTTTTCTGAATGTTGAGTTTTAAGCCAACTTTTCCACTGTCCTCTTTCACTTTCATCAAGAGGCTCTTTAGTTCTTAATCACTTTCTGCTATAAGGGTGGTGTCACCTGCATATCGGAAGTTATTGATATTTCTCCTGGCAATCTTGGTTCCAGCTTGTGCTTCATCAAGTCTGGCATTTCACTTGATGTACACTGCATAAAAGTTAAATAAGCAGAGTGACAATATACAGCCTTGACATACTCCTTACCCGATTTGAAATCAGTCTGTTGTTCCATGTCCAGTTCTAATTGTTGTTTCTTGACCTGCATACAGATTTCTCAGGAGGCAGGTCAGGTGGTTTCATATTCCCATCTCTTTAAGAATTTTCCACAGTTTGTTGTGATTCATACAGTCAAAGGCTTTAGTGTAGTCAATAAAGCAAAAGTAGATATTTTTCTGGAACTCTCACTTTTTTGATGATCCTGTGGATATTGGCAATTTAATCTCTGGTTCCTCTGCCTTTTCTAAATCCAGTTTGAACATCTGGAAGTTCATGGTTCATGTACTGTTGAAGCCTCACTTGGAGAATTTTGAGCATTACTTTGCTATCATGTGAGATGAATGCAATTATGTGGTAGTTTGAACATTCTTTGGCATTGTCTTTCTTTGGGATTGGAATGAAAACTGACCTTTTCCAGTCTTGTGGCCACTGCTGAGTTTTCCAAATTTGCTGGCATATTGAGTGCAGCACTTTAACAGCAGCATCTTTTAAGATTTGAAATAATGTATTTAAGACCACACAACTGGGAAGTGGTGGAGATTGATTTGAAAGATTTTAATCTAGCTACCCAATCTGCTCTCTTAATCAGTGTACTATACTGCCCGTCAACGATTTTGTATTTTACTCTACATATAATAGAAAGACATGAAAAGACTTAAAGTATGAGAGTATTAAAATAGCTTTATTTTTAAATATCATTCATGGTTGCTTGTGCTGAATGAAGTGGGACTTTACAAGACTAAAATTGAGGCAATATATTACTAAGCTATTGTTGTAGTTTAGATAGGAAGTAATGTGGACTATGTTTAGGGTAATGTGGGTGTGTATCTTAACCACACTTTATTTGTCAGCCTCATTTTGGGTCCAAAGTCTTCCCCATACCCTTTTGACCTGACTGAACTTAAGCCTTACTCACAAGGAATGTACTCAAGCCAGATAAGTTCTCCATTAACTTTCATCCTTGCTTCATCTGATATGAAAACTGGAAGGATGTGTTTGCTGACATAGATAATCACTGATTATGAGACTCCTGTGGGGAGAACAAAAAGTATGAGAACTGTTTCCTATAACTGTGGACTTGATTCTCCCTGGTAGTCAGATTCAGGTTTTAGTTTTGGTCCTTTTAAGTACCCTTATCTCCCTTTCTGTAGTGTGAAGTGCAGCTTCAAATTCGTCTTGATCTTTGATATGCCCCATTCTTCCTGATTATATGTAAGTTACTTAGAACAAACATCATTTTTGTACTTTATGGAGTTATTCCTTCATTTTTCAGACTTAAAGTTCCTTCTTGGCTTGGAGGATTTTATTCATATCTCTGCCTCCCAACACCAGTTTTGGTTGGAAACACTAATTGGATTGAATGTATACTAGAGAATGCATTGAAGGATTTGTCTTAACCAGAAAGTGGAAGAAGTGAAGTCACTCAGTTGTGTCTGACTCTTTGCAACCCCAAGGACTGTAGCCTGCCAGGCTCCTCCATCCATGGGATTTTCCAGGCAAGAATACTGGAGTGGGTAGCCATTTCCTTATCCAGGAAATCTTCCTAACCCAGGGATCAAACCTGGGTCTCCCGTACTGCAGGCAGACTCTACCATGAGCCACCAGAGAAGCCAACCAGAAAGTAAGTAGTGAGAAAAAAAAAAAAAAATGGGAGAGAAGAAGAAAGCCTATTGTACAAAAATGGAGAGAAGTGGAAAAGGCACACAATGGGAAAGAAACCAAAGGTCAGTTATGGAAATGTTGATTTGGAGATGCTCAAATTACCCAAGTATTTGATTGTTATATAAACTCAATAGCAGTGCTTATTAAAATGAAAGTGAGTAAAATCAGGTATGAGCTTCCCTTGAGGCTCAGATGGTAAAGAATCTGCCTGCAATGTGGGAGACATGGGTTCAGTCCCTGGGTTGGGAAGATCCCCTGGAGAAGGGAAAGGCTACCCACTCCACTGTTCTAGCCTGGAAATTTCCATGGACTGTATAGTCCCTGGGGTCACAAAGAGTCGGACAGGACTGAGTGACTTTCACTTTCACTTTCAAAATCAGGTATAGGGAGCAATGGTACTTTTAAGTATGAAATAGTATATAGTGAACAGTATATAGGTCCTAAATGTGTTCATTGATGGAAGAATCTTATTCCTTCCTTCTTGACTTTCTTAGGAACAGAGCTATCTATTTATCATCTATCTATTCATATATGCCCCTACCTGTCATTTATCTAATCTATTTTCACACATAGACTTTCTTAAAGTATAATATGTTATTATTTTAGTAATATATATACATGGGCTTCCTGGTGGTTCAGTGGTAAGGAATCCACCTGCCAATGCAGGAGACATGGTTCAATCCCTGGATCAGGAAGAGCCCACTGGAGAAGGAAATAGCTACCAGTTCCAATATTCTTGCCTGGAGAACCTTGGACAGAGGAGTCTGGTGGGCTACAGTCCATGGGGTCACAAAAAGGTTGGACGTGACTTCAGTTCAGTTCAGTTTAGTGGCTTAGTCTTGTCTGACTATTTGCGACCCCATGAACTACAGCACGCCAGGCCTCACTGTCCATCACCAAATCCCAGAGTTTACTCAAACTCATGTCCATTGAGTCTGTGATGCCAACCAAGACTCTCAGCCTCTGTCATCCTCTTCTCCTCCTGCCTTCAGTCTTTCCCAGCATCATGGTCTTTTCCAGTGAGTCAGTTCTTCACATCAGGGGACCAAAGTATTGGAGTTTCAGCTTCATCATCAGTCCTTACAATGAACATTCAGGACTGACTTCCTTTAGGATTAACTGGTTGGATCTCCTTAGAATCCAAGGGACTCTCAAGAGTCTTCTCCAATACCACAGTTCAAAAGCATCAGTTCTTCAGTGCTCAGCTTTCCTTATAGTCTTAAATCCATACATGACTACTGCAAAAACTGTAGCTTTGACTAGACAGACCTTTGTTGATGGTTAGGGTTAAAAAAAAAAAAAAAATAATCAGCTCAATCCCAGGTCTCCATTCTAAAATTTTATACCTACACTAATTATAGTTTCAGCCTTTTCTAAGAATGTAATTTCATTTTTAATTTATTTGTTTTAATTGGAGGATAATTACTTTACGATATTGTGATGGTTTTTTGCCATCCATTGAGCTGGTGGGCTACAGTGCATGGGGTCGCAAAGAGTTTGACACAACTGAGCATGCAGCATGAACCAGCCACGGGTATACATGTATCTTGACTAGTCAATCTGGAAATTCTTAGTCAGCACAAATGATGTCTTAATAGACCCCTTTCATTGGGCTTCCCTGATGGCTCAGATGGTTAAGAATCTGCCTGCAATGCAGGAGACCTGGATTTGATACCTGATTGGGGAAAATGCCCTGGAGAAGGGAATGGCTACTCATGCCAGTATTTTTGCCTGGATAATCCCATGGACAGAGTAGCCTGGTGGGCTACAGCCTATGGGGTTGCAAAGAGCTGGACAAGACTGATCAACTAACACATACCTCAAAGGAAGGTGGCCTTTCTTGAAATAATTGTTTCCTTTATTTATGACTTCCTTGTCCCTCCCCTTTTGGCCTTTAAAAACCTTTCCTTTTTCTGCAGCCCTTTGGAGCTACTCTCTGTCTGTTAGCTGGGAGGCTTCCTGATTCATGAATCATTCTTAGCGACCCCATGGACTGCAGCCTACCAGGCTCCTCCGCCCATGGGATTTTCCAGGCAAGAGTACTGGAGTGGGGTGCCATTGCCTTCTCCGATCATTGAAGAAAGCCAATTATAATAGGCCCTCAAATTTACTCAGTTTAATTTTGCTTTTTAATGTAAGAAATCAGAATATTTTCATATAACAAGTGATCTTTAACTCTACCTGCTTTCTTGTCATAAATATTAGCACCAAAAGTTACTCTGCCTGGTTATAGAAACTATTTGTAGCAGGGAGGGTTAGCAGTGAACTTTCAGAATATTTGGTTTATTTGTTCTTCTTTCTTTTGCATATAAAATGAAGAGATTTACATTAGAAATATTAGTGAATCTTACAAACTCCATCAACTGGGAATATTCTCTTTAACTCAATATTTTATTGCTGTTGTTGCTGTTCTTAGTTAGAACATGCTCTTAAGGTTTGAGATTCTGTGTGTGTGTGTGTGTGTGTTAAGTCATAGATTACTTTTTAAAGTGACATAACAAGACAGAGTTATGAACTTTCTATATTATTTTCAGAGCAATAGTCTCTGCAGATTTTGGTCCCTGGTAAAGATAATGTCTCTGAACAAAATAAGGTGGAGTGCCTCTGTTTCTTGAAATTTCAGACCTCCAGACAGAAAAGCAATTAATTTTTCAGAATTCATCAGTGTTTTTTCTTTAACACTAAATTCTTATTTTATGAAAGGAGTTACATGGTGACTGTTTATTTTACTCTACTTGCAAATTGGATGTTAATTAGAGAATGTCTCAGGATAGTTTCTAGTTATTTTCTGTAACATTGAATTTATAACATGTTCTATAACATTTCATAAGAGAAACTGAATATTTATAATAAGCATGCTGTTTTGATTTTATGTAAACTTCTATATATTACAGAATCCTTGGGGTTTAGTTTGCATCTGTTACATATTTTGAGATTATGAAATTCATCCACCATTTTTTATTCTCTTTGCTCATTCTGTTTTTGTCAGTGTTTAGAGATTTTGTTTTAATCTATACTCATCCTATCATTTTGAGATATTAACCTTGATATAGTCCAATGGCAATATATTTTAAACTATATAGTGTGCATGCATATATATCAAGTAATAATTTTACCCTATAATGAGTCATAGTTCCAATTATTGTCTCTGTAACTGATTAATCAGGGCAATGGCATAAAATTTGAAATCTTTTAAAATATTCAAATGGTAAAGCTCTTGAAAATGCACACAGAAATGGAAATTGTGTTCTTTCTATTAATATGTATGTGCATATAATGAGTTTTAATGAATGTGCAAAGGTCATTTCAATTGATTGTTGATTGGTAGTTTTCTTATGAAGGACTTGAAAGAAATGTATTCAAATAGACTGTATTCTTATACAATCAAAATAACCTAAAATAGTGAATACTGTTATATTAAAATATTATTTGTCATAATTTGAGAACAAGTGTATTGTCATAAAGTCACATCTTTGAAATTTAAGCAAATTGAATGATATGATTTGATATGGAAGAATTTGAATTATATATGAGTTAGAATTTTGTCACTGTTCAAATAGCAAGCAATAAATAGAATGAAATAGCAGAGAGATTTAATCATTCTCATCTGATTATAAAAAATTGCATCAAATGAATTTTTTTTTAGGAAAACAAAGCAAATGCTTCTATGTCTTTGGTATTCAACACATATCATGAGATTGATTCTTATAAACCAATGCCTTTTTAACTTGCACATGCTATGATGTCTGAGAATTACTATTGTGATTTCTTTCCAAATTTTAATTGTGTTAAGATGACTTATTCAAGTATCTACAAATTAAAAATGCAGTAATTCAATGAAGTATGCACTTTCTGACTAGGATTGATAATATATTTTATGCTTACAAAAATATGTTGACCTTAAGGGGCATATGTATTTGAAAAGAGGCAGCATCTACACAGAAAATAAAACTGTTCTCGTGTGTAATAAAAATCATAGGAATAAATATTAATGGGAATTCAATTATGGGTATTTTCTTTATTGGAGAAAGGAGACAGTTGTGCTACAATATGAGTAATTATGATTTTTCTGAATTCTAAATGGCTGTCTGAATCACAGCACACTAATGGTTGTGTCATTTTCATCTTTGAGCTATTTTGATGCAACTTTGTTGCCTGTACCATTCTAAGGAAGCGTGAGCTACATACCGACAGGATTTCAAAGGTATTCAAGAAATTAGAGTGATACAGTTAAAAAATATAATAGGAACATAAAAAAATTGTCATGATATTATGGCAAAAGTTTGCTTAACAAACTTTTCCTGAACCCCCAATATAATGGATCCTAATTACACTGGAGTTTATACCATGACTTCTTCAAATGTTATGTCTTTGTTTTTATATCATTGGGAACATGTTCAGAGTAGTTTAGAAATAATCAGTGTTGCACTCTGTGACACTCCCATTGGCATTTACAAAGCTAGATTTGCCATCTCAAAAGTGAAATATCTCATTTATTTCCTCTAAAAAAAATCACTTTGTCTTTAAATATGATGCCACTGGATGAGTGGCAACATTTTCCTATGGTCCCCTAGTGAAATATACTAAACATGATTAGTATGTTGTGACTTATTGAAGACAATGTTAAAACCAATAACAAAAAGTATATAAAAGGATAAAACATATGCATTGGAACATATCATCCAAATATACAGCTTCTTGACTTTTTTCATAATATTTTTATTTATTCTTCTTGGATTTTTAAGAAACGATCACAATCTTTGACTGAGTTCTCTTGGAAATAGGCTCTGAGATATAGGGACTTGCTTGCAGGAAGTTTATTGGTGGGTATGCTTGGAAACATCCATTGGGAAGAAGTAAAGAAATCTGGGTTGGGCATAATGAGAAGCTAACAGCAAGGAAGTTGCCAAAACTAAAACAAACAAACAAATCCTCAGTCTATCGAAAGCAGAACTAGAACTAGGTGGGTGTTTCTGAATTCCCTGGAATTGTGTCATGGAGGATAACATTTATATCATTAAACTGAGCAATCACAGCCATGTGGAAGGCATAGACTTGGATGAAGCAACTTTGGCTTCAATAAATGCATGAGAAGCGACTCGATCATGACCAGTTAGCTTCTGGGGCAACGAGTACCTTGGTCCTAACGTTAGGATCTTAATAGTTGACAGTCAACTAGATTGATCAATCAACTTTCTAATCAGATTTTAAAACACCAGTTTTTGCTCTTCTTTTAAGTTGTATCATTGCAAGTATAAAACATGTTAAGCATAAGGAGACAATATGCCTTGTTGATATTTGCTTAACAATTTCCTTTCAGTTTTAAAACAGGTTCAGAATTAGAACCATAAAGGAGGTAAAAGCAAACACTCCATAGGAATTCAGTGCATGGCCTGATCTGTTTCCTTAGTTCTCTTCATATCTCCAGTATGGGAGGTTTTGGTGTGCAGCACCCCAACTCAGGGATGCCAAACAAGGTGGAGTTTTGTGTCTGTAGTTTGTGGCTGACAGCTGCTATTTCACTTCCAACTCTGAGGGTCTGAATAGATCTATTATAAACCTTAGAATGAAAGAAATAATCATTCTACAACTGCCCACCTATACAGATGACATCCTTTCTCTTCTGTAAGATGTTTTCTTACCTCTAATGTTTCCCTTTGTCATTTAGTCCACTGTTCTTTCAATAGAGGGTTCACAATTTCATAAAACTTTTCAGCTTTATTGCAATTTGACTGTGATTCTATTCGTTTTTGAAAGCATGGGTGCTTCTTCTTTCATCATTCCTCTTTGCCTCAGAAGAAGAGTCATCATTTCTTTTCTCAAGACCTGAGGCAATCATTTTTCATCTCCTTCCTGTCCTCTACTGTGTTCCCTTCAATTTTGCTCCGACAATTGTACCTGCTATTTTACATCTCAAATGTACCAACCAGATACCATCTTCCCTTTATATGCAATAATGATTAAGTCTCCTCCCTCCTACTGCAATGATTTTAAAGTCATTTCTTAAGTTATCATCTTTTCCGGATACAGCTCCTTTAATTTTCTACCTTGACCATCAAATTCCCAGAAAATATAATTTTCATTATCTACCTATTTTAACCCACCAAATAACTCTTCAACTTAATACAATTATACATGATAAATTGTATTTCATTTGCTTAAAACTATTCTTTCAGTAGAGTCAAAGTATCACATCCAGTGGTCTCTTTTTTGACATTATTTGAAAGCTCTATTTGAAAACTTTTCCAGAGATGGGATACTCACTACATCAAGAAGAAGCCTTATTTCACTGTTTATTAAGCTGCACTATGCCTTTCTCTGAGTTGTATGATTTCCAATGTTCTGTGGAGATATAAAAATCACAATACCTCCTTTGCCTACTGTCCTTGATAAAGCATCATTCTCTTGTGCCATCTTGGTTATTTAAAACTGTATAGGCATTTTAAATAATTTTAGTGATTTTATGAGTCAGTCTCTTTCTAGGATTCTTCTATGAGATGACTGATTATGTCGATTCAATTTTAAGCATTGTACTAGACCAGAGTATCTCAATGTTGGCGCTATTAACATTTTAGATTGGATAATTCTTTTTTATGGGGATCTGTCCTGGGTATAGCAGGATGTTTAGGCAAGATTTGTGGCCTCTACCCACTAGATGAGAGTGGCACCCCCTCCCCAGCCAGGCTGTGGAGGCCAAAAATGTCTCCAGATTTCACAGCATGTCCTCCCAGGAGCAAAACATTCCTCTCTTAAGAACCACTACCTAGACAAAGAGAGGCTGTAGAAGTCAGAGAATTATTTATACACAATATTAATATTTTTTAGGATACTATAAAGCATCTGCCCACAATGCGGGAGACCTGGGTTCAATCCCTGGGTTGGGAAGATCCCCTGGAGAAGGAAATGGCAAACCTCTCCAGTATTCTTGCCTGGAGAATCCCATGGACGGAGGAGCCTGGTGGGCTACTGTCCACGGGGTTGCTAAGAGTCAGACACGCCTGAGCAACTTCACTTTCATTTTCACTTTTCTTTCATTCTAATTATTATTGTAATACATTTATAATTTAGTTGCATTATTTAATCTTTACACACACACAAAAAAAAAACACTATTATGTAGTCATTATGAAAATGCACATTTCACAAATGAGGAAAGTGAGGTACAGAATGATTATTTAACTTACCTAACATATTAGAGTTTATAAGAGGTGCTGCTTCTGTGTTGTATTCAGTCATGTCTGACTCTTTGCGACCCTATGGACTGTGGCACACCAGGTTCCTCTGTCCCTAGAATTTTCCAGGCAAGAATACTGGAGTGGGTTGCCATTTCCTACTCTAGGTGTAAGCCTGATTTTAAAACCGATTTTGTCAGACCTCAGCACACATTCTATTAGCATAACAGCTCGCCTCTAACCCCAATCCCACATAAAAGCCAAAAAAAGGGGAACCTAAAAAAGAATGTATAGGATTGCTAGAAGGAAAGAATTTTTAAAACTTGAAGGCAATTTAAAATAAAACAAGAAAGAGGAAAAGAGAGAAACAGTAAACTATATGGTTCAAAGGATAAGATGTTCAAGAGGCAGAGATAAACAACTCTAAGGGATTAGAGAAAGAAGGGAAGAAATTTGGCCAAATTCACATTAACAACAGAGTGAAAGCCACACTGTTTTCGGGTGATAATTTTTCTACTTTTTAAAAAATCTTAGGTACCTTTATTACAAACTCATTATTTCTGATCAGTAATTTTCTCAAGAATACCCTTTTCTTCTGAACACAAACTGAAGTCAGTGGTATGGAGGCTGATAAGGAAATCACAGAATTATGTCACTGTATTTACAATTAGAAATCTAGCAAATGTTAATGTGTGGAGCATATATTTTTCTATGGTTTCATGGAGTTACGTTTTGCATAATTTTGCTAATGTTATAAGTGAAGTAAATTAGGTTATCATGAACATAAACCTTATTGTTTTGAGTTACACTATGTTTACAGTATCCTTTATTGTAAGAATTATTACGAGTTCATAGCTACAAGATGCAAGAAAAAATATACTAAGAGATCAGAAGTAGAACATCATAAAGAAAGGTCCCACTGTCCAATTCCCAGAGAATCCAACAAGCAGGGGTGGCAATATGCAACCAGTCAGGTGGAGAAGGCAATAACATGCTGGAATGAAGTCAAGTCTTAAAAAAGACTCAGAAGATTGCACAATCCAAAAGGCTGGTAAGCCTGTGTACAATTGTTCAAAGTGTTGAGAATATTTTAAATTGGATTTAGAAGGAGAATCAAGGTAAATCTGGCTCAACTAAACCTGATGAAAGCTCACATCAGACTCTCCAGTCCAGTGCACACTCTACACAATTGCTAAGGATGATAACACACCTAACTAAGGGGTAAAGTTTGCAGATGGACTTAAAAATAATAGAAAGCGTTGCTCTGCTGCTCCTTCCAGTGTAGAATACAATAGTTAAAATAAGAACTGTCTTTCAAAGCTATGTCACAGCGTTATGCACCCAAATACCAATATCTCAATGTATGAATGGACATGTTTTATAAATATCCTTATGCTCTTCTCAAAATATAGGCTACTGAATCTTTCACTAGTAAGGAAAAAATCAAGACTCGCACTAAACTATTTTTTAAAGTCTCTTTTGACCATCTAAATATTTTTGCATAGTATCAGTGGGCCAATGGTTGCTGGGATTATAAGAAGATAGGAAAACACACATGAAGTATTGATGCTAGCTATTGAAATAGTTGAGTTTTAAATATCTTTGGTATTTAGCAGAGTAGCAGAGACCAAAATGAGTGGTTAAGTTTATTTATAATAGTCGCTGCTGCTACTGCTGCTGCTGCTAAGTCACTTCAGTCGTGTATATGTATAATAAAATATCAAGATTTTAGTGATTAGACGCCTCAATATTTAACACTTATAACCACATAAAATATGTATTGTCATATGATTTGATTACTATGCTCTTATATTAGCATATTGACAAAAATTATAGCTTGTAAGTATAAAATAGCAATTATGTTTTAGAAAAGCTAAACTTAATGTGTTCTAACATACCCCTAAGAACACAGCTCTTTAAACTAACTATTTCTCATTGCCATAATCTCAGTGTACTTAAATTGAAAAATGTACTATATCCTGGGGCTTCATTTTCAAATTATGGTGATATTTTGATTCAGAATTTTCTCCTTCACTGTTTATTTCAAGGTAGTTTTTAACATATGACCTCTGGGAAGTTTTACAAAAACAATTTCAGTATAAAATTTTCAACTGACCTCCAGAAATACATTCTCAAAAGGAATTTAAAATTGGATTGTAGATTCTGTTACATAGCCAGTTGAATTCTGTGTGGAAAAATAATACCTCTGGGTGCCTATCAATTATGCATTTGTATCTATAAATGGATTGTCAAGAAAACTTTAGCCATTACCATTTCCTATGATTCTAACAAGAAAACAATATATATATATGTATATATATATAATATATATAAAAATAAAGACAGTGCTAGGTTCAAGTTGGATCAGCTTTTTCAGCTAATGCAAAAACCTAGAGCATAATATAACTCTATCTCTTCTTATTCACGTGATACCACCCCCCTAAGCATGGAGTTCCCTCTCACCAGGAAACTCTGTTGCCTAGTCATAATCTGATTAATTTGCATGTATACATTAGCACTCGGCTTGACACTTCTGAGGTAAGTTTAAGTCCTCCTTTCTGTGGTTCCCAGCCACCAATATCCCACTGTTTTGTTGTTCAGTGTCTAAGTCATGTCCAGCTATTTGCAACCCCATAGACTGCAGCACTCCAGCCTTCCCTGTCCTCCACAATCTCCTGGAGATTGCTCAGACTTATGTCCATTGAGTCGGTGATGCCATCCAACCATCTCATCCTCTATTGTCACTTCGCCTCCAGCCCTCAGTCTTTCCCAGCATCAGGGTCTTTTCTAATGAGTCAGCTCTTCACATCAGGTGGCCAAAGTACTGGAGCTTCAGCATCAGTCCTTCCAGTGATTCAGGGTTAATTTCCTTTAGGATTGACTGGTTGGATCTCCTTGCTATCCAAGGGGATCTCAAGAGTCTTCTCCAACACCACAGTTCAAAAGCATCAATTCTTCAGCATTCAGCCTTCTTTATGGTCTAATTCTCACATCCATACATGACTAGAGGAAAAACCATAGCTTTGACTATACAGACCCTTGTTGGCAAAGTGATGACTTTGCTTTTTCATACACTGTCTAGGTTGGTCATGGCTTTTTTTCCAAGGAGTAAACTTCCATTAATTTCATACTATATTGTCTTTTTATCATACTATATTAAAATTACTTGGTTACTCATTTATTATCTGACATTGACTATAAACTCCAGGAATATAGATTTCATGAGATTATCTCTTTGAATTTGCAGGTGCCTAGTGTGGGTTTTGGTAAATAGTGAAAGTGAAAGTGTTAATAGCTCAGTCATGTTCCACTCTTTGCAACCCCATGGACTGTAGCTTGCCAGGTTCCCCTGTCCATGGAATTCTCCAGCCAAGAATACTGGAGTGGGTTGCCATTCCCTTCTCCAGGGTATCTTCCCAAACCAGGAATTGAACCCAGGTCTCCTGTATTGCAAGCAGATGATTTACCACTGAGCCACCATGAAAGCCCTATAGTAGATGTTCTTTAACTTTTTTTGATACTTTAATTGATGCATATATAATTTAAGAATTGAACTATTTCAAGCAAATGATTGTTTCATTGAACTGTTGCTCTTATAGAAGAGTGACCTTATATTTTCATTTATCACTTTGTATATACTATATAATCACATACAAAATAATTCAAAACCACATTTTTGAAAAGGGAGAGGTATGCATATCTATATGATAAATACACTCTTTTATAAAAGGGATCTTGGACAGTTTTAGTAGCACACTTGCTAAACAAATATAATTATTAGAATATGTGATATAAGGTATTTAATTCAACCTTACAGATACTTTTAAATAATGGAAAATACAATATTTCCTCAATATTATTAAATTTTACAATGTTATACTCCTATTATGAATTCCTTTTCTGGACTATACAAAGAAGTGATTTGTGTCTACAATATATTTCTCAGTAAGTCAGTTCTTCCAGAAAACTTTTGGAACTTGGGGTGCATCAAGTTAATAAAATCAACTTTATTTGTGGTATAATGTGCACCAGGTAAATGCAGCCAATTTCATGGTACTGTTCAATGAGTTGTAACAGTGAATATAATTAATTAAGCACCAGTATATTAAAGGTTTAATATATTTTCATCTGGAGAAGGCAATGGCACCCCACTCCAGTACTCTTGCCTGGAAAATCCCATGGACGGAGGAGCCTGGTAGGCTGCAGTCCATGGGGTCTCTAGGAGTTGGACACGACTGAGTGACTTCACTTTGACTTTTCACTTTCATGCATTGGAGTAGGAAATGGCAACCCACTCCAGTGTTCTTGCCTGGAGAATCCTAGGGACGGGGGAGCCTGGTGGGCTGCCGTCTGTGGGGTCGCACAGTCGGACACGACTGAAGCGACTTAGCAGCAGCAGCAGCAGCAGCAGCATATTTTCATCACCATATCTATCGTGCCCCTCCTTGTTTGATCATGATCCTACATTTCAGACAAATGTATATTCACTGTCTATTTACTATTAGATTGTTATTTAAGAATTTTATATAAATGGAATCACAAAATAACATATTATCTGTGTGCTGCTGCTGCTAAGTCACTTCACTTGTGCCCGACTGTGCGACCCCATAGACGGCAGCCCACCAGGCTCCCCCGTCCCTGGGATTCTCCAGGCAAGAATACTGGAGTGGGTTGCTATTTCCTTCTCCAATGCATGCATGCATACTAAGACGCTTCAGTCGTGTCCAAGTCTGTGTGACCCTATGGTCAGCACCCCACCAGGCTCCTCTGTCCACAAAATTCTCTAGGCAAGAATACTGGAGTGGGTTGACATTTCCTTCTCCATGTTATCTGTGTAGATTCTTTCATTCAGCATGATGCTTTTGAGATTCACACTTATTGTTCTGTGTATCAGTATAGTCCTTTATACTGCAAGGTAGCATTCCATTGTTTAGCCATTTTCCAGTTAAGAGGCATATATGTCATAGCCAATCTGGGACTGTTATGAAGAAAACTGCTAAAAATATTTGTCTCTATGTAAACATTCATTTTATTGTTTATTTTAGTAAATACCTAGGAATAAAATTGCTGGGCCATATGGTAAAGAGAAACTAAGAGTTACTGAAATGATTGTAATATCTATATTGCTACTGGCAGTGTTGCTCCATATCCTGGCCAGCACTTGTTATAAAGTATAAAGCCTTTATAACACAACTATTCTAATTTCTGTGTCTGAGGCATCTCAGTGTGCTGTAAGGGTGTGTGCACCTGATTGATAGTAGTGTTAAGCATCTTTTATGGGATTTTTGGCCATTTGAATATCTTCTCTTGTGAAACACTGCTCAAATATTTTTCCATATATATATATATATATATATATATATATACATTTTTTTTTTTTTAGTCAGGAGAGGATATCATAGAATGGTCAAGGGAGGCCTTTAAAAAAATTTTATTTTACATTGGAGTATAGGTGATTAATATTGTTGTGTTAGTATCAGGTGTACAGCAAAGTTAAATTATACATATGCATTTGTTCTTTTTCAATTTTTCTGGATTGTCTTCTTTGAGTTGTAAAAGCTCTTTACACATTCTGGATAAGCTTTTTTTTTTTTCACGCTCACGTATAATATAGTCTTTTCTTTCTTTTTTCTTTCTTTCTCTTTTCATTTTCTTCATGGTGTTTTTAGAGGAGCAGATATGTTTAATTTTAATAATGTCCAATTAACCAAGTGTTTGTGGTTTATATATTTTCTGTCTTTTTAAGAATTTTTAATCTACACTGAGGTCAGAAATGTTTTTCTCATCTTTTCAAGTCTGGAAGTTTAATGGTTTTACTTTTTACAACAATTTCTATGACCCATTGTAAGGAGATGTTCATGTGTGGTATGTGTTAAGGTGTGGGAGTTCAGAACAGGCCTTCTCAAGATCTGCTAATTTGGCATGAAGATTATTTTTAGCTGAAGGCAGTGGAGACCATGTAGATTCAAGAGAAATGACCACTCCTCCTTTAGATATACCTACAGGAATTTAAACTAGGGATCCTTTTTTTTTTTTTTTTTGGAAGGAGAGTTATTACCAGAGATAAATCAATTTTTGAATCCTTTTTTGTTCAGTTGCTCAGTAACATCTGACTCTTTGTGATCCCATGGACTGTAGCATGCCAGGCTTCCCAGCCCTTCACCGTCTCCCGGAGATTGCTCAAACTCATGTGCACTAAGTCGGTAATGCCATCCAACCATCTCATCCTCTGTCGTCCCCTTCTCCTCCAGCCTTCAATCTTTCCCAGCATCAGGGTCTTTTCCAATAAGTGGCTCTTCACATCAGGTGGCCAAAGTATTGGAGCTTCACTTTTAGCATCAGTCCTTCCAATGAATATTCAGGGCTGATTTCTTTTAGGATTGACTGGTTTGATCTCCTGGCAGTCCAAGGGACTCTTAAGAGTCTTCTCCAGCACCACAGTTCAAAAGCATCAGTTCTTTGGCATTCAGCCTTTTTTTATCACCCAGCTTTCACATCCATACATGACTACTGGAAAAACCATATATTTGACTATAGGGACCTTTGTTGGCAAAGTAATGTCTCTGCTTTATAATACTGCTGTCTAAGTTTATCATAGCTTTTCTTCCAAGGAGCAAGAGTCTTTTAATTTCATGGCTGTAGTCACCATCTGCAGTGATTTTGGAGCCCAAGAAAATAAAGTCTGTCACTGTTTCCATTGTTTCCCCATCTATTTACCATAAAGTAATAGGACTGGATACCATGATCTTAACCCTATATATTCTGTAACATTATTAAACTGACTTAAAACTTTTAGGATAATTTTTTATTTGGATATTCTATGTACATGACCATGTTTGAATCTTTTTAATATGTAGGATTTTATTATTTGCTTTGCCATTCTGCGTAATACAGAATCTCCTGTACACAGTTGGGAAGAATTAGTGAGAACACCTTGTGATCATTCCTGATTTTAAGGGAAAAGTCTTTAACTAACAAATGTAATGTTTATAGTTTTAAATAGATGCTTGTATCAGGATGAGGAAGTTACTTTGTGTATCAACTTTTTTGAGAATTATTCTTGTCTTTATTGTTAGAAGTGGGTTTTGAATATCATCAAACTCTTTTTCTGTAGGTAGTACAGTGATTTTAAAATATACATCATTGTTTTTCTGTTATTGCAGTGAATTACATTTATTTTCAAATATTGATCCAAAATTGCATTTTTTACATTCCACTTGGTCTTGGTGCATTTACCTTTTAGCATTTTGTTAGATTTGAGTTGCTAATATTTACTAAGGATTATTTCATCTATATTTAAGATGGATATTTGTTTATAGCTTTGTCTTCTTGGGATGCTTTTCTCTAGTTTTAATGCAGGGTAATGGCTTCATAAAAAAGATTTCTCATTAAAGAATATTTCCTTCATTCTCTATTATAATAGAGTTTGAGATTGTTGATTTCAGTGAACAATTTAGACTTAGACTTTTCTTTTTGGGAAGAGGGTTTCTTTTAAACAGTTCTGACTAGGAAAGGAAAGGGAAACAGGAATGAGGATGGAAAGGCAGAGCTGGAGTTATCTCTGTTCTGACATGGATGTTCTTTGGTGGGAATTCATATGTGGTTCAAAGATCTTCACACTTGACTACAAATTCTATGCATCTATCCACTTTCCTCTATTTTGGATCTTCTTCTCCCATATTCCATTTTTGTTTCCAGGCCCCTGACCATCCAACCAGGCCATTTAACAGAGCCCATGAATTCACATTTACTCTAATCTTTGGTCACTTCTTGTTCTGCATAAAATGAATGACTAGATGTACCACAGGAAGCCTCACAACACCGCTGAGAAGATTGCCCTTCTCTGTGCTGTTCAAAGACATCACCTAGGGGTGTCCAGGGACAGCTGTGTACATTTTTAGTCTGCATCCACATACCTGCCTACCTTTCTGTAAACAGTGCCAAGGGATTTTTCTTCTCTATCAGCTTGTTAGAAATAATGAACCATCTGGTCACTGTGGGTGAAGCAGTTATCCAGTAAGCTGCTGCCCTCTTAGAGATTTGTCCATTAGAGACCATGGTCTGGAATATTCTCCCTAACAGAAGCCAGTGCAAAGGTGTAACTTGGCCCAATATTCTTCTCAAAACTTACTGGATTCTCCTGTCCTGTGTATTCAGTGAACTTTCTTCTATTATTTAGGGATGAACATTGTATGGTAGCTGGTCAGCCCCACCAGTATGTCTGCCCAGCAAATCCCCAACCACAGTAAGGGAACGGGGTCTTCACCTGCAAGACCAGAGGCAGGTGCATGTAGTCTATCAGCTTCAGTAGCTATTGAGAGGGGCCTGCTGGTCAGAGACTGGTACACATTATAGATGCTGATCTTGCTGTGTTCTTCTCCTTTGCATGAATTAAACCTTTATTCTAACCAGTGCATGTATATTAAGTCCTCAGCAACTCTGAACCCATGCAAGATGCAGTAGGTGGAGGTCTATAGGCTCCTACTTCTGATGGCTGTTATTGTTATGATCTTTGCTGCCCTCTCTGCAGTGGGAAGTCTCGCTTGAATGGGTGACCAAATTTTCTGTTCCATAGGCGTGTGAGGGAGGATGCTGGTGCTACTGAAACATTAGTGAGTGGCAAATGTTCAGGGAATCATGCTCAAGTACCTTGATGGGTCACCTGTTGATTACAGACACACAGTGGCCAACACATTATGAATTTCTTCTGAGTCTGGCAGATCTTATGATTTAGTGACCAGGATAGAATCCAGTTTGTAATCATAAGCTCTGGAGAGAAAGTCACTTGATGTTCCATGTTGAAGAGTTTAATGTCTTCTAGGTCATGCTGAGAGTTGTTTTTCAAATAGTGCTTAATTCTGTGCTACAGATGGTCTGGATTTACTTCTGATCCTCAAAAGCCTATATTTGACTCTCCTCCTGGGGCTTGCTATAACCTCCATGTGGCGGTTTTTCCAGTCACTGATACCTCTAAGGGTAACGTCTACCAAGTCCATATTCCCAAGGGGCAGTACTGCTTATAACACAGACTGAGCACTTTCCTGCTTCCAAACCTATTGGATAATGTATTCTGTTGGGCTTATAACCTGGACAAAGTATATTTCAACATGGAATAAATTGCGAGGGCATGATTCAATCATCTTTTCCCCATTTGGGGTAATATCAAGCCACCAAAAATATGCTTTATAAGAATAATGATGTCAACTATAAAAAAATAAGAAACTGATAATCTGGTCAAACTTATGATGTCATTTTATATTTATAGTTAAGATTTCAAAAAACCCAAAATGCATCTTATGAAAAGATTTATTCTTCATAATTATAAAATTATTTTACTTATATTTTTTATGTCTTTATGTATGCAGTAATATTTGACCCTATATGTTAGGAGAAATAAATGGATATTAATTTGAAAGGACAAAAGATTTTATGGTAGGCTAATTTTTTCAGATAGTTTTTGACTCATGGATTTAAAATTCCTGTTGATGATATAATACATACCTTTTAAAATATAGCTTGTTAAATATAATCTGACATATGATCAATAGTTTTGAGTAAGCAAATGTTAAAATTAGGGCTTTATGATATAAATGAACATATTTCACATGTGGTAAAGATCCAAAGTGGTTTTATATAAATTAAAGTGAAAGTGAAAGCAGTAATCACTCAGTTGTATCTGACTCTTTTCACCACCATGGACTCTGGTCCATGAAATTCTCCAGGCAGGAATACTGGAGTGGGTAGCCATTTTCTTCTCTAGGGGATCTTCTCAACCCAGGGATCAAACATGGGTCTCCCATTGCAGGCAGATTCTTTACTGTTTGAGCCACCAAGGAGGCCCTTTATAAATTAAACCTAGTGTGAAAAGCTTCAGGATTTAATAGCTGACTTCTGCACTCAAAAGTTGGTTGAACAAGAGGCTATCTCAGCTCTGGTGGAGCAGCATTGCTGCCCATAGCCGTGTCCAGTGCCAGCTGGACTCTACATACTTCTAGGGAAGCAAATGGAGTTCATTCTTTCCCATCAGTGTGCTGGGCAGTGAATCAGACCTAGTGTGATTGGTGTTGGATACTGTCACTGAAAAAAATCATAACTACCTGAACAAGGTCCTCCCTGCCAAAGGCAACTACAGACTTTGTGAAATAATTACAGCATTGTGTGGTCCAATGCACAAGCACCTAGAAAACATTTTCCCAACTCTTGCTTTAGGTCAGTATTTCTTAAGACAGGAAAGAAAACAGAACATAAGTGTTCAATAGGGTTTTTGTTGTACAAAAGTAACCATTGATTTAGAAGAGCCAGATCACATATTTAAGCAGAAAGCTACTGTATTCTTTGTGTTCATTATCTATTCAAACTCACTGGCTATTCTAGGATATTTAAAAGTTTTTAGCATCTCTGGTCACTAGAACCCTTTACAGATTGTTATTTACTATATAAACTGTACAATCTTATGCAGTTTCCCCAGATCACTTAATATCCTCTTGCTTGATACCAGCTAGTGCCTTACATTGGAACGTGGGGACATAGTCATCTTCATCACTACTCCTTCCTCATTTTTCTAGCTGTGCATCCCACTAACCATGAGTTTTTCCTCACTCTTTAGGCAAATATTCCATGGAAGACATTAAAAAAAAAAATATTATCAAACTTTGGGAAATGTGGCATAAAACATTCCCCTTTGAAGATTATTGATGAATCTTGCAACAGTAAGATCATAGAGAAATGTTAATTTCATTTAACTGTGGACATTTCCATCCCTTTTTAAGACACATCCAATGGTCAACATCTTATGAGAAAATATTGCTCTGCTCTGAGTTTGAGAATGCTTCTTTGCAAATTTTTCCAGTCACATCCCATGATATATAGATCTTGCTGTAATTGTTCATGTAGTCATTAGCTACACTATTTGATTAGAAATCAATTTACTATGGTATTGTATGGCTCATTAGAGGGCTTTTATTTTCTTTATTGCTTTTCAACTACTGGCTTATATACTTCTTTCAAAGAATTTCACTCAAAATTATTCCATAATTTCTTTATTTCCTCTCAGTTCCTTTTTTCCCCCTCACTGTTTGAACCTTTAATTTTTCCTTGTTGAAAGGTATTTCTGGCAAATATGTTTCTTGGTATATGTCTGTGATTAAGAATGGGGGGCTAGGACTACCCTCACAGTCCAATGGCTAAGACTTTGCCTTCTAGTGCAGGAAGTGCAGGATCGATCCCTTGTCAGGGAGCTAAGAATATGCCTCATGGTCAGAAAAACGAAACATGAAACAGAGGCAATATTGTAACAAATTCAACAAAGACTTTAAAAATGGTACTCTTAAAAAAAAGAAAATAAGAATGGAGGACTGATTATATTTATACATGTATGTGAGTGAAAGTCACTCAGTCATGTCCGACTCTTTGCGACCCCATGGACTATAGAGTCCATGGAATTCTCCAGGCCAGATTACTGGACTGGATAGCTTGCCTTTTTCCAGGGAATCTTCCCAACCCAGGGATTGAACCCAGGTCTCCCACATTGCAGGCGGCTTCTTTACCAGCTGAGCCACAAAGGAAGCCCATATACATGTCGTATGCGTATATATATATATGAAAGTGAAAAAGAAAGTAAAGTCACCCAATCGTGTCCCACTCTATGCAACCCCATAGCCTGTAGCCTACCAGCCTCCTCTGTCCATGGGATTTTCCAGGCAAGAGTATGGAGTAGGTTGCCATTTCCTTCTTCAGGGGAATCTTCATGACCCAGGGATTGAACCCCGGTCTCCCTTACTGTCTGAGCCACCAGGGAAATACACACACACACACACACACACATATACACACTCAAAGTGTTTGTATTGGACTTGCTGGCTTTGAGTTTCCTAGAGAGTGAGTTCAATGGATTGCTTTGGAGTTACACCAAGATTAGGTGCTGGTATCTAAGTGTCCGCTCTTGAACTTCCCAGAATAGTCTTCTAGAATCCTTCTCAAAGTGTTCTGGAGAGAAAATGGAGGGATAATATTCACATTTCTACGTCCATAGCATTAATTCTTGTCTTCGCCTAATTTTTGGTAAATCACTCTATGCCTTCAACTCTCTTGGCATTCACCAGTTCAAATACTGTCCATTTTACTGTCTCTAGAGAATAATTCTCCACATCTTTTTCTAAATGGAAGAAAGCCACCTGCCATATGATTTAGGTTAGAGAGGTAAACTAGGTAAATAACCACTTCTCATGTTTTCATTCAGTCCTCCTTATTTCATCTTTATCCCTTTTATTTTGCAGTGAAGCAGAACATAGTACTCCTGGTTTGGGGGATTTTTAAGAATTCTGTCATTAGAATTTTTTCTCCATTGATGTATTATATCCAGGTTTCTTAGGTTTGGAAGTGAGCTATCAGACTCTCATATAATTTCATATTAAAACATTTTTCTATACTTTTCATGGATGTAGTGTGCATTTTGAAATATAAAATAGATGCATTATTTAATCTCATAATTTCTCAGGGGATCAGAATATAGTATGTTAATGTGCACACATGTCATCCTCTATATAGTCGGTCCCATAGTAGTGAACATTTTGTTATTATTATTAAAAATTGTACAAACATTTCTATATGCGTATTTTGTCCTTCTTAGTATTAATTCCCTGAAACAAGATCAGGGTTAAATATCATGATTATTTTTAAAGGTTGTTAATGCATATCATCAAATGGCTTTCCAAATAATTTAGCCAATTAACATTTTTCCCTACAAATGTAAGTACAGAATCCATTAGTCCTATTAAATTATTTTCCCAACACATGTAAAAGACTGTGCTTTCTGACCTGCTGTTAAGTTAGACATAAATATGGGATTTACTTTGACCTAGTTAAATGCATGTTTAAATGCTTCACAGTAATTCTAGTCTGTATCTTTGAGACCCAGTGTGAAATTAAACGTACTCTTTTCACATTATCTAGGTGATTGTGAAAGCAGTTGTCATAACAGAGCTTCCATTGGCTTTGTGCATTACTAGAATTCAGTTAACAAAGAGCCCTGCTACATGTAATGGCAAATACTCATTTATTAATTCATTGAGATTGTTTCCTCGTGCAATGAAACCTAACCTATCCTGACTGATTCAGCATGAATATGTGTTTTACAAAAATATACCTAGAATTTATTCATACTTGTCAGTTTTTAAAGCATCAAGGCATTTAAATTGCCACAATAGCTTTTTAATAAAAAATACTATGTAACAGATACAGGCCGTGTTTGATTTCAGGTTGCAATATAGCCTTTAAGAAGTATGCATGCATTATTTTTCAGCGAAGTATAACTGGTATTTAGATGTTAAATATTTACTGAAATTGTATGCTTTAATCTACAAAGTATAGCATTGCACTGATTTCTGAGAGAATGTGACATTCAAAAGTGTGGTTTGTAAAAACTCGTTTAAAACAATGTTACCATAAGGTTAATGTTAAAAGAGCTGATTGTTCTTTTGCCAAGCCAGTAGTCAGTCTTCACATTTTCCTTCAATACAAAATGTCTTAGAAAAAGTTAGCAATTCTCATAGATAATATATAGATAAACTCATAGATAAACTATATTTTTATTTCTCCATTGGAAAAAGTGTGGCCACTAAGATGTAAGCAGAAAACTGGGTTGGGATAATACAGATGGAAGGTGACCCCATTAACATCTGACACTTTTTTCCTTTCTACCACTTGGGACATTGGTGCGATCACAAGTGCTGCCATAGCCATTTTGTGATCATTAAGAATACACAGGATTAGAGAAACATAATAAGGGACTTGAAGCATGAGAGATAATGATACCACAGGGCTCTCATGTACCAGAAGTTCTTATAGTAATCTCAGACACCTCACATTTAGTATAAGTAAGATAAAAAAATGGGCTTCCCTGGTGGCTCGGTGGTAAAGAGTCTGCCTGCAATGCAGGAGACTCATATTTGATCCCTGGGTGGGGAAGGTCCCATGGAGAAGGACATGGCAACCCACTCCAGTATTCTTGCCTGGGAAATTCCATGGACAGAGGAACCTGGTAGGCTACAGTCCATGGGGTCACAATAACTGGACACAACTTACTGACTAAACCACCATAAAGCTAAAAAATAACCTCTACATTTTTAAGTTACTGCTCTATTTTTGTCTTTTTGTTATATGCAACCAAAATTAATCCAAGTTGCTATACAAATTTACTCATAGTAAGAAAAACACACTTTTTAAAATAATATTTAAATTAAAATATATGCAGTTTATTTTAATTTATTTATACACTTTTTATTCTCTTGTATATCATGAGCAAATCACTTGTATGATACACATATATGTCACATTCTATTAATTTCTAGATATGTCAGTTATGAATATTTTAATATTCTTTTTCAATTAATTCTTTTATAGAGTTTTATTTCTTCCATCTGTTGAGTTTCTGTCATCTTATTTTCTGATCTCAAGTGAATTAGTGGTTTTTGAATGTGTGGTCAACTTTGAAGCTGAATTTGTCTGTTCTTTTGTCACATTTGTTACTCTAATTGGGCGTGCAAGAGGTGTGGAAATTTAAAAGGGATATTCTTTTAGTTTTCTTTTAGTGCTGTGACAAATCACCATAAAATTAACAGTGGCAAATAGCACAAATTTATTATCTCACAAATCTTTAAGTCTGAAATCCAATGGGCTTGGGAGGCTTCTCTGCTCTGAGTCTCACAAATAAAGGTGTAAGCATGTCTGTGTTTTTCTCTGTTAAGTTTTAGAGGAGAATCTATTTCAAGCCTCTTCAGGTTGTTGGCAGAATTCAGTACCAATCAGTTGCAGTATTCTTGCCTGGAAAATCCCATGGACAGAGGGGGGATACAGCCCATGGGGTTGCAAAGAGTTGGACACAACTGAGCAAATAAGCATGCACAGTTGTAGGATTGAGGTCCCTGATTCTTTTCTAGCTCTTGGCTAAGAGTCATTCTCAGCTTCTAGATGTCACTTGCATTCTACGGCTTGTAGAACTTTTTCTCCACCTTCAGGGTAAGCAGTGGAGGATCAAGCCCTTCTCACTCACACACCACATGTTTTTGACCTCTGCTTCTGCTTCATCTCTTCTGCTGCTGCATCTGTGAATGACTATTCTGCCTTTTTCTTTTTAAAGGTCCAAGTGATTATGACTCACCTGGATATTACAGAATGATTTCCCCATTTTAAAATCAAGTGATTAGTAATCTTACCTCCATTTACAAAGTCCATTGACAACATATTACATTAATGTTTGAATAACCAGGCTAGAGGAATCCTGGAGGACATTGTTATAACTCTGCCTATGATACATATTACTCACTTTCCATTTGAAGATTACCCAGCAGCTGTCTTTCTGAATATAAAACTACCCCTTTCTCTTTGTTAAGACTCCCAGAGCACAGCTATTACACCCAGAACAAACCTCTCATTTTCTTGGCATGTTCCAGAGGCAGATCCCCACTACTTGCTCTCACTGAATGTGGATGTACTACGTAAACCTGTTGACTGCTCCTGCCCCTGCACATCAATTAATCAACCTAAATTGCCCCTTGATTGTCACCTGCTACTGACTCCACCAACATAAGCATATTATGGGTCAGTGCTTCTTCTCTTTTGCTGCAATTTTTATTTCAAAGATGTCAAACTTGTTTATTGTTTATAATGGACTGCTCATGAGCCTTTGATCCCCCACCAATCTATTTTCTTGTTTCTGGTGCAACTCTAATTATATATGCATGTTTTTATATAAGTTCCAGAAATTTGGTGTAGCATTGGATATAGCAGTAGGTACTACATATACCATCTAGAAATTGAACTTCAATCTATAAAAAATTAATAAAAATTTTAACATTATGGATTATGGAAATATTTCTCCTTATATATTATGAAATGTGTGTATGCATACATACATATATTCATAAGCATCATTTCCTAGTTTTTTAGTACCTTAACATACCAAACATAAATATTTATTTCATGAAATATATCATGATAACCACCTTATGCTTTAAGTTATCTTTTTATTTATGTTTAATATAAAGTAGTGATTAGCTCTAATTGCCATTTACAAGACCCTGATACTCATTTATGCAACCCTAAACATTCTTTGTGTGTATTTATGGCTTCAGTTTTAGATAAAATATAAATGGAATTTATAATATTTCGTTCTTACAGCTTAGCAGATTTTTATACATGCATGTGTTGTATTTAATTCTAAACTGGTTGAGGAAATTTGGACATGAAATAGAGTCATTGCTATTCATTCTCTGCTTTCAGTCCAGCCTAGGTCAATGAAGACATCTGGTGTTTAACGTTTGGCAGCTGCTCAATAGGCTATGACATATGAAATAGTTTGGTGGTCTGACTTCACTTTTCATTGAATCATTGTCAGGTAGTGATTAGCAACCTATGAGGAACTTGGCAAACAGTAAGGGATGTTCCATGTTGGAATTCTTTTCTATCCATACACACCCTGTTTATAATATCAGCAGTGAAGTTTATTGGCAGGAAACTCTGTCTATGTCACCCTTTCCTACTGTTCAATAAATAAAAGACTTTAACTGCCAGTGCAGATTATATATCTCAAGAGGATCAAGTATTTGAAGTATGAAAAAAACTAATTATACAGTGCTAAGAATATATAAAATTAGAATAGATGTTTTAGATGTGATTAATAATGGCATTCTCTATATTCATAAAAATGAAAAATATTTTCCTAGCTTAAACACCTACAATAATTAGGAATTAATAAACATTTATTGTTGGTTGACTGGTTGTTAACTACTTTTACTGGATTCAAATAATTTTATAGTTTAAGAAGAATGTTATTGTACATATAGTCAGATCTTCAGTGCTACAGCAGAACACTTAGATGGCTTCCTCCTCCCCTTTAGATACAAATGAGATACAATAACATTGCTGCTGCTACTGCTGCTACTGCTGCTAAGTCGCTTCAATCGTGTCCGACTCTGTGCGACCCCATAGACAGAAGCCCACCAGGCTCCCCCATCCCTGGGATTCTCCAGGCAAGAACACTGGAGTGGGTTGCCATTTCCTTCTCCAGTGCATGGAAGTGAAAAGTGAAAGTGAAGTCGCTCAGTCGTGTCCGACTCTTCACGACCCCATGGACTGCAGCCTACCAGGCTTCTCCATCCATGGGATTTTCCAGGCAAGAGTACTGGAGTGGGGTGCCATTGCCTTGGTGTACAAAGTTATTATTTGGTATACTCATATATGGCAACTTGCATACATGCTAAATCGTTTCAGTTGTGTCCAACTCTTTTTGACCCTATGGACTACAGCCCACCAGGCTTCTCTGTCCATGGGATTCTCCAGGCAAGAATACTGGAGTGGGTTTCCTTGCCCTCCTCCAGTGGATCTTCCTGACCTGGGGATCGAACCCGAGTCTGTTGCATCTCTTGAATTGGCAGGCAGGTTCTTTACCACTAGTGCCACTGGGTAAGCCCTATATATTGCAAAATTATTACCAAAACAAGGTTATTTAAAATCTCATCTCACATAATTACTGCTTGTGTATGTATATGTGTGTGTATGTATATGTATGTGTATATGTACATATGTATATGTGCATACATATGTATATGTGTGTATGTATATGTATGTGTATGTATATGTGTGTGTGGTGAGAACATCTAAAATCTACTCTTATAATAACTTTCAAGTATATAATACAGTATTGTTAACTATAGTTATCATACTGTATATTAGATCCTGTATATTGTCCTGTATACAGTCATCATACTGTATATTACTTGAATAAGTTCAACTAATAACTAATTCAACTAATAACTGGAATTTTGTATCATTTGACCAACATCACCTCATAGGCTCCACCCTCCAATGCCCCAGCAATCACCTTTCCACTTCTACTTCCATGAGTTTGGCTTTTTAAAAATTCCACATGTAAGTGAGGTCATACAGTATCTGTCTCTCTCTGACTTCGTTTACTTAGCATAATGCCCTCAGGGTCCATCCCTATTGTTGCAAATGGATTTCCTACCTTTTTATGGCTGAATAATGTTCTACCGTACATATGTATGTATGTATGTGTGCATGTGTGTATATATACATATATATGACATTTTTAAATTCATTTGTTGATCAACACTTAGATAGCTTCCATGTCTTGATTGTCAATATGGTTGCTTTTAACATGGTGATGCAGAATAAAGATGCAAATATACAGATAGGAAAGTATACTTGACACAACAGGAAATCTTGGTTTAAAGAGTGTGTGTGTGCTCAGTCATGTCCAACTCTGCGACCTCATGCACTATAGCCCTCCAGGTTCCTCTGTCCATGGGATTCTCTAGGCAGGGATATTGGAGTGGATTGCCATTTCCATCTTGATTGGTTCAAAATATGTCCTTGTAAAATAGCATATGATCTTGTGCAAGCTAACTACCTTATTTTTGAGTTGGAATTTTCTTATTTTTAGAAGAATTTATTAATTAAAGAGCTATATTATCCCAAACAGGCCAATGAAATAATATTTTATGGCACATGGTATATAAATACCTAAATGCCTTGTTCAGCAAATAATTATTAACTGTTTACTATCATTACAAGCCAGTTATTTTATCCTGTGTTTTTGATCTGTTAGGTAGTTAGAACAGGAATAAAGAGTCCAGAATGGCAGTGGCTAAAAGACAAGGAAGGGAAAAGCCCGTGAAAATAGAACAAAGGAAGGTCCAAGGACTGGAGTGAGGACCTCAGGTAGAACAAACAGCACTCCTGCCTAGCCCAGTTTACATGGGGCAGGCCGAGGGGGAGGAGAAAAAACATATAAAGAGGAGGCAAAGGGTCCTCTCTTCATGTCCTTTGGGTTGACATGCCCTCACGCCTTGAGGATGTAGTTTTCTTTATTTTCTAAATAAAACTGAGCTGTAACACAAAGCTGTAACACTGGTCCATCCGAGAGCTGTGACACTGGTCTGTTTGAGAGCTGTGACACTGGCCTGTCCGAGAGTTGTAATGCTGGTCCATCACTTCATATTTTTGTTGTGACGAGACAGAACCAAGGAAATTACACACTCCTCCAACATCTGGTGCCATGACTCAGATTTAACCTGGCTGAAACAACCTTGGCACAGCCCCCCGCAAGGAGGAGGCCAAACACAGCAGGAGCCCAACTCGGTGAAAGCTCCTGCGGTGGAAGCTGAACACGAAGAAAACCCAGCATAGGGGAAGTGACAAGAAGCCCAGCGTGCTGGAAACTGGGACAGCGAAAAACAAACTCAGCAGAAAGCTCACGCGGCTCAGTCTCAGAATCCAGAAGACCTCCTCGCTCCTATGGCTGGAAGGACATATGCCTAGCAAAATCTTAATTCCTTTACAATCCCTTGTTCCTTGTTTCCTCGAATCCCTCTGGAACAGGTGAGTGACAGTGGGGGCAACTGAGGGACTCTGACAGGGCCTACTTCTCAGTGTGTCCCAAAGGCTCCACTGTCTGCTGGGCTTAATCTTCTTTGACTAAGGATCAAGTCAGTGAAAACTGTGAGCACAGGTATTTAGCAGATTTTCCTGCAGGTTATGAAGGGGATTCCTTGGCACTTTTTTCCCACTGCTTTTTCCTCCTGTCCTCCAGCTCCTCCCTCCTGGGACTTGAGCCTGGTCAAAATCCATGATGCCTGGTTTCAGGACCTAATGAAGCTCAGGCTTTGATGTCTCATTGCAAAAATTCAGTTAGAGACACAGCAATAGGTAAGAGATGGATTTGTTCAGATTCAGAGAGAAGCATACTCTGCAGGGTGTGGGCCATTTCAGAGGGCAAGTGCTTCTGCCATGGAATGTGGTGTGGCTAGGTTTTGCCAGCTGGGTGAATTCATATGCTAATGAGTGGGAGGATCATCCCAATCATTGGGGAGCTACCCATTCTCCATCTTTGGACAGTGACTTGGAACTGTCTTGCCAACTCTGGGTGTGTCACTTAGCTTGCAGATTGGAGATCAAGGTTTACTTTTGACTTGTCATCTTGAACCTAATTGATTTTAATCAGTTTATATTAGGCCCTTGGGCCATGTCATTCTTTCAAAAGTTGTGGCCTGCACCCTTCCCTCCTGTTTCATGCTCTTTTCCTGAGCCCCATCTGGGGCCACAATGTTGCCTCTACAGTCTTCTGGAGGGACAACCAGAAAATAGCTAGCCCTTGGGAGGGAAATACTGTATAAGATCCAATCCCTCTAGATATTCAGGCCTTCATCTTCCATGTTTCCTACAACATGTGCAACAATAGCATCTCTCACTGAACCCCCTAGAGTGGGAGACAGGCACACAATGCCTGCTAGAAGTCCATCTGTTGGCATCCCTTCAAAGGCAATTGGGCTTCCAGGGATAATGTTTGTCACTTTGGGGGTTAGCCCTGCAGGCCATTTGGGCCTAAACCCTTACCACCCTTCTAAAATTACAAACACACCCCTGGATCAAATCTCCACTCCACTTTTATGCAACATCTGGTCTGTTGCCTCTTATCAATTTGTTCTTAAGCCAATTACTAACTTCTACAACCAGGACCCTGCCCCCTTGTAGGCAACATTGCTCCACCCCACCAATTGTTAAATTACTCTTAATGCCCTTAACAGGGCCAGATAACCCACTCCTTTGTCATTCAGTTCAGTTCAGTCCCTCAGTCGTGTCCAACTCTTTGCGACCCCATGAATCGCAGCACGCCAGGCCTCCCTATCCATCACCAACTCCCAGAAATCACTCAGACTCACGTCCATCAAGTCAGTGATGGCATCCAGCCATCTCATCCTCTGTGTCCCCTTCTTACCTAAAGTGGGTCTATGACAATGAACTGTTTACCATTGGAAACACCCTAAACTTCTGTTATGAAGGAGTAGGAGAGGAAATCAGTGACTCACAATCCCTTAAAGCAGTAAGAGGATAAGGCTTATGACCACTTCACCAGGTTCCCAATCTTAGGGCACAGGCGTGGATTGCTTTACATCATAATATCTATTCCCATCTGTGGTGAACAAGCTGGCAATAAGTTATAATTACAACCCCTTAATCCTATCCAGCACTAGTCATGGCTCGAGATTTGGGGACACCCAACTCTAGCCGGGGGATCCCAGGAGGTCAACATGCCTCGACCTGCCCAGGGACACAATTCTCAGGAGGCCTACATGCCTCGACCTGCCTAGGGATTCGATCTCCAGGAGGCTGTCATGCCTCAGCTTGCCTGGGGATCTGCACCCTGACCCGGGGACACCTGGCTCTCAGGTGGCAAGAGTTCTGGGTAGGATAAGCTGCAGAAAGACTCACCCCTGAGGAAGTCCACCATGAAAATAGAAGAAAGCCTATTCCTTGTGGGACTGTGCTAAGTCTCAGCAATAAGTCAGGATTCCAGTGAGAACCCCATTGCCTTTCTGGAAAGGCTAAAAGAGCCCCTCCAAAAGTTTACTCTTACGAGGGACTGGTAGTTTTAAAGGACAAATTTCTTTGCACATATTTCTGTGCATCCAATGCACATCAGACATTAGGATAAAGTTAGAACAGCTACAGAAGCAGGATTCTGCTGCTTCTTTAGATGAGATGGTCCAGACAGCCACCAATACCTTTTATAACAGAGAACAGGAGAGGGAGGTCACAGCCCAGGAGAGGGAGAAAAGGAAAGAGACAAGGCATGCCCAGATGTTGGCCACCCTTCAGGGAAGCCCTGTGGCAAACCCTGAGTCCTTGAAGGACAAGGCACCAGGCAAATGCCTAATCTATAGACAGGCAGGGCGTTGGGCCGATGAGTGTTCAAACCGAAGAGTGTTCAAACCGTGCCAAGTCTCCTGAAACGGCTTGCTACAAATGCCATCATCGGGACATTGGGTGGCACTCTGCCCTTGGGACCCAAGAGCCTTAAGGTCAAGTGCCAAGCCTTCCCTCAGGATGGTTCAACAGGCCTGAAGCAGCCTGCTCCAGCCAGACCGCCTGTCACGGATAACCATCACGGGGCTGAAGTCAAGGGTGCAACTGGATGTGGCAAGTAGGTTTGAGAATTTCTTGGTTGACACAGGGGCTACCTACTCTGTCCTGACCTCCTACTCCAGAGCCTTCTCCTCCCAAACTTGTACCATTTTGGGTGCTACAGGAAAAACAAGTACTAAAAGATTCACCCAAGCACTTCTTTGTTGCTAAGATGGACACATTTTCCCACCAGTTTCTGGTGGTCCCTGAGTGTCCTACTCCCTTATTGGGAAGAGATATACTCACTAAACTGGGGACCACTCTTGTGATGGGAAGCTTTTCAGCCCCTAGAGCCCTATAGCTCCTGGTTACTACTGAAGAACCCACTATACCCTCGCCAATAGAGAGGGACCAAAAACTATAGGAGGACAAAATTAGCCCCCAGGTGTGGGACCACGGGACTCCTGGACGAGCCCACCAAGCTGAACTGGTCATTATTGTCCTCCGAGATCCCACTCAGTTCCCTAACCAGAAACAATATCCCCTCAGAAGAGAGGCCTGGGAATGACTACAGCCTCTAATAAACAAATTTCTTGCCTGTGGGCTATTGGTCCCCAGCAATTTGCCATGTCACACCCCAATCCTCTCTGTAAAGAAAAATGACAGAACCTGGTGAATGGTTAAAGATCTCCAGATCATAAATTAAGCTGTAGTCCTGCTCCATTCCACAGTACTCAATCCCTATGTAATCTTGGGAGAAATCCCACCCAGTGCCAAGTGGTTTAGTCTTGGATCTCAAAGATGCATTCTTTTGCATACAACTGGCTAAAGAATCCCAATATCTTTTTGCCTTTGAGTGGGGAGCTCCAGGAAAAAAAAAACCAAAACACCAACAGATGACTTGGACAGTATTACTTCAGGGGTTCAGAGATAGCCGCCACCTGTTTGGACAGGCTCTTAGCTGGGATCTTCTACATCTGAACCTGGGACCTAGTGAGAAAATATTACAATACATAGATGACCTACTAATCTGCTCTCCAGATGAGGAAAATGCCCAACTACATGTAATTCAGGTTCTAAACTTTTTAGGCAGAGAGAGGATATAAAGTCTCCCATGCTAAGGCACAGATGGTCAAGACAAAGATCACTTACCTGGGATTTCAGATTACACACGAGTCCAGGAGACTGTCCTCTGATCGGGTACAAGGAATCCTCCAGTTGCCCTCCCCCACAACTCAAAAACAATTGCAAGCTTTCCTGGAGTTAACTGGGTATTGTAGAATATGGATACCCAACTATGGTCTAATTGCCCAGCCCTTATATGAAAGCTTCAAGGGATGGGATGATTCAATCCCAATGATGTGGGGAACTCCTCAAAAGAAGGAAGAGGCTACAATAAAACAAGATTTAACTCAAGCACCTGCCTTGAGGTTTCCAGACCCAGAGAAAGCATTCCAACTTTATGTCCATGAAAGAGAGGGAATAGCCTTGGGAGTGTTAACTCAAAAGTTGGGATCTGAGCCCAAGCCTGTAGCTTACTTATCCAAGAGGCTCGACCCAACCTCCCAAGGCTGGCCTCCCTGCCTTTGAAATCTTGCAGCTGTTGCAATCCTGATAGAAGATGCTTTAAAACACTCTTTTGGGGGGAAACTATTTTTACCAGCCACCAAGTGAAACAACTCCTAAATGGGAGAGGCCATTTATGGATGTCTGATCAAAGAATCCTCGGATATTAAATAGTGCTGATGGAAAATCCAGGCCTCACTATATCCCCCTGTGCGGTTCTCAACCCAGGCAACTTCCTGTCTACCCCCGAGGGCTCTCTCCCCTTTCACTTTTGCCTAGAAACCTTGGACCACTGGACAAAACCCCAAGAGGGATTGTCAGAAGATCCTCTGACCAATCCTGAGGAAATCTGGTATACTGATGCTTCAAAGCAGCTTTGTCTTGGATGGAAATAGAAGAGCCAGATATGTAGTAGTCTCCAATTTTGAGACCATAGAGGCTAAGCCTCTTCCACCAGGTACTTCAGCCCAATTAGCTGAGCTCATAGCCCTGACTCAAGCTTTAGAGCTGAGAAAAGGAAAAAGAGTAGCCATTTACACTGACTCCAAATATGCCTTTCTGGTGCTACATGCAGATGCTGCTATTTGGAAAGAAAGAGGCCCCTTGACCACCCAAGGGTCCCCAATCAAATATGGTGATCAAATCCTTAGACTCAGCAAAAGGGACTCCTTTTTCTGCCTGGGAGCCTCCAATGGAAGTTGGTTAATGCCTTACATGCCACCACTCATCTAGGGGAAAAGGCCCTCCAACGATTACTAGAAAGGTTCTTCAGAGGAACAGGTCTCCAAATGACTATAAGGCAAGTGGTCTCCTCTTGTCCCACTTGACAATTAAACAAGCTCCCCCAAGGATCTCAAAGACCCCAGCTGGCTCAGCCCGTCTAACAACGTGGGACCTACCCAGGAGAGGACTGACAAGCAAATGGACTTCACCCAGATGCCAGTTTCTCAAGGGTATAAATACCAATTAGTCATGATAGATACATTCACAGGATGGATTGAAGGCTTTCCCACCTGGACTGAGTTGAGGAGGTAGTAAAAAATTGCTCCATGAAATTATTCTGAGATTTGCTCTGCCATTACAAAGTGACAATGGGAGACATCATTTACTTCTAAGGTCACCCAAGGGATCTCTAAAGCATTGGGCATTACTTATCTCCATTGTTGCTGGAGGCCTCAATCTTCAGGAAAAGTAGAAAGAGCCAACCAATTCTTAAAATCAGCGATAAAAACAATAACCTAGGAGACCTCCCTGGGATGGAAGGAGGCTTTACCAATAGCTCTCCTCAGCACCTGTATTGCCCCTAAGGAACAGGTTGGTCTTAGTCCTTATGAGATGCTATATGGGAGATCTTTTGTTTATGTCAATGACCTTTTCTTAGATCCAGAGGCTCAGACCCTCCAGTCTTATACCGTGACCATCGGGCAATTCCAACAAGATATATGCTTGTGGGGTGTCAACCAGGACCCAAAATATTCTAAGGAGTCACCACTATATGTTCCAGGGACTCAAGTCCTAATTAAATTCTCGAAATATTGGTCTCTAAAGGCTCAACTCCCACCCACATGGAAGGGCCCCTACCCTGTAATACTTTCTACCCCCACAGCAGTCAAGGTACCAGGAGATGACTCCTGGATTCACTACTCATGAGTCAAGCCATGGAAGAAAACAGAAAAGGGCACTCAGTACACCTGTGAGCCCCTGGGAGATCTCAGACACCTATTCAGAACTACAAATGGATGTCATTTTAATCAGTTCAGTCGCTCAGTCGTGTCCGACTCTTTGCGGCCCCATGAATCACAGCACGCCAGGCCTCCCTGTCCATCACCATCTCCCGGAGTTCACTCAAACTCACGTCCATCAAGTCAGTGATGCCATCCAGCCATCTCATCCTCTGTCGTCCCCTTTTCCT
The DNA here is from genome assembly GCF_027580195.1 of Bos mutus. Classification (NCBI taxonomy): domain Eukaryota; kingdom Metazoa; phylum Chordata; class Mammalia; order Artiodactyla; family Bovidae; genus Bos; species Bos mutus. Next base: position 45,955,252 of record NC_091633.1, on the reverse strand, counting down.
CCTGCCCCCAATCCCTCCCAGCATCAGAGTCTTTTTCAATGAGTCAACTCTTCGCATGAGGTGGCCAAAGTACTGGAGTTTCAGCGTCAAAGTCTTTTTCAATGAGTCAACTCTTTGCATGAGGTGGCCAAAGTACTGGAGTTTCAGCTTTAGCATCATTCCTTCCAAAGAACACCCAGGGCTGATCTCCTTCAGAATGGACTGGTTGGATCTCCTTGCAGTCCAAGGGACTCTCAAGAGTCTTCTCCAACACCACAGTTCAAAAGCATCAATTCTTTGGCACTCAGCTTTCTTCACAGTCCAACTCTCACATCCATACATGACCACTGGAAAAACCATAGCCTTGACTAGATGGACCTTTGTTGGCAAAGTAATGTCTCTGCTTTTGAATATGCTATCTAGGTTGATCATAACTTTCCTTTCAAGGAGTAAGCGTCTTTTAATTTCATGGCTGCAGTCACCATCTGCAGTGATTTTGGAATCCAAGAAAATAAAATCTGACACTGTTTCCACTGTTTCCCCATCTATTTCCCATGAAGTGATGGGACCAGATGCCATGATCTTTGTTTTCTGAATGCTGAGCTTTAAGCCCACTTTTTCACTCTTCTCTTTCACTTTCATCAAGAGGCTTTTTAGTTCCTCTTCACTTTCTGCCATAAGGGTGGTGTCATCTGCATATCTGAGGATATTGATATTTCTCTTGGCAATCTTGATTTCAGCCTGTGCTTCTTCCAGCCCAGCATTTCTCATGATGTACTCTGCATATAAGTCATTCTAGTGAATACCCCCAAAATCAATTTCTGGGAATAAGATTTCTCAGGACAGCTCTAAAGAGCCAACATAGCTTGGCATGGGTTATACTGCAAAAAAGACAGGAGATAGATTATCTAATCCCTGAAGAAGGAGAGACTTGCTGCTGCTGCTGCTAAGTCGCTTCAGTCGTGTCCGACTCTGTGCAACCGCATAGACAGCAGCCCACCAGGCTCCCCCACCCCTGGGATTGTCCCAGGCAAGAGTACTAGGTTGCCATTTCCCTCTCCAATGCAGGAAAGTGAAAGTGAAGTCGCTCAATCGTGTCTGACTCTTCACGACCCCATGGACTGCAGCCTACCAGGATCCTCCGTACATGGGATTTTCCAGGCAAGAGTACTGGAGAGGGGTGCCATTGCCTTCTCTGAGGAGGGACTTGAGCCATCTTGAATGAGATGTGTTGTTTCTGCATAAATACCTCAAGCTAAGTTAAAGAAAGTCTCACAGTCCTCAAGAAAAACATTCAGACCCTACAGGATCTCAAAGAACAAGCTGGAGAGTTCTTAGGATGACTACAATCTCTCTTTGGGGGATCCTCCTGGTGATGGAAATTTGAAGTTGGCTAATGCCCCTACTAGTCCTTGTCATCACCGTATTGATGCTGCTTATGACTGCTCCATGTATTATTGTCTAACCTGTTTTGTCTCTGCCCGAGTCAACGAGCTACAACATGTGCTGCCAGTTTAAAAATGATATATAAAACTACAGCCAACCACAGAAAATATCACTCACCCTTAGATGGACACTGCTATAAGGATTCTGAGGCCTGAGACTAGCAAGAGGGGGAGGCCCAATGCCCCTCACAGCCCTAGGTCAGCAGGAAGTAGCCAGAGAGACCTCGAAGCCCCTATTCCCAAAGAATTGGGCTTCCCATCTCTTGAGGGGGGAATGTTAGGGAGTTAGAATAGGAAAAAGGAGTCTAGAATGGTGGTGGCTGAAAGACAAAGAAGGGAAAAGTCCGCAAAAATAGAACAAAGGAAGGTCTGAGGATGGGAGTGAGGACCTCAGGTAGAACAAACAGCACTCCTGGCTGCCAATTTACATAAGGCAGGCCCAGGGGGAGGAGAAAAAACATATAAAGAGGAACCAAAGGGCCAGGGGTGTCTCTTCGTGCCTTTTGGGTCGGCATCCCCTCATGCCTCAAGGATGTATTTTCCTTTATTTTCTAAATAAAACTGAGCTGTAACACGGAGCTGTAACACTGGTCCATCCGAGAGCTGTGACACTGGTCTGTCCAAAAGCTGTGACACTGGCCCATCCAAGGGCTGTTAACACTGCTCCGTCACTTCAAATTTTTGTTGTGACAAGACAGAACTGAGGAAATTACAAACTCCCCTGACAGATCCAATAAACGAGAGACTGCATTTTTCCCTCCGAAGCCACAATATTCAGTGTCATAAACAGTGGTCCCTGTAGTAGAAAATATTCTTTACCAAGTAGTTTGTGAGAATTTTTCATATGACATGAACAGAATATTAAACTTTCTATGTTTTGATACACAGATTAACACTTATTTGCTCTGTATGTTATATGATCACCTCTAGCATGCAATGAACTAGTGATCCCAAGAAGATTTTGTATATTTAATGTATAAATTCATAAACAAACACATTCTGCCTTAGAATATTGTAAAATAATGTCTTTTGTAAACTTGATTAAATAAATGCAAACTTATTTTATTCAATTATATTTATGGTAACACACTGACAAAATATATTTGAAAAGTAAAACATATATAAAGATAATAGTAAGTCAGGCAGAAGTATATACATGGGTAGAGTTGACTTTTTCTTTTTTTTAAATAAAAGTACATAATTTAGCAAGATAAAATAATAAACGTCTAATAGAATTTTTAAAAATTAAAAGAGCTTAGAATTATAATAAACTATTAAATACATGTCTTCATACAGATTATTATCAAAGCACTTAAAAATTGTGCCCAACATATGAAGAGGAATTTCTGCAATTACTTTTCAGCAAGTCTGTCTGTGTTGAACACGGTATTCTGTAAAACACTATTAATGGTAAAGATGGTTCTTCTGAAATCTCTTTTTAAAAATGAAATTCTGATTCTCCATACCATTGGAGTAACACTTTTTCTCTTTGCCATGGTTAAATGGCTCAAATACAACATACAAAACAATGTGGGATTGAGATAAAGTTAATTTCGTTGTTAGAAATGTCAGAGGATGCCTAAAAAACATTGCTGAGGACCTAAAAACAAACATGCTTTCTAACATATTTCAGAGTTCAGGAAGATTGCTATAAAGTTGGATGAAAGTACACAGGTTTCTATGATGTTTTTTTATATTGTGGTTGTCACAATATTAAGTTTCAAAAATAAAATGTATGAAAAGGAACCATTTTTGAACCAGTGAAGGAAGATATACTAGCCAGATATAATCTAAAGTTAATATCTTTTTATAAACATAATTTATATTAAGAAAAACTACATAATTTTAACCACAGGTGGAATATCAATTTTGCTAGTCTTCAAAAATTCTGAAAAAAAAGATCACAGAGTTTTACCTGAGTAGTTAAAATAAACTAATTGATTCTTTAAACAAAAATTGATTTACCGCCTATCACCTTTCAAAGAAATGGAAGCCTGGGGAGAGAACAATGGACAAAGGAGACAGAAATTCCTATCTACTTTAAAGATGAAGAGATTGAAGCGCAGAGAAATGAAGTTACTTGACTAAAGTTGCACTGCACTGAGAAGGAAGAGCTAATATTTTAATTCAGATACACCTTTAGAAGTAGAGTAGATTATATATATCAGATCTCAGATCAGTCGCTCAGTCCTGTCCAACTCTTTGCAACCCCCTGAATCGCAGCAAGCCAGGCCTCCCTGTCCATCACCAACTCCCGGAGTTCACCAAGACTCACATCCATCGAGTCAGCGATGCCATCCAGCCATCTCATCCTCTGTCATCCCCTTCTCCTCCTGCCCCCGATCCCTCCCAGCATCAGAGTCTTTTCCAATGAGTCAACTCTTTGCACGAGGTGGCCAAAGTACTGGAGTTTCAGGTTTAGCATCATTCCTTCCAAAGAAATCCCAGGGCTGATCTCCTTCAGAATGGACTGGTTGGATCTCCTTGCAGTCCAAGGGACTCTCAAGAGTCTTCTCCAACACCACAGTTCAAAAGCATCAATTCTGCGGCGCTCAGCTTTCTTCACAGTCCAACTCTCACATCCATACATGACCACAGGAAAAACCATAGCCTTGACTAGATGAACCTTTGTTGGCAAAGTAATGTCTCTGCTTTTGAATATGCTATCTAGGTTGGTCATAACTTTTCTTCCAAGGAGTAAGCGTCTTTTAATTTCATGGCTGCAGTCACCATCTGTAGTGATTTTGGAGCCCAGAAAAATAAAGTCTAACACTGTTTCCACTGTTTCCCCATCTATTTCCCATGAAGTGGTGGGACCGGATGCCATGATCTTCATTTTCTGAATGTTGAGCTTTAAGCCAACTTTTTCACTATCCACTTTCACTTTCATCAAGAGGCTTTTGAGTTCCTCTTCATTTTCTGCAATAAAGGTGGTGTCATCTGCATATCTGAGGTTATTGATATTTCTCCCGGCAATCTTGATTCCAGCTTGTGTTTCTTCCAGTCCAGCGTTTCTCATGATGTACTCTGCATATAAGTTAAATAAACAGGGTGACAATATACAGCCTTGATGAACTCCTTTTCCTATTTGGAACTAGTCTTTTGGTCCATGTCCAGTTCTAACTGTTGCTTCCTGACCTGCATACAGATTTCTCAAGAGGCAGATCAGGTGGTCTGGTATTTCCATCTCTTTCAGAATTTTCCACAGTTTATTGTGATCCACATGGTCAAAGGCTTTGGCATAGTCAATAAAGCAGAAATAGATGTTTTTCTGGAACTTTCTTGCTTTTTCTATGATCCAGCGGACATTGGCAATTTGATCTCTGGTTCCCTTGCCTTTTCTAAAACCAGCTTGAACATCAGGAAGTTCACGGTTCACATATTGCTGAAGCCTGGCTTGGAGAATTTTGAGCATTGCTTTACTAGCGTGTGAGATGACTGCAATTGTGCAGTAGTTTGAGCATTCTTTGGCATTGCCTTTCTTTGGGATTGGAATGAAAACTGACCTTTTCCAGTCCTGTGGCCACTGCTGAGTTTTCCAAATTTGCTGGCATATTGAGTACAGCACTTTCACAGCATCATCTTTCAGGATTTGGAATAGCTCAACTGGAATTCCATCACCTCCACTAGCTTTGTTCATAGTGATGCTTTCTAAGGCCCACTTGACTTCACATTCCAGGATGTCTAGCTTTAGATCAGTAATCACACCATTGTGATTATCTGGGTCGTGAAGATCTTTTTTGTACAGTTCTTCTGTGTATTCTTGCCATCTCTTCTTAATATCTTCTGCTTCTGTTAGGTCCATACCATTTCTGTCCTTTATTGAGCTCATCTTTGCATGAAATGTTCCTTTAGTATCTCTGATTTTCTTGAAGAGATCCCTAGTCTTTCCCATTCTGTTGTTTTTTTCTATTTCTTTGCATTGATCGCTAAAAAAGGCTTTCTTATCTCTTCTTGCTATTCTTTGGAACTCTGAATTCAGATGTTTATATCTTTCCTTTTATCCTTTGCTTTTTGCTTCTCTTCCTTTCACAGCTATTTATAAGGCCTCCCCAGACAGCAATTTTGCTTTTTGCATTTCTTTTCTATGGGAATGGTCTTGATCCTTTCTCCTGTACAATGTCATGAACCTCATTCCATAGTTCATCAGGCACTCTATCTATCAGATCTAGGCCCTTAAATCTATTTCTCACTTCCACTGTATAATCATAAGGGATTTGATTTAGGTCATACCTGAATGGTCTAGTAGTTTTCCCTACTTTCTTCAATTTCAGTGTGAATTTGGCAATAAGGAGTTCATGGCCTGAACCACAGTCAGCTCCTGGTCTTGTTTTTGTTGACTGTATAGAGCTTCTCCATCTTTGGCTGCAAAGAATATAATCAATCTGATTTTGGTGTTGACCATCTGGTGATGTCCATGTATAGAGTCTTCTCTTGTGTTGTTGAAAGAGGGTGTTTGTTATGACCAGAGCATTTTCTTGGCAAAACTCTATTAGTCTTTGCCCTGCTTCATTCCGTATTCCGAGGCCAAATTTGCCTGTTACTCCAGGTGTTTCTTGACTTCCTACTTTTGCATTCCAGTCCCCTATAATGAAAAGGACATCTTTTTTGGGTGTTAGTTCTAAAAGGTCTTGTAGGTCTTCATAGAACCATTCAAGTCCAGCTTCTTCAGCATTACTGGTTGGGGCATAGACTTGGATTACTGTGATATTGAATGGTTTGCCTTGGAAACAAACAGAGATCATTCTGTCATTTTTGAGATTTCATCCAAGTACTGCATTTCGGACTCTTTTGTTGACCATGTTGGGCACTCCATTTCTTCTGAGGGATTCCTGCCCACAGTAGTAGATACAATGGTCATCTGAGTTAAATTCACCCATTCCAGTCCATTTCAGTTTGCTGATTCCTAGAATGTCGACATTCACTCTTGCCATCTCTTGTTTGACCACTTCCAATTTGCCTTGATTCATGGACCTGACATTCCAGGTTCCTATGCAATATTGCTCTTTACACCACTGGACCTTGCTTCTGTCACCAGTCACATCCACAGCTGGGTATTGTTTTTGCTTTGGCTCCATCCCTTCATTCTTTTTGGAATTATTTCTCCACTGATCTCCAGTAGCATATTGGGCACCTAGTGACCTGGGGAGTTTCTCTTTCAGTATCCTATCATTTTGCCTTTTCATACTGTTCATGGGGTTCTCAAGGTAAGAATACTGAAGTGATTTGCCATTCCCTTCTCCAGTGGACCACATTCTGTCAAATCTCTCCACCATGACCCGCCCGTCTTGGGTTGCCCCATGGGCACAGCTTAGTTTCATTGAGTTAGACAAGGCTGTGGTCCTAGTGTGATTAGATTGACTAGTTTTTTGTGAGTATGGTTTCAGTGTGTTTGCCCTCTGATGCCCTCTTGCAACACCTACTGTCTTACTTGGGTGTGGGGTATCTCTTCATGGCTGCTCCAGCAAAGCGCAGCCATTGCTCCTTACCTTGGACGAGGGGTATCTCCTCACCGCTGCCCTTCCTGACTTTCAATGTGGGATAGCTCCTCTAGGCCCTCCTGCGCCCGCGCAGCCATGGCTCCTTGGACTTGGGGTTGGTCCTCCCGGCCACCGCCCCTGGCCTCGGTCGTGCGGTTGGTCCTCCCCGCCGCCGGCCTTTTACACACACATATATACATATATACATATGTGTATGTGTGTGTGTGTGTGTGTGTGTGTGTGTGTGTATATATATATATATATATATGCCACATCAACTAGGGATTGAACCCATGTTCCCTATAGTAGAAGTTCAAAGTCTCAGCCACTAGACTGCCAGGAAAGTCCCAATGTTAAGTGTAGATTTTCATGTGTATGTATTTCGCTTTGCAAAAATCCATATGAAACCTACATTTTCACCGTTCCCATAGTCCATTAAATATCCCTGAGACAAATATTTCTTTTCACTGCATCTTGGTTAAATTTCAGTAATCTTTTTTAATTTTGTGGCTAGAATACTTTAAATTTTTAAGAATTGTTCAATTTCCACTTGAAATTTTTATGACTGGTAACCATAGCCTTGAGGTATTCCTTTTTTTCCATGATTCCAAGTTTAACTACTCTGGAAGTACCAGTGTTGGCTTGGGGCTGTGTTTCCATGGTGCTAATGACTGCTATAATTGTTTTTTAAAGAAACATCACACTTGGAATAATTACAAAGGGTACCTTAGAGATAGAATTTGCAGGATGAGAAGGGTGAATGGCTGTTAATGCAAAAAGTCATTTCCCTAAACCTCCAGCTTTAATCTAATATTAGTCCCTGAAGCTAATAGTCCTGATGGCTATTTTTAGTAGAGGTTAAGGATTCCTTCAGTAACTTTTATCTGGACGTAGGTAATATGCCTTTAGTCCTTTAGCTACATGCAGCTATTCAGTTAAAATAATAACATTGTGTTTTATGTATATCAACTATACTCAACAAAAACGCATATACTTACAAATCATTATATTAAATTTTATTCTTAAAATAACTGGGATCCATCCACATCCAAAGGTAATCTGAACCCTTGACAGCAGAAATATAGTTCTTTTCTCCATGATTCCCAAGATAATAATTACAATATGATCAACTTATATTGAAGTATAAATTTCTATTAAGAAATTATTAAATTTTCCATTAAGAAAAAATATCTTTTTGTTTCTAAGATTTGCTGTTGTTCAGCCACTCAGTGGTATATGACTCTTTGAGACCCCAGGCTTCCTGTCCATCACCAGGCTTCCCTGTCCATCACCAACTCCTGGAGCTTGCTCAGACTCATCCATCGAGTCAGTATTGCCATCCAATCATCTCATCTTCTGCCATCCCCTTCTCCTCCTGCCTTCAAACTTTCCCAGCATCAGGGTCTTTTCTAATGAGTTGGCTCTTTGCATCAGGTAGCCAAAGATTGTAACTTCAGTTTCAGCATTGGTTCTTCTAATAAATATTCAGGATTGATTTCCTTTAAGATGGACTGTTTTGATCTCCTTGTCCAAGGGACTCTCAAGAGACCTCTCCAACAGCACGATTCAATAGCATTAATTCTTTGGTGTTCAGCCTTTTTATGGTTCAACTCTCACATCCATACATGACTACTGGAAAAACCATAGCTTTGACTAGACGTACCTTTGTCGGCAAAGTAATGTCTCTGCTTTTTAATATGCTGTCTAGTTTTATCATAGCTTTTCTTCCAAGGAGCAAGCATCTTTTAATTTCATGGCTGCAGTCACCATCTGAGGTGATTTTGGAGCCCAAGGAAATAAAATGTGTTACTGTTTCCATTGTTCCTCATCCATTTGCCATGAAGTGATGGGACCAGATTCCATGATCTTCATTTTTTTAATGTTGAGTTTTAATTCAGCTTTTTCACTCTTCTTTTCTCTTTTTATTTTCTGAGCTGCATAAATCTGACTAGAAGGGCTAGATCCATTAATAATATTTTGATTGTGTTGTAATGCATCATGTTTGTGCAGGTCCAGATGTATTTTGCAAAAAGTAATTTCCCAAAGATTATGCCTAGGTGACAACCAGACACTATATTAATAACAATATAATCAGCTTATAAATATATTTATTTAAATTCTATCATAAGTATAGCTAGCTCCGTTATAGCATCGCTTTAACAGTTTCTTAAAGTCATACCTAGGGACAATGTTTTTTCCATGAGCAAGGCGATGGCAATATTGACTTCTGACATCACATTACTATTTTATCAGAGACCAGGAAGAAGTGAGAGATTTAGCTCTGACAGATATGGAAGAAAGCTATCTGGCCAACTGAGAAGCAAGCTCTTTGCAGGATGGGGTGTGGATCTTCAGATTATAATGTGAAATTTGAACCAGAAATAACTCTATGGAGCTGTCTCTCCCATAAAGAAAATACTGTTCCCTATTAAGCAAGGGGTAGAAGCAGCATGGCACCTTTCATAATGAATATTTGGATTGTTAAAGAAAACATTATTTTTGTCAGCATAATTCTAGGCTTTGCAGGTTTAGGAGTCTTTCAATTTAAGTAATGGTTCCAGAAACTTATAAACTGAATCTGCTACCAGGCTGAATACATAAGGCTCCTTATTATAATTGGTGGTAGCTACACTGTCTACTGTTGGCCCCAACAGCCCTTCCTGATGATTTATTTTAAAGATCCCATGTGCATTTTATTCTTTGGTCCAGCAGAACTGTTTTAGTGTCTAACTTTTTGTCTAGGCAAGAACTTCCAACCTTAAGCACAATCAGTAAGACCCTGATATTTGTCCAAAATTTTTTCTTTTTGTTTAATCTAGATAGAATATACTTATCTCTCTTGAAAACAAGATCCCTGAGTACTCTGATATTTAAGAAAAAAGACTCTGAATTTGAAGTTATAATTATTTGATACTGTGTAGTATATTTGAATTTATGTCTATTTTTGTTGTTTGTTTAACTTTTAGGTTGCTATTAGTAAAGGGAATATAGGACAATATTATCTTCCATTAAATATTCTACCTTAACTTCTAAGTTTATATGTGGAATCTAATCATTTATTTATTTTGCCTATTTGGTCTATTCATTTTGTAACACACCGATATTTTATTTTAAAATTTTAAGTGCATTTTTTAAAGTATTTTAGATATACAGTATCATCTAGAACAATGATAATTATGCTTTCTTTTTCTACAACTAATTGGATAGTACTTTTAGAGTATTGTTAAATATTAATGTTTATAATGGACAATCTTATAGTGTTCTTAAAATTTATGCTTCTGATGATCCAGCATTATGCATGTTGTTGGCTTTTACCTTTTTAATTTACATTAAGAAATAACATTTCCTTCCTATTAATAGTTTTTATCAGAAATGCATGTTGTATTTTATCAAGTGACTTTCTGGCACTTGTTGAATTGATCATATAATTATTTTTCTTTTTGCCATTGTCTTTCTAACACAAATTATGATAAAGATGTTCTGAATTCCTGGAATAAATTTCACTTGATTCCATTAATTATTTATCTTGTAATATGTAGCTGAAATTTATTTGATGTTTGACCACAAAATATTTTGTAATCTCAATATGTTATGCCAAAGAGTGGTTTTCATTTTATTGTGTATTGCTTTTATGTGTGTATGCATGCATGTTTTGGAGAAGGCGATGGCACCCCACTCCAGTACTCTTGCCTGGAAAATCCCGTGGACGGAGGAGCCTGGTAGGCTGCAGTCCATGGGGTCGTGAAGAGTCGGACACGACTGAGCAACCTCACTTTCACTTTTCACTTTCCTGCATTGGAGAAGGAAATGGCAACCCACTCCTGTACTCTTGCGTGGAGAATCCCAGGGGCAGGGGAGCCTGGTGGGCTGCCGTCTATGGGGTCGCACAGAGTCGGACATGACTGAAGCGACTTAGCATGTATGTGTGCATTGAAGAAGGAAATGACACAATGTCTAAAATAATTCACAAGTAAATTATATCCTCAAGGATTTAATGCCATGTGTATTTTTCATGACCATAAAGAGTCAGTTTAATAGCTGGCTCAGCTGGTAAATAACCCGCCTGCCAATAGAGGAGACACAAGAGACACATTTTCCATCCCTGGGTTGGGAGATCCCCTGGAGTATGCAGTGGCAACCTGCTTCAGTATTCTTACCAAAAAAAAAAAATCCATAGACAGAGGAGCCTGGGAGAATACAGTCAATGGGTCACAAAGGATCAGACATAACTAAACGCGCATGCTGCTGCTGTTGTGGCCTACCTCTATGACATCTTCCCTGGTAGCTCAGGTGGTAAATAATCTGCCTTCAATGCAAGAACCCCAGTTTGATTCCTGGGTTGGGAAGTTACCCTAGAGAAGGATTAGGCTACCCATTCCAGTATTCTTGAGCTTCGCTAGTGGCTCAGCTGGTAAAGAATCTGCCTGCAAAGTGGGAGACCTGGGTTTGATCCAGTGGGTTGGGAAGATACCATGGAGAAGGGAACAGCTACCCACTCCAGTATTTTGGCCTAGAGAATTCCATGGACTGTATAGTCCACGTGGTCTCAAAGAGTCGCATGACTGAGCAACTTTCACTTTCACTATGACATCTATTTTGATTACCAAAATTAACTAGAAGTTGGCCAAAATTGGCCAAAAATTGACCATAATTGTAGTTTTTCCAGAAAATCATTTTAATCTAGATTTTGAAGCCAATTTGAAAATAGTAATGATTCTTCTGTAAGTTTTTAAATTTCACATACACATACAATTAAATTTCTTCAATATTTACTCTATTTTTCACAAAGTAATTTTGTATCCTTTTTTTTTCTTAATTTATCCCACAGAGCCTGTTTTGTTGATTTCTTTTTAAAAGCACTCAATTTTTTTTCTGTTTACTAAATTTCCTTTTTTTTTCTTCTCTGCTTTCTTATTTCTTCATTCAGTTTTTATGTTTTCAAAAAATATTCATTAAATTACTCATTTTATTTCACCTTGTTTTGTATTATATGTATTAAAATCATTGTTTACTTATTCATTGTCATATATATTTACGTATTTTTAATGTATTTATATAGAGTTATATATATTTGTATCATGCATCATACATCTTGTACCAGTAATTAACTGCATCAAAATGCACTGGAAAAATCCAATTATCTCTGCTCATCATTGTAATAATTTGGGGGGAATATATATTAAAAGCTACCTGAGGAAAGGTAAAAATAAATTTATTTAAACAAAAATAGTTTTTAATTGAGAAGTTGTCAGTTTTCTGACCATGCATACAGACAGGATTGGTTTCCTTTGAGGCCTCTCTCCTTGGCTTGTACACTTCCTTGCCAATTCTTCATGTGGTCGTCCTTCTTGCATATATGCCATTAGTGTCTCTCTCTATGTCCTAATCTCTTACTATTATAAGTACACCAATCATACTGTTTTAAGATCTCTCCTAATTGCCTCATTTAAATGTAATTACCTCTTTAAAGGCCTTATCCAAATACAATTACCTGAGGTACTAGTGTTAGAACTTTAACATAGGAATTGGAGGGGATACACAATTCAGTCCATAATGGTATAAAATAGTATTTTTAGGGAATCTTCCTGAAATCAGCAACTGTGGGAAGGAGGAAGACAGCACAGAGAATATGAACTCTGTATTGCTGGCATGAATGGTTATAGCCTTGCACTACCCCATTAGTATCTTTGAAACATTTTCCTTCACGCTTCCTAATTATTGTGTATTAAGTCAAAATGACTGGGCTTTATAACCTGATTTTATCATTCTTGAGATATGTTCACCTCAAAATCACATGGCCATCTGCAGCTTAGAAATTATCTGAAAGGTTTAGAACAGGTCTGTCTACTGACCGGACTGCCATCAGTTGAGGCAAAAAAAATCCCACTTGCAGCAAAATATAATTGTCAAGTCACCTTGTCCATCACAGTAATTTTCCCCTAGGATCATTCTCATTCAAGTTTAACCAGATTATATTTACAAGTGGAATTTCCCATGGGAGAAACAATTTTATGATTTTTTTTCAAAAATACTAAACATTCTTGCTAAATTTATAATATTTTAACTGTTGGGAAAACACATAAAATCTTGAGGGTATTTCAGGTCATTAAAAGGATAGAGATGTCATTTATTAAGTTTTTTAGTCTAGAAAGCACATTAAAATTGTTTTCAGAGACACCTCTAGCAAGTCAGTAGTTTTGGTACTAGAGAGAATCAAGATCAAGGTTTAAGTGAAAGACTAGTATTTAATCAGGTAATCAGCATGGTAGTGGTGGTTTAGTCGTTAAATTGTGTCCGACTCTTGCAACCCAATGGACTGTAGCTTGCCAGGTTCCTCTGTCCATGGGATTCTCCACACAAGAATACTGGAGTGGGTTGTCATTTCCTTCTCCAGATATTTAAAGCTAAAGAATTTCCTGCCACCACATTCTGAAACAGAGCCTCAAACAGTATTAAGAATTTGTTTTCATATCCCTTTAAATCATCTCTTATTATCTCTTGGCAGTTCTTGCAAGACCAGTCAGCATTGCGTTCTCAATTCTGAAAACAGTAGGAACTTTACTTGAAATTTCCAGCACATAATTAATGGGTCAGTTATAAACACAGAGCACATTCAGTTTGTATTATCTAAAGACAATTTGGAATGGCAGGTGTTTTACTACTTTCTAACATCTCTAATAATTCTTGGCTTGATGCTTTAATGCCTGAAACTACAAATAATGACAATTCCTGTTGTGAAAATGCCACAGAGACATTAGAAGACAAAGGCATATTTGCAAAGACAGCAGAAAATTGTGGGAAAAGTCAACATATTTCTGAATGATTTGCCTAACCTATAATTTTGTAGCAAGATGAACAAATTAGAAAGTTCTGAAGAGAAACCTATTACCCTATAATTAATAGAGAAAATAATTAAATTGTCTCTTCTAATGTCAGATTTCTAATGGTGTATATTTTCAATTATGGAGGATAAGGCAATATGTTCATTTTCATTGTAATAAATTGAGTGCTCAATATAGGTGAATTTGATTAGTGTAGTCAAGGGAAATGTTCTGTGTACTTTCAAGCCTTCAGATTCTTCAGGCTATTCCTTCTTTCATATGATGTCTTTAGTTTCTTTCTTTTGAAATTTAATCCATCATTTTCTATATGATATCTCTGTTTCAGTGTTTAAGGTACTTTGTATATTTGGAAAGATGGTTCTATTATATCCTCATTAAAATGATAACATGGCTGGCTCCTCTCATGGCTCAGTGGTAAATAATCCACCTGCCATTTCAAGAGATACAGTTTTAATCCCTAGGTCAGGAAAATTACCTGGACAAGGAAATGGCAACCCACTCCAGTATTCTTGCCTGAGAAATCCCACGGACAGAGGAGCCTGGTGGGCTACAGTCCACAGGATTGCAAAGAGTCATACATGACTGAACCACTAAGCATGTGAAATACAGATTAGGTAAGAAGATCAAGTTTATAGGCACATGTAAGCATATAGAGGGGCTTCCCTAGTGGCTCAGATGGTGAAGAATCTGCCTACAATGTTGAAGACGTGGGTTTGATCCCCAGATTGGTAAGATCCCCTGGAGGAGGGCATGGCAACCCACTCCAGTATTCTTGCCTGGACAATCCACATGGACAGAGGAGACTGGTGGGCTACAGTTCATAATATTGCAAAGAGTCAGACATGACTGAGCGACTAAACATAGCACATGCATTTAAAGAGTTATTTGGCGAGTAAAATTCAATATTTATTGACTAAACAGCTTATATAAAACTTAGCTGTAAAATATTTGGTGGCTCTGTCTATATGGTGAAAATTATTACAAACTTTGATTTGAATTCTTTCAAAGCAAAGGACAGAAGACGTTTGCTTCATGTCAATATTCATAAACATAAATGTGGAATTTAATTATACTTGATAAATTACTTAATTATGCATTGTGGATATATTTACTAGGGTTGGCTTAGACCTGATAGTGATAAAGTTACACTGACTTCACAAACATAAAATATAATAATCAATAAGTTTACAAAATATCAATGCATGGCCCATTAGTTCATTGTGGGTTAATTAAAATATAAAAGTAAATATAAAAATTATAATTTGAAAGTTTTAAAACCACAAAAATATCCTTCCACTTTAGATATAGTAAAATACAACATTTATATAAAAGTGAAAAATGTTCTCCATACCAAGAAGAAATATGTATAGAACTCTAATCCTGTTTATGTAAATTTCTCTACCAATAGACTCTTCAAATAAAAACAAAAACCTATATAAATATCTCTTTACTTGTCCCATTAAAAGTTCTTTTACACCCTGTGATATTTCTCTCTGTGTGAAATGTTAATTTCCTTTAATGGCATCTTATCTGGAAGGGTGAAAAAATTCAAGTCCAATATGATTCTACTCTATGTACTTCACAGGTTTAATAAAAATAATCTCACTTAACCTTTGCATGAAATTACAAATGTTGAAAACTATAACATTTTGATTAAATGTTCTACACAGTATCTTGGTAATGTACATTCTACTAACTGAGCAAGGTGAGGGAGAGAAAAAATATAACCTTTACTTACATGTAACCAAATGATCAAAAGTATAGATCTGAACAATAATAAAGAGCTGTATAGATTCAGATGTATCTTAGGCATTAAACTTGACTGAGGGAATAACTCCCCTTTGGTTTCCCGCTTGGTTGCTCAAGACAGTAATTCTCAGCTCTGAAGATTATCTCACACTCCAGTGGCTATGACGCCTTAGTATAATCATGTGCTGTGAACTTTTCTGTACTTCACAGTAACGCTGTAGGGAACAGAGCAGTCATAAAGAATAAAAACCTACAAAAGCTACAGCTGGCTTCATCATAATAGCCTCTGTTTAGTTTTCAAAGAAATTCCCACAAATTTTATTTTAATCAGATTTCAAACAGAATGTAGATTTGCAATCTAGGGATTTCTCATCCCTGACAAGTTCTTTCAAGATAAGTGCACTAGATCTTATACTGTCAGATACCGTGAGTAAAGATGTCAAGTACCTTCTTGTTTTCTCAGTGTAGACAAATGTAATTTTAATTAAAATGTGATAAAGGAACTTGAAATTTATATTAGAAAATAATGGGCAAAATTCTCTACAAAATATTCTAAACAAATGCAAGGGAAGATATTCAAAAAAATATATCAATGTTATTCTCAAACGAATTTATCAGATCAGATCAGTCACTCAGTCATGTCCAACTCTTTGTGACCCCATGAATCGCAGCACGCCAGGCCTCCCTGTCCATCACCAACTCCCAGAGTTCACTCAGACTCACATCCATCAAGTCAGCGATGCCATCCAGCAATCTCATCCTCTGTCTTCCCCTTCTTTTCCTTCCCCCAATCCCTCCCAGCATCAGAGTCTTATCCAATGAGTCAACTCTTCACATGAAGTGGCCAAAGTACTGGACTTTCAGCTTTAGCATCATTCCTTCTAAAGAAATCCCAGGGCTGATCTCCTTCAGAATGGACTGGTTGGAGCTCCTTGCAGTCCAAGGGACTCTCAAGAGTCTTCTCCAACACCACAGTTCAAAAGCATCAATTCTGCGGCGCTCAGCCTTCTTCACAGTCCAACTGTCACATCCATACATGACCACAAGAAAAACCATAGCCTTGACTAGACGAACCTTTGTTGGCAAAGTAATGTCTCTGCTTTTGATATGTTATCTAGGTTGTTCATAACTTTCCTTCCAAGGAGTAAGCATACTCCTTTTAATTTAATAGCTGCAGTCACCATCTGTAGTGATTTTGGAGCCCAGAAAAATAAAGTTTGACACTGTTCCCACTGTTTCCCCATCTATTTCCCATGAAGTGATGGGACCGGATACCATGATCTTCGTTTCCTGAACGTTGAGCTTTAAGCCAACTTTTTCACTCTCCACTTTCACTTTCATCAAGAGGCTTTTGAGTTCCTCTTCACTTTCTGCCATAAGGGTGGTGTCATCTGCATATCTGAGGTTATTGATATTTCTACTGGCAATCTTGATTCCAGTTTGTGTTTCTTCCAGTCCAGCGTTTCTCATGATGTACTCTGCATATAAGTTAAATAAACAGGGTGACAATATACAGCCTTGAAGAACTCCTTTTCCTATTTGGAACCAGTCTCTTGTTCCATGTCCAGTTCTAACTGTTGCTTCTTAACCTGCATACAAATTTCTCAAGAGGCAGATCAGGTGGTCTGGTATTCCCATCTCTTGAAGAATTTTCCACAGTTTATTGTGATCCACACAGTCAAAGGCCTTGGCATAGTCAATAAAGCAGAAATAGATGTTTTTCTGGAACTTTCTTGCTTTTTCTATGATCCAGCAGATGTTGGCAATTTGATCTCTGGTTCCTCTGCCTTTTCTAAAACCAGCTTGAACATCAGGAAGTTCACGGTTCACATATTGCTGAAGCCTGGCTTGGAGAATTTTGCGCATTACTTTACTAGCGTGTGAGATGAGTGCAATTGTGCGGTAGTTTGAGCATTCTTTGACATTGCCTTTCTTTGGGATTGGAATGAAAAGTGACCTTTTCCAGTCCTGTGGCCACTGCTGAGTTTTCCAAATTTGCTGGCATATTGAGTGCAGCACTTTCACAGCATCATCTTTCAGGATTTGGAATAGCTCAACTGAATTCCATCACCTCCACTAGCTTTGTTCGTAGTGATGCTTTCTAAGGCCCACTTGACTTCACATTCCAGGATGTCTGGCTCTAGGTCAGTGTTCACACCATCGTGATTATCTGGGTCGTGAAGATCTTTTTTGTACAGTTCTTCTGTGTATTCTTGCCATCTCTTCTTAATATTTTCTGCTTCTGTTAGGTCCATATGATTTCTGTCCTTTATCGAGCTCATCTTTGCATGAAATATTCCTTTAGTATCTCTGATTTTCTTGAAGAGATCCCTAGTCTTTCCCAATGAATTTATAGTTCACTAGTAATAAAAAATCTCTAAAGGATTTTAACAAAACAAAACCATATTCTTAAGTACTTAATTATTACTTAACAGATTTCTAAATGTAATTCATATTTGTGGGTAGTAAAAATAAATGTGTTTAGTTTTACTTTCCTAAGCAGATGAATGGTTTTAAACCATAGACCAACTATTTGTATCAATAAGCATGCAAACACATAATATATACTACCTAATTATACAATTAGAGACATTTCAGGAGAATCAAGTGTAGAATTATTAAAAGTGATGAAATAGTGCAGTGATGTGATATATACAGGCTTTTTGTATTAATATATATACTACATAATTAAAACAACCAAACAGAAAATATTAAGAAAAAATTTTTATCAATAATATATAGTATTTTATTAATAATATACATCTGATATCTAAGGAATGTATCATTCAAAGTAAAGTTTAAAATTGCATGAAAAGGAATAATAGAATACCTGGATAAAGAGACTTACTATTTCATTGGAAGGAAGTATTTAATATTGTAATATTTGTTGTTGTTGTTATTTAGTCACTCAGTCATGTCTGACTCAATGTGACCCCATAGACTTCAGCACATTAGACTTCTTTGTCCCTTACTATCTACCAGAGTTTGTACAAACTCATGTCCTTTGAGTCTGTGACGACATCTAAACATCTCATCTTCTGTCATCCTTAGATCCTCCTACTTTTAATCTTTCCCAGCATCAGGGTCTTTCCCAATGAGTCAGCTCTTCACATCAGGTGGCCAAAGTATTGGAGCTTCAGCTTCAGCATCAGTCCTTCCAATAAATATTCAGGGTTGATTTCCTTTAGGATTGACGGGTTTGATCTCCTTGTAGTCCAAGGAACTCTCAAGAGTCTTCTCCAGCACCAGAATTCAAAAGCCTTGATTCTTTGTCCCTCAGCCTTCTTTACGGTCCAACTCTCACATCCATACATTCCTGGAGAAACCGTAGCTTTGACTAAATGAACCTTTGTCAGCAAAGTTATGTCTCTGCTTTTTAATATGCTGTCTAGGTTTGTCATAGTTTTTCTTCCAAGGAGCAATCATCTTTTAATTTTTTGGCTGTAGTCACTATCTACAATGATTTTTGACCCCAAGAAAATAGTCTATCAGTGTTTCCATTGTCTCCCCATCTGTTTGCCATGAAATGATGGGACTGGATGCCACGATCTTTGTTTCCTGACTTTTTCACTCTTCTCTTTCACCCTCATCAAGAGGCTCTTTATTTTCTGTTCACTTTCTGCCATTAGGGAGGTATCATCTGCATCTCTGAGGTGATTGATGTTTCTCCTGGAAATCTTGATTCCAGCTTGTCCTTCATCTAGCCCAGCATTTTGCATGATGTTCTCTGAGTATAAGTTAAATAAGCAGGGTGACAATATACAGTCTTGACGTACTCCATTCCCAGTTTTGAAATAGACTCTTGTTACATGTCTGGTTCTAACTGTGGCTTCTTGATGTGCATACAGGTTTCTCAGCAGGCAGGTAGGGTGGTCTGGGTATTCCTCTCACTTTATGAATTTTCCACAGTTTGTTGTACTCCACACAGTCAAAGGTTTTAGCATAGCCAATGAAGCAGAAATAGAGGTTTTCCTGGAATCTCCTTGCTTTTTCTGTGATCTAATGGATGTTGGCCATTTGATCTCTGGTTCCTCTGCCTTTTCTAAATCCAGCTTGAAAATCTGGAAGTTCTTGGTTCATGTACTGTTGAAGCCGAGCATGAAGGATTGTGATATATGTTCCCCCTAATGATGTCTGATGCTTACTCCTTGGAAGGAAAGTTATGACCAACCTACATAGCATATTCAAAAGCAGAGACATTACTTTGCCAACAAAGGTTCATCTAGTCAAGGCTATGGTTTTTCCTGTAGTCATGTATGGATATGAGAGTTGGACTGTGAAGAAGGCTGAGCGCCAAAGAATTGATGCTTTTGAACTGTGGTGTTGGAGAAGACTCTTGAGAGTCCTTGGACTGCAAGGAGATCCAACCAGTCCACTCTGAAGGAGATCAGCCCTGGGATTTCTTAGAAGGAATGATGCTAAAGCTGAAACTCCAATACTTTGGCCACCTCATGCGAAGAGTTGACTCATTGGAAAAGACTCCGATGCTGGGAGGGATTGGGGGCAAGAGGAGAAGGACGAGATGGCTGGATGGCATCACTGACTCGATGGACATGAGTCTGGGTGAACTCTGGGAGTTGGTGATGGACAGGGAGGCCTGGTGTGCTGATTCATGGGGTCGCAAAGAGTCGGACACGACTGAGCGACTGGTCTGATCTGATCTGATCTGAATGATGTCTGTGCTGTGCTGTGCTTTAGTTGCTCCATTGTATCTGACTTTTTGTGACCCCATAGACTGTAGCCACCAGGCCCCTCTGTCATGGGGATTGTCCAGGTAAGAATACTGGAGTGGGTTGCCATGCCCTCCTCCAGGGGATAATCCCAACCAAGGGATGGAATCCAGGTCTCCTGCATTGCAGGCGGATTCTTTATTGTCTGAGCCACCAGGGAAGCCAAACGATGTCTAGTACCATCCTAATTAGAACTCCCAAATATGTTTCAATAAAACATTAAAAGTTAATTCAAAATCCATGTGAAATTTGCAATAATACCCAATGACACATTTTAAAATAATACAATGAAAAAGGACTTAATCTTTAAGACAAAGATACATTATTCAATCATAAGCATTAAAACATAATGAAGTTACTTAATGCGTATACAAATATGCCTCTGATAAGAAACAAAAAATTCAAAAGCAAGCTTGTTCATATTGATTTATTAGGTTTATGTTAGTGAAGAAATAATGCATCATTTTGTAATTCATTCATCCTTTTATCATACACACACACGAAAAAATTTCAGGTATATTAAATGCTAATAAGTTTTCCACAGAAAACATAGGTGAAGTTTTCTAGTTCTGAGTTAGGGAAAAACGTCTTGAACAAATAACAAAAAGCAAATTTAAAACTATGCAAATGAGTAAGAGTTTGTAGTGACAAGTTATAGGACAAGTGATGATCTTTGAGAGATATCTTCAAAATGTATGATACAAAAGAATAACTATCCATGGACTTCCCTTGTGGTCCAGTGGTTAATTCTTCACCTTCGAGCACAGGGGGTGCAAGTTTGATCCTTGGTTGGGGAACTAAGATCCACATGTCTCATGGCCAAAAAACATTCAGCAGAAGCAATACTGTAACAAATTCAAGACTTTAAAAGAAAAATGGTCCACACCAAAAACCTTTAAAGAAAGAATGACAATCCAGGTTATGTAAAGGACTCATAAAACAAATAGAAGACCAAGTAATGAAAATTTGTATTACTCAGCCATTAAAAAGAATACATTTGAAACAGTTCTAGTGAGGTGGATGAAACTGGAGCCTATTATACAGAGTGAAGTAAGCCAGAAAGAAAAACACCAATACAGTATACTAATGCATATATACGGAGAAGGCAATGACAACCCACTCCAGTACTCTTGCCTGAAAAATCCCATGGACAGAAGAGCCTGGTAGGCTGCAGTCCATGGGGTCGCTAGGAGTCGGACATGACTGAGCGACTTCCCTTTCACTTTTCACTTTCATGCATTGGAGAAGGAAATGGCAACCCACTCCAGTGTTATTGCCTGGAGAATCCCAGGGACGGCGGAGTCTGGTGGGCTGCCGTCTATGGGGTCGCACAGAATCGGATATGACTGAAGCGACTTAGCAGCAGTAGCAGCAGCAACGCATATATATGGAATTTAGAAAGATGGTAACGATAACCCTGTATGTGAGACAGCAAAAGAGACACAGATGTATAGAACAGTCTTTTGGACTCTGTGGGAGAGGGAGAGGGTGGGATGATTTGGGAGAATGGTATTGAAACATGTATAATATCATATAAGAAACGAATCCTCAGTCCAGATTCAATGAAGGATACAGGATGCTTGGGGCTCGTGCACTGGGATGACCCAGAGGGATGGTACGGGAGGCAGGTGGGAGAGGGGTTCAGGATGGGGAACATGTGTACACCTGTGGCGGATTCATGTTGTTGTATGGCAAAACCAATACGATATTGTAAAGTAATTAGCCTCCAATTAAGATAAATAAATTTAAATTAAAAAAAAAAGAAAATTTGGCTGAGGACATGAATTACGTTCTATAGAAAAATAAAAAGAAGTAGTTAATAAGTTTATTGAAAAGCTAGTGAATAGCCTCACTAGCATTCAGGGAAATATGTATTAAAACAGTGAGGCATAATTATTTCTCCTGAAAGACTGGCAAAATTCTTAAAGATATAATGTTCATTGCTAGAAAGATGACCAAGACACAGGTATTCTAAGAAACTGTGAGAATATGAATTATCATTGCCTTTTGGAAGGATCACTTGGAAGTATCTACCTAATTTTTTAAATGTTTATTTTTTCAAAGTTTTGGATTTAGAGGAAAATTGTGAAGATAGTAGAGTCCTACTATTCCTAATTCATTTCAACTTATTAATTTATTATATT
The DNA here is from genome assembly GCF_027580195.1 of Bos mutus. Taxonomy (NCBI): domain Eukaryota; kingdom Metazoa; phylum Chordata; class Mammalia; order Artiodactyla; family Bovidae; genus Bos; species Bos mutus. Next base: position 45,932,883 of record NC_091633.1, on the reverse strand, counting down.
AGAACATTTATTAGTCACAACTAATGAGCCAACATTGACACATTATTAGAGTCTCTATTCAAAGTTTACTTAATTTTTTTTTTTCCCTAATGTCTTTTTAAATTTCTGGGATGGCATCACCAGCTCAATGGACATGAGTCTGAGCAAACTCTGTGAGATGGTGAAGGACAGAGAAGACTGATGTGCTGCAATCCATGGGGTCTCAAAGAGTCAGACAGCAAAGAGCCAACTCATTGAAAAAGACCCTGATGCTGAGAAAGATTGAGAGCAGGAGAAGGGGGAGACAGAGGATGAGATGGTTGGATGGCATCACCGACTCAATGGACACAAGTCTGAGCAAACTCTGGAGACAGTGAAGGACAGGGAAGCCTGGCATGCTGCAGTTCATGGAGTTGCAAGGAGTCAGACACGACTTAGTAACTGAAAAACAATATATATCAAATTTCAGTGTTCATAAATAAAGTCATGTTCATTCAAAAAAAAAAAAAAAAAAAAAGAATCAGACAGAATTGGGCAACTGAACAGCAACGATATGTGATACCAAGATACATGTAGTCATCACGTCTCCTTAGGTTTCTCTAGACTGTAACAGTTACTTAGATGTTACTATTTGTGATATCCACAACAGTTTTTAAAAACAATTCTTAGGCATTTTGTAGAAAGCCTTCAATTGGGACTTGTCCACTGTATTTTATGATTAGACTCAGGTTATGGATCTGGGGAAGGACTACAGAGGTAAAGTACCATTCTCATCGCATTTTCCCAAGAGTACGTGCTAACAATATGATTATTGCTATCAATGATGAACTTTGCCACCTGACCTAGGTATTTTTGTCAGGTTTCTCCTCTGTAAAACTACTCCATTTTCCTTTCATTTTTCAAACAGTCATTCTGCACAGTCCACGCATAAGGGATGCAAAGTTTTATTCCTTTTACAGTATCTTATATTTTTTTCTATGTAAAAGATTTTTCTATTTATGCCATTTTTTCCAATCATTTATGTTTAGCACAAATTCTTCTAATAATAAGGCAAATTCTTCTAATAATAAGGCACTTTTTCATTTGGTTTCTATATCCTGTTGACATATATCGCCAGTATTCTGGGTTTTGTTTTGAGTACTTTCTTTTCTCCAGCTCATCTTATGTATTTCCTTTCCCAGCCTTAGTATCAATCATTTCTCTGAGAAATTCTGGTTCCTTTTATTGGAAAATGTGTTTAAAAAAAACACAAAAACCAAGACCTGGCCACAGAGCTAGCTGCTAAGGGGGTGTCATGTATCTAGACCCTCTTTTCTGACAAAGCAAGAAAACTTACATTTATATACTAAATCATGGGTATATATATACCCAGAAATATTCTGGGGTGTTTACATCTATATATTAAGTTAAATACAAATTTGTACTGATGTTTCTGCAAATCAGCACCCCACTAATTATACCTTTCCCCCAACTTGCCAGTAACCTCACATATCAACAATGAAAAATCTAACCCCTTCACATTCCACATATTTCTTAATTATTCAAACCCATTATATATGTGTAATATTTGAGAATTGTTAACATTATGGGAAACAACTTTATCAACTACAGGACAGTGTTTTTCTATAGTCTTTTTTGGCTTTGTTGTTGTTTAGTTACTAAGGTAAGTTCAACTCTTTTGTGACCCATGGACTGTAGCCCACTAGGCTCCTCTGTCCATGGTATTTCCCAGGCAAGAATACTGGAATGCATTGCCATTTCCTTCTCCAGGGGTTCTTCTCAACCCAGGCATCAAACCCATATCTCCTGCATTGCAGGCCCCTTTATGGCTTTAGTCTTACAATATTAATTCATTTTCAGAATTACTTAATTCAGCATCATATTATTCCATGCATTTCAACTAGGTTATATCATACATATGTAATGCATTCAGATTATTTTATCAAACATTTTATTCCATTCCCAAATATCCTGATTTCTTAAAAGATTTTTAGAAAAAAAATTTTATAAGAGGTTCAATCTTTATGTTGTACAGTTCTAAGGGTTTCTGCATCATAGGGACATGTACAGTAATCATACAGAATAACTTAACCACCATAAAACATCACCTTCCATTTCTCCAAACTCCTGGTAATTACAGATCAACTTATTATCTCTAGAGTATTGCCTTTTCATAATTTTATATAAATAGAATTACATATATGTAGTATTTTTCCTATTGTCATCTTTAACTTACCAATTTGTGATTGAGTTTATCTGCTTGCTTAGCTTTGAAGCTCATTTTTAAAATTGCTAAATACTATTCTATTGAATGGATGTACCACAGTTTATTCATTCACCTATTTAAGGTCATCTTGGTTCCATCTGGTTTCTAGAAATCATGAATAAAACTTCTATAAGCATTCAAGTACAAGATTTTTCAAGTGGAATTCAGTTGGATATATCTAGGAATATAATTGCTATAGCCTGTGATAAGACTATATTTAGCTATGAATCAAAACACCAAACTGGCTTCTGTAATGGCTTTGACAGTTTACATCCTCACCAACAATGAATGTACTGCTATGTTCTTTCAGCTTTGTATCTTCACTAGTAATTGATATTGGGGTGTGTGTATGTGTGTGTGTGTGTAAGTTGAAGGAGGGCTTTTAGGTATTCTAATAGCTATGTAGTAGTATCTTATTATTGTTTTAATTTGCAATTTCCTGATGCCAAATGACAAACCTCTATTCACATGTTCATTTGCTATCTGTATATATTCTGGGTGAAATTTCTGTTCAGATTAACTGCCAATTTCTTATTGGGTTGTTTGTTTGATTTTGAATTGTTTGTATATTTTTGGATGCAAGTTCTCTATTAGAAAATGTATTTTAAAATATGTTCTATCAGTTTTTGGCATGCATTTTTATTCTCTTAACAGTATCTATGTCGAAGTAAAGTTTTAATTTTAGTAAATGCCACCTTTGAAATAATTTTCTTTATGGATTTTCTTGTGGTGTTGTATCTAAAAACTCATCACCCAAGCCAAGGTTGTATAGGCATTCTATTTTTCTTTGAGCAGTTTTATAATTTTTCACTTTATGTTCAGATCCCTAATGTAAGTTAATATTTGTACAGGGTTATTGGAATACTTTTTTTGTTTTTTTTTTTTAATTTTATTTTATTTTTAAACTTTACAATATTGTATTAGCTTTGCCAAATATTGAAATGAATCCGCCACAGGGTATGGGGAGGGAGGAGGGAGGAGGGTTCAGGATGGGGAACACAGGTATACCTGTGGAATACTTTTTTTGAAAAGAGCATAATTTTTCTCTGACTTGCCTTTGTTTCTTTATCAAAGGTTATTTGCCTATATGTGTGTGGGTTATTTCTGGAGAATTTAGTTGCATTAATATATGAGTCTATTCTCTCATTACCATACTGTCTTGATTATTGTGAACACACAGTATGCCTTGAAAGTGCATGGTGAATTCCAGCTTTATTTTACTCAGTATCATGTAGTACTTTATCCTTTGCCTTTTAATATAAGTTTTCAAGTCAGTTTATTGATATGTAGAAAATATCTTGCTGGCATTTTCATAGGGATCATATTGAATTTGTGCATCAAAGTGTATAGAATTGATATTTAACATTATTGTTCTTCCAACCTATGAGTACAAAATACTTCTCCAATTTTTATTATCTTTAATCAAACTTTTATAGTTATTAGCATCCAGAACCTGTAAATATTTTGTTAGATTTGTTTATAAGCATTTTATTTTTGGTTATGATTGCAAATGATATTATTTTTCTTTTAAAATTCTAATTGTTTCTTTCATTAAAGAAAGTAACTAACTTTTATATAGTGAGTTTTTATCTCATGTCCTTGATATTTTCTCCTACTAGATTCAGGATTTTTGGTTTTAGTTTTGTTTTTATATAATCTTTGGGATTTTCATGTAGAAAATCATATCATCTGTGAATAGAGTTTTATTTCATTTCCAGTTTCTATACTTTATGTATCATTTTAAATTTCTTTCACAGTAAGATGCTGAATAGGAGTGATAAGACAGTACATTCTTGCCTTGTCCCTGATCTTAAAGGGAAAGAGTTTGACTTCTTGCCATTAAATTTCATGTTATCTGTAGACTTTTCATATATTCCCTGAGGGGCATCCCTTTCTCTTCCAAATTTCTCAAGAGTTTTTATTATGAGACCATGATGAATATTATGGATTTTTTCTGCATTATTGATATGACCATATTTTTTCTTATTCAATCTGTTTATATGATGAGTAGTAGTAATTGTTCTATGAATGTTGACCCAGTCCTGAATTGATGAACGCCACTTGACTTGATGTACTCTCCATTATCTCTTTAGATTTTTGTCTAACATTTTGTTAAGAATGTGTTATGTGTGTGTTTATGAGAATCTTTCTTTAAAATACATTTTATTATTGTGCTTTAATTGGTGTGAACTAGACAGTTTACACTCTAAGTGATTATTATATAGTTGAATTAATACTTATTTCATATTCATTGTATTTTCCTTTGTTTTTCTTCCTCCCCTCTCTCTTGTTGTCTCTGATTTAACTTCAGTATTATATTCAGTTCCATTTTATCTCACTCCTTCATTTATAATCTATTCATGTTTAAATGTCACATTTTATTTAATGTGAAAAATTATTTTAATATTCATATCATAAAGGCAGTTGTTCAGAATGGTAAAAAGACTTCTGTTTTGATCTTCTTTGCCATGTACAACAAGGATAGTTTTAAGTGGACTTAAATTCTCTGAGCTTATTTGCTTTTTATTTATTTATTTAGGGAGAGACCATGGTCATATTCTTTTTTAAAGAATTATTGAGCAGTACAAATGTAAAAAGTTCCTGACACATCTATCACATGTACTATGAACAAAAATTAATATTTATTACTGTTACAATCTTTACCAGAATATATATATATATATATATATTGCAGGGAGGCAGTTCTTCTAGAAGTTTATGAAGAGAGTATATTGACAATTCATTACTGCTTTGAGTTAGATTATGTATTTTTTTCTCAGTTACAATCTAGTAAAATAACAAGTTAAAAGTTATCACTTCAATGCCCAGTGTCAGCCAACACATAGAAAATCTGCCAGAAAACAATATTTAAGTAAAGAGAGATAAGATTTAAGGATTTTTCACACACAGTGAAACTTCAATAGATAAAGCAGACACCACATGTTTATTTGAATACAACTGTTAAATTTATGTATTTAAAATAAAAAGATATTGAAATTACTGAAAGGGGACCAAAACCAGAAGACTCTATGAATAACTTTTTTTTGATAACTATGACATTCATTAATGACTGGCTATATTTTTTAAATTTTTTTCTCCAGCAACTATTCTAAGAAAAACAAACACTTTTTATAGTGAAGTTGAAATAATGTTTTTAATAATATCATAATGACAATTGTACCAATGGTTTATAGCCATGACATGAGTCTGGGTGAACTCCAGGATTTGGTGATGGACAGGGAGGCCTGGCGTGCTGCGATTCGTGGGGTCGCAAAGAGTCGGACACGACTGAGCGACTGAACTGAACTGAACTGAACTGAATTTTCCCAACATTATTATATTGGTTTCTCAATCACTCAGTGTTGAGATGTTCAATTTTAATAATATTAACAATAATATTTATAGAATGAGGAAACTATTAAGGAGATTCCATAATTTTGCAGTTTGAATTAGAATCACTGATAGCATCTAGGTCATTTTTTATTTTTAATTCAGGACTCTTTCTCATAGAAATCCTGCTGACATCTTTCAAAATCAATGAATCAACAACTGATTTATTTTTTTTTCTAATTTTATTTTTAAACTTTACATAATTGTATTAGTTTTGCCAAATATCAAAATGAATCCGCCACAGGTATACATGTGTTCCCCATCCTGAACCCTCCTCCCTCCTCCCTCCCCATACCATCCCTCTGGGTCGTCCCAGTGCACCAGCCCCAAGCATCCAGTATCGAGCATCGAACCTGGACTGGCAACTCATTTCTTACATGATATTTTACATGTTTCAATGCCATTCTCCCAAATCTTCCCACCCTCTCCCTCTCGCACAGAGTCCATAAGACTGTTCTATACGTCAGTGTCTCTTTTGCTGTCTCATACACCGGGTTATTGTTACCATCATTCTAAATTCCATATATATGCGTTAGTATACTGTATTTATGTTTTTCCTTCTGGCTTACTTCACTCTGTATAATAGGCTCCAGTTTCATCCACCTCATTAGAACTGATTCAAATGTATTCTTTTTGATGGCTGAGTAATACTCCATTGTATATATGTACCACAGCTTTCTTATCCATTCATCTGCTGATGGACATCTAGGTTGCTTCCATGTCCTGGCTATTATAAACAGTGCTGTGATGAACATTGGGGTACACGTGTCTCTTTCCCTTCTGGTTTCCTCAGTGTGTATGCCCAGCATTGGGATTGCTGGATCATAAGGCAGTTCTATTTCCAGTTTTTTAAGGAATCTCCACACTGTTCTCCATAGTGGCTGTACTAGTTTGCATTCCCACCAACAGTGTAAAAGGGTTCCCTTTCTCCACACCCTTTCCAGCATTTATTATTTGTAGACTTTTGGATCGCAGCCATTCTGACTGGTGTGAAATGGTACCTGATAGTGGTTTTGATTTGCATTTCTCTGATAATGAGTGATGTTGAGCATCTTTTCATGTGTTTGTTAGCCATCTGTATGTCTTCTTTGGAGAAATGTCTATTTAGTTCTTTGGCCCATTTTTTGATTGGGTCATTTATTTTTCTGGAGTTGAGCTGTAGGATTTGCTTGTATATTTTTGAGATTAGTTGTTTGTCGGTTGTTTCATTTGCTATTATTTTTTCCCATTCTGAAGGCTGTCTTTTCACCTTGCTAATAGTTTCCTTTGATGTGCAGAAGCTTTTAAGGTTAATTAGGTCCCATTTGTTTATTTTTGCTTTTATTTCCAATATTCTGGGAGGTGGGTCATAGAGGATCCTGCTGTGATGTATGTCGGAGAGTGTTTTGCCTATGTTCTCCTCTAGGAGTTTTATAGTTTCTGGTCTTATGTTTAGATCTTTAATCCACAAAAATCCTTAACAAAATTCTAGCAATCAGAATCCAACAACACATTAAAAAGATCATACACCATGACCAAGTGGGTTTTATCCCAGGATGCAAGGATTCTTCAATATCCGCAAATCAATCAATGTAATACACCACATTAACAAATTGAAAAATAAAAACCATATGATTATCTCAATAGATGCAGAGAAAGCCTTTGACAAAATTCAACATCCATTTATGATAAAAACTCTCCAGAAAGCAGGAATAGAAGGAACATACCTCAACATAATAAAAGCTATATATGACAAACCCACAGCAAACATTATCCTCAATGGTGAAAAATTGAAAGCATTTCCTCTAAAGTCAGGAACAAGACAAGGGTGCTCACTTTCACCATTACTATTCAACATAGTTTCAGAAGTTTTGGCCACAGCAATCAGAGCAGAAAAAGAAATAAAAGGAATCCAAATTGGAAAAGAAGAAGTAAAACTCTCACTATTTGCAGATGACATGATCCTCTACATAGAAAGCCCTAAAGATTCCACCAGAAAATTACTAGAAATAATCAATGACTATAGTAAAGTTGCAGGATATAAAATCAACACACAGAAATCCCTTGCATTCCTATACACTAATAATGAGAAAACAGAAAGAGAAATTAAGGAAACAATTCCATTCGCCATTGCAACGGAAAGAATAAAATACTTAGGAATATATCTACCTAAAGAAACTAAAGACCTATATATAGAAAACTATAAAACACTGGTGAAAGAAATCAAAGAGGATACTAATAGATGGAGAAATATACCATGTTCATGGATTGGAAGAATCAATATAGTGAAAATGAGTATACTACCCAAAGCAATTTAGAGATTCAACGCAATCCCTATCAAGCTACCAACAGTATTCTTCACAGAGCTAGAACAAATAATTTCACAATTTGTATGGAAATACAAAAAACCTCGAATAGCCAAAGCGATCTTGAGAAAGAAGAATGGAACTGGAGGAATCAACCTACCTGACTTCAGGCTCTACTACAAAGCCACAGTTATCAAGACAGTATGGTACTGGCACAAAGACAGAAATATTGATCAATGGAATAAAATAGAAAGCCCAGAGATAAATCCACGCACCTTATCTTTGCGTGGAGGCAAGACACCTTATCTTTGACAAAGGAGGCAAGAATATACAATGGATTAAAGACAATCTCTTTAACAAGTGGTGCTGGGAAATCTGGTCAACCACTTGTAAAAGAATGAAACTAGACCACTTTCTAACACCATACACAAAAATAAACAACTGATTTATTGAATTTTCTGATGAATTAGATACTGGTAAATTCTCTAGCAGATACAAAGTTGGGGAAGTGCATAATCTCTAGTTTAGTTAGGAAAAGAAAAGAGTGTATATGAAATGCTAAACAAAAGAGTATCCATGGAAAGCTAAGAATGATTACAAAATAATTATAGAAGAAAGTGCCTTAGCATTTGAAAATGAGAAATTATATTGAATTGATACGCAATTGATAACCAGTATGACAGAAAAAAGCATTTTGTGTACTATCTCTTAAGTTTTAGATAAGACTACCTCCAGAAAATGCTTTAGTGTGGAACTTAAAGATATGGTTCTGTTTTTACACAATTTTAAAGGAGACACTGATTGTGAGATTACATGTCAACTGGAACTGGATAGAAGATGAAAACTGACATATCAAATTCATATACAATATGCTCACAAATATAAAATGCTACCAGGTTTTGGTCTTACTTTGAACACTCTGTAACATTCTTTCTTGGAGTATAAAAACTAAAATTGAACAGTAGCTCTCTAAGCAAACAATAATAATCAAGAGCAGAGTATGGTAAATTTCATGAGAAGCACAGAGTATAGGAATTCAGTACATGGACAAGTGGCATCAGAACCGAGCGCAAAAAAGACTTTTTTGGTTACTATTTTTTTTTAATTGAAATTGATTGGTGAGAGGATATTCTATGTTATAAAGAGGGGAAAAGCAAAAATAAACAGAGTAATGCTTATTGTGAAATAACCTATGACCTTATTTTAATAATTTTCAAGTACAAAAGTAAAAAACAGGAGACTGGGCCAATGCATTATAAACCCTGAGATTTAACTCAGTGAATTAAAATTCACTAATTTTGATGAAAAATGGTACAAACAAATTATAAAAGTTTCAAAATAGCCCAAACTATCTTCTGCACTTGAAAAAGATTATAAAGAAGCTGTCTTGTAATTTATATGATCACCCCAAGAGCCCACACTTCATTTTATGTCTGATTATAATAATATCTGCATGTATAATTCTCCATTGGCAGTAACAGATTGGTTTCAGAAAGCAAGAAATTAACAGCAAACAAAGAAAATACATTCAAATCCCTTGCCATTAAAATCAATAAACTGACCAATTTTAAAGCTGAGCTGTTTTATTATGTAGTAATGAAGTTTATTTAGATTTTTGGCAACCACATTATAGCTCAGGGATTTATCAACCACTCTAAAACAAGAACATTTACATACTTCTCTAACCCAATTACTCTTCAGACAGAAATATCTACTTTTTTTCCTTTGAATATTTAGTTTTTTAAATCTTAAGTCTGTTCACTGTTCTCAGTCTTACCGAATAATTAGGCCTTTTATTTTGGTGTTTGATAGCTTTTTTTAAAAGCTCGCATAAGTTTTTTTTTTTCCTAGTATGCATTTTCTTAAAAAAAATTAACATCATTAAATTTCTGGATTCAGTTCTATTAAATCAGCTCAACTAAGTTTCAGTTTATGATCATCACAAGCATATATTACTACCAAAAGCTAGAAATCAGAGGAGAGAGGATTTTACAGTTTAAAACAAAAACAAAAATTCCAGTCCCTGCTTATACTGTAAGAATGTCATATATATTGGATATCTTATTACATCATGAGTTTATGGTAGGTAACAAAGGGTTTTGGGGAATACAAAATCTAAAATTATTTTTGAAGTGATGTCATCAAAAGATGAATTTAATCATTCAAGCAGGATCACTAAATATGGATATATTGCATAGTACAGAATACATAACTAAACACGTAGCTTCTGCATAGCAGATCTGATTTCTATCATTGAAATCTGTATTGATGCTCATTATCATACATTTGGAAAGATGAAAACTTCTTCCACCCTAGTAAACCATACCAAGAGTCATTAATTTTATAAAAAGATAAAATAATTTTCCATTTTGAAAATTATATAAGATTTAACTTTTTAATAGGAACAACAGGTATACAATGTGCTTCTATAAATCTAAAAATAATGAATTATGTTTAAGCTTAAGTGAACTGAAAGCATAAGTTTCCAATGAAAGAAACTTTGTTTTTATTCAATAGCATATGCTTCAGATTCTCTGGATTTTATAATAAATGTACATTTTTATTACTTTATAAATATAAAAATGAATACATCTCAAGTAGAAATAAACAATTTGTGATATTAGATTATGTGATCTATCTGTTGGTAATTAAATATTTCACTGAGTTCATGCAATGAGAAAAAATGAAAACAAACCTAGAAGTAATCCCAATAAAATGGAATAAATAAGAAATTCTGATATATACATAAACACATGTATTTCTTCCTGTATGAATATATTCTTATATGCATATATATGTGTGTGTATATTCTTAAGGCTTGTCCTTCTAAAACATGATTGCCTAGAGTTGCAGTGAGTTGAATAACAAAAAATGACACATTGGTGCCTAAAAGAAAGACATTTTTTCAGAAGGGTAAGCATTTTTATACCAGTTTATAGTTAAGATAGTCTAGCTCATTGCAAGATGAGGTAAGTTAATATCATTACTTTGTATTTATTCATTGCCACTTACCAAGAGCAGATAATGCTTTATAAACTATAATTAACCAAACCTATACTCATGCTGAACACAGAATTATAAATCAATGAAACTACAATCAAAGACAGCAAGGAATCACAACCACCCACAATTTCAAAGTTAAAATGAAATAAAATACAACTCTTGAATACTAAACAATTTACTGATACAGAGAGGAGAATGGTTTCCATGGTTAATTAATTCTAAAAATTCTTACAAAAGCTATACATCAAAATACAGTTTATAACATCAATTAATATGAATTGATTAGAAACATATGAAGTTCTGTTAAAAAAAAAACTAGGACTATTGACATGTATTGATTATATTCATTTACTTGACTTTAAATTGAACATTTCCACCCCCCTCTGAAAAGCATGGGTTCAGTTATTTCATATTTGAAAGTTACAAACATTATCAGAAACATTACTATGTCAAAATTATAAAGCATAATTTTATTGCTTATTCATTTCCTGATACTATCACCATTTTAATGTATACTCACAATTTTAATTTTTATTAAATCTTTATCTAATAGATTTTTTCCTGTCTCATTTTACAAGTACTGTAAAATACATAAAAAATAAACTCAAGTGAATTACTCAAGAGAATATTAATTTAAAAAATCAAAAAGAAAAATAAGAACAAAATTATATATATGTGTGTATATGTATATATACACACATATACACACATATATCTTCTTATTTAACATATTTAACATTCCTAGTTGTCTTCAGTTTTCCTGTGGATTCAATATGTTGCTGGGTAGTGTAATTTCCTTGTCTAAAGTACTGGATAATTCATTTCCTACTTTCCTTTCTTGTATAGTATCTCTATATTATAGGCCCCAAAATAAAACTTTATAGATGTTGTTCTTTTGCAGTATTTTATTGTTTTAAATTAGTTATGAGAAGGAAGTGGAAGCAGAAGTGAAAGTCACTCAGTCGTGTCCAACTCTTTGTGACCCCATGGACTATACAGTACATGGAATTCTCCAGGCCAGGATACTGGAGTAGGTAGCCTTTCCCTTCTCCAGGGATTGAACCCAGGTCTCCTGCATTGTAGGTGGATTCTTTACCAGCTAAGCCACAAGGGAAGCCCGGAGAAGAAAATTTTAATTATACTGTCTTTTATAACTGCCTACATAAATATGCTGCTTCATAACTATTTTAGTTAAAAGTCATTGCTCTGATTTAATTTTTAAATAATCATAAACACAAAGTTTCAACTTTGTGGTAATTTACATATTAATTTGATAAGTAAGCTCTCTTTATGGTTTTCAAACAATTTAAATATTTATATTTAATTTTTAATAATTCAGAAAATCCCCATTCCTTATTACTAGCCAATATAGATAAAAGTCACTGATTTTTGAAAAAAATATTTTAAATAATCTTTGAATTGAATTGATGTATTTATGTCTGTGCTGGGTCTTCGTTGCTTCGTGGGCTTTGATCTAGTTGTGGTGAGCTGGGGCTACGCTTTGGTTGTGAGCAGACTTCTCACTGCAGTGGCTTCTCTTGTTGTGGAGCGTGGGCTGGAAGGATCACCGGCTTCGGTAGTTGTGGCATGGGGTCTCCGTAGTTGTGACTCCCAGGCTCTAGATCATAGGCTCAACAGTTATGGCATATGGGCTTAGTTTTCCCGTGGCATGTGGGCTCTTGCTGGAGGACTCCAACCTGTGTCTCCTGCATTGGTGGGCGTGTTCTTTACCACTAAGCCACCAGGGAAGCCCCAAAGCTCACTAAATCAAATTTGCTTTCTTAAGTCCTTTAGATAGAAATGTAAGTGTTGGGTATACATTCTAAAGGTCCTATCCAGCTATCTTATTTAGTGTATATAACTGTAAATATGGAACTAAAGTTTTCATATACCAACTCTACCTAAAAACCGGGCATCACATATGTTTCATAGTAACTTTCACTCATGTAACCCCCAAATTGAATTTTAGTTCATTTTGATTCTGAGAATTTTGAGCTATACGTGGCTATTTTATTCTTCTGGTTACAAATAAGTACCACTTTAAATGGCGCATGAGCTTTAAGGTTTTGCTACAAGGCTCACAGCTTTACAAATATTTGCAAAGTTTGACAGCAACCTCTTTAAGTGCTGATGGGGTTTGCAAAATTCAAGTAGCTGTGAAAGTCTGAGATTGAAAGAATTTCCTATGAACTGCTGGGGGAAAACGGGGCAGTTTCACACACCTCAAATACAAATGTGAATTGTAAGCCTTTGGTCACAGGCGGTATAATTCAGTTTGCAAAATTTCGTTTTTGAGCTGAGAGAGATGGTTTTTCAAGTTGCTGTGTTTTCATATTGCTATTATGAACTAATAAGTTACTTTTTTATGAAATGTGAATACTGTGATTAATAAATGTTATTACAACCAGTAACACTTTTAAAGTTGTATATAAATCTGTTAATGTATTTTTTTAATGGTGTGTAGGAAAACACTGCTTTTCTTTTCATTTTCAATTTTTGGTGAAGCACAAAGATTCATCTCTGAAATAAGCAGCATGTATTACCACTTATCTCTCCACACTGGCTCTGCAGCATGTCTGCACATACATATATATTTTCCAGGGCGCACTTTGATGCAGGAAGCACACAGGAAACTGCTGTTTAGCCATTAGGAATCTTTTTCTCCAAAGAAAGCAATTTATACAGTTTCAACTTTAAATGTTTGAAAGTAGCATTAATAGTACCCTTCCTATTAAACTAAAGACTATTTATAAATAAATTCTCCTTTAGAAAGAAAAATAGACCAAAAAAAAAATCTATTTTACCAGAGTTTGATGATTTGTACTCCTCATAGATACAAATATGCCTATTTTGTAGTTCTAACACAAAACCTTATTCTACTTTCTACTCAGAATTTATAATATGGAGATGCCTGCATTTTTTAAGCAGTAGCTCTTTATCTAGAAGCTAAAATCTGTTCTTCATAACGCAATCTAAAGTAAAGTTGCCTAACAGTCTTTGAATACTTAAGATTTTATTTTATAAAATGAGAATGAAAAAGGCAAAGTGATGGACTTAATACACAGGCTGTAACTGGACTGAATAACCCACCTGTAACACTAGTGATTTGCACTCCAGGGAAAATTTAAAACATTTTCTTAAGGCTTTTACATATATATTGGCCCAGCATATAACATGCAAACATTGGTGAGATCTATAGGCAGTTATTGATAATACACGTATTGGTAGATCCCAAGTTTACCAAACATTCTCAAAAGATACAGTCAATCATTTACAGCCAAACATAGTCGTGTGGTGGTGGTTGTCATTTGTCTTATCATTAGAATTAGTAATAGAGGGGCTACCAACTAGGAAAAAGACAACAAAATTTTTATTTTGGATTATTTCTATATATTCTGTATCAAATAGTACTGTGTTAAGAGCTCTAAGGGAGAAGGAAATGGTAACCCACTCCAGGATTCTTGCCTGGAAAATTCCATGGACAGAGGAGCCAGGTGGGCTCCAGTCCATGAGACTGCAAAGAGCTGGACACAACTGAGTGTGCACAAGAGCTCTAAGGACAGAGATCTAAATGATTTGAAGGGTCCAGTTTTTAGGTGTCTGATTTGACATTATATATATTTTTTCTTTCGTCCACCATCATTTTTACTCATCTTGAAGAACTTCCTGTAGCTTCTTTGTAATGTAGGTTTTCTTAGATCTAGGATGAGAGTACATAAAACCCTATTAATATCTACCACAACACTTCTATCTTGGATAGTCCCGAATTCAAATCTGTCCCCTTGTACAATCTAGCTGCTGAAATAGCTGCTCAAATATTTAAAATCTTTATTACTTCTGTTTTTAGCCTTGGAAACTTGCTCTATCCAACCTATTAGAATTTAGGGGAAAAATTGTAGTTGTTTACTGAATTTAAAATTATTTAAAGTAGCACTCTCTAAAGGAAGGGGCATTTACTTTAAGGATTCTCTGTTAGTGGGGCTCAGAAAAACCCCAGTGTTGAAGAAATCAACATAATTTTTTAGTTTATTGTTTTAAAAATTTCAACTTGGCATTTTTTTCAATAATACAAGAGTAAGGTCATATGTGTACATATTTTATTAATTTTTTATTTTAATAAAATAAATCAAGTGGCACAGTAAATTAAAACGAAAATTCAACACATATGGTATTAACACATTGTGTGTGTGTGCTGCTAAGTCGCTTTACTCATGTTCGACTGTGTGAGACTCTATGGACTGCAGCCTGCCAGGCTCCTCCATCCATGGGTTCTCCAGGCAAAAATACTGGAGTGAGTTGCTGTACCCTCCCCCCCGGCAGCGCCCCCCTTCCCCCCCAGGGACCTTTCCAACCCTGGATCAAACCTGCATCTCATATCTATCTGCATTGGCAGGCAGGTCATTTACCACTAGCGCCACCTGGGAAGCCATTAACACATTAGAAAACTAATAATCAAGAAGAAAATTTAGGAGAAAATATGCACCTAGGAGCATAGAAACGAATTTTGTATGGAAAACATAGAAATGAGTCTAAGAGTTCTGTATGACTAAAGGCTGTTATGTAGTTGAAGATACAGAGAACAGGATGAATGGAGTAAGACATAAGCTTCACTGAAGAAACACTGGCTAAGAATTTTCTAAAATAAAATAAAATATATCAAAATAGTGCTAGTCCTACAAACTTCAAAGCCGAATTAATATTAAGAAAATAACATTTACGTATATCATGGTCAAACTGTTGAAAATTAAAGTTAAAAAAATAGTCTTAAAGAAGCAATAGAAGATACTATTACCTTCAAAGTCACAAAGTAAGATTGACAACATACTGTTCAAAATAAGGGAAACCAGAATAAAAGTGAATGAAGTATTTAAAAGACTAGGCAAAAATAATTCAGTGTAGAATTCTATATCAATAGACAGTAAAATAAAGCTACCTTACTGAAGTAAAGAAGAGAAGGCCAAGTGAATTAATTGCCAGTATAACTATGCTAAAAGAAACAAATAGGTCAAGCAGAAATAAAATATTCCAAGATGGAAAAATAAAATTTCAGGTACAAATGAGCACTAGAAAGAGTAAATATGTGATAAATAAAGGGATTTTTTTATAGAATAAAAATAATAATACCTCAAATATAAAATATAAGTAGAATTAAAATATATATAACTTAAAGAAGTCAGAATGGAAGACAGTTAAGTAGAGTTAAACTGTAATATTATGTTGTATCATTTTGAAATTAGTCAAGTTAGTAGTACTGGTGTTTTTTTTTTTTATATAGATGTAAAATATTTTATTTGTAAATGGTGATATTCTAAATCTGTGTCCACAAATTCCAAAATCCATAACACTCTGTATACTTCAAAAAATTCAATTATTGCCAACATTAGATGTTTTTATACAGAACAGAAAGCAAAACAAAAACCCAGTAGGACAGATACTGGTAGGATGTCAGAATATTGTACAAGAGAAGAGAAATATTCAAAAAACAAATTTCATACAGCCATTTATCCAGAGAAAAACATATGCAACCAGTTTATTCCGTAAGATAAAAATACATCATGCCATATACAAGTTCAGAACTGCATCACTGAATATACCAACAACTTACAGTCCACTTGAATTGTGCACACAAAAACTTCATTTTATACTAAGCCTGTAAAGTGTCAGTGACAGAATTTTAACTACAAAATATAAAGCTTACCTGGTTCAAAATGCTGATTAAGTTTCTACAGTGCTTTTTTTTTTTTTTTTTTTTTTAATTAAATTTAAACAAACAGTTTGTAGAAACTCATTTTGAAATTACATCTTCTGAAACCTTATTGCCAGGGTCTGCAGTTGCAAGCAAACACATCTCTCCTTTTTTTTTTTTTTTTTAAATTTTTGTGTTAAATAAGTTAGAGAGTTAAATTTGAGTGCCTGCTACATGAGCCTAGTATGTTTACATGATTTTTTTTTTTTTTTTTTTTTTTTGTGGCTTGTAACAAAGTTCTAATCAAAACTACTTTTGCTGAGGGAAATTTCAGCTTCCATTTGGGGGTGTTTTTAAGCAGTTATTCAAAATTATCACAAATTGCAAAAACACAAAAAAACTGACTGAAGAAGTAGGGATGCAACAATATAATGTGAAAAAATTAGTTTAAGTTACCAAAATGGGTATAAAAGTTGTAGTCACAGCATACACTCCATTCCATCAGAAGTAAGGTATAGAAAGCGAGTAAGTACTAATAGACTGTAATTTTCAAAAACCTGTAGTATAGATTTTACAGATGGTTTATTGTAATCTCTAGGGCAACCACTGAAAGTGTAATATTGGGGTGCATAAATATTATGCCAGTATAGCAGAAAAATAATATTTGTCTAATCTAAGGGATAAAAAGAAAGGGGAAATAAAGGAACCAAAATGATGAGACATGAAAGAGTAAGGTGATAGACTTAGCCCAAATATGTAAATGATAATACTAAATAGAAATTTTACTTTCTGATTTAAAAAAATAAACGATTACTGCAGTAGCTTAAGTAATGACCCACAACAAGCGGATTTTAATTTCTGGAATCTTTAAGTGTTAGTTTATATGGCAAAGAGGCTTTGTAGATGTTAAGGATCTTTAGATGGGGTGATTACCCTAGATTATCCTGGTGGTCTCTTAATATAATCATCATTGTCCTTCTCAGAAAGAGGCAGAGGGAGATTTGATGACAGAAGTGAAAAGAGCCATGCAGTGATACAAGGTTGAAAAAGTGATGTTGGATGAGGCCATGAGTCATAGATTGAGGATAGCCTCTAGTTCCCAGAAAAAAGCAAGAAACAGAATCTCTTTTGAAGCCTCCAGAAGAAACCAGCCCTTCCAGCACCTTTATTTTAGCCCTATAAACTGATTTTGGATCTCTGCCCTATATAACTATTATATAGGATCTCTGCCCTATATAACTATAACTAAAATAAATCTGTTGTTTTAAGTCATAGAAAACTAAAACAATTGTGTATAAAAAAAATAAAAACCCATTATACTTTGTTAGAAATCATTTAACACGCTGAATTAGAGAACCATCCTAATGAAAACAGGGTAAATTTATTCAGAAGAAAAAGAAGCCTAAATGCATTTAATAACAGACTTGAAAAACATAAAGCTAAAATTTACACAAGACTAATTCACAAACACAATTGATAATTTTAATATATTTTTCTGAATTTAATAGGAAAGTAGTAAAAATCAATAAGAATACAAAAGAGTGAAACAAAACTATTAATTTTATCTTATTGGTATTCATAAACTATGGATCAAAGAAGAAATCACAATGGAGATTAGTGGATATTTTAAACTAAAAAATAAAACATATTGAGACTTGTAAGATGCAGTTTAAACAATGTTACAGGGAATTTTACAGCTCTAAAATGAATGTATTTCGAAGGAAAAAAGGTTGAAAATTAATAAACCACATCTCTCCTTCAAGAAGGTTGTAAAAGGACTAACCTTTATATGGTCTTCCTAATTCATGATAAAGTTACCACTGAAATACAGTTGGTACAAGGATAAGTCTTTTTTAAATGAGTCAGTAGGGCTTCCCCAGTGGCTCAGACAGTAAATAATCTGTCTTCAATGTGGGAGACCCAGGTTCCATCCCTGAGTTGGGAAGATCCCCTGAAGAAGGGAATGGCAACACACTCCAGTATTCTTGATTGGAGAATTCCATAAGCAGAGGAGCCTGGTGGGCTATATAGTCCATGGGGTTGCAAAGAGACATGACTGAATGACTAACACACATACACTTCATCTTGTATCATACACAAAAATTAAGTCCAGATAGGTTTTAGATACAAAATTAGTGAGAAAATAAAGATTTTTAAAATATTTATTCATTTGGCTGTGCTGTGTCTTAGTTGCAACATGCAAGAGCTTTATCTTTGTTGTAGTGCGTGGATCTAGTTCCCTGACCAGGAGTCGAACCTAGGCCCCCTGCACTGGGAGCATGAAGTCTTAGCTACTGGATCACCAGGAAAGTCCAATAAAGATTTTCTGATGGAACAAAACTTAGAAGCATATCTTGAAAAATGTGTGTTAAGCAAAGGTTTAACATGAAGAAAAGGACTCTACAAAATGAAAGATTGATATCATGAAGTTCATTAAAATTAAGAACTTATGTTCATCCAAAGACATTAAGAGAGTGAGAAATATAATCTACAAAATTGAAAAAAGTACTGGCCTGCAGAATTTTGAGTATTATTACTCAAAAAAAATTTTTTCTACAAATTAACAATAAGAAAGCATCAACCTGTGCACTGCAGATGAACAAAAGCATGGCAAATATGAATCCAGATAGGCACATAATACAGGTAAAGGTTGTCAAACAACATTATTCTTCAAGAGAATGCAAATGAAAAACCACAGTGAAGTACCACAATGTACAGACATAAAATTGAAAAAGCTAGTACACTAAGTGCTGATGGTAAGAATGTGGACCGAATAGAATTCTCATACATTGCTGTGGGGACTTAAATGACCCAGCCCTTCTCCAAGTCTGTTGTATTATGTTGATTAAGCTGAACATAGGACTACACTCTAAACCAGCACCTCTTCTTCTCAATATGTACCCGCCCCCCAGAATGAATGTGCATACACACCAAAAGATACATAAAAACGTTCCACAGCACCACTTATCCTAGTCGCAACATGGAAATAACCAATAGCATATCAACCTGGGAATGGATTAAAAACAAAGTTGTATATTTCCACTGTAAAAAAGTAATAAATACAAACCTGGATTAAATAAACTCATTTGAGAAAGGGGGAGTTCCTCTAATGATAGCAGAGCCAGATAAGAGTCCCCTTATTTCCTGGCAAGTTCTCAGCCAGTGAAAAGCCATGATCTATTTGTTTACTGTCGCCTTTGTGACGCCCAACTTCCTTTTCTCCTCTTTAAAAGTGTTCTTGCCGTGTGGGGACTTACATGTGGCTCACTACGGTTGCAGACACCAAATTCAATTTTCTGGTAGTCCAGAGTAAACCCAAGAAATATCTGGCAATCTATTTCAGGCTAACACTACATTAGGCTAATACACAAAAAAGAAAGTTAAACACCTGTAAATTGAACAACATGGATGCATTTCATATGTTTAATACTGAGATGAAAAAAAGCCCAGCACTCCTAATATAAAGTTCAAGAACAGGCAAACCTGAAGTTGTGGGATTAGATGTCAAAACAATGGTGTGGTTATGAAGTTATCAACAGGTGCACACAGTAATTTTCTTGTGCTGAAAATATGCTATATCTTGACCTTGATAGTAGTTATAAGTTTAGAAAACAATTCACTAACGTTGTACATTTAATATTTTTCAAATTTACTGCATGTTCATTTTATACACACTAATTTTATAATAAATCAGCTTTGATGACCCTTCTGAAACAGTGTACTCGATACAATATGGACAGTGCCTCCTAAAATCAAAATATTACAACTCTACCACATTCTCTTTCTTTTTATTTCACAAACATTAAAATTAGTAGGATATTAGCAATTATTATGTATTTTCAAATATTAACTCATGTAACCCACCTAACAATCTTACAAGGTGAGTGATGCCATTATTCCATTTGCATATAGCAAAAAATAAGGCACAGAACAGTTGAATGGTTCTATGAAGACCTATAAGAACTTCTAGAACTAACACCCAAAAAAGATGTCCTCTACATTATAGGGGACTGGAATGCAAAAATAGGAAGACAAGAGATACCTGGAGTAACAGGCAAATTTGGCCTTGGAATATAAAATGAAGCAGGGCAAAGGCTAACAGAGTTTTGCCAAGAGAAGCACTGTCATAGCAAACACACTCTTCCAACCACAGAAGAGAAGACTCTACACATGGACATCACCAGATGGTCAATACTGAAATAAGCTTGATTGTATTTTTTGCAGTCAAAGATGGAGAAGTGCTATATACTCTGCTGTGGCTGAGTATATATACTGAGCTGACTGTGGCTCAGATCATGAACTCCTTATTATGAAATTCAGATTTAAATTGAAGAAAGTAGGGAAACCCACTAGACCATTCAGGTATGACCTAAATCCCTTTCATTATACAGTGGGAGTGACAAATAGATTCAAGGGATTAGATCTGATAGAGATTGCCTGAAAAACTATGGATGGAGGTCTGTAACATTGTACAGGAGACAGTGTTCAAGAACATCTCCAAGAAAAAGAAATGCAAAAAGGCAAATGGTTATCATAGGAGGCCTTACAAACAGCTGAGAAAAGAAGAGAAGCTACAGGCAAAGGAGAAAAGAAAAGATACACCCATTTGAATGCAGAGTTCCAAAGAATAGACACCACCCTTATGGCAGAAAGATACTCCACCTTAAGCCCCCTTGTGGCTTAGACAGTAAAGAGGCTGCCGGCAATGCAGGAGACCCAGGTTCAATCCCTTGGTTGGGAAGATCCCCTGGAAAAGGAAATGGCAATCCACTCCAGTACTCTTGCCTGGGAAATCCCATGGATGGAGGATTCTGGCAGTTACAGTCCATGGGGTTGCCAAGAGTCAGACACAACTGATAACTTCACTTTCACTTTATGGCAGAAAGTGAAGAAGAACTAAAGAGCCTCTTGATGAAAGTGAAAGAGGACAGTGGAAAAGTTGGCTTAAAGCTCAACATTCAGAAAGCTAAGATCATGGTATCCAGTCCCATCAGTCAGTTAGTCCCATCACTTCATGGCAAATAGATGGGGAAACAGTGAAAATGGTGTCAGACTTTATTTTTGGGGGCTCCAAAATCACTGAGATGGTTATTGCAGCCATGGAATTAAAAGATACTTACTCCTTGGAAGGAAAGTTATGACCAACCTAGATAGCATATTCAAAAGCAGAGACATTACTTTGCCAACAAAAGTCCATCTAGTCAAGGCTATGATTTTTCCAGTGGTCATGTATGGATGTGAGAATTGGACTGTGAAGAAAGCTGAGCGCTGAAGAATTGATGCTTTTGAACTGTGGTGTTGGAGAAGACTCTTGAGAGTCCCTTGGACTGCAAGGAGATCCAATCAATCCATTCTAAAGGAGATCAGTCCTGGGTGTTCTTTGGAAGGACTGATGCTGAAGCTGAAACTCCAGTACTTTGGCCACCTCATGCCAAAAGACTCTGATGCTGGGAGGGATTGGGGACAGGAGGAGAAGGGGATGACAGAGGATGAGATGGCTGGATGGCATCACTGACTTGATGGACATGAGTTTGGGTCAACTCCGGGAGTTGGTGATGGACAGGGAGGCCTGGCATGCTGTGGTTCATGGGATCACAAAGAGTCAGACATGACTGAGCAACTGAACTGCTGAACTGAAGGGGAGATCAGTCCTGAGTGTTCATTGAAAGGACTGATGTTGAACCTGAAACTCCAATACTTTGGCCATCTGATGCAAAAGCTGACTTATTTGAAAAGACCCTGGTCCTGGGAAAGATTGAAGGCAGGAGGAGCAGGGGATGACAGAGAATGAGATGGCATTACCATCTCAATGCACATGAGTTTGGGTGAACTGCAGGAGTTGATGATGAACAGGGAGGCCTGGCGTGCTGTGGTTCATGGGGTCACAGAGTCGGACACGACTGAGCAACTGAATTGAACTAAGTAAAATTTAAAGGAAAGATCCCCAGTATTTCTTCAGTGGTCCTGTGTCTGAGGTTAAGCCTGCAAATTAAGGGGAAATGGGTTTAATCCCTCATCCTGGAGATCTCACATGCCTTGGAGCAACTAAGCCTGGGTCCCACAACTACTGAAGCTTGGTTGCCTAGATCCCACATGCCACAAGAGAAGCCGCTACAATGGTAAGCCTGTGCAGGTTAACAAAGAGTGGCCATCACTCACCGAAACTAGAAAAAAGATGCCTGCAGCACCCCACTGCAAGCAAAAATAAATCAGTGAATAAACAGAATTTGTAAAAAAAGATCCCCATACCTGCCCTCATTTTTTCAACTGATACACTGTGAAAAAAAATGACCAGTTTACAAAAATTATTGTAAAATTCCTATTTTAATTAATTTTTATTGGAGTATATTGATGATTTACAATATTGTGTGAGTTTCTGCTGTACAACAAAGTGAATCAGTTATACATTTAAATATATCCATTATTTTTAAGATACTTTTCCCATATAGGTCATTACTGAGTACTGAGTAGAGTTCCCTGTGTTATGTATTAGGTCCTTATTAGTTATCTGTTTTATATATAGTACTGTGCATATGTCCATCTCAATCTCCAATTTATCCCTCACCCCACCTTCCCTCTTGATAATTTTAAGTTTTTCTACATCTGTGACTCTATTTCTGTTTTGTAAATAAGTTTATTTGTACCATTTTTTTTTAGATTCCACATAGCAGTGTTACCTGAGATACTGCATAGTACAGCAAAAACATCAGTTAAAAAAAAAAAAAGACTGATTGTTGTTGTCCAGTTGCTAAGTCATGTTCAACTCTGCAACCCCATGAACTGCAGCACACCAGACTCCTCTGTCCTCCACTGTCTCCTGGAGTTTTCTCAAATTCCTGCCCACTGAGTTGGTGATGCTATCTAACCATCTCATCCTCTGCCATATCCTTCTCCTTTTGCCTTCAGTCTTTCCCAGCATCAGGGTCTTTTCAGAGAGTTGGCTCTTCTCATCAGGTGGCCAAAGGATTGGAGCTTCAGAAGCAGTCCTTTCAGTGAATATTCAGGGTTGATTTCCTTTAAGATTGACTGGTTGAATGTCCTTGCAGTCCAAGGGACTCTCAAGAGTCTCCTCCAGCACTACAATTCAAAAGCATCAATTCTGCAGTGCTTAGCTTTCTTTAGGATCCAAAACTCACGTTGGTACATGATTACTAAAAAATACATAGCTTTGACTATATGGACCTTTGTTGGCAAAGTGACTTCTCTACTTTTGAATATCCTATCTAGATTTCTCATAGATTTCCTTACAACGAGCCAAGGATCTTTTCATTTCATGGTTGCAGTCAATGTCCACAGTGATTTTGGAGCCCAAGTAAAGAAAATCACTGCCTCCACTTTTTCCCTTTCTGTTTGCCATGAAGTGATGGGACTGGATGCCATGATCTTTGTTTTTTGAATGTTGCATTTTATGCCAGCTTTTTTACTCTCCTCTTTAACATTCATCAAGAGGCTCTTTAGTGTTTCTTCACTTTCTGCCATTAGAGTGGTATCATCTGCATATCTGAAGTTATTGATATTTCTCCCAGCAGTCTTGACTCCAGCTTGGGATTCATCCAGCCTGGCATTTCACATGATGTATTCTGCATATAAGTTAAATAAGCAGAGTGTCAATATACAGTCTTGTCATACTCCTTTCCCAATTTTGAACCAGTCCATTGTTTCATGTCCAGTTCTAACTGTTGCTTCTTGACCAACATAAAAGTTTCTTAAGAGACAGGTAAAGTGGTTTGGTACTCCCATTGCTTTAAGAACTTTCTATACTTTGTTGTGATAAAAAACTGGTATTGCCCTTCTATTATATACTATTATGCTATAAAATATTACAACTAAATTTACTAGACATCTTAGATCTTTCTGTATTTTTGTTAATATCAGTTATGGCTGTACCATATGATTAAGATTGATTGATATTCATATGATTTAGTGCACATGAAAGCAATTTGCAGATCATAATTGTGGTATTGAACATAGCTACTTATCAAATAATAGTATTATATTAAAGTTACTGAATTATAGTAATCCAGATTATGAAGGAAGAGAATATTGTCTTTTTAAATTACTAATTCTCCCCCACTGTCATCTTCAAAACCATTTATAAGAGTTGGGACTAAATCTGACAGGTCATGCTGGAGCTGAAAGGGAAGCACTTACCTGGCCACAGCTCAGGTGAAAATGAGCTAACAGCTCTGCAGGTCTAGGGCCTTGATGGATTGTCAGATGCTGTACTTTTCATCACAGAATCTCTAGACAGTCATACTATTGTTCAATGTTTTACAAGGTTTTCTGTCTGAGCCACAGATACATGATTTTTCTAAGGAAGAGCTGTCTCAGCTAGGGAGACCATGTTTAGTTAAACATTTAAAAAAAATTCTTCATGCACAATTAATTAGAAGGAAATTTATAACAATAAGAAATTGTCAAACTCCTTAGGGGTAGAGGTTGGCAGAGAAACGGTAGTGAAGACCTCAAAACTGCTTTTGAATGTACATGCACTAAGTTTTTATTAGTCATTTTATTCTGATAGCTATCCAGGAGGTTCAAATGCCTAACCACTGGAGACCATCATAAATACGCAAGACAGCAAAATTTTCACATAATGAGCATAAATATCCTTTCAAGAAAAAAAATCATAATCTAGCTTGCTCTAATCAAGTCGGTATTGTCGCATGAAGAATGCTAAGCAGCTGAGTATAGGAAAATGTTGTTGAAAGAAAACCAGAGAGAAATTACTTTGAAATGTTTTTCAAAAAATATTTTAATCCCTTGTTATTCAGCTAAAAGTAATTATGATATAATTTATAATGAGAACAGAGTCTGTATTCTTACTAATAAAATTCTGACATAAATTTTAAAATAACTAGAAATGTATCTTCTTTATAGTCAATGTTTTATAGGATTTTTGTTTGTCTTAGAATGTATTTATAAATCTGAACTTCCAAAAGTATTAATTAGTGGGTATTTTTAAAATTTAGAATTTTTAATATTAATTTATGATTAGTATAAAATTAAACATATTTAATCTGAAGTAGGCTTTTTTTCCTAAAATAAATAAGCATTGTGATCATATTTCCTATTTTAAAATATCTAGTTGCATATGTTTTCAGGAACACCAGAAACAATCTGAATAGCACTTGAAAATGAGAAATGATGCTATCAGGTTCCTAGATACATTTTATAGAATTTTATTTGTAAACCTGGCCATTTAGATATTGTAAAAATATCCTTCCCATAGTAAAATCCTCTTTGGACTTATTTTCTTTTATATAAATCAAAATTTGAATTCTATAATATTTAGATATATATTAACATAAGCTTTTTTAGATAAGATTGAGGCCTTTTTAAATAAAGGAATAAACAGAAAGCTTTAGGTTTTGTACCTTAAAAAATGAAAGTGAAAGTCGCTCAGTAATGTCTGACTCTTTGTGACTCCATGGACTATACAATCATTGGGATTCTCCAGCCAGTATACTGGAGTGGGTAGCTGTTACTTTCTCCAAGGGATCTTTCCAATCCAGGGATTGAAACCAGATTTCCTGCATTGTGGGAAAATTCTTTACCAACTGAGCCACCAGGCAAGCCCAAGAATACTGGAGTGGGTAGCCTATCCCTTCTCCAGTGGATCTTCCTGACCCAAGAATCAAACCTGGATCTCCTGCATTGCAGGTGGATTCTTTACCAGCTGAGCTACCAAGGATTACATCCCTATTCTTCTTGTCAAGTACCTTTCAAAGAAACAGTATCACTAACATTTATCCTGTTTAGTTGATAAGTTAAATGAGACACATGGATATTTTATTTTGTCATACATATTTAATAATTCAGAATATTTGAGTTTAGGTATCCACCTATATTCAATAAAGTAAATAAGAACAAAATTTAAGATACAACAGAGTCAAATCAGATGTTTTCTTTAGAGGAGACATTGGTAAGGCTTATTCAAATATGCCATAATGTAACTTCTTATAGTAAAATGACTCTAACAAGAAAAGAAAAAAAAAACAACTAAGTTTTGAAAGTTGTACCTTATTTAAGATTTCATTGTCTTTATAATATATTCTTATAATTAAGCTAATAATATCATGTTTCTTAAAATTATTTGCAGGAAATATTTAAATTAGAGGTGAGATTTGCTATCACTTTGTAAGACTACATTGTAAAATCAACCGCAACAGCTATTTGTTCCTAAATATTATAGTGAGCTAGATAAAGCTGTGTGACACATGAAATTATTCATGGAGTAATATTAAAGTTGACAAATATCTTGTTTTTATCTCTGGATATAAATAGCTGAAAAAGTCAATCATTTTTTTTTTTTTCATTTTCTATAAAACCAAACCCTGAAGTAAAAGATTATTATAATCAATTACAGATCTATACATTTCATTTATATACAAAAAATACATATTCTAGAATAAAGCTTAAAGAAATATGTGTTGATTTTTTAAAGTTTTATTTTATATTGGAATATAGTTAGTTTTTGGAGAGTGTTTTGTTAGTTTTAAGTATACAACAGAGTGATTCAGTTATACATACTCTATTCTTTTTCAAATTCTTTTCCCACTTAGGTTATTACAGAGTATTGATCAGAGTTCCCTGTGCTATGCAGTAGGTCCTTGTTAGTCATTTATTTTAAATATAGCAGAGAGTACATGTCAGTCCCAAACTCCCTACTTATCCCTTCCCTACCCAATCTCCTCTGGTAACCATAAGTTTGTTCTCTGTAAGTGTTTCTGTTTTGTAAGTAAGTTCATTTGTATCATTTTCTTTTAGATTCCACATTTAAGCAATATCATATAATATTTGTCTTTGTCTGACTTAACTTCACTTAGTGCTGTTAGAAGGACAGTTTCTTCCTCATGCCAAATTTCTACTAGCTTTCTCATGTACTTTTGAGAAGATTTAACTCTTCATCTTCTCCCAGTCTTTCTAGGATGGAGGGAGAAGGTGAACATCCAGGAGGCTCTACAACTTTGTTCATTCATCCTGATTATGATTTATGTTGATTTTTCTCACAGTGTTTACTTGAGTTATTAGCACAAACTTTAAGAGCATTTTCTTTTTTTTTTTATCTGTTTATTCAGATCTTTATTTCTGTAGTATATTATACTTTTGAACATAAATTGTGTACCTTGTATAAAATGTTCATAAGTACTTTGAGTTTTCTTGATGCTATTTTAGATGGAATTATTATTTTAAAGACTATATTTTTATAGATTTTTAGGCACAATTTTAGGTTTACATAAAAATGGAACAGAAAATACAGAGATTTTCTGTATACTCCCTCACAATACCCCCTTCCCATTTTTCCTATTTAGTAAGTATTTTTCCCTTGCACTAGTGTTACACATACAACTTTTATACCTGATTAATCAATATGGATTTATTTTTATTAACTAAAATCAATAGTGGGTTAGGGTCCAGTCCTGTGTTGTGTGTTACATGGGTTTTGACAACCACATAATGACATGTGTCTATCATTACAATATCATACAAAGTGTTACTATTGCACTGAAAATCCTCTGTGGTTCACCTGTTCATCCCTCCATGCCACTAATCCTTCACAACTACTGATATATTTTTTTACAATCTCAATAGTTTTTCCTTTTTCAGAATGTCATATAGTTGGAATATACATATTCTTTTCAAATTGGCTTCCTTCACTTAGCAGTATGCATTTAAGTTTCCTCTATGTCCTTTCGTGGCTTGATACCTCATTTCTTTTTATCACTGAATAATATTCCATTGCATAGTTATACCACAGTCTATTTATCTACTCACCTATTGAAGTACATCTTGATTGCTTCCAGTTTTTGGCAGTTTCAATAAAGCAACTGTAAACTTCCACGTGAAAGTTTTTGTATGGATTTAAGTTGTTAGTTCATTTGAATAAAGACCTAGGATTGCTGGATCATGTAGTGAACGTATGTTTGGTTTTGTGAGAAACTGCCAAACTGTCCTGCGAGTGGCCGTACCATTTGGCATTCCCATCAGCAGTGAACAAGAGCTACTGTTGTTGCACCTGCGTTTGGTGGTGTCAGTGTTTGGGGTTTCATCATTCTAAGAAGATTGTAGTGGTATCTCATCTTAATTTACTGTGAGATAATTCCATAATAGTGTATTATGTTGAGCATCTTCTTCACATACTCATTTGTGATTTGCCTATCTTTGGTGAGGTATCTTTTAATCTTTTGCCCTTTTTTGAAGTGGATTGTTTCTTATTGCTTTAAGAGTTTTTTGTGTATTTTGGATAAAAGTCTTTTTTTCAGTTATGTGTTTTGTGAATATTTCTCCCAGTCGATAGCTTGTCTTTTCATTTTCTTTAGAGTCACTTTGCAAAACAGAAGTTTTTAGTTTTTATTAAGTTTGACTTATAATCTTATTTTTCATAGATCACACTTTTATTGGTGTATTTAAGAAATCATTGCCAAGCCCATGGTCACTTAGATATTTAAGAGCATTTTCATAATAAGGACATCAAGTGCTTTCTTTACTGTCTCCTTCTGAATGCTGCTCTTCTAAAATGTCCACTTTACCTTTTTTGTTCCCATATATATAGCTGTTTATTCCACATAGCATTAAGAACACATATATAATTTATTACTGAGGATCCTTCTCATTTATATTATGTATAAAATTTGATTATGTTTTTTGAGACCAAGAAACCCATTGTGTAAATAATCATCAATATCCTGAGTAAAACTGTAAGTGCTATAGAATACATGAAAATATATTTAACTACCTTAAGCCTGCTTAGTATTTATTTAACAAATATGTATATACATTCCATACAATATATATCACAGACAGTGCTGGGCACAAGGCAAAAACTGTTTAATACACCTGAAGTTTTCCACAAGGGACTTACTCTTCTGGATAAAGACAGACATATAAGCAGGTACATGTAATAAAATTGTGCATTGACAAATAGCAGAAAAACACACAAAAGAATCTTTAATGGGATTGGTGTATTTCTCTTTAATGAGTCAGAAAAATTTTCCCCCTGGGTAGCCTACTGCTCTATTTTAAAGATGACTGTAGCGGATAATCAGAGAGGTGGTAGATAAGGAATCACATCCTGGACTAAGAAAACTATTATGAGAGCCAGGACAGTGTTTCAGCCAGAGCGGTCAGCTTTGGAAAAGGTTGTGATGTAAAGCAAAGTTCAAGATAACAAGAGCCATTTAAGCTGGCATCTCAGTTAACATTGTGGAAAGAAATAAGGTTGAAGTAATAGGCAGGGATCAGATAGATATAGAGCCTTGCATGCACCTCTGGGGAGTGTGTATTTAATAGGCAAACTCAAACAAAAACAAATTAGTTTCCTCTGGAGTGTAGGGCAACAACTGATCATTAAATTTTAGGAAGAAAAGGTATATGGTTTTACTAAAATCACAGATATATTCTAGCAGTTGTACAGAAGAGTGGAAAGTATAGGGAGATCTCTTTGGAGAACAATGCAACTATCTATATGAGAAATTATAGCAGACTTAAGACAGTCATGGTAGAAACATAGAGGAAAGGACAAAATCAATTCATATTTAGTAGCTAAAATTGAGAATATATATTAAATTATGAGATATAAATAGTAAGGGCATATGACAATTTATGGCATTTAGCATTGGGACTTGGGCAGTAGGGTTTGCCATGGCGTCATAACCAAGGTAAAAAATAAATAAAAGGTGGAAAAGATGGTTTATGATTAATTCAAAGGCTAAATGAATAAAGCCAGAGTTCTGTGTCTATATGATTGCCTCAGTGGATTTTAGTGCTGTGGGAGCATCACATAACAAGCATATGCTCAAATGTGAAGTCGCCTTTGGCACCAGTTAGCATCCATGGGGGCTGGTAATTAAAGGATTTGGGAGTCTTAGGGTAAATTATGAAAATGTTGACTTGGATATACTGGTGGGATTTCTAGTTAAGGATCACCATTCATCAGTTGCTGAAGGGAAATAGTGTAGTACTGAGCCATGTCTAGAGAATAGGCTTTGTCATCAACCAAACCTACCCCTGAATGTAAATTGCTATTGATATGACCTAATGATTAGTACATAAGCTCTTTGAGCTTCAATTTTCTCATCTCTGATGAGAAAATGGTAGTGCCTGGCTGAAAAGGTATTGTGAGGGTTAAATAAGAAAATGAATTTAAAGTGCTTAGGTCATGTGTAAACCTCTACGTCAGGGATTTACTTCACACGTGGTTTATTGATTTTTGAGTCATCATCATAAGTGTTGTTTGAAGTCAGAATAGTACATGAAGTGATTCAGAAACAACACAGGTTTTGAGCCTCACAAAATAAAAAGAGTTAGAAGAAAATAAGTAACCAATTGCTATACAGCAAAACTAACAAAACATTGTAAATCAACTATAATTCAATTAACAATTGTTAAAAATTTTAAAAAGAAAATAAGAAAATGTATTCAAAGGAAGAAAGAGCCAAAAAAAAAAAAAGAAAGAGCTAACAAGGAAGGGCAATATTTCATGCAAAAAATTGTATATATATATATATTTATATAATTGTTGTTTGTTGTTGTTTAGTCATTCAGTCATGTCTGATTCTTTGCGACCCCTTGGACTATATAGCCAGCCAGGATCCTCTGTCCATGGGATTCTCCAGGAAAGAATACTGGAGTGGGCAGCCATTCCTTTCTCCAGATTGTTCCAAACCAGGGAACGAACCTGCATCTCCTGCACTGCAGGCAGATTCTTTACCACTGAGCCAATTTTGTTAAAGCTGCCAGATTCCACAGAGAAGCAGAGTGCTTCTTTTTCCAGTCTGAAAATTAGGAATTCAGTGAACATAATTAGGGGAACACTGGTGTCATTTGCCAATGGAGAGCTTTGAATGGAAAGCAGCTTGCTATGTGTTAAGGAGAGAATGGGTAAAAAAAAATAATGGGTAATAACTGGAATCTCTTTTGTGGAAAAAAAAACTTGAATATAAAAGGGATAAAAGAAATAAGGATAACTAGAGAGAGCATAGAGCTGAGACATATTCTTTGTGTATATTCACAAGGATGGCATGAAAGAAAGGTTGGAAATAAAAGAATGTGGTTTGATGGTAGTAAGGAAAAAAAGAATAAATTAGATAAAGGTTACAGGTGGAGATGGTAAGCAAGAGACTAACAGAAAGGATAGCTATATTCACTATAATATATTTATAATTATGAGAAATTCAGTGGTACTCATCTCATCATTCCCCTGTGTTTGAGGTAAATCATCTGCTAAATGTAGGTTCATCTAAGTTCAGCTTCTAGGTCATGTCCAACTCTTTGAGACCCCATGGACTGAGGCACGCCAGGCTTCCCTGTCCATCACCAACACCTGAAATTTACCCAAACTCATGTGCATCGAGTCGGTGATGCCATCCAACTATCTCATCCTCTGTCATCCTCTTCTCCCCTGGCCTTCAATCTTACCCAGCATCAGGGTCTTTCCCAACAAGTCAGTTCTTCACATCAGGTGGCCAAAGTATTGGAGCTTCAGCATCAGTCCTTCCAATGAATATTCAGCACTGATTTGCTTTAGGATGGACTGGTTGGATCTCCTTGCAGTACAAGGGACTCTCAAGAGTCTTCTCCAACACCACAGTTCAAAAGCATCAATTCTTCCACGCTCAGCTTTCTTTATAGTCCAATTCTCACATTCATACATGACTACTGGAAAACCCATAGCTTTGACTAGATGGATCTTTGTTGACAAAGTAATGTCTCTGATTTTTAATATGTTGTCTAGGTTGGTCATAGCTTTTCTTCCAAGGAGCAAGGGTCTTTTAATTTCATGGCTGCAGTCACCGTCGGCAGTGAGTTGGGAGCCCAAACAATAAAGTCTGACACTGTTTCCATTGTTTCTCCACCTATTTGCCATAGAATGATAGGACAGGATGCCATGATCTTAGTTTTTTGAATGTTGAGTTTTAAGCCAGCTTTTTCACTCTCCTCTTTCACTTTCATCAAGAGGCTGTTTAGTTTTCTTCACTTTCTGCCATAAGGGTGGTGTCATCGGCATATCTAAGGTTACTGATAATTCTCCAGGCAATCTTGATTCCAAATTGGGCTTCATCCAGTCAGGCATTTAGCATGATGTACTCTGCATACATGTTAAATAAGCAGCGTGACAACATACAGTCTTGATGTACTCCTTTCCCAATTTGGAACCAGTCTGTTGTCTCATGTCCAGTTCTAACTGTTGCTTTTTGACCTGCATACAGATTTCTCAGGAGACAGGTAAGGTGGTCTGGTATTCCCATTTCTTTAAGAATTTTCCACACTTTGTTGTGATCCACACAGTCAAAGGCTTTGGCATAGTCAATAAAGCAGAAGTAGATGTTTTTCTGGAACTCTCTTGCTTTTTTGATGATCCAGCAGATGTTGGCAATTTGATCTCTGGTTCCTCTGCCTTTTATAAATCTAGCTTGAACATCTGGAAGTTCTCAGTTCATATACTGCTGAGGCCTGGCTTGTAGAATTTTGAGCATTACTTTGCTAGTGGCTGAGATGAGTGCCATTGTGTGGTAGTTTGAGCACTCTTTGGCATTGCCTTTCTTTGGGATTTGAATGAAAACTGACCTTTTCTAGTCCTGTGACCACTGCTGAGTTTTCCAAATTTGCTGGCATATTGAGTGCAGTACCTTAACAGCATTATCTTTTAGGATTTGAAACAGCTCAACTGGAATTCCATCACCTCCACTAGCTTTATTCATAGTGATTCTTCCTAAGACCCACTTGACTTCGCATTCCAGGATGTCTGGCCCTAGTTGGTTGATCACACCATTGTGGTTATCTAGGTCATGAAGATCTTTTTTGTGTAGTTCTTCTGTGTGTCAACTACAAATTGGCATTTACCAAGAGCATTGCCAATGACAAGGCGTTTGTCATCTGCTTCTACTGAGATTGAAGCCCTTGCTGCTATAGCTGGTGACCTTCAACACGCCCTGAGAGAGTTCAGGGTGGAGTGAGGCACTCTGTGCTCCACGGAATCTAATGGGACAGGTCTTTAGATAGTTGGGTGTTTTTAGGAACAGATTTTATTATCTCAATCCTTGCATCTCCTCATATCTAGAAAAGCATTAAATCCCTTCATGGTGACATCAGACCCTCATGACTAACAAAAAACTTTTTGTAAGCTGAGTGCTTCATGGTATTGAATTCCCCCTTCACCAAAACCTTATATATTGATTTTCCCCCACTGCCACTTTGGAGCAGTCTCTCAGAGCTATCTGAGATGCTGCCTCCTGGGCTACAGTCCTCATTTTGCCCCAAATAAAACTTAACTCACAACTATCAAGTTGTACATCTTTTTTAGTTGACATGTGTATTTTCGCTGCCTCTTCTTAATAACTTCTGCTTCTGTTAGGTCCATACTGTTTCTGTCCTTTATTGTGTCCATCTTTGCATGAAATGTTTCCTTGGTGTCTCTAATCTTCTTGAAAAGATCTCTAGACTTTCCCATTGTATTGTTTCCCTTATTTACTCTGCGTTGATCAGGGAAGTTGCCATTATCATTTCTTTTCAATTTTTATTTATTTATTTATTGGAGGCTAATTACTTTACAATATTGTATTCGTTTTGCCATAAATTGACATGAATCCACCCCGGTATACATGTGTTCCCCATCCTGAACCCCCATACTGAACCCCCTCCCACCTCCCTCCCCATCCCATCCCTCTGGGTAATCCCAGTGCACCAGCGCTGAGCACCCTGTGTCATGCATTGAACATGGACTGGTGGTCTGTTTCACATATGATAATATACATGTTTCAATGCCATTCTCCCAAACCATCCCAC
Organism: Bos mutus; assembly: GCF_027580195.1. Taxonomy (NCBI): domain Eukaryota; kingdom Metazoa; phylum Chordata; class Mammalia; order Artiodactyla; family Bovidae; genus Bos; species Bos mutus. The sequence goes on along the minus strand of NC_091633.1, from coordinate 45,898,487 downwards.
CCTGGCCCTCTCCCACAGAGTACAAAAGACTGTTCTATACATCTGTGTCTCTTTTGCTGTCTTGCATACAGGATTATCATTACCATCTTTCTAAATTCCATATATATGCATTAATATACTGTATTGGTTTTTTTTTCTTTCTGGCTTACTTCACTCTGTACAATAGGCTCCAGTTTCATCCACCTCATTAGAACTGATTCAAATGTATTCATTTTAATGGCTGAGTAATATTCCATTGTGTATATGTACCACTGCTTTCTTATCCATTTCTCTACCAATGGACATTTAGGTTGCTTCCATACCCTGGCTATTATAAATAGTGCTGCGATGAACATTGGGGTACACGTGTCTCTTTCAATTCTGATTTCCTTGCTATGTATACCCAGCAGTGGGATTTCTGGGTCATAAGGCAGTTCTATTTCCAGTTTTTTAAGGAATCTCCACACTGCTCTCCATAGTGGCTGTACTAGTTTGCATTCCCACCAACAGTGTAAGAGGGTTCCCTTTTTCTCCACACCCTTTCCAGCATTTATTGTTTGTAGACTTTTGGATAGCAGCCATTCTGACTGGCTTGAAGTGGTACTTCATTGTGGTTTTGAATTACATTTCTCTGATAATGAGTGATGTTGAGCATCTTTTGATGTATTTGTTAGCCACCTGTATGTTTTCTTTGGAGAAATGACTGTTTAGTTCTTTGGCCCATTTTTTGATTGGGTCATTTATTTTTCTGGAATTGAGCTGCAGGAGTTGCTTGTAATATTTTTGAGATTAATTCTTTGTCAATTGCTTCATTTGCTATTATTTTCTCCCATTCTGAAGGCTGTCTTTTCACCTTGCTTATGGTTTCCTTAGTTGTGGAAAAGCTTTTAATTTTAATTAGGTCCCATTTGTTTATTTTTGCTTTTATTCCCAATATTCAGAGAGGTGAGTCATAGAAGATCCTGCTGTGATGTATGTTGGAGAGTGTTTTGCCTATGTCTTCCTCTAAGAGTTTCTGGCCCTACTTTTAGATCTTTAATCCATTTTGAGATTATTTTTGTGTATGGTGTTAGAAAGTGTTCTAGTTTTTTTTTTTTTTTACAACTCGTTGACCAGTTTTCCCAGCACCACTTGTTAAAGAGATTGTCTTTCCTCCACTGTATATTCTTGCCTCCTTTGTAGAAGATAAGGTGACGATAGGTGTGTGGATTTATCTCTGGGCTTTCTATTTTGTTCCATTGATCTATATTTTTGTCTTTGTGCCAGTACCATACTGTCTTGATGACTGTGGCTTTGTAGTAGAGCCTGAAATCAGGCAGGTTGATTCCTCCAATTCCATTCTTCTTTCTCAAGATTGCTTTGGCTATTCGAGGTTTTTTTGTATTTCCATACAAATTGTGAAATTAATTGATCTAGTTCTGTGAAAAATACCATTGGTAGCTTTATAGGGATTGCATTGAATCTATAGATTACTTTGGGTAGTATACTCATTTTCACTATATTGATTCTTCCAGTCCACAAATGCGGTATATTTCTCCATCTATTTGTGTCCTCTTTGATTTCTTTCACCAGTGTTTTATAGTGTTCTATGTATAGGTCTTTTGTTTCTTTAGGTAGATATATTCCTAAGTATTTTATTCTTTCCATTGCAATGGTGAATGGAATTGTTTCCTTAATTTCTCTTTCTGTTTTCTCATTGCTAGTGTATAGAAATTCAAAGGATTTCTGTGTGTTGATTTTATATCCTGCAACTTTACTATATTCATTAATTAGCTCTAGTAATTTTCTGGTGGAGTCTTTAGGGTTTTCTATGTAGAGGATCATGTCATCTGCAAACAGTGAGAGTTTTACTTCTTCTTTTCCAATCTGGATTCCTGTTATTTATTTTTCTGCTCTGATTGCTGTGGCCAAAATTTCCAAAACTATGTTGAATAGTAGTGGTGAGAGTGGGCACCCTTGTCTTGTTCCTGACTTTAGGGGAAATGCTTTCAATTTTTCACCACTGAGGATAATGTTTGCTGTGGGTTTGACATATATAGCTTTTATTATATTGAAGTATGTTCCTTCTATTCCTGCTTTATGGAGGGTTTTTTTTTTTTATCATAAATGGATGTTGAATTTTGTCAAAGGCTTTTTCTGCATCTATTGAGATAATCATATGGTTTTTATTTTTCAATTTGTTAATGTGGTGTATTACATTGATTGATTTGCGGATATTGAAGAATCCTTGCATCCCTGGGATAAAGCCCACTTGGTCATGATGTAAAATCTGTTTCATATGTTGTTGGATTCTGTTTGCTAGAATTTTGTTAAGGATTTTTGCATCTATGTTCATCAATGATATTGGCTTGTAGTTGTCTTTTTTTGTGGCATTTTTGTCAGGTTTTGGTATTAGGGTAATGGTGGCCTCATATAGAATGAGTTTGGAAGTTTACCTTCCTTTGCAATTTTCTGGAAGAGTTTGAGTAGGACAGGTGTTAGCTCTTTTGTAAATTTTTGGTAGAATTCAGCTGTGAAGCCATCTGGTCTTGGGCTTTTGTTTGCTGGAAGATTTCTGATTACAGTTTCAATTTCCATGCTTGTGATGGGTCTGTTAAGATTTTCCATTTCTTCCTGGTTCAGTTTTGTAGAGTTGTACTTTTCTAAGAATTTGTCCATTTCTTCCAAGTTGTCCATTGTATTGGCATATAGTTGCTGATAGTAGTCTCTTATGATCGTTTTTATTTGTGTTGTTTGTTGTGATCTCTCCATTTTCATTTCTAATTTTGTTAATTTGATTTTTCTCCCTTTGTTTCTTGATGAGTCTGGCTAGTGGCCTGTCAATTTTATTTCACTTCTCAAAGAACCAGCTTTTGGCTTTGTTGATTTTTGCTATGGTCTTTTTGTTTCTTTTGCATTTATTTCTGCCCTAATTTTAAGATTTTTTTCCTTCTACTAACACTCCTTCTACTAACCCTGGGGTTCTTCATTTATTCCTTTTCTAGTTGCTTTAGGTGTAGAGTTAGGTTATTTATTTGACTTTTTATCTTTATTACCTCCACCATAGTTTGGTCTCAGGTCAAACAACAGGGAGGGAACACAGCCCTGCCCATCAACAGAAAATTGGATTAAATATTTACTGAGCATGGCCCCACCCATCAGAAGAAGACCAAGTTCCACCCAGAGTCAGTCTCTCCCATCAGAAAGCTTCATTATCTTCTTATCTTTATCTGTCAGAGGGCAGACAGAATGAAAACCACATACACAGAAAACTAATCAAACTTATCACATGGACTACAGTCCAAATAGGAAAAGGAGTACATCAGGCTATATATTGTCACCCTGCTTATTTAACTTCTATGCAGAGTACATCATGAGAAACACTGGGCTGGAAGAAGCACAAGGTGGAATCAAGATTGCCGGGAGAAATATCAGTAACCTCAGATATGCAGATGATACCACCCTTATGGCAGAAAGTGAAGCAGAACTAAAAAGACTCTTGATGAAAGTGAAAGAGGAGAGTGAAAAAGTTGGCTTAAAGCTTAACATTCAGAAAACTAAGATCATGGCATCTGGTCCCATCACTTCATGGGAAATAGATGGGGAAACAGTGAAAACAGTGTCAGACTTATTTTTGGGGGCTCCAAAATCACTACAGATGGGGACTGCAGCCATGAAATTAAAAGACACTTACTCCTTGGAAGGACAGTTATGACCAACCTAGATAGCATATTGAAAAGCAGAGACATTACTTTGCCAGCAAAGGTCTGTCTAGTCAAGGCTATGGTTTTTCCAGTGTCATGTATGGATGTGAGTGTTGGACTGTGAAGAAAGCTGAGTGCTGAAGAATTGATGCTTTTGAACTGTGGTGTTGGAGAAGACTCTTGAGAGTCCCTTGGACTGCAAGGAGATCCAACCAGTCCATTCTGAAGGAGATCAATCCTGGGTGTTCACTGGAAGGACTGATGCTAAAGCTGAAACTCCAGTACTTTGGCCACCTCATGCAAAGAGCTGACTCATTGGAAAAGACCCTGATGCTGGGAGGGATTGGGGGCAGGAGGAGAAGGGGACGACAGAGGATGAGATGGCTGGATGGCATCACTGACTCAATGGACATGAGTTTGAGTGAACTCCGGGAGTTGGTGATAGACAGGGAGGCCTGGCGTGCTGCAATTCATGGGGTCACAAAGAGTCGGACACGACTGAGTGAACTGAACTGAACTGAACAGGCTTATCTAAATCAGGAAAACTATGAGCCATACCTTGTAGGGCCACCCAAGATGGATGGGTCATGGTGGAGAGTTCTGACAAAATATGGTCCACTGGAGAAGGGAATGACAAAACACTTCAGTATTCTTGCCTTGAGAACCCCATGAACAGTCCAAAAAGGGAATAAGTTATAACACTAAAAGACGTAGTTTAGCAGGATGCAAGTTTTAAAAGCATTGAATGAATTCACTGTAGCTCAGCCAGTCTCAGCTTATGTAAATATATTGTCATATATTTAAACTAGTTATTATTAAATATACACAGAATAAGTATGATTTTTTTTTTTTTTTTTTTTAATCTGGGCATGTGGTTTACAGGGATCTTAGTTCCCTGATCAGTGATTGAAACCATGCACCCAGCAGTGGAAGTGCTGAGTCTCAACCACTGGACCACCAGTGAACTCCTTGAAGATTTCTTGCTTTGGAAATTAGTTTCTATTTAGAACTTTTCCCTAAGAAAGAGGGACCAGTGATATAAATCACTTTACTGTAATTTAGAATTAATCATTTAGGGATTCTTTCAAAATCCTTGTTCATGTCCAACTCTTTGCAACGGCATGGACTGCCACCCACCAGATCCTCTGTCCATGGGATTTTCCAGGCAAGAACACTGAAGTGGGTTGCCATTTCTTTCTCCAGAGGATCTGCCTGACCCAGGGATTGAACCTGAGTCTCCTGAATTGGCAGGTGGATTCTTTACCCCTGAGTCACCAGGGAAGCTGACACTAGTAGACTCTATTATTTAGATCCGGTGTTACTAAATTACAAGGTAAACTGTATATATTCTAAAAGTCTAACCTTAACTGTAATAAAACAATAATACTTTTTCAAAATTAATAATAATACTTTTTCAATAGTATTTTTCAAATTTAAGTTAGTTGATTGATGAATGTCAGTGTTTCCCTTGCTACATATTTTATAATTGCAAATATATTTTTGTGTTTATCTAGAATTTTTCATAGTATATTCTAATCACATTATGTTGACTGAATTAGCATCTTTTATTGAAAATAAAAAGAGAAGAGAGATATTTTATCCTGGACATTGTATATTTATTAATACTTCCAAATTTATGTCAGCTTAAAGTCACTGTTGTCATATTGAGACACTTCACATCAGAGACATTTTCCCATTGCAGCCTAAGTAGATAAAATTATAAAATGTGTTTAGCTAGTTAAGCAAAAATTAATCATGTTATCCAAAAAGACTTCAGGGAGGCATAAAATAAGTTAGAATGGAAACTAATGGGAAAAGTAGCCTTTTGAACATCTGATAATGGCCTTTGATTTCTGTGGACTCCTAATTCTCTCAGTAAATTCATTTATATACTTCACCTATGCCAGGACATGCCTAGAAAACTAGAATGGTTCTAATTCTGTCTCTAGAAAATGGGAATAGATATGTTTTGGAAAGAGTTTAAATGTCAACCTAACCTCTTTCATTAAATCAACCAGTTAAAAAGTAACCTTGAGTTGGAATCTGTATTGTATTCATCAGTTTTAGCTTTAAGGGAAAAACAAAGTCCATTCTTATGTCTGCTACTGCTGCTAAGTCGCTTCAGTCGTGTCCGACTCTGCATGACCCCATAGACGGCCTCCTACCAGGCCCCTCTGTCCCTGGGATTCTCCAGGCAAGAACACTGGAGTGGGTTGCCATTTCCTTCTCCAATGCATGAAAGTGAAGTCGCTCAGTCGTGCCCGACTCTTCACGACCCCATGGACTGCAGCCCACCAGGCTCCTCCATCCATGGGATTTTCCAGGCAAGAGTACTGGAGTGGGTTGCCATTGCCTTCTCCGTTCTTATGTCTACCTGTGTGTAATTCTATAAGTATTTTCTGTATATCATTTTATGTGTGTCACATGCAGGGATTTATTTCTGTATACTATATTAATATATGTGTTAGAAATACATTTTACAGTTCATTGATAATAAGTAAGATTATTGCATAGAAACTAAAAGTATTCATTCTTTGAGTTTAGAATTTATCAAGATATATATATAATTAATAGTATATATATATTAATTAATAGAGCCAATGAGATTTATATATACAAACACATGGAATCTATTAAAATAGATCTTTTAAACAAATAAATATAGCTACATTAGGCCAAATAATCAGTAAAGTGTAAATTTAAAAAGACAAAAGTTACCAGTATTATTAATACTCTGCTTTGCACAATGAGATGAATTGTGATAGTGGGAAAGGCTTAATTCTGTCTTGATACTAATGAGGTGTGGTTTAAAATTTCACAAATTATCAGGTAAATTGTATTTATGATATCCCCGGTGGTCCTCTTCTTTAGCAATGAATAGTAATGACCCATGGAATGAATTATATTTAGAACATGGTAGGTACATCTGAGTCATTGGAAAAGACCCTGATGCTGGGAAAGATTGAAGGCAAAAGGAGAAGGGTGAGGCAGAAGATGAAATGGTTAGATAACATCACCAATCCAATGGATACGGATTTGAGCAAACTCAGGGAGATAATGGAGGACGGATGAGCCTGGTGATCTGCATTCCATGGGGTCGGAAAGAGTCAGACATGACTTAGTAACTGAACAAAAAGATACATCTGATTTCTAGGGACAAAAGTCATGATTTTTCTTCTCCATGGTATTGCAGCTCACTTTGTATAGTTGGGCATTCAATGGAGATGGAAATGCATTTTGCTTTCAGATTTGTATTATTGCTCATTCATGTCACAGCAATGGATAAATATTTAACAACAGCTCATGTTGTTTGTTTTTATAGCTTCTCTGTCTTAATAAAGTATTAAAAGACAGTAATTTTTAGTTGAGAAGAAAGAAATTAGGTCAGAAATATTTTAACCACAAATGAAAATGTTTCCTGGTCTGAAAATCCAAGTTCTATGTAATGGGGAAGGGAGAATTTGAACTGAGTCACTCCACCCCATCTCCAGGTCTGTTCAGTTCAGTTCAGTCACTCAGTTTTGTCTGACTCTTTGCAACCCCATGGACTGTAGCATGCCAGGCTTCCCTGTCCATCACCAACTCCTGGAGCTTGCTCAAATTCATGTCCATCGAGTTGGTGATGCCATCCAACCATCTCATCCTCTGTCATCCTGCTCTCTTCCCATCTTCAATCTTTCCCAGCATCAGGGTCTTTTCCAATGAGTCAGTTCTTCACATCGGGTGGCCAAGGTATTGGAGCTTCATCATCAGTCCTTCCAATGAATATTCAGGACTGATTTCCATTAGGATAGACTGGTTGGATCTCCTTGCTGTCCAAGGGACTCTCAAGAGTCTTCTCCAACACCACAGTTCAAAAGCATCAATTCTGTCATGTACAGCTTTCTTTATAGTCCAATTCTCACATTCATGCATGACTACTGGAAAAACCATAGCCTTGACTAGACAGACCTTTGTTGGCAAAGTAATGTCTCTGCTTTTTAATATGTTGTCTAGGTTGGTCATAGCTTTTCTTCCAAGGAGCAAGTGTCTTTTAGTTTCATGGCTGCCTCACCATCTGCAGTGATTTTGGAGCTCAAGAAAATAAAGTCTGTCACTGTTTCCACTATTTGACATGAAGTGATGGGACCAGATGCCATGATCATAGTTTTCTGAATGTTGAGTTTAAGCCAGGCTTTTCACTCTCTTCTTTCACTTTCATCAGGAGGCTCTTTAACCTCTAAATGACTGTATTCATTTTTAGAAAACTCAACTCTATTCATGCTTTAAAACTCCCTTTCCAAACAGTCATTTCAATAGATGATACTTTGCTCATCTAGAGCCTGGATTTTTCTTCATCAAATTCAGAAGTCTTATAATATTTTTGTATGCCAAATAAGAATAATAAATTTTATTTTGTTCATTCCTGTTTTATAGTTTTTTTAATTATAGTGGGGCTATGAGACTTTAAATTGTGCTATATTCACTTCAGCTGCCACTCTGTGGCTTTTCTGCAGCTCAGCTCTCCTCTGGAAAGCTTCTTTTGAAGTTCGCTGACAAAAAAGGTCTCCATATTCTGGGCCCATAGTTGAGTTTTCTTCCAAGAAATTGACCTCTCAATTTCTTACTACATTGGTAATCCTCCATGCCTTAAAAATATATATTTCCAAAATATGTTCCAGCTTTCCCAATTGTGTTCTCATTGAGTAGTTTTTTGCCATGACTTTCATGTATAGCCAGTTTATAAGTATCGTTTACTAATCCAGACACAAATTCAATTAAATACAATTTGTGGCCATATTTTATAAAATGTTGATGATTTTTGATATGTGAAAATGAAGCTATGCAAATCAGTAGAACAGTAATTATGGTATCTGGACATGAAATCAGTTGTAAATATTTAAGATTATAGCAGAGGCATTATTGTACACTCCACAAGAGATAATAATTACCATTTAGAATAATTCCATTTCTGAGATGAATGAACTGATATCTGTAACAGTTAACTTTGCATAAGAATGCAGAAATACCTAATGTCAATTACTAAGCTAAAATTTTAGTTTCTATATCATTTATTATTTTCTTTGTGTAACACCATGGCTAAACAGAAATCTACAATATCATACAGTTTTAAAACCTTCCAGAATAGCTCTTTAACTCTACAGACAAGGAGACCAAGACTCTTAGAGGTGTATTTGAGCAAACAAAACTAGAATTTGTATTGCCAACTTCCCATATCAAAACTTGTTTCTTTGAATACATAGTATAGAAAAGTAAATTTAAATTATGTTCTCTCTTTTTTTCAAGAATAACTTCATGAAAAGTGTGTTAATGCTAATGTAAGTGTCACTTAAAATAATTAAGGAAATTCTGTGTAGGCCAATTGCAATAAATAAACAACTTGAATGAGGAAAAAAAAAAGAACAAAAAGACAACTTGATAATGAGATAATAATACACGCTGCATGAAAGCCAGTTAATTGAAGGTTTGTCATGACCAGTGAAAGCTACTTGTGAATCCTCTTGAGAAAATAATAGCCTGCTAAAAGGGAAAAATAAATCAAGAGGAAGAGATTGCAGAAGAGTATAAATTAGCATATTTTTAATCTATGCATTGTCAAAATATAATGGTCACTCTTAGTTCAAAACAAAAGAGTACATAACTGAATGGATGTGTTAATCAAACATACTCCAAAAACATTTTAGCAGCCCAAATTAATGTTTCTATGTTTATCAGATCATTCCTTATGAGAAACACCTCATAAGGAGTTTCTTTTCAAAATTTTACCGCTTTAAAGAATGCCCCTTCTTCACTTTTTTTCAGAATCCTCCAGCGTGGAGTTACTCTTTAGCAGCACTGCTATGTGTTAGGAGATGCACTGGAACTCAGAAATATCTACTTAAGTATGTTTCTTGGTGGCTCAGATGGTAAAGAATCCACCCGCAATGTGGGAGACCTGGGTTCGATCTCTGGGTTGAGAAGATGCCCTGGAGGAGGGAATGGTAACCCACCCCAGTATTCTTGCCTGGAGAATCCCCATGGAAGAAGAGTCTGGTGGGCTATAGTCCACGGGGTCACAAAGAATTGGGCATGACTGAGCGACAAAGCACAGCATACGTTTCTTTTCTTTTCTTTCTTTCTTTTTCTTTTTTTTTTTTCGTTTCTTTTATTTTTAGTTCATGCTGATCCTACTTCTGAATGTATCATTTTTACCAGATAATAGATTGCTGCTAGGCATGTCCAGCTTGTGGAGGCATGAGTCAGATTCACTTGCTGGTGTATTGAGCAAAGTAAAACAAACATTCATTTTCAACGCTAATCTTCTCTCTGTTATTCAGAGAATAGGTGATTGCTGTTAGTGACCAGTGATGATTCTGCTTGCTACAAATGTCTGTGATTTCCTGACTAGGATCTGTCATAGAAATCATGTGCTCTAGACTGGATCTGGTAGGTCAGATTGTAGCATTGCAGGGCATTCTGAAGGGTAAGCTGGATTTAAAGACTTGCTTCTTGCTCTGGACCATACTTATAACGGAGATTCTTCTGGTACTGAAGTTATCTGTTCTGACTGCCAACATGGGAATTAGAGCAACAAGCATTTCCTGTATGATGTACTCTGGTCAAACTCTATCACCTGTTTCACTGGGGGTGGCACAAAGTCATGTGGCACCTTCAGGAATTAGGGTTAGTTTAGAATTGTATCTTCACTTTTCACTTTCCTGCATTGGAGAAGGAAATGGCAACCCATTCCAGTGTTCTTGTCTGGAGAATCTCAGAGACAGGGGAGCCTGGTGGGCTGCCGTCTATGGGGTTGCACAGAGTCGGACATGACTGAAGCAACTTAGTAGCAGCAGAATTGTATCCAAACCTCTAAAAAGTCATAATCCAGCCTGTGAAATGTGGACTTTTTCTTCGGTTCAAAAATATCATTTTGAGTGTGCTCAGGTCACTTAAAATGAAAACAGAAGGCAAGGTATGGTATCCCTTTGTGCCAGTATGCCAGGGTGCCTCTTCAAGTTAGTCACAGTACTGTTTATTTAAGGATGTTGAATCTAGGAACTGACTCCAATCTAAGAAATGGGTCAGAGACACACATTTGGTGATTCATTCGTATCCCACTTCTTCACCACTTTATACTAAATGATAACTGGTTCTTCAGTGTCCTTATTTCATCTTAAACTTTACATTTTTCTACACATATAAACACACATGCACAAATATTATTAGAAGCACACACACGATTTCTTAAGCTAGCTGTTAAGGGAGGTTAAAGTATTCTCATATCAACACTGAATTAATAGGTTCAGTTCAATTCAATCACTCAGTAATGTCTGACTCTTTGTGGCCCCATGGACTGCAGAATGTCAGGCTTCCTTGTTCATCACCAACTCCTGGAGCTTACTCAAACTCATGACCATTCAGTTGATGATGCCATCCAACCACCTCATCCTCTGTCATCCCCTTCTCCTCCCACCTTCAGTCTTTCCCAGCATCAGGGTCTTTTCCAATGAGTCAGTTCTTCACAGCAGGTGGCCAAAGTATTGGAGTTTCAGCTTTAGCATCAGTCCTTCCAATGAATATTCAGGACTGATTTTCTTTAGGATGGACTGGTTGGATCTTCTTGCTGTCCAAGGGACTCTCAGGAGTCTTCTCCAACACCACAGTTCAAAAGCTTCAATTCTTCAGCACTCAGCTTCCTTTATAGTCCAACTCTCATACATGACTACTAGAAAAACCATAGCCTTGACTAGACAGATTTTGTTGGCAAAGTAACGTCTCTGCTTTTTAATATGCTATCTAGGTTTGTCATAACTTTTCTTCCAAGGAGCAAGTGTCTTTTAATTTCATGGCTGCAGTCACCATCTGCAGTGATTTTGGAGTCCAAAAAATAAAGTCTGCCACTGTTTCCACTGTTTCCCCATCTATTTTCCATGAAGTGATGGGACCAGATGCCATGATCTTCATTTTCTGAATGTTGAGCTTTAAGCCAAATTTTTCACTCTCCTCTTTGACTTTCATCTACAGGCTTTTTAGTTCTTCACTTTCTGCCATAAGGGTGGTGTCATGTGCATATCTGAGGTTATTGATATTTCTCCCGGCAATATTGATTTCAGCTTGTGCTTCTTCCAGCCCAGCGTTTCTCATGATGCATATAAGTTAAATAAGCAGGGTGAGAATATATAGCCTTGATATACTCCTATCTCAATTTGGAACCAATCTGTTGTTCCATGTCCAGTTCTAATTGTTGCTTCTTGACCTGAAACAGATTTCTCAGGAGGTTAAATAGAGTGTAATTAATTTACAATGAATGGAATTAATAAGTTAAATAGAATATAATAGAACACACACACCATCCTATTCTTAATCATATTCTTTAGTATTTTTAATGGATATAAATTAGTAATCTTCCCAGATTTTCTCTGTTTAAAAGCGTTTTATACCCTAGTTGATAAGCTATAGAAACAAGATATGGCAGCTTGCTGGAGTCATAGTAGATTAAAATGCTCCAGTGCTCCATTTTATTGTAGTACTGCTACAATCAGTTCAGTTCAGTTCAGTCACTCAGTCGTATCTGACTCCTTGCGACCCCATGAACCACAGCACGCCAGGCCTCCCTGTCCATCATCATCCCCCGGAGTTCACTCAACTCACATCCATCGAGTCGGTGATGCCATCCAGCCATCTCATCCTCTGTCGTCCCCTTCTCTTCCTGACCCCAATCCCTCCCAGAATAGAGTCTTTTCCAATGAGTCAACTCTTTGCACGATGTGGCCAAAGTACTGGAGTTTCAGCTTTAGCATCAGTCCTTCCAAAGAACACCCAGGGCTGATCTCCTTTAGAATGGAGTGGTTGGATCTCCTTGCAGTCCAAGGGACTCTCAAGAGTCTTCTCCAACACCACAGTTCAAAAACATCACTTCTTTGGTGCTCAGCTTTCTTCACAGTCCAACTCTCACATCCATACATGACCACAGGAAAAACCACAGCCTTGACTAGACGGACCTTTGATGGCAAAGTAACGTCTCTGCTTTTCAATATGCTATCTAGGTTGGTCATAACTTTTCTTCCAAGGAGTAAGCGTCTTTTAATTTCATGGCTGCAGTCACCATTTGCAGTGATTTTGGATCCCAAAAAGGTAAAGTCTGACACTGTTTCCACTGTTTTGCCATCTATTTTCCATGAAGTGATGGGACCAGATGCCGTATCTTCATTTTCTGAATGTTAAGTTTTAAGCCAACTTTTTCACTCTCCTCTTTCACTTTCATCAAGAGGCTCTTTTGTTCCTCTTCACTTTCTGCCATAAGGGTGGTGTCATCTGCATATCTGAGGTTATTGATATTTTTCCCGGCAATCATGATTCCTGCTTGTGCTTCTTCCAGTCCAGCATTTCTCATGATGTACTCTGCATATAAGTTAAATAAGCAGGGTGACAATATACAGCCTTGACGTACTCCTTTTCCTATTTGGAACCAGTCTATTGTTCCATGTCCAGTTCTAACTGTTGCTTCCTGACCTGCATATAGGTTTCTCAAAAGGCAGGTCAGGTGGTCTGGTATTCCCATCTCTTTCAGAATTTTCCACCGTTTATTGTGATCAACACAGTCAAAGGCTTTGACATAGTCAATAAAGTGGGAATAGATGTTTTTCTGGAACTCTCTTGCTTTTTTGATGATTCAGTGGATGTTGGCAATATGATCTCTGGTTCCTCTGCCTTTTCTAAAACCAGCTTGAACATCTGGAAGTTCACGGTTCACGTATTGCTGAAGCCTGGATTGGAGAATTTTGAGCATTACTTTACTAGCATGTGAGATGAGAACAATTGTGTGGTAGTTTGAGCATTCTTTGGAATTGCCTTTCTTTGGGACTGGAATGAAAACTGACCTTTTCCAGTCCTGGGGCCACTGCTGAGTTTTCCAAATTTGCTGGCGTATTGAATGCAGCACTTTCACAGCATCATCTTTCAGGATTTGGAATAGCTCAAAGGGAATTCTATCACCTCCACTAGCTTTGTTCGTAGTGATGCTTTCTAAGGCCCTCTTGACTTCACATTCCAGGATGTCTGGCTCTAGGTGAGTGATCACACCATCTGGGTCATGAAGATCTTTTTTGTACAATTCTTCTGTGTATTCTTGCCACCTCTCCTTAATATCTTCTGCTTTTGTTAGGTCCTTTATGGAGCCCATCTTTGCATGAAGCATTCCCTTGGTATCTCTGATTTTCTTGAAGAGATCTCTAGTCTTTCCCATTCTGTTGTTTTACTCTATGTCTTTGCACTGTTCACTGAGGAAGGCTTTCTTATCACTTCTGGCTATTCTTTGGAACTCTGCATTCAGATGTTTATATCTTTCCTTTTCTCCTTTGCTTTTCACTTCTCTTCTTTTCACAGCTATTTGTAAGGCCTCCCCAGACAGCCATTTTACTTTTTTGCATTTCTTTTCCATGGGGATGGTCTTGATCCCTGTCTCCTGTACAATGTCACCAACCTCAGTCCATAGTTCATCAGTCACTCTATCTATCAGATCTAGTCCCTTAAATCTATTTCTCACTTCCATTGTATAATCTTAAGGGATTTGATTTAGGTCATACCTGAATGGTCTAGTGGTTTTCCCTACTTTCTTCAATTTAAGTCTGAATTTGGCAATAAGGAGCTCAGGATCTGAGCCACAGTCAGCTCCCGGTCTTGTTTTTGCTGATTGTATAGAGCTTCTCCATCTTTGTCTGCAAAGCATATAATCAGTCTGATTTTGGTGTTGACCATCTGATGATGTCCATGTGTAGTCTTCTCTTGTGTTGTTGGAAGAGGGTGTTTGCTATGACCAGTGCATTCTCTTGGCAAAATTTTATTAGCCTTTGCCCTGCTTCATTCTGTATTCCAAGCCCAAATTTGCCTGTTCCTACAGGTGTTTCTTGACTTCCTACTTTTGCATTCCAGTCCCCTATAATGAAAAGGACATCTTTTTTGGGTGTTAGTTCTAAAAGGTCTTGTAAGTCTTCATAGAACCATTCAACTTCAGCTTCTTCTGTGTTACTGGTTGGGGCATAGACTTGGATTACTGTGATATTGAATGCTACAATAAGTGAGATCAAATTCTTCTGTTTTCATTATCAAGACTCAAAATCTGAGGAATGTCTAATTAGTTTAGCTTCAGTCAAAACTCAGATAGGAAAATATAAATACCTTAATTCATAGTCTACATATATTCATGCCCAAAATGGGAAGGAGTAATTCTACAAAGGCTTCTCTTGTCTAAGAACGGGATGCAAGGTGCTAAAGTGAAGAAAGTTAATGAGGGTTCGGATAATTATGTTAGAGAAAACTCCCATTCCTAATTGAGAAAAGCTACTCAAATTCATAACAATCTCTTCCTTTAGTGTTCTGATTATTATATTAGAGCTTTGTCTCCTATTGAAGGCCAGTTTCTCTCTCCTCTTGTACTTATGATCATGACTGCATCTCTTTTTATCTTGTAAGATTTACATCACCTACTCTCTTTTCTGTCTATTCAAGCCCTTGCTCAAGGTGAATTTTTCCCATACTTTTCAAGTAAACTACTCAAGTTTCATCACCTTTAAATATGGTTTTTTTCGATCATGCTTCCTGAGAGCTCTCTATAAAATCCACACCTCTTACACAGGGCAGCTTTTGAGGTTTTGTTTATTTATTTATTTATTTTTTTACTACTTGCTGCTTCATTTCTTCACCTCCAGCTTTGCCTTTATCTATTATTATATAACATTTAGCAGTATCATTGCACCTAAAAATCTTAGTAAAGTTGTATCTAATACTCTAAAAAAATATTTCTTTATTTATTTGACTGTGCCAAGTCTTAGGTTCTGCACAGGGGATCTTTGATCTTTAGTTGTGGCATGCAAAATCATAGTTGTGGCATGTAGGAATCCAGTTCCCCCACCAGGGATCAAACCTGAGCTTCCTGCATTGGGAGTAAGGAGTCCTAGCCACTGGTCCACCAGTGAAGTCCCGGTATCTAGTACTCTTGATTATTCACTTCTTGTAATACTCACTTCTCTAGCCATCTATGATGTCACACATTTGTTTTTCCTCCTATTTCTTTGGATCATTCCTTTAAGACTTCCCAGCTAATTCTTTCTCTTCAGTGTTGTCTTCAAAGTAAAATTTTCTCAATGTTGAGTCGAAGGCTGCTTTCCTTTTAATTAATTTCTTTGTCATGCTGAACCTCACCCAAGATTGTCATTTAAAATACAGTATAAAAGCCAGAGTCTGACACACATATATATATCCAGTTTATAACCCATCTCCAAGCTGTAGTCTTATATGTACAGTTTCCCACTGAATATTATTTTATTGATTCACATAATTAAGAAAACACATGTTTAAGATCAACCTGATGATTGCCTTTCTCCATCCTGATAAATATTCCTCTTCCATTATCTCATTGATGAATGTCAATTTTTACCTAATTACACAAAATTCTGATAATACAAGAACACGATATCATATGTATCTGTCACCTCCTGAATCTTCTGTAGAGAGCTTCAGTTATCAAAAAACTATAAAAAAGGAAATATGAAGCTGCAAAACTGGAGAATATATTTCAAAATGTTAATTTAAAGATTTCAGTGAATTTTTTGTGGAGAGAATTGTGTTTATATAGAAAATACCTTTATTGACTCTTGTATTCATTTTTTAATTTTAGAAGATCATTTTTAGAGCTGGATATTGAAAGTTAGAAAAGAGACGGGGAGAAATAAATTGCTTTAAAAAATAAAGTATGATAAAATTTATTTTTCTAAGGATAAAGAGCCCTGAAAAGCTGTGGGTTAGGAAATTGCAGGGATTGAGAAAAAAAAAAAAAAACTCCATAGAGTAAAACCTAAGACTTGGAGGAAAACAGATGAGTAAATGTTCCTTAAGGAGTATATTGTTCTGATATGTTTGAAAACAGCTATGTTGATAGCATCTGTTATACTCCATTTATAATATAAACCACCATGGCTCACTCCAACAAACAAACATGGACAACTTCCAGATCTTCATTTGAATTCTGATGAACACAATATCTGGTATCAGTATTATAGGAGGAATGAAGAAAATATATCACTTGCCCAGCTTATTATTATACCATGAAGAAAAGATATAGTAGGGATATGAGGCAAGAAATATAGAACAGAGATTATATAGATTTTCAGAAAATATAACCAGTGGTAGGAAAATAGAAGTGGACTCGAAAAATTTTGCATTGTAAGAGCAAAAATGGTAGGGACCTCTCAATAATTTTTACTTTTATATAATAAGATTGGTTAGATCCCCAGAAAGCTAGTGAAACTTAGGAAAACTGTGTCACAGATGTCTGAGAATACATAAGGTTTTCTAGCCTATAGATAAAGCCATTTATTACACAGCTGACATTATTAATGATTTTTCATGTTTGATATGGTATAATTGTAAACATACAGTAAATTTGAACATGCCTAGTATGCTGATCTTTGTTTTTCTTTCCTTTCTTTTTGTTTGTTTGCATTTTAGAATTATTATTGTTTTTGGCTTCTGCTATATTTTCAGAGGGTTGGCATCAGAGGAAAGCTTGTAAG
The DNA here is from genome assembly GCF_027580195.1 of Bos mutus. Classification (NCBI taxonomy): domain Eukaryota; kingdom Metazoa; phylum Chordata; class Mammalia; order Artiodactyla; family Bovidae; genus Bos; species Bos mutus. Next base: position 45,881,275 of record NC_091633.1, on the reverse strand, counting down.
AGATAAAAATAGTAGTTTAATGAAAGATCTAGTTTAAAAGGCAGAAATGATCATATGGAACAAGAACAAAAGGAAAACAAATTTCTTATTCTACTCAGTGCCTGAGTGGAGGTCTATTGAGTCTTCTGAATTGTTGATTTAACTAATTAGGGTTTACTTAAGTAACACGACTTTGGCACCCTTGAGTCACTTTATAGACATGGGTATATAGAAACAGGGTATTTAGCAACATTTTAAGTGTACTCAACAGTTCTCCCAATTGGTCCCATCATGACTAAAGGGAGAAAAAAAGGAGTAAATGAAACTAGGTTGGAATGAGTACCTGCTTGCTAGAAGAATAAAGCCTGACTGTTTTTAAGATAAGCATACATGGCTTTATTGTATTAATATGTCTCATCCCTTTAACTGAGTGGGTAAGTAATTTACCCAGTGTTGCACTGCTGGTAATTCACAAAGTTAAAATTATAAATTAACAACCTGAGCCTCACATCTTTACCCATGACACTAAGCTAACTAGTCTGGGTTTAAATGGATTTCACCGGGAAATTTTTAAAGAAAGGTAGATAGAATGCTGGAGAAGGCAATGGCACCCCACTCCAGTACTCTTGCCTGGAAAATCCCATGGACTGTGGAACCTGGTGGGCTGCAGTGCATGGGGTCACTGAGGGGACACGACTGAGCAACTTCACTTTCACTTTTCACTTTCATGCATTGGAGAAGGAAATGGCAACCCACTCCAGTGTTCTTGCCTTGAGAAATCCACAAGGACAGGGGAGCCTGGTGGGCTGCTGTCTATGGGGTCGCACAGAGTTGGACACGACTGAAGCAACTTAGCAGCAGCAGCAGGTAGAATGCCAATAAAGATAATTGAGCCAATATTTTAGCAGAGTAGCTTGGCAATATCTATCAAAATTTTAGAAGTTTATTCCATTCATACCAGATATCCAATTAATGAATGTATTATATTGATGGATGGTGAAGGTATACAAAGGTACATATGGACAGAGATGTCCATGACAACAGTATTTATAATAGCAATGAAAAAATTAAAAGAAAATTTACATGACCATCATTAACAATTGGTCTTGTGAGTCTATGTGTGGAATGTTATGCAGAAATTTTAAAAGTAAATGATGTTAAAAGATCAAAAAAGTGCTTGATTCTTTAAATATAAGCATTATATATTCTTTATTTTATATTTATTAATTTATATGCACTATGGACATGAGTGTGAGCAAGCTCCAGGAGTTGGTGACAGACAGGGAAGCCTGGCATGCTGCAGTCCATAGGGTCACAAAGAGTCAGACACAGCTGAGCAACTGAACCAAATTGATGAATGTATAAGTACATAAGAAACATTAACACAATTAACTATATTTGAGAGTAGTAATGTTAGGAATTGATGGTGGCAGGTTGAAGGATGATGTTTTTTTCTTTTAATTTTTTTTTAAAAGCGATTGTATGTATTTATTTATTTATTTGGCTGCAGTCTTAGTTACAGCACATGGGAACTTCATTGCGTCATGTGGGATCTTTCATTGCAGCAGACAGACTCTCTAATTGTGGTACGTGGGCTCAGTAGTTACAGTACACAGGCTTAGTTGCTCTGCAGCTTGTGGAATCTTAATTCCCCACCCAGGGATCAAATCCACAAACCCCCTGCATTGCAAGGCAGACTCTTAACCATTAGACTGCCAGAGAAGTCCCAATATTTCTTTTTATTTTATAGACACTTTTTTTTTTTAATGCTCACTATGGCCATCTGTTATATTAATAATTACTAGTTAATATAAAATAGCATTTTCTAATTAAATTTAAATGCATATTGGAAAAGGTTTACACCAAGTTTGAACTATATTCATAATGAACAGTGAAAATGTTATTTAATAAAAGTCAGAGGAGCCTGCCAGGTACAGTCCATAGGGTTGCAAAGGGTTGGACACAACTGAAGTGACTTAGCACACAAACACATATCTTGAATTACCATAGAAAGGACTCTCTCCAGAAAAACCTGAACTTGGCAGAAAATTCTTAGAAATGTTAGTATAAGTTTTGCCCCCGACCACCTGCTAAGATAATTTCTTCCAAAAAGCCTTGTCATTTCTCCTCTGACATATGAAGGGCTTGTAAGTCATCACTCCACCCTCAGAAGAAGAAAAAGATGAACAAAGTACAAATAGACATCTCTTCTTAAATTAATCAGAGAATTGAAGTCAAAAGGCAAATTGCCGCCTAGAAAACTGGAGAAACAGGTGAATACAACAGTTTCCTAAGGGCAGAAGCCACTGGAGCCAGTAACTGGTAGGAATATTTAAATGGTAGTTGAGGAGGACTTGCTGAACCCTGAATGTGGTCTAACTTGAGAGTTAGACTACGGGGGGCCCAGACTTAGATCTCTACATTCCAGGAGTCTTCCTCCACCACTCCTCACTTAGTGAAAGTTAGTGAAAAATCTCCCTTATCTTTTGGGCAGGTGAGTGAAACAAGTAACTTTTAAAAATATGCCTAAGAGAAAAGTAACACGTTTGAAATATGCCACCTTGAAGGTTCTCTGTAACAAAGGCCTATCCCAGGAAATCTACTTTACTTTCATTGAAGCTTTATCTGACCCATAGGAAGGGCAACTTTAAAAATTCAAGATCCTTCTAGCCTTGTTTTCACACACAAAGAGTCAAAAAGACTTAAAAACTCTTTTGAAATTTTAAAGTCACAGACAAGATACTTAGGCCCACTAAAAAGTTTAGATTTAATCGTAAGATAATTAACATCATTCTCTCCTCATCAATAATGCTACATTGTAATAACAGTGGGTTATGAATGAGACATTACTTTATCAACAAAGGTCTGTCTAGTCAAGGCTATGGTTTTTCCGTTAGTCATGTATGGATGTGAGAGCCAACTCTCACATATAGAGCCAACATCTATAAAGAAAGCTTAGCACTGAAGAATTGATGCTTTTGAATTGTGGTGTTGGAGAAGACTCTTGAGGGTCCCTTGGACTGCAAGGAGGTCCAACCAGTCCATCCAAAGGAGATCAGTCCTGGGTGTTCATTGGAAGGACTGATGTTGAAGCTGAAACTCCAATACTTTGGCCACCTGATGCGAAGAGCTGACTCATTTGGAAAGACCCTGATGCTGGGAAAGATTGAGGGCGGGAGGAGAAGGGGATGACAGAGGATGAGATGGCTGGATGTCATCACTGACTCAATGGACATGAGTTTGGGTAAACTCTGGCAGTTGGTGATAGACAGGGAGGCCTGGCATGCTGCGGTTCATGGGGTCGCAAAGAGTTGGACATGACTGAGTGACTGAACTAAACTGAACTGATGAATGAGACAGCTACAAGAGAAAAACTCTATTTAAGAAGAATTTGCGAGGGAAACCAAAGACCATTGTAGAGGAAAACAATGACACACAAGGAAGCTGAAGTCTCTGGTCCTTAAAGCTAGAGTAAACAGTAAGCACAGTCTAATCTCTAGAGATATAAAACTTCACAATAAAGGCCTGTTTACATCCATTGCTATCACATAATATGTCATATCTGTATTTAAATTAAAGGTTACCAAGTATGCTAAAGGCAAGAAAAAACAGTCTGAAGAGAAAAAAAGCAAGCACCAAAACCACACTCAGATATGACAAAGATTTTGGAATCATCAAACCAGGAATTTAAAACAACTATAATTAACATTCTAAGGAACCTACAGGCAGAAACATAGACAACATTGGACAACATATGCTTACTGTAAGGAGAAAGATAAAAATTCTTAGGAAAAAATCAAAAGGAAATGGTAGAAAAAATTAAAGTATAATTGAAATAAAAAATGCCTTTGATAGGCTCATAAACAGACTGGAAATAACTAAAAAAAGAATCAGTGAACTTGAAAATATGTTAAATAGAAATTTGTCAAACTGAAATCCAAAGAGAAAATAATGAAGATTCCCCCCAAAACCCCCAAAGAATAGTTTTTTTTTTTTATTCAATTTTAATTAAAAAAAAATTATACATGTATTCCCCATCCTGAACCCTCCTCCCTCCTCCCTCCTCCCTCCCCAAAGAATAGTTTTTAAGAAAGTTGTGCATATCCTTCGTTTCCCCCTCATTATTTGTTATCATAGCTATGGCAGAACTCAGATGTCCTAAAATCTAATTACATGATTCAAAATTCCTTGAATTTCTAAATTAATTGTAGATTAGATAGTTGACTAGACACTTGCCAAACTTCATGACAATTTTTAAATTATAATTATTTGCAGTTATTTACTGTTTTATCTCTTTAGCATGTATCATGACTTATTATTTTGTTCACCAAATATATATTCATTAATGATTAAATAATTTTTTTGGAATATTTTTACTGATGCTTTGTAAAACTGCATTAGCATTCAGTTCCATTCAGTCACTCAGTCGTGTCCAACTGTGACCCCATGAATCACAGTACCCCAGGCCTCCCTGTCCGTCACCAACTCCCGGAGTTCACTCAGACTCATGTCAATCGAGCTGGTGATGCCATCCAGCCATCTCATCCTCTCTCATCCCCTTCTCCTGCCCCCAATCCCTCCCAGCGTCAGAGTCTTTTCCAATGAGTCAACTCTTTGCATGAGGTGGCCAAAGTCCTGGAGTTTCAGCTTCAGCATCAGTCCTTCCAATGAACACCCAGGACTGATTTCCTTTAGGATGGACTGGTTGGATCTCCTTGCAGTCCAGGGGACTCTCAAGAGTCTTTACATTGACATAGATACAGACCTTCAGATAGACAAAGTGTACTCAACTAAACAAATAATTGAATAGGCTAACAAATGAGGCAATGCAGTTATGGACATGAGACATAATTCCACTTATTTTTCTAGACACCAGAACTTTGAGAGAGTAAATGTCTGTTGCTTCAAGCCACCCAGTTTTCCATATTTTTTATAGTTGTGCTAGGAAACTAATAGAGTTATTCTATCAACTACTTGGAAAATTGTTGTTATAACTTAGAACTTAAATATTTCACTCATTTTCAAATTTTTATTTATATATCTCAATTTTTGGCATAGGCCAAGCATTTACTTTGAGTATGGATCAGTTTCTTGGAATTTACCACTAGCTTGGTTGCATAAAATGAAAACTATATATTCTAAACTGTTTCCTTTTCCTTAAAGTACAATAAGAACAAACTGGCCACCTGATGTAAAGAGCTGACTGAATGGAAAAGACCTTGATGCTGGGAAAGATTGAGGCAGGAGGAGAATGGGGGTGACAGAGGATGAGATGGTTGGATGTCATCGTCGACTCAATGGACATGAGTTTGAGCAAACTCCAGGAGATAGTGAAGGACAGGGAAGCCTGGCATGCAATTGTCCATGGACTGCAGAGAGTCAGACACAACTGACTGACTGAACAAGAACAAAACATAAACAAAAAAATGCATATTGAAAAATGTTTCTAGTGTTTTTTTTGTTTGTTTTACAAATCTCTATATATTTCTTTAGAAAGATATTATTGTTGTAATGATGATTTCTAATAAGATAAATATTTTTTAACCAACTTGTCATTTTGGTCTCTTGAAAATTTAGTTTTTAACTTAGTATTCAAAGAACTGGCATTTTCAAAGAACTATATTGCAAACTATAGTATTCAAAAAACTATATTTTTTTAGCAATCAAATCATACAATTATAGCATTAGGTGCAAGTGGCATAAATCAAATTTGGAACACTTGCACCTGATGTTTAATAAGCAAATGAGTAGGAAGCCCTAGTTGCTCAGTGTTTAAAAAAAAAAAAAAAAAAAATCCTATCAACGCAGGAGACACAGGAGAAGCAGGTTTAATCCCTGGGTTGGGAAGGGAAGGAGGAAGAAATGGCAACCCACTCCAGTATTCTTGCCTGGAGAATCCCATGGACAGAGGAGCCTGGCGGGCTACAGTCCATAGAGTCACAAAGAGTTGGACACAACTGAGCAACTGAGCACACACGTGAATATATGAGTGTGTTGGTGGGAGTGTACTTGAGAGCATTACATGCAGTGTGACCCTAACATCAGCCAGTCTCATGTTCGAAGAAAACACAGAGCTCTGATGTTTGGGGGCTAAGGTTATGTGGAGGTCAGAAGAGTCACTCCAATATCTTGTGCATAGGTCTCCATGGCAATTATAATATCTCTTCATGTGTCTTTATTTCCTACTGTGTATGCAAAAAAGGAAATCTCTACCCTATCCATGAAAATATCCTGTCTGGCATAGTGACTGATATACTAAAAATTGCTCTAATCTGTTAAATGAATAAGTTGATAATCAATGAATGAATAAACAAAGTGTTTTGCTTTAAAGTACCTTCTAAAGACAGTGGTAGTTATTTGAAAATGGTCATTAAGGGTATATTTTTAATTAGAAAATCAGCTAACTCCTCTGGATACAACAAAGGACACCAGTGTTCATCATCTAACTATCTTTTCTATCTCTGTGTAGGTTATTTAAAATTAAAACACTTTGTACAGATGAAGATATATGGCATAGAAGACCTCTGTCACAGACTTAGTAAAACAGAATAGATCTCAAAAGAAATTGAGGTTTTCCTGTTTGTGGAGATTAATGGAAGTGTAGGCAAAATATTAGAAAAAATTCAGGAATCTCTTTTCAAAACAGATGAAGATTACTTCAGTAATATTAATAAAGCTGTGATACATTTTAAGCAGTGATACAATTTTGATTACTCAGAATTATTAAAACCAATTATAGAGCTAGAATGTTTTTGTTTGCACTGTGGTTGATGCTCTTTTATATCTTACAGTGATAGCTTTGGGGAAGAACCCCTGTCTGTTAAACAAATCACCATGTCTCCTCTTTTCCTTCTTCTGTGTGTTAAGACATTATGTTTTTATGGCCAGCATTTATTTTCGTAGGAGTACATTGTAACCCTAGCAACCTCAACTTTAGAGGCATCTTGAGCCTCCTGAATACAGTTCAAACAGTTCATAAAGAACTTTATTTTTCTTAAGGAGTTACCTGGTCTATGTATATTTTTATGGAAGGGATTTGAAAAATTCAGTGTGTTCCCTCCCCTTAAAGCAGACCCACTGAAGTGTTTAAAAAAGAGATCCTACTCTCACAAATTAAATCCTCATCTTTCTAGGGAAGAGAGATTGATGGTCAAATATTTTTCAGTAACTTCTTGAAAAATTTGTTTAAAAATGGCCTTCATATTGAGAGATTATTGATGATTTATTAAAAGTTCACATGCTTTATGTCAAACTAAAATTCAAGGTCTAATGGTGCAATGAAAGATTCATACATTAATGTGTCAACAATGATATCTTTTCCTTCACTCTATAGTTCTAACCTCAAATTTATACACACTTGAAAAAATAAAGGAGAACTGGACCATATAGTATTTATGGTTTACATATTTATTTTTCATTTTCCTTTTGGAAATATATGTAACATCAGTTCAATGAAGTATTAAAGAAAATGCAATGAGAAAGCCTACTGAAATTAGCATTTTTAACATACTAATATTTGTGATATTGAACTGTAAAGCAGTTCCCCAGGAATTCCTGAAGAGTCATGCTGCCATCTATTGACAATGTGGATGTCTTTTAATGGTTATACAGTGCAAGAAAAAACATTTTTTTAGAATATGTTTTCCAAAAATCTGGTGTTTCTGAAAATATCTACTTTGTATGATAAATATATGGCATTCAAAATTATAATACATTATTAAATTTGTAGAAAGTTATTATTAGTGAATTGTTTGGTACCAGCAAATTTACTAAATGTTGTAGAAATTTTCGCATACTAGTCAGTAATTTGAGGAAAATGTAGTAACTGATCCTGTGTTTATCACAATACTGTTATCCTATATTTACTATATTCAATAGAATAGGACTCATATGCATTATTAGGAATGTAAAACAACATTTTAAAAAGTGAAACAGTACTTCAGCATATTGGTTGTTTAAAGAAAGAAAAAAGTATGTGTGATCAACCAGCATAGATTAAAAAACCATGTTTACCAATTATTTTTTTTTCTGTTATTTCATGATACATTAAGATGAAAGTGAAAGTGTTAGTCGCTCTGTCCTGTCGAAATCTTTGTGACCCCCATGGACTGTAGCCATCCAAACTCCTCTGTCTATGAGATTTCCCAGGCAAGAAACTGGAGGGAGTTGCCGTGCCCTTCTCCAAGGAATCTTCCTGACCCAGGGGTTGAACTCTGGTCTGTAGCACTGCAGGCAGATTCTTTACCATCTGAGCCACCAGGGAAGCCCTATTAAGATGGGAAGCACCTGTATATCATGTCTTCTGAAGCAGAGACTTCCCAAAGAGAGCAAAACAAAACTGTAACTGGACAGTTGGAATTTAAGTTACTAAACATTTTGAATCTAGGCATATATAGTTCAGAAAATCCCCTCTGAGAATTTTTACCTCCTCTTTTCCTATTCAAATATTTAATGTGTCAATATTTAGTATAACAGGATGCCAGATGAAGTAAAAATAAACAGATAGGTCAACTGCTTCTACTTTCATAGCTGGAGACAACAAGTATTTGCTCATCCTAGAGTATACATGCCTTCCCATTGACTAGGAAAAGTGCTTACCAGAATGTTGTGGTTTGAAAGTTTTCTGTTTAGATCCTTTGTTTTTATAGCTGTATTGTGTGAGAGTGCACTGATGTGGATTGAGATTCCTGAATATTTTTGGAGGGAATGACCAATATTCCCAACATTCTATTTGGGATAAATTTACTCAAACCAAGGTTTTGAATATGGAATTCTCAAAAAAAAAAAAAAAAAAAGGAACTGGTGTGGTGAAATTGTGTCAAACAAGGACAGGGTGGTGATGATGGAGTACTGGGAGCTGGACCTGAACCTCTCTGGTCTGCCACTTTGCTCTTGCTCCTGTGAATTTAATGAGCTATGATCTTGCACTCTAACAAGGACATCTCTATAGTAGTGAACATGTGTCCAATAGACTGGGCAGAACAGTGTCCACAGCGCCAATTCTTCAGAAAGTCACTATACTATGTAAATATACATACTCCATTTTGTGTTGACACCACTTAAACATCCTTTCTAACAAAATGTAATAGTAAAATCATGATTTTATCAATATTTACATCTGTGTCAAAAATAGCCTCTGATACAACAACTATCAAGGAAATATTTAAGTTTCCATTCTGTATAAACATTAACATATTTATGAGAAATAACTATCTCATCAAACTGAATTTAATTTTTTTTTTACAACTTTCATATACTTCACTCCAGGGTATTAAAAATATAGCAATTTGCCTATTGCTAACCACCTGTGGTTAAAGTACTGCTGAACATATATATAGTACTGAAATGCATATCTAGATGATACCTATTAATACTTACATCAAACATTTCAGTTCATGTTCTCTTCTGTTTATACCATAAATGTGGGGAAATTTACTAGGGAATAATACAAGGATACAGTTTGGAACCCTTCACTTTTTGAGCCCTTCAATCAATTGCTTTACAATTCACTAAATGTATAAACAGACTAAAAATCCAACAGATAACAATTAGTTGAAACTGTTTTGCTGCTAAAAAAAATAATAAGTGTCCCAGAATATCTAAACTTTCAAAGAAACTAAATGATATCCTCATGACTTCCTCATAGTCAATCTTTTTCAAGCAGGGTAACTCAATAATCAGCTCAGTGGGAGAGGAAATAATTCTAACTGTAGCCTCTCAAAAAGACATTGTAGGTTACCATCAGAATAAAAATACAGAGAGATGATAGATAGATATTCTTTCTTCGCTTTGCCTGTTCAATCTTACTCTAGGTGACAAAAACTTTTGCTAAGGTGAAATCTCTGATAGGCCCCTTAGCTCATCTACAAACTCTATAATAAATGTAAATTTTCTCAACTTACAAAAATATCCTTTATAGCAAATTAGTTTGTCTGGTTTGGAATTACACAAAACTGTAAAGTTCTCTTTTTTTGAGGTGGGGTATCCCCTGAAGAACTGACTCAATGGAAAAGACCCTGATGCTGGGACAGATTGAAGGCAGGAGAAAGGGAGGACTGAGGATGAGATGGTTGAAAGGCATCACCGAGTCAATGGACATGAGTTTGAGTAAACTCCGGGAGTTGGTGATGGACAGGGAGGCCTGGCGGGCTGCAGTCCATGGAGTTGCAGAGTTGGACACGACTGAGCAACCGAACTGAACTGAGAGTTGCTTTATAATGTTGTATTCGTTTCTGCTGTACAAAGTGGTGAATCAGATATTATACACACACACACACACACACACACACATATATATATATATACACACACACACACATATCCCTTCCCTATTGGACCACCCTCCCTTCCCCCATCTTACCTATCTAGGTTATCACAGAACACCAAACTGAGCTCCCTTGCTGTATATACAGCAGGTTCCCACTAGCTCTCTGTTTTATATTTGATGGTGCACATACAAAAATCCCAGTCTCCCAATTCATCCCCCACCATGTCCATATGTCTATTCTCTACATCCACATCTCTATTCCTGCCCTGCAAAGAGACTCATCTGTACCGTTTTTCTAGATTCCAAATACATGTATTAACATATAATGTTTGTTTTTCTCTTTCTGACTTCACTCTGTATGACAGACTCTAGACCCATCCAGATCTCCACAAATGGCTGTTTTGTTCCTTTTTATGGCTGAGTAACATTCCATTATATACATGTGCCACTTGTTCTTTATCCATTCATCTGTTGATGGACATTTAGGTTGCTTCTATGTCCTGACTAATGTAAATAGTGCTGCAGTGAACATTGGAGTGCATGTGTTTTTTTTGAATTATGATTTTCTCAGGATGTATGCCCAGGAGTGGGACTGCAGGGTCATATGGTAGTTCTATTTTTCAGTTTATTCAGAATCTCCATATTATTCTTCATAGTGGCTGTATTGATTTACATTCCCACCAACATTGCAAGAGGGTTCTTTTTCTCCACCCCCTTTACAGCTTTTATTGTTTGTGGATTTTTTGATGATGGCCATTCTCTGATGTGAGGTAATATCTTATTGTAGTTTTGATCTGCATTTCTCTAATAATCAGTGATGTTGAACATCTTTTCATGTGCCCCTTGGCCATCTGTATCTTTGGGAAAATGTCTCTTTAGGTCTTCTGCCCATTTTTTGATTGAGTTATTTTCCCTCCCAGCTTGCCCTTCTCACAGGCTATGCAAACACTGAGAGAAAGGGAACATTGGTGACTTCTTATTTTATCATTCTTATGTTTCTGTCCTTTCTTCCCCATGCACTAGACTGTCCCTGTCTTTTTCAGGGCAAAGCTGGAGTAGGAAGAAATGGTAGGGGGCATGAAAGGTCTAATTTGGCACTTAAATAATTCAGTGTTGTTTTCCTCTGGAAAAATCTAATGATTAAAGCTCATTTTCTTTCTTGGGTTGTCTTGGAGATTTCTCAGAATTCCTTTCAGGGTCCTAGCAAGTGGCTCTTTTGCCTTGAGCTGGCTTTTCAACCTCTTTGTCAATTACCACAGCCATTGTTATACTCCAACCCCTTTGTGTATATGTTGCTTCACCCTCTGAACACCATTCAGAACACAATTTTGCTTTTAAAGCAACCATTAACAGACCACTTCCTGCTAATTCCACAATGTTGATCTTCTGTAACAGAAAATGCAGTCATTTGTAAATGCAACCATCTACCTTCCTACCAAGGACCCATTCATCCAGTAGGTCCCCTTTCACATCTTTTTTTTTTTTTGGTCCAGTCAACTCTGATACTAGTTCATAGTTTCCTGTATATTCTAGAAAACACATAACAATATTCTCTAAGTAGTGTCTTCACAAGACTTGAAATGAGGAGTGATTATTCACCAACCCTCTCTAACCTCTTCACCACACAGCACCTACTCCTGCAGTTTTCACAATCTAAATTCTCTTTTATGCCATCAAATTGGTGACAGCTTAAGGATTGCAAACTGGTTTTAAATACTTCCTTCTGTAAGGTCATCTAATGTCTCATTTTGGAATGTAGGACTACTAAGCCACTTAATTTGTGTTTTGTTTTTTTAGCACCCAACTCTTTGCGACCCCATGGATTGTAGCCCACCAGACTTCTCCATCCATGGAATTTTCCAGGCAAGAGTACTGGAGTGGGTTGCCATTTCCTTCTCCAGGGGATCTTCCTGACCCAGGGATTGAACCCAGGTCTCCCGCATTGCAGGCAGATGCTTTACCATCTGAGCCACCAGGGAGTCTCAAGCAAAACACAAAAGTGATACCAACAGCAAATCGCACACACACACATTCAAAATGGAGTCTCATTTCAAGAAGCTGACACGAGGTTATAAGGATGTCACACTAAATACACTATGATATCCCACACTGAAAATACAAATGCAGTGAGGAAATCTGAATCGTGTGTGTGTGTGTGCTCAGTCACTTCAGTTATGTCTGATTCTTTGGGACCCTATAGACTGTAGCTCACCAGACTCCTCTGTCCATGGGATTCTCTGGGCAAGAGTACTGGAGTAGGTTGCCATACCCTCTTCCAAGGGATCTTCCCAACCCAGGTACTGAATTCACATCTCCTGCATCTCCTGAATTGGCAGGAGGATTCTTTACCCACTGAACCACCTGGAAAGCCCTGTCTAAATAGTACCAGGTATCAAATCATAATGGGAAGATTATCACAGGAACACTCCCCAAGTTCTTGTGTGTTATAGTCTGCTTTGAGAAAAACACTTCAACCTTTAAAAATCAAAATACAGGACCTCCTAGTGGCATAGTGGATAAGAATCCGCCTGCCAATTCAAGGGACACAGGTTTGATCCCTGGTCCGGGAAGATTCCACATGCACGGAGCAACTATGCCTGTGTGCCAGAATTGCCAAAGCCTGAACACTCTAGGGCCCGAGAGTCACAACTAATGGGCCCTGTGCTGCAACTACTGAAACCCTTGGGCCCTACAGCCAGCAAGTTGAAACTACTGAGCCCACACGCCTAGATAGAGCCTCTGCTCTGCAACAAGAGAAGCCACTGCAATGAGAAGCCCACACACCTCAGCCAGAGAGTAGACCCCACTTTCTCCAACTAGAGAAAGCCTGCAAGCAGCAACAAAGACCCAGCACAGCCAAAAAATAAAATAAATAAAGCAGTGTGTACATGGCAAACACATATTTTAAAAAATCAAAATTTAGGCCAAAATTTAGAGCCACACAGTGCCCAGGTAGAGATCAGGAAAAGCTGTCGTATGCTGTGTACTTACTGTATATCAAACTTCCATTATTATTATTATCACTTAGTATGAATTAAAAAAAACCACCCAGCTTATGTATTCTTATCATGCCCATTCATATACAGTTATTCAGTAGTAAAGATGGGATTTATCAGGGTCCTGGGTTCCAGTAGACATGGGATCTGAAGAAAAACAGCCATGCTTGTGTTCTGATCACTACCCTACTCCTATTAGGGATACATTTGCCACCACATGACTTCATATGGAAAACCAGTAGGCAGAATATAGGAATATCTTAGCTTCTGAATAGCCAGAGTTATAGGAACTTTATCATATTTACAAATTAGATATTTTGAACTGAAAAGCAATATTTACCCTCATGGTATTCTAAGACTCATTTAAGTTCAGATCAGCTGCGATCATATTTTCTTGGTTATGAATAAGTTAATGATTATGGTGTTTGTGTATTATTAAAAGTAGTTTTTAGTTAAGTCAGTGCTTAAATAATAACTCAGGAAGATCAGTTGTAAAGATTACAGGTGACGTTGTTTCATGTAGTACAATTTCTATGTTTTTATTTTATGCATTATTAATTTCTAGTGGAAAGGAAATGACTGCTACCAATGAGGTTAGCAGCACTTTAAAAAATACCAAGGTCTTCAAGGTTTCTGTTCTGTTTTTTTCAGTTGCACCCCTACAGTAGAGTAATAAGTATATTCAATTTTTTATATTGAATTTATTCTGGAAAGAAAGACATCAGTAAGACACGCCTGGACATTTCTTTATTTGTTTCAAAGATAGATGTGGTTATAGATTTCAAATTGAGAGAGTTCAACCAGAAAATACATTAGTCTAATTTCTCCTCCCACCAGTAGTTATCATTATTATCAATACAATTTAATACTAATAGCCAAACTTTCTAGATTCTTAGGTATAACTTAGGTGAAATTAACATACTTTGAAAATTTTTTGCCAGTTTAATAGGTCTCTCTTTAAGGTACCGTCAAAAACAATTTGTTCTGGTAGAAAAATCATGAACTTTGTAATCAGTCCCAGATTGATTCAAATCCCAGCACATCCATTTATTACTTGAATGAGCTTCATCAAGTTCAAAATCCCTGAACCTCAACTTTCTCACTTCTATAGCTCTTCTGAGAGTAAAAGATAGTATTTGTGACTGATGTATGGGCGAGGGTCACAAATTGGTAGCTGTGATGATTTTGAGTGCCAAGTGACTCACTTTCATTCTTTATTCAAAATCATCATTTTGGAGCTTCAAACCTTGGCAACAACAGTGTTTTTTTTTTTTTTTTTTTTTTTCTGTCAAAGTGAGGGGATAAGCAAGACTGACTCAAAGGCATCTCTTCGCACAGGGTGACAAAGGGAGTTCTGTTCATATTAGAGACTCTTTGATGCAGTTCTAAGAAGAAACAATCACAAGTGATCTGCCTCTCCTCCAGGCTGGAGCAACACTTCCATTTATCATAAAGAGAAAATTTTAAATGCTAATAAAGACATTGCTTCTATAAAGTTTTTTTTTTTTTTTTTTTTGAGAATCATCATAGCCAAAAAATTAGGTGCTTAGAGCTTGACTTCTATATTAGAGTACTCCAGATAAATAGAATATATACATATATATGTGTGTGTGTGTATAAAAAGTGGTTTATGATAAGTTACTAACTCACATGATTATAGTCTGGAAGTCCCAAAATCTACCTTCTGTAAACTGGAGACTCAGGGAGGCATGTACTGCAGTTAGAAGGCTAGAGAGCCAGTAGTGTAGATACCAATCCAATTTATGAAGCCCTGAGTACAGGTGCATCAAAGCCAGAAGGATGCCGATGTATCAGTTTAGTCGGGCTCCAAGAGGGTGAACCTTTCCTTCCTTCAACTGTTTGTACTACTCAGGTCCTCAGAGGATTGGATGATGCTTCCCAGGTGAAAAGGGCAATCTACTTTGCTCAGTCTACCTGTTCAAATGCTAATCTCTTCCAGAAACAGTCTCACAGACACACCCAGAAACAATGTTGAACCAGATATCTGGCTACCCCATGGTCCAGTCAAGATGACATATGAAATTAACTGTTGTACCTTATAATTCTGACACTTATTAGTTTTCTGTTCTGTAACTTTAAGCCAATCACTTAAATGCTCTGTGCCTCAGTTTTCTGTGAAACAGACAAAATAAAATAGTGTGACACTGGTTGGATCTCCTTGTGGTCCAAGGGACTCTCAAGAGTCTTCACCAACACCACAGTTCAAAAGCATCAATTCTTCAATGCTCAGCCTTCTTTACAGTCCAACTCTTGCATCCATACATGACCACAGGAAAAACCATAGCCTTGACTAGATGGACCTTTGTTGGCAAAGTAATGTCTCTGCTTTTGAATATGCTATCTAGGTTGGTCATAACTTTCCTTCCAAGGAGTAAGAGTCTTTTAATTTCATGGCTGCAGTCACCATCTGCAGTGATTTTGGAGCCCAGGTTGGTAGGTGCCCAATATGCTACTGGAGATCAGTGGAGAAATAATTCCAGAAAGAATGAAGGGATGAAGTCAAAGCAAAAATAATATCCAGTTGTGGATATGACTGGTGATAGAAGCAAGGTCCAATGCTGTAAAGAGCAATATTGCATAGGAACCTGGAATGTTAGGTCCATGAATCCAGGCAAATTGGAAGTGGTCAAACAGGAGATGGCAAGAGTGAACGTCGACATTCTAGGAATCAGTGAACTAAAATGGACTGGAATGGGTGAATTTAACACAGATGACCATTATATCTACTACTGCTGGCAGGAATCCCTTAGAAGAAATGGAGTAGCCATCATGGTCAACAAGAGAGTCCGAAATGCAGTACTTGGATGCAGTCTCAAAAACGACAGAATGATCTCTGTTCATTTCCAAGGCAAACCATTCAATATCACAGTAATCCAAGTCTATGCCCCAACCAGTAATGCTGAAGAAGCTGATGTTGAAAGGTTCTATGAAAACCTGCTGCTGCTGCTAAGTCGCTTCAGTCATGTCTGACTCTGTGCAACCCCAGAGATGACAGCCCACCAGGCTCCCCCGTCCCTGGGATTCTCCAGGCAAGAACATTGGAGTGGGTTGCCATTTCCTTCTCCAGTGCATGAAAGGGAAAAGTGAAAGTGAACTCACTCAGTCGTGTCCGACTCCTAGCGACCCCATGGACTGCAGCCCACCAGGCTCCTCTGTCCATGGGATTTTCCAGTCAAGAGTACTGGAGTGGGGTGCCATTTCCTTCTCCATATGAATACCTACAAGACCTTTTAGAACTAACACCCAAAAAAGATGTCCTTTTCATTATAGGGGACTGGAATGCAAAAGTAGGAAGCCAAGAAACACCTGGAGTAACAGGCAAATTTGGCCATGGAGTATGGAATGAAGCAGGGCAAAGGCTAATAGAGTTTTGCCAAGAGAATGCACTGGTCATAACAAACACTGTCTTTCAACAACACAAGAGAAGCCTCTACACATGGACATCACCAGATGGTCAACATCGAAATCAGATTAATTATATTCTTTGTAGCCAAAGATGGAGAAGCTCTATACAGTCAGCAAAAACAAGACCAGGAGCTGACTGTGGCTCAGAGCATGAACTCCTTATTGCCAAATTCAGACTTAAATTGAAGAAAGTAGGGAAAACCACTGGACCATTCAGGTATGACCTAAATCAAATCCCTGAAACTAGTACAACACTGTAAATCAATTATACTTGAATGAAAATTAAGAAGAAATAAGGTGCCCCGCCCCCTCCACGATCTGACCAAACTTCTTCACCAAACAATTAACTGAATCCAATATTTTGCTTATTATGTTCTTACTTTTCTTTACTGGTTTTGGCATAAACATTATATATTCCAAAATAATACGTTATCTAGTTTTGCATGATTATCAACTTTACATAAATGGAATTATATTTAAAAATAGATTGATGCTGTATTCAGTCTGATTGTAATCTTGCAGAGTAGACATATATTTACTTTTTAAATTTACCAAGTTTGACAGTGAGATGAAGACATTGAAGAAAGCAGCCATAGGGAAGGGTGGTGGGTGCTGAGAGACAGCCATCCTCTCCTTCCTTGGATGGCTAGTCTTGCTGTCCATGTGTCACCACATCACTGGGATACCTTCCCCTGGGTCCCACTACCCACTGATTAGTGCTCTATTCACATTAAAATATAATTGGGTATATATAATGAATTTAACATCAGGATCCTTCAGACATTCAAGATTATGAGTGTAGTAGGCTTAATAGTGACCTGCCCAAAGATATATCTGGGTTCTAATCTCTGAAATTTGGGACTACTACTCATTGGGGATTCCCTGGTAGTTCAGTGGTAAAGAATCTGCCTGTAATACAGGAGATGCAGGTTCAATCCCTGAGTCAGAAAGATCCCCTGGAGAAGGAAATGGCAACCCACTTTAGGATTCTTGACTGGGAAATCCCATGGACAGAGGAGCTGGCATGTTACAGTCCATGGGGTCGCAAAGAGCTAGAAACTACTGAGCAGCTAAACAGCAACAAACAAACAAATGGTAAAAATGTCTTGGTTAAATTAAAGCTCTTGCAAAGAGATGCTTATCTTGGATTACCCGGATCAGTCCTAAATTCTTGATAAGTGTCCTTGTAAGTATGAGGCCAGGGAAGATTTGACAGAGAGAAGGCCGTAAAGTGACTATGGAGGCAGAGAATGGCCACAAGTCAGTGAATGCCAATGGCCATTAAAAGCTGAAGACAAATAACACATTCTTCGCTAGAATCTTTAGAGAAAGGACAACACTGTAGACACATTAATTCAGACTTCAGGCCTCTCCAGAACTTTGAGAAGGTGAATTTCTGTTGTTTTAAGCCAAGACTGTAGTGATTTGTTTATACAGCCTCAGGAAACTAATATCAGTGATTGTATAATTGAAGAACTTTGCTAAGACAACAATGAGAAAAGACTAGTTGATTAATCTATCCACTTCTTTCACAACAAGCCATTATTAAAATAACTTTTATTTTGACATGATCTTGAATTGATTGCCTCTGAGGTATATTTACAAAGCTGATATATGAAAACATATAGAAAAGGAATATGTGTCATGGAATAATAATGAAAACATGGAGTGCATCTGTATATGTGTGCATGATTGTATTTTAGGGAGGAAGAAAGATGACATGGATATAGGAATGTCTGTAATTCTGAATTGGTGCTAGCCAGAGGACCACTGTCTCACTGATATACCTGCTGTTTAAAGAACAGTGGTTGTGACAACAGTGTTCCCAGGTTATTTTTAAAGGAGATGATGTTTCCGTTGCTGTGAGTCTTCATAAAATGTTGAGAATATAAATAAAACTGAAGTTGAAATTAGGGGAGCATTTCAATGACCATAGGACTATTGACATTTTTTATTACTTTCCAAACATTTAGGAGTTGTCATGAATAAACAAACAGTATATAAACACTCACTTGCTTTAGTGGCAAATATCTCCAGAGATGTTAAGGATATGTACAAAGCTAGGAAAATAAAGTACAATGCCTTTAGATGCTTAGAACATGTTAGAGGAAAAAATGTAAAGGCACTTTTAAAGAAATGTCAATTACAATAGAGTATGTATCAGTAGAACAGAAGTTTAATTGAAATATTCTATGGCTTGCAGAGAAACAACATGTTAGGGAAAACTGAAACAGGGTTAAACAGTTTATTTTTTAAAGTTTTATGAAGAATTTAGAAAAATTTAGAAATTGAGAAAAAGTAAGCATGTTGATCTCAAAACAATATTTTAGGCAAATAAGGCAAAAATATGTACACATATGTGTGTATATCGATATATGTATAAACATATATTTTTTAAAATAATTCAAATGATAATTTGAATAAATTTTGTGAAAATTTCCATTCTATTTACCATATGAAAAGTCTAGCACAGAGAGAACTGTGCTTGTTTTTTTTTTTTTTAATCTTATAGATGAAGAGGAACTAAAAAACCTCTTGATGAAAGTGAAAGAGGAGAGTGAAAAAGTTGGCTTAAAGCTCAACATTCAGAAAACGAAGATCATGGCATCCGGTCCCATCACTTCATGGGAAATAGATGGGGAAACAGTGGAAACAGTGTCAGACCTTATTTTTCTGGGCTCCAAAATCACTACAGATGGTGACTGCAGCCATGAAATTAAAAGACGCTTACTCCTTGGAAGGAAAGTTATGACCAACCTAGATAGCATATTCAAAAGCAGAGATATTACTTTGCCAACAAAGGTTCGTCTAGTCAAGGCTATGGTTTTTCCTGTGGTCATGTATGGATGTGAGAGTTGGACTGTGAAGAAGGCTGAGCGCCAAAGAATTGATGCTTTTGAACTGTGGTGTTGGAGAAGACTCTTGAGAGTCCCTTGGACTGCAAGGAGATCCAACCACTCCATTCTGAAGGAGATTAGCCCTGGGATTTCTTTGGAAGGAATGATGCTAAAGCTGAAGCTCCAGTACTTTGGGAACCTCATGGGAAGAGTTGACTCATTGAAAAAGACTCTGATATTGGGAGGGATTGGGGGCAGGAGGAGAAGGGGACGACAGAGGATGAGATGGCTGGATGGCATCACTGACTCGATGGACGTGAGTTTGGGTGAACTCCGGGAGTTGGTGTTGGACAGGGAGGCCTGGTGTGCTGCGATTCATGGGGTCGCAAAGAGTTGGACATGACTGAGCGACTGATCTGATCTGATCTGATAGATTTTTTTCCTCATCTCTAGAAATAATATAATCTTGTCAGCAATGGAAATGAAATCATTAATAGGTGAAAATGTGCATATGAATATCAAGACTTTAAACCTTGCTTAATTCAACAACATACCTCAAATGGCCCATTAAGACTTCTATGCAAGGACTTCCTTGGTGGTCCAGTGGTTAAGATTCTGCCTTCCTGCAGATGTTGTGGGTTCAATTCCTGGCTGAGGAATTAAGATCTCACTAGTATTGTGATGCAGCCAAAAAAAAAAAAAAAAAGATTTCTATACAGTACAATCACCCTTCCCCTAATATGAGTCCCTTACTTCCCAAAGATATAATAGTCATGCTTTCTTTTAATGTTTTTATTCTCATATTTATTTCTTCCCCCACTGCCCCATTTTTACTTTTCACTATGAAATTGCTCATGCTTCATTGAGGAAATAGCAAAAATAAACCTAGAATTCTTTCATTTTCCCATTGCCACATCTGTACTATTTCTCTAAACATTTCTGTACCCATACTCGTAGTCTTATGCTTCGTGGATGAAGTAGATTTTCTTCTAGCAAACATCAAAACCTCCATTTGTGATCCAAATCCTATATTTTTGGAATCTCTTCTACAATTTCTTTGTCTTTTATTTGTATCATTTATCCCTCTCTATTAGATAATCTCCATGTTTTCCACATACTTTACTATCTTCTATTTTAAAGAAAAGAATCTATCTTTGCTCTCACCTAAATTAAATAACCAGACAGTCATTTCTTTGTTTTCTGCCATGAAAATAATCTCTGGAAAGAATTTTCAATAAATGCAGGCATGAAGATGTTGTCTCCAGCCATTTAAATAAGACTGTTCTACTCAAAACTCTGTGGCTTCCCTGGTGGCTCAGCTGTACAGAATCCACCTACCAGTGCAGGAGCTATAGGAGACACAGGGTCTGGAAGATCTCCTGGAGAAGGGAATGGCAACCTACTCCAGTATTCTTGCCTGGGAAATCCCATGAACAGAGGGGCCTGGTAGGCTACAGTCCATGGATCACAAAAGAGTCAGGCACAACTTAGCAACTAAACAACAACAGCAACCCACAACTCCACGGATGAATTAGTTAAATATCCAAATGCAATAGTATTTCCTTAACTTTATCTTACTTATACTTTTGGAAATATTCAACACAGATGTTCATCCTATTTCTTAAAACATCCTTCTTTTTTGGCCTTATCACAACACACACCTAGTTTTCCACATCGCTTAAATGACCTCATCTTCTCAGTCCTTTTTGCTGGTTCCACCTCTTTTGATTGATGTCTATTTCTCTCTGTAACTCATCTCATGTTATTTCTTTCATGAATTTTTAAACATGAATAATCATATGTAAAACATTTATATTTTTGCCCCAATCTATTCTCAGAATTCTAGACTATTTACATAGTATTAATATCTCAACTTAGCATGTTCCAATTATAAGTATGTCAGAATTAGCATATACAGAATACATTCTTCCTGTAAGACTGTAACCTAGCAGTGCTTCTCTTCTCAGTATACTGGTCTTGATTTCACCAGTTGTTCTAGAAATAACTAAAGACCTAGAAATCACCCTTGATTCCTCTCTTTTGCTCCATCCATAAAACACTCTCTGACATACATCACAGCAGGATCCTCTGTGACCCACCTCCCAGAATATTTGAAATAAAAGCAAAAATAAACAAACAAATGGGACCTAATTAAACTTAAAAGCTTCTGCACAACAAAGGAAACTATAAGCAAGGTGAAAAGACAGCCTTCAGAATGGGAAAAAATAATAGCAAATGAAGCAACTGACAAACAACTAATCTCAAAAATATACAAGCAACTCCTACAGCTCAACTCCAGAAAAATAAATGACCCAATCAAAAAATGGGCCAAAGAACTAAATAGACATTTCTCCAAAGAAGACATACAGATGGCTAACAAACACATGAAAAGGTGTTCAACATCACTCAGTATCAGAGAAATGCAAATCAAAACCACTATGAGGTACCATTTCACGCCAGTCAGAATGGCTGCGATCCAAAAGTCTACAAGTAATAAATGCTGGAGAGGATGTGGAGAAAAGGGAACTCTCTTACACTGTTGGTGGGAATGAAAACTAGTACAGCCACTATGAAGAACAGTGTGGAGATTCCTTAAAAAACTGGAAATAGAACTGCCTTATGATCCAGCAATCCCACTGCTGGGCATACACACTGAGGAAACCAGAATTGAAAGAGACACGTGTACCCCAATGTTCATCGCAGCACTGTTTATAATAGCCAGGACATGGAAGCAACCTAGATGTCCATCCACAGATGAATGGATAAGAAAGCTGTGGTACATATACACAATGGAGTATTACTCAGCCATTAAAAAGAATCCATTTGAATCAGTTCTAATGAGGTGGATGAAACTGGAGCCTATTATACAGAGTGAAGTAAGCCAGAAAGAAAAACACCAATACAGTATACTAACACATATATATGGAATCTAGAAAGATGGTAACCATAACTCTGTATACGAGACAGCAAAAGAGACACTGATGTATAGAACAGTCTTTTGGACTCTGTGGGAGAGGGTGAGGGTGGGATGATTTGGGAGAATGACATTGAAATATGTATAATATCATATATGAAACGAGTCGCCAGTCCAGGTTCGATGCATGATACTGGATTCTTGGGGCTGGTGCACTGGGACGACCCAGAGGGATGGTATGGGGAGGGAGGAGGGAGGAGGGTTCAGGATGGGGAACACATGTATGCCTGTGGCGGATTCATTTCAATATATGGCAGAACCAATACAATATTTTAAAGTTTAAAAATAAAATTAAAAAAAAAGAATTCACAGAGATACTCACATAAGACTTTTAATGATGACAAAGAATACAGGCAAATATTGGAGGGGCATCTGGGTACAAAAATCCCCTTGAGTGTTCTATGGCACAAGGATACCTTTTTTCCTCTGAATTTAACTGTCAAGATTTATCTGACAAATTATGGTTTCAGGACAATTCAAGGTAGGAGTTCACAACAGAGCCATTTATGCCTCTTTGGTCATAGAGCTAAACTACGCTATCTAACCAATCAGCCAAGCAAAAGCCACTAATAAAAAAAACTCAAACCTGGGTGCTCCCAAGGAAATTCAGGCTATTAAAAGAAAAAACAAACAAACAAACATAAATCACTTGTTAGTTACTTGGTTAGCCACCCTTATCTTTGCAGAAGTGTCAAACCAGACATTCAGGTGTCCCTGGAGATAGGAATAGGCCTGTCCCGTTTTATGTATAACTCTGTCACACCTATCCATTCTGCAGGAAATTCTGTTGACTTCTATATGTAAGATATACCCCCATTTTCCCTGCTAATAACATGGTATAAAACACCAACTTCTAAAATTTAGATAGCATTAATTGCCACTTATCCTAGTACACACACCCTTTGCTCCCACCTTCTCTACCCGCCTAGAATGCATTCTTTCCAGAGCAGCAATTGGAAATAGTTAAAGGCAAAAATCAAATCATGACTCTCCCCTCATTTAAATATTCAAATGTCCCTCCACGTTACCAAGTGAACATTTCTCTAAGTTTCTTATAAATTTAAAAACATTTTCCAGGCAAGAGTACTGGAGTGGGGTGCCATTGCCTTCTCTGCACTTTATCGTAACAACATCCGTATAAAGGAGGTGTTCTTGTTTTCCCTATGCTATTATGGAGGAAACTGAGCCACAGAGAGATTTAGAAACTTAAAAGTCTCCTAGGTGGAAAGCACTGGATCAAGCAGCTGAATTCAGGAAGTCTGAGTCTGAAGACCATGCTATTCAGCACCAGGCTATATTTTCTCCTGATTATTTGATTTTATTCATAGAAAATAGAGTTTCTGTGCACTCTTCATATACAGTAGTATAATATAGAACGCTAGTTTAAATGCTTTAATGAAAAATAAGGATACTCTGCCTTCTTTTCTTACTGCTTAAACTGTCTAGTGAAATTTTATGTCTTAATCACGTTAGGTCTCACAGGCACAATAATATTTGAATTTCACCATTTATTAGGGAAAGTGGAGCTTCATTTTAAGTTGAATTCCCTTCAGAGGCAAATGATAGGCTATGGTTTTGTATTTGTAAAAGCGTATGCTGTTTGAGTGCCACCACTGTTCATCATTATGAATAGGGCATGGTTAAGCAGACACCCTGTCACAGCTGAAATACATGATCATCCTTTTTTTTTCTTTATGTACTTCTGGATTTTTGTTTCATCGTATCCAATTACTAGATTATATCTTGCCATAGAATCATTCACCATTCTTGTCTTTGGTTCTTTAGGTGAGGTGACAACCAAAGACACTGCTATTGTAAAAGTCAGTCATGGAAGAAAGTGTAGAAAAGTTCAATAAGATTTTTGAAATAAAATGAGATATTCTTGAAACTTAGTGAGGCAGAGGTTTTTTAAAGCCATTTTTTTTTTGCCCTTTAAAGTGTTCACATTGTGATTTAACCACATTATTACTAGGCGAGATAGGGGAATCTCATTTGATACACTTCATTGTATTTTATATTAAAATTCAGGGATTCTGAGGCTTTTAATGCATAGAAATGTAGCAGAATTTACATCTTCTACTTTAGTAATCAGCCATGTTATTGTCTGTTACCCTTTGCTGATTCCAATGTCAGAAACAATACTTCTATCTATGTTTCAAACTGAATTCATATATGACCTAGGGTACAAATGAAATTTTGCACAATCTTACTTTAGTCAGGAATAAAACAAAACCCAAACAAAAAAGCAATTAACTGAATATAATTTAATAATATCAGTAACTTTTCTCCACACAATTTTGACATCATTATGGCAAAATAAAATATATTTGAAGTTTATGTCAACCTATATCTCAGTATATATCATCTCTTTATATAGAAACCTATATGTATTTTATTCCTGAAAAAATTAGGATAAACCTTTTATTTTTAAAAAAAATCACTGTATTTTATAGTTAAAAATGTTCATTCCTTGGAACAAGGTAGAAACTTTTAGATATAGTTTTTTTTAATTGAATTTGAATAATAAAAACCATAAAATGACAGTGTAGGTCCAGAAAGCTGTACCTGAAAGTAAATTCAGTTTTGATTTTTCAGAATTAAAGCATCTCTCAGAGTAGGATGAAGATCTTCAAATAGGTTCTTTGTGGGGAAATGGGATATAAACATTGTTAATTTTTATCTCTTTTTTACATTTAAGGAATAAATATTTTAAGCACAATGCCACACTTTTTATGTAATTTAGAAAGTTGATTTGAAAATTCTTCTGTAAAAATGTCATTGGCAAATTGCTTTGAAAAAATGAAAACAGTGTTGCATGCGCTATTTGATACCAAAACACTATAAATCAGTCAGAATTAACACACACTGGGATTGGTCAGGAACACACAAAGGCAAGGGGAAACAAATAGATAACCCAGGGATAGACTCAAAGAGCGAAACTGGCCTACAAGTATTTGACAGTTTACGGAGAAAGTGTACACTTTAGTAAATACTTGTAGGCTATTTTGATATCTATTTTGGGAAAAATCAAAGTCCTTACCTAACATTATGTTCAAATTGAACTAATGTCATTTCTCGTGTAAATGTTTAAAAACACTTTAAAATAATTATAGAAAAACCGGGAGACTATTTTAAAATTCATTTAAGTACATATAATATGAAACTCAAAAGATACTGTAAAACAAGTAAAACACTCAAGTGGCAGTCTGGCTACATAACATTTTCAACATATGTAACCAAAGAGTTCTTAAGATAATAAAATTACAAGTAGGAAAATAAGTTAAAAAAATATATGAATAAAATCTGACACATATACACAAGAACTACAAATTGTTAGTTAACATATAAAATAATTAGCTTTACTAGCAGTTAGGGATATGAAACCTGTAAAAATAAAACCCTATCCTTCCCATTTGACAAGCCTTTAAAAAACTTAAAAATCTAAAACTGTAGAAAGTGTGGGCTAAAGACATTCTCTTCCAATAGTAGCGGGATTGTGAATTGATGGCTAAATTAAGTTTTCAGACACAGATTTGTTTTTACCATTAATTTTAAAAATCTATAAACTCAACCAAGCAGTTCTCATCTTAAAAAACTAGCATATGTGCATAGATGATTACTATAAAAGATTGATTATTGTAAAAACAAATTGCTAAAATGACCTTAATGTCCATCAAAATTGAGGGATTTATTTAAACACTGGCACATCCATGATATGAAAGTTCCTCCATCCATTTAATCTGTATATATTTAGAAATGATGATATGGAGTGATCACAACTACACACTGATGAATGGGAATAGACATAGGACATGTACATGTTATTTCATTAAAAATATCTCAGCATGTGTGTCTCTGAATACATCTGTGTGTGTAATAAATTCATAGAAAAGTATGTCAAGTGCAAAATGCAAGTGAAGATATTTTGCTATGCTATTGCTTAAGTTGTGATTTATTTTCATAATCACTCCCTACATGTACAGATATACATTTTTGGTCTATGGAAAAATATAAATTATAATTCATGCATTTGTCTAAGAACTAAGTTTCTGGACACTTTATGATAATTTCTGAATATTGAATGTTTACTCTGGGACAGGCATTGTATTGAAAATTAAATGTTAATCTTCATTATTTCCAATGAAATATATTTCACTATTAGGACTATTGTACACTATTAGGACTGTACAAACCAGAAACTGAAGTTGATGAAATAACATTTCTAGGGGCAGACTAATAAGTGGTATCCAGCATGAAGCTTTCTCTGGTTTTGAAGGACACCTGACAAATGCATTTTGCATTACCTCTTACAACACCTGTACCCAACTTTCTTAACTGTTATACTTCTGTCCTTTCATGTTTGTTGAAAACAGCAAATGTATAAATATGAAATTCACTTAATTTTAAAAAACTGTAAAAGTGAGTAAATACTTGCAGAATAATGCCTTAGAGGCTGTTTATTTTGAATAAACAAATTATTAGAGAATATATAAGGACTCACATCCATTAGAGAGGTTCACGCAGACACACACACAAGCACCACCATCACCACTTCCGCCAAACTGGATGCATGTCAAGTGTCAATATCTGTAGTGTTTATTTTCATCATTGTTCTTGCATTGCATGTGAAATACAAAGCAGTAAATAAATAGATAAATATACTTAATTTTTATATTTAATCTTCTTTGAATTGTCTAAGTCAATCACTAAAGCCCTTATATATGATTGGAATTAATCCCCAAATTTGTATGTGTATTTCTTGTTTGGTGATATATAAGTATTTACATCTCTTTGATTATTTTGGGCTTGAATTGTATTTTTCTACAAATCAGTTGTCTGCTTTTAGAAAATGCTAAGTAGGTAATGACTGTTTTCATGCCTAGTTTTCATTTCTCTTCTTCTTTTTCCTTTGCTATATTTTCCCCTAAATAAACTCTTTTTGCTCCATATGTTTCTTTCTATTTAAATTTCTTTATGTTCTCATACCCTCCCTTATATGTTATGCCTCCATGCTAGAATGCTCAACATATTGAGAAAGCCTACATTTGATATTTCTCAACCAGTAGTTTAGCAGGTGTTAGGATTTCTACTGTGCAGTTCAACCTCACTTCCTTCACGATTTTCCTGTGTGGTGGAAGTGATACTTGCCTTCATTTCAGGTAACTAATATTCACTTTACATCCATTATGGTAGTTGTATGATGTATAGTATTACCATTTCCTGCTGGGATAAAAATGATGCATAGTGAACATACTTTTAAACTGTTATGGGCATCAGAAGTTTGAAGGGCTAGTACCACATAGAATTTTTAAGTGTAGCTGACTTTGTCATTATGTCTAAATATAAATTTTACTTTTTTTGTAAAATTACATATGTCTTCAGTGTAATTAGTACTTGTTGTTAAGGAAAATGCCCTGAAAGAGTAAAAATTTTAGAGGCATTGGCTAATATATCTATGTTGAAATGCATTTTAATTTGTTATTGTCTGCATTATCCCTTAGGATGAGGAAATGAAGTATACAGAGGTTAGAACAGAAGGGAGAAATGCCATGTGAAAAATATTTTAATCCTCCTCTCTTTGGCCCTTCTGTATTTTTCTTCCTGGCCTGTTCTTACTCTTTTCATCAGCTCAGAAACTTAAAAATACATTACAGACCCACACACAGGCATGGCAAAGCAATATGTTTTAATAAAAGTACATATATAAATATATGTCAAGTATCTAAAGATTTAGACACTTAAATTGTAGCCTAAGTAGCCTAGAATAACAAAATATATCAAATGATAGGAAGCCAATTGAGTTATTGAGCAAGTTAGTTTTCATTTAATGTTCACTCACTGATTTTGTAATTGCAGTGTATATAGAATCTTTAGGCTTTGCTTTCATCACTAGTTTTTTGTTTTGCTTTGTTTTTTGGTCTGTTTTTCCCTTTCACACCCACTTCAGCTCTTCTCGCCCTAGAATGTTGTAATGAAAGGACCTTCGACTATAAAGTTAACATAGATCAAGTTTATGATTGAGCTCTGACCCTACCAGCTGTGTAATACTATGTAAGTTATTTAAGTTGGCTTACTTCTTTTCCTAACAATAACATTGTTATCATATAACAAGATATAAGATTTTAACATATGGTGAAATAAAAGCTGATTTTCTTTCTCTAATTATGCATTCATTTAGTTTTTTACATGTAGTAATATAAAGACATTGTTCCTTATATTTGGATAGATTGAAGAAAAGTATGAGGAGAGCTAAATATAATTTAGAGGATTATACAACATTTATATGAACTTGTATACTTATGTACTTATTCATTCATTCAAAAACATTGAATGTGGATCACACCCTGTTCTAATAACCATAAATACAAGAAAGGCACAACTCTTGCCTTCTTTCATCTGCCATGAAAGCAGACGCTGAGGTGCTTGAGGTCTTTGAAGATAGCTAAGTTACTTCAAAGTTTGTGATGAACAGTGTTCTAGTTTAAACTGTTATCATTTTATACCTAAAATGTATTAGAAATGAAATAAATCTATTATCCTTTGACATTATTAAAATTATATGGTTATATTAAAATATAACTATATCAGATAACATTTTCAAAAATTGCAGCAGTTTTAGAAACCAAAAGGATTTGATTTTAAAACAACACTGAAAATCAGTATCTATTAATATTGATAGAGAAATAGATAAGTGAACATTTACAAACTGATTGCTCTTGATAAGGTTATCGTGAGTGAGTGAGTGAAGTCGCTCAGTCATGTCCGACTCTTTGCGACCCCGTGGACTATAGCCCACCAGGCTCCTCCATCCATGGGATTCTCCAGGCAAGAATACTGGAGTGGGTTGCCATTTACTTCTCCAGAGGATCTTCCCAACCCAGGGATTGAACCCAGGTCTCCTGAATTGCAGGCAGACGCTTTAACCTCTGAGCCACCAAGGAAGCCCCTGATTTTCATATCACTTGATAAATTTGTAATCTCTAGACCTGTAATAGGTCTTTTAAAAAAATGTCTTTCAGGGGAGTTTGTAATTTCCTCAGTTCTGTCTCATTGCAACAAAAATTTGAAGCAATGGATGGACCAGTGTTACAACTCTCAGTTGGGACAGTGTTACAGCTACGTGTTACAGCTCAGTTTTATTTAGAAAGTGAAGGAAAATATATCCTTGAGGCATGAGGGAATGCTGACCCAAAGACGCAGAGAGAAGAGAGGCCCCAGCCCAATTTTGGCTCCTCTTTTTATGTTTTTTTTCCTCCTCTCCCTGGGACTGCCCTATGTAAATTAGGCTAGCCAGGAATGCTGTTTATTTTACCTGAGGTCCTCACTCCAGTCCTCGGACCTTCCTTTGTTCTATTTTTGTGGGCTTTTCCCTTCCTTGTCTTTTAGCCACCGCCATTCTGGACTCCTTTTTCCTATTCTAACTACCTAACAATGTCTAATCAAGAATAAATATTCCATTCACGTAGCATCTGATGTCTGGGAAGCCCTTCAAATGTGGTGTGTGTGTGCATGATGATAGAAGTGTTGCATGCTTTCAGCACTTCCTGTAATCACAATGCCATAATGTTACATGCACATATACTTATGCTCTCACATACACATACCTTAATTCTAATTTTAAAAATTAAAAGAATAAATTCTATTGATTTAATATATACAAGCTTATTTTCCTTATATTTGTTAAAACATTTTTAATGTTTATTTTTATTTATGTATTTATATTTGGCTGTGGTGGGTCTTTGTTGTGACACGGGCTTTTCTCCAGTTGCAGAGGCTTCTCTTGTGGAGAACAGGCTCTAGGGCATAAGGGCTTCAGTAGTTGTGGCGTGTGGGCTCACTAGTTTCTGTTCCTGGGTTCTGGGAGCAGAGGATCTATAGTTGTGGTGCACCAGATTAGTTGCTCTGAGGCATGTGGGATCCTCCAGGACTAGGGATGAACCTGTGTTTCCTGAACTGGCAGGCGGATTCTTTACTACCACACCACCAGGGAAACCCCATTCATAAAAATTTAAGGCGGAATTGAAAACCAATTTTATTGTCAGAGTAAGTGGCTAAAGGATTAAAGACTAACTTAGCATTTATAGCATGTGAAGTTTTCATAACACCTCTAACATGGTAACTGAATAACTGAATCCTGCACACGCACACACACTACATTTACTGGAATCTCTAGCTAAAGAATCTCTAGTTATATACCTTCAACCAAGACTGAAAGCATTCTTACTCCAAGCATAACTTATCAATATCATCAATAAAAATTGTTGAATATCAACATAATGATCATTGTATTGATGTTCTTTGTTTTGTTTTTAATAGCCACACACAAAGATAATACATTACTGAAAAATGGAGTTGTGAGAAAGTTAGAAGGTTAAAAAGTGGAGATTGAATGATGGATGGATAGTTAGGAGGGGGTGGCGGCGGGGGGTTAAGATCTTATAAATGTTTCAGAGTCCTGATTTCTGAACAACTAAAATAAGGTATTGTACTTTATCAATAATAAAATTTAGGTCTTCCTTCCCATTATTGGTTTAAAACACAGATACACACACAGTTATGAGGCCACTTTCATCTCTTTGATCTAACTGAATCAGCATAGCCTTTACAATTTCTTCTTTGGTGATACCATAAATTTTGATTTAATTGAAACAAATAAACCAATATAAAGCTGCTACTCAGTACTCATGGTACAGTTCTTTAAGATTTTTTTTTTTATCTGAACCAGCTTTAAAGCCTCCACTGAATTTATTATAATTTGCATCTATTTTATGTTCTGGTTCCTTTGCCCTTAGGCATGTGAAATCTCACCTTCCCAACCAGGGATCGAACCCACAACCCCCCTTCATTGGAAAGCAGTCTTAACCAGGGATTGCCAAGGAAGTCCCCATAATACAGTTTTAGAAGAATCAAAACAGAACCTGCCTGCCAATGCAGAAGACAAAAATAATGCATATTTGATCCCTGGGTTGGGAAGACTCCATGGAAGAAGGCACAGAAGCCCACACTAACATTCTTGCTGGAGAATCCCATGGACAGAGGAGCCTGGTGGGCTACAGTCCAGAGGGTTGCAAAGAGTTAGACATGATTGAAGTAACTTAGCATTTTAGTTCAATTTAGTTGCTCAGTCATGTCCGACTCTTTGCAGCTCCATGGATAGCAGCACGCCAGGCTTCCCTGTCCACCAACTCCCTGATTCTGCTCAAACTCATGTCCATAGAGTCAGTGATGCCATCCAACCATGTCATCTTCTGTCATCCCCTTCTTCTCCTGCCTTCAATCTTTCCAAGCATCAGAGTCTTTTCCAATCAATCATTTCTTCGCATCAGGTGGCCAAAGTGTGATTTAGCATTTAGGAGCAAGTAAAAAATAATCAATTACTATTATTAACTATGCCTATCCTATTCTGTCATTTTATCAACATTAGGAATCGTATCCAGACGTCAATATGTATAAAGACTGTCAACAGTATTTGTTTAACTTATACTCAATAATTGGATAAGATTAACACTTAAAAAAAAAATTATATACCTAGATGGTGAATTTGGTAGCAGTAAGGAACAAAAAGAGTCGGACATGACTGAGCAACTAAGCACAAGGTACAATAGACAAAATCCACAGGACAGTAAAGGAGATGACTATTGCAATGAGAATAATTTTCATTATTACAAGTGTCTACAAGAAAAGGAGAGTAACCTAGGGTTTATAGAGGCAGGTAAACAAGGGAGTCATCATTGAGTCTTATGAGACTCCTAAGGAAGGATTGAGGCTGGCTTTAATTTAAATCATTGAGGGAAAGCAAAGACAGATCTGGGATATGAGAGAGCAGGATGGCCTTCCTGCAATTAGGTGTTTCTGGGATCACTTTGGGATGAGATTTCTCAAACATCAGTGCTTTTGGGGTGTATGAGACTTAGATCAAATCCAACATTGTCAAAAATAAATATAGTATACACTGTCACTGAACGGGTCAGAGGCAAAATTAAATCTCTAGAATAGAGTGAGGCAGAATGTAAGACAGTTTCTGGAGGATTCTTGGAATTTGTTCCATAACACTAGTTGGACCATCTGTTGAGTGATGGTGGTAAAGGCCAGGGTTTGTTTGTTTTAATTTATTAGTCTGTTTGTTTGTTTTAGGGTTGCAGGATTAGGAAATGGCCAAAATGAAAAAAAGAGATGTTAACAAAAGAGGTTATATTAAAGTTCCAGAATTACCCATGAGGATACCAGTCTTGTGGATTTGAGTTGTATAAGAGAAAAATCTTTCAGTTAGTTAGCACCACTGCTTGAGTTTCTTGAATGTCTCAAGCTAGGATGTCAAGCTTTTGGTGATGTTGTCCAGTCTTGTTTACCTCTTACATAAGGACCTATAAGATCTGAAGATTTCATTGACTTTCTCAATGGTCCAGATAGCAGCTTGTTTGTGGAGAAATTAGCCAGCCCATGGTTTGCTTTGGGGGCAGGTCATGTGGTGGAAGTCATTGGGCTTC
The DNA here is from genome assembly GCF_027580195.1 of Bos mutus. Lineage (NCBI taxonomy): Eukaryota > Metazoa > Chordata > Mammalia > Artiodactyla > Bovidae > Bos > Bos mutus. The sequence continues at coordinate 45,848,309 of NC_091633.1, read as the reverse complement.
ACTGAGTTTACAGAGCTTTGTTCAGATCCATGGGATAAAATGGTCATTTGCAAGGAAATCTAGAGTCTGAATGCAGATATCAGAAGCCAATATTTAGCTCTCATTGATGCTGAGTCAGGCAGAAGGAAGGAAAATTGGAAGAGTTAGGTTGGAGAGATTACCCAAAGAACTGAAAATTTGGTAAGGATGAACAATCTGGGCAAGGTAATAGGACCTAGTACTGTTGTGTTGCAGTAAGGTAACAAAATTGTAAGAGTCAATTAAGTTTTATCCAGGTAAGACAGAATCTGTGTGTCCATCAGTTACTTCTAATTTGTGGAGAGGAAAAGAATTGTTTAAAGAAATAGAGTACAGTTTCAAACTGCTAACAGGGAAGGGCTATAGAAGAACATAGTTTTCTACTTAAACACAAAATTTCACTGTACAATTACTCCTCTTTTGACCAAAAATAATCTCAAAGAGAGATTGTTCTTTATTGCAAACTAAGACCTGTGTCCTTAGATTTGGTCTAATCATATATAGGGAGACAAGAATATTAATTTAGTATACAGACATAAGTTGTTTTGTTAGAAGATTTCATAAGCAACCTCAGATTAGGATTTTAAAAGCATCTTAAGGGTTTGAAACCAAGCCATAAACTCTCCATCAGATTTTACCTGTAGTGCCTACCTATAAGTTTGGGCAAATTTCTCTCTCTTAGATGATTCTAAGGTAGCTTAAGATTCTTGAGATTCCCTCCCTACCCCCTACTCCACCCCAAAATTTTCTTACTTCAAAGACTGAGTATAAACCAGATATAAGGCCAATTTTCCCAAAAGGATTTTGTAGGCATTGGCTCCATAAAGTTAAACTTAGTTTTCTGTTTGTTCATATCTGATTATACTAGCATTCTTCTCAAATATGGCATTCTAGGGAAGGACTTGGTTACTTAGACAATATTTCCAATTCTATCTTGATACAAAGGAGGATAGATTCTTTTGAACTTAATGTGAATAGTTATATATTGCCATGAAAACAATACTGTATGAGAGTTTCCAAATTCTGGAGGGTCATGCTGGGAGGAAAAAATCTGTGTGTGTGTGTGTGTGTGTGTGTGTGTGTCTGTGTATATATATATATATATATATATATATCTTACAAATATCTCACTTATGTTTTACAAAGCATATTCTACTTATGTATTATGTTATATATTGTTTAAGAGAAAAGGAGGGATTTCTTATATGTCCAGCAAATAAAATATGAAAACATCAACAGTATACCAAACAAAAACCACAATCATTTGTCATTAGTTTACTCAAAATTACTGTAGGTGTCAATAAAATAGTTTCAATTTGGTTCTGTTTGTTGTTTCATTTTGGTTTAGCATATTTTGAGATCAGATACCAAATACTATAAAAGACAGGTTACTAATGGCTGAATAATCCATTTGCTCAAATTATATTAATTTAATGTTCAGTAGTAAAATAAATGAAAATCATTAGCACGATCAGCATGTTGGTATTGTTCAGAGACTAACGTACAATTTGTGTAAGAAAATAAGCACTGCAGGAAAAAATACTATACATTCTAGTTTTCATTGGCAGCTCCTGGTTGTTTGAATGCCAGAAGCTGTTTTTAGTGCTTTAATTTACATATCTTCATGTGAACTCAGTGCTCATAAAAGGCAAGAAATTGACAGTTTCAGAGAACCTTATCTCCAGCTTGACCTCCTGAGTCATCACAATATAACCCAAACATTCTCAAGCTTTTATGAAGTGTTGCCCACCAGTGTCCGCCATCAGGAAGACAGTCCTTACCCAATCACCATCTTTCTGTGCTAAATCGCTTCAGTCCCATCCTACTCTTTGCAACCCATAGACTGTAGCCAGCCAGGCTCCTCTGTTCATGGGATTCTCCAGGTAAGAATACTGGAGTGCTTTGACATGCCCCACTCCAGAGGATCTTCCTGACCCAGGGATTGAACCTGTGTCTCTTATGTCTTCTGCATTGTCAGGCGGGTTCTTTACCACTACCACCACTTGGGAAATTTCCACCCAGTCATGCTGCTGGCCTAATTTAAGATTGGTAGCCTCCAGAAGCTTCAGAAATCAATATCTGGTGTTTAAAAGCTACCTGAAGTTGCTCAGTCGTGTCTGACTCTTTACGACCCCATGGACTGTAGCCTACAGTACATGTAGACTGTAGCCTCTGTCCATGGAATTTTCCAGGCAAGAGTGCTGGAGTGGGTTGCATTTCCTTCTCCAGGGTCAGTCTATGGTGTTTTGTTATAGAAGCTCAAGAGACCAAGACGGATACATTGTTATTTGAATATAAGGCATGTCTTTAAATACACCTTATATTCAATATTCAACTGTATATTCAATACAGTTACACTGTCATGGAATAAGACATCTAAGAAAATAATTAGTTTTGTGCCACTGAAACTCTTCAAGGAACTCTTTAAGCACAAGATATTCATTGATATCTTAAACTTCTCTGGATTTCATGGGACATTAAACTAGATAGGTAAACTTTAGGCCTGTTTGCAAAAAAAGAATATAATAATTTGGTTAATTAATTAACAAATATAATTTGGTAAGCTAAATAATTACTTTAAAATATTACTCAAGCTTTTATTAAGTAAATGCCAGAAGATATAAAATAATGATTATAAATTTCCTTTCACTTCGTATCAAACCAATAAGATTTTCTTTCTTTTTTTTAAATTTTATTTTATTTTTAAACTTTACAATATTGTATTAGTTTTGCCAAATATCGAAATGAATCCGCCACAGGTATACCTGTGTTCCCCATCCTGAAACCTCCTCCCTCCCCATACCCTCCCTCTGGGTCGTCCCAGTGCACCAGCCCCAAGCATCCAGTATCGTGCATCGAACCTGGACTGGCGACTCGTTTCATACATGATATTATACATGTTTCAATGCCATTCTCCCAAATTTCCCCTCCCTCTCCCTCTCCCACAGAGTCCATAAGACAGATCTATACATCAGTGTCTCTTTTGCTGTCTCATACAGGGTTATTGTTACCATCTTTCTAAATTCCATATATATGCGTTAGTATACTGTATTGGTGTTTTTCTTTCTGGCTTACTTCACTCTGTATAATAGGTTCCAGTTTCATCCATCTCATTAGAACTGATTCAAATGTATTCTTTTTAATGGCTGAGTAATACTCCATTGTGTATATGTACCACAGCTTTCTTATCCATAAATATTTATTTATTAACTTATTTGACTGCATTGGGTATTTATTGTGATGTGTGGGATCTTTGATCTTCTTTGCAGCATGTGGGTTTTTAGTTGATACATGTGAACTCTTAGTTGTGGCAGGTAAAATCTAGTTCCCTGACCAAGGATTGAACCTGAGCCCCCTGTATTACGAATGTGGAATTTAGCCATTGAACCACCACAGAAATCCCAGCAAGGTTTTCTATTTGGTGTTTGTATGTGAATCTATTTCAGGGTTTCTTAAAATTTTCGCTGTTACAAACAAACTTTTTACTCCATTCTTCACTTCATCATTGAACTTTTTTTGGACAATGTTAAAACGGGTCTGAGCCCTGTGATGGCTGGCAAATCCCCCATCCTTTTGCATCCAAAAAAGGGCAACCCTACACTTAAAATAAGTAGTTTCATTTGATATGTCTCAAAGATGATTTTTCACCATGGAAATCTACAACCCTCTTTCCATACTGTGGGGTTGTTATTAGCTAGCTGTTTCTTTTTTCTCTTGCATTCTGATTTGTCCATAACCTTGAATCCACCAATAGAATGTCAAAAGAGTTGCTATGTGTGACTTTCAGCCCAGGCATTTAAAGAGACCTTCTCTTCCCTTCCCATCCCCTCATCTTTTTTTTCTGACTGGATGCAGATGATGATGAAAAGTGAAAGTGAAAGTCACTAAGTTTTGTCCAACTCTTTGTGACCCCATACAGTCTATGGAATTCTCCAGGCCAGAATACTGGAGTGGGTAGCCTTTCCCTTCTCCAGGGGATCTTCTCAACCCAGGGATCAAACCCAGGTCTCCTGCATTAAGGGCAGATTCCTTACCAGCTTAGCCACAAGGAAAGCCCAGATATACTGGAGTGGATGGCCTATCCCTTCTCCAGGGGATGTTTCCAACCCAGGAATCAAACTGGGGTCTCCTGCATTGCAGGCAGATTCTTTATAAACTGAGCTGTCAGGGAAGCTCAGATGATGATAGACATTGGCACAACGAATGAGAAGAATCTTTGAATCATTTCTTGGAGAAGAGCCAGTCACTAGGCAGCTAACTGACTAGCACCTATTTGGATCATCACATGAATAAAAAATAAACTTGTTTTGTTGGTCTGCTAAAAACTGTTACATCCTAAATGAAACATTTCTTAGGTACACTAATGATGAGAATGTTCATTCTAGGCTACTGTGAATCCCACTTTATCTCTGACCTTGACTTACATCCCTGTGTCAGACATATAAAGCTGACAACTTAAGATGTATTATTTTCTCTCAAATTGTATTTCATTGCAGTAGATTTATTTAGCACACATGGAAATCACTTCATCTGTTGGTCTAAATCTGAGGGCTATCATAGATTAGGTCAAGTATTATATTTGACTCTTTTCGGTCATTGGGAACAAAGTTATGTCATACACCTTCAAGTGATAGGGGTTTTGATTTGTAAGGAAAAAATTGAGACAAGAAAGTATGAAAAACTAATTAGCAGTTGTATAATTAAACATCTTTATAATTGGACTATCACTAAGGTTTCACTAGCACATCATAATTTTATTCTCTTAGAACTGCTCATAATTGCTGCCCTCTAGTGCACTGGTAACCACCTGGTCACATTCCATAACATCTAAAAGATTTTCTCTGTTGGAAGACCTGAAGTATTAAAATTTCTCAAAGAGATGCTGATAACCAGAGATATAGGACATCAGTGTATATACATTTTTGTAGCTTGTGCTCTTCTATCCTACAAATTTTTGAGGTGTCATTATTTCTATCTCAGTATACTGCTATGTGAGCTTCCCAGGTGGTGCTAGTGGTAAGGAACCCAGCTGCCAATGCAGGAGCCGTAAGAAATGCAGGTTTGATCCCCAAGTCAGGAAGATCCTCTGGAAGAAGGCATGGCAACCCACTCTAATATTCATGCCTAGAGAATCCCATGGACAGAGGAGCCTGGTGAGCTACAGTCCATGGTGTCACACAGCTGAGCAAGCTTGCACAAATACTGTCAATTCTTACCCCTTTGCAGTCTCTTTGTGCTACAACCCATTAAAAGTCTTATGGAATTGATTTGTTTAGTCACTAAGCAATACAGAACACTTAAAATATATCATTACCAGTTTTAAATTTTTAGAGATGATAATCTCTAAGTTAGGAAAGTTAATAGTATTTTCCTTATTTTAGAGATGTTAAAAGTGAAATGCAAAGAAGTTAAATAACTTATCCAAGATCACATAGCTAGTAAGTGATGAAGACAGAATAGAACTTAAATACTACTGATATTATTTTTCAGTCTACCCCATTAACTCCTGGATGACTGAGGAATGACTGTTTGGCTTAGGTGTTGATTTCTGACTTTATTAGTGGTGCACAGGCTGGCAAGATAATCTAGTACATAGCATGAAAACTTCTTATACAGAAAAGATACAATGATTTTCTCAGATGATTTAGTAAACCAGAATGATTCAAATGTTGTTTGTTGTCCAGATCCAATTTCAGACATATTGGTTGCTTCTCTGTCTCTCTGTTTCTCTCCTTCCCTCCCTCCCTATCCCTAATTTTGTCTCACATTTTAATGTTCTTTGAAGCTACATCCCTGCAATAAACATGCATATATTATATAAGTAAACCCATATTTTATAATATAATAATTAAAGACAAATAATGACAGCTACTTCCCCATTTTAAGTTTGAAGAATGCTGACACCAAAGGAAATAATTTAAATTTGCAAACTTGCCATTATAATGATGGTACCAATATACAATCCAGTACTACACTGTAACTGAGGATCATAAAACTCTATAGGAATACTGTATTGCAAATAGCACTAAATTTAAAAAAAGGAATTAGAAGCAGTTTTGAATTTTTAGAAGACAGACAAAAAATAACTTGCTCACACTTTATGTGAACTGTATTACTTAGGTTATTTTCCATTTGTTACTTTTTAAAAATCTGAACTATTGCTGTACAGATGTGTGAATTGATAGCTAGTATTTAATATTAAAAGGATCTATAATTTGTCATATTGGAATATACTTTATGCATATATCTGTGTTGCACCCTGTCATGAACCAACAAGATATTCTCCAGTTTGACACATCAGAAATGCAATTTAATTCTGTCAAAAGTACAAGGAAGGGATAGCTAGTTTTTGTTTCACAGCATGAACAATGAAGAAGTTGCTGTTTTAGTTGTTTAGGTCAAATAATTTTATTAACTGAGAGCATGAAGTGCTGGGGGAAAAAATAACAGTGACAAATTATGTTACTCCTCCAGTAGTCTATGCTGTGTGCTTGAAACTCTTGATGAGCTTTTCTCCAGAGTGAAAAATTTGGTTCTTCTTTTATAGGGAAAAGAAAATTAGCAGATTTACAAGTGTGGATTAATATTATCTCAAATGTTCTATCACATCACTGAATTAATTAAGACATTAACAATTAAGTAGTGAGTAGTGATATTATGTGATTATTATTTTTAAAATGCTAAAACAGATACATCATATATTCCAGTTTCTATATTTTTAAGTCTAAACAGTTTTTACTAAAGTCTTGCCATTGCTGCTGAACTAGTCAAAATGATCTTGCTAAACCATCCGCTGGACTTTTTAGAGGTAGAAGTGAGACAGGAAAGGAAACCCTTCTGTGCATAATCATAGTCCACAGTTTGATTCCAACTCTGGGACGGATATTCTGAGAGAGATTTGTTTCTTCCAAGTCACTGACCTTTGATATTGGCTTAGGTGGATGAAATATATGCCATCATAATAGGGCTGTTTCCCTGTTGTGCTCTTCTGTATCTGCTCAAAATTTCTTCCTTCTTAACAGTTTAAAATTTAACATGGTTCCTGGCATATTATTGGCATTCAATATATACTTGTAAATAAATACTTTAAACATTTTGTTTAAATTATAACTCTAAAATGAGTTGTACTTTGTCAATATTGACTTATATTATTGTCTTTCAAGTTTAAGGGGAAACTTCTACAATATAAGACTTGAATTAACTCATTGATACTAAAATGGGCATCATTCTCAAATTTTTGTTTTGTTTGTTTGTTTTTTGGTTTGTTTGTTTTGCTTTATCCTAGGAGAATGTAAAAAATACAAATTTATGAACTGGTTTATGTGGTACCAGAGAGTAGTCATTTTTTAATATATGTTATTTCACCTATTTCTTATAGTCCTAAAAGTACCTGTTTTTATTTATCCTTTCCTGAAAAACTAACCAACATAGCTTAAAGAGAGAGGTGGTCTGTTGCATGCTAAATACACAGAGACTTTGGAATCAGCAATTATCATTTAACACCCTAGCTCCCAAATTTACAAACTGACCTTGAGAAAGTTATCTATCTGAACTTCAACTTTCATTTATAGGAATCCTATAAATTTCAAATTTATTGAAATTCTTATAAATTTCATTTATAGAAATCAAGGTTTAAGGTTGCTGTGAGAGTTAAATGAGATTAGTCATAGGAGAAGTTTATCATAGTACTTGTTATATATGTGTTCAGTATCTGGTAAGAGAAAGAGATTAAATAATTTGTGAAGACCAAAAAGTTGGCAGTGAGAGCAGGAAATTTTATGATTTGATGAATCTTTCAATTTATGCTGTGAAATCTACACTGGCTCTGAATTCTACAGAAAGTAAGAACTTAAGTAATTCCAGGTTTTCTAATTATCTGTTGCTTTTTTTTTTTTTTCCAAATCTCTAGTTGCTTTCATTAATCGGTAAAAAATATTAGCCAAGTTTGTGAGAGTAAGCCTTATCTCAGTAAATAAATGGAAGCTTAAAAGACTTTAAAACTCTTTGTGTTCCCTTTGAGATATGGTATTTCACAAAGAAGATCTTTAAAAATCTACTTAAAAGATATTTGGACAAGGGGCTATATAACACTGCAGTAGAGCAGTCGTAAAGAGATACAAATAAGTGTAATTCAAGTGGAGAAATGGAAGTTTTAACGGTGTATTGAGACAGGCCAACAGTCTTCATCAGCTGAGTTGATGTCTCCAAGTACATTTTACATCTTCGCTGTCATATCTGCCCACCATTCCTATCAAATGTCTCAAAACTGACTTCTAATTCAACAATATTTGTAAAAAAGACAGCTAAATATACTGGTGATTTATCCTACTGTGGTGCAAATCCAAAATGAAGGACCCAAAATCAGATATCTAAGGATTAGGAAAAAACAAAATCTAGTGTTTTCAATAGAACATGAAGTTTACATTGTAAATATAATGTCCCAGATACCAAGGTTGACTGAAAAAAATGTACAACATGAGAGTTGTGAGTTGTTTTATTTGGGGCAAAATGAGGACTGAAGCAAGGGAGACAACACCTCAGATAGCTCTGAGAACATACTCCAAATAGGCAGTGGAGGAAGATCAATATATGTGATTTTGGTGAAGGGAGAGTTCATGCAATCAAGCCCTGATCTTATAATAGGTTTTCTGCTAGTCACCAGGAGCCGATATCACCATGAAGGGATTTAGTGACTTTCTAAATATGAAGAGATGCAAGAATTGGGATCATGATTTAGTTCCTAAAAATATCTAATGATCTATAGATATTTTCCAACAGTTTCCCTGGAGCACAGACAGCATCATTCTCTACCTTGAACTCCTTTCCTGGCATGTTGGAGGTCAACAACTACAGTAGCACAAGGTTCAGTCTCCTCAGAGGTGGATGGCAAATGCCCTTGGCAAGCACCAATTTGTAGTTGACACCAACAATACTTCAAACAAACATAAAAGCAAGGACTTCTTAGATTCTAGACATAGGAGTTGGGCCTCTCATTTTTCATATAACACGTCATTCTAGTTATTTATATGTTGATTCTTAGCCTGGCTTCCTTGGTAGCTCATACAGAAAAGAATCCACCTACAGGAGACCTGGGTTTGCTTCCTGGGTCTGGAAGATCCCCTGGAGAAGGGAATGGCAACGCACTCCAGCGTTCTTGTCTGGAGAATCCCACAGAGGAACCTAGCAGGCTACAGTCCACTGGGTCATAAAGATTCAGACATGACTGAGTGACTAACACCTTAACTCTTACTCTCGGCCTGGCCCCGCCTTTCTAAATCTTCCTGTGTATTGCTGGGCTGGGGATGTGCAAATTCTAATTTTTCCAGTTCAATTGCCAAGTGACTTCCTGTTGCACACTTCCAATGGGAGGCCAGCAGGTACTGATTGAAGATAAGAGTATAGAGAAACGGGAGAAAAATCCCTACCTCTGAAACCCACAGCTAGCATGTGCTGAAAGTGACTGGCAGAGCGGTGGGTGAGACAGTTCGTGAGTTGAGCAGTCAGGGAGAAGCAGTATTGGTTGTTCTTGTTGTGAACACAGAAGGGAGTATGAGAGCATTTCCAATCATGTTTTAGGAAATGTAAGCGTATGGGTTCCAGCCAGGAGTATTAATATCGTGTGTTCTCTGGTATCACCTTTTTTTTTTTCTCCTTAATGTTTCTCACTTGGATTCTTTTTGTATTGCAGTTTACTATTTCTAGCCTTTCTATGTTCTTGGAAGGCAATTTCCTATAGTAAGGGCCCAATGTTTGAAATATTTGGAACGCTTCTCATTCATGTCTCTACATTTTACTCATCATAGAAGGTTTATTTAGAATTCATATATTAAGTAAATGTGTATTGTAATATTAGGCTTTCTGTGAGCTCATCTGTAAATTCACCTCTCAAGTTATTAGGAGAGCTCCAGTTTGGTGACATTTTATATGGTCTTTAGTTTTCTATGTGGAACTTAGAAAGCAGAATTCTTGCTCTTGGACTTTGAGTTTAGGTGAATTAAAAGCAATGGCTTCCTGCTTCATAGATTGTTATTTGTTCTGGACAGGTGTGCTATTATTAATGAATGACTCAAACCTATTCTTAAACAGAGACTTGTCCCCAGAGCCCACTGTGAAGTTATGATCACTACCCACTCTCCTGACAAAGCTGGGTCCTTTAATGAACATCAGGGTTAACTTAGAGCTGTGCAATTCCCTGTCTTGTCTTTCTGAGATGAGAATTCCATGGTATGATGAAAAACACTCTGGGCTCTCCTAACTAATGAGAAGCAAACCTATTGCCTGGGCAAAGAGAGTGCAGAGAATGTGCCTCAGAGGGATCACTGAAACTCTCCAGAAAACTATATTCAGGATCACTACAGATCTCAGTACAGCAGTTTTCATATCTTTACTTGAAAGGGGCATAAAACAGAATTAGTCTTCACATGGTGAAGACTAAATCATTTACTCTAATGTGATCATTATTTACCTAAAAAGAAATTCTTTGCATAGTTATATAATTTCACATCTCATAAAACATCTGGACTGTGTGCACCATTGGCTTCTCCAAGCACAGACTGCAGACTGGATCCCCAGACCCAGCAGCTAGCTCTCTGCAGAAAGGAACCTCATAACAAGAAGAGTCATTGGGCCAGAATCCTATGTTGAAAAGCAATGGTAAACAAAGAAAATACATAATTTTCTAATAGAGAGCCCTGGAGTGTATGTAGAATTTGCCCTTTAACTTGATTCACTAATTTATGGAAACACTAAATGGTGTTTCTACAGTTGCTTGTTCCTCTCCAATCATTCCCTGTATTTTATTCAAAGGATTTTTTGAGGAGTCATTTCTAAGAACTTCTCATGAAAGTTGCTAGAATAGTCATGGTCAGAAATGTGACCTTCCTGAAAAACACCTCCTCTCCTATAACCAATTATAATTAACCAAAGCAAACTTAAAATACCACAAACTATAATGCATATGACCTATAAAGTAGGATTTTGAATGACTGGGAAGAGAAGAACAGAAGTTAGCATATAAACCCTGTTTTTCACACACACACACCCTTACACATGTAGTTTTACATACATACACAAGCAGTCTCCTTTTTAAAACTGTAATTTGCTTGAGAAGATTTATGTTTTAATTAATTTTTGAATTGTTCAAAGCAGTTGCCACAGAAGTCTAACATAATATTAAATAGAAGAGAAACTTATTGAGTGTCTAATACATGTCAGGCATTATTCTAAGCACTGTATGTCTTTGGATTCACACAATAATTCAAAAGTATGTATTGTTATTTTATATTAATCATTCAAGATACTAATACACATTTTGAATAGGATTATTGAAAATAGCAATCCACATAGGGAAACATTTGCTTTTACTTCACTTTTCTAAAACAGAAGTTGTGTAGTATCATTTCCCTCACAATGACCATAATTAGTGATGATTAGTGATTACAGGATTGTACACAAATAAAATCAGCCTCAGATAAACCTCCTCCCTAGGGCCCTGACTCTATCCTTTTCCAACTCTTTTTGGTTCATGAACGTGCTAACATGTCATAGTATTTACTTGAATATCCAAACCTGAAACAACTTGAAATAATCTAAGAATTAAACTATCAAAATTTGTTTTTGTTTTACCTCAGAAATACTTCCCGTGTTTCTGAACGGCCTAGCTATATTTTTAGTACTACTGTACTCTCTGTCCCTCAGAAAACATTACTTTTATTTTTTCTCCTGTTTTATTAAATTCAGGCTTTAACTTTATTTTCTTGATTGTCTTCCCACAATGCCCACCTTTTGTGGCTCCTTCAGGCCTCATAACTGAAACCTCAGGTCAAGCCGGTGAGGATGCTCCACGTTCTAAACATAAGACTCTTGAGGTTGTGATTGGTCATTCCGGTAAATGGCGAGAGACGGGTCTTCAGGGACCAGAAGATCTATGGGTCACATATTGAAGCAGGGCTGGGGAATGGCTTTCCTCTGCTGGGGGTGGTGTTTTATGAAGCCCTGTTACCAAGCTTGCTTGCAGGCTCTCCTGGGCATAGCTGCTCTCTTTCTTTCTCAGATCCACTGTATTTACTGTATTATTCTTACCTAACATAATCCTCTCCTTATTTATTGTGGAAAAATGATTTTATCACATAATTCCCTGGCCTTCTTTCTTTTTTGTTGTGAAACAGCAACTGCAGCTGCTCCTTGAGAGCTTTAAAAACATAAATCAGTGTCACAGCTAGAGGTAGAGTGATGAAGACTCAGCTTTTACTTTTTTTGTTTGTTTTCTTGTTTTAACCTTCTCTGAGAGACTTTTTTTTTTTTTTTTTTTTTTGCATAAAGCGAAAGATTATGGGGGAAATACATGGTAAAATTTTAAGAGCAGCTGAATCTTTGCCCCTGCCTGTGATTGGAGAAGCTGCTACTACTGCTGCTAAGTCGCTTCAGTCATGTCTGACTCTGTGCAACCCCATAGATGGAAGCCCACCAGGCTCCCCCGTCCCTGGGATTCTCCAGGCAAGAACACTGGAGTGGGTTGCCATGCATTCTTCAAAGGGGTCTTCCCAACCCAGGGATCAAACCCATATCTCTTATGTGTCCTGCATTGACAGGCAGGTTCCTTACCACTAGCAACACCTGGGAAGCCCATTGGTGCCACTGGATGACTATTATTTAAATTGCAGTGGCTTTCTACTGTTGGAGGAAACACATGTTTTTCATGTGGTACTCAGTTCAGTTCAGTCGCTCAGTCGTGTCCAACTCTTTGTGACCCCATGAATCACAACTCGCCAGGCCTCCCTGTCCATCACCAACTCCCAGAGTTCACTCAGACTCACGTCCATCGAGTCTGTGTTGCCATCCAGCCATCTCATCCTCTGTCGTCCCCTTCTCCTCCTGCCCCCAATCCCTCCCAGCATCAGAGTCTTTTCCAATGAGTCAACTCTTCGCCTGAGGTGGCCAAAGTACTGGAGTTTCAGCTTTAGCATCAGTCCTTCCAAAGAAATCCCAGGGCTGATCTCCTTCAGAATGGACTGGTTGGATCTCCTTGCAGTCCAAGGGACTCTCAAGAGTCTTCTCCAACACCACAGTTCAAAAGCATCAATTCTTTGGCGCTCAGCCTTCTTCACAGTCCAACTGTCACATCCATACATGACCACAGGAAAAACCATAGCCTGGACTAGACAGATCTTTGTTGGCAAAGTAATGTCTCTGCTTTGAATATGCTATCTAGGTTGGTCATAACTTTCCTTCCAAGGAGTGTGGTACTAGTGTTGCTTATTTCAGTGTTTTTCCCTTTCCTGAACTTTGTGATTATAATATAAAAATTGCTCTTTTGTTTCAGAAAACAGTGTATCTTTCTCACTTTTACACATCCTTAACATAAAATGCAAAGTAAGTTTGAAAATGGAGGCTAGTGTCATACTGTGGAATTTCCTGGAAACCGTAGTAAAGAGGTCTTGCCAAATTGTACAGCTGAAGGTTTATTTGTTCATTAAATCTCCACTCAAATGCAGTATACCAATAATTTTAATCTTATGATACAGGAAGCATCCTTTATTGTCTATTTGAATACATCTCTTTATTTTCAATTATTTCTCAGTGGCAGAACTTTAAGATCTATCATTTACATTTGGCATGTGTTGAATGCACGATAGATGTAGGATGTCATAAATTGAATTGTATTTTTACTTAGTAGAGTAATTAAGGACATACTTTGAATAGAGCTCACTTTTATAAAAGTAAATACACCACAGCACACAATATAGCTTGGGTTTGGGAGTTAGTAACAATACATAACTGAAGAATCATTTAGAAGCTTATTTTTATAGCCTTCAAGTAATGACTGCACAGATGAGATTTCATAAGGTCAGGGACCATAGCATTGGCAAGAGTAACAATGGACTTTATACTGGTAGAATCTATAGAATTTAGGAAATCATTCCTTTTTTTGGAAGAAATAAGTAGGAGTAAAATATTTGAGTCTTTGTTGAGCAGGATAATTGCAAATTATCAAGAGATAATTTGCAAGAGAATTTCAAGAATTTCAAGAGATATAAGGTGGATGGAGAAGGAATAGCTTAATAGAAGAAAGGAAACTGAATTTTATATTTTGAAAATCTAAGTATTATTCTCACTTATGTTCATAGAAAATTCTTTAACTCTTAGGTGCTTTGTTTACCATCTTTAAGAAAAAAAAAAAAAAACCTACCTTCAACAGTCTTTCCAGCTCAGGTATCAAAATGCCTCTATGATTTTGACAGAAACACCTGAGCTATAAAAGGCAGGGGCAGAAAGTGAACCTGAAGGATTAAAAGATATTTTCATATTCAAAAGGAGGGTTGTTTTTTAACTAGTTTACTTTTCTTTTAGAGTGGAAAAAAAAATGTATACACTAGAGAAGAGAGGATCATTTTTAGGACCTGGCCCTAAAAGACCAGAGTAAGGACAGTAATAACACAACAGACAGGTTTATAGTTTAGAACTGGCTAGAAAATGGATGAGAGTAACACAGTTACATTTTAATATGCATAGACATAAGATAATAAGATGCAATATACAAATTATATGTTGTATATGATATGCTAGTAACATTTATATATAAAGTGACATGTTTACGAAAACATTATGAGAAGTTACAAGAGAAATGAATTGAGGACTGTTTTCTTAATGTCTCAGAAAGTTTGAAAATAAGGCTGCTCTTGAGGGAGAAGCCCAGAAATAGAATAAAAGACATAGTAAACATAACTATGTTTGGATAATGTTTGCATGAGAAAAGAGGAGACTGAACACACCAATATTAAATGATTAACAAGAAATAGAGATCACATTTGAAGAATGATAACATGAAATTTAGCTGATGTCAGTGAACTTTCTTTAAAAATTTCTCAGCTTCCACTCTTCTGCATTTGAAGATAATAGAGAATACGTTTTTCAACTGGCTGACAATATTATATTGGAGAGAAAATTGCATGAAGTCACTTTGATGGGTGATATTTTAGGTCAGAGAACTGAGATGAGACAGAGAACTTGAAGGGAATTTCCAATGAGACTAGAGAGTAGGTTTAAAGGAACTGCAGGAAGTTGGCTCATGTTTCAGGTTTCAAGATTAAGAAAATAGTATAAACCAGAGTGTTGACTAGCTGTAAGATGTTGTCACGTCAGGGTAGATGGTAGAAGTGTGAAGTGGAGGCTCCTGAACCAGAGAATGCAAGTCAGGGCTTATAGGGACATAAAAATGGTTCTAACATACCTAGGGTTTTCTTAGAGCAGTACATAGAATGTTATATACTCTAGGTGTATATTATAATTTTCAAAACATAAAACATCCAGGAGATTAAAAAAAAATCCAAACACTTATTATTATCCTCTGTATACCCTTGAAGTATGTGCCTATGTCTAGTGGAGAAAATGCAAAATATGTACATATCGATTAAATGTATAGTAATACACAGCTTTCCTGGTTGCTCAGATGATAAAGAATCTGCCTGCAATGCAGGAGACCCAGGTTCAGTCCCTGGGTTGGGAAGTTCCCCTGGAGAAGGGAATGGCAATCCATTCCAGTATTCTTTCCTGGAGAAGTCTATAGACAGGAGCCTGGTGGGCTACAGTCCATGTGGTTGCAAAGTGTTGGACACAATTTAGCCACTAACACTTTCACTTTCATACACAACAATGAGGATTTTGAAAGATGAGAAACATGGAAATCAGAGAAAAACCACAAGTATGTTGAACATAAGGAGGGTGTTAAACTGCCTTCCTAAGTACCACATTACAAATTGTGTCTAATTTCATTTTTCTTCACTAGCGAGATTTGCCTTTTTTCCAACTTTGTATCCTCATTACTATCAATTCTGACACTCCATTCTGACATATACTGTAAGTCCCCTACATACAAATGAACTCTGTTCTGAGAGTGAGTTCCTAAGTCTAATTTGTTGGTAAGTCCAACAAAGTTAGCCTAGGTACCCAACTAACAAAATCAGCTACACAGTACAGTACTGTAATAGGTTTATAATACTTTTCACACAAATAAAAATACACAAAAAATAAGTATTGTTAATCTTACAGTACAGTACCTTGAAAAGTAGAGTAGTAGAGTCTAATAGCTGGCATACAGGGGCATGTTCAAAGTTTTCAAAGTTCACAGCTTGAAGATCTGTATGTAGGGGACTTACTGTAAATGACCCAAGGCATCAGAAGTGGAAGTGCTCTTTCAATCTAGATGAAACTGGGATTGAACTGGGGCTTGGCAGAGTTTGGGGGCCAGATCCAACAATATTCAGAATGGATGACCAATATATCACAGATATTTGTATTTCTCATGACCTGTTGCTGATAATAGATGGTCTTTATTCAGGTGGGGCTTATGATTTTCCTCAGAACTTTTCCTGGAAGCTTGATCTCTCTCACACACCGAACTTCCCTTCCATAGTTAATATTACCAAAAACAATGTGTAAATAAATATTTTTATCAAAATTGAAAGCTGGTGGTCATGATCCTAGATACAAGGGCAATTTGTTAAGTACTTTTTAGCACTAGTTTTAAAGGATTGATTTCAGTACTCCAATGGATAAAAGATTAGAAAATTTCAAGGCACTTCTAAAAAAGATATTTTGAGAAAATGGTAGATTAATAGTTGTACACAAGCTGGGTTGTGATGTATCAAGAAATGGTTACAGGGAATTCCCTGGCAGTCCAGTGGTTAGGACTCACTCTCTCACTGATAAGAGCCCCAGGTTCAATCCCTGGTCAGGGAACTAAGATCCCACAAGTCACACAGTGTGGCCAACACACAAATAAATAAAGTTAAAAATCAAGCATAATGAAATATAGAGAGAAATTTCACAGAGAAATCTTACCAGAAAGATATTTGAGATGGACCCTGAAAAGCTGAAATACTTTCATGTGATGGAGTTGGGGATTAGAGACATTATAGGTAAATGCAATAACCTGGAAAAAAGATTAAAGAATATAGATCAAGGCCTTTTGTACTATTGATTCATTTCTCTGGATAGAACAGGGCTATGAATTTAAATTTGATAATCATTTATGTGAGGATGCTGGTTGAAATTAAAGAAATGAATAGCATTTCATTAAAAAAAAATGTAAAGATGAAAGTAAAAAGACATAGTTCAGAATGTACCTTCAGCAGCCAACAAAACCCTTTGATTTTCCTCCCGATCACTTTCCACACCTTCTTTCCTATACTTCAAACACCATAGTTCTGAAATTTTTTGAAGCTCATATTTTGTTTGTACCATGGAATGTATGTGTTCTTTTGTGTTCACTTTCTTTTGCAAAATACTGGGTATGGATAAATACATAATCCCTATTGGTGCATGGTGACATGTAGTATCCTTTTTTACAGTTAAAAAAAATACCACTGAATAAAAGGCAGTGGTAAATATTCTTTTCTTGTACCCAAATTAAGGAGAAGTGTTTACCACTGAGTACAATGAAGGCTTCAGGGTTATTAGAGATATCCTTCATCAAGAAAAGGAAGTTTCCTTCTGTTTGCGCTTCACTGAAAGGTTTTCTAGTAAACGAACTTGGATTTCATACTTTCTCTTAATCTTGATATTAGCATACATTATTCCTTTTTTTCCTGCTAAATTAGAGTATTAATTTTTGAATGTTAAACCAATCTTGAAATCTCTTTAATATATCGTTAGATTCAAAATGCTAATATGTTCAGAACTCTTGTCAATATTTATAAGCCATATTGGTCTTTCCTTTTCTTCTTTTTCTACTGTTTGTTAACTGTTTTATGTATTGTAGGTATATTTATATATGTAATTATTCTTCCAGTTTATTGAGATATAGTTGACATACAGCACTGGTGTATGTTTAAGGTGTACAGCATGATGATTTGACTTACACACATCATGAAATGATTACCACATTAAGTTTAGTGAACATGCATCATCTCATATAGTTGCAAAATAAAAATATGTATTTTCCTTGTGATTGGAACTCAGGATTTACTCTCTTAACTACTTTTATCTATAACATGCTCTAGTATTAATTATACTGATCATGGTGTACATTGCACCTCTACTACTAGAAGTTTCTACACTTTGACAGCCTTCATTTACTTCTCTGCCTCTTTTAATTACAAACCTGATTTCATTTCCTTTTCTTGTTATATCCTTAACAAATTTGAGTGTCATAATTTTGTTGGCCTTGTGTAACACACGGGGCGTGCTTTCTATTTTCCGAAAGAAGTATTACAAGATTGGTTTGTTTTCTCTGGTTAATCTACTGTTATCACAGGATCTCTAGTAATAACTGAGAAGGGCAGGGGGAAATTTTATTTTCCTCCTCTCCAGAAGGAACAGGAACCTGTGAAGCCTGTATCCCTCCTAAGCCATACATGGTGTGAAGTTAAACAAATGGGTGGCTCAGAAGGTAAAGCGTCTGCCTGCAATGCAGGAGACCTGGGTTTGATGCCTGGGTTGGGAAGATCCCCTGGAGCAGGAAATGGCAACCCACTCCAGTACTCTTGCCTAGAAAATCCTATGGATGGAGAAGCCTGGTAGGCTGTAGTCCATGGGGTCGCAGATAGTCAGACATGACTAAGCGACTTTACTTTCACTATCACAGGCAGTTAGAAAAGCTTATCAATGGGATTTATAGGTGGCAGGCTTGAAACTTGGGATCATTGCTAAATCAATAAAAAGAATAATTTTAACAGAAGGAATTTCAACTGAGAATCTGGAGATCTTTGCTGAGGTGTTTGTTATGCACTGATGATACCAGAGTTCTCTCTCTAGCTCAAGATATTGCGATCAAAGTGTAGTTTGATCTTATGCCACATCCCAGCTAATCACACCCTGATAGAAATACAAGTGGAGGGACAGAGACCAAGCTCATGAGCTGGTTAAAGGTGAGAGTTATATGCAGATTACCATGAGAAGAACTGCCCATGGCATCCTTATATATTAAAGGGGACATGCCTGAGTCTTCTCCATTTTAAGAAGATAAGCTACTTTGGATTGGGTATATGGTGATATCAGGGTGTCTCCTAATTTTATCTCTTTACCTTATATCATGATTGGTTCCACAGTAAGTGGAGCTCTGCATCTTTGAACATCTTATTTTATATTATGACTAAAAAACCAGATCAGATGAGAAAAATTATCACAAATCTACTAGCTGAGTTCCACATAATGGGCTGCATGACAGAAAGAAGGTATCAGTTATTCAGAGAAGCATGAAAATAATTTTAGAAAGATGAAAAAGAGGCAGGATGGTCAAATAAAATGTAAGTGTTTAGATGGTTAGTTAAAAGTGGTACAAAAAGGGAGGAGATGATTGACTTGTCAACGAAAGTGATTATGGATCATTATGAGATCAGGGTGCTGTAATAACTCCTCAGGTGGAAAGCAAGCACCTATAGTTTCTTCAGATTGGTAATCAAAATAGTGTGACATGAAAGAGGATTATGACTCTTGAGTCCCCGAGGAGTTGAGGTCTCTTGGCACAAGTTTTAAAAGAAACTTGAAGCCTTTTTGCATTGGTGCAGGTCAAATAGCCTGAAGAGGCACTATTGGGATTATGAGGTAGGGGTGCTTACTGCACACTGATCTCTAAACCTGAAAATGAAAATCTGAAGGACATTGTGTTAAATTTACACTATATGGTGAGGCTAGCATAAAACATTCAAAAGTAAAAATGTGGCACAAGGCGTGAATTTGTAAATGAATATCATGTGTGATAAATTGTGTCATTTATAAATTTATACATTGTTAGAATCAGTGTAATGTGTGAATGGGAAATTCTGCATACAAAATTAACTAGGGAATGAAAATCTTGTTCAAATCTATTTTTATCTATTTTTCAGTCAGATGTTTACTCTGTTTTTAGAAGATGTATATAGGCATAATTGAAATACAGTACACTTGCAATAAACTACATATGCATATGTCATACAAATCTTTACATATGTAAAAACATATTATACCTACTAAGTGAACAAATCCCTCACACACAAATATTTCTTCATGGTTCTCTTTTTTAAAAATTTAATTTATTTTTTAATTTATTTTTTATTGAAGAATAATTGCTTTACAGAATTTTGTTGTTTCCTGTCAAACCTCAACATGAATCAGTCATAGGTATACATATATCCCCTCCCTTTTGAACCTCCCTCCCATCTCCTGCCCTATCCCACACCTCTAGGTTGATACAGAGCCCCTGTTTGAGTTTCCTGGGCCATACAGCAAATTCCCACTGGCTATCTATTTTACATATGGTAATGTAAGTTTCCATGTTACTCCTTCCATACATCTCACCCTCTCCTCCCCTCTCTCTATGTCCATATGTCTATTCTCTATGTCCATTTCTCCATTGTTGCCCTGTAAATAAATTGTCCAGTACCATTTTTCTAGATTTTGTATTTATGCATTAGAAAATGGTATTTATCTTTCTCTTTCTGATGCACTTCACTCTGTATAATATGTTCCAGGTTCATCCACCTCATTAGAAGTGACTCAAATGCATTCCTTTTTATGGCCTAGTAGTATTCCATTGTGTATATGTACCACAACTTCTTTATCAGAAAGAGAAATTAAGGAATCAATCCTATTCACCATTGCAACAAAAATAATTAAATATTTAGGAATAAACCTACCTGAGGAGACAAAAGAACTGTACACAGAAAATTATAAGACACTAATTGAAGAAATCAAAGATGACATAAACAGAGAGAGATTCCATGTTCCTAGGTAAGAAGAATCAATATTGTGAAAATGACTATACTACCAAATGCAATCTACAGATTCAATGTGATCCCTATCAAATTACCAATGGCATTTTTCACAGAATTTATGGCCCTCTTTAATTCTACCCTCCTGATGTTCCTGGGCTTCCCTTTTGGCTTAGCTGGCAAAGAATCTGCCCACAATGCTGGAGACCTAGGTTCAATCCCTGGGTTGGGAAGATCTCCTGGAAAAGGGAAAGGCTACACACTCCAGTATTCTGGCCTGGAGAATTTCAGGGACTATATAGTCCATTGGGTCACAAAGAGTCAGACACGACTGAGCAACTTTCACTTTCACTTTCCTGATGTTCCCCCTCTCCTATCCTCAGAAAAGGATTGATCTCATTTTTTTAAACTATAGATTTGTATTTTTTAGAATTTTATATAAATGGAATCATTTAATATGGGCTTTTTTTTGTGACGGAGCAAAGAAGTTTGGCTTTTGACCTCTCTTTCTCAGCAAAATTCTTTGAGATTAACCAATATTGTTGCATGTATCAAGAGTTTTTCCATTATTGCTAAGTACTCATCCATCATATAGATATATGTCGATATTTGTTTCATCATTTACCTACTAATTAGTAGACATTTGGGCTGTTTCCAATTTGGAGCTATTAGACAGTATCAGTTACAAAGATGAGGGTAGGAGTCTTTGTGTGGCCATAGATCCTTTTATCCTCGGGTTAATAACTACAAGTGGGATGATTAGTGGTGTATTTTCAGTGTATGAAGAGATTGACAAACTATTTTCCAAAGTGGTTATGAGATTTTATATTACCACATCCAGTGTATGAGGGTTCTATTTGTTCCAGACATTCACCAATACAGTCTTTTGGTTCAAGTAGCAGGTCAATTTTTCTTGTCGTTTTAATTTGCATTTCCCTAAAGACTTATGGTTTTAAGCAGCATTTCATGTGTTATTTTTCACTTACATATTTTGCAGTAACATTTCTGTTCAATTTATTTTTATTGGGTTTTTGGATTTCTTATTGACTTTGAGAGTTCTTATCAGAATTATGACTTAAAATTTTATCTCTATGGCTTGTCTTTTCATTTTCTTAGTAATTCTTTTGAAGAACACATATTTTTTCCTTATTTTAAAAAATGTTAAGTCCAATTCAAAAGACCTTTCATTGGTGTAATTTAGTACACTGCATACACTCTATTTCAAGTCATCCTAGTCCTTCCATGAGGTTCAATTTAATTGAACATATAAGAGCAATTTCAATGAAAAGGTAACGTATATACCTGATTGAAAGACATAATGGAAGACATAAGTATTGCTCCCTTCACCAGTCCTACCATTGCCCTCCCTGGTCATGTGTTCCCCCTTGTTTACCTTGTAGCAATCATGGTCACAGCCCCCAGTTTTTTCCTCCCAGAATTATGTATAGGAACAAGGCTGGGTTTTGGAGCAACATCCTAATAGATAATGAATATAAGACTGTCTTTAGCATCACAGTTTCTTTTAACAGTTACCTAGACAAAAATCAGCTCTCAGTTGTTTGTGCCTCTTCAGAGGGGGTGTACACCTGTCTAAAGGCTGATTCCCTCCCCTGGCCTACCGTGGGCCCTGGACAATCAGCAGGCAAGAGCTGTTATAGGCTGAGGGAGGGGCTTTTGTGTAGAAACAGTAAAGTTAACTCCGACCTTGAAATCAGTCATCAGTGGTCTGACCAATGTCATCTATCATTGTTTTAAGTACAGTTAATCTTTAGCTCTAGGGTTGGTTTGTTCCCATTTCCTTAAGGCTTATTCTTAGAATTGTATAGTCCTTGAGAAGGAACTAAAGGTCCTTGACTTTAGGACCTAAAGGTCCTTGCAAGCATCCTAAGTCACTTCAGTCATGCCTGACTCTTTGCAATCCTGTGGACTGTAGCCCACCAGACTCCTCTGTCCATGGAATTCTCCGGGCCAGAATACTCAAGTGGGTAGCCATTCCCTTCTCCAGGGGATCTTCCCGACCCAAGGATCAAACCCAGGTCTCCTGCACTGCAGGCAGATTCTTTACCAACTGAGCCACCAGGGAAGTTCCCTAACTTTCCTATTATTTTTCTTTACTGACAATTATTCTGTGCTGTCTGCTTTCCTTTGCTTTTCCATTTTCTTACTTCTCTGATTAAACTTATTCTTTGGCTAAAGTTTTTCCACAGCTAAAAGGCAGGCAGAGGATGTGGTGAGCAAGGACCATAGGGTCCTATTCTTTTACAGTATGAGGCCATGACTATAATTCCTTATCCTGTTTATATTAGCCAGAAAGACAAATATAATACATATTTAACACCTACTTACTTCATCCACATCAAATACAACTCAGGAACAGCAATAATGAAATGAAAAGCAGTTGCATATTCAATGCTTAAGAAATGCCAAGCATTGCATTAATTAAATCATATTTTATACTTACAGGCTGTCTCTAGAATGAAAGCCTAACTTATGAATGGTTGTTTGGAGAACAAAGTTAACTGTCTTCCACCTCACAAACCCAACCGAAAGTGTATTGATTTCATCTCAGGAACTGCATTGCTGGTCTCAGACACTTTGCTTTAGTTAAGGATGCTCAATACACCAAGATTTTAAGAAATGTGTATTTGGGGATAAATGTTTGATATTTGCTTCCTCCCCAGTAACCTTCAGAGTTTGTATGTTAATGAAATCTCTCACCCATAGCATATTGTTTTTCACTAATCAAAATGTGTATGTAGACTAAGTCTTATTTATTTTTACTTTTTTGCTTTATATCCACTATAGCCAACTTTACGCACTATCCCCCCCACCTTAATTCACTATGTACCATTTAGTCACTGAGTTAAAACAAACATTATCCATTAGATAATAACTAATAAGGAAATGAGTTCTGAATGTATGTACATTTTCCTTAACCTTTCTTTGTTTTATCCCTAAATAGAAGAAAATAATAACAAATTTCTCATAGGCTGTAAAACAATTTTGCCAGAGACGCAGATAAATCCTTTTTATCTTTAAAATTGCTCATATAATCCATTTTAAAATCATGGATTTGAATGTTTGATAATTCTTCATATCTACATTATTTATATTATTCTGAAAGCAAACACAAAATCTCTGGATCCAGTCCAGACTACTCTTATGTACAATGATAACTATATTGGGTCCCCACTCTGTACCCTCCCTCATTCAGGAAGATGCCACAAGAGCCAGATGGACACTGCACATGCAAAAGAGGTTTTATACACCACAGGGGAGGGGCCAAAAATTATGAATCTCGTAATCTATAGGCTACACGCTGCCGAACTTTTGCTCCCTCATGTGTTATAATCCTTTGGAATATAAACAGCCTGCTCTTGGCTCCAGGTTTCATGCCACTTTGAAATGTAAATAAATTGTAAGATAAGCATCTAAATCTCTCTGGAGGTCTCTCACTATCTAAGACTTGTACTTTAATCCAGGTTTCAGTTTCCTGGCTCAGAAAGCTCCAACTCCGCAAAAACATGAAAATATTCACTTCCTGATAATGTTCAATTTAAATTACAGCTGTATATAAGGATGAAGATTAGGAGTTTACATCACAAAAGTTAACCATGAACTTACTAAATATATATTTCCTCAAACCTGACAAAGGTAGCTCACTTTTTAATTAGTGCCGATGATACAACTGCCCTGCATTACTTGAGGCTTTCATATATGACTCTAAAAGTAAAACCAGTTTTTAATGAAAATTAAATACAACATGCTGTTTTCATCTATCTCCTTGTCACTAACATGGAATAAGATGAAAATATTGCGTTTCAAATAATTGTACATCATGCTACGTTTCCTCAGAGCCTTAATCTACATGCAGCATTTTTAGAAACAGCCAAAGCTTTAATAAGAGAAAGTCAATGAACCTCATGTACCTTTTATAAAACATGACATAAGGCAATATAATTAAAACTAAACTTATTTCCTGTGGTGAAATTAACTTACAGAAATGAAGGTGTTTATTTATTAAATGGGATCTCTAGAGCTCTTGCCTTATTCTTTCCCCTCCTGGGAAGGTTTTGATTGTTTGCCTCCTTTTTCTTGCCCGCTTGCTGTGTAATTTAAAACTGATGCCTTCCTTTGGGAAACAAAATTTGATCGGAGAACAGCCTGCACCACCAGCTAAACAAATTACCAGTGTTTTACTCACTTTTCTTCCTGTATTCTTTTTTTTTTTTTTCCTTTAAGAATCAAAAGAATTGCGTACAGGGGTTTACAAGTGCTGTTGTACCATACAGATTTAATTGTAATAATAAGGAGGACATACCAGTCCCTTTAGTGACGTAGGTGCTGAGAAGACTAAGTGCAGAAGCAAACAGGTTATTAGTCTCTTTTTTTCCCCGACTGCCTGAAGTCTGCCCTTTTCTGGCAAGCTTTTGGTTTCTAAGGAACTATTTTGTGATAATTAGAGATTAAATTACAAATGCAAAATAATTAAAATAAGAACAGTTTTAAAATAGTTTCTTATAAAGACAGAGACCATACATCAGTGTCTCTTTGTATAGAACAGTCTTTTGGACTCTGTGGGAGAGGGAGAGGGTGAGATGATTTGGGAGAATGGCATTGAAATATGTATAATATCATATATGAAATGAGTCGCCAGTCCAGGTTCGATGCACGATACTGGATGCTTGGGGCTGGTGCACTGGGACGACCCAGAGGGATGGTATGGGGAGGGAGGAGGGAGGAGGGTGCAGGATGGGGAACACGTGTATGCCTGTGGCGGATTCATTTCAATATATGGCAGAACCAATACAATATTGTAAAGTTTAAAAATAAAATAAAATTTAAAAAAAATTAAAAAAATAAAAACAGAGACCAAAAGATTTTTTTATAGCATAGTAAAATCAAATAGTCGGAGAAGGCAATGGCACCCCACTCCAGGACTCTTGCCTGGAAAATCCCATGGACAGAGGAGCCTGGTAGGCTGCAGTCCATGAGGTCGTTAGATATACCCTATAACCACCTATTCATTCATTAAATAATTTTATTTAATACACTTTGTCCCATTTACCAATGGAAATATAAATATAAATGATATACCGTTTTAAGCTGCAGGCATTTTATTTAACAGCATTGTTACTCATACTGTGGAAGACTTACATGTAAATATTTTTAGCCAGAGTGACTCCAGATAACAATAAGTTAAGTTTCATGATTCACACTTGATTCCTGGATGACAGTAAAAAATTAGTCTTTGCAGTGTAAGTAAATTCAGTCAATCACATGTGTTGAGAAATTATTTCCACTTAAGCCCATATTTGCTTCTGAAAATGATGTTCTAGGCCATAGGATTTACCAAGACAAAGGTAACTTTATTATCCAGGTTACTATTTTTAATTTCTTATTTTCTTTGTAGTCAAAAAACATCTTCAAAAGTTTAAATTATTCTAAGTTCTAATTTTAACATGTTTAAAAGCTGTTTCTTGATTTTACTTTTAAAATTGAAGATGATTTATAAAGACATAGACAATGTTCCAAATTGAAGATATCTTAGAAATCTGAAAATACCTTGTTAACTAAAATATTTCCATGTGCCCTCATGGAGAGTGCTATGGACCAAATATGTGTGTCTCACCCAGATTTATATGTTGAACTACCAGGGGCTGCAATTTGGAGGTGCGTAGGTCATAATGGTGGAGCCTTGTGAAGGAGATTGTTATCTTAATAAAAGAGACATAAGGAGGCTGGCTTGCCCCTTTTCTTCCATGTGAGGCTACTGTCAGAAGATGGCTGAGAGGAAGCTAGTTCTTACTGGTCACTGAATCTGCTAGAACGTTGATCTTGAACTACTTCATGATATTGCTAAGCTACTTCATGGTATCGCTGCCTTATCCATTTTGTTTGGCTGGCAATGGCCTTCAGCGGACACTAGCCTCTCACCCAAGTACACGCTTTAAATAGTAGCTCTAGAGTCTCAAGTAAATTTAAGTTCCTGAAAGGAATTCCCCAAGAGTCCTTGTGATCGAGTGTCCCTGCCTTCCTACGCCTTCTCCTTATGTGCCTTTGGATGAACCTGCAGTGGTGCTTACCAAAACCAGACTCGTGGTTTGTACCGACCTATCCATAGCCCTGGAACTTCAAAGCACTCCACCCACAGACCCTGATAGTCATGTGTCCTGGCCCCGTGTCTGTCTGTCTGCCTACACTCTTCCTTGACCTCCCCATGTGGCCACTGGAGGTGTGCCGGGTGCTCCTTTCAGAGTCCATGAGTAACGGTATTCTCTGTTTCAAGTGTATTTTTGAACTATGGCTCACCATTCAGCACCCTGTGCTCTACATAACAAGTGTTAATCTAGTAAACTTATAACAATAAGTTACCCAATTTAAGGCATTTTGTTATAGTAGACCAAAGGGACTGGGGGTTAAGGGCAGAGTCCAGTGTTCCTCTCACAAATTAAGTATTGATACTTAGTCATTTATTCAATTAACTGGTATGCGTTGAGTATCTACTCTGTAATATGTGACATTTTGTTTGGTGCTGAAGATATAATAGTTAATAAGACTGTGCTAAGACTTAAAATCTAATGGGGAGGCAATCACCACAAATTATAAAATGTATAAGGAAAATAATAACATATTGTAAGAAATGGTATAAAGAAAACAGTGGTAAGAAATAGAATATTGGGATTCTTGGAGTGTGTGTATATAATAAACAAAGCAAAATTTGTCACTTCACACAGATATGATATTCATACCAAAAAGAAACAGGATGGAGTTAAATATGTTTCTAATGTGGGAAGACTACAAACAATAGCTTTGTAGTATATAGCCTGAATAAAAACTAATGATTACTTTGTAGGATGGGGATCCTTGGCAGTCCAGTGTTTAGGACTCTGCAATTCCACTGTAGGAGGGGTGGGTTCAATCTCTGATTAAGAAACAGCCTTCCCACAATAGAGTGATGCAGTCAAAAAAAGAAAAACTACATTGCATGAGAAGGCACATGTCCTTGTATGTGTACATGTTAAAGAATTTGATTTTTTCCAAGTATAATGCTGAAATTATTCTAAGCAAAAAAGGGATATAATGCATTCCTTCACCTTACTGTCCTGGATAGGATATACTGGAGGAGAAAAAGGGTGTAGACACTAAGGAAATTGTTGTAATTGTCTCAGTGAGAGACATCAAGAAGTAGATGGGGATGTTGATACTGGAGCTGGAGAAGAGTAGGTAGATTTGAGAAATATGCTCTGATACTAAACAGATGTGCTGGTAAAACATAACATCTGCAGGAATGCAAATGAAAAAGAGGTATAAAAAATGACTCTTAGGATCATGCTTTAAGAAGCTGAATGATTGAATAAGAATCTGAGTTCCTGAGACTAGTGAATTTGCAGATGGATATCATTCACCACTAATCAGTTTAAAAGATCTGCTATACCAACCAACAAGGGTATAATCACTGTGAATTTGTATTCCTTTGCTAACCAGACATTATCTTATTTTGAGTTAGTGTATATAATTCAACTGAATCCAACTATATTTCTTTAAAAATATGAACCATCCCATATGGAGGGGAGGGATTAAGATTTCAGTTTTGGATGTGATAAATTTGAAATTTCTCTCTGAGACCCTGAAAGGAAATACCAAGCACACACTTGGAAGGGCATGTAGGAGACTGCAGAGATCTGGAACAGAAACATAAATTTGAAACATGGTATTGAGCTGGTCTTTAAAACCTTGTAAATCAGTCATATAATTATCAGGGTGAGTCTAAGACAGAAAAGGGGCTAAAACGATCCCTGTGTAGTACATAATTTTAGAGGCCAAACAGAGGCAAGAGAACTGAATTTAAAAAATGCTGAGAAAGAAATATTACTGAAGAAGAGGTAAAATGACTAATAATTTATGACAAAATATGGCCATTTGTACAAGACTGATGATAGGTTCATCTCTCTGAATGACACCTAAAGATCAAAGACTATGAAGATGGAAAGTTTTATCTTGAGTTTCTGCATGTTGAGGTCATTGATGACCAGGATGAGCACAGATTCACTGTAATTCTGGAATTAGAAACTGATTTTGTAATTGAACAGTGAGTAGAAGGTGAGGTACAGAAATACTACATACACAATTCTAAATTTAGAGACAGTTGTAAAAGGGAGCAGTGGATCTGGTGGGCTTCACATATACTATGGGGCAAAAGTTTCATTAATTAGAGCATATCTGTGAAAGTGTTAGTCGCTCAGTAGTGTCTGACTCTTGCAACCTCATGGGCTATAGCCCACCAGGCTCCTCTGTGCATGGGGTTCTCCAGGCAAGAATACTGGAGTGGGTTGTCATTTCTTACCCCAGGGGATCTTCCCGACCCATGGATCGAACCCAGGTCTCCAATACTGCAGGCAGATTCTTTACTGTCTGAGCAACCACTCAATTGAAATGCAGACCATAAGTGGTACAAGAGAGGATTTAAATAAAGGTGCAGATATAAGGAATCTAGAGTGGAAGGGATTCATGGCATAAGTAGAGAAATTATTTCTTCCTATGAAGAAATGGTTTACGGGAAGAAATCATTTTAACAGGAGGGAAGATAATTGGAACAAAAGCAACGGTATGTAGGTCACAGAATATGATGGTGAGATGTGTAGCTGCTTATTTATTTTTTCAATGAAATGTGGGTAAGACTACAGCTGAAAGTGAGAGGGGATGAAGACATATGGAATATCTGAGGGGAAATCAAAGGGTGCAAGGTAAACATTTTAGGAACTGAGGGAAAGGAACGCTATTACAAATCAAAAGGAATGAATAATTTTGTATTTTTAATGTTAAACTGTAAGTGATAAGAAAACATTAACAGTGGCTTAATTAATATTAACTTTTGTATTTTTTATACATATGGATAGACAGACATATGGATAGAAGAGTCAGTGTGAGGCTTTCATGATTGTCAGGAAACCAGACTTGCAGATTTTACTCCACCAACCCTAAAGTTGCTTCCTCCTCATGGTGCACGTGGCCTGTTTAGGTTCCTGGTACCACCACTGATATCCCTCTGAGGCAGCAGAAGTAGGAAAATGATAAAAGGAAGGAGAAGCAAAAATTCTTTCTCTTCAAGCATAATTCCCATTAATTTCCTGCACCATTTTATATTTTCTACAGTTCTGGCCAGAACCTAGTCACATAGTCACGCTTAGCTGCAAAAAAGACGGAAAAGCAGTCATTTCCAGGGAGACAAGTATCCAGTGATAGTTAGGGATCTACTGCAACAGAATCAGGAACACAGTTATTAGGCACTGTGATCATACATTTTATTTGTCAACTTGAATGAGCACCTTGCCTAGATAGTCAGAAAATCGATCTTTCTGAATGTATCTGTGAAGATGTTTCCAGAAAAAAAAAATTAGCTTTCTGTTCAGTTAACTATATAAAGAATATCTGCCCTCACCAGCATGGATGGGGCATTATCTAATCTGTTGAGGATCTGGATAAACAAAGGGGCAGAGGAGAATGAATTCTCTCTCTCGAGCTGAAATGTCTGTTTTCTTCTGCCCTTCTTCTGCCCTTACTCTTGATCCTTGGACCTGTGGTCTTAGACTGAATTAGACCACTGCTTTCTCAGTTCTCCAGCTTGTGAATGGTAGTCTATGAGACTTCTTGGCCTCCACAACTATGAAAGCCAATTCCTGTAAGAAATCTCTCACTCTCTCTCTCTATATGTGTGTGTGTATTCTCTCTCTATACACACACACACACACACACACACACACACACACATGAGAACTGATAGCATAGCAAGAAATTCATATTTTTAAAGAAATAGAGTTTGATCCAATTGAATTATAAACAGTAACTCAAAGTTACATCTGATTAGATAAGGAAGACGAATTTGCAGTGGTTATATGCACATTTATTTGTCCAGCACATGCTTTATACTGATTGAAGGTGAATAGAACCTCATTCTGGAACATGTTATTATTTATCCAGATAATTTGCCTTCAATTCATGATCAGTTTGTATCCCTCTATCATATTCATTGAAGTGAATTAAAAATAAAACTATATATATACACACACACAGACTTCAGGTATATACTTGCTAATACTATGCAATAATTCTAATTAGTATACTTTATTATTATACTTTCAACTTATGTCCCTGTTACCCATCTCTTATTCTCACCCCACACTTTTTTTTCTATTATTAAAATTCTATTAATAATACATTTATAATTCAAAAGCAATTATGACTTTGGCTATTAAGATACATCTTGAGAACTATGGAGGTAAATATGGAGGTATTCTAGCTGATGAAAACTGAGGCCTTCTTTACTGGCTTCATGACATCATTCATACTGTGGAATATGGGAAAGCTGTACCCTGTAACAAATGAAGAAATTCTCATTTGAGCTGAAAATGGCAATCATATTTTATCCTCTCAATTCTCATATGATAAACATTTCTGATTTTTGATAGCTCAATATGAACCAAAAAAGTTGTATTTGTTTACCAATGATTGACTATCATTTGGACAGGATCTCTTCAGGAATGATGAAATTAAAGTGTTTAATTGGTATCCTAGAAAGAATAAAGGAAAGCCATTGTGAGGTGGCCAGAACACTCAAATCACCCCTTGTAGAGTCAGAAAAGGTTACAGTATCAAATAACCCTAATTTTTCTGTGTAATAAAAACAAAACAAAAAAGCAAATGATGTGTGTTTACTTACTGCTCAAGCTGCATGATCAGTTAACATGGGTCATTAAAGAGCTTTGTTCGAAATAGGCTTTCAAAAGCCCAAACTAACAAAAATTCTATCATTTTCTTGCTGCTCAACTGAAATATGTGGCTTTTTCAACTAGTCTGTGAATTGGAAGAAAAAGATTAGGAAATCATGATAGGCTTTTTATTACTAAGGACTCTGAGTGATAGGTCTTTCTTCATAGCGCTTTGGCCAGAGCCACACGTAGCCTCACGCTTTTTGGATAATACAGAAGAGCCATGATAAATGTAACATTTCCTAGGTATTAATATCTACCTCAATCTCTTATTTTGATTACCAAATTCTGTATTTTACCCCCCTAACACCCAGTGATTTTGTGATTTATAATAAGAAATATATATTTCATCTTTCACCCCTTTCTGGAACAGAGCTCCTAAAATCCTTGTAATTTCTATGATGGTCTTTTATTGAGGTGACATTTGTACCTCATCTAATAATGGGGGCTGGTTTTCAGGAGAATCAACCATGTGATTGGACAACTGGGACTTCCAGCCCCGCCCTCTGACCTCCATGGAGGGGAGAATTGCTGGAGGTAAGTCCATCACCAGTGGTCGGGGATGTAATCAAGCATGTCAAGAGGCCATAGGGTCACAAAGAATCGGACACAACTGAAGCGACCTAGCACGAACACACGCGTGCACACACACCTATATAATGAAGCCTCCGTATAAACCAAAAGGAGGGGATTCAGAGAGCTTCCAGGATGGTGAACCAGAGCTTTTCCAGGGGTCACCATGCCAGGCCCAACTTTACAAGGACAGAATCTCCCTTGTTTGGGATCTCACTTTATGCATCTTTTCATCAGGCTACTGATTTCCTGCCTTTGTGCTAACTCGCTTCAGTTGTGTCCAACCCTTTGTGACCCCGTGGACAGTAGCCTGCCAGGCTTTTCTGTCCGTGGGATTCTCCAGGCAACAATACTGGAGTGAGTTGCTATGACCTCTTCCAGGGGTCTTCCTGACCCAGGGATCAAACCCACATCTCTTGTGTCTCCTGCATTGGAAAGCAGGTTCTTTACCACTAGTACCACCTGGGAAGCCCTGCTTTTAATATCCTTATAATAAACCAGTTATCTAGTGAGTAAACACATTTCTTGAGTCCTGTGAGCTGCTCTAGCAATAAATTGAGCCCAAGAAAGAGACTGTGTAGAGCTCTGATTTATAGCCAGTTGGTCAGAAGTGCAGGTAACAATCTAGACTTGCTTGTAACTGGGATTTCAAGTGGAGGACACTCTTGTGGGACCGAACACCTAAAGTGCAGAGTCTGATGCTATCTTGGGTAGAAAGTATCAGAATTGAGTTGAATTGTAGCACACCCAGCTGGTATCTGAGAACTGCATGCAAACTTTTAGAATTAAGTGTAAAACACTTACCCTTAAAAAAAAAAAAAAAAAAAAGTTTGAGGATTTCACAGCCTATTTAACTCTCAGAGATTCTTTGTTGTCATTGTTTAGTTGCTTAGTGCAGTCCAAATCGTTGCAACCCCATGGACTGCAGCATGCCAGGCTTCCCTGTTCTTCACTATTTCCTGGAGTTTGCTCAAACTCATGTCCATTGAGTTATACCATCATCAATGGACAGAGGACAAACAACAATCTTGTCCTCTGTCATCTGCTGCTCCTCCTGCCCTCAATCTTTCCCAGAGTCATGGTCTTTTCCAATGAGTTGGCACTTTGCATCAGGTGGCCAAAGTATTGGAGCTTCAGCTTCACCATCATTCCTTCCAATAAATGTTCAGGGTTGATTTCCTTTAGGATTAAATACCTTGATCCCCTTGCTGTCCAATGGACTCTTAAAAAAATAGTTTAATTAATTTATTTTTATTGGATGATAATTACTTTACAATAATGTGATGATTTTTGCCATATATTGACATGAATCGGCCACAGGTACACATGTACTGCCCAAGGCTAACCCTTTCCCAACTCCCCAGTGGACTCTTAAGCGTCTTCTCCAGCACCACAGTTCAAAAGCATCAATTCTTTGGTGCTCAGCCTTCTCTATGGTCCAACTCTCACATCCATACATGACTGCTGGAAAAACCATAGCTTGGACTATAGGGGCCTTTGTCAGCAAAATGATGTCTCTGTTTTTTAATATGCTGTCTAGGTTTGTCAAAGATTTTCTTCCGAGGAGCAAACGTCTTTTAATTTCATGACTGTAGTCACCATCAACAGTGATTTTGGAGCCAAAGAAAATAAGACTGTCACTCTCTTCATTTCCCCCCATCTATTTGCCATGAAGTGATGGGACTGGATGCCATGATCTTCATTTTTTGAATGTTCAGTTTTAAGCCAGATTATTCACTCTCCTCTTTCAATTTCATCAAGAGGCCCTTTAGTTCCTCTTCACTTTCTGGATTAAGGTGGCATCACCTGCATATCTGAGGTTGTCGATATTTCTCCTAGCAGTCTTGATTCCAGCATGTGATTCATCTGGCCCAGCATTTCACAGCATGTACTCTGCATAGAAGTTAAATATACAGAGTAACAATACACAGCCTTGATGTATTCCTTTCCCAGTATGAACCAGTCTGTTGTTCTATGTCTGGTTCTAACTGTTGCTTCTTGACCTGCATACAGATTTCTCAGGAGGCAGGTAAGGTGGTCTGGTATTCCCATCTCTCTAAAAATTTTCCATAGTTGTGATCCACACAGTCAAAGGCTTTAGTATAGTCAATGAAGCAGACATAGATGTTTTCCTGGAATTCCCTTGCTTTTTCTATGATCCAACAGATGTTGGCAATTTGATCTCTGGTTCCTCTGTCTTTTCTAAATTCAGCTTGAACATCTGTAAATTTTCAGTTCATGTACTGTTGAAGCCTGCCTTGAAGGATTTTGAGCATAATCTAGTTAGCATATGAAATGAGTGAAATTGTGTGGAACTTTGAACATTCTTTGGCCTTGCCCTTCTTTGGGATTGGAATGAAAACTGACCTTTTCCAGTCCTATGGCCACTGCTGAGTTGTCCATATTTGCTGGGATATTGAGTGCAGCACTTTAACAGCCTTGTCTTTTAGGATTTGAAATACCTCTGGAATTTGGAATTCCATTACCAGTTCCAGTTGGAATTCCATTACCCCCTCTAGCTTTGTTCATAGCAATGTTTCCTAAGGCTGACTTTACACTCCAGGATATCTGGCTCTAGGTGAGTAATTACACCATGGTGGTTATCCAGATCATTAAGATCTTTTTTGTACAGTTCTTCTGTGTATTCTTGCCACCTCTTCTTAATATCTCGGCTTCTGTTAGGTCTATACCATTTCTGTCCTTTCTTGTGCCCATCTTTGCATGAAATATTCCCTTAGTATCTCGAATTTTCTTGAAGAGATCTCTAGTCTTCCCCATTCTATTGTTTTCCTCTATTTCTTTGCATTGTTCACTTAAAAAGCCTTTCGTATCTCTCCTTGCTACTCTTTGGAACTCTGTACTTTATTCTGATTGGCCACATAAGAAATTGGTCTAGGAACATATATTTTCCTTGTACACTATGCATCTTCCTTAGGTTATTACCTGCATGTAGATATTTTGGGGGCCACAGCACAGTTTTTGTCTTTAAAGCTAACTTCTATCTTTTAGAAGTGACTCATTTTTGTCAGAATATATTTCTCTAAAATTTGATAAACTCACATATTTTTTGGATATGTTTAAGTTCAAATTTTGTTTTGTTTTACACTCTACCTCCTAGTCCCCATCTATCTTTCTTCTGAATTTAATATTGGACAACTTAAGTATATTGAATTTGATGGGAAACCCGCATCCTTAATCTGATCTTTGTTATAAGTCATTGGATTGAAATAATTCACTGGGAGTCACAAATATGTGTTCCTTTTCTATTCTGGGTTTAATTTAATCACTTGAGAGAGACTTAAGGTTGGCTATTCCCATTCTCTCCCAATCTTATTTTTTGTTCTTCTGGGTTGAACATAGTTTGCTTTCCAATGGTCAACATTTTTTTCTGAACTTTTTTCTTTTAATACCCTGGCAAATATAACCCATCAATACCAACACACTTTAGAAGGTTGTGTATTTTTACCTATTCTCATAGATCTATAAGTTTATTAAGCAAGTTACTTTGCCTCCATTTAATTTCAGTTGATGATTTTTCTAAGAATTTTGCCACTACAGATCGTGCCTTGTTATCTTCCCAGACTAGGATATCAATTTTCTCATTATGCCACATAGTTTAGTTTTTTTCCTTTCCCTTTTGATGTCCATTTCTTTACTAGTCAGTACTGGTTAGGTTGTGCTGTATTAAAACAAACTGTCAAAATCTCAGTGACTTAAATTCTAAGTTAAACTTACAGTCAGTCAGATTTATGTCCAGTAGAGTTCTGTGGCAGTGTGGAGGATTCTCTGCTTCATATAGTCACTCAAGAATGAAGATGAAGTACAGCACAACATCCTGGAATTAAAATATTTATCTGGAACAAACTAGCATATCTTTCCAAGGCAAAGAGAAGCCAGAGGAGCAGCAGCCTGGCTTCAAAATTGTGCACATCTCTTTCCTTCCAGTTTGTTGTCCAGGTTTAGTAATACTGTTAGGCACCTCTGGTGGCTCTGTCTCTGTGTGGCTGTGGCTCTATCACTGTGTGGCTCTCTCTGTGTCTCTGTGGCTCTGTCTCTGGTAGCTCAGACTGTAAAGAATCTACCTGCAATCCAGGAGACCTGGGTTTGATCCCTGGGTAGGGAAGATACCCTGGATAAGGGAATGACTACACACTCCAGTATTCTTACCTGAAGAATTCCATGGACAGAGATTATAGTCTATGGGGTCGCAGAGTTGGACACAACTGAGAGTAAAACTGCCCTAACTGCAAGGAAGGGTGAGACATAGGATTTATTTTACATAGTAACCATTGCCCTCTCTGGGACTCTTATCATGAGATAATTTATTCTTAAGTTCTTTATTAGACATGCTTATCATTATCTATTTTGTTCATTGTAATGAATAAAATAAGGTCTTGTAATTCTTTTGCACAAAATATTCTGTTGCTTCTCCCTAATTAAAATATATAGTACAAATACTTAAGCTGACTTTCAAAGTCTTATTAATAGGGAAAACCTTTTTTTTTTCCTTTTTTCCTTTTGGCTCTCTACCCACAACTTGTGGGATCTTAGTTTCCTGACCAGGGATCAACCTGTGCCCCTGCAGTGGAAGCATGGAAACTTAACCACTGGACAATCAGGGAAGTCCCCGAAATTTAGCCTTAAAGTGTGATTCTAATCTCTCAGATCAGATCAGTCGCTCAGTCGTGTCCAACTCTTTGCAACCCCACGAATCGCAGCACGCCAGGCCTCCCTGTCCATCACCATCTCCTGGAGTTCACTCAGACTCACGTCCATCGAGTCAGTGATGCCATCCAGCCATCTCATCCTCTCTCGTCCCCTTCTCCTCCTGCCCCCAATCCCTCCCAGCATCAGAGTCTTTTCCAATGAGTCAACCCTTCGCATGAGGTGGCCAAAGTACTGGAGTTTCAGCTTTAGCATCATTCCTTCTAAAGAAATCCCAGGGCTGATCTCCTTCAGAATGGACTGGTTGGATCTCCTTGCAGTTCAAGCTATATTCTGTTAGTATCAATTGTTGTTGTTCACTTGCTCAGTCATGTCTGTCTCTTTGTAACCCTGTAGACTGTAGCACAACAGGCTTCCCTTGTCCATCACCATCTCCTTGAGCTTGCTCAAACTAATGTCCATTGAATCAATGATGCCATCCAACCATCTCATCCTCTGTTGTCCCCTTCCCCTCCAGCCTTCAATCTTTTTTAGCATCAGGGTCTTTGCTAAGGAGTTGGCTCTTTGTGTCAGGTGGCTGAAGTATCGGAGCTTCAGTTTCAGCATCAGTGTCCTTCTAATGAATATTCAGGATTGATTTCCTTTAGGATTGACTGATTTGATCTCCTTGCAATCTAAGGGACTCTCAAGGGTCTTCTCCAACACCACAATTCGAAAGCATCAAATCTTTGGCGCTCAGCTTTCTTTATAGTCCAACTCTTACATCCATACATGACTACTGGAAAAACCATAGCCTTGACTAGATGGACCTTTGTTGGCAAAGTAATGTCTCTGCTTTTGAATATGCTGTCTAGGTTTGTCATAGCTGTCTTCTGAGGAGCAAGCACTTTTTAATTTTGTGGCTGCAGTCACCATCTGTAGTGATTTTGGAGCCCAAGTCGGTCACTGTTTCCTTTGCCATGATCTTCATTTTTGAATGTTGAGTTTTAAGCCAGCTTTTTCACCTCCTCTTTCACCTTCATCAAGAGGCTCTTTAGTTCCTCTTCACTTTCTGCCATAAGGGTGGTGTCACCTGCATATCTGAGGTTATTGATATCTCTCCTGGCAATCTTGATTTCAGCTTGTGCTTCATCCATCTGGGCATTTTGCTGGTTAATACTTGGTCTCATATATGGTTTCATATATTTGCTCTCTGAATAGAAGAATTTTACCCACTTAGAATTATTTTAATCAGATATTCATTTTTATTCTCCTAAATCTACTAAATCCTAGCATTTCCAATGGCAATAGCAATACTTAGGTCTCAGAATAAAACCTGAAAAAATGGACTATCAATTCACTTTGGGTTTATACTCTATTATAGGAATTTGGAATTCTATTCTATTGTTTCCTAAAAGCATTTTCAAAAGGCATTCATGCCCTTAATAGCTTTCTTTTTTTTTTTCCCCCCAACCATTCCTATCTGGTATTCTTCATCCAGTAAAGTCCAGTCACTGGAGAGCTAGATTCCAAACCTGTTTTACAGGTTCTATAATCTAAATATATTATGTCTTCTAATCCTTAATGTCTCATCAATTAAGGATGTATAACAGCATTTGCTATATCATTTTCACAGACTTACTATAGGAACCAAATCAAATGCAGTCTGCAACAAGGTTTTAAACACTGTACATTATTGTTGTACTGATGTTGTACAGTACATCGCACATCCGTTTCACTGATATAATTTCCATTATTGAAAATGCACTGCTAACATTCTCTTTGAAAGTCTATACTGTATTCTCAAGCCACATTTAATTACTCTTTGTTTCTTAAGCACTTATTAGTTGTAATGATTTTACAATTAAAAAAACAAAACAGCCTCACAGCACTTGAGGTTCTTTTGTTTCTATCCCTAAATATTCAGTCACCTTCCTATAAACAGGGGTTGGTGTTAAACATGATTTCTGTCAAGCTCAGTACTTGGTAAGTGTCCAAAATTATGTCAAACAAAATTAACACATTTCTCCTTCTGGCTTGTTCACATTTAGTATCATTATCTAAAAATATGTGTTAAAGAAAAAAAAAAATCGCTAAACAAAGAAATTTGAATCTAGTTCAAATGATCATTTTGTCATTCATGAATAAATCAGAATTACTGGAGTTTAGAACAAAAGCACTTTAGTCTGTGTATGCATATACAACCTGAATTTCAGTCTATTCAGTAAAAATCAACAAAAAAACCAAATGTATGTTTTGGCTAACTTATCCATAAGATCTTTAAAAATCCTATTTCCGTTTTTAAATCTAAGTTCAGTCCTTAGGGTGAATATCTTTTCTAGGAGAAAAGTCAATCTCTTCTTATCTCAGTTCCTTCTGCAATGTTTTCAGTAATCTTATTAATAATATTTAAGGTTCTTACTGTTTTGCTTATAGTGAAAATTAGAACTAAAATATGCTGAAGCTAAAATCATCACTGTTCTATATCAGAATTATCAATGGAAATATAAAAGTTATAGATTCATAATTCATGAAAACTGAAGCACCCTTAAATATTATCTGATGAACTTAGCACAGTCTCAGTAATGAAAAACCCTGAACCCTGGAGGGTTTAAGTGAGCTTCCTGTGTCTGCACTGCTTGGGAGTACCAGAAACGGATCCAGACTCCTATATCCTGGCCTCACAATTCTGAAAAGTGACCTCTCTCACTGTCTGTTAAATTACTGGATATAGATGTGGCTAGAAGTAGGGAGAGTAACAAAAAAACTATTAAAATATTTCATTAAAGAAAGGATGAAGATAAACTAGAGCAGAGCTGACAAGAGAGATTAAGGAAACACTGAAACTACGTAGGAAGCAGGATAGAGGCATTACGGTGATGAAGAGATAAATAGATGGAAGAGTAATATATTCATAGAGATTCATGCTTAGTCCACGTGGTTCTCCATATCTCTACAACTGGGAATATAGGAGCAAATGAATCCTTACATGGGGACAGAAAGATGAAGACTCATTGTTTTTTCTTTCTTTCTGGTTGTGCTGGGTCTTCATTGCTGTGTGGACTTCTCTCTAGCTGAAACTCTCTCACTGTGGTATGGAGGCTTCTCATTGCAGTGGGTTCTCTTGTTGGGAGTATGAGCTCTAAGGCACATGGGATTCAGTATTTGGGGCTCCCAGATTCTAGGGCACAGGCTCAGTAGTTGTGGTGCCTGGCCTTAGTTGCTCTGTGACATATGGGATTTTCCCAAATCAGAGATCAGAGTGTGTCTCTGACTGTGTCTCCTGCATTGGCAGGCAGATTCTTTACCACTGAGACACCAAAGAAGCCCAAATACTCACGTTTTGACAAGCTGACTTTTAGGTGCAAAAGGCAGTCCAAGCGGAATTTCTAAAAAACAACACTGATATTTTGAGTTTGATTTTTTTCTTTTCTTAAACTGAGTCACTTGGCTGTATGGAAGAAATTAACACAGCATTTTTATTACCTCAAAAAAAAAAAAAAAAAAGAACATTCGTCTGTCGATGGACATGGTTTCTTTTTAAGGTAATAAAAATTTTTAAATTGCTTGTGATGATTGCAAAACTGTGTTAACATGCTAGAAATCAATTGAATTGTACACTTAGAAAGAGTGAGGGAGAAGAAGATGAGTGAATTTAGGAAGTTTTATGGAACAATAAACATACTATCCTTGGTGAAAGATACAGCCATACCAAAAGACTGGTGGCGATTAGGATTGATGTATGTGCACCCCCGTATGTAAAACAGATAGTGGAAACCTACTGTAAATATAGCACAGGGAGCTCAGCTCAGTGTTCTGTGACCTAGAGGGGAGGAAGGCAGGCAGTTTGGAAGGGAGGTTCAAGAGGGAGGAATATATTTTACATATAGCTGATTTGCTTCATTGTACAGCAGAAAGTAACACAATATTGTAAAGCAACTACATCCCAATTTAAACAAATATTAAAATAAAAAGAAACCACATACACTAATTAGCAGTCACTCCCAGTTCCTTTAAAATAGTCCCTTCACTGGCAACCGCTCATCTACTTTGTCTCTGTAAATGGAATCATATGACACGTGGATTTTTGAGCTGTTTTTCACAGACCATAATTTTTTTTTTTTAATATTCATGCATGTCCTATTTTACACATATACTTTCTCTCTCTGCCATCAATTTGGGTGGAAATTTGGATAGTTTCTACTT
Organism: Bos mutus; assembly: GCF_027580195.1. Classification (NCBI taxonomy): domain Eukaryota; kingdom Metazoa; phylum Chordata; class Mammalia; order Artiodactyla; family Bovidae; genus Bos; species Bos mutus. Next base: position 45,807,412 of record NC_091633.1, on the reverse strand, counting down.
TTAGACATTATGAATAATGCTGCAAAGAAAACTAGTTTATGTTTTTATGTGAGTATATGTTTTAATTTCTCATGAGTATATATTTCATAGAGGAATTACTTGGTCATGTGATAATTCTCTGTATAACTTTATGAGGAACTGTCAAACTCTTTTTCAAAATTGCTGCCACATTTTACAGTCCTATGTGCAGTTTATAAAGGGGTTTCATTTGTTTCCACATTCTTGCCAACATTTGTTATTGTTTTTTCTTGTTTTTTTTTATTACAAGTATATTAGTGAAGTGTGAAAACATACTGTGGATTTGAGGTACATCTTACTTACAGATAATGTTATTGAGCATTTTTATGTGTTTATTGGCTATGTATATCTCCACTTTTTTTAAAATTATTATTGAGTTGTAAGAGATTTTTTTACATAATTTAGATAGAAGTCCTTTATCAGATAAGTAATTTGTAAACATTCACTTCCCATTTCAAATGTTGTCCTTATTTATGACATTGTTTACAACACAAAAGTTTTAAATTTTGATTAATTACAATTTATTTATTAGTATTTTGGTGACTTGTGCTTTTGATGTAGTAGCAAAAGAACCTTTACTTAATCCCATGTCACACAGATTTACTCATGTATTTACTTGTAACATTTTAGGGCTTTTTAAGAATTTACTGGTGGTCAAATGGTTAGGACTCCACAGTTTCATTGCAGGGGGCATGGATTCAATCCCTGGTCAGGGAACTAAGATTCCATGAGGTACACAATGGCGCTCGCTCTCTCGCTCTCTTGCTCGCTCTCTCGCTCTCTCTCTCTCTCTCTCTCTATATATATATATAAGCTTTTCTTCTTAAATTTAGATCTATGAATTACACTGGCTTAATTTTTATATTTGGTTTTGCATGTAGGTATCCAGTTTTTCTAACACCATTTGTTGAAAAGAGTATTATTTTCCCCATTCAATTGTGTTAATATCCTTTTAAAGAATTAATTAACCATCAATATAAGGATTTATTTCTAGTGTCTAAATTGGTTACCATTAATCTACATATTTGTGGCTCTGCCGGTAAAGAATCCGCCTGTAATGTGGGAGACCTAGGTTCGATCCCTGGGTTGGGAAGATCCCCTGGAGAAGGGAAAGTCTACCCACTCCAGTATTCTGGCCTGGAGAATTCCTTGGACTATACAGTCCATGGGATCACAAAGAGTCAGAAACGACTGATTGACTTTCACTTTCACAATCTGCATGTTTAGTCTTATGCTACTACCACACTGTTTTGACTAGTGTAGCTTTTTAGTAAGTTTTAAAATCAGGAAATCTGAGTTCTCCAACTTTTTCCTTTTCAAAATTTGTTTCCCTGCAGTTATGGGTTCCCTGCAGTTCCATATTAATTTTTAGATCAATTTGTCAAATTCTTAAAAAAAAAATCTACTTGGGATTTTTGATAAAAATTCTACTGAATCTGTACATAAATCTAAGCAGTATTGTCACCTGATCAACATTAAGCTTTCTGCCCCATGAACATGAAATATCTTTCCATTTGTTTGGGATGTCCTTCCTTTCTTTCAACAATCTTTCATAGTTTTCAATGTACAAATCTTATAATTCTTTTGTTAGATTTATTTCTATTTAATTTTGTTTGTACTACTGTAAAAAGAGTTGTTCTTTAATTCCATTTTCAGATATTCATTGCTATAAGTTTTTATATTTATCTTCTACCCTGAAACCTTGCTGAGCTCATTTATTTGTTGTTACAGATTTTAAGTAAGTTTCTATATTTTCCCAACCCAGGGATCAAACCCGGGTCTCCTGCATTCCAGGCAAACGCTTTAACCTCTGAGCCACCAGGGAAGTCCCAGTTTACAATGTTGTGTTAATTTCTGTTGTACAGCAAAGTAAATAAGTTATACATAGTACATATATCTACTCTTTTGACTTCTATTCCCAGTACTCTGTCATTACAGAGTACTGAGTAGAGTTTTCTTGATAGGTTCCTGATAGTTATCTATTTTACATATCTTAATAGTAGTTTGTGTATGTCAATCCCAATCTCCTAATTTTTCCCTCCCCTCATTCCCTTTGGCAACTATAAGTTTGTTTCCTACATCTTTGACCCTATTTCTATTCTGTAAGTAGGTTCTTCTATACCGTTATTTTTAGATTCCACATCCAGTGATATGCTGTTTGTCTTCATTTGTCTGACTTCATTCAGTACGACACTCTCTAGATCCACCCATGTCATTGCAAATGGCATTATTTCATTCTTTTTAATGGCTGCGTAATATTCCACTGTATAAATACTACATATCTTATCCATTCCTCCATTGATGAACCTTTAGGTTGCTTACATGTCCTGGCTTTTGTAAACAGCTCTGCAATGAACTCTGTGGTATGTGTATCTTTTCAAATTATGGTTTTCTCCAGATACGTGACCTGGGGTGGGATTGCTGGATTATATGGTAGTTCTATGTTTATTTTTTTAAGGAAACTCCATACTGTTGTCCATAGTGGCTGTAACAATTTATATTCCCACCAATAGTGTAAGAGGGTTCCCTTTTTGCCACACCATCTCCAGAATTAATTGTATGTAATTTTTAAAAAAAAATATGAGATCATGTCATCTGCAAATAGATATAGTTTTATTTAGTTATTTACAATCTAGACATTTTAGAGGTTGCTCTAGGGCTTACAATAGTCATCTGAATCTATGGAATCTACTTCATTTAATTCCAATGAGATATAGAGATATTCTTTCAAGATAGCTCTATTTAATTGTTCACTTTCCTCTATGCTATTATTGTTTTCTGTGTTATGTGTATGAAAGTGAAACTGTTAGTTGCTCAGTCATGTCTGACTTTTTGCAATTCCATGGACTGTAGCCCATCAGACTACTCTGTCTATGAAATTCTCTAGGTAAAAATACTGGAGAGGGTTGCCATTCCCTTCTCCAGGGAATCTTCCCTATCCAGGGATCAAACCCTGGTCTGATCCCTGGATCAAATCCAGGTCTCCTGCATTGTAGATGGATTGTTTACCATCTAAGCCACCAGGGAAGCCCACGTTATGTATATAGATATTGCAAACTCAATAATTGGGCTTCCCTGGTGGCTCAGCAGTAAAGAATCCCCTTGAATGCAGGACGTGCAGGTTTGATTTCTGGGTCAGGGCAGTCCTCTGGAGAAAGGAATGGTTACCCCCTCCAGTGTTCCTGCTTGGGAAATCTCAGGGACAGAGGAGCTTGGTGGGTTACAGTCCATGAGGTCACAACTGTCAGACACAACTTAGTGACTAAACCACCACCATAACACTAGTTTATATAATTTTATGTCTTTTAAAGAAGCTAAGAAAATGAGAGCAAGTAATGAAGTTAATATAATGCAAGTTGATATAATGAACTAAGGTATACTTCTTATTTTGCATTTCTGGTTATCTTCATTGCTCCTTGTGGTTTTTTAATCATTTGTTGCCATTTACTTACACCAAGATAGCTTTTCCCCTACCTGTCTCTTTTGTGCTGTTATTGTCAGACATATTACAGCTCTGTATGTTAAATTTATACTGTTTGTATTTATTTTGCTTGTCACTATTATAGAGCCACCAGCCTCCTCTTAATGTCTCATCCTCAAATCTTCATTGTTTTGACAATTTTTTGGTTTGAATTTCTCTATACTATATTCCAAATAAAATTGGTCCCTTTTTAAGGGACAGCAGCTGGGACATCTGTTCTTATAGCCTTTCTCACCCGTGGGCAAAGTACCACATCTCTCAGGCTGGGGTGTAGACAGATACTAGCTTTTTCTTGGAGCAACACCATTGTTCTATGAGTAGGTACTGAGTAAGCACAATAGACTCTGTTTGTCTTAGTTTACTTCACATTGGTATGGGTTCTTTATCTCACGAGCAAGCTATAGTGAAGGTGATCAAGACTCTGTCTTTTTGGCACACCATGCCTGTTGTAGACATTCTTCCATGGAAACTGAGGCTAGGGAGAAGAAAAGAGCCCCGGACGTTTTAAGTCACTTACCTCTGATAGAGCTCCTGACACATGGAGTTGAGTGGAATGATGAGAAATCCTGTTAGCTTGCCCCTTCCCATGAGAAATCATAACCCTAGATGGGAAATGTGGAGGAAGAGGGAATCATAAGCTCTTGACCACATTCATCCAGAGGTTCCATTTGTCTCACTGAGTTAGGGAAAGGGTCAGTTATATACCTCAAGACTTGCTTCCTTTCCCAGGAATGTTCTAGTAATTCCCAGGAATTTTCATCTGGATAATTTCTGCTCAGCACTCCATGTTTTATGTATCTGCATCCATAGCTCTAGAGATCTCTTCAAGAAATTCAGAGATACCAAGGGAACATTTTATGCAAAGATGGGCTCAATAAAGGAGAGAAATGGTATGGACCTAACAGAAGCAGAAGATATTAAGAAGAGATGGCAAGAATACACAGAATTATACATAAAAAGATCTTCATGACTCAAATAATCATGATAGTGTGATCACTCACCTAGAGCCAGACATCCTGGAATGTGAAGTCAAGTGGGCCTTAGGAAGCATCACTATGAACAAAGTTACTGGAGGTGATGGAATTCCATTTCAGCTATTTCAAATCCTGAAAGGTGATGCTGTGAAAGTGCTGTACTCAATATGCCAGCAACTTTGGAAAACTCAGCATTGGCCACAGGACTAGAAAAGGTCAATTTTCATTCCAGTCCCTAAGAAAGGCAATGCCAAAGAATGCTCAAACTACTACATGATTGCACTCATCTCACACGCTAGCAAAGTAATTCTCAAAATTCTGCAAGCCAGGCTTCAACAGTATGTGAACTGTGAACTTCCTTATGTACAAGCTGGATTTAGAAAAGGCAGAGGAACCAGAGATCAAACTGCCAACATCTCTTGGATCATTGAGAAAGCAAGAGTTCCAGAAAAACATCTACTTCTGTTTTATTGACTATGCCAAAGCCTTTGACTGTGTGGATCACAACAAAAAGTGGGAAATTCTTAAAGAAATGGGAATACAAGACCACCTGACCTGCCTGCTGAGGAATCTGTATGCAGGTCAAGAAGCAACATTTAGAACTGGACATGGAACAACAGACTGGTTCCAAATTGGGAAAGGAGTACATCAAGGCTGTATATTGTCACCCTTATTTAACTTATATGCAGAGTACATCATGAGAAATGTTGGACTGGATGAAGCACAAGCTGAAATCAAGATTGCTGGGAGAAATATCAATAACCTCAGATATGCAGATGATACCACCCTTATGGGAGAAAGTGAAGAAGAACTAAAGAGCCTCTTGATGAAAGTGAAAGAGGAGAGTGAAAAAATTGGCTTAAAACTCAACATTAAGAAAACTAAGATCATGGCATCTTGTCCCATCACTTCATGGCAAATAGATGCGGAAACAGTGGAAACAAGTGATAGTCCTTATTTATTTGGGCTCCAAAATCACTGCAGATGGTGACTGCAGCCATGAAACTATAAGATGCTTGCTCCTTGGAGGAAAATTTGTGACCAACCTAGACAGCATATTAAAAAGCAGAGACATTACTTTGCCAACAAAGATCCATCTAGCCAAAGCTACAGTTTTTTCCAGTAGTCATGTATGGTCGTGAGAGTTGGACTATAAAGAGAGCTGAGTGCCGAAAAATTGATGCTTTTTAACTGTGGTGCTGGAGAAGACTCTTGAGAGTCTCTCGGATAGCAAGGAGATCCAATCAGTCCATCATAAAGGAAATCAGTCCTGAATATTCATTGGAAGGTCTGATGCTGAAGCTGAAACTCCAATATTTTGGCCACCTGATGCAAAGAACTGTCTCTTTTGAAAAGACCCTGATGCTGTGAAAGATTGAAGATGGGAGAAGAAGGGGATGACAGAGGATGAGAAGGTTCGATGGCATCACCAACTCAGTGGACATGAGTTTGAGTAAGCTGTGGGAGTTGGTGACAGACATGGAGGCCTGGCGTGCTGCAGTCCATGGAGTCGCAAAGAGTTGGACACTACTGAGCGACTGAACTAAACTGAACTGATAGCTCCAGAGCTTAGCACAATGTTCTGATTATATTAGGTTCTCAAATGATATATGTTTCTTAAATGAGTAAGTGCATAAAGAATGAAAGAAGTTTTTGAAAAGGACCAAAAATTATTGGTTAAGCAAAGTCCTTGACATGAAGGAAGCAATAGATTTCCAACATGCTTGAGATTTGAATAGTGTCTTTTCTTCTGAGACAAGTGAGATATATTTTCTATAGGAGAGGCTTTGTGGAACCTCATACTTCATAGTGAGTAGTGAATAATATCTGGTATTTTATTCATTACTTCCCACTCATAAATTTTACTGTCTGACCCCTCTGTTTTCTGCTTCTTATTATAAAAAGTAATCTAAGTCTCAACTATAGGAGATATACATGCTGTGTTGAACATTATATTTCCTTCCCACATATTCTAAAATACAGGAGGAAATATGAACTTAAAAATACAAAATTGGGTGCAATTTAGGAGAAACTTTTTCAGGCTCAGAAGCACATAAGGTGCCTATATCTCAAGAACATATTTTAGCCTTTAAAAAACTGCATTTCACTTGGTACTTCTTCAGATTTCCCCATGAAGAAATTGGGGCTTACCAAGATTAAATTTTTACTTCAAAAAGGATTAAATAGCAGAGCTAAACTTAATACTTCAGTAATATAGCATTTCTTTAACAATGCATTTCATTTCTTTCTCAATGCATTTGTTCATAAATATGCATGCATTAAACTCATTCTTTCATTTAAAATGTTCTATTCACTGTCTGGAATTGTGCAATTGAATTATGTTTTAGTTTTCTAAACCTAGAAGGTCGTGTATGGGATATTCAGTCAGACTAAATCAGAAACTCTGTGGTATGGGCTGTGAGTCTACATATTGGAAAGTTGTTCTGCTGATTTGTATTTAGTCTGTAACCTTGTATGAGACAAAGACTTATGTTTGTGAATCATTGCACTGGAGACGAACTAGGATTAATTCTTTATAATTATCTAGTAGAGGATAAGGCTTTTTCATAAAAAAAAAAAAATAAGCCAAGAACATGTTTTTTATCAAGAAAATGTTACAGCTGACCAAAGGGGGAAGAAATTTGTCTTGGGGGAAAATTTTGACCATGTCCTTTAGGCCTCTATAGCATAGCCTGATAGGCTGCCGTCTATGGGGTTGCACAGAGTCGGACACAACTGAAGCGACTTAGCAGCAGCAGCAGCAGAGCCTCACCTTGGCTGGATGTCTAGAATTGTAAAAGTTAAAATTCAGTTTTCTCTGATAACATAACATGTCCTGAACACAGGTGCAACATTTACATGCATGTGTACAGTGTGATGTAGTGTGAATGGATCATGAGATTCTGAGACAGGATAGTGAAAAATCATGCTGCAAGTTTAGATTTGTACCAGATTGTGAGGATCTCCAGTTCTCCCAAGGCAGTTGGAATATACAACAAGTATGCAGAAATTAGTGACTTTTGATCAAAGGCAAGAAATTCTTATAAGCTTACAGAAGGAAAAATGTAATATTTTAGCCTTATCTATAGCAGATTATAGGAAGAGATTCTAGAGGTCAGAAGATCTGTGAGCAGACCATTGTCAGGGTATATCATGAAACTGTGTTCTTTGAACTGACTTTTAATGAGAAATGAAAGCCACAGAGACCAGAAAAGAAGTTCTCAAATGCCATTTCCACATCACAAAGCAGAAACAGAAAAAAAAAAAAAAAAGTATCTAGTTACACTTTCAGAAGAAAAGTAAATTTTCACTATGATTAGAAACTAATGGAAAAGAAATACAGACTATAGGATCTTTTTGTACTGCAACATTCCTCAAGGAAATAAAACAATTATTACACATTATTTTCTCCCTTCTTTCAAATTCCACATCAATTTCTACATTATTTTTTTCAAGATTCATAATGGAATTGAATGCCTACTGAACACTGGAAAATGAGGTTTGCTTATTTAAGAGCTCTATGACTTTGAACGTTTCAGATTTATTTCAATCACTATCATCTCTTATATTTAATGCCAAATTTCAGCTGAAAACCACAAAAAGCATAACTTTTAAAAAGACAGTTAAATCACTTTTTTAAAAACTGCAATAGTTTCTGACTATTTGGCTTTTATTTTATACTGTAATACAGTAATAGGGATTCATTTAAGCATACAAAGACAACACGTTCTCCATAAAAGACTCCCAAATCCTTGCAAAACTTCAATCCATTTCTTCCTTTGGTCATTGTAGAACTTTTTTCTTTTCACTTACTGTGCTGGATCCTAATTCTGTTTTCCTGTCACAGTTTTCATGCTTCACAATACAATTTATAACAGTTGCAGCATTCCTCATTAGTAAATAGGAGAAGAGATCAGCGTGGTAGGCGTGAATAGGGTAGAGACAAGGATGAGAGGCATCTGTGTACTGTCAGTGAGACAAGGCGCACTCTTAGGGGAAGCTGATAATTTTTAATGTGATGTATTTTCACAAAACAATAGAGCAGGGGAAAAATAGCTAATGGAGAAGGCTTGAAACTAGTTCTGCTTGGAGTAATTCTAAGATAAGTATAACATAATTCAATTTTCTGAATATCTTTTAATTACACAGGTTATCTGAATTTCCTGATATTTCAAAATGGCAATTGTGGATACAGTTGAAAGAGGAGAAACTGAGACTCACAAAAGCTACTACTGCCCAGGCAGAGACCACAGTAACTCATCAAACGAGGGTCCAAATAAAGATGCCCCATTCAGAATCTATTTTCCTCTCCCTTCCTTGTACTCTCTTGTTTTTTATCTGCCCTTCTTATCCTGCTCCCTCCCTGGTATATCCTTTCTATCATTTTCTCTTGTTCATTCATTGAACATTTATTATCTTCTACTATATTACAATCATTTTAATTTTACTAGGGGTTCAAAAGTTAATAAACACAACCTATGACCTCAAACTACTGTGAATAACACATAATCCAGACGTTGGAAATTTTATCAGAGAACCTCTGGTTGCAACCTATGCCAAAATTAAGCACACACAAAAAATGGACAGTTGATATTCTCAGAGAATAAAATTTTCAGTAACTTGGATGTTTTCTGGGCCTTTTGTCTAGGAGACTGAGGAGAGTATTTGAATTGCACACCAGTCATCATCTCAATACAAAAATCTCCACTGGCTATATTTTCTTAAGTGTTTCCCTTGACCCTTTCCCTAAGGAATCTAAACCTTCTCCTTTTCTAAGCTCATCACTTGTTTTTTTTCTTAAACTCTGCATCATTTTTCCTTTCAAAGGCATCTGAATTTACTTTTGTTCTGTTTTCCTAAGCATCCAAGGGACATCTACCTCTCCAAGCATAAGAGAACCCTCCAGGTGCCAGGAAGGAAATAGAAATATTTATCTTTACTGTCAAAATTGCTATGTTAGAGGGATTTCCCTGGCAGTCCAGCAGTTAAGACCCTGCATCTACAATGCAGGGGATGTGAGATGCATACTTGATTGGAAAACTAAGATCCCACAGGCTGCACATGGGCAAATTAGAACTGACCATTCCTACTTGCCTTCTTTTTGTCCCCAGAATTTCTATGTTTCTAACAGAAATATCGCCACACATGTATAAATATGTTAAGCATTATAATTAAAATCCATATGTAAAATTGTTTGCAAGAATTTATAGAGAAAATATCTAAATGACATCCTTTTATGTCATTTTTTTAAGGAGGAATTAAATGCAACTTTGTTGTAATTTGTGTAACAAAGCACTAAAGCAGCTAATGGCAATGAATTGTATTTTCAATTGGATGCTATTGTAAACAAAGGTGAATGTTCTAGTTTTGTTGGCAGAAGCCTAGGTAATCCTGGATTGGCTAGTTCTTTGTTGTACAAATAGGCAAATCACAGTCTTAAGTCTTAATGTCTTGTCTATAAAGTGAAATCATTTTATAGTAGGTGTATGGTGTGTTTTGGGTTTCCCAGGTGGTGCTAGTGATAAAGAACCTACCTGCCAATGCAGGAGATGTAGCGGACTCAGGTTAGATCCCAGGCGAGGAAGACCCCCTGGAGGAGGGTATGCCAACCCTCTCCAGTGTTCTTGCCTAGAGAACTGCATGGTCAGAGGAGTCTGACGGGTTACAGTCAGTAGGGTCGCAGAGTCAGAAACTACTGAAATAGCTTAGCACACGCACATGCATGGTGTGTTTTATATGAGATGATGTGTCAAAATATCTTGTCTAAATATTTTATTACTGTTAAATTAATTAAACAAGGAGACCATCAGACTAATGTGGTTGAATATATTAGCAGTCTACATAAGCAAATCAAAACTAGAGCATGTAAATCCCTCAAGGTTAAGAAATCAAAATCGTAGAACCACCAATCACACCCAACTAATTAGGCTTCTCCAAACAGGGGCTTCCCTGGTGACTCAGATGGTAAAGCATCTGTCCGCAATGCGGGAGACCCTGGTTCGATTCCTGGGTTGGGAAGATCCCCTGGAGAAGGAAATGGCAAATCCGCTCCAGCGTTCTTGCCTGGAAAATCCATTCCAGCACTCTTGCCTGGAAAATCCCATGGACGGAGGAGCCTGATAGGTTACAGTCCATGGGGTAGCAAAGAGTTGGACAAGACTGAGCAACTTCACTTTCACTTTCAAACAGGGAAGACCTTTATTTATTTATTTATTTATTTTCAGGGCAGACCTTTAAACTACAGCCAATCAGGTAGTTCCCTTGCTTTGCTTCTGCCTTTTCTTTACAAAAAAGCCTTGTGGATTGAGTGCTCCTAACCACTTCTGGTTTGGCTTTGCTCTCTTCAGAATCAACTTTTGCTCAAGCAAATGCTTAATTTTTTAAAATATGTTTTCATTTAATAATGTTATCATTATTAAAAGATAATGTTTATCTTTTCATATTATATAGCTTTAGTCACAGAAAAATAAAACTGTGCTTTTATATAAAAAGTCCTTGTTGACTCAAATGGTTATCATGTTAGTAACTGCTTATGAGAATATCAAGATATTATAGCCTCCAGAACCATAGGCAAACAAGTCACTGTCAGTTTATGTATGTAAATTCATACTAACTGACTCCTACATACTTAAATCAGGATATTAGAAATTGAAAATTTTAAAAAGTTTAGAAGTCTGATTCATTTATGCTATTGTCTGCGCATAAGCGAGAAAAGGAAATGGCAACCCACTCCAGTATTCTTACTTGGAGAATCCTGTGGACAGAGGAGCCTGGTGGGCTGCCGTCTATGGGGTTGCACAGAGTCAGACACGCCTGAAGCAACTTAGCAGCAGCAGCAGCTGCACATAAGCTGGCTAACTTTAAAAGCAGTTGAAACGATTCATTCTTAAAAAAAAGAAAAAAAAATTACAGGGCAATTTGCTTTGATAGCCTGCTCTGCTGGTTAGGAAAGGAGTTTTTAGTGAAGTTGATGTGGCTGACAGTATAACAGGTTATAACTGTCTCAGCTGATCTAGAACTGCTATACCACAGTCCTCTGACAACAAACTTTTAAGAGTTGATCATGTGCCTTTAGTCTGTGTTAAATCAAATCATTAAACTATATTAGAAAAATAACAGCTAATAAATAGATAGAATTGGTTTAGTAGTAATTTTCCTTAGATTTTCCCCTGACAAGGAATATTCAAAATACAATAAAACTGGGGGCAGAATGTACCATGCTCTGGTTTCTGGAGATAACTTTTTACTAAATTTCATATTGTGAAGGTGTACCATTATTGCCTTCAAAGAGTCCTGAATCCTTTGCTTTTTCTATCTGATCTTCTATCATTACTAAGGGTTATTGCAATATAAGTATGAAATGATCAAAATAGATTATTATATGATGCTAAAATGTTAAGTATGTGAAACAAACCAAAAATATGGTAATAAAGTGCTAGATAAGAACTGGAAGAGAGAGACCAGCATAATTTCTTCGAAGTGCTAGAAACATACATGAAAGAACAGTTAGGGCATTTCAGGAAGCAGCAACAATAGGATTAAATCTAGACAGTTGAGTAGAAACATGGCCAGTGTAGTGGGGAAAGGGAATATCTACGGACCAAAAATGAGGAACGCAGCTGATGAAAATTCATATTAAAAAAAGGTTAATCAATCCGAGTCTTGTATATGTTAGTTATAAGAATGGTTCTCTTCTTTCAATAATGAAAATTATTTGTGTGCTTATTTAGATTTGTAATATTCTTTCAACTAATTACATTTAGTCTTGACAACACACCTGTGAAATAAATATTATCATTATGTTTATTTTGTATATGAGAGTAATTTGCTTTACTTCACGATGTTAGTAAGTGGTGAAAGCAGGTGCACATACCATGTACAATGCCTGGCCAACCAGCTGAAAAGCAGACAGGCATGGCTTGCCAAGTCTGCTCACTTGGCTCAGCACTGTGGCAGCCTGGAGGAAGAGAACCTATTCTAAAAATCTTTAGGTCCTCCAGATTCTGCTACTTTGTTTCTGCCTCGGGCTGTCTTGCCTTCTGGCACCTAATTATGTGGGCCAATAGGTAGCAACAAAGGGGATGAGAATGAGGTTGGGGTACTTATTTTTCAATCTTCCTCTTTCCAGTACTGCTTCAGGCTGGCTATTTTCCAGCTCTCAAGATAGCACTCTTATTACTTAGCTTTAATAGCTGCTTCCTCTCCTTACCCTTTAAATGGAAGAAAGAGTAAAAAACCAAGGTGTACTACAGATCCTTATATTAAGATCTTCTTTATTTACCCTAATTTGATTAGGTTTACTTTGTTTTTTCCCTGCTGGGACCTCAGTTGATAAAGACACTACTTTTACTTTGCACAGAAGAGGCAGTCTCTTAATCCATTTGCCTTGAAGGGACCTCTTCCTAACTTTTACAAATGTCCAAGGTGTGCCAGCATCTACTGAGGGTAAAACTATAATGTAAACTGGTGTCTTTCCATCAGTAAAGCAAACAGAATTTGGTAATTTAATAAAGTTCTAGTACTACCTCTCTCACTGACCAGCTGGGGGAGGGGGCAGGTTAGATATCCCACCTGACCTATCGACAATACCTTTTTTCTCATTAGGTTAAATCAAAATAATATATTACATTTAAGATTTTTTCTTGGTATAAATTCTTGTTTCCTTTTGTCTTTGCTTTGATTTTAAGATTCTACAAAATTTATTTGTGGAAAAGCTTGTCTTTAACATTAAATAATCACAAGCTCATGAGTAAGCTTAAGTTTACTAAAATTAAACTTAAATGGAGCCAGAAATATAAAAGTTTACTTCAAACATTTCTGCTGCTAAGTCGCTTCAGTCGTGTCCAACTCTGTGCGACCCCATAGATGGAAGCCCACCAGGCTCCCCCGTCCCTGGGATTCTCCAGGCAAGAACACCGGAGTGGGTTGCCATTTCCTTCTCCAATGCATGAAAGTGAAAAGTGAAAGGGAAGTCACTCAGTCGTGTCCGACTCTTAGCGACCCCATGGACTACAGCCTACCAGGCTCCCCAACCCATGGGATTTTTCAGGCAAGAGTACTGGAGTGGGGTGCCATTGCCTTCTCCATCAAACATTTCAAGAACCTTTTTAATATATATTTACAATTATTTTAATATGTGGTCTATTCTCCAATCACTTAAACACATTAAAATAAAAGTAATATTAAGCCTTCTTTTAGTTCTTAAAGCCACTTCCTATATTTATACAAATATGACATTGAACAGTCCCATGAATATCCCCAAGATACGTTTGTCTTCTAAATCAAACAAATCTTATGAAAGTTGTTATATTAATAGGTCAATGTAATTATGAAAGTCGATTTAAAATCATATATTTAAAACAAAATGCAAGAGCAGGCCAATGTTTCCATTTTCTCAAGGTATAATTTGTGCCTGTACAAAAAATCAATCTGAACCATGAAAGCAATACTTTCCTTGTACATAACATTTTCTTATCTACTGTATTTAGAGTCTATTAAAATGCACAGAAATGAAGCCAAAACATCATGCATGTAATTAATCTACAAACTCTAAGCCAAAAAAATTGGGGATTATTTCCTTAATAGAGGAAAAAGAAGAAGCATATCATTGATTTTTTGAGTGGAAAATTCATTTTAATCTAATGCCAAAAGTGTCAGGTTTATCACAGTATAACATAGCTTGTAGTTTTCATGGTCATCTAAATAAAGTACTTGATAAATTATCAAAATGTTTTCCCCTGCCCAAAAGCCATCACTTCCGTCTTCTTCTGATTGAATTTCAAACGGTTCACACTTAACTCAGCCAGACACCAGGCAAGTCAAGTAACTTTGCCATCTGGACCGGGCAGAAAAGTGACAGAAAGAGGTGATGTGCTTCAGTTCAAACCAGAACACCATACCTAGTAAGTCTTCCAATTTGAACATTTCTTGTCCAAAATATCCCCCAGTGAAGATTTTTTAAATTCAAAAAAGTATGCTATTTAGGCAAAATATACTATGACGCATAATTTAGTATAACTGAGAAAAAAATATAAACAATAAAATATATGATTACTAGGCAGAAATAGAAAAGCATCCTTTCCTTCCAGTAGACTATTAAATTGAAAACTGATTATAAAAAGAGGAAGATAAAATTACTGTAGGATAATATGACATTCTAGGTAATCTTACCAAATATTCCAACTAAAACCCTTTTTATATATATATGTGTGTGTGTGTGTGTGTGATTTAAAAAATATATTTATGTTTTGAATCTTTGATCCAATCAAATACTAACTGAAATGAGAACCTAGAGAAGAATAAGGAGCAGTGAAGCCAGCTTTCAATTTGGGGCATTAGCTGATTATATTAACCTTTTACTTTTGTTACCACAAAACTATGTAACTCTGCAAGAATTACCAGAAAAAATATTTCTAAGAAAATTGAGTCCATAGTCAAAAAGATCACAATTAACAGCCACAATATCCTGGGATAGGAGATGGTGACACATTGCAGTATTCCTGTTTGGAAAAGTCCATGGACAGAGGAGCTGGCGGGCTACAGTTCATGGGGCTGCAAAGTGTCATGACACGACTGAGCACCTGAGCGTGCATACCATGAATGTGGGCTATCGTAAAAAACTGGAAGAAAAATAAAAACTGTAAAGATGTCAGTTTACAAAATTAAGCATATTTAATGATAGGAAATTAAAGGTGAATGAGATAAAAAAGCAAGACTGACTCCAGTAAAGGAGCCTACGCTGATTGAAAATTAACCTAGTTAAACATGAAGAAACATATAAAACAGAAATTAGAAACTCAATGGCTATGTAAATAGGTATAACACAGAACTGAGGAATCACTCCTGAATATATAACTGAAGCCATTATTCATTCACAAAGAGATTAAAAGTAAAAAACAAACAAAACTATGGTTAAGATACAAGGAGTTTAAAATGAGAAAAATCTAAAATGCTTTAATCAGAATTTCAGAGAAGAGGAGATACAATAAATACAAAACTATATGAGAAAATAATGACCATAATTAAAACTCAAAGCTGGTAAAAAGAAAGAATTCACAGAAGCTTATAAAATCCCAAATGAGATAAATGATAGGGTTTTACTCCTAGGTACACTAAAGTGAACTTGTAGCACAGGAACCAAAGTTAATCTCTTATAAATTGACACAGAAAAAGAAAAGATTGTCTTCAAAGCAACTGCAATTAGACTTATAGGTAATTTCTCAAGTAACAGTGGAAGCCACACATTTTTAAATAATATCACAAATATTCTGAGAAAATCATATTTAATCCACCTGAACGTAACTCTTGTGAAAGATATTTAAATGAACAAAATATGAGATATTGCCATAAATGCACGTATTTCATATGAAATTCTACTAACTAGTTCCTACTATATAGCACAGGGCAACATATTCAATATCTTGTGATAACTTCTAATGGAAAAGAGACTAAAAAAGAATAGATTTATGTATGTATATATAACTGAATCAATTTGTTGTACACCAAAAACTAACACAACATAACAAATCAACTCTATTTCAGTAATGGTTTTAAAAAATAGAAAAAAAAATCCTGTGGGGTGCAATTCTGTCATAATGAAAAGGGTAACACAAAGACATCTTTGGTACCATCATAAATAAAAAGCAAGAAACCTGATATGCATGTCAGAATTTAAAACTAACACTGCCTACATCACTCAGTCAGTTCAGCCACTCAGTCCTATCTGACTCTTTGCAATCCCATGGACTGCAGCATGCCAGGCTTCCCTGTCCATCTCCTGGAGCTTGCTCAAACTCATGTCCATCGAGTTGGTGATGCCATCCAACCATCTTATGCTCTGTCATCCCCTTCTCCTCCCATCTAAAATATTTCCCAGCATTAGGGTCTTTTCAAATGAGTCAGTTTTTCACATCAGGGCCCAAAGTACTGGAGTTTCAGCTTTAGCATCAGTCCTTCCAATGAATATTCAGGACTGATTTCTTTTAGGATTGACTGGTTGGATCTTGTTGCAGTCCAAGGGACTCTCAAGAGTCTTATCCAATGCCACAGTTCAAAAGTGTCAATTCTTCAATGCTCAGCTTTATTTATAGTCCAACTCTCACATCGATACATGACTATTGGAAAAACTGTAGCTTTGACTAGATAGACTTTTGTTGGCAAAGTAATGTCTCTGCTTTTTAATATTCTGTCTAGGTTGGTCATAGCTTTTCTTCCAAGGAGCAAGCGCCTTTTAATTTCATGGCTGCAATCACCATCTGCAGTAATTTTGGAGCCCCCCAAAATAGTCTCTCACTGTTTCCCCATATTTGCCATGAAGTGATGGGATTGGATGTGATGATCTTAGTTTTCTGAATGTTGAGTTTTAAGCCAATTTTTTCACTCTCCTCTTTCACTTTCAAGAGGCTCTTTAGTTCTTCTTTGCTTTCTGCCATAAGGGTGGTGTCATCTGCATATCTGAGGTTATTGATATTTCTCCTGGCAATCTTGATTACAGCTTGTGCTTCTTCCAGCATGGCATTTCGCATGATATACTCTGCATATAAGTTAAATAAGCAGAGTGACAATATACAGCCTTGACATACTCCTTTCCTGATCTGGAACCAGTCTGTGTATATATGTCCAATATTGTATACTTACTGTGGGAATGAAAATATAAAAGTATAATAATAGTGATGATTTGGGGAAAATTAAGAAATGTTTGATCAAGTTTAAAGCATTCTACATGCTATTTGTGAGAATAGTGATAGTAATTGACTTAAATCAATGTTAAACTTGCTGAAGTAAACTACAGATAAATATATAATTTTAATTGAATGAGGTTAATAAAATTCAAATAATCACAAAAACAGAAAGAAGTAAACAATGTAGAAAATGGGAAAAATTTTACAACTCATAATGTTAAAAGGGAATAAAATCAATCATTGCAATGAAGGGACAAAGTGCTTTAATTGAGAAATAAAAAGCTTATCAGAATAGACCTTTTGAAACATATCTACCTATCTTGCTCAAAAGAGACTTATCTAAAACATAGCACAGAGAAAGGTGGAAAGTAAAATGAACAAAGAGAATAGACAAAAACTAATCAAAATATAACAGTTAATGTATAACTTGAAAAATATTATGCCAATTATTTTGAAAAGATCAAGCAAATGAATGAATTTCTATATAAATATTTTTTTGAAAAGGTGACTGAAAATATTTAAAAAATTAGATTCACTTTATAATTTAAAATATATTTGCAAAATGGTATCTTTATAAAAGGAAATACTGTCTCAATTTTTTTTCAACCAACAAATTCTAACATGTATTCAAGAAACAACTAATCCCATTTTTCATATATAGAAAATATGGAAACTATTATCACTGCAGAATATAGAAAATAGAAAACATTCTCCAACTATTTTTACTGGATTAAGACATCCTATATACTAAAACCTACAAAGGCCATCTACTTTCCTTCAGTGACTACACTAAAGCTATTGACAGTGTAGATCACAAAAAACTGTGGAAAATTCTTTAAAAGATGGGAATACCAGACCACCTTACCTGCCTCCTGAGAAACCTGCATGCAGGCTCAGAAGTAACAGTTAGAACCAGACATGGAACAACAGCCTGGTTCAAAATTGAAAAAGGAGTGTGTCAAGGCTGTATATCATCACCTTGCTTATGATTTCACCTTGTGAAATTGTGGGCAAGATTGCCAGGAAAAATTTCAATAACCTCACATATGCAGATGATACCACTCTTATGGCAGAAAGTGAAGAGAAATTAAAGAGCCTCTTAATGAAGGTGAAAGAGGATAGTAAAAAAGCTGGCTTAAAATTCAACATTCAAAAAGAATAGATCATGGCATCTGGTCCCATTACTTCATGGCAAATAGATGGAGAAACAATGGAAACAGTGACAGACTTTATTTTCTTGAGCTCCAAAATCACTGCAGACAGTGACTGCAGCCATGAAATTAAAAGACACTTGCTCCTTGGAAGAAAAGCAATGACAAACCTAGACAGAATATTAAAAAACAGAGATATTACTTTGCCTACAAAGATCCATTTAGTCAAAGCTATGTTTTTTCCAGTACGGATGTGAGAGCTGGACAATAAAAAAGACTGAGTGCCGAACAATTGATACCTTCAAACTAAGGTGCTGGAGAAGAGTCCTGGGAGTCCCTTGAACTGCCAGGAGATCAAACCAGTCAATCCAAAAGGAAATCGACACTGAATATTCATTGGAAAGACTGATGATGAAGCTGAAACTTCAATACTCTGGCCAAATGACCTTGATGCTGGGAAAGATTAAAGGCAGGCGAAGGGGATGACAGAGGATGAGATGGTTGGATGGCATCACCTACTCAATGGATGTAAGTTTGAGCAAACTCCAGTAGATGGTGAAGGACAAGGAAGTGTGGCGTCGTGCAGTCCATGGGGTCACAAAAAGTCAGACACATCTGAGCGATTGAACAACAACAATGAAGGCAATACATGAAATTATTACAGGTGTCATCACATGAAGCAAAATTGCTATATGAATACTTGATTTATGACAGAAATGGCACTGTCAGTCATGGCAGAAAGAAAGGACTACAGTAACACATGCCGAGATGATTAGCCATCCATATTTCAAAAAGCGGAATCGGACTCCCGCCTTATAACATAAAGATCTAATGAATTTGAATATGAAAAACCATAAATATTATCCAATAGTATATTATCTAATAATTCTACAAGTTTTAGAACTTGTTATATAGAACTTGTTATATCAAGTTATATGGACATGAGTCTGAGCAAACCGGTAGATGATGAGGGACAGGGAAGTGTGGCTGTTTTTTTCCTTGAACTTGTTATATCTAAATAGGAATATTCACTTATGAAAATACACCATAACAAGTAGAAACACAGACCATGAATTGAAGAGAATATTTGAAACTGATATAATTTATACCTACTAATCATTAAGAAAAAGAGATAACCTGATAATATAGAAAAAAAAAAAACAGAATTTCAAGAGAGCAGAATCTTATTAACCACTAAGTATATGAAGAAGTTAATAGGTGGAACTGATAATAGGTGAAATTCAAGTTGAACTTTACAATAAGATATCACTTCATATCAACCAGATTAGCAAAAATTTAAGTATGAGATAGTCAGTGTTGATTATATGAAGAACTAGAATAATTGTATACTTCCTATGGGAGTGCACATTTACACAATTGCTTTAGAAAGAAACTTGACATGTTCTAGAAGGAATTAAAGATATACATACCCCCATGATGCAGCAACTGTATTTTTAGCTGTATACTCTGAAGAATCCTTCGCATGCACACACCAGGAAACATACAGAAGAATGGTCATGAGAGAATTTCCTATTTTAAAAAAAGTGGAAATAATCCTATGTTTGATACATGTGCTGGTGTTATACAATAGCATATAATAGCACATACCGACTCTGTGCGACCCCATAGACGGCAGCCCACCAGGCTCCACCATCCCTGGGATTTTCCAGGCAAGAACACTGGAGTGGGTTGCCATTTCCTTCTCCAGTACAATAGCATATTATTCAATAATTCATAATATATGCTTATTAGTTATAGTAAATATAGATGCATTTTAGGAATTCAGTGTTAAATAAACAATTTGCAGAGGAATCCACAGATTGTGATTTCATTAACACAGACTTTTTAAAAACATCCATTCTCATATTTATTCAGGGAAACAGGCACATACTTGGAAAACTAAAGAACTCTAGGGAAAGGCTCACTGAACATTCAGCAGAGTGATTTCTTCTGAATGGAAAGATAAGAGTTGGCACCAGTAGGGACCACAGCAGTCTCTGAAAGCAATATGATTTTTATTGTAAAGTATATGCTAGATACATCAGTGTTTCTTCTAAAACTCACATATATTTATATATATTTTTATTTGATATTTAATAAGCTGACAAGTATAAGGTTAACCAGCTCAATATGGAAACTAAGCATTATGAATTAGAATGAATCAGTCATGTTGGAGTCAGAAACGAGAATTAAGTAAAGGCAGAGGAGACAGTGTTTTTCAGTCCAAGGATCACTGAATTTCACTACATGAAAATCATATTGAGGATAGCAACACTAATAATTAAGAGTTGTTAACTTCTAGAAACTCTCAGTTAGAGGAGGAAAACTATTCTGATATTACTTAGAGAGTATTGACTTTATCTTTTTTCCTGGAGAAGCATTTTATTTAAAATATAGCAGTGTGCACATGTCAAGTCCAAATTCCCAATCCATTCCCCACTCCTACCTTCTCCCCTGTAAGTTCATTCTCTAAGTCTGTGAGTCTGTTTTGTAAACAAGTTTGGGTCATTTCTTTCTTCGGATTCTGAATATAAGTATTATCATATTGTCTTTCTCTGACTTATTGCATTTAGTATGATCATCTCCAGTTCCATCCATGTTGCTGCAAATGGCATGTTTTTAATGGCTGAGTAATATCGCATTGTACATATGTACCATATCTCTTTATCCACTCATCATCAATGCGCATTTAGGTTTCTCCTGAAAAAAACAGTATAGATATCATGTTTGAAAGATTAATTCAGTCAGGATATCTAACTACTTCAAGGCGAGGAGAAACATCAAACTTGGATTTATAAGAATAGAAATGATGCTTTTGAAATGTGGTGTTGGAGAAGACTCTTGAGAGTCCCTTGGACTGCAAGGAGATCCAACCAGTCCATTCTGAAGGAGATCAGCCCTGGGATTTCTTTGGAAGGAATGATGCTAAAGCTGAAACTCCAGTACTTTGGCCACCTCATGTGAAGTGTTGACTCATTGGAAAAGACTCTGATGCTGGGAGGGATTGGGGGCAAGAGGAGAAGGGGATGACAGAGGATGAGATGGCTGGATGGCATCACTGACTGGATGGACATGAGTCTGAGTGAACTGAAATACCTGAAAAAGCTTTAAAGTTGCCTCTGTAAAGGTTTATAGAACAGAAATTAAGGCAATGGTTCATTGATGCAGTTTGTCTTTTGCAGCCTGTCTTCAGGGAATGTATGTGAGAAATGTAGAAAGGAGTATGAAAACAGGTGACCTTTGAAAGTGTGTATTGAGGTCAAATACCAAAGGTTTATACGAGTTTTCTCATAATGACATTGCTTCTATGTGTGAATTATGCTAGAAAAAGAACACTTTTAAGTGATCATATGAAGCAGAAGAGAGAAAGAGTAGAGCTTGGTCCAGAGGGGGATGAATTTCATTTATCATGGTCTAGGGCCTGATGAAACCTCACAGCTGAAATCAAACATTTAAATAATATATCAATCTAATGTCTCATGCATTGTCCCATACTTAAAATGATGAAAGAAAATAACCTACAGCCCAGATTAGATCAACTAAACAGAAAATTAACAAGGAAACACAAACTTTAAACGATACAATAGACCAGTTAGACCTAATTGATATCTATAGGACATTTCATCCCAAAACAATGAATTTCACGTTTTTCTCAAACGCACATGGAACCTTCTCCAGGATAGATCACATCCTGGGCCATAAAGCTAGCCTTGGTAAATTCAAAAAAATAGAAATCATTCCAAGCATCTTTTCTGACCACAATGCAGTAAGCTTAGATCTCAATTACAGGAGAAAAACTATTAAAAATTCCAACATATGGAGGATGAACAACACACTGCTGAATAACCAACAAATCACAGAAGAAATCAAAAAAGAAATCAAAATTTGCATAGAAACAAATGAAAATGAAAACACAACAACCCAAAACCTGTGGGACACAGTAAAAGCAGTCCTAAGGGGAAAGTTCATAGCAATACAGGCACACCTCAAGAAACAAGAAAAAAGTCAAATAAATAACCTAACTCTACACCTAAAGCAACTAGAAAAGGAAGAAATGAAGAACCCCAGGGTTAGTAGAAGGAAAGAAATCTTAAAAATTAGAGCAGAAATAAATGCAAAAGAAACAAAAGAGACCATAGCAAAAATCAACAAAGCCAAAAGCTGGTTCTTTGAAAGGATAAATAAAATTGATAAACCATTAGCCAGACTCATCAAGAAACAAAGGAGAAAAAATCAAATCAATAAAATTAGAAACGAAAATGGAGAGATCACAACAGACAACACAGAAATACAAAGGATTATAAGAGACTATTATCAACAATTATATGACAATAAAATGGACAACCTGGAAGAAATGGACAAATTCTTAGAAAAGTACAACTTTCCAAAACTCGACCAGGAAGAAATAGAAAACCTTAACAGACCCATCACAAGCATGGAAATTGAAACTGTAATCAAAAATCTTCCAGCAAACAAAAGCCCAGGTCCAGACGGCTTCACAGCTGAATTCTACCAAAAATTTAGAGAAGAGCTAACACCTATCCTGCTCAAACTTTTCCAGAAAATTGCAGAGGAAGGTAAACTTCCAAACTCATTTTATGAGGCCACCATCACCCTAATACCTAAACCTGACAAAGATCCCACAAAAAAAGAAAACTACAGGCCAATATCACTGATGAACATAGATGCAAAAATCCTAAACAAAATTCTAGCAATCAGAATCAACAACACATTAAAAGATCATACACCATGACAAAGTGGGCTTTATCCCAGGGATGCAAGGATTCTTCAATATCCACAAATCAATCAATGTAATACACCACATTAACAAATTGAAAAACAAAAACCATATGATTATCTCAATAGATGCAGAGAAAGCCTTTGACAAAATTCAACACCCATTTATGATAAAAACTCTCCAGAAAGCAGGAATAGAAGGAACATACCTCAACATAATAAAAGCTATATATGACAAACCCACAGCAAACATTATCCTCAATGGTGAAAAATTGAAAGCATTTCCTCTAAAGTCAGGAACAAGACAAGGGTGCCCACTTTCACCATTACTATTCAACATAGTTTTGGAAGTTTTGGCCACAGCAATCAGAGCAGAAAAAGAAATAAAAGGAATCCAAATTGGAAAAGAAGAAGTAAAACTCTCACTATTTGCAGATGACATGATCCTCTACATAGAAAACCCTAAAGACTCCACCAGAAAATTACTAGAACTAATCAATGATTATAGTAAATTTGCAGGATATAAAATCAACACACAGAAATCCCTTGCATTCCTATACACTAATAATGAGAAAACAGAAAGAGAAATTAAGGAAACAATTCCATTCACCATTGCAACGGAAAGAATAAAATACTTAGGAATATATCTACCTAAAGAAACTAAAGACCTATATATAGAAAACTATAAAACACTGGTGAAAGAAATCAAAGAGGACACTAATAGATGGAGAAATATACCATGTTCATGGATTGGAAGAATCAATATAGTGAAAATGAGTATACTACCCAAAGCAATTTATAGATTCAATGCAATCCCTATCAAGCTACCAACAGTATTCTTCACAGAGCTAGAACAAATAATTTCACAATTTGTATGGAAATACAAAAAACCCCGAATAGCCAAAGCAATCTTGAAAAAGAAAAATGGAACTGGAGGAATCAACCTACCTGACTTCAGGCTGTACTACAAAGCCACAGTCATCAAGACAGTATGGTACTGGCACAAAGACAGAAATATAGACCAATGGAACAAAATAGAAAGCCCAGAGATAAATCCACACACATATGGACACCTTATCTTTGACAAAGGAGGCAAGAATATACAATGGATTAAAGACAATCTCTTTAACAAGTGGTGCTGGGAAATCTGGTCAACCACTTGTAAAAGAATGAAACTAGAACACTTTCTAACACCATATACAAAAATAAATTCAAAATGGATTAAAGATCTCAATGTAAGACCAGAAACTATAAAACTCCTAGAGGAGAACATAGGCAAAACACTCTCTGACATACATCACAGCAGGATCCTCTATGACCCACCTCCCAGAATATTGGAAATAAAAGCAAAATAAACAAATGGGACCTAATTAAACTTAAAAGCTTCTGCACATCAAAGGAAACTATTAGCAAAGTGAAAAGACAGCCTTCAGAATGGGAGAAAATAATAGCAAATGAAGCAACAGACAAACAACTAATCTCAAAAATATGCAAGCAACTCCTTCAGCTCAACTCCAGAAAAATAAATGACCCAATCAAAAAATGGGCCAAAGATCTAAATAGACATTTCTCCAAAGAAGACATACAGATGGCTAACAAACACATGAAAAGATGCTCAACATCACTCATTATCAGAGAAATGCAAATCAAAACCATTATGAGATATCATTTCACACCAGTCAGAATGGCTGCGACCCAAAAGTCTACAAATAATAAATGCTGGAGAGGGTGTGGAGAAAAGGGAACCCTCTTACACTGTTGGTGGGAATGCAAACTAGTACAGCCACTATGGAGAACAGTGTGGAGATTCCTTAAAAAACTGGAAATAGAACTGCCTTATGATCCAGCAATCCCACTGCTGGGCATACACACTGAGGAAACCAGAAGGGAAGGAGACACGTGTACCCCAATGTTCATCGCAGCACTGTTTATAATAGCCAGGACATGGAAGCAACCTAGATGTCCATCAGCAGATGAATGGATAAGAAAGCAGTGGTACATATACACAATGGAGTATTACTCAGCCATTAAAAAGAATACATTTGAATCAGTTCTAATGAGGTGGATGAAACTGGAGCCTATTATACAGAGTGAAGTAAGCCAGAAGGAAAAACACCAATACAGTATACTAACGCATATATATGGAATTTAGAAAGATGGTAACGATAACCCTGTATACGAGACAGCAAAAGAGACACTGATGTATAGAACAGGCTTATGGACTCTGTGGGAGAGGGAGAGGGTGGGAAGATTTGGGAGAATGGCATTGAAACATGTGAAATGTCATGTATGAAACGAGATGCCAGTCCAGGTTCAATGCACGATGCTGGATGCTTGGGGCTGGTGCACTGGGACGACCCAGAGGGATGGTGTGGGGAGGGAGGAGGGAGGAGGGTTCAGGATGGGGAACACATGTTTTAAAATTATTAAATTAAAAAAAATAATAAATGAGAGATAAATTAAAAAAAAAGAAAAAACAACAACAACAATAAAAAAACAACAACAGAACTTTACCTTCTCACAATTTTGGAGGGCACGAGTCTGAAATCAGACTTTGAGCAGTATAGATTCCTTCTAAGGACTCTGACAGGAAATATGTTTTGTGCCTCTCAGCAGTTGGTGATGGAAGTCTTAGGTATGTAGAAGTATCACTCCAATCTCAAACTCTGTCTTCATATGCATTCACCCCATATTTCTGGGTTTTCATATCAGTTCAGTTCAGTCACTCAGTTGTGTCCGACTCTTTGCAACCCCATGAATCACAGCACGCCAGGCCTCCCTGTCCATCACCAACTCCCGGAGTTCACTCAGACTCATGTCCATCAAGTCAGTGATGCCATCCAGCCATCTCATCCTCTGTCGTCCCCTTTTCCTCCTGCCCCCAATCCCTCCCAGCATCAGAGTCTTTTCCAATGAGTCAACTCTTCACATGAGGTGGCCAAAGTACTGGAGTTTCAGCTTTAGCATCATTCCTTCCAAAGAAATCCGGGGGCTGATCTTCAGAATGGACTGGTTGGATCTCCTTGCAGTCCAAGGGACTCTCAAGAGTCTTCTCCAATACCACAGTTCAAAGGCATCAATTCTTCGGCGCTCAGCCTTCTTCACAGTCCAACTCTCACATCCATACATGACCACTGGAGAAACCATAGCCTTGACTAAACGGACCTTTGTTGGCAAAGTAATGTCTCTGCTTTTGAATATGCTATGTAGGTTGGTCATAACTTTTCTTCCAAGGAGTAAGTGTCTTTTAATTTCATGGCTGCAGTCACCATCTGCAGTGATTTTGGAGCCCCCATAAATAAAGTCTGACACTGTTTCCACTGTTTCCCCATCTATTTCCCATAAAGTGATGGGACTGAATGCCATGATCTTCGTTTTCTGAATGTTGAGCTTCAAGTCAACTTTTTCACTCTCCACTTTCACTTTCATCAAGAGGCTTTATAGTTCCTCTTCACTTTCTGCCATAAGGGTGGTGTCATCTGCATATCTGAGGTTATTGATATTTCTCCAAGCAATCTTGATTCCAGCTTGTGCTTCCTCCAGCCCAGCGTCACATGGCTGTCTTCGTATAAGGATATTAGTCATATTGGATTAGGGCTTACCGAATGACTTCATTTTAACTTGACTAAATCTGCAAAGATCCTATTTATAAACAAGGTCACATTCTCAAGTACTGGGGCTGACGACTTCAGCATATCTTTGGTTTAGGAACTTTGATTCATATAAAATTTTGTTTTCTTTGAAATAAGTTCCACTTTTCCTGTGTTATTATAAGAAGTGTACCTTTTCTCGTTTATAAAATAGAAAAATATAAAATGTAATGTTACTTTGTATGCAACTAAAATTAGTAACAATAAATTCTAGGGAAAAATTGTTATGTTTTAAGACATTTTACATACTTTAAAATAGGATATATATGCAATTAGTAAATTATACTGATAATATTTTCCTATTGGTAGCTTACACCTGCAAAGTAGTTAACAAAATGAAAAACTGGTTCTATTTAATTTATCTTCACAAATAGTTGTTGTTGTTTTTTTTTTAATATATAATCCTTTTTTTTTTCTTTACTTTTTGGCTGTGCTGGGTCTTCATTGCCGCCTGGGCTTTCCTCTAGTTGTGGTGAGTGGGGTTACTTTCAGGTTGTGGGACATGGGTTTCTCATTGCAGTGGCTTCTCTTGTCTTACAGCCTGGGCTCTAAGGTGTGTGGGCTCAGTAGTTGCAGCTTGCACGCTCTAGAGTGCAGATTGTAGAGCACAGGCTCAATGGTTGTGACATAGGGGCTCAGTCGCTTCAAGAATGTGGGATCTTTCTGGATCAGGGATCAAACCTATGTCTCCTGTATTGGCAAGCAGATTCCTTACCACTGAGCCATGAGGGAGGCTCCCACAAATGGTATTTTTTAAGCAGTTTATGATGTGATTTCTGTGAAAATGCACAGAAGGTCTTTAAAACACATATATAAAATTCATAATATCATTAAGATGTCATTAGGGACTTCCCTGGTGGTCCAGTGATTAAGAATCCACCTGCCAAAGCAGAGGACATAAGTTCGATTCCAGGTCCGAAAAGATTCTCCATGCTTGGGACAACTAAGCCTATGCCCCACAGCTACTGAGCACACTTGCCTAGAGTTTGTGCTCCATGACAAGAGAAGCCACCACAATGAGAAGCCCATACACCACAACTAGAGAGAGGGCCTGCACACAACAACGAAGACCCAGCACAGCTGTAAATAAATAAACTAAAACTAAGTATTTCATTAGCAAACAGTCCCAAACTGAAAACCTGAGCTATAAATTATTAGCTGTTTAAACATTAAAGACACTCTTCCATCATCATTTCATATTTTACTTACACAAAATAACTACAAACACTACACTTTCATTTTTCTATTAGATTGCTTCATCCTAAACTTAAAGAAACCAACCCTCAACTAAGAGTATACCTAGATAACGGAGGGGCAGCTCAAAATAACAGTATTTTGAGCATAAGTAGTCCTTATAATACAAATTAATTTGTCATTCAGTAAGAGCACACTAATAAAATAGGTAAAAGGAAAACCCATTATTTCAGCACTCAAAATTACTTTCTAAAGGTCATATCAATACAGTGCTACATTACTGTAATATTTCTCAGATTTGGCGTTTATGCTCTAAAAATTGATCCAATCCTTATATAATTTCCTAGGAATACTCTTTCATTTTCTTAGCCCTGCAGATAATTGTTAAAATGAATCTTTAAACACTCAACTATGATTGGATATATATAGTCCCAAAATACAGACTACATATATATATAAAAAAATTATATACATATTTATTTTTTTTAGACATAAAAATTAGAATAGTTTCAACCAGCTTCTGGCATAAACAAAATCAGATTATAATCCAGTCAAATATAAATGTAATAAAAGTAGACTTACACATTATAAGAATAACTCAATATACACAATACACAATTCAAGAAACATGCATCATTTTAGTACAGTTTGTTTTTGTAATATTTATTGTATACTTAAAGAGCTGGTTATTTCTTTTTCTTTAAAACTGTGTTAAAATCAGGGTTAATCTGTTACCACACATTTTGTATAGGAAAGACAATAGAGATCAAGACAGAAATCTTTTTCTTTTATTAAAGTGAAGATATAAAATTCTGAAAATGCAAGATTTATTCTAATTAGTTAATTACATAAGTATTAATTGTTGAAAACCATTTGCACCAGTACTCTATTATAATAGTTTAGGTGTATCTTATCTCTCGATAGTACAGACACTATTTTTTTAGGTTATTTGTTCTAGGGAAAAGCTTAGAATATCTTATAGATAGGTACAGTCTATTGATGATATTTGTTCATACTGCAAACTGTCTGGATTGGTCAGGTGGAAGATAATGTAGGCTCACATAAAAAGCTTAGCAATATTTTTCTTGCTTGATTTATCATTAACCCACAACAGAAACCATTAAAAATCACTCTTTTAGAGGGTGAATAATGATAGTTTGCCTCAGTTTATAAAAACCCATGCATGTGCTGGGCTAAGTAGAATCCAGTCTTGGCATCTTTGTCTGTGAGCTTTAACAACAATGAACTTCCAGTGAACCCTAATTGCAGGTTCCCTCTCGCTCTTGTTGCCAATTGAGTTCATATATTTTTTTCATATGGATTTCCTCAGTAGCATTGACTCCTGCTTTATATTCTTACTGTATCTCTTAATGGCTACATAATTTGCTAGAATGAATGCAAACTCCTGTAGAAATTACTTCTTATGTTAGGTGGTAGAGGAGCGGTGGTCAGAGTGGCAAGTATTTAACTAGCAAGAACAAGGTTAATGATGGAGAGAGAGAAAGAGAGAGTTTTTTCAAAGAAAAACTTGGAAGGAGGTTCAAGGAATTGCCTCATTAAAGAAACAAAAAATATAACTACCAATTATTTGTACTGTACCATTTCATGCTAGTGTGTGAGTGGGTGTGTGCACATACGGACAATATGTTTACTTTCATACTCTTATCCATGTTCTTTTCAAATGATTGTTTAATAGGATGCAGCCATACATTCTGCAAAGATTCTAAAATCGATTTGCAATGGAAGGTTTGTGCTTAGTCGCTCAGTTGTGTCTGACTCTTTGCAACCCCATGGACTGTAGCCCGCCAGACTCCTCTGTCCATGGGGATGCTCCAGGCGATACCTATTATTAGTATCACTAAATATTTCCTAAGTGTTTATATGAGTAAATATTATTCAAATGCCAAAGTAAATAAACAGTGGGCAGCAACTACAAATCAAACACCTCTAAGCAAGAAAAGATTTGTTTTTTTTTTAGTATAGTGACCCACAGAATCTGGTCAGTTATCAATAAGTTATGTTTGGTATGTCCATTAAACTCATTGCTAACATCTCAGATTTTAAACAAATACTTAAAAAGTTTTCATGGAGAAAGAGTATCCATATATATACTGACTCATGCTCTTGGTCATGGCTGACTCTGTGACCCTGAGGACTGTAGCCTGCCAGGATCCTCTGTCCCTGGCATTTTCCAGGCAAGAATACTGGAGTGGGTTGCCATTTATTGAATCATATGTGCACAGATAAGTAATTGAATCAGTGAATATTTTATTACTCAATGTATTAGCATTGCATAGTCATAAAATTATTGAATTTTTAAACGCCAAGGCCTGCATCAGAACATATTCTAATTTATCATTAATCTTTTATATAAATTAGCCCTTGAGAATTAATTTTGAGAGGACTCTTACATACTTTTAAGAAAATCTTTATGAAAAGAATCCAAGAAATTCCAAAGGAAGAGAGCATATTGCAATAGTATATATTTTTGTTTGTTCACACAACAACATACAATCACTGCTAATGATACATTTACTTTGAGTGACTTCCCTAGTGGTCCAGTGATTAAGATGTCATCTACCAATGCAGGGGATGAGGGTTTGATTTCTGCTTGGGGAATTGAGATCCCACATGCCTTGTGACCAAAATACCAAAGCATAAAACAGAGGTAATATTGTAACAAATTCAATAAAGAATTTTTAAAAATTAAAGATATACTATTATTTTGAAAAAAACAACAAACATGCTGTCCCAATTGAATTTGCATTTAGTGATTATATAACTTAAATGACATTGAATAAAAGGCTTAAATGAAATGATGTTGAAAAAAAATCGTCATTAGAGGAGGAGCCAAGATGGCGGAGGAGTAGGACGGGGAGAACACTTTCTCCCCCACAAATTCATCAAAAGAGCATTTAAACATTGAGTAAATTCCACAAAACAACTTCTGAATGCCGGCAGAGGACATCAGGCACCCAGAAAAGCAACCCAACTCTTCGAAAGGAGAGAGAAGAAATACAGCTCCACCCACCAGAACACCGACACAAGCTTCCCTAACCAGAAAACCTTGACAAGCCACCTGTACAAACCCACACACAGTGAGGAAATGCCACAATAAAGAGAACTCCACAAACTGCCAGAATACAGAAAGGACACCCCAAACTCAGCAATTTAAACAAGATGAAGAGACAGAGGAATACTCAGCAGATAAAGGAACAGGATAAATGCCCACCAAACCAAACAAAAGAGGAAGAGATAGGGAATCTACCTGATAAAGAATTCCGAATAATGATAGTGAAATTGATCCAAAATCTTGAAACTAAAATGGAATCACAGATAAATAGCCTGGAGACAAGGATTGAGAAGATGCAAGAAAGGTTTAACAAGGACCTAGAAGAAATAAAAAGAGTCAATATATAATGAATAATGCAATAAGTGAAATTAAAAACACTCTGGAGGCAACAAATAGTAGAATAACAGAGGCAGAAGACAGGATTAGTGAATTAGAAGATAGAATGGTAGAAATAAATGAATCAGAGAGGATAAAAGAAAAACGAATTAAAAGAAATGAGGACAATCTCAGAGACCTCCAGGACAATATTAAACGCTACAACATTCGAATCATAGGGATTCCAGAAGAAGAAGACAAAAAGAAAGACCATGAGAAAATACTTGAGGAGATAATAGTGGAAAACTTCCTAAAATGGGAAGGAAATAATCACCCAAGTACAAGAAACCCAGAGAGTCCCAAACAGGATAAACCCAAGGAGAAACAACCCAAGACACATATTAATCAAATTAACAAAGATCAAACACAAAGAACAAATATTAAAAGCAGCAAGGGAAAAACAATAAATAACACACAAGGGAATTCCCATAAGGATAACAGCTGATCTTTCAATAGAAACTCTTCAAGCCAGGAGGGAATGGCAAGACATACTTAAAATGATGAAAGAAAATAACCTACAGCCCAGATTATTGTACCCAGCAAGGATCTCATTCAAGTATGAAGGAGAAATCAAAAGCTTTACAGACAAGCAAAAGCTGAGAGAATTCTGCACCACCAAACCAGCTCTCCAACAAATACTAAAGGATATTCTCTAGACAGGAAACACAAAAACGGTGTATAAACTCAAACCCAAAACAATAAAGTAAATGGCAACGGATCATACTTATCAGTAATTACCTTAAACATAAATGGGTTGAATGCCCCAACCAAAAGACAAAGACTGGCTGAATGGATACAAAAACAAGACCCCTACATATGTTGTCTACAAGAGACCCACCTCAAAACAGGGGACACATACAGACTGAAAGTGAAGGGCTAGAAAAAGATTTTCCATGCAAATACGGACCAAAAGAAAGCAGGAGTAGCAATACTCATATCAGATAAAATAGACTTTCAAAACAAAGGCTGTGAAAAGAGACAAAGAAGGTCACTACATAATGATCAAAGGATCAATCCAAGAAGAAGATATAACAATTATAAATATATATGCACCCAACACAGGAGCACCACAGTACGTAAGACAAATGCTAACAAGTATGAAAGGAGAAATTAACAATAACACAATAATAGTGGGAGACTTTAATACCCCACTTACACCTATGGATAGATCAACTAAACAGAAAATTAACAAGGAAACACAAACTTTAAATGATACAATAGACCAGTTAGACCTAATTGATATCTATAGGACATTTCATCCCAAAACAATGAATTTCACCTTTTTCTCAAGCACACATGGAACCTTCTCCAGGATAGACCACATCCTGGGCCATAAAGCTAGCCTTGGTAAATTCAAAAAAATAGAAATCATTCCAAGCATTTTTTCTGACCACAATGCAGTAAGATTAGATCTCAATTACAGGAGAAAAACTATTAAAAATTCCAACATATGGAGGCTGAACAACACACTGCTGAATAACCAACAAATCACAGAAGAAATCAAAAAAGAAATCAAAATTTGCATAGAAACGAATGAAAATGAAAACACAACAACCCAAAACCTGTGGGACACTGTAAAAGCAGTCCTAAGGGGAAAGTTCATAGCAATACAGGCACACCTCAAGAAACAAGAAAAAAGTCAAATAAATAACCTAACTCTACACCTAAAGCAACTAGAAAAGGAAGAAATGAAGAACCCCAGGGTTAGTAGAAGGAAAGAAATCTTAAAAATTAGAGCAGAAATAAATGCAAAAGAAACAAAAGAGACCATAGCAAAAATTAACAAAACCAAAAGCTGGTTCTTTGAAAGGATAAATAAAATTGACAAACCATTAGCCAGACTCATTAAGAAACAAAGGGAGAAAAATCAAATCAACAAAATTAGAAACGAAAATGGAGAGATCACAACAGACAACACAGAAATACAAAGGATCATAAGAGACTACTATCAACAATTATATGCCAATAAAATGGACAACGTGGAAGAAATGGACAAATTCTTAGAAAAGTACAACTTTCCAAAACTGGACCAGGAAGAAATAGAAAATCTTAACAGACCCATCACAAGCATGGAAATTGAAACTGTAATCAAAAATCTTCCAGCAAACAAAACCCCCGGTCCAGACGGCTTCACAGCTGAATTCTACCAAAAATTTAGAGAAGAGCTAACACCTATCCTGCTCAAACTTTTCCAGAAAATTGCAGAGGAAGGTAAACTTCCAAACTCATTCTATGAGGCCACCATCACCCTAATACCAAAACCTGACAAAGATGCCACAAAAAAAGAAAACTATAGGCCAATATCACTGATGAACATAGATGCAAAAATCCTTAACAAAATTCTAGCAATCAGAATCCAACAACACATTAAAAAGATCATACACCATGACCAAGTGGGCTTTATCTCAGGGATGCAAGGATTCTTCAATATCCGCAAATCAATCAATGTAATACACCACATTAACAAATTGAAAAATAAAAACCATATGATTATCTCAATAGATGCAGAGAAAGCCTTTGACAAAATTCAACATCCATTTATGATAAAAACTCTCCAGAAAGCAGGAATAGAAGGAACATACCTCAACATAATAAAAGCTATATATGACAAACCCACAGCAAACATTATCCTCAATGGTGAAAAATTGAAAGCGTTTGCTCTAAAGTCAGGAACAAGACAAGGGTGCCCACTTTCACCATTACTCTTCAACATAGTTTTGGAAGTTTGGGCCACAGCAATCAGAGCAGAAAAAGAAATAAAAGGAATCCAAATTGGAAAAGAAGAAGTAAAACTCTCACTATTTGCAGATGACATGATCCTCTACATAGAAAACCCTAAAGATTCCACCAGAAAATTACTAGAAATAATAAATGAATACAGTAAAGTTGCAGGATATAAAATCAACACACAGAAATCCCTTGCATTCCTATACACTAATAATGAGAAAACAGAAAGAGAAATTGAGGAAACAATTCCATTCACCATTGCAACGGAAAGAATAAAAAACTTAGGAATATATCTACCTAAAGAAACTAAAGACCTATATATAGGAAACTATAAAAACACTGGTGAAAGAAATCAAAGAGGACACTAATAGATGGAGAAATATACCATGTTCATGGATTGGAAGAATAAATATAGTGAAAATGAGTATACTACCCAAAGCAATTTATAGATTCAACGCAATCCCTATCAAGCTACCAACAGTATTCTTCACAGAGCTAGAACAAATAATTTCACAATTTGTATGGAAATACAAAAAACCTCGAATAGCCAAAGCGATCTTGAGAAAGAAGAATGGAACTGGAGGAATCAACCTACCTGACTTCAGGCTGTACTACAAAGCCACAGTTATCAAGACAGTATGGTACTGGCACAAAGACAGAAATATTGATCAATGGAATAAAATAGAAAGCCCAGAGATAAATCCAGGCACATAAGGACACCTTATCTTTGACAAAGGAGGCAAGAATATACAATGGATTAAAGACAATCTCTTTAACAAGTGGTGCTGGGAAATCTGGTCAACCACTTGTAAAAGAATGAAACTGGACCACTTTCTAACACCATACACAAAAATAAACTCAAAATGGATTAAAGATCTAAACGTAAGACCAGAAACTATAAAACTCCTAGAGGAGAACATAGGCAAAACACTCTCCGACATACATTACAGCAGGATCCTCTATGACCCACCTCCCAGAATATTGGAAATAAAAGCAAAAATAAACAAATGGGACCTAATTAACCTTAAAAGCTTCTGCACATCAAAGGAAACTATTAGCAAGGTGAAAAGACAGCCTTCAGAATGGGAGAAAATAATACCAAATGAAGCAACTGACAAACAACTAATCTCAAAAATATAAAAGCAACTCCTACAGCTCAACTCCAGAAAAATAAATGACCCAATCAAAAAATGGGCCAAAGATCTAAATAGACATTTCTCCAAAGAAGACATGCAGATGGCTAACAAACACATGAAAAGATGCTCAACATCACTCATTATCAGAGAAATGCAAATCAAAACCACTATGAGGTACCATTTCACACCAGTCAGAATGGCTGCGATCCAAAAGTCTACAAATAATAAATGCTGGAGAGGGTGTGGAGAAAAGGGAACCCTCTTACACTGTTGGTGGGAATGCAAACTAGTACAGCCACTATGGAGAACAGTGTGGAGATTCCTTAAAAAACTGGAAATAGAACTGCCTTATGATCCAGCAACCCCACTGCTGGGCATACACACTGAGGAAACCAGAAGGGAAAGAGACACGTGTACCCCAATGTTCATCGCAGCACTGTTTATAATAGCCAAGACATGGAAGCAACCTAGATGTCCATCAGCAGATGAATGGATAAGCAAGCTGTGGTACATATACACAATGGAGTATTACTCAGCCATTAAAAAGAATACATTTGAATCAGTTCTAATGAGGTGGATGAAACTGGAGCCTATTATACAGAGTGAAGTAAGCCAGAAGGAAAAACACCAATACAGTATACTAACGCATATATATGGAATTTAGAAAGATGGTAACAATAACCCGGTGTACGAGACAGCAAAAGAGACACTGATGTATAGAACATTCTTATGGACTCTGTGGGAGAGGGAGAGGGTGGGAAGATTTGGGAGAATGGCAATGAAACATGTAAAATATCATGTAGGAAATGAGTTGCCAGTCCAGGTTGATGCGATGCTGGATGCTTGGGGCTGGTGCACTGGGACGGCCCAGAGGGATGGTGTGGGGAGGGAGGAGGGAGGAGGGTTCGGGATGGGGAGCACATGTATACCTGTGGCGGATTCATTTTGATATTTGGCAAAACTAATACAATTATGTAAAGTTTAAAAATAAAATAAAATTAGAAAAAAAAATTTCCATACAAATTGTGAAATTATTTGTTCTAGCTCTGTGAAGAATTCTGTTGGTAGCTTGATAGGGATTGCATTGAATCTATAAATTGCTTTGGGTAGTATACTCATTTTCACTATATTGATTCTTCCAATCCATGAACATGGTATATTTCTCCATCTATTAGTGTCCTCTTTGATTTCTTTCACCAGTGTTTTATAGTTTTCTATATATAGGTCTTTAGTTTCTTTAGGTAGATATATTCCTAAGTATTTTATTCTCTTCGTTGCAATGGTGAATGGAATTGTTTCCTTAATTTCTCTTTCTGTTTTCTCATTATTAGTGTATAGGAATGCAAGGATTTCTGTGTGTTGATTTTATATCCTGCAACTTTACTATAATCATTGATTAGTTCTAGTAATTTTCTGGTGGAGTCTTTAGGGTTTTCTATGTAGAGGATCATGTCATCTGCAAATAGTGAGAGTTTTACTTCTTCTTTTCCAATTTGGATTCCTTTTATTTCTTTTTCTGCTCTGATTGCTGTAGCCAAAACTTCCAAAACTATGTTGAATAGTAATGGTGAAAGTGGGCACCCTTGTCTTGTTCCTGACTTTAGAGGAAATGCTTTCAATTTTCACCATTGAGGATAATGTTTGCTGTGGGTTTGTCATATATAGCTTTTATTATGTTGAGGTATGTTCCTTCTATTCCTGCTTTCTGGAGAGTTTTTATCATAAATGGGTGTTGAATTTTGTCAAAGGCTTTCTCTGCATCTATTGAGATAATCATATGGTTTTGTTTTCAATTTGTTAATGTGGTGTATTACATTGATTGATTTGCGGATATTGAAGAATCCTTGCATCCCTGGGATAAAGCCCACTTGGTCATGGTATATGATCTTTTAATGTGTTGTTGGATTCTGATTGCTAGAATTTTGTTTAGGATTTTTGCATCTATGTTCATCAGTGATATTGGCCTATAGTTTTCTTTTTTTGTGGCATCTTT
The DNA here is from genome assembly GCF_027580195.1 of Bos mutus. Taxonomy (NCBI): domain Eukaryota; kingdom Metazoa; phylum Chordata; class Mammalia; order Artiodactyla; family Bovidae; genus Bos; species Bos mutus. Next base: position 45,770,223 of record NC_091633.1, on the reverse strand, counting down.
GTCAGGTTTTGGTATTAGGGTGATGGTGGCCTCATAGAATGAGTTTGGAAGTTTACCTTCCTCTGCAATTTTCTGGAAGAGTTTGAGCAGGATAGGTGTTAGCTCTTCTCTAAATTTTTGGTAGAATTCAGCTGTGAAGCCTCTGGACGGGGTTTTGTTTGCTGGAAGATTTTTGATTACAGTTTCAATTTCCATGCTTGTGATGGGTCTGTTAAGGTTTTCTATTTCTTCCTGGTCGAGTTTTGGAAAGTTGTACTTTTCTAAGAATTTGTCCATTTCTTTATACAAAAAACCTCGAATAACCAAAGCGATCTTGAGAAAGAAAAATGGAACTGGAGGAATCAACCTACCTGACTTCAGGCTCTACTACAAAGCCACAGTTATCAAGACAGTATGGTACTGGCACAAAGACAGAAATATAGATCAATGGAACAAAATAGAAAGCCCAGAGATAAATCCACGCACATATGGACACCTTATCTTTGACAAAGGAGGCAAGAATATACAGTGGATTAAAGACAATCTCTTTAACAAGTGGTGCTGGGAAATCTGGTTAACCACTTGTAAAAGAATGAAACTAGAACACTTTCTAACACCATATACAAAAATAAACTCAAAATGGATTAAAGATCTCAACATAAGACCAGAAACTATAAAACTCCTAGAGGAGAACATAGGCAAAACACTCTCTGACATACATCACAGCAGGATCCTCTATGACCCACCTCCCAGAATATTGGAAATAAAAGCAAAAATAAACAAATGGGACCTAATTAAACTTAAAAGCTTCTGCACATCAAAGGAAACTATTAGCAAGGTGAAAAGACAGCCTTCAGAATGGGAGAAAATAATAGCAAATGAAGCAACAGACAAACAACTAATCTCAAAAATATACAAAGCAACTCCTACAGCTCAACTCCAGAAAAATAAATGACCCAATCAAAAAATGGGCCAAAGATCTAAATAGACATTTCTCCAAAGAAGACATACAGATGGCTAACAAACACTTGAAAAGATGTTCAACATCACTCTTTATCAGAGAAATGCAAATCAAAACCACTATGAGGTACCATTTCACACCAGTCAGAATGGCTGCGATCCAAAAGTCTACAAATAATAAATGCTGGAGAGGGTGTGGAGAAAAGGGAACCCTCTTACACTGTTGGTGGGAATGCAAACTAGTACAGCCACTATGGAGAACAGTGTGGAGATTCCTTAAAAAACTGGAAATAGAACTGCCTTATGATCCAGCAATCCCACTGCTGGGCATACACACTGAGGAAACCAGAAGGGAAAGAGACACGTGTACCCCAATGTTCATCGCAGCACTGTTTATAATAGCCAGGACATGGAAGCAACCTAGATGTCCATCAGCAGATGAATGGATAAGCAAGCCATGGTACATATACACAATGGAGTATTACTCAGCCATTAAAAAGAATACATTTGAATCAGTTCTAATGAGGTGGATGAAACTGGAGACTATTATACAGAGTGAAGTAAGCCAGAAGGAAAAACATAAATACAGTATACTAACGCATGTATATGGAATTTAGAAAGATGGTAACAATAACCCTGTGTACGAGACAGCAAAAGAGACACTGATGTATAGAACAGTCTTATGGACTCTGTGGGAGAGGGTGGGAAGATTTGGGAGAATGTCATTGAAACATGTGAAATGTCATGTAGGAAACGAGATGCCAGTCCAGGTTCAGTGCACGATGCTGGATGCTTGGGGCTGGTGCACTGGGAGGCCCAGGGGATGGTATGGGGAGGTTGGGAGGGAGGAGGGTTCAGGATGGGCACATGTATGTGATTTTTTAAAAAATAAAATTAAAAAAAAAAAAAAAAATAAAAAGAAAAAAAAATTATCATTAGCAAGTGGTGTTCTTGGTAGTTTGTTAATATTCTAAGTATTCACAAAATAATATATATTGCTATAGTACTGTAAAGAAGAGAATTAACAATTTACCTTATTTTTCTAGGTCTTAAACTGATAGTCTAAAATCTATGATTTTAGAATGAAATTAATAGTGGAATCGAATACGTATCCTTTAATTGTAATTGATCGAGAACCACTTTACCTTAATATTTCTAAGAATTTAGCTAGAGGAACAAAAACTGGTATTCAGATCTGCTCCAGGGATGTGAAATAGCTTAGAAACACTGGACTGGATACATAGCATACACTTCTTAAACCTGCTTTTTTAAACTCTTTACATACTGATGCTGGAAGGCAGGAAACCACACTCAAAAGTTGTCTCCATTAAATGAAATGATCTTTTGATCTTTTCTTCAGAAATGGTAATCTACCTCAGAAACAGAAAATCCACTCCTTGCTCTGACTGAAAAGACTTTTTAATGCTTATTTTTCTCTAAAAATCCTTCCAGACAATAAATGCTTATGTTGGTTATTTTCCCTTCGCAACTCGTTTAAAACATTTTAACATGGAAACTTATTTGCATATTTTTCAAATATATTGAAAATACTTGGCTAATGAGAATACAATACTTTTTAATATTTGACTGTGTATATTTCCTTGAGATTTTTAAACTTCCAAATTATTTCCTGGGAAATGTCTTCTTTGTCATAATGTCTTTTTACAGGCGCTTTCCCAGTGTTGCCCAGACCCTGTAGCTCTCTCTCCTTTTCTTAATCCCACCTAGAAAGTCAGCAATTCTTTCACAGAAAAATGTGAGGTTTTTATCAGTGTTCTGCTGTTGTATGTTATGCTATTATGCATTATATTAATATATTTTGGAGAAGGAAATAGCAACATAATCCAGTATTCTTGTCTGGAAAATTCCATGGACAGAGGATCCTGGCAAGCTACAGTCCATGGGGTCACAAAGAGTCAGACATGACTGAGCACATACATGCATGCATACAGCTAAATCTTATAATTAGTACAATTATTGGAGTGCTTGTTGTCTGAAAATAAGTTGAAATGTGTTTTACAAAGTCCATTATTCCCAGATACCTTTGGAACAGTCGTACCCAAGAAAAGGCTATCATCTTAGGATGAGATTAAAGCACTTTTATACAAATCCTTGGAAATGTTTCCAGATCAAAATATTTCTGTTCAGCTTTATTGAAATATAATTGATATATAACATTTTAAAATGTGAGGTGTACAACATAATGATTTTATATATGTATATGTTATGCAGTGATTACCACAATGTTTAGTTAATATCCACCACTTCATATACTTTACATTTTCGTATGTGTGATGTGAAAGTTTAAGATCTACTCTCTTAGAAATTTTCAAATATATAATATAGCATCATAACTATAGACCCCATGCTGTATAATGCATCCCCTGAAATTATTTACCTTCTAATTGGAATTTTGTACCTTTTGAGCACTTTCATCTATTTCTTCCACCTCCGCAATCCTCTGACCTTGGTAACCACCAATCTGTTTTATGTTTCTGACTTTATTCTTTTCAAATTCCATGTATAAGTGAGATCATACAGTATTTATCTTTCTCTGTCTTATTTCACTTCATACAGTACCCTCAAGATTCATCCATATTGCTGCAAATGGCAGAACTTCCTTCTTTCTTATGGCTTAATATTATCAGACCAAAATACTAAAATTTAATAATGAAATACTTCTCTTTATTATGTTGCTACACTTCAAAAATCTGCATGAATTTGCTAGGTAGTAATATGGTTTGATAAATTTATGAGTTATAACAAATAATAATAAAATGCATTTTGAGACAACATGAGCTATGGCTGTCTGCAATGTGGATTCTTTTAAAATAATCTACAGCTTAAGTTTTTAATAATCCAGAGAAAGGAAATAATAAAACTGTGACTAATTTTAGACTGTTTATTGAAAGTTGAAGATGAAAATTTCTTTAAAACCAAGCAAGAATATATTGATAAAGAAAAATTTCAGATAGTTATCAGATTTCTCAAGTGTCCCTCTCTAATCTGTGTTACATGAATACTTAACTGTGCATGTATTTTAACATGGACTGTTTTGGAAAGACATAATTAATTATATTTTATGATTCAATTTTGTAGATATAATTTTTAAGTATATACAACTTTAGATACAACTTGAGTAGCTGAAGCAAAGAAATATACAGAATAGATTGAGAAACTTAATATATATTCATATCCTATTTTAGTAGCATACAATAGTTTGAATATTGACAATGGCTGTGATCAAATCACTGTTGAAAAAAACTAGGTTTATCGAAACTAATTATTTATTGAAAACAGCTATAACAGAAATTTGCAGGAACATGTCTATAATCTCTGATACACTTATTTGCAATAGCTATTCCAGTGCTTCTGTGAAAAAGTAATTTTCTTGGCATCTTCATTGTCTTAATTAAATCTTTATAGCAACACAATGCAATATAAGGAAAAATTTTACCTTTCTTATGGGAAAAAAAATTGAATTTAGGAACAGATTCCTAAATTCATGTTTATCTAAATATAAAGACACATTTTTTCATCAATATTTTTGACAGGTTTGGATTGAATTCAGACCCACAAGATTTTCTGCAGATGTAAGGTTTCTAAATTCATTGCTTTAGTGATTTTTCACAGTATATTATGTGTTTTTTGCCTTGATTTTTCTTCATTTCATCCTATCTATGGACATTCTTTGTACATTAATGTGTTTCAGTGAGTATAGCTATTATCAGCCCAATCTTCTATAACTTTGCTTTTTCTGTTATCAATTACTATAAATTTGTGAGTATTTTGTGCTTAAAGCTAAAGATTTATAAGAAGCTTTTATTCAGCTTTGAATTTAAATACATGAAGTATCTCAAAGTATCCTCTCTAGCAATCTTTTCACACTTTCCATGATGCAACTACATCTGGCTTTCTCTGAATACTTTGAGCAAGATGTATAAATGAACACTGTAACTGAATTTATTCCTATAAAATTATTTACCTGTAGTATTCTGGAAAAATATAAAAATAAAAACCATCATTATGATCACAATTATTATTTAAACTTAATAATTATTTCCATTTAGGCCAGGTAATGAGATTAATGGATTAGTAAATTGTAGGTACTTTATAATTGTCATAAGGTAAGAAGGCAATGGCACCCCACTCCAGTACTCTTGCCTGGCAAATCCCATGGATGGAGGAGCCTGGTAGTCTGCAGTCCATGGGGTCACGAAGAGTCAGACATGACTGAGCGACTTCTCTTTCACTTTTCACTTTCATGCACTGGAGAAGGAAATGGCAACCCACTCCAGTGTTCTAGCCTGGAGAATCCCAGGGCCGGGGGAGCCTGGTGGTTTGCCGTCTATGGGGTCACACAGAGTTGGACACGACTGAAGTGACTTAGCAGCAAAGACTATGTAGTTTCTTAGATATATTTTTAAATATCTGCAGTGCCATTCATTGTTAATGATTTCTGGCAAATTATGTAATGCATTCAAATTTAAACTTATCTAGCTTTAATATCATAATATTTGCCTAAAATAGTGTTCTGAGAATTAAACTTATTCTCAGTTTCCTTGAAATGTGATAAACATTTTTTATTAAATGCAAGATTACCACTTCAGTTAGTCCATACCAAATATGGAGAACAGTTTAGACATATTGCCCTATATTTGTTTTTGCTATGCCACTTATACTTTTGCATTGTGTTTATCATATATACTTCTAGCATTTTTCTTGATGTCCATATTTGTGGGCATTTTGTATCATGTAAAATGATACATCAAAATTTGAGAAAATAAAGATAACAATGAGGTAAATGTTTTGAGAAATTTTAAAACTCAAGAAAGTAAATAAGAAAATTAGAATCTGATCAAAGTTTCTGACTCTCCATAAAACAGAAAATATTTAAATAATCCTCACATGGTCTAGGAAAATATTCTATGAGATAACAGTGCACATATATTTTAACTATAAATTTTTTAGAATGACTATATTATTTTTACAAATTTTTATTGAATATGTGAAAATTCTGTATAAATTAAAACTTTGTCAGTTTATGTTCTAAATCTAAATTTCATAGTAAACATTGTAATGTTTTGGAAATTCAATGATATTTTCATAGTTAGAACACAAAACATTTCTCCAACTCTATGAGATTTATAAATGCAATTTATACTTATTTTGCTTGTTTTTTTTTAAATAAATGAATAGCAAATAGTTCAGATTAATTAGTAACCCTCAATTTAAATCTTTTGAGTAAATGATTTAGGAATGATATAATACATAATTATTATTTGATTTAGCATGATGAAGCAAGCAGATAATCTTTACATAGCTCTATATCACTCTCTTAACCAAATGCAAAAATATACTATATTTGAAGAAATAAGTAGAGAGGAAAAGAAACTAATTCATTAGTTGAAGAACACAATATGATAGTTTCTTCATTCTTTGAAAAAATACTTAATTAGTTCCTAGTGATTCCTGGCAATAAAGTAATGAATCAAAAAGAAATTAGGCCTTGCCTTCAATGGGTTTTATTCTAACAACAGAAACACATATCAACAAAATAATATTATTAATACAAATAAGTGTAAGGCTTCAGTAAATTTGGTTGACATATTTTAAGCCATGGAGTAGGAACTCCATTTTCACTTGGTAGTAGAATCTATGATTTTGTTTAGGTGAAATGTCATTTCAGATAGTGAAAATATTTTTAATTGAGCAATGTTAGATGTGAGTTGACCAAATTTGAGTCTACTACAGGTAGAAGATAAAATAATAGGACTAAATTATGAATTAAGTATATAGGTTTAAGGAAAAGGAGGTGTCAAAAATGACTTCTGAGCTGGCTTATTTAAATGGGTGGATAATGATAGCATTTACCAAATCATAAAGTTTGAATTCTTTGCATTTTGTATTTCTTAGAGTCTAGAAGTCATAGAGATGTCCTAATTGAATATACAAACTGTGAGTCTTGTGAACAACTGAATCAATCAGCCTATAGAATGACCTAGAGACCATATAGCATGAAAGAGATGCCTACAACCAGACAAAACGCGGAGTCACAATTACCAATAATGACCATGAAAAAGTGCTCACCAAATAAGTATCACCAATATGACACAAACAGAGAGGTTGGGGAGGAAAGCCAGGAAAATAGAAACCAGAGGAAGAAAGCATTTTAAGAAGCAGAGAGTGATTTCAGTTGTGGCTAAGTAATCAAAAGACGTGACCACTGAAAACATATTTTGGAGACTGTTGTAACCATAAAGAGAATTGGGTGAGTGGGAACATTCAAGTGAAAAACAGACCTGAATGATATGGGGAGAAAGTAGAAATTGAGGAAATATATATTCTCTGAGTTTTACTTATGAAGGGAGAGTAAAAAGGAAGTAACTAATACACGAGTTTTTTTAAGTGTTTTTGCTTAAAGCTTAGATATGTTAAGACTTACAGAATGGATTCAGTTTACAGCAAGAGGTTTACTGGAAAGGAGAAAAAGAGAAAAGGAAGGGATTCAGAGGACTAGAGAAATGCAGGAAAACAGGGAAAAAGGAAAAGAGAGCGACAGAGAGCTATGGAGTAAAACAATATACAATTCATAAGGCAGGAGGTGGGGAATCTAATAGGCAGATAGAATATTTATTCTTAAGAGCTGGAGTTAGTAACATCTGTGGAAGTCTAGATATTACAGTATCACTGAGTCACCACAAACACTGACAAAGAATTTTCTCAAATGATTATATGGCAACACAAGTGAAAGTGTTAGTCATTCAGTTGTGCCCGACTCTTTCAAATCTCATGGACTTGTAGCCCACTAGGCTCTGCAGCACAATTACAGTAAAATTGTTTTAGGAATTTTGGAGAATTTATCTGTGAATTGACATCAGTGTTGAATTTTAATGCATCATTAGTACTCATAAGATATAACAGGTCTTTATCAATATATATAATTCTCTAAATTTGTAAAGAATTATTTCAAAATTATAATCAGTACAGTTATAAATAATTTATATATGATAAAAGGGAAAAATACAGAAAAACCAAAATGAATTACTGATGATCTTTAGGGAGATACAAAATATAAATAAAGTGTGCTTGTGGCCAAGTATTTAGATACAATTTTAACTGAATTAATAAGTATTAAAGGTTTTAATTATAAACATGAAAGTTTTATCTGATGCAACTGAGAGAAAAAATAAATTTATGTTGTTTATGAAAAAATTTCATCTGATGCATTTAGTGACTGCCAAGTTTATTAGAAAACTATCAGACTTAATTTGAGTTTATTATTTTGATTAGAGATAATTCATATTTATAGTTTGTTCCTTAATATTTTAAATGAGTAATTCATTTGTATGCAGGAATTTCAGATAAAATGATGGTTGACTACAGAATCAAATTATATTGTTGAATGAGTAAATAATTAAATAAAGATGAACTATCCATGATCAACTGTGTAGCTACAAATATTGCAGCTGATGGTCGGTGGTTTGTGACAAGACTTCATTAATAATTTAATCATGTTAAATTAATATATCACTTTGCTGCACACTTTTAACTTTCTGTTACACATTTTGCAACATACTCTCAGAATGTTTGAACTTATATTGTTTTACAAAGAAAATTGATAATGGTAATCATCTAAGGAAAGTAATAGAGGGGACCAAGTTTATTCTTTGCCACTTTCTTTCAAATAATACCATTATTTATTTAGATCTGATATTTTATAAAGGAACAAAATTATTAACAAATCTATTAAGATTATGAATGATGAATCTAAAATAAATGCATCAAGAAGTATAAATGAAATATTCTCAATAACTTGGAAATTGGATTTTAATTTTTTAGTATCTAGGATTTCCTATTTTATTCACCCAGAGTCACACTGAGATAAATGCTGACAAGTTAGCTCTTCTTCTTTGAGACCAAAAATAAAATATAGAACATTTAATGTTAGAACATATCTGATTTATTGTTTGTGATACTTACTAAAAGAAAGTTTTTGTTTATTTTTAAAAGTCAATATGATTTTCTCTTAGGGGTTGGAGGATATATGGAAACACCAAAATTTTAGCCCTTAGTTCTATTCCAGTTTCTACACCAGAAATAAGAATAATGCTTTTCACTCAAAAATTTTCATTATATTCCCAATATGGATTTTAAATTCAACATCAAATGTGTTTAAATAATTTTGGTTCTCTATAAAATTTAAAATATCTGACACAAGCATCTCTTTGTAGAAGTATCACAACTTATCTCTCTTTAGTTGTTCCTAGATTCCAAAGCCCCTGCCCCTCCACTGCTTCAAAAACTGTATTCTTTTGTCACAATTTAGGGCCATATATCCTTCAGTCTATCATTCTAATAACATTTCTCACTCATGGAGTAGAAAGTGGACTCTGTCAAACTATATATTCTGTAGCAAACTCTTGAGTAAAATCATCCAAAACTTGCCAAGAGACTTTAGGTTCAAGTCCAGCTCTGTTACAGCATGTAGCTTCATTCTATTTTTTTTTTTTTTTTGGTCACTGAAAAAATATATATTGAGTTATGATTGTGTCTGAGTCATTGCTTTAGCGTTATAAATGTGTATATGGATACAATCAAAACACACTGGAGATTACATTCTAGCAAGTGAGAATGACATAAGAATGGTGACAAGATTCCTTGCTTAATTGATTATAACCACTAGAAAATGAAAGTATTAATACAAGTGCTATGAGCAGACTACCAGGTTATCCCGCGCTAGAAAGGAGTTTCAGGAAGGCTTCCTGGTGGATGAGGAGGCAGCATTTCAGTGGTTGGAAATAAACTGCCTGGGGCAAGGAAGGAATAAAGCATATTAACAGAGGGAATGGTGGAGTTTATTTATTATATGAGGAGGTAGTTTCTTTCTGTTCAGAAACATCATTTCTTATTTGTTACACTATGCTGATGTTCTGCAGCTGGATGGTAGGATATAGTCAACAGTTTTGATTTCTTACTATATAATCAACATGATATAATCCATGATTGTTCTCACCATATGAAATTTCTTGAGAACCAGAGAATATTGTCCTATATTGGAAGCTGATAATTCTAAAGAGTCACTGGGTCAGTCCATAATAGATATGGACTGTTCAACAGGTACAACCATTCTCAACTTTGAATCAAGAGCTAATCTGGCAAAAATGCAGGAATGATGGGAGGTTCTTGCTTCAGAAGGTCTGTTGGCAGCAAATAGAGGGGTGTTAGAAAGAGCACTGACAGCAAAGATAATGTGTCATCTAAGATCTAATGTGCCTGGAAGTAACATTTGGGATCTGTGTGTGTTAAGTCACTAAGCTGTGTCCGACACTTTGTGACCCCATGGACTGTAGCCTGCCAGGCTCCTCTGTCCATGGGATTCCCCAGGCAAGAATACTGGAGTGGGTTGCCATTTCCTTCTCCAGGGGAACTTCCTGATCAGGGAATGAACCTGGATCTCTTGCAGGCAAATTGTTTACCATCTGAGCCACCAGGAAAGCCTGATTTGAGATCTTGGGCTCAGAAAAGTAAAAGCCAGCTTTTCAATGGGTGAGTTCTTTGGGCATGATTTTGCTGGTAGCATTGAATGTGGCAGAATTTGTTTAGCTCTGACTGGTTAAACTTCTTTCCTTCTTGAAGACTTCCAGAGTCTGGTTCTCCAGGCTTTTTTGCTAATCTAATTATGTAAATTTTTATCTGGTCCCATTTCTGCCTAAACAGACCCTGATAGATTTCTATTATTTGGGATTAAGAAAGACTAATTCAGGAATCACTACCAGGAAAGCAAAATGGAAGGGCTGAGAGAAGGTGGTAGGGAAGTTGGGGAGTGGTTATGTAGCTTCCTTGGGGCTAAGTGGAAAATGCACTTATTGCTAAGGAATCTAGCAACCATGACATGAAGTGGGGAATGATAAATTCTTTTTTCACCTACTGTTACCTGGAATGAAATTCCCATTGAGAATTAAGTTTTAAATATTAGAATGGCTGATAGCCTGTAACAGTATGAAGAACAAGAAAAATACAGGACTTGAATTGGATGAGCTATTGTTAATAGTACTGTACATCATTAAAAAACAGAACAAAGAACCAATGTGTAGAAGAAGAATTGCTATCAAGGTTGACATAGATGGAGAATTGCTACCTAGGTTACATAGATGGAGGATAATGAGGAGATCATGGGAAAATAGAGGGAAAATCAAGGCAGGGAAGAGGAAAACCTAGAGAGTCCTAGCATGGGAAAGAGTGCAGCACAGATGTTACAGCCCAAGTCAACTGGGTTTGCATCCTGACATTGCCACTTTAACTCCATGATGTTTAAATGAGTTAGTGTATACAAAGACCTCAGAAGAGGGAATGGCAAGCTCTGACCTGTGCACCAAACTAGTCCTATACTTTTATAAACAAAGTTTGATTTAAACACAGCCACATATTTATCATCTATGGATGCTTTCAAACTAGACATTATATCTTCTGACTTATACTTTTTTTTTTTTTTTTGCCTCCTCAAAATCACAGCTAGAATCGATGATTTTAAAAGCAGATATATTTTCTCCATTATATTCTCCTTCCTGTGTTAATGTACAAGAAACCACTTCATAAGAAAGGAACACTGGCTTGGTAGCACAGGTTCAACTATTTACCATCATCAGAGTTCTCTTGATGAACCCAAGATAGAAAATCAAGCATGCAGGTCTCAGGAGTAATATTAAATTCAGAAACACATTAATCTTCTTTGTGCTTCAAAGTCAAAATGGTAATGCATTTCTTTTAACTTTGCCCTCTACTCTATTCTAGAAATACTGTCAATACTAATAAACATTTAAAATGTTACATACATAATCTAACAATATAAGAACAAGAAAAGATTATCCTTAAAATGTACTTTTAAGTGAAATTATGTTATTATTGAATTTAGTGAAAAAATTGCCCAGTAAGGTAATGTTTTAATGGTATTGGTTGGCAAAAAATAAAATCAGGTTTTTCCATAAGATGTTACCAAAAATTCAAATGAATTTTTGGCCAAACCAATAGTGTTTGGCAGAATTATACTAATTATCACAGTTAATAGTTTATTCAAGGAGATCCAACTAGTCCATTCTAAAGGAGATCAGTCGTGGGTGTTCATTGGAAGGACTGATATTGAAGCTGAAACTCCAATACTTTGGCCACCTGATGCAAAGAACTGACTCATTTGAAAAAGACCCTGATGCTGGGAAAGATTGAGGACAGGAGGAGAAGGGGATGACAGAGGATAAGATGGCTAGATGGCATCACCGACTCAATGGTCATGAGTTTGGGTAAACTCCAGGAGTCAGCGATGTACAGGGAGGCCTGGCATGCTGCGGTTCATGAGGTTGCAAAGAGTCGGACACAACTGAGCAACTGAACTGAAACATTTACTCTGTGTCAGGCTGTGTGTTTACTCATTATAAATGAATTAGTTATTTTATACTTCTGATGTTATTTTGAAATAGATGCAATTATTATTATACACATTAGACAATGAGTATCTAAGGCTTAGATGATGCAAGTTTTCCAGAAATTTTCAGCTAGATAGTTAAAGAACTAGAACTGGATATATTTGACTCCAGTGTGTGAACACCACTGTGCATTTTCTTCCATCTTTCTTATAAAGCACCTGTTATTTACTATGTGAAAAATTCCTTATCTCATCTGGACAGCTATGTTAAAAATACCTCAGAGCTAAACTCTTTATAAGCATAGTGAATGCTGGTAAAATATAATATAGTATCTGGTAATTTTATACTTCTGAAATATTTTAACTGAATATGACTTCACAAAGATAAAATCTGTTGTTGTTTAGTCACTATGTCATGTCCAACTCTTTTGTGACCCCATGGACTGTGGCCCACCAGGCTCCTCTATTCATGGGACTTTCCAGACATGAATACTGGAGTGGGTTGCCATTTCCTTCCCCAGGGGATCTTCCCAACCCAGGGATTGAACCCTCATCTCCTACAATGGCAAGTGGATTCTTTACCACTGAACCACCTTGGAATCCCTGAGTAAAACCCATCAACTCCTAACCCAGTTAAGAAAGAAAACAGTATATGGGCCTTTGAGGAATCCTGTCCAGAATACATGTATCCAATCTCTCCCAGAGCCTCTGTACAAAGGTAACCACTGGCCTGATTTTATTTATCTAGAGATATGATAAAAGAATAAGAAATATATGTATCTTTTTTTCACAAAGAGTATCAAAATTGTTAGCCAGGCTTGTGAATCAAGAACTTTCAGATGTACAAGCTGGATTTTGAAGAAACAGAGGAACCAAAGATCAAATGACCAGGATACTTTAGATCAAAGAGAAAGCAAGGGAATTCCAGAAAAAAAATCTACTTCTGCTTCGTTGACTGCACTAATGCCTTTGAATGTGTGGGTCACAACAAACTGTGGAAAATTCTTAAAAAGATGGGAATACCAGACCACCATCTTACCTGAGTCCTGAGAAGCCTGTATTCAGGTCAAGAGGCAACAGTTAGAACAGTACATGGAACAACAGAATAGTTCCAAATTAGGAAATGAGTACAGCAAGGTTGTATATTGTCATCCTGCTTATTTAACTTCAGTGCAGAGTGCATCATGAGAAATTCCAAGCTGGATGAATCACAAGCTAGAATTAAGATTGCCAGAAGAAATATCAACAACCTCAGATATGCAGATGATACCACTGTAGTGGCAGAGCAAAGTGGAACTAAAGAGCCTCTTGATGAGAGTGAAAGAAGAGAGGGAAAAAGCTGGCTTCAAACTCAACATTCAAAGAACTAAAATCATGGCATCTGGTCCCATCACTTCAAGACAAATAAATGGGAGAAAAGTGGAAACAGCGACAGACTTTATTTTCTTGGGCTCCAAAATCACTGTGAAAAGTGACTACAGCAGTGAAATTAAAAGACACTTGGTCCTTGGAAGGAAAGCTATGACAGTGTATTAAAAAGCAGAAACATCACTTGGCTGACAAAAGTTCATATAATCTAAAGCTATGATTTTTCCAGTAGTCATGTATGGATGTGAGGGTTGGATCATAAAGAAGGCTGAGCATCAAAGAATTGATGCTTTCAAATGTGGTGCTGGTGAAGACTCTTGAGAGTCCCTTGAACAGCAAGGAGATCAATCAGTTAATCCTAAAAGAAATCAACCCTAAATATTCACTGGAAGGACTGATGCTGAGGCTCCAATACTTTAGACACCTAAGCAACTCACTGGGAAAGATCTTGATGCTGAGAAAGATTGAAGGCAAAAGAAGGGGTTGGTAGAGGATGAGATGATTAGATATAGCATCACCAATTCAATGGACATGAATTTGAGCAAACTCCCAGAGATAGTAGAGAACGAGGAGCCTGGTGTTCTGTAGTCCTTGGGGTTTTGAAGAGTTGAACATGGCTTAGCTACTGAATAAAAAGATCTGATACCTTGCCTCCTGCATTGGTTGGCCTTGCAGTAAAGCTCTTTTCTCTAAAGCTCTTGCCATAACTATTGACTTCTCTGAGCATCGGGCTTGAGCCCATGTTCCGTGAGTCTGGGCAGCCTTGTTGAGGTTTAGGACTTGTGACCATCTGCTTGATGCACTGTAGCCCCTGGTGGGCCCTCAACACCAACCCTGAGTGCCCACCTATACTGAGTTTGTCTAGAGAGTTGGCTCTCGGGTTCCTGTTTGCTAACCATGGCACTCTGGGCTCCTCTGGCTTCTGGGGCTCCTTTCACTTTTAAGGAAGGAAACAGCTCCTGGATCAGACATCTTTGGGAGAGGAACAAAGCACTCTGAGCCACAGAGAAGCCCTGAAGGCTTTCCTACAGCTCCCACGAATGCAAGGGCTTTCCAGGGAGACCTCAAGTTCCTGATAAGAGTGCTGGTTGACATCGACTTCAATCCATGAAGGCTGGGAAGAGGCAGCAAGCATTGGTTAAATACAGTTGGTCCAGGCTCTGTTTGCTGGCCAAAAGGTAAACTATTTTGAGCACTACAGTGGAAGAAATTGGTCAGTCAACTGCAGAGCTCAGTTTGGGCTGAGGAGTGGCCAGGAAGAGCCAAGACAGATGACCCAATAGTAATAAATTCCATCCAGGCACCAAAACACCAAACTTCAAGCAATAGCCTGAAAAGAGACGTGTGAAGGAAACAAAGCCTCTGATAATCACCTTTCTTAAATACCAATTAATCCAACCTTGTCAGTCCTTATGTAACACTCTAGTTCTGGTGGTACAAAACTCTGGGACCTGGGATTATCATTTTCTACAGAATTTGAGACTCGTTAACCAAATTGAGGATGATTTCCCACAAGCTTGAAGAATGTACAAAGAGAAATGGGGGGATTGAAGCATAAAGCATTGACCAGTTTAAAGTGGTTTTGCCTCCTTAAAACAGGTTGTTGATTAACCAAACCTTGAGTTATTTTTAGAGGCAGCACTATGCATGTGCCAAAAAGGAGCCTATGTTTCCAGGATGACTGCAGAACCAAGAGGGTTCAGTCTGGGGAACTCTCAGAGTAGCAATGTTGCCAGGGGAGAACTGTATGAAGTCCTTCAATACAGAAAATCGGGCTTCTAGCAGCATGAATAGCTTACATGAGCTAATTCAAGAGTAGCCAATTAGCTTCCAAGTTTGCAGTTCCCCTAAACCCTTTCATTTTACCTCAAACTCTGGATTGAGGAGACAGATTTGAGAGCCCCACTTTTGTCTTCTTGCTACTCCACCTTGGATTAAAGTTTTTCTCTCAAGCCCGTTCCATAGTATTGACTTCTATGTGCATCAGGCAGTGAGCCCTCGCTGGGGAACACTAGTGACTGATAGGCCTGGAATTAGATTCCTCTCTGAATTCCTCTAGATCCAACGCTGTTATACTCCTCTTGCCCTAAAACAGAGCTTGTGTTCCTTAACACTCAAATGTATCTTGGGATAAAAGTAAGGTCCCTGGATATATTCCAATACACTTCTTTAGTCACAAAGCCTTGAAGGCTACATCAATAAATGACAGGAATAAAGAAGAGAAACAGATGATAGGGACAGGAAGATCATCCTCTGTGCAGTGTCGGATAACCTCATTCAGAATAGCACAAAACCATCTTAGATGGTTTTTTTCCTTTAGAATTGTACTCATCTCTGATATGGTGACTTGGGTTCTAGATCACTGCAATAAAGTGAAAATTGCCATAGAATAAATCATTAGGAATTTGGGGGATTCCCAGTGCTTATAAAACTTGTTAAGCCTATTGTACACTTACTAGAAGATGTCTAAAAAATGCACATAGCTTAATTTACAAATGTAAGGCAGTTACAATAGTAACAAAGACAACTAATCAGAGCACCATAAGAAATAAAATAAGGAAAGAGTTTAAAATATTTAAAGAATTAACAACATGTGGAACAGGGACCCCAAGTGAATATATGATGTTGGGAAATGATGCCATAGACGTGTTCAATGCATGGTTACCATAAACTTTCAGTTTGTAACGAAACACAGTATTTGTGACACATGATTACGTGCAGTACAATGTTTGAAAAGTATGCCTGTCAATCAATTAAAACAAGTCATGAAAAGAAAAAAAAAAAACAAATATATAGGTATAGTTATCTTTATGTAGATATGGGTATAGATTCAGGTTTTTAGACTAAAAACTTATCGTATTAAAATTCCATTACCTTCCACAATGAAAACTGGAATTATTTTCTCACCATAAACAGACATTTGCAAAACATATGTCATATTCCCTTTTCAAATGTTTGTCAGAACACATGCAGGGTCATGACTCCTGATTAAAGGCTTCCACTTGAGGGGCTGTTGTCTCAAACTAGAAGTGATGTATGGATATGAATGTAAGGAATTGAAACCTAATTAGATGGGGGCAATTTTGCTGAGTCAAAAAGAGAGTCAGAAGTTCTGGGAGTCGGAGGCAGCTGGATTTGTGAAACATTTTCTCAGAGAGTAGGGAGTTACACACACATTGATGGACACCTTTTGATGTATGAATATGTAGCATAAACTACTCTAGGTTTGACATTTTTGATATAATACTTCATATGTAAGTGGGAAATTTCACAATTTTAATTGCACTAGCAACAAAGTATGTGGCAAGTAGTAGCTATCAGGGCTTCAAATGAAAGTCAAAATTAATCCCTCAATGTATGTCTAATGTAAACAACTAAACTGATAAAAACTTGAATAATAAAGTATGAATATAGCCATACTTTGTAAGCAAACCCGAAGTCATGCAAGTTCCATAAAAACAATTAACCTGCTTCTCTGCCAAAAGCCTCAGACTTTGTTTAAAAGATGCACCTTAATTTTTGAATTAGCTAAAGGAGTACGTCAAGGCTGTATATTGTCACCCTGCTTATTTAACTTCTATGCAGAGTACATCATGAGAAATGCTGGGTTGGAAGAAGCACAAGCTGGAACCAAGACTGCCGGGAGAAATATCAATAACCTCAGATATGCAGATGACACCACCCTTATGGCAGAAAGTGAAGAGGAACTAAAAAGCCTCTTGATGAAGGTGAAAGAGGAGAGTAAAAAAGTTGGTTTAAAACTCAACATTTAGAAAACGAAGATCATGGTATCTGGTCCCCATCACTTCTTGGGAAATAGATGGGGAAACAGTGTGAGACTTTATTTTTTGGGGCTCCCAAATAACTGCAGATGGTGACTGCAGCCATGAAATTAAAAGATGCTTACTCCTTGGAAGGAAAGTTATGACCAACCTAGATAGCATATTCAAAAGCAGAGACATTACTTTGCCAACAAAAGTCCATCTAGTCAAGGCTATGGTTTTTCCTGTGGTCAAGTATGGATGTGAGAGTTGGACTGTGAAGAAAGCTGAGTGCCGAAGAATTGATGCTTTTGAACTGTGGTGTTGGAGGTGACTCTTGAGAGTCCCTTGGACTGCAAGGAGATCCAACCAGTCCATTCTGAAGGAGATCAGCCCTGGGATTTCTTTGGAAGGAATGATGCTAAAGCTGAAACTCCAGTACTTTGGGAACCTCATGCAAAGAGTTGACTTATAGGAAAAGACTCTGATGCTGGGAGGGTTTGGGGGCAAAAGGAGAAGGGGACGACAGAGCATGAGATGGCTGGATGGCATCACTGACTCGATGGATGTGAGTCTGAGTGAACTCTGGGAGTTGGTGAAGGACAGGGAGGCCTGGCATGCTGCGATTCATGGAGTTGCAAAGAGTCGGAAACAACTGAGCAACTAAACTGAACTGAAATATTTTAAAAAGCAAATATTTCATAAATAAAAAATTGAGATTTCATACAATAACACAATGTACAGCCAGATATATAGCCTGTGGATATACATTTAAAATTTAAAAATTTTCACATAAAAGTACAGAAATCTCCCCTTCATTAAGGTCTGTGATTGTTGAATAAAATTCTAGAGTATACAGTTATTTACATATTGAATATAAGCTTTACAACACTGTGTCTTACCAAAGTTTTATAGCTAGTATTTTGTTTGTAACATTTCATAACCTGACAGTTTTCCTTCTGTTTATCATTCTTTCTCTCTCACTCACTCACCAGTTGCTGAAATATATGAATAGACAAATACAATGGATTGCTTTAAAGTGAGCATTTGGACAGGAACATGACTTGTGAGGTGGCACAGCTATGATTACATCTACCAATGAGCTAAAAACCCTTTCAAATTCATTGTGCATCTTAATTCTCTTAAGTGTACCGATAGTTCTGAAGCATTTGCTCACATACTATGTTGATATTTGTTAACTTGAGATTTTCAATCAGATCAATCGCTCAGTCGTGTCCAACTCTTTGCAACCCCATGAATCGCAGCACACCAGGCCTCCCTGTCCTTCACCAACTCCCAGAGTTCACTCAGACTCATGTCCATCGAGTCAGTGATGCCATTCAGCCATCTCATCCTCTGTCATCCCCTTCTCCTCTTGTCCCCAATCCCTCCCAGCATCAGAGTCCTTTCCAATGAGTCAAATCTTCGTATGAGGTGGCCAAAGTACTGGAGTTTCAGCTTTAGCATCATTCCTTCCAAAGAAATCCCAGGGCTGATCTCCTTCAGAATGGACTGGTTGGATCTCCTTGCAGTCCAAGGGACTCTCAAGAGTCTTCTCCAACACCACAGTTCAAAAGCATCAATTCTTCGGCACTCAGCTTTCTTCACAGTCCAACTCTCACATCCATACATGACCACAGGAAAAACCATAGCCTTGACAAGATGAACCTTTGTTGGCAAAGTAATGTCTCTGCTTTTGAATATGCTATCTAGGTTGGTCATAACTTTCCTTCCAAGGAGTAAGCATCTTTTAATTTCATGGCTGCAGTCACCATCTGCAGTGATTTTGAAGCCCAGAAAAATAAAGTCTGACACTGTTTCCACTGTTTCCCCTGTCTATTTCCCATGAAGTGATGGAACCGGATGCCATGATCTTTGTTTTCTGAATGTTGAGCTTTAAGCCAAATTTTCACTCTCCACTTTCACCTTCATCAAGGGGCTTTTTAGTTCCTCTTCACTTTCTGCCATAAGGGTGGTGTCATCTGCATATCTGAGGTTATTGATATTTCTCCCGGCAATCTTGATTCCAGCTTGTGTTTCTTCCAGTCCAGCGTTTCTCATGATGTACTCTGCATAGAAGTTAAATAAACAGGGTGACGACATACAGCCTTGACGTACTCCTTATCCTATTTGGAACCAGTCTGTTGTTCCATGGCCAGTTCTAACTGTTGCTTCCTGACCTGCATACAGATTTCTCAAGAGGCAGATCAGGTGGTCTGGTATTCCCATCTCTTTCAGAATTTTCCACAGTTTATTGTGATCCACACAGTCAAAGGCCTTTGGCATAATCAATAAAGCAGAAATAGATGTTTTTCTGGAACTCTCTTGCTTTTTCCATGATCCAAGAGATGTTGGCAATTTGATCTCTGGTTCCTCTGCCTTTTCTAAAACCAGCTTGAACATCAGGAAGTTCACCGTTCACATATTGCTGAAACCTGGCTTGGAGAATTTTAAGCATTACTTTACTGGCATGTGAGATGAGTGTAATTGTGTGGTAGTTTGAGCATTCTTTTGCATTGCCTTTCTTTGGGATTTGAATGAAAACTGACCTTTTCCAGTCCTGTGGCCACTGCTGAGTTTTCCAAATTTGCTGGCATATTGAGTACAGCACTTTCACAGCATCATCTTTCAGGATTTGGAATAGCTCAACTGGAATTCTGTCACCTCCACTAGGTTTGTTCATAGTGATGCTTTCTAAGGCCCGCTTGACTTCACATTCCAGGATGTCTGGCTCTAGGTCAGTGCTCACACCATCGTGATTATCTGGGTCATGAAGATCTTTTTTGTACAGTTCTTCTGTGTATTCTTGCCATCTCCTCTTAATATCTTCTGCTTCTGTTAGGTCCATACCATTTCTGTCCTTTATCAAGCCTATCTTTGCATGAAATGTTCCTTTGGGATCTCTGATTTTCTTAAAGAGATCTCTAGTCTTTCCCATTCTGTTGTTTTCCTCTATTTCTTTGCATTGATCGCTGAAGAAGGCTTTCTTATCTCTTCTTGGTATTCTTTGGAACTCTGCATTCAGATGTTTATATCTTTCCTTTTCTCCTTTGCTTTTCACTTCTCTTCTTTTCACAGCTATTTGTAAAGCCTCCCCAGACAGCCATTTTGCTTTTTTGCATTTCTTTTCCATGGGGATGGTCTTGATCCCTGTCTCCTGTACAATGTCAATTGCTAAGTCACTTCAGTCATGTCTGACTCTGTGTGACCCCATAGACGCCAGCCCACCAGGCTCCCCCATCCCTGGGATTCTCCAGGCAAGAACACTGGAGTGGGTTGCCATTTCCTTCTCTAATGCATGAAAGTGAAAAATGAAAATGAAGTCGCTCAGTCGTATCCGACTCTTAGCTATCCCATGGACTGCAGCCCACCAGGCTCCTCCATCCATGGGATTTTCCAGGCAAGAGTACTGGAGTGGGGTGCTCTTGTCAATACTAAGTAGTAAAAAGAATAATTGATCATTATATATCTTATTAATATTTACATATGTAAATTTTTATAATTGACAGAATATGTTGATGAAATTGTGGAAATAACATTTTTACCTAAATTGTTATATAATATTCAGATATTTACATAATCAACAATATTTTCTACTGTTTGTAGAAATTGTATTCAAATTGTAAACTTTGATAGTATTTATACTACAGGGATATTGGCAGCCAACATTTTAATGGAGATTAAAAATTTGAGGCAAATAAGTCAATAGTTGTAATTATCTATCAATGAGACATTAAACATGAAATTAAAACTAAAAATAATGACCTTTGGATCACATGGTAGCTCTATTTTTAGCTTTTTAAAGAATCCCCATACTTTCCTCCATTGTGACTGTGCCAAATTACATTTCCACCAACAGTGTAGGAGGGTTCCCTTTTCTCCTAAAGCCTGTCATACAAGGCTTGTTTAAAGTCAGACAAAGACAAATATCATATGATATCGCTTATATGTGGCATCCAAAATAGTACTACAAATAAACCTCTTTACAAAAGAGAAAGTGAGTCACAAATGTATTAACAAAAAGTAATGGTTACCAAAAGGGAAGGGGAGAAAGATAAATTGGGAGATTGGTATTGATATATAGCAATTTATATAAAAAAGATAACTAATAGGAACCTACTGTATAACACAGGGAACTCTGTTCAATACTCTGTAATGGCTTATATGGGAACCCATTCTAAAAAAAGAGTAGATATATATGTGTAACTGACTCACTTCACTGTACAGCAGAAACTAATACAACAGTACATTGTAAATCAACTATATTCGAATACAATTGGGTTTTTAGTGATACTTTTTATAACCCATATGGATTTAGTAATCAACATTCATATTGCAACAGAGCTATAGAAGTCAAGTGATTAAACTATGGAAATCATTTCCTAGATTCTTACATTTGTCTTACTCATCTATAATATGTACTTAGCTAGAGATAAACTTTTCCCATCTTTCTCCATCATGCTTTTACAAAGCTCATCGTTTTAAAAATTGTATTATTTCTATTGATTGTTTTGTATTTTGATAATTATTGAGTTTTTTATAAATGTTTTTATCCTCCAATACCTTATACAAAGCTTTAATTTTAGACATGTTCATTCTAGTAATGTGGGAGCAATATTCATACAATTTGCAGAATATTGAACTACAGCCATGGCATTTTTATGTGCCAAAGATGAACCTGTCAACTATGTTAAATAGCAATATTGTTTTTTACTGTAATTATTTGAATAGCTTAGTAAAAGTTAAGATAAACACATAGAGCAAATAAAGGACAACCTCAATACATATGTTGAGATTTAAAATATATAGTGTTCAATAGTTGCTATTCCAATCAAATAGCCAAGACATATTAAAGATGAAGTTGGAGTAGATTGTGTAGAAGATAATTTCTCATACATTAAATATTATCCCCAATAAAATATTTTTAAATTTTATTTTATTTTTAAACTTTACATAATTGTATTAGTTTTGCCAAAAATTTTGCAACACTTGACTCAACTGTTTTATTTCAATAAGAATGGGTTCTAGTATATATAAAAATGACAGAAATTCATAAATCAGCCTGTGAAAACTGAGTGAAAGACCAAAAACATAAATAAGAGAAAAAATATCATTTCACATAAAGAGGGTTTAAATATATGAACAGAGATTGGGAAAGCATTTTCTCTCATAACAGAATGCAGTTTTATGTTTTATTTATTTAGCTATAACCCAAATTATTTTACTTAGAATTACAACTGTCTGAACAGCACACTTTAATTTTCAATTGGCTTATTCTCATGCTTTTGTTTCTGACCTTTCAGACGTATTTCTTGTACCCATGTGATAGTTTGATTAAGAGAAACATCATAACAGCTGTGTTTAGCAGGTCCT
This sequence comes from Bos mutus, assembly GCF_027580195.1. Classification (NCBI taxonomy): domain Eukaryota; kingdom Metazoa; phylum Chordata; class Mammalia; order Artiodactyla; family Bovidae; genus Bos; species Bos mutus. The sequence goes on along the minus strand of NC_091633.1, from coordinate 45,747,363 downwards.
GAAAAAATTATGCTATTAAACAAATAACATGAAAAGACTAAACAGAACCACTAACAATGAAGTATTGGAAGTCAGCTAGTCTTCAGGCAATAAAAGGATGCTTATTAGTTCACCAGCCTGCTAGGTTGAAGATTCATGGAGAATAAATACAAATAAAACCCTGGAGCATTTCTGTAAGACACTGTATTCCAAAGGTGAAATGGGGGTAACTGCAAAGAAAGAACATGTATGCACTTAAAATATATATTGAATTATGACCTGTAGAAATATAACACTGCTAAAAAATCACTTGGCAAAAATAGTGGCATGCAAAATTACCAAGATGTAAAAATAGAAAAAAGGATAGCTCATGTTGAACAGACACTAAAAGTAATCAAATGCTTTAATAAACATAATTCACAAATAATGCTAAATAAAGAATGGCTTTGCCTACCACATAAAATATATTTTATATATGGAAGCATGGGGCTTAGTCTTTTCTTTCTTAACCAATTAACAAATGTTCTTTCCTATATATAAATATATATATATATATATATATATATATATATATTTACTACCAGTACTCTGAATGCCTACTTTGTGCAAGAAAAAAAAAAAAAAAAATGTGTTTATACATTTGAATTGAGTCTTACTGGCTTTTTTATAATATTTATAAAATATGTATTTATACATAGAAATATATGTTTATATACACATATACATATGCCTATAGTCAAAATATAACATGGATTAAAGTACAGAACTTTATTCAAATTGATTATGAAAGAGAAAAATATCTTGATAATTTAATAAAAATATTTAGTGTCAAGCATGGCATTTGTTTAAAATTACAGCAGATTGACTACATGTTTCTATTAGGAATCCACCAATATGGTTGATATTGAGTTATGAAGAAGTCAACAGCAGGAATAAAAGCAGCATGACTTTTGTGGAATAAAGGAGGAGAAATGAGTCATGTAAGGGAGAGTCGGACATGACTGAGCAACTGAACTGAACTGCAGACAGGGAAGCCCCACTCACCCAGAAATGGAAAGTTCAGCTCAACAGACTAGAATCGATGCACTCTAAACTAAGCAAGTCCAGGTTTCTTTCAGGCAGATGTTAGCCCTGAGATTTTCTGGGGTGAAAAGTATGGTCTCAAGTAGTACATAGAGAACATGTCTAAAAAATTGCTTATCAGAAAAATGCACAGCTATCACTACAGGACACATGTTCACAGGCAGAAGTGCCTGACTCTGGAATTGTTTCCTGAGTTAGATTCCATCTCTTGTGCAGGAGGACACTCAAGTTAGATGATTTTGCAAAGATGAGACAGAAGTCTCAACCGAAGAGTAAATACAAGTTTTACTTTTTAAACAGTCTCCAGTATGCTCTTTTTAAGTGTTGCGGATCCTATGAATTACCATCACTTTGTTTTGTTATTCAAGCATGGCCTGTATGATATGTTGTACTTTTTTTTTTTTTTGTATTCCTGTATCTCCATTGCCGGAATTATCATTGTCCTGAAGAACATGGAAAATAACTTTACAAAAAGTAGCATAATGAAGCAATATGTTTGGAAAGAATAAAAACATTCTCAAACCACTCCCAGCTCCTGACTGGTATAAAGAGCATATCATTATGTACACTAGGCCTTGATTTTATTCACAGGAGTTTTGAGGGTGTGCAGGCCTTTTAAAAGTTATTAAAGAGTAGGCAAAGGTTTGCTTGTATCAAATAAAAGTGGGCATGATGCAACCACCTACGAATGCGAGGAAAAGGGAAAATACTCCTGGAGTTCTCACATAGAGCTACACAGAATCAGGCACCTTACTGCTTTATCATGTCCCGCCTATTACATAAGCCTCTTGACTTGAAGATACATTGACCCTAAAATTCTTTAGAGAAAAAAATATATAGATTAGATGTGGAAACTATTTCAACCAAGATGTGGACAGCCATATTGGCAGATGTCTTATTCAATTCCATCTCATTTTTTATCCAACAGGCCAATAATATGGCCAGGGAAGATGGAGACAAAGGAGTTTTGCAAGCAGACTGCTGTAGACCGGGAAGCTCTGTCCAAGCAGGAGAAGTGTTTCAACTAATTAAAGATGAATGATAAGTGTAACATGGTAAGTAACTTAGGTTTTAGTAACCATATTAGACTTAATTTATTGGAAAGATGGGGAATATAATTGACTATTAATCAGCATGTTACTTTCATCATTCTGTTTTCCAACATCATCCCAGTTCAGGACACTAGGAGATTTGAAACAGGAATTCAATTTCAGTTAAATATAAAATGTAAAGGCTTTTTATTTGTACAAAACTTGAAAAATTTCCCATTATACTGCAAATACATGTAAACCAGGTCACTGATTTAGCCCATATGCCATGCCTCATAATAATCAGATTAAATGATGTAAATATTGTCTTGCTCACAGATCCCCAAAAGCACTTCCTAGAAATTGAGTTTAAAGACAGAGTTGTAGTGAAGTCTGGTTCTTACTGTGTTGAACATAGTTAAGCATGCTGTTTTACTGCAGCAATGCTTCTCATAATGGTAGTCTGAATTTCCAGGATGGTCCTAGACTAGACCCCAAAACACAACATAATTTTTTAAAGACTATTATGCATGCCAGTGGTTGCCATGAACAGAGTTTTAGAAATCCTTATTTATCCCTATCCTTAATTCTTCAGTTGAAGAAACAGATAAAATGAAGATTAAATGATTAGCTAAAACTGAACAGATAAATACTTGACAGAGGCAATCCAGGCCTCCTTATGCCACACTATTGACCTTACTAGAATTCTTACACTGACACTCTTCATTTATCATGCTGTGTCAGGAATAAATTGGGATCTATTTTAACTTTTAATAGAATCAACCTTGTCACCTTTCTTTAAATCTTTAATTAGACTTACTACTTGTGTCCCAGTCACATGTTATGTAAAATAATTCTGCTCATCTTTATTATTATAGTAAGTTTGAGGATGAAGTTTTACTCTTCTTAAATTGTAGCTGACATTATAATTCTATAAACCTAAGTTATCTAATAGGTAGTCACATTTATGTTTTTTATTCAAAGAATTTTCCTATTGAGCATCTTACTAGAATTTTATAAGCATACACCTCATTCAGAAACTGGATTAACAAGACTATAGATTCTATTTAGACTTCAATTACTTGAACATCATTATACCTTATTTCAGAGTATCAATTCCTTGATGTCATGAGTAGCAATGAGATAGAAGCAAACAAATGTTTACAAATTACCTAATCATTGACATTGGTACTTGAAGGTAAGTTACCAAATATTTTTTACTGTTCCACTTCTGTTACATTTGTATCTATATAAATGAGATTAATGTGTATGTATATTGTTTTATACAGAAACCACTTTCAATAAAGGATAAATGAATACTAACACAGCAACCCTTCATGGATCACAGTCTTGTCATGGTGAAGGTGCTTGTGAAACTCAATGAAGCTATGAGCCATGCCAAACAGGACCACCCAAACTGGGTGGATATTTTGAAGAGTTCTGATAAAATATGGTCCCCTGGAGGAGGGAATAGCAAACCACTCCAGTAATCTTGCTGTGAGAACCCCATGAACAGTATGAAAAGGCCAAACGATATGACTCTGGTAGATGAGCTCCCCAGGTCAGAAGGTGTTGAATATGTGTGTTTTATTGCAGTGTGTTTCTGGTGGTGAAAATAAAGTAAAATGAATGAATCTGGTGGTGAAAGTAAAGTTTGATATTGTAAAGGACAATATTGCACAGGAACCTGGAATGTTAGCTCTATGACTCAAGGAAAATTGGAAGTGGTCAAGTAGGAGATGCCAAGAATGAACATTAACATTCTAGGAATCCAAAATGGATCCAACCAAATCCAACCAAAATGGATGGGAGTGGGCAAATTTAATTCAGATAACCACTATATCTACTACTGTATGCAAGAATCCTTTAAGAAAGGGTTAGCCCTCATAGTCAGAAAAAGAGTCTGAAATGCAGTACTTGGGTACAATCTCAAAAACACCAGAAATGATCTCAGTTTGTTTCAAAGGAAAACCATTCAACATCACTATGTCGAGTCTTTGCCCCAATCACTAATCCTAAAGGAAATCAGTCCTGAATATTCTTTGGAAGGACTGATGCTGAATCTGAAGCTCCAATCCTTAGGCCACCTGGTGCGAACAGCCCACTCGTTGGAAAAGACCCCGATGATGGGAAAGACTGAACAGAGGAGAAGGAGCAGCAGAGGATGAGATGGTTAGATAGCATCACCAAATCAATGGACATGAATTTGAGCCAACTCCGGGAGACAGAGAAGCGCAGGAAAGCCTGGCATGCTGCAGTCCATTGGGTTGCAAAGGGTCAGACCCAACTTAATGACTCAACAAGAACAGCAATACAGTACCATCAATATTATTTCACAGAAAGTAAGTTGACTTAAAGTCCTTAACATACCAGTGGTTCTCTAAAATGTCAGAATCATAGACTTTGAATTGCAAGTGTGATAAATAAATTTTGTAATAAATAAAAGGCTATAAAAAGGCATAGTGATTACTTTTTGAACAGTTAATCCCTCATTTATTTAAGTATGTATTTACTAAGTACCTATTATGTGCTATACTAGTTAGATGCTGAAGAAATTATGCTTAAGATGTAATACTTCTCCTTAAGTTATTTATAGATAAGTTGAACCTAAATTCTGTTTTCCTAGGAATTTATATATTTACTGCTTTTTAAAAATCTAATTTATTCAGCAGATGCCTTATAATCTCAAATGTACCATCATATGATTACCCTATTTGTAAATTACTGAAAAAAACCCTTATATATAGAAATATTGGAAGAAATTCAAGTGTCTAAATTAGATCTTTTTTAAAAAGTAAATTAGATCCTTAGTTTCTTTTATGGGATTTTAAAAATTCTTTTATTTTGAATAGTTCAAATACTAGTCTATCTGCATCAGTTGTGGCAACTTTTTGTAAACCACAGTGTAAGTTGAGTAAATATCTGATTATCTATCACCAGAATCAATCTCACACCACAGAAGTCAGTAAATTAATTTCATCCAGCTGTGTTAAATCCTGTTTGGAGAAAACAGTGTAAAGAGGATTATGACAACCTATTATAAATTGACTGTAAATAAACACCAATCTCCTCTTGAGGGAAGACATGATATTCGCACCTACAAATGATTATTTGATGATGCTCTGTCTCTGTTTCCTTGTTTTTAGGTAAAAACGGGGTATGGATAGCTGTCGTTTTGTGGATGTAGAATGTATTTTAAGGAAATCTACTGAGGAAATGCTGAAGCTCCAATACTTTGGCCACCGGATGCATAGAGCTGAGTCATAGGAAAAGACCCTGATGCTGGGAAAGATTGAGGGCAGGAGGAGAAGGAGGCAACAGAGGATGAGATGGTTGGATGACATCACTGACACAATGGACATGAGTTTGAACAAACCCCAGGAGATAGTGAAGGACTGGGAAGCCTGGCGTGTTACAGTCCATGGAGTTGCTAAGAGTTGTACACGACTTAGCAACTGTACAACAACTATTAAAAAAAAAATACTCCTCTGAAAACAGCAAAAACAAATTCCCAAGATGTAACTCTGAGTAAATGTTAAGTTCTATAAGGAAGAAGAATAGGAATAGATCCAGTAAAAGTAAGAAAAGTTTGCTTACAACTCTAAAGAAATGAATATTCTCACTTGTCTAAGACATAATTCCTTAACTATGCCTGGTTGGAGTCTATATTTGAAAAACAAGAGAGGCTTTTAATAATTCAGTTTAAAACATCCAAATCACATGAAGTCTTGAGACATACAAAGGTATTAAAATCACATTTTTTGCTTCACTCCCTAGCCCTTGGTAATCACCATTCTACTCTCTGTTTTTACAAATTCAACTTTTTTGGATTCTACATATAAGTGATATTATACAGTATTTGTCTTTGACATATCTCACTTAGCATCAATACCTTCTGTGTCCATTCATGTTGTCTGGAATGCAAGGATTTCTTTTGTTCTCACAGTTGAGTGATATCCCATTATGTAGGATACATATATACATGTGCACATTGCTTGTGTGCTGTGCTTAGTCCCTCAGTTGTGTCCAACTCTTTGCGAGACTGTAGCTCACCAGGCTTCTCTGTCCATGGTTAATCTCCAGGTAAGGATACTGGTGTCGGTTGTTATGCTGTCCTCCAGGGGATCTTCCCAACCCAGGAATTGAACCCAGGTCTCCCACATTGCAGGTGGATTCTGTACCTCCTGAGCCACCAGGGAAGCCCATATGTATATTCATCTATTTATCTAACTATTTAATATTCATTCATTCATTTACTGATGAACACTGGGCACAGGTTGTTCATATATTTTGTGGCTATTGTGTATTATGCTGCAATAAGGAGCCTGTAGGCTGCTGTCCACGGGGTCGTGAAGAGTTGGACATGACTGAGAGACTTCACTTTCGCTTTTCACTTTCATGCATTGGAGACGGAAATGGCAACCCACTCCAGTGTTCTTGCCTGGAGAATCCCAGGGACGGTGGAGCCTGGTGGGCTGCCGTCTATGTTGCACAGAGTCAGACAAGACTGAAGTGACTTGGCAGCAGCAAACATGATCAGTATATAATAAATACTGATTTTTTACAGTTTAAAAAAATCAGATTTTGCTAACTTATTATGTTTTTGCATTTTACAAATACATAAGAGAAATATAGATAAAGAGCAATGGAGTCTATTTCTCCACAGAAATAGAAAGGATGCAAATTTTTGCCCTTGAACTTATATGTACAATAAACTATAAAATAATTGGTTTCTCATTGCTAATGAGTAGTAGTACTACTAATACTTACTGTAAGTAATCTGAATATTTTCTCCATACATTTAAGATGAAAAGCTCCTATCACATTTTGGAATGTGAGAAAAAGCTACAAAGACTTCCTAATCTTTCTCCATACAGACTTCCTAATCTTTCTCCATACATACAACTCCTCTTTACCATGCCTCAGGAAGCATATATCTGATAGCATATGCTCATTAAATATTTGATGTTTTGAAAAGAGTAACTGAGCATTTGAGGTTCTTTTGGGGGAAACTGAGATAATAAAATGGATATAGATGACTCTATAGTTACCCTGCTAATTCTGGCAAAAATAAGCGGATGAGACTAGTTCATTTCCAAACCATCCTACAATGCTAATTTTATGACCTTTTTTTTTTTTTCTTTATTCAGGGGTAAAAAACAATAACAAAATATGTAAATACATTTATCAAAGAGAGCTGGGGTGTGTCACATCTTGCAGTTAAATTAAGGTGGAGCAGCAGTAAAGAATCCTCTTCCCAAAAAAGAGACACAGGAAATGTGGGTTTGGTCTCTGAGTCACGGAGATCCCCTGACATAGGAAATGGCAACCCATTCTGGTATTCTTGCCTGGGAAACCCCATGGACAGAGAAGTCTGGTGGGCTAAAGTCCATCCATAGGGTCACAAAGAGTTGGACATGTCTCAGTATGTATATATGCATAGGTAGATAATTACATAAATATTATGATTCAAAATGAAATTTTTATGGTTAGCTTCAAATACATTTTTGTTAGCTTATCAATAAATATCATAAAGAATGTGCCATCTAGAAGCCAAAGTAGTTTACTTCCCTTTTGAAATTAATTTTCTTTTCTTTTTAATGATATTACTAGGATTTTCAAAAATTTATCAGTAAATTTCTACTTAAAGATCCAAAACTAAGTCTCAAAAACAAAAGCTATACCTATGCTGGAAAAGATTGAAGGCAGGAGAAGGGGGATGACAGAGGATGAGATGGTTGGATGGCATCACTGACTCAATGGACTTGAGTTTGAGTAAGCTCCAGGAGTCGGTGATGGACAGGGAAGCCTGGTGTGCTGCAGTCCATGGGGTCACAAAGAGTCGGAGATGACTGAGTGACTGAACTGAACTGATTGAGTTATATTAGAACTAATACAGATAGCCACAGTCAGATTTATGAACATATAAACAGTAGTATCAAATGTAATTAATAGATAATAATTATGTATAAATTTGTAATTTTAAGTGACTAGATAACATAAAATTAAAAGTTTTCTTGGGGCTTTCCTGGTAACTCAGTGGTAGAGCATCTTCTTGCCAGTAAGGGAGACATAGGTTCAATCCCTCTTCTCAGAGGACCCCACAGGCCATGGAGCAACTAAGCCCACACACCACAACAATTGAACCTGTGCTCTAGAGTTCAGGAACCACAAGTACTGAGCCCAAGTGCCACAACTACTGAACCTTGTACACCCTAGAGCCCATGCTCTGCAACAAGAGAAGCCCACACACTGCAACAAAGAGTAACCCTGGCTTGCCACTATTAGAGAAAAGCATGTGCAGCAAGGAAGACTCAGCACAGCCATAAGTAAATATTTTTAATTTTTTTCAAAAAAGTGAAACTATCTCTTATTAATGATTCATAAGATAATTATTAATTTTATTTATTATATCTATTAGAATATCTAGATGTAGATATATCCCCAAGATGGTCAATTTTTTGTTAACATGACAGGTATTTTGATAAGTTAATATGTAGGTCAGTAAACTTTGAATAAAGCAGACTGCCCTCCATAATATGACCTCATCCAATCAACTGAAGGCTTGAATAGAAAAGAAAAAAATTATTTGCCTCCCTGAGCAGAGCCAGAAGGAATTCTCCAACAGAATGACATCAGGCTTCATCTACATCATCAACTCTCCTGAGTTTCCAGCCTTCTGGCCCCCACTGTTGATTTTGGACTTGCCAGCCAACACAATTGTGTAGCCCAATTCCTTATAATAAATAGTGATCCTCACTCTCTGGATAAATCTGACTATGGTCCTGGTGATTCTGTCTCTCTGGATAACTCTTACTAACACAAACCCCAAAATCAATTTGACTGAAATTATTTGTCTTTATATAGCCATCATTTCTGACCTTATAGTACCAATAAAATGATTGCAACATGAAAAAAAATCAATCACAATGCCATAAAGTGAAATGTCTAGATAAATTTCTTTGATCAAAATTTTATTTCTTATCATATGGATACTATCATAAAAAAAAACCCTGACCTTCAGAATAAAGCAGGTCACATTATTTCTACATAGGAAAGAATTTTGTGCCACACTAAGCTTGTTTTTATTTTGTTCTGAATTTGATTTTAAGAAATTTTAGTTACAACATTTATTAGTCAGGATATAATAGGGTACACTGTGTTAATAAACAACTCTAAAGCTCAGCGGTTTATGAAGACAATTTATTTCTATCCCATGTTAAATGCCCATTGCAAAATGAATGCATCTCTATTCTAAGTTATAGTCACTCTAGGTCTAGGCTGAAGAAACAGAATCTCTGTAGAAGTGAAGCTTAGCAGTGAGTTGGCTTTTAAAGCCTTAAGAGTGACACATATCACCTCCACATAAATACCAGCAGCTAAAGAGATTTATATGATCTGTCCTGATTTCAAACTCCAAGGATGCATAATTCTCTTTGTGGGTACATCATCACAAATCACAATGACTAAGTCTGAGATAATTGGGCAAGAATGAAAGTATAATCTTTCTGCAGACCAAATCCTGCAAATTACACTGCCAATGTTGGCACTGATAACATATATTTGGTGTCAACATAGTAGATAAAACGACACATGTTGTCAACAGACAGAGGTAACAGAAAGTGATATTTTGGTTCACTATAAAAATATTTGTAAACAAGAACTATAACAACAAAACAACTGCCCGATATAAGTGTGAGTATTCGAGGTTATAATTAACATCTTGTCTCTAAAATATTCAAATATAAACAGACAACTGCCTCTCAAGCAATGTCACATTGAAGTCTGCTTCAATGTAACACTGAATCAGTAATCTCTGATTCTCATATGATGACACCCATTGGTATTTCTCATTTGAAATAATTATTTGTTCTTGAACGGTTTGGAAATAAAATTGAGATGGAGGACTTGAAAACATGAATAAGTAGGAATAAAAAGGAAATAAATAGAGAAATCTGGATTTAGAAATAAAACTATTCTTATTAGTACAACTTTATTTCTCACAAAGACAGTGATGTAGAGTAAAAGAAGAATCATCATTTGTTTAAAAGAACAAAATTTGGATATTAATAGTAGTAAAAACTTTTTGTTTAAAAAAACAAAATAAAATCAACAAATACTATTTACTTAAATTAAGTTTTCTTTTACAATGAAACAGCATTGTGATTTCATTTTTTAAGTGGCAGTTAATGAAATTTTGTGAAATTCAGTTTTTTGTTAGCAATTATAGTTTCTTTGTGTGTGTGGGAAAATCTCTTTTCTGGTAGCTAAACTTCATGGGAAATACATGGGGAAACAGTGTCAGACTTTATTTTTTTGGGCTCCAAAATCACTGCAGATGGTGATTGCAGCCATGAAATTAAAAGACACTTACTCCTTGGAAGGAAAGTTATGACCAACCTAGATAGCATATTCAAAAGCAGAGACCTTACTTTGCCAACAAAGGTCCATCTAGTCAAGGCTATGGTTTTTCCAGTGGTCATGTATGGATGTAAGAGTTGGACTGTGAAGAGAGCTGAGCGCCAAAGAATTGATGCCTTTGAACTGGGGTGTTGGAAAAGACTCTTGAGAGTCCCCTGGACTGCAAGGAGTTCCAAACAGTCCATTCTAAAGGAGATCAGTCCTGGGTGTTCATTGGAAGGACTGATGCTAAAGCTGAAACTCCAATACTTTGGCTACCTGATGCAAAGAGTTGACTCATTGGAAAAGACCCTGATGCTTGGAGGGATTGGGGGCAGGAGGAGAAGGGGACAACAGAGGATGCGATGGCTGGATGGCATCACCCACTCAATGGACATGAGTTTGAGTGAACTCTGGGAGTTGGTGATGGACAGAGAGGCCTGGCATGCTGCAATTCATGGTGTCGCAAAGAGTCGGACACAACTGAGTAACTGAACTGAACTGAACCTTATTGATGTACTATCATTGAAAATCATCTTACATGAAACAATGAGACACTTGGGAAAATGTGTATGTTTTTACATGATACAGATTTGAATTAAAATCTTAACTCAGAATAGGAGTAGGTGATTATGGTTGCCTTCTCTGGATCTCAATTCCTTGTATAAAATAGTGATAACAATAATATTTCAATTAAATTAGCATGAACAGACCAATCAGAAGCATTGACATTGAAACTGCAATCAAAAAAAGTCTTCCAACAAACAAAAGCCCAGGGTCAGATTGCCTCACAGGTGAATTCTGCATAAGTTTAGGGAAGAGCTAACATCTTTCCTCCTCAAACTCTTCTAGAAAATTTCAGAGGAAGGAAAACTCCCAAACTCATTCTATGAGGCCACCATCACCCTGATATGAAAACCAGAAAAGATACCACAAAAAAATAAAACTACAGGCCAATATCACTGATGAACATAGATGCAAAAATCCTCAACAGAATTCTAGCAAACAGAATCCAACAACACACTAAAAGGATCGTATATCATGATCAAGTGGGATTTACCCCAGGGATGCAAAAATTCTTAAACATACACAAATCAATCAATGTGATACACCACATCAACACACTGAAAGATAAAAATCATATGATCACCTCAATAGATGCAGAAAAAGCTTCCTACAAAATTCAACACACATTTATGATAAAAACACTCCAGAAAGTAAGCATAGAAGGAACCTGAAGTGAAGTGAAAGTGAAAGTCATTCAGTCGTGTCCTACTCTTTGTGACCCCATGGACTTTATAGTCCATGGAATTCTCTAGGCCAGAATACTGGAGTGGGTAGCCTTTCCCTTTGCCAGGGGATTTTCCCAACCCAGGGATAGAAACCAGGTCTCCAGCATTGCAGGTGGATTCTTTACCAGATGAGCCACAAGAGAAGCCCAAGAATTCTGGAGTGGCTAGCTTATCCCTTCTCCCGTGGATTTTCCCAACCCAGGAATCGAACCAGGGTCCTGCATTGCAGGCAGATTCTTTACAAACTGAGCTAGTTGGGTAATCCCTACCTCAGCATAATAAAGGCCATATACAACAAATCCACAGTAAACATTATTCTCAATGGTGAAAAACTAAGCATTTCCTCTAAGATCAGGAAAAAGATAAGAGTGCCTACTCTCAATATTAGTATCCAATATGGTTTTGGGAATCCTAGCCACAGCAATCAGAGAAGAAAAAGAAATAAAAGGAATCCAAATTGGAAAAGAGAAGGAAAACTCTCACTATTTGCAGATGACATGATGTTATACATCAAAAACCCTGAAGATCCCATCAGAAAATTACTAATCAATGAAAATCATAAAGTTGCAGGATATAAAATTAACACAGAGAAATCTCTTGCGTTCCTATACACTAACACTGAAAAATCAGAAAGAGAAGTTAAGGAAACAATCCCATTCACCATTGCAACAAAAAGAATAAAATATGTAGGGATGCTGCTGCTGCTGCTGCTAAGTTGCTTCAGTCGTGTCCGACTGTGCAATCCCGTAGATGGCAGCCCACCAGGCTCCTGTCCCTGGGATTCTCCAGGCAAGAACACTGGAGTGGGTTGCCATTTCCTTCTCCAATGCATGAAAGTGAAAAGTGAAAGTGAAGTTGCTCAGTCGTGCCCAACTCTTAGTGACCCCATGGACTGCAGCCTACCAGGCTCCTCCATCCTCTACCTAAAGAAACAAAGGACATGTTTGCAGAAAACTCTAAGTCACTGATGAATGAAATTAAAGATGACACAAACAGAAAGAAATATTGTGTTCTTGGATTGGAAACATCAATATTGTGAAAATGACTATACTACCAAAAGTAATCTACAGATTCAAAATAATCCCTATCAAACTACCAATGGTATTTTTCACAACTAAAATTAAAAAAGAAAATTCACAATTTGTATGGAAACATGAAAGACCCCAAATAAGCAAAGCAATCTTGAGAAAGGAAAATGGAGCTGGAGGAATCAACCTTCCTGACTTCAGACTATACTGCAAAACTACTGTCATTAAAACAGTATGGTACTGGCACAAAAACAGAAACATAGACCAATAGAACAAGATAGAATGCCCAGAGAAAAACCCACACACCTACGGGCACCTTATTTTTGACAAGAGAGGCAACAATATACAATGGAGAAAAGCTAGCCTCTGAAATAAGTGGTGCTGGGAAAACTGGATAGCTACATGTCAAAGAATGAAACTAGAACACTTTGTAACACCATACACAAAAATAAAATAAAAATGGATTAAAGATTTAAGTATAAGGCCAGAATTTTTAAATTCTTAGATGAAAATATAGGCAGGACACTCTTTGGCATATATCACAGCAAGATTCTCTTTGATCTACCTCTAGAGTAATGGAAATAAAAATGGAACTAAATACACAGGACTTAATTAAATCTAAAGCTTTCTTATAGCAAACAAAACAATAAACAAGATTAAAAAACAACCCTCAGAATGAGAGAAAATGAGTGCAAATGAAACTGTCAAAAGATTAATCTCCAAAATATACAAGCATATTACGCAGCTCAATACCAGAAAAACAACCCAATCAAAAAATGGGCAGAAGACCTAAACAGATGTTTCTCCAAAGACCGAAACAGATCTGTTTCTCCAAACAGATTGTTTCTCCAAAGAGATGTATGCCAAAGCAGGCATACAGATGGCCAACAAAACACATGAAAAGATGCTCAACACCATCATTACTAGAGAAATGCAAATCAAAAGTACAATGAGGTATCATCTCACACCAGTCAGAAGGCCCATCATTAAAACATTTACAAACAATAAATGCTGAAGAGGATGTGGAAAAAACGGAACCCTCTTGCACTGTTGGTGGGAATGTAAATTGATACAACCACTATGCAGAACAGTATGGAGATTCTTTCAAAAACTAGAACTAGAATTACCATATGACCCAGAAATCCCACTATTGGGCATATACCCTGAGAAAACCATAAATGAAAGAGACACATGTACCCTAGTGTTCATTGTAGCACTTTTTACAATAGCTAAGACAAGGAAGCAGCCTAGATGTCCATCTACATATGAATGGATACAGAATTCTGTTACGCATATACAATGGAAGGTTACTCAGCTTTAAAAAAGAACACATTTGAATCAGTCTTAATGAGGTGGATGAACCTAGAGCCTATTGTATAAAGTAAGTTAGAAAGGAAAGACAAATGGAAAAAAAAAATGGGAAATACTAGAGATCTCTTCAAGAAAATTAGAGATACCAAGGGAACATTTCATGCAAAGATGGCCTCGATAAAGGACAGAAATGGACCTAACAGAAGCAGAAGATATTAAGAAGAGATGGCAAGAATACACAGAAGAACTGTACAAAAAAAGATCTTCACGACCCAGATAATCACAATGGTGTGATCACTGACCTAGAGCCAGACATCCTAGAATGTGAAGTCAAGTGGGCCTTAGAAAGCATCACTATGAACAAAGTTACTGGAGGTGATGGAATTCCAGTTGAGCTATTTCAAATCCTGAAAGATGATGCTGTGAAAGTGCTGCACTCAATATGCCAGCAAATTTGGAAAACTCAGCAGTGGCCACAGGACTGGAAAAGGTCACTTTTCATTCTAATCCCAAAGAAAGGCAATGCCAAAGAATGCTCAAACTACCACACAATTGCACTCATCTCACACGCTAGTAAAGTTAAAATTCTCCAAGCCAGGCTTCAGCAATACATGAACCATGAACTTTCTGATGTTCAAACTGGATTTAGAAAAGGCAGAGGAACCAGAGATCAAATTGCCAACATCAGCTGGATCTTCGAAAAAGCAAGAGAGTTCCAGAAAAACATCTATTTCTGCTTTATTGACTATGCCAAAGCCTTTGACCATGTGGATCACAATAAACTGTGGAAAATTCTGAAAGAGATGGGAATACCAGACCACCTGACCTGCTCTTGAGAAATCTGTATGCAGGTCAGGAAGCAACAGTTAGAATTGGACATGGAACAACAGACTGGTTCCAAATGGGAAAAGGAGTATGTCAAGGCTGTATATTGTCACTGTGCTTATTTATCTTATATGCAGAATACATCATGAGAAACGCTGGACTGGAAGAAACACAAGCTGGAATCAAGATTGCTGGGAGAAATATCAATAACGTCAGATATGCAGATGACACCACCCTTATGGCAGAAAGTGAAGAGGATCTAAAAAGCCTCTTGATGAAAGTGAAAGAGGAGAATGAAAAAGTTGTCTTAAAGCTCAACATTCAGAAAACGAAGGTCGTGGCATCCGGTCCCATCACTTCATGGGAAATAGATGGGGAAACAGTGGAAACAGTGTCAGACTTTATTTTTCTGGGGTCCAAAATCACTGCAAATGGTGACTGCAGCCATGAAATTAAAAGACGCTTACTCCTTGGAAGAAAAGTTGTGACCAACCTAGATAGCATATTCAAAAGCCGAGACACTATTTTGCCAACAAAGGTCTGTCTAGTCAAGGTTATGGTTTTTCCTGTGGTCATGTACGGATGTGAGAGTTGGACTGTGAAGAAGGCTGAGCACCAAAGAATTGATGCTTTTGAACTGTGGTGTTGGAGAAGACTCTTGAGAGTCCCTTGGACTGCAAGGAGATCCAACCAGTCCATTCTGAAGGAGATCAGCCCTGGGATTTCTTTGGAGGGAATGATGCTAAAGCTGAAACACCAGTACTTTGGCCACCTCATGCGAAGAGGTGACTCATTGGAAAAGACTTTGATGCTGGGAGGGATTGGGAGCAGAAGGAGAAGGGGACGAGAGAGGATGAGATGGCTGGATGGCATCACTGACTCGATGGACATGAGTCTGAGTGAACTCTTGGAGTTGGTGATGGACAGGGAGGCCTGGCGTGGTGCGATTCATGGGGTCGCAAAGAGTCGGACACGACTGAGCGACTGAACTGACTGATAGAATCTAGAAAGATGGTATTGATGAACCTATTTGCAGGGCAGCAGTAGAGATACAGACATAGAGAAGAGACTTGTGGATACAGTGTGGGAGGGAATGGGTGCGATGAATTGAGACAGTAGCATGAAAACATATACATTACCATATGTAAAATACATAGTCAGTGGGAATCTGCTGTTTGACAGAGGGAGTTCAATCTAGTGCTCTGTGACAACCTAGAGAGGTAGGATGGGGTTTGAGATGGGAGGGAGGCTCAAGAGAGAGGGGACATATGTATACCTGTGGCTGATTCATGCTGATGTATGGCAAAAACCAGCACAATATTGTAAAGAAAATATCTTACAATAAAAAAAAAAATCAAAACACAAAAGAGAATCAACATATTATTTAGGTAAATTAAAGTTTTCTTTTATAGTGAAATAGCATCATGAATTCTATTTTTAAATGATAGTTAATGAAATTTGTGAAATGTAGTATTTTTCTTAGAAATTATAAAATTTTTTGTGAGAAAATTTTTTTCTGATGGCTAATCTTATTGATGTAAATGGTTTTACATGAGATGGTGATACACTTGGGAATGTGCATATGTTTTTACATGATACAGATATGAGTTAAAATCTTAACTCAAAATAGGAGTGGATGATTATAGACTTATAGTACCCTCTCTGGATCTCAATGTCATGTATAAAATAATAACAGTTATATTTCAATTAATTTTTGTATAGATTCTTAACACTTTTTTATTACAACTTCTATCACTTGAGTTTTTCTTCAGCCTTATAAACATTTAAAACTATGACAGGGAAAATTTTTACAGGTAATAAATGGTTCCCTTTGTATGCACTTATACAAATTAAGATTGTACAGATTTGTTAATTAAAATAGTGAAGTAAGTTAAAAAAACACACTGAGAATTCTTGGAACATTTATAGTATTTCTGTGCTTATTTACAATGCAAGTTAACCATCTATTCTTTCTCTAATCTGAGGTAAATTGAAAGCTAAAGTGCCATCTTTTCTGTATCTTTTTTTTTCTTACAATCATTTACTTAGTAGTGATAGATGGAGCATTTGCTTGTCGTGAATAGCATGCTATACATCTATTTTAATGAATTTTAGCCATCAACTTAATTGATAGTTTCAAACAGTGGGATAGATTTATTCCCACAATGAATAAAACTACTTAACATTTGCAGCCTGTATAAATTACGTTAACACTTCTGTTGGTTCTCCATTTTCAGCCGAATATACTGCTAATTTTAAAAGAAATCAATCAAACTATAGATCATATATCACTAGACCATAGCTTCTGTTTAAGTAAAAATATTTTTTCTATAATACTTTAAAGCTGTGTGTTAAATGATTTTGCCAGGAGCCTTCACTGAACCATGAAGGTTTTGACTTGTCTGATGTATATCTCTGTGAGCTCCTTTTATCATTTTTTACTTCAAACTATTTGTCTTTCCCTGGCATCCCACCTGTACAAGATGTCTCTATTGTGATAACTTATATAGAGTTTCAGAAAATTTGTCCCCTAATCAGAACTGACTCTAAGTCCATATAGGTTATTATAAAGAGTAAAACACAAAGAAGCATTGATTTAATATTGATTTCTGAAAAAAAATATATATAAATATAACTTTTCTAGTACAAATGAAAAACCCTAGGTAAAATATCACAGAATCCAGTACACTTCACAGGATTTGGCAATTATATTAGGAAATGGTTCAAAATTTATATAATAAATAATTTCTATGTTTTAATAATTTGTTATACTATTAAACCATGTGAGTTATTTGCTTTGCTGCATTGCTAAAAATGCATGTTTTAATTATATTTTATACATTATATTTTATGGAAGACTGGTATTATAGTTGAATAATGTTCTCAAATAGATTAGAATTAACATGCTGTACAGGGGTAGAAGTATTATAGATAAAAATTGCAATCACTTGTAATTTATTGCAGTATTTGATCTAAATAATATATTGCCTTAAGATCCTTCATTTTTTTCTTAAGTAGAATTATGTAACTTTTTTCTGTTTTGTAATACCATTTTCTTTTGATGAAACTGCAAAAAGTTTAAGAATTGAGTATTTTGCTTTATTTTCATTTAATATGAATTTAAAGGAATTAAGAAATGCAGAAACCTTAAGGTAATGCTTTATATCTGTTAATACTAGTACTATAAAATTAAGATATACTTTAATAAAACATAATTTAACTAAATTTAATTTTCATGGAGCTATAGGAAAAGAAATGGATCAAAAGTACCACCCATTAGAAGACAGCTATTAAACTAAGATATACATATAAGTTGCAGTATTACCTGTATTAAATGGTATCCAAGACATCATGTCATTTATTAGACATGATACAATAAAATGACCTCTTTTTAAATGCTCTGAATAGATATTAAAAGTCTCACTGGACATGGTGGTCCTGATTTAAAGATGAGATCAGTCAGCATGGTTAATTTTTTTTTTTTTCCTGCTGATTAAATAAGCTACATAAGTACAGATAACTGAATTCAATGAGGTATTTACAATGAAGAGATATGTACAATGAAGCAAGAAAATGACAAACATGCTGATGTTGTAAGTTGGTTAATTGTTTTATTGTTGGAAAATGGAACTTAAGGTGGGTCATTAGAGAAGTAAATTTGACAATGACAATGGTCAGTACAAAGATGGAATTTTTGTGGTATTGTAATAGATTATCTGCAAATTTATCATCACTAAATAGTCATACATTGCCACCATCAATCAGAACACTGAAAAGGACAAAGTGGGGATTCCTTGTATAAGTTCTATTGTCTCTATGGCCTCAGGTTAAAGAATCAAAGACCAAGTACCGGAATTGTTAAAGGTTCATGCACTCACTTGTCTAGTTGTTGACAGTGACTGTTAAACAGGGGCCTCAGTTCTCATTCTTCAAAGGGCTTCTGATTATAGAGGTAGTTTGGGTTTCCTTAGAGCACAATACCTGGATCCAAAGATAAGTGCCGCAAGACAGAAGAAGCCAGGTAGAAGTCCTATATAACCTTTTATGATATAACTTTGGAAGTCGTGTACCATCACTGCTATCACATTTTTGGTTTTCAGGTCTTTACTTTTTTAGAGCAAATTAGGTTCACAGAAACATTGAGAGGAAGGTATAGAAATATCTCATGTACTCCCTAAACCACACATGCAACTACTCAAGCATTAGCAACATCTTCCTCCAGAGTGTACATTTTTACAACTGATGAAACTATACTATATTGTCACATCATTATCATCCAAAGTCTACAGTTTACATTAAGTTTCACTGTTTCAAAAATAATCTTATTTAAAACGGTATTATCTGGAATCTCCACTGAGAGCCTGCATTATTCAAGTGAGGTCTCATCAAAATTCCCATTTCTGCCAGTATTTTTGACCTCTAAGCACTTCATCTGGGTCCCTGCTGCTGCTGCTGCTGCTGCTAAGTCGCTTCAGTCGTGTCCGACTCTGTGTGACCCCATAGATGGCAGCCCACTAAGCTCCCCCATCCCTGGGATTCTCCAGGCAAGAACACTGGAGTGGGTTGCCATTTCCTTCTCCAATGCATGAAAGTGAAAAGTGAAAATGAAGTCGCTCAGTCATGTCCGACTCTTAGCGACCCCACGGACTGCAGCCTACCAGGCTCCTCCATCCATGGGATTTTCCAGGCAAGAGTACTGGAGTGGGGTGATCTGGGTCCCTACTCCCCAGTAACTGTCCTCTGTCAAACCTCATGGAAGACTGCTTTGCATACATCATTTTACTATTCAGTCAGAAATAGAAAGGATCCTTAAAGTCAATATTTGGAGCTCCTTTTCTGAGTAGGATCCTGTTTACTAGTAACCTAACGTCACAAACTACAGCTACTTGACTGGCCCTGAACTCCAAGTTCTACTTTTCCAGCTCAGAGATACCACTGTTTCCCATCCCTGAACTAAAAATCTGAAGGGTAAAGTCAACTATAAAGCCAACATTCATAGGTTGCTCAACATATATTATTTCCCTCCTCTTTCAGGCATAAAATTCCAACACTGCCTGAACATTGAAAAATAATTGTCTTAAGTATTTTCCCCAATTTTTATATTCATTTTTACTGAATATATATTCCTGTAGTGGTTACTCCATCTTGGCTAGATGAGAGAATATATTTTTATAACAATGTTAATAAACTATGGGATATATTTTTATAGAACAAAATTAATACAATTAAAAAATCTGAAAGATTATTTCCAAGTAAAATCTCCAAGAGAGTGTGTTAATATATTGCTCATATTTAAATAATAGTGGGATGTAAAATTAAAGAAAACTTGGTAGACATTTTATTAATGATATCACCATAAAAATATTTTAGCATGACCCAGAGATAGTCCATTACATTTCATTATAGTAATATTCAACATGCAGTTGATGAGAATGCAATTATATCCTCAAGTTTTTGAAACATTGTGCAACACTTTGACCTAATTTAATAATTTAAATGTTCTAAAGTAAAAGAATCTCAGTGCAGCAAGAAAATCAAAATTATGTTACAATTATCTAATTACTGATTTCTTATTAATCACTTAACCAGTCTCAGTTCTCTGATGACAGAGATTACACCTTATTTGTCTCTATATCCCTTTTCCCTAATACAAGGACTGGACTATAGAGGTTTGTAAAATGGATCAATTTATTAACAGAAAGAACAATCAAAATACAAGTGGTGTCAGAAACTGTGTTATAATCATGAGAATGTGGTAATTGTAACAATGCAATAATGAACAAATTACTATCAGAAGGAAAGTAGAGAATAAATGAATATATAATCTTACATTTTCAGAATTATTAATATGTTAATGCCATTGTCAGCAGTACTTTCAGTAGGTAAGTTCATCACAGGAAAGAAAGACAATAGTAGTCAGGCTAATCAATACAAGGTCAGACTCAGGGAATTCAAGATTGATTTGTTCTCCACACATCTTATTGTACACTGAGAAAATTTTCAGACATGCATTTTCTTGTAATTGGTGATGAATTTTGATAAAGTAATTTTAATTATAATTAGAAAAGAAATGGATGGAATGAGTTGGAGAAGAGATAGTATTATATTGTTATTGAAGTATTCACAAGAACCAGAGTTAGAATTCTCAAAACTATTAAGCTAAGTACTACTTTAATGGAAGCTCATACCTAGTACTTAGTCTCAGAAAGGATCTGGAAAAGCTTGCTTGTCAATTCTATTGTACTCTGCACTAGGCATTCAGTTTTAATTCTAGGAGTGGGAGTGTACTGCTTTGAAATAAGAATCATGTTGAGAAAGTGACAAGGATAAATAAAGTGTTTAATTCTACTATTTAGCTCATACAGGATTTCTCAAAGGAGAGAGGAAAAAATAATAGAAGTATTTTGACATTTATGTATAGAACCTGCATTATTTAACTCAGAATAGGCCAGGCAGAGTTAATTGATGGCAAATATGAGTCTATATGAATATATATAAAATTAAATTTGAAGAAAATATGAGGGAAAAAAATCAGATTGATACGTGAAGATAAAACCAAATACCAAAAAATTCATACCATATTCAAGAACCAAGAGTCTTTTTTTAATTAAGAGTAGAAATTAGAAAAGAAAAATGAGTAACCTAAGAGTAATTAACAATTGCTCTTTTAATACAGCAATATTTTACAGACTGCTTTAAATTTGAGTTTAGAGCAAAAAGATACATGATGTCTTCAAGATATCCATGGAACTCCTTGGGGAGTACAAAGCATCTAAACCTCAACAATAGGTGATTAAAATACAACTCAAATTATTCCTTGAGACTGTCTACAAAACTGACCTTAAAAGTAATTACGTCCTCAATTTTGTTAGGGTAGTTTCTTTTTTCTTCAGAAATCTTTTAGTTTGGAATAAAATTAGGTGCCAAGTCTCTTCTTTCTTTAGAGTAGATTTGTCTATCAGTGTCTAATTTAAAGGTAAGATACTCACTGATGAATTCTAGACCCATAATTTGTCACCTAAAGGACTTTCATGAACGTGTCAGGAACATTCTCTATTTTTTAGAGAATGCTATAATACACTGATCTGAAATGTGCTTTGACATGAAGACTTCTTAAAATTGTGTTGAATAAATGGAAATCTTACATGTAACTATTCTAAATATGTATAGCACATAAATAACATGTACTTAAAAAATACTGAGTATAATGGACCTTGTAAAGAAACTATCTAGTCAGTTTTATCCATACAGAAAAAACCTGGAAATGTCAACTTAGACGATTGAGATGTCAATGTTATTATTTTCAGGACTACTATTCAGAGAAATTTTGAGTGGTTTTAAAATTCTATGCATTCCCAAATTGTTTGTTCAATTATTAATTTTTCAGTTTATTTTGTCCTTTATTATAATCGCAGGTTTCCATTTGTTATGAACTTTTGCCAACTTAAGAAACTGAGAGGTGAACAAGGTAATCAATTATCAAGCAAGACATTTATCATTATTAGCAAAAACTCAGCAAAAATGACCTTTTCACTTAAATTCTCAAAAAGAGTTCCAAAACAAATACTTTTTTAAAATGTTAACATTTTCAATTGAGTTTGGTTATTTCAAACAATGGGACTTCCTAAGTGGCTCAGTGATAAAGAATCTGCCTGCCAATGCAGGAGATGTGGGTTCAATCCCAGGGTCAGGAAGACCCCCTAGAGGAGGGTGTGACAGCACACTCCAGTATTCTTGTCTTGAAAATTCCATGCACAGAGGAGCCTGGTGGGCTACAGTCCATGGGGTCACAAAGAGTCAGACATGACTGAGCAGACTGAGCCCACACGCACTTCAAACAATTCACACAGTAATAGACTGGAGGGAACAACATTATGTAAAACAAAGCAACAAGCCATCTTATGTGGATTTTACACTATTTGCATAGGGAGTTGATAATTTTGCATGCAGGATTTTCAGCCCAATAAATCAATAAATCTAGCTTTCAAGACTGCAGATGTCAAACTTCCTAAATACTAATGAATGTTAAGTAGAATGTGCTGAAATTAGCAGCTCGATAGTAATTATTTTAAAAATGAACTTGTATACCACCTAAATAATAGTCAATCTTAGTATATCTGTGTATATACTATATAGTATATACACAGATATATATATGTGTGTGTGTGTGTGTGTGTGTGTATAAAAGGTGTGTGTATATATATGCTGCTGCTGCTAAGTCGCTTCAGTCGTGTCTGACTCTGTGCAACCCCATAAATGGCAGCCCACCAGGCTCCCCTCTCCCTGGGATTCTCCAGGCAGGAATACTGGAGTGGGTTGCCATTTCCTTCTCCAATGCATGAAAGTGAAAAGTGAAAGTGAAGTCACTCAGTCGTGTCCCACTCCTAGCGACCCCATGGGCTGCAGCCTACCAGGCTTTTCCGTCCATGGGATTTTCCAGGCAAAAGTACTGGAGTGGGGTGCCATTTCCTTCTCCCATATATATATATATATATATATATATATATATGCTAAATATATAATTTAGCATTATAAAAGAGGAATCCTATAATATATAATAACTTGGATGAACCTTGAAAACATCATGCCAAGTGAAATAAGCCAGTTACAGAGGACAAATTCTACATGATTCCAGCAGTGGCCACAGGACTGGAAAAGGTCAGTTTTCATTCCAATCTCAAAGAAAGGCAATGCCAAAGAATGTGCAAGCTACTGCACAATTGCACTCATTTCACATGCTAGCAAGGTCATGCTCAAAATCCTTCAAGCTAGCCTTCAGCACTATGTGAATTGAGAAATTCCACATGTACAAGGTGGATTTAGAAAAGGCAGAGGAACCAGAGATCAACTTGCCAATTACTATTGGATCACAGAGAAAGCAAAGAAATTCCAGAAAAAAAATCCACTTCTGCTTCATTGACTGTGCTAAAGCCTTTGTCTGTGTGGATCACAGAAAACTGTGGAAAATTCTAAGAGATGGGAATACTCGACACTTTATCTGTCTCCTGAGAAACTTGTATGCAGGTCAAGAAGCAACGGTTAGAACCAGACATGGAACAACAGACTGGTTCATATTGGGAAAGGAATAAATCAAAGCTGTATATTGTCACTCTGTAAATTTTTCTATGCAGAGTACATGATGTGACATGCTGGGCTGGATGAATCACAGGATGGAATCAAGAGAGTCAGAAGAAATGTCAACAACCTCAGATATGAAGATGAAACCACTCTAATGGCAGAAAGTAAAGAGAAACTGAAGAACCTCTTGATGAAGGTTAAAGAAGAGAGTGAAATAAGCTGGCTTAAAACTCAACACTCACAAAACGAAGATCATGGCATCCAATCCCACCACTTCATGACATCCAATCCCACCACTTCATGGCAAGCAGATCGGAAAACAATGGAAACAGTGACAGATTTTATTTTCCTGGGCTCCAAAATCACTGCAGATGGTGACTGCAACCATGAAATTAAAAGAGGCTTGCTCCTTGGAAGAAAAGTTATGACCAGCCTAGGCAGCATATTAAAAAGCAGAGACAGCACTTTGCTGACAAAGGTCCATATAGTCAAACCTAAGGTTTTTCCAGTAGTCATGTATGGATGTGAGAGCTGGACCATAAAGAAGGCTAAGTGAAAGGCTATTCAGACTCATAGAAGCAGGATAAAATGGTAGTTGGCAGGGGTTTGGGTGGGAAAAATGTTGCTATTCAAAACAACATAATGTTTTCTAATATTCAATATGAATAAGTTATAGAGGTCTGCTATGCAACGTTGTGCCTATAGTTAACAGTACTGTCCTGCATATCTAAATTTTTATTCAGTGTTAACATATTAAATGTTTTTTGTAACCACAATAGTAATTTAATCCAGTCATTTATTACATGAAATATTATGTAGCTGTTTAAAATAATGGAACAAAAGTGTACCTAATTACCTGGAAAATACTAAAGAAAAATAAGTACAACTATACATATAATAAAATCTGCTTTTCAAGTTTAAAAAAAATAGAGTACATGGCAATGATAAGTCATTTTCTTATTTGTTCAGTCACTCTTTCAATATTCTCTTTGTTTCAAAACCTACTTCACTCAAAATAAATTTTCAATTGCAAATCAGTTAAATTACTCTGCAATATAATGTCATTATAATGCACCCATGCTTGAAGTTATTTCTGCTTATAATTAATTTTAAACTTGGCTTAACATGCCCTCCCTTACACAGCTTCATCTTCTACCACATCATAATATTAAGTCACATGAAATTTTACCCTCTTAGAGGAATTTTCCACTCTCATCTTGTGTTCTTTTTGAGCACACTATGCTTTCAATATTACCGTTTTAGACTGTGTGCACTTCTATCACAGCTTCATTTGCCTAAAACCTTCCTGAAAAACTGATTTACATCAAGTATCCTTAATATGTATTTCTATTAAACTGCTACTTTTTATAATATATTTAAGACCAAAACTACAATTGAATATTTAATTGTCTGGCTCTTAGGACTTCTAGCAAATTTGGGAAACTCTGCAGTGGCCACAGGACTGGAAAAAGTCAGTTTTCCTTCTATTCCCAAAGAAAGACAATGCCAAAGTGTTCAAACTACCACACGATTGCACTCATCTCACATGCTAGCAAAGTTATGCTCAAAATTCTCCAAGATAGGCTTCAACAGTATGTGAATCAAGAACTTCCAGATGTTAAAACTGGATTTAGAACAGGCAGAGGAACCAGAGATAAAATTGTCAACATTCGTTGGATCATAGAAAAAGCAAGAGAGTTCCAGAAAAAAAATTTGCTTCATTGACTATTGAAAAGCCTTTGACTGTGTGGATCACAACAAACTATGGAAAACTCTTAAAGATATGGGGATACCAGACCACCTTATCTGCCTCCTGACAAATCTGTATGCAGGTCAAGAAGCAACAGTTAGAACCGGGCATGGAACAATGGGCTGGTTCAAAATTGGGAAAGGAGTACAACAAGGCTATCTATTGTCATCCTGCTTATTTAACTTATATCCAGAGTGAAGTGAAAGTGTTTCAGTCGTGTTCGGCTCTTTGCAACCCCATGGACTATACAGTCCACGGAATTCTCCAGGCCAGAATCCTGGAGTGGGTAGCCTTTCCCTTCTCCAGGGCATCTTCCCAACCCAGGGATCGAACTCAGGTCTCCCACATTGCAGGAATATTCTTCAGCAGCTGAGCCACAAGGGAAGCCCATATGCAGAGTACATCATGCAAAATGCTGGACTGGATGAAACATAAGCTGGAGTCAAGATAGTTGGGAGAAATATCAATAACCTCAGATATGCAGATATCACCACCCTAATGGCAGAAAGCAAAGGAAAACTAAAGAGGCTCTTTATGCAGGTGATTGAGGAGAGTGAAAAAAGCTGGTTTAAAACTCAACATTCAAAAAATGAAAATCATGGTATCCAATCCCATCATTTCATGGCTAATAGATGGGGAAACAATGGAAACAGTGATAGACTTTATTTTCTTGGGCTCCAAAATCACTGCAGATAGTGACTACAGCCATGAAATTAAAAGACATTTGCTCCTTGGAAGAAAAGCTTTGATAAATCTAAACAGTATATCAAAAAGCAAAGACAGTACTTTGCTAAGGAAGTCTGTATAGTCAAAGCTGTGGTTTTTCCAGTAGTCATATATGGATGTGAGAGTTGGACTATAAAGAAATCTGAGAGTCAAAGAATTGATGCTTTTGAACTGTGGTGTTGGAGAAGACTCTTGAGAGTCTCTTGGACTGCAAGGAGATCAAACCAGGCAATCGTAAAAGAAATCAGTCCTGAATATTCATTGGAAGGACTGATGCTGATGCTGAAGCTGAAGCTACAATACTTTGGCCACCTGATGTGAAGAGCCGACTCATTGGAAAATACATTGATCCTGGAAAAGATAAAGGCAGGAGGAGAAAGGGACAACAGAGGATTAGATAGTTAAATGGCATCACTGACTTGATGGACATGAGTTTGAGCAAGCTCCAGGAGCTCGTGGTGAACAGGGAAGCCTGGAGGGAAGTGCTGCAGTCCATGGGGTCGCAAAGAGTTGTACATGACAGTGACTGAACTGAACTGAACTAAGTCTCCTTGATTGTAAACTTAATGGAGATGGAGTTAAACCCTCTGATTCCTAATGGAATGCTATCTAGAAAAAGTACTAACTTTAGCTAACCTTTCTGAAAACTTAGAGTCTAAATGCTAAGAGAGTCTGAGACACCTTGTTTAAAGGCTTCCAGTCCCAAATGGTACAGAGACAAGTCTAGGTATATAACCATCAATACAGGCTGAGTAAATATGTGGTAAAGAAAGTAAGAGTTCAAAAAGTGTTAAACTTTAAAAAATTGAAGACAATAGATATGAAGCATTTTGGAATTTTCAGTAAAGGAAAAAATAAAACACAAATTCTTCAGTGGGGGAAAATAGTATCATTTACTACAACATTATTATAATGGCTTATGTTTCTAACCACAACCCTTGGCATCAAAGCAAAGAATAATTTATATTAGCATAGGAATTTAAAAATTTTAATCTTCACCTCATAAAGTTTTACACTTAAATTTAACTTTTCTTAGATGTTCCATGATATAAATTTTCAATTTTCTGGAAATCAAAGCTAGCCTCAAAGTGATAGCCAAATATTTATAAGTGATTTCAATCTTAGAGTTAAGGAACATCTTCTGTAGAAATCAAGAAGAAAAGAAACATTTACCAAAATTTATTTTCAATTTGAATTTGTGCTTTCATTTGATCATTTTTCTTTGATTGCTGGGCACCTCCTACACTTTACTACTCAGGAGAATCTTGGTTGATGCTTTGGCTCTCTGTTGTTTATGAGCCAGATAATATGAAAAAACAAAAAGATTATTTGAACTTAATGTTGCAAAATGAGGGGATTTCCTGGCTGTCCAGTAGTTAGGACTAGGTGTTTTTACTGCCATGGCTGGAGTTCATTCCCTAGTTGGGAAACTGATTCTGTGAGTCACACAATGCTGCCCAAAAAAAGCCAGCAACAGGAAGAAGAAAATTGCAAGAGGAAAATGTTGTATGATTTATTTACTGTAAGTCAGCAAATGTTTGACTCATAATAAGTGATATCTGACTTCAATGAGTTTCTACTTAGATATTTGTGCGGTGGAATCAGAGGTTCTCAATGTAAGATTGTACAGGATGCTTTCATAAGGGCTGTTGCATAGAATACTGGTCCACGAGTCTTTAAATAATTTTGTGCAGAGCAGACTTATGATTTGCAAAAGAGGAATATAATTAGTAAAACTGTGCTAAACCAATGTGCTTGTTAACCTCTCAAATTGTTTATCAAGTAATGTGCTTTTTGATCACAGGCTTTATTTTTCAGGGCATTCCCCTTAGATGAACATTTCATGAACTATACTTTGAAGCATATTGCTAGATTTGTTTAGTTAGAAAACCAGTATAAAAAGCTAAGCAGTGCTTCTCTGGCTCAGTGGTAAAGAACTCACCTGCCAATGTAGGAGACACAGGTTTGATGCCAGATCTGTGATGATCCCACATGCCATGGAGCAACTAAGCCTGTGCACCACAGCTAATGAGTCCACGTGCACCAACTGCTGAAACCCACATACCATAGAGCCCGTGCTCTGCAATAAGCCACCACAATGAGAAGCCTGCACGCCACAGCTAGAGAGTAGCACCCACTCACTGCACCTAGAGAAAAGCCCTCATAGCAGCAAAGACCTAGCACAGCCAAAAATAAATACAGTAACTAAAATTTAAAAAAGAAGCTAAGCAAAAATTTTTGTACATCCTCCCCTCCTATTCTCCAACGAGAACAAAGACAAAAAGAGGTTAAAAAACATCTTCGTCCTACAATTATGGAAAATCAGACTTTGTAAATTATATCCTATGATGAAGAAAGCATGATTTGTCTATTTATTGTAATGTGCTTTATCGCGTGTTTTATTATATATTTTGGCTTTGTCATTTAAAATAGAATCAGCTTTGATTGAAATGATTACCTCATCCTTAAACACAAGAAAACATTTGGAGAAGATTTGAGGATAATATAATTACCACACTATTAATATAAACTATATATCATTAAAACTAAAAGATCACTCACTTGCATTTTAATATTAAATTTATTTTTGTCTGCTTTTTTCCAGTTTTATTGAGATGTAATAAAAACATTATACAAACTGAAGGTGTACTGTGTGTTGATTTGATACACATATCATGCAAAATGATTACCACCAGAGGGTTAGCTAATGCCTTTATCATGACACATAGATACATGAAAGTAACCAACATGTGTACAACACCATGTGCTAGGCACAGGCCTAAGTCATCATTTAGTTGCTAAGTCACGTCTGACTCTCTTGCAACCTCATGTACTGTAGTCCACCAGGCTGCTCTGTCCATGGAATTTCCCAGGCAAGAATATTGGGATGGGCTGCCATTTCCTTCCCAAGGAGATCTTCCTGACCCAGAGATTGAACCTACATCTCTTGCATTGCAGGTGGATTCTTTACTGCTGAGCCACCTGGGAAGCCCATAGCCATAAGTATTTCTCACCAAATCTTTACAACAACAATCCTGTGGAGTTACATTATGATCATATCCTTAATTTATAGTTGGGAAAAGAGGCTGGTTAAAGTCAGGCAGTTTGCTAAGGGCACAAAGTAAGTACATGGCACAGCCAAATTTGAAAGTATATAGTCTGCCTTGAGAGTCCATACTCTCAAACATCCTTCTTTATAACACACCACATCATCATAGTAATAATCACTTGATATACTCATAATTCTTTTGTTTGGGCTTCTATGGATCAACAAACTTATGTTTCATTTTTATAGAAAACTATTAATATATTAATTAATATATTATTTGGAAAAAAATATCCATTGACCTAACTACTTTTATTGGAGAAGGGAATTCTTTCCTGGAGTTTTCTTGCCTGGAGAATTCCATGGACAGAGGAGTCTCGTGGGCTACAATCCATGGGATCGCAAAGAGGAGGATACAACTGAGTGACTAACACACACACTTTTATGAATTCTCATAAAATTATTGTTTCCTTGATGCATAAAAGATAATGTTATCTTGACATAGAGACGACAAAATGAAGAAAATTTAACACAAAAATAGAAGGAAGACTGAGTTGTCTTTCATAGTGGTAAAATCCTAATAATATTCAACTATTCACTATTGCTTCTATAATAATAATAATATGAATGTTTAATATGTCATCACTCTATTTTACAAGTATACATCATGTGTAAAATGTACACAGTAATTATATGTGTTTAAATGAATGCTATTCAATAACATTATTGTTATGATATTACCCTGTTTATATACTTTATTATTTCATTAATAGTAGAAGGTTAACCTACTTTACACATGGTAACAACACTAATTATTATTCTCTTATTCCAAGCCTGGCCCATAATTTTCAGTCTTTTTCTAAGTCCTGTGTAAAAACGAATAAGTCTCCCATTCAAACACCAGACAGCTAAAATGTAAGAAATATAGACAGTGTGATATTTATACAACAGTTAAAACTGCTATCTTCACAAAAGAAAATATTATTTTGACTTGCAAACTAGAAAAAATAACTAGGGACGTCAGAATTGGAGAATAAATATAGACTCTAGATGTCATGTTCTTACACTGTCACAGTTCTGACCATAACTACACTTTAAAATGAAACTTGTGGATAAAGAGTATTTGAAGATAACATAAACTATAATGAGTATAACACATTCTCAGGCAAAATGACTGTATTTGAATTTTTTTCCTATTTGATCACCATTAATGAATATTTGATTAGCATTAAGGAATTCCCCAAGAAAGTGATGGCTAGAAGAATTTGGTGAAAACCATAATTCTGGAAAAATAAATAATTTGAGACTAATGTGCCTACACAGCATATCAGAAACCAAACTTGTATGTTCAAAAATTATTCCTCCAAGGTTAATCTTTTTAGAGAACAATGAATAATTTATTTGAGTATTTTCTACCATGGGGGACATGGAGGGAAATATACATTATTTCTGCTACCCCCTTTTTTTTTGCATTAACATGATGTTCTCTTACAAGCTCCATGTATAAAACTAGATGAATGTTGCTGTTCAAATCTATGGAGTATGTAATGAGAACCCAAATTATCATTATCATGTATTATTTCAATATTTTTTTCAAAAACATGTACAGATCTATTTATCAATACATCATTTTTTTAAGGAGTCACACTATACCTGTGGAATCTAGGTCATCTATTGAATTTTATTTTCAATATTTGTCATGCAAAAATATTACCTAATAGAAGTGAAGAATTCTTATCCTGCTGTACCCATTGGTGAAGTTGGAAGTAACCAGTCACCAATTTTGTCCGAGTACTCCTTAATAAACAAGGACAGGGGTTATATGGTTATTCATTAGCTGTGCATGGTATAAGGCAGAAGATACTTCCAATTACCAAATACTGATAACAATGCAAAATGTATTTATCAAATACTTTTCCTGAACACAAGAAAATAATTCTGTTTAGGAGAGAAAAGGACAGGAATAAAGACAGGATGCTTTATCACTTCTAAAATTTTACAGGATGAAAAATGTGACCTGAAATATTATGTAGTAAAACTGAAATGGAAAATTATAAATGCAAATAGACCTATGTAATCTAATAAGAGTTAAGGGAGAATGGGCATGGAATAATAATGCAATTCTAGACAGAAGCAATGCTCTGTATAGTATGTTTTGCATAACGGCCCTTTATGTCGGCAACTGCTGACAGCAATTGACCCAGAAAAGCAACCCCAACCTGAAAGAATTTTCTAAGTCAGTACTCTGTGAAAACTACAAAGAAGATAATTTGACAATGATTATATTAACAGTATAAAATGAGAATTATACATTTTCCAACTAGCATAATTATGTACTCCAAAATATAATTTGGGGTATGATGAAAACTCTTATCTTAGTAATGGTAGGTAATTGTCTTCTCTTGTCCTGTGGCTATCTTGTCTTTTATTTTTCTCTTTAATTCAGTAGAATCTTGCTCTTCTGATCAATTTCTTCATGTACTATGCTGTTGTTTCATGTATGCTTCTTCCCTGGAATGGTTGGTTACATCTTTCTGCTAATACTATCAGAAAGTTCTCAGTCGCCTGCATAAACATAATTTAAACTTGCTTTTAACTACTTTGTCTTTATCAATGATATGCTCAAGAGGATATCTGTGCTCCCATTTGCTTTGAAGAAATTTTTACCATTAGCTACTTATTAATAAGAAATGACTTTTCATTCCATTTATGTTATCGCACATCTGTAAATGCCTGTAATATGAATTGTGCTTCTTGAGCAAGTTGCCACAATATTCTGTCTAATTAAAATTCTTCTCTATTATGGCAGTGGGTGGGATGTTATAAATTTGTTTTCCTTTGGATGAAAAATAATAATGCCTGGTCTGTGTTGGCACTGGCTATCTGACATGTTGCAAAGAATCATTGATGCCCCAGGATTTTGTTTTGTTTTCTCTTAACAAAACATTAAACATTCCTCTCAGACTGAAGTAGCCATTATAGTTTATCCTTTCCTTCCAATTTGCTGAGAGCAATAAAAGCTGGTAAGAAAGAATTCTGCCCTTAAGCATACAAATCAGTAGACATAATCAGAAGGAACTGTAATTTTTTCTTCTCAATACTTTCAATGATTCTAAAAACCTATGTTTAAATGATATGATTAAAATTACATGCAGTTTTGTCTTTCTCTCATCCATCTCTGCTATAGCTTCTTGCAAAGACACTCTCATATGCTCATAACCAAGTACCTAGTAGTAGGACAATGCTTGTCCAATAGAATAATTATAGCTGGGAAGAAATTGCTTTTATTTCATGGTAAGTTTTCCAAGTAAGATATACTTCTTATATGTTAACCTAGACCTAAGGCAAAGGCGTGCTTGTAAGAAGGTATAGCTTGTCTGGTCTCTGATATGGGCAAATTGGATGATGCTAATGATTCCCACTCTGTGAGAAGCATGGAATTGACTGCATCACTGAGTATGTACAATGGCAGCAGCATGGTTACAATGTATGTGTAATAAGTTAGGCTCTGGGACAGTGAAAGGGAGGAGTTTCCCAGAACTTATACCTAAGCTAATGCACTTTGAGTTAGACTTATAACTGAATTATTTTGATTTCATTTAATCAGTTTTAAAGTGTGTTAAATGAGATTAAAATATTTCTAGGTGTTTAAACTGTATTAATGAAATTAACTACGGTGCAAAAATGCCTACTTAGATAACAATCATGATTACTTTTCTTAATTGAAGTCCAGAGACCATTAACAAATGAACTGTTAGGTTATAGGAATGAAAATTGTCCACTCATGTTTTTTTTTAATAAAATTTTAAAAAAAATGAGACGGAACAATTATATTGTCCTGTTTGCTACAAGATTTTTGCACAAGTTATCATAATCCCTGAATTTATATGACTCAATACATCCATCAATGTCTCAAAAATGAAAAAAAAAAACAGAGAAAATACAGAAACTATAGCATTTGGAAAGCTTAATGATAATTCCATGTTAATATGAGTAATGGTAAAAATCATTCTACTTAAAACAATTTTACATATGATTACAATAACTATCTCAAAGCCATAAAGTTTAAAACTAAATTAATTTTGCTCATGCCCAGAAGGTATTCACAGTTCATCACATACTTGATGAAAGCTGTCTTTGTGTATTATTTCACTTTTCCTAACAACAAAACCTTGAGGGAATAAAACCTCTAGGTGTGAGAATCTTGGCAATCCAGCTGTCCACAAAGGTAAGCCTATGCATTTTCAACCTTTCAATTTGTTCCAAAAGTCTTAAACTAGCTTTATCCTGTATTATTTTCTGGACATTTTATGATATGGCAGTGGTACCTGTCTTCTTCATTATACAACTCAAGGTTACTAAAACTTTGGTTTTATTTTTCCTTATATTACATGAGATAAATAACTTTTCCAAAAATTTTTCCTTTGAAAAAATAGCAAAAGAAAGAATGAAAAAGCAAAACAAGAGGTTATGAGCAACTAAAGTAGGAGAACTCAGTCTTTCACTGAATATGAATGTATCTCTTTGATTCAAAGTAGAACTATTGCTTTAATTTTGTGATGCTCTTTAATTTTCCATTTAATTTTTATATAAAATACATTCACATCCAACAAAAATTCTCACTTCTCTTTCTCTGCGCTAACAAATCCAGAATTTTCATAAGAAACTGTACTTGTTTCTTATCTGCCATTCTAGAAGATCTTTATGAAATTTCTTGCATTTTATGAATATACATTTACCCTCCACTTTTTATACACAAAGTGGTGTACTATATATGCACTCCTATGTTTCTTGCTTTCTCATTTAATATATCTTGGAGTCTATTTTCATATAAGTGCACAAAGAGCTTCCTAACTGATTAAAGCACTGTATTATAGCATTATGTGTTACATTGTAAATTATTTCAACTTTTTCTTACTAAAAGACATTTAGATTA
Source organism: Bos mutus (assembly GCF_027580195.1). NCBI lineage: Eukaryota > Metazoa > Chordata > Mammalia > Artiodactyla > Bovidae > Bos > Bos mutus. The sequence goes on along the minus strand of NC_091633.1, from coordinate 45,712,881 downwards.
TTTTATTTAATTGTGCTTGTCTTTACAAATAATCCTGCAATTAATGACCTTAGTGAGAAAAGTTTATATATAGGATATTTCTCAGTTGAGTCAAAAAGTAAATCCATATGTAATTTTAATACTGAAATAGAATTAACTAGAGCTAATCAATGAATTTAGTAAAGTCACAGGATATAAAATTAATGCATAGAAATCCCCTGCATTCATATATGCTAACAATGAAAAATGAGAAAGAGAAATTAAGGAAACAATCCCACTCACCATTGCAACAAAAATAATAAAATACCTTGGAATAAATGGAATAAACCTACCTACCTAAGAGACAAAAGACCTGTATGCAGAAAACTATAACACACTGATGAAAGAAATCAGAGATGACACCAACAGATTGAGGGATATCCTGTTCTTGGATTGGAAAAATTAATATTGTGAAAAATGACTCTACTATCCAAAGTAATCTATAGATTCAATGCAATGCCTATTAAACTACCAATGGCGATCTTCACAGAACTAGAACAAAAAATTTTACAGTTTGTATCTAAACACAAAAGACTCAGAATAGCCAAAGTAATCTTGAGAAAGAAAAATGGAGCTGGAGGAATCAATGTTCCTGACTTCAGACTATCCAACAAAGCAGCAGTCATCAAGACGTCATGGTACTTGCACAAAAACAGAAATATACATCAATGGAACAAGACAGAAAGCTCAGAGATAAACTCATGCACCTATGGCTACCTTATCTTTGACAAAGGAGGCAAATACATACAATGGAGAAAAGACAGCCTCATCAATAAGTAGTGCTGGGAAAATTGGACAGCTATGTATGCTGCTGCTGCTGCTAAGTTGCTTCACTCGTGTCCGACTCTGTACAACCCCACAGACGGCAGCCCACCAGGCTCCTCCGTCCCTGGGATTCTCCAGGCAAGAATACTGGAGTGGGTTGCCATTTCCTTCTCCAATGCATGAAAGTGAAAAGTGAAAGAAGTCGCTCAGTCGTGTCCGACTCTTAGCGACCTCATGGACTGCAGCCTACCAGGCTCCTCCATCCATGGGATTTTCCAGGCAAGAGTACTGGAGTGGGGTGCCATTGCCTTCTCCGGGACAGCTATGTATAAAAGAATAAAATTAGAATGTTTCATAAAAACACACATAAAAAATATACTCAAAATATATTAGACGTCAATGTAAGACCAGAAACTGTAAAGTTTTTAGAGGAAAACATAGGCAGTACACTCTTGGACATAAGTCACAGAAAGATCCTCTTCAACTCACCTCTAGAGTAATGGAAATAAAAGAAACAAATGGGACCTAATTAACTTGAAAGCTTTTGCACAGAAAAGGAAACTATGAACAAGATTAAAAAAAAAAAAACCCTCAGAATGGGAGAAAATAATTGCAAATGAAGCAACTGAGAAAGGATAAACCTTCAAAATATATATGCAGCTCATATAGCTCAATAACAGAAAAACAAAGAGCCCAATCAAAAAATTGACAGAAGACCTAAACAAACATTTCTACAAAGAAGACATACAGGTGGCCAATAAACACATGAAAAGATGCTCAGTATCACTCACTACTCATTATTGTTCAGTTGCTCAGTTGTGTCTGACTTTTGCAACACCAAGGACTGAAGCATACCAGGATTCCCTGTCCTTCACTATCACCCAGAGTTTGCAAAAAACTCATGTCCATTGAGCCAATGATACCATCCAACCATCTCATCCTCTGTCACCTCCTTCTCCTCCTCTCTTCAATATTTCCCAGCATCAGGGTCATTATTAGAGAAATGCAAATCAAAACTACAATAAAATATCACCTCACATTGGTCAGAATTGCCATTATCAAAATAATATAAACATTAAATGCTGGAGAGTGTGGAGAAAAGGGAACCCTTCTGCAATGGTGGTGGGAATGTAAATTGATACAGCCACTAAGGAGAATAGTATGGAGATTCCTTAACAAGCTATGAAAAAAAAAAAAAAAACTACCATATGACCCAGCAATCCTACTACTGGCCATATACCCTGAGAAAACCACAATTCTAAAAGACACAAGTATACCAATATTCATTGCAGCACTATTTACAATAGCCAGGACATGGAAGCCACCTAGACGTACACTGACAGAGGAATGGATAAAGATGATGCAGTACACATAGACACTGGAAGATTACTCAGACATAAAAAGGAATTAAAGTTGCCGCAGTTGTCATGAGGGGGATGAACCTAGAGCCTGTTATACAGAATGAAGTAAGTTAGAAAAAGAAAGAAAAATGTCGCATACTAACACATATGTATGCAATCTAGAAAGATGATACCGATGAACCTATTTGAAGGGAAGGAATGGAGACACAGATGTAGAGAATGGACTTAGGGACACAAGTGGGGAAGAAGAGAGTAAGACAAGTGAGAAAGTAGCATTGACATATATACACTGTGAAAAATAGGTAACTAGTGGGAAGCTGCTATATAACACAGGGAGCCTAGCCTGGCACTCTGTGATGACCAAGAAGATTGGGATGGGGGGAGGGGAGGCTCAAGAAGAAGGATATATATATATATATATATATATATATATATAAAATATATATCATATCATATCATATATATATATATATATATATATCATTATGACTGATTCACACTGTTGTATAGCAGGAACCAACACAATATTGTAAAGCAATTATCCTCCAATTAAAAAACACTGAAACAATAAACTAAGACATCCTCCTTACAGAAGTCATAGTTTGTACTCCCACAAGCCTTATAAGAGAATGCCTATTTTCCAGCAGCCTCATTAACAAAGCACAGTGTCATTTATCTCAGAGACCAGATATACTTCCAGAAACAACATCTTTGTTTCAGCTTTCCTTTGATTAGTGTTAGCATGAACTATAGATTTCAGTCCATTCTCTAAACTTACAGGGGTCTTTATATTTACATTGAAGTAAGGTTTTTATAGGTGGAATGCAGTGAGTTTTGTGTCAATTGTTCATTTTCCACTATCATCAAAAGCATACATATTTCAAAGGGAGAGGAATTAGTGGTGATAGGCATATCAGCAAGATGCTGCTTATACTGTAGTATTTGTTATAATAACGTGTAATGTATACACTGTCATAGAGTATATAGAATTGTAACTCATGACTCACCAGTTACAAAACTATTTTATAAATAACATGCTATCTTCTATGCTATTCTAGGACATTCCAAAGCAAATTAATTCTCTTATCCCTTAAAATCTTATTCTCCTTTATATTTCTTCTTCTTTTTTTCACATTGGGACTTATGGAAACACTGTTAGAAATTGTAGGGTACCTGATACTCCCCAATGCTGTAGTCTCCCACTCTACTTCCTAATATTAGCCTCATTACAACAGGGGACTTGATGAAGTTGCAGATTTGTTACCTTCAGATATTAACACATGTAACATCTTAAGTAAAGTTGGTACAGGGCATTCAATCCAATATAAAGTGTTTATAAAACACTTTTTCACAAGGGTATCCATTTTTAATTGCTAGGTTCAGGCAACTCAGATCTATTGTTGGGGTGAGAAATATGCTCAGCACAATTGATGGAGTTTGCAAATTTTTAACCTCTATTTACTTTCTTCCTCGAGTTAGTCAAGAGAAACTTAATTGGAAGATTAATGACACCCCACTCCAGTACTCTTGCCTCGAAACTCCCATGGGTGGAGGAGCCTGGTAGGCTGAAGTCCATGGGGTCCTGAAGAGTCAGACACGACTGAGCGACTTCACTCTTTCTTGTATTGGAGAAGGAAATGGCAACCCACTCCAGTGTTCTTGCCTGGAGAATCCCAGGGAGAGGGGAGCCTGGTGGGCTGCCGTCTATGGGGTCGCACAGAGTCGGACACAGCTGAAGTGACTTAGCAGCAGCAGTAGCAATATTATTATAAAATATTAATAATTTTTTTTTTTAGATCGCTTTGGCTATTCGAGGTTTTTGTATTTCCATACAAATTGTGAAATTATTTGTTCTAGCTCTGTGAAGAATACTGTTGGTAGCTTGATAGGGATTGCATTGAATGTATAAATTGCTTTGGGTAGTATACTCATTTTCACTATATTGATTCTTCCAATCCATGAACATGGTATATTTCTCCATCTATTAGTGTCCTCTTTGATTTCTTTCACCAGTGTTTTATAGTTTTCTATATATAGGTCTTTAGTTTCTTTAGGTAGATATATTCCTAAGTATTTTATTCTTTTCGTTGCAATGGTGAATGGAATTGTTTCCTTAATTTCTCTTTCTGTTTTCTCATTATTAGTGTATAGGAATGCAAGGGATTTCTGTGTGTTGATTTTATATCCTGCAAATTTACTATAATCATTGATTAGTTCTAGTAATTTTCTGGTGGAGTCTTTAGGGTTTTTCTATGTAGAGGATCATGTCATCTGCAAATAGTGAGAGTTTTACTTCTTCTTTTCCAATTTGGATTCCTTTTATTTCTTTTTCTGCTCTGATTGCTGTGGCCAAAACATCCAAAACTATGTTGAATAGTAATGGTGAAAGTGGGCACCCTTGTCTTGTTCCTGACTTTAGAGGAAATGCTTCCAATTTTTCACCATTGAGGATAATGTTTGCTGTGGGTTTGTCATATATAGCTTTTATTATGTTGAGGTATGTTCCTTCTATTCCTGCTTTCTGGAGAGTTTTATCATAAATGGGTGTTGAATTTTGTCAAAGGCTTTCTCTGCATCTATTGAGATAATCATATGGTTTTTGTTTTTCAATTTGTTAATGTGGTGTATTACATTGATTGATTTGCGGATATTGAAGAATCCTTGCATCCTTGGGATAAAGCCCACTTGGTCATGGTGTATGATCTTTTTAATGTGTTGTTGGATTCTGATTGCTAGAATTTTGTTTAGGATTTTTGCATCTATGTTCATCAGTGATATTGGCCTATAGTTTTCTTTTTTGTGGCATCTTTGTCAGGTTTTGGTATTAGGGTGATGGTGGCCTCATAGAATGAGTTTGGAAGCCTCCAAACATATGGAGGCTGAACAACACGCTGCTGAATAACCAACAAATCACAGAAGAAATCAAAAAAAGAAATCAAAATTTGCATAGAAACGAATGAAAATGAAAACACAACAACCCAAAACCTGTGGGACACAGTAAAAGCAGTCCTAAGGGGAAAGTTCATAGCAATACAGGCACACCTCAAGAAACAAGAAAAAGTCAAATAAATAACCTAACTCTACACCTAAAGCAACTAGAAAAGGAAGAAATGAAGAACCCCAGGGTTAGTAGAAGGAAAGAAATCTTAAAAATTAGAGCAGAAATAAATGCAAAAGAAACAAAAGAGACCATAGCAAAAAAAATCAACAAAGCCAAAAGCTGGTTCTTTGAAAGGATAAATAAAATTGACAAACCATTAGCCAGACTCATCAAGAAACAAAGGAGAAAAATCAAATCAATAAAATTAGAAATGACAGTGGAGAGATCACAACAGACAACATAGAAATACAAAGGATCATAAGAGACTATTATCAACAATTATATGCCAATAAAATGGACAACGAGGAAGAAATGGACAAATTCTTAGAAAAGTACAACTTTCCAAAACTCGACCAGGAAGAAATAGAAAACCTTAACAGATCCATCACAAGCACGAAAAATTGAAACTGTAATCAAAAATCTTCCAGCAAACAAAAGCCCAGGTCCAGACGGCTTCACAGCTGAATTCTACCAAAAATTTAGAAAGAGCTAACACCTATCCTACTCAAACTCTTCCAGAAAATTGCAGAGGAAGGTAAAATATTAATAATTTATAATAATTTTAATGCTATCTGAAAATTTCAGTATTTGAGCAAAATAAAGACAATACAGAATTTCGGGGCATCCCTAGTGGCCCAGGGGTAAAGAATCCTCGTTGCAATGCAGGGGACACTGGTTTGATCTCTGGGATAATCCCATGTACCACACAGCAACTAAGCCTGTGTGCTGTAACTACTGAAGCCTGCATGCCTAGAGCCCATGTTCTGCAACAATAGAAGCCAGAGCAAAGAGAAGCCCACACACTACAACAAAGAATGACCTAACCCTGCTTGCTGCAACTGGAGAAAGCCTTCACACTGCAATGAAGACCCACCACAACCAACAAATAAAGAAATTAATAAATCTTGAAAACAATTTTGGTGTTTGGGCAGGTATTAATAGTGTATTTCTGTCTTTCTCAGGACCATGTTATTAACAGTGTATAGCATTCAATTTCTAGATGTTAGAGAAATATTCTTTTAGTGAAAGATGCTCAGTTAACCGGACTGAAAATATTTGACATATAGTCTAGAATTCCTTGAATATTAGACTGAAGCTTTCAAAGTGCTATAGAATGACAGATTCTTCAGAAATATTCAAAACTTATGATATATTGTTGTTGTAAAGTATTTAAGTTTTACTATTTACATATATAGTCCATATTATATACAGAATTTATTAACATACTATTATCATGTATCACATACTGGTTAACTGATTTAAATGACTTTTTATCTTAAGAAACACTATGGTGCTCCTTCTTGTGACAAAGAGAAACAGGATTTAAATCATACTATGAAATATTATTCAGCACTTTGCCTAGAGTAGCTTTGAAAATATATTTATATATTGATTGCTTAATTTTTATATAGACTTGATTGGATATCTATTTTAATTTCTTCCCCATTAACATTTCAATTCATATACATATTAAATAATGATACTTTGTGCTCCCTGGCTTTTAAGGAAAAAAGTCAAAAACTCACTTAAATTGAAAATTATAATATTATAGTATGATCAGCCTGTGCCTAAACATCACTAGTTCTGAGGAACTGTTACTACTTAAGGAAAGACATTCAATTTTGTCCCATCAGTTAGCAGCACCCACCCCATGCCCCCAAACACACTTATATAAGAACAGATCATCTTAGTGTGCTGTAGTAAGCACGTCCTTACTCACCAGGTTTATTCCTGAGGCCCAAGAAAGAAAACCAGCAATTAGCATGTTTCTTCTACATGAGCCAGTTTATTTTTCTTTTATTTTATTGTTGCTAATTCTACTTAAATATTTTAATTTATTCTAAGTATATTTAATCAAATAACTAAAGTTTTGCCCCATAGTTCAGTTGTGACATGTATCAGGCTAGTATCATTGCATCAATTTTAAAATATTTACATTACTACAATAGTTGATTAGGGCTTCACTGGTGGTAAAACATTCTGCCTGCTAATGCAGAAGACAGGCTCAATACCAGAAGATCCCAGATACTGCGGAACAGCTAAGCCTGGGCACCACAACTACTGAGCCTGTGTTCTGGAGTCCATGAGCCACAACCACTGAGCTCACACGCCCCAGCTACTGAAGCCTGCGGGCCCTAGAGCCCACGTTCTGCAACCAAAGAAGCCATTGCAGTGAGAAGCCTGCACACTGCAATTAGACAGTAACCCCCACTCGCCACAGCTAGAGGTACCCCTGCGCAGAAACGAAGACCTAGCACAGCCAATAAATAAATAAATAACTCAGTTGATTATGGTATACATCTACAGTAATCCTCTTGCACTTTTCTCTGGGAAATGATTAAGCCTGTCTTAAATAGACATATTTTCACTAACATCTGAGATTAAAAAATATATATAAACAACTTACCTGTTAGTTCATTCCTTAAACTTCAAACTTTGCACTGAGAATGTCTGATTTACTATCTGTTGTCACAAAAGGCTCTCAGTAGAGACCTGGAACAAAACAAAAACCACAGAAAACATAAACCTTAGGTAAAGCTAAACATTATTTAAATAAAATTACATCTTAATTAATTAACAATTAACAAAATGACTCTTTTAATCTAAATTGTAATCTTTTACATTATAAAAACATAATGTATATATCTATATGTTCATTTATGACATAAAATTACCTGAAGACATACTTAATCTTAAATACAATTTGAGTCAATCAAATTATGTAGGCATAATACAGTTTGATTGTACTGTATTAGCACCTAATTTAATTTTCTTCAATATCCACAATAAAACTTGTATCCTGACAGCAATGAAAGATGGTTAAAAATATTTTCTACATGGAGTGACACACTATATTGAATGAGAATAAAATCATCAAATTGGTCAACTATGAAGTGTGAAAAAGTTACTCCATTTTATTTATTATTGTCATCAGCTTATTATTAACATTATGGTTGTCATTATTTAGTGAACCACTGCTGACTCTGTTAGAATAAAATAGCAGAGATAATACAGAGTGCACCAGACCAGGAACAATTACATTAATACAGAGGTTTTAATTCTTAGAGATTTTAAGGCAAGAAAGAAAGTGAAAGTGAAGTCACTCAGTTGTGTCCAACTCCTTGTGACCCCGTGGACTGTAGCCTACCAGGCTCCTCTGTCTATGGGATTCCCCAGGCAAGAATACGAAATGGGTTGCCATTTCCTTCTCCAGGGGATCTTCCCGACCCAGAGATCGAACCCAGGTCTCCTGCATTGCAGGCAGACGCTTTAACCTCTAAGCCACCAGCTTGCTGCTGCTGCTGCTAAGTCACTTCAGTCGTGTCCGACTCTGTGTGACCCCATAGAAGGAAGCCCACCAGGCTTCCCCGTCCCTGGGATTCTCCAGGCAAGAACACTGAAGTGGGTTGCCATTTCCTTCTTCAATGCATGAAAGTGAAAAGTGAAAGTGAAGTCGCTCAGTCCTGTCCGACTCTTCGAGACCCCATGGAATGCAGCCCACCAGGCTCCTCCATCCATGGGATTTTCCAGGCAAGAGTACTGGAGTGGGGTGCCATCGCCTTCTCCAGAGCTACCAGCTTAGATGATCTCTTTTAAGGCAAGGGATATAATAAATTCATGTCAAGAGGCCAGGTTGTTAATGCAAATAAATGAAAGAAATCAGATGAAAGAGGAAGATCTGTGACAAACTTCAAATCATATTTATATCTAAAAGGATCTAACTGATGCTTAGCTATTTCCCATCATTTCAAATGAACAATGCAGGCCAATTATGGCCACATCTTATGGTGCTGTAAACAATGCCAGAAACCTTTTTTTCTAATTTTATATATCTTTATTTTAATGTCATGAATTATTAAAATAAGCAAACACACTGTATGAACCATAAGAATATACGTTTGAAGTAGTCTGCCAGTTTCCTTGATGTAAACCTTGCAATATGACCAGTTTAAGTCTATCAAAGTTATGTCACTGAACATGGAGTTGAGAAGAGTTTCACGTATTAATTTCTCACAAGCATGTACACTGTGCCTTCACAAATCACTCCCAAAGGAAGGATTGCTACCTTAATTTTAAGGAATTTTATGAACATCCACAAGTACCAAGAAGTCTACCAAAGGGGACCTCTCTGTATATCAGTATCTTTAGAAACATTTCAACTTCTTCTTTACTATTTCCAGCTTCCTTAGTCTTATACCCTTTAATTTATATCTGCTTCTTGCCTTTCTGTATGTGCTGTTCCACTCCTTCCTCCACACACCACACTTTGTATTTATGGCTTTTATTGTGGGTTTGCTTCTCTAGGCCATTTTTACCCAACACACAGTTTCCTGGGTTTGGCTCCCTGTGTGACCCACCAACATACTTAAGACAGTTGGTGATGGACAGGCAGGCCTGGCGTGCTGCAAATCATGGGGTCGCAAAGAGTCGGACACAACTGAGCTACTAACCAAACTGAACTGACTCCCTTCTAGTACCAAGTCTGGTGCAGAGTCTCCTCCACTTTGGTCAGGAGAGAACAAAGGAAAACATACAATATTCCACTGAAAAATAGTTTTTGTCGTTATCAACCTGGAATAGATACCAAAAGAAAGATATGCCTTAGTGTTATGAAATGTAAAAAGGGACAGACAGCTAAATGTGTCTGTGGGGTAGATGATGAAGAAGAGATGTTCTACAAAGAAATTGGGTGGTCAGAAATTTCAAGAAAAAGAATACTAACATTAGTCCACATGCGTCATTAAATGCACCCTAATGATTTACAAATGGCAACTATATCTCAACTCCCAAATACATTTTGGAAAAAGAAGACAAACAAAAACAAATGCATGTTCAGGCACACACACGCATGCACAACCCATGTGAGAAACATTCAACTTATTCTGTCCAAACTACAATTAAAAACTGAACAAACTAAAAAATCAACAACCATACTTAGATGATCTGTTAGAGAACTGAGGTTACGAGAAAAACTACAAGCTCCTTACATGCCTGAACAGAAACAAGAAGTCAAGAAGTTTAGATAAAATCCATGGAAAGCAAACGACTTTTAAAAAAATAATCAGATCAGATCAGTCACTCAATTGTGTCCGACTCTTTGCGACCCATGAATCGCAGCACGCCAGGCCTCCCTGTCTATCACCAACTCCCGGAGTTCACTCAGACTCACGTCCATTGAGTCAGTGATGCCATCCAGCCATCTTATCCTCTGTCGTCCCCTTCTCCTCCTGCCCCCAATCCCTCCCAGCATAAGAATCTTTTCCAATGAGTCAACTCTTCACATGAGGTGGCCAAAGTACTGGAGTTTCAGCTTTAGCATCATTCCTTCCAAAGAAATCCCAGGGCTGATCTCCTTCAGAATGAACTGGTTGGATCTCCTTGCAGTCCAAGGGACTCTCAAGAGTCTTCTCCAACACCACAGTTCAAAAGCATCAATTCTTCGGCGCTCAGCCTTCTTCACAGTCCAACTCTCACATCCATACATGACCACAGGAAAAACCATAGCCTTGACTAGACGGACCTTTGTTGGCAAAGTAATGTCTCTGCTTTTGAATATGCTATCTAGGTTGGTCATAACTTTCCTTCCAAGGAGTAAGCGTCTTTTAATTTCATGGCTGAAGTCACCATCTGCAGTGATTTTGGAGCCCAGAAAAATGAAGTCTGACACTGTTCCCACTGTTTCCCCATCTATTTCCCATGAAGTGATGGGACCGGATGCCATGATCTTCGTTTTCTGAATGTTGAGCTTTAAGCTAACTTTTTCACTCTCCACTTTCACTTTCATCAAGAGGCTTTTTAGTTCCTCTTCACTTTCTGCCGTAAGGGTGGTGTCATCTGAATATCTGAGGTGATTGATATTTCTCCCGGCAATCTTCATTCCAGCTTGTGTTTCTTCCAGTCCAGCATTTCTCATGATGTACTCTGCATATAAGTTAAATAAACAGGGTGACAATATACAGCCTTGACAAACTCCTTTTCCTATTTGGAACCAGTCTGTTGTTCCATGTCCAGTTCTAACTGTTGCTTCCTGACCTGCATACAAATTTCTCAAGAGACAGATCAGGTGGTCTGGTATTCCCATCTCTTTCAGAATTTTCCACAGTTTATTGTGATCCACACAGTCAAAGGCTTTGGCATAGTCAATAAAGCAGAAATAGATGTTTTTCTGGAACTCACTTTCTTTTTACATGATCCAGCGATTATAAACAAAACTTTGAAAACCAGCATACACTATGAACAAATGTAACATATAAGGTACTGATGTGAAAAAAAGATAATTATAACACAATATTAAACAAAATACATTAGGAAATGTAAAAAATTTCTACAAATAATTAAGAGGTATACCAATTACCAAGAGAGGAAAACTGAGTTAAGTATATGAATCACTTCAGTCGCTCAGTCTTATCTGACTCCTTGTCGACCCCATGGAATGAAGCACACCAGGCTTACCTGTCCTTCATTCATATTCAAGTATGTGAATAGGCATCTCACAGAAAATGAAACTAAATAAGCATCTAAAATTCCAAAATAAGAAGTGGTAAGAGAAATAATAGATTTGAAAATAAGATGCATTTCCAATAAATAACAATGAGAAAAATGAATAGTGGCTAGATTTGGTACTGATGAGAATATGTAGAATCAGGAAAGCCCTAACAATGATAATGCAAATTTAAACTGTATATGATGCTGTACATCATATATTGATATCATATGCTAACACAATGGACATGAGTTTGAGTAAACTCTGGGAGATAGTGAAGGACAGGGAAGCCTGGCATGCTACAGTTCATGAGGTTGCAAAGAGCCAGACATCAGTTTGCCACTGAATAACAAGATGATACAAGCATAATCTGTCCAGCATACAACCCTCCAATATTACTTCTAAATTTTATAGTAACTCACATATGTTTAAGGTGATAGGTTCAATAATGTTTACCGTAACTTTGATATTTATTATCAAAAATAGGTTTAAGCTGAATTATTCTACCAAGAGAAAAATAAGTAAATTGTAATATCATTTTTATAACTGCTATGACTCTCCATTGAAGGACCACTAGGATCTCTCCTATTGTGGAACAAGATGTGTACATTGCTCATTGCAGCTAGCAATTTACACTATGGGGAACTGTGGGGTATCCAGTAAAAAGATATAAAAAAGGAAGTTCTGTTTGGTTTGGATCTTTTAAATGATTGGAGGGAGTGCAAAGAAATCAAGCTTAGTTCTATATTGAGAGCTGTTGGAAAGTAGCAGTAATTCTGTGATTTAACATCATAATGAACTTTTTCAAAATTATTTTATTGAAGGATAATTGCTTTACAGAATTTTGTTGTTTCCTGTCAAACCTCAACATGAATCAGCCATAGGTATACATATTTCTCCTACTTTTTGAATCTCCCTCCCCAGATTGCCTCTGTAGGTTGATATAGAGCCCCTATATGAGTTTCCTGAGTCATATAGCAAATTCCCATTGGCTATCTATCTTACATATGGTAATATAAGTTTCCATGTTACTCTTTCCATACATCTCACCCTCTCCTCCCTTCTCCCCATGTCCATAACTCTATTCTGTATGTCTGTTTCTTCACTGTTGCCCTGTAAATAAATTCTTCAGTACCATTTTTCAAAATTATGTATATATACATTAGAATATGATATTTATCTTTCTCTTTTCGATTCACTTCACTCTGTATAATAGATTCTAGGTTCATCCACCTCACTAGAACTAACACAAATGCATTCTTTTTTATGGCTGAGTAATATTCCATTGTGTATATGTACCACAACTTCTTTATCCATTCATCTGTCAATGGACAGATGAGGTTGCTTCTATGTTCTAGCTATCATAAATAGTGTTGCAATGAACAATGGATATGCGTGTCTTTTTCAGTTTTGGTTTCCTCAGGGTATATGGCTAGAAGTGGGATTGCTGGGTCATATGGTGGTTTCCTTCCTATTTTTTAGGAGTCTCCATACTGTCTTCCATAGTAGCTGTATCAATTTACATTCCCACCAACAGTACAAGAGTGTTCCCTTTTCTCCACACCCTCTCCAGTATTTATTGTTTATAGACTTTTTGATTATGGCTATTCTGACCAGTGTAAAGTGATATCTCATTGTAATTTTGATTTGCTCTTATGGCGTGCTGCAATTCATGGGGTCGCAAAGAGTCGGACACAACTGAGAGACTGAACTGGACTGAACTTAGTAATGAGTGAAGTTGAACATCTTTTCATGTGCTTGTTGGCCATCTGTATGTCTTTTTTGGAGAAATATCTGTTTAGGTTTTTTCCCACTTGTTTATTGGGTTGTTTGTTTTTCTGGCATTGAGTTGTATGAGCTGCTTTTATATTTTGGAAATTAATCCTTTGACAGTTGTTCCACTTGCTATTATTTTCTCCCATTCTGAGGGTTGTCTTTTCACTTTACTTATAGATTCCTTTGCTGTGCAAAAGTTTTTCAGTTTAATCAGGTCTGACTTGTTTACTTTTGTTTTTATTTCCATTACTCTAGAAGGTGGGTCCACTCCAGTATTCTTGCCTGGAAAATCCCATGGATGGAGGAGCCTGGTGCACTGCAGTCCATGGGGTCGCTAGGAGTTGGACACAACTGAGCAACTTCACTTTCACTTTTAACTTTCATGCATGGAGAAGGAAATGGCAACCCACTCCAGTGTTCTTGCCTGGAGAATCCCAGGGACGGGAAAGCCTGTGGGCTGCTGTCTATGGGGTCACACAGAGTCGGACACGACTGACACAACTTAGCAGCAGCAGCAGCAGAGGGTGGGTCATAGAGGATCTTGCTTTGATTTATGTCATCAAGTGTTCTGCCTCTGTTTTCCTCTAAGAGTTTTATAGTTTCTAGTCTTACATTTAGGTCTGTAACCCATTTTGAGTTTATCTTTGTGCATCTTCTTAAAGTGTTCTAATTTCATTCTTTTACATGTAGCTCTCCAGTTTTCCCAGCACCATTTATTGAAGAGGCCATCTTTCCCCATTGTATATTCTTGCCTCCTTTGTCAAAAATAAGGTACCCATAGGTGCATGGGTTTATTTCTGGGCTTTCTATCTTGTTCCATTTGTTTATATTTCTGTTTTGGGGTAGTACCATACTGTCTTGATGGCTGTAGCTTTATAGTATAATCTGAAGTCAGGAAGGTTGATTCCTCCAGCTCCATTCTTCTTTCTCAAGACTGCTTTGGCTATTCGGGGTCTTTTGTATTTCCATATGAAATGTGAAATTTTTTTGTTATAGTTCTGTAAAAAATGCCATTGGTAATTTGATATGGATTGCATTGACTCTGTAGACTGCATTTGGTAGTAAAGTCATTTTCACAATATCAATTTTTCCTACCCAGGAACATAGAATATCTCTCCATCTGTTTATGTCCTCTTTGATTTTTTTTCATTAGTGTCTTATAATATTCTGTGTTCAGTTCTTCCCCCCGCCCTTAAGTAAGTTCATTCCTAGATACTTAATTCTTTTTGTTGCAACAGTGAATGGGATTGATTCCTTAATTTCTCTTTCTGATTTTTCATTGTTAGTATATAGAAATGAAAGTGATTTCTGTGTGTTGATTTTGTATCCTGCAACTTTGCTAAATTCACTGATTAGCTCTAGTAATTTTCTGATACTATTTTTAGGGTTTTCTATATACAGTATCATGTTATTTGTAAACAGCGAGAGCTTTACTTCTTCTTTTCCAATCTGAATTCATTTATTTTTCTTCTATGATTGCTGTAGCTAGGACTTTCAGAACTATGTTGAATAATAGTGGTGAAAGTGGACACCTTTGTCTTGTTCCTGTTCTTAGGGAGAATGCTTTTGGTTTTTCACCATTGAGAATAATGTTTGCCATGGGTTCATCATATATGGCCTTTACTATGTTGAGGCAGGTTCTTTCTATGCCCATTTTTCAAAGAGTTTTAATCATAAATGGGTGCTGAACTTTATCAAAGGCTTTTTCTGAATCTATTGAGATTATCATATTGTTTTTATCTTTCAGTTTGTTAATATGGCGTATCACATTGATTGATTTGCATATACTGAAGAATCCTTGCATCTCTGGAATAAACCCAACTTGATCATGGTGTATGAGCTTTTTGATTTGAATTTGAATTCTGTTTCCTAAAATTTGTTTGAGGATTTTTGCTTTTTCATCAGTGATATTGGCCTGTAGTTTTCTTTTTTGGTGTTGTCTTTGTCTGGTTTTGGTATCAAGGTGATGGTGGCCTCGTAGAATGAGTCTGGAAGTGTTCTTTCCTCTGCAGTTTTTTGAAACAGTTTTAAAAGGATAGGCATTATCTCTTCTGTAAATGTTTGATAGAATTCTGTTACATCATTGGTCCTGGGCTTTTTTTTTTTAGAGAGTTTTGGTCACAGCTTCAATTTCAGTGCTTGTAACTAGGTTGTTAATAATTTCTATTTCTTCCTGGTTCAGTCTTGGAAGATTGAACTTTCCTAAGAATCTGGCCAGTTCTTCCAGGTTATCCATTTTATTGCCATATAGTTGATCATAAAGTCTCTTATAATCCTTTGTATTTCTGCACTGTCTGTTGTAATCTCTCTTTTTTCATTTCTAATTTTGTTGATTTGATTCTTCTCTCTTTTTCTTCATGAGTCTGGCTAAAGGTTTGCCAATTTTGTTTATCTTCTCAAAGAACCAGCTTTTAGTTTTATTAAATTTACTGTTGTTTCTTTCATTTCTTTCTGCTCAGATCTTTATAATTTCTTTCCTTCCACTAATCTTAGTTTTGTAGTTTGTGTGTGTGTGTGTGTGTGTGTGTGAATGCTTCTTTTTCCAGTTGTTTTAGGTGTAATATTAGGTTGTTTATTTGATGTTTTTCTTGTTTCTTGAGGTAGGGTTGTATTGCTATAAACTTCCCTCTTAGAACTGCTTTTGCTGCATCCCATAGGTTTTGAATTGTCATGTTTTCATTGTCATTTGTTTCTAGAAACTTTTCAATTTCACTTTTGATTTCTTCAGTAACCTGCTGGTTATTTAGATACATATTGTTTAATCTCCATGTCTTTGTGTTTCTTACAGTTTTTTTTTCTTATAATTGATATCTAGTCTCATAGTGTTGTAGTTGGAGAATATACTTGATATGATATGATTTCCATTTTTAAAAATTTACTGAGGTTTGATTTGTGACCCAAGATGTGGTCTATTCTGGAGAATGTCCCATGTGCACTTGAAAAGAAGGTGTATTCTTCTGCATTTGGATGGAATATCCTGAAGATATCAATGAAATCTATTTTGTCTAATGTATCATTAAAGATGTGCTTCATTATTAGTTTTCTGTTTTGATGATCTGTGCATTGGTGTTAATTGGGAGTTGATTTTATAGATCTTTTTCCTTCTCTTTTATTTCTGACAATATAAGTCCCTTTGTTGTAAAGGTGGTTTGGTGGTACTGAATTCTCTTAACTTTTGCTTGTCTGAAAAGCTTTTTATTTCTTCAGCAATTTTGAATGAGATCCTTGACGGATACAGTAATCTTGGTTGTAGATTTTTCCCTTTCAGTACTTTAAAAATATCCTGCCATTCCCTTCTGGCCTGCAGAACTTCTGCTGAAAGATAACTGTGAAGCATATGGGGTTTCCCTTGTATGCTACTTATTGCTTCTCCGTTATTGCTTTTAATATTCTTTATTTGTGTTTAGTCTTTGCTAGTTTGATTAGTATGTGTCTTGGCATGTTTTTCCTTGGGTTTATCCTGCATGGGCCTCTTTGTGCTTCTTGGACTTAATTGACTTTATATCCCTTTCCATTTGGGGGAAATTTTCAACTACAATCTCTTAAAAATTTTTCTCACACTCTTTCTTTTTCTCTTCTTCTTCTGGGACCCCTATAATTCAAATGTTGATGCATTTGATATTGTCCCAGAGGTCTCTGAGACTGTCCTCAGTTCTTTTCATTCTTTTTACTTTATTCTGCATTTCAGAAGTTATTTCCACTATTTTATCTTCTAGCTCACTGATTTGTTCTTCTGCTTCAGTTATTCTGCTATTTTTATTCCTTCTAGAGCATTTTTAATTTCATTAATTGTGTTGTCTCTGTATGTTTATTCTTTAATTCTTCTAGATCTTTGTTAATTGATTCTTGCATTTTCTCCATTTTCAAGGTTTTTGATCATCTCTACTATCATTATTCTGAATTCTTTTTCATGCAGTTTGATATTTCCTCTTCGTTTATTTGGACTTCTGTGTTTCTAGTTTGTTCCTTCATTTGCGTAGTATTTCTCTGCCTTCTAATTATTCTTTTTTAAACTTACTGTGTTTGAGGTCTCCTTTTCACAGGCTTCAATTCTTTCTTCCTTTTGGTTTCTGCCCTCCTAAGTTTGGTCCAGTGGTTTGTGTAAGCTTCAGATAGGGTGAGATTCATATTGAGCTGTTGTTGGTGCTATTGTTTTTGTCTGTTTATTTGTTTGCTTTTCCTCTCATGGCCAAGGCTGAGTTAGGTGGTAATCCTGTCTGCTGGTGATTTGGTTTGTATTTTGTTTTGTTTGTTGTTTAGATGAGGTGTCCTGCACAGGGTGCTACTGGTGGTTGGGTGATGCTGGGTCTTTTATTCAAGTAGTTTCTTTTATGTGAGTTCTCACTCTCTCATACTCCCTAGGGTTAGTTCTCTGGTAGTCTAGGGTCTTGGAGTCAGTGCTCCTACTCCAAAGGCTCAGGGCTTGATCCCTAGTCAGGAACAAAGATTCCACAAGTGCTTTGCCATGGAATTAAGTGAGATTAAAAAAAAAAAAAATAGCCACAAATGAAAAACCAAAGATGAACCCCAGAGAAATGGCAGTTACAAAATCAGGCAAATAATAATTAAAATGATGGAGTATATACATAAACATATACACCCATAATCAAAGTCAAAATAGTTCAGCTGAAATAAAGTACAATAGATTGACCTGGCAAACAAAGGAAATAAAAAATTATATTTACCAGTTAAGAACAAAACTAATGAAAGCACAACCTGGAAAACAAAACTAAAGTAAGGTGCCAAGTTGAGGATAAAGCAATGAAAACAAAACTAACACATATTTTGAGAGGAAAGGGAAGAAAGTAAAGGAAGAAGGAATAGATATGTAAAGTTAAATAGGGATAAATGAAGGAGATTTATATATGTTAAAGATTAACTGCAAGGGGAAAAGAACAGTAGGAGAGGAAAACAAAGGAATAAATGTATAAAAAATATAATTAGTTTTAAAAAGCAAAATTATGAAAAGAAAAAAAGAGGAAAAAAAAAGGAAGAAAGAAAAAGCAAAAACTCCACATAACTGCAAAAGCCCAATGTAGAGACAGAGGTTTATGACAACACTAAAAAGTGTGACTGAATATACACATATACATATACACCCATAAGCAAAATCAAAACAGTCCAACAAAAGTAAAGTACAATAGATTGACCTGGTGAACAAAGGAAACCAAAAATTATATCCACCAGTTAAGAACAAAACTAATTAAGGCACAAACTGGAAAACAAAACTAAAGCAAGGTGCTAATTGGAGAAGAAAATAATGAAAATAAAACTAACAAAATGTTAACAGGAAAGGAAAGAAAAGAATAGATATGCAAAGTTAAGTAGAGGTAAGTAAAGGACGAGGAAGCCTGGTGGGCTGCCGTCTATGGGGTTGCACAGAGTCGGACACGACTGAAGCGACTTAGCAGCAGCAGCAGAAACAAAGAAGATTTATATAAAGATTAACTCCAAGGGGAAAAGAACAGTAGGAAAAGCAAACAAGGAATAAATGTAGAAAAAAATTATAATAGATTTTAAAAAATAAAATAAATTTTAAAAAAAAAAAAGAACAAACTCCACAGAACTGCAAAAGCTCAACGTAGAGGCAAAGGTTTATAACAAAAATAAAATATGTGACTGAGGGAAGAAAAAAAAAAAGCTCAAAATCTTAATTAGATTTCATAGTGCCAATAAAGTTGACAACTACAATGGAGGGGGAAAAAAGGAAAAGAAAACAAATCCAAAAGAATATACAGAACAAGTCAAAACATAAGAATAATAAATATTTTTCTTGAGTCACTGCTGTCAGAGTCCTTTCCCTTGCTGGGAGTCACAGCCCACCTCACCTGCCTAGGATGCCCTCCAACACTGTGCTGATCTCTGGACCTGCTGTGGGGGCAGCTCAGATTCTAATCTGGTCCTACTCCTGTGTGTTCTTGCCTCCAATGTCCACAGCTATAAGAACTAGTGTTTTCTTTTTTAGGAGCTCTCAATGTCCGTTTAAAGGTAAAGCGTCTGCCCACAATGCGGGAGACTCAGGTTCAATCCCTGGGTTGGGAAGATCCCCTGGAGAAGGAAATGGCAACCCACTTTAGTACTCTTGCCTAGAAAATTTCATGGATGGAGGAGCCTGGTGGGCTACAGTCCATGGGGTCACAAAGAGCCGGAACAACTGAGCGACTTCACTTCACTTCACTTCACTTCACTTCAGTGTCCTTTTATATATTCCATAGACACAGAGTCTGCCTAGTTGATAGTGTGGACTTAATCTGCAGCTTATATAGCTGGTGGGAAGGTTTTGGGTCTTCTTCCTTAGCCACACTGCCCCTGGGTTTCAGTTGTGGTTTTATTTCCACCTCTGCATGTGGGTCATCCACTGGGGTTTGCTCCTGCGGCTGCCCTGGAGGACTTGGGTTTGCCCCTGTGAGGGCCAGGTGTGGAGGTGGTGCAGCTGCTTGGGTAGCAGGGGTTCTGGCAGCACCAGGTACTCAGGGGAGTTGGCGGCTAGGGCAGCAGGAAATATAGTGCTCTAGAAGGGTATGGCAACCAGTATTGGCCAATACGTTCCAGTACTCTTGCCTGGAGAACCCCTGGCAGAGAAGGCTGGCAGGCCACAGTCTACAGGGTTGCAATGAATTGGACACGACGGAAGAAACCCTGTGCGCATAGACGCAAGACATTTTTTGCCTGTGGCAGCTCTGCCCTAGTGAGAGTTGAGCATGAAGATGGTGCAGCTGCTTAGCTTTCAGGGAACCTCACAGCACCAAGTGTGCAGGGACACAGACTGCCTCTGCCTCAGGAGTCATGGCCCTGAGTCTTCTTTTGAGCCTGTTGTAGCTGGTGATCAGAAGGCCTCTTTGGCCAGTCTTTCTCCAATTCCACCTGTTCAGGCACTTAGAGGGCTCCCTTGCCTGGGGTCCTTTACTGTTATTTGGCCCATCAGGCACATAGAGGGGGCCACTCTGGCTGTGTTCCTACTCTGTAGATTGGCACGTCAGGCACTTAAAGGGGCATCCTGGGTGGAGTCCTACTCTTTAGTTCAGTGTATCAGGCATTTGATGGCCCAGTCTCTCTATTTTTCAGCTGTAGTTGCTAATGTGTGAGGACAGAGAGGCTATGGTGATGGCTCCACCCACTATGCATGACTCAGCAGTATCACCTTGCTTCCATGGTTCCCTGGCTTTCCTCCACAGGCATTTTCCATCACAATCTCCTCCCTCACATCCCCTCAATCCGTCTCTCCGCAGTCAATAGTAGCCCTTACCCTGGGATTTCTCCACAGTCCCTAGACTCCAGCTGCCAGCTTCTGCATCTTCCAGGGGATCTGCATCCCTGTCTCAGGTATGTAAGACTGTGGCAAGGACTGTCTGATTCTCATTCCATTTAGGCTGCCACACATCAGCTGTTTTACTCTCAGCCTTAAATGTTTCTCCTCTGACTCAAACAATTGCCCCAATGTGGGGATCAGACCCCTGCTACAGTTCCCCCACCCACCGAGGGCAGGTCCAGTGCTACCAACACTCCTGTTTTTCCCCCTAGTTCTCATCCTGCTGAGTTTTGCATGGTTCTATATATTCTTTACTGCTGGTCAGGTACTCCTGTCCATTCTCAGCTGGTTTGTTTTACGCTCTTCTGTGTCTGAAGGTGTATTCCTGATATATGCATGGAGAGAGATGTACTCCACATCCACCTGCTCTGTCGCCGTCTTGTTCCCCCCCTTAATGAACTTTTATATGGAAGGAGAAAAGATTAGAATGAAACTGAAAATATAGGTAAAGAAGTGTCAACTACTCTTATCAGATCTGATGGGGTATATTTTGTTTCTGTAATTTGCACAGTATGTTTGTTGCTGATTTCTGTGTGTGGACAAACTTTGTGCCCACAGTGTGCCCTTAATTGATGTTGATGTTCTATGAAGTTATTAATATTTAAAAGGAGAACTTTAAGTTTAGCTCTGAGTGTTAGGCCAACTCCTGGATGTCTGCTTTTACCTTTCTCATGTGAGATAAAATATGGAAGCTAAAATAAAAGAGAAGGACACACATCAACTTCTAGTTATTGTAGCCCCTCCTACTGTTCTATAATAACTTCAACTCCCATTGTTTTGGAAAGTCTATGTTCAGGTATACTATCACTCAGCTCTAGTTATCTGCTCCCAATCTTGTTGGTTTCAATTAATTCCCAATAACCTTGATTTCTCTTCTTTTCTTTCATCCTTGACAACAACAAAAAGTGCTTTAATGTTTAATGATTAAATCTAAGCTAGTTAATACATAGCGCTGACTTCGTGTGCAGTAAGTTAGTAATAATGTGATGACTGTTTTTATCTGAAATTAATTTGAGAGACACTATAGACCTATCCTGGGTCCTTTGATTTGGTTGTATAATGAATATCGTGCAGATGGTAAGAAATTTTGACTTAATTAAGCATATTAAGAATAATTAAATGACTTTGACTTTGAAAATGATATCGCTCTTGTCTTCAGTTAACTCATATAAAGCATATACACTAATTGATTAATAGAGAACAGAGTGGGCCAACTGTACTTATGCAATTCAACAATAAATGAATGTCCATGTTTGTGCCTTGAGTTTTTACACACAGACACACAATTTTTCCATGTTTAAGAATGTTGTTGAATATATTAAATCATTACCAGTATTAGAAAATACAAAAGGAATCAGAAACATAGCAATGTCTAATCTAAAATCATTTCTTACTGCTCCTTCTAGCATCCAATTCCTAGATGCACAAAAATGTTATCTTAAATGGGTTAAATCTGTATAGTCCCTGTGGCTAGCACTTATAACATTGATAACGTGAAAAAAAATATTATAATGTTATTTTTGCACTTTTAAATGTACAACATTCTCCTTTATCTATTCAAAGTATCAACCGTCTTGGGAGTAGCTAAGTGTTCGCTACAGAGGGAACATTCATGAGAAGATCAAGTTAAAACACAGTTTCAGAATTAAAAAAAATATATTAATTTCAATTCAAAATAAAGTAGTTCCTTCTCAAAAAAGAGTACCAATGTCTTTTTCACCCCATTATTATATTAAACATCTGACTTGCTCCTGACTTTTGGGCAAACCACACAAGACTTTACAAACTTGAAATATGGCTAATGCAAATTTGGTTCAGCTCAGTTCAGTCGATCAGTAGTGTCTGACTCTTTGCGACCCCATGAATCACAGCATGCCAGGCCTCCCTGTCCATCACCAACTCCTGGAGTTCACCCAAACTCATGTGCATTGAGTTGATTGAGATGGTGATGCCATCCAGCCCTCTCATCCTCTGTCGTCCCCTTCTCCTCCGGCCCCCAATCCCTCCCAGCAACAGGGTTTTTTCCAATGAGTCAACTCTTCGCATGAGGTGGCCAAAGTACTGGAGTTTCAGCTTTAGCATCAGTCCTTCCAATGAACACCCAGGAATGATCTCCTATAGGATGGACTGGTTGGATCTCCTTGCAGTCCAAGGGACTCTCAAGAGTCTTCTCCAACACCCCAGTTCAAAGGCATCAATTCTTTGGCGCTCAGCTCTCTTCACAGTCCAACTCTTACATCCATACATGACCACTGGAAAAACCATAGCCTTGACTAGACGAACCTTTATTGGCAAAGTAATGTCTCTGCTTTTCAATATGCTGTCTAGTTTTGTCATAACTTTCCTTCCAAAGAGTAAGCGTCTTTTAAATTCATGGCTGCAGTCACCATCTACAGTGATTTTGGAGCCCCCCAAAATAAAGTCTGACACTGTTTCCACTGTTTCCCTATCTATTTCCCATAAAGTGATGGGACCAGATGTCATGATCTTAGTTTTCTGAATGTTGAGCTTTAAGCCAACTTTTTCACTCTCCTCTTTCACTTTCATCAAGAAGCTTTTAGTTCCTCTTCATTTTCTGCCATAAGGGTGGTGTCTATCTGCTATAAGTGTAAAATATGACATTTGAAATATCTAATATGAAAAATATATCAGATCAGATCAGATCAGTCGCTCAGTCGTGTCTGACTCTTTGAGACCCCATGAATCGCAGCATCTCACTAATTGTTTTATATGTCAAATGTTAATTTGGAGGCTTGGTTTATATAAAATATATTATTAAAATAGTTTTTACTTATTGTCAATGTGTCCATTAAACTTAAAATTACATATATTGATCCCACTATAATTTCATTTAACAGGTTTTTCAGACTACAGAGAACTTTTATAAGGCCAGTACACATGGAGAAAGCAAAGTGAAGGAAACTTCACAACTTGGAGTGACTGATAGATACCTACTCAGTTGGTGTAACTGAACCGAAGGGGATGAGGAGAAATTGAATAGCAGGGGTTAGGGAAAACATAGGCTTAAAAACACAAGTGAACACACACATTTCTTCCTGCTAACATTTAAATTATGTATTAGAACGAGAATGAGGGTGAAAGTCATAATGAAGGGAGAAGAAGCAACATAACTGTTAAAATGATAATATAATTCCTGGGGCACTTTGTCAGTGTTTTGTTTGTATGTTTGTTTTGGTTGTCCTTTCTGTATGCTGCTGGATTTGATTGTTAGCATTTTGTTATGGATAAAACATACTAGTGTCTAGGGTTTTCTTGTGATGTCTATGTCTGATTTTGGTATCAGAGTAACAATAGTCTCTGACTCTATAAAAGAACCTGGCATCCAAACCCTGACAGGATGGTTACTTTGAGACATTAGTCTGCCATCTTGGTCAGCCAGCTTTCTGAATAAAGTTGTATCTCTCACCTCAATACCTTGCTCTCAGATTCATTGGCCTGTCATGCGATGAGCAGAGTGAACTTGGACTCCATAACAGTGGTATTAATGGAGAATTCTCTCTTTTCCTGACCACACTCTGCTGTTAAACTCCACTAAGGGGAAGCAGACAACTCAATTGTTTTTAGCAATGCCTTGGGGCACGGATTGCTCTACAAACTAATCCAATTAAATTTTAGTTCTCTTGAAGGATTAGTTTCTTAAATTCATAGTTGACATCTATTCTGACTCCAGGATTGCTCCCAGCAGTTGTCTCATTGCATGATTTTATCTTGCAAACTAGCCAGCTTAACATTGGACTGTACTTTCATTTAAGTCCAAGAAACTCCTCCCAGTTACCTTTCCCCAAACTCTCAGGGTTTTTAGAAAGTCTTTGTGCTTGCATATCTTTATATTCCCTGTGAAGTAAAGGGAGTTGCTTTGAGAAGAGATTGTGTGTGTGTACTAAGTGGCTCAGTTGTGTCCTACTCTCTGCGACCCTATGGACTGTAGTCCACCAGGCTCCTCTGTCCATGGGATTCTCCAGGCAAGAATACTGGAGTGGGTTGCCATGCCCTTCTCCAGAAGATCTTCCCAACCCAGGGATCAAACCTGTGTCTCTTTTGTCTCCATCTGGGAAGCCCTGGGATGAGACTGGTTTGATTGTTTAGTCCCTAAGTCATATCTGACTCTTGTGACCCCTTGGTCTGTAGCCTGCTAGGCTCCTCTGTCCATGGGATTTTCCAGGCAAGAATACTGGAGTAGGTTGCCATTTCCTTCTTCAGTGGGAAGAGAATAGAGGCTACGTGTTTTATGGCATGCCACTTCCCCTAGGCAAATCCTGAGACAGGGCTCTGGACCTTGAAGTAGTGACTACAGCAGGCTACTTTCTGAGTAGCACGTCCACTGATCGGTCCTCTCAGCTTGGCTGTCTTAGTTTGGAACTGCTTGATCATGTGCAAGGACAGTTGAGGCTTTGCATTGGCAGTGTGCAGAGACTTTAGTCCACGAAGGTTACTATGCATGATAAAGAAAGGCTGTGAAATTATGCCCATATGCCAGTAAGAGGGGAGTGTCTAAGAACATTTCTTTAATAGTATATATCATCTTTAATGGTTGTTAGCCTAATGACAATAATTAAAAAGCTATTTCCTCTTTTCTTCTCCCCAAAGGTAAATCTGCTAATTGTTCCATATATAAAACACAGAGAATGACACTGAAATGGTCAAGTTACTAAAAAATGAAAAAAAAAAAGTTCTGCTTTTTCAGTTAACTTAATGTCACATATCACCTAATATATATTTTAATAATTTCCATTCAAAATTATTTTGAATATTATTTCAAATACATAAACCTTAAGATCTTTTTTCTGTCATATTTTCTTGCTTGGATGAATGTTAGATTCAATAACTTTCTTGTCAGTTTTTTGCCTTTGAGTACAAATGCAGTGACTAATATATGATATGTGTGCATATATACATAACTTTAATTGACTATATGCTTAATATTATGATTTTATATTTTTATAGCTAAATTTTTTGGTATTATTGGATTTTACATACTTTATAATGCCTAGATTATATTTAATTACATTTATTCAAAATTTCCCATGTTGTTGATCAATTAGGAAAATTCCAATTTATTGTTATTACAAATACTGTTGTAATAAATTTCTTGTAGCTCTTTTCATTCACATAATTATTTCCTTAGGATATATTTGTGAAGTACTTTTTCTTGCTCATTTTAAAGGCTTTTGATATTCATTACCAAATTGCCTTCCAGAAAGGTCATACCAATTTATATTCTCATATTAATACAGTGTGAAGAAGATACTTTTTATGTTTTTAATTGGGAGGATAATTGGCAAATGCTTTCTACAGTTCAAAGGAAAGAAAGTAGATTATAGTTCTAAATTAAAGCCAAAAATTAAATGGATTTTACAGCTTCTTTATGATTACTGTAGGATTTTTTCCCCTATGCACCAAAACACAGAAATGAAGAATAATCCCAGGACTTTCCTGGTAGCACAGTGGATAAGAATCCTCTTGCCAATGGAGGGGACACAAGTTCCATCCCTGATCTGGGAAGATTTCATATGCTGTGGAGCAACTAAGCCTGTGCACAAAAACTTCTGAGCCTACAAGCCACAAGTACTGACTTGAGCCTGCATGCTGCAAGTAGTGAAGCCTGTGTGCCTACAGCCTGTGCTCCACAACAAGAGAAGTCACGCAATGAGAAGCCTGCATAACACAATGAAGAGTAGCGGTGCACTTGAAGCAACTAGCAAGTACAGTAATCCTCAGCCCAACAAAAACTCAGTGCAACCAATTTTTTTTTTTAAGAATAATTCTAAAATGCATGTGTCCTACTCCTTAATTTTTTTCTTATGAGAATGGTAAATTAATAAGGTGATTCATTCCAGTAAAGGAAGCTTTTATAATATTCAGTAGTCTAACTTGTTCTTCAAGAGGTATAGCATTTCAGGTATGCTACATGAATAAGTCCTAGACATTTGCTGTGTGACATCCTACCTGTGCTTAAAAGCACTGCATTTTACACTCAAGAATTTTGTAAGAGAGTAGATCTTATTTTATGTGTTGTTACCACAGAAAAAGTGGGAGGTGGGGCAGGAAGAAAATTTTATGTGATGGAAATATTCATTAATTTGTGCATAGGTTTATGCATATATCAAACTCAAGTTGCATTAAATATGGGCAGTTTTTTGTATTTCAATTATACCTCAGTAAAGATGTTAAAAATAAAGGCTATAAGTAGGAAACACCAAGTTCTATACCCCTATATCTAATTTAATGGGCAGTAGCTATATAATCAAACCCCCTTTCTTGCTCAAGAAAGTGTATGGCAATACCAAAGTATGAAACTTTTATATAGACATGACTGATTCCACTGGAATTATAATATATATATATATATATATGTGTGTGTGTGTGTGTGTGTGTGTGTGTGTGTATAAAGATGTCCGTGAATCTTTACACACATTGTGATCTTTGATAACCCACTGGATTAGTTAAGGCAGATTAGACAAACAGATTCATCCATGATAAAAATCATCAATAGGTTTTATCACTATTGATGACACCAAAATATTACTTCTTCAAGATTGTGCTAGTTTTTAGCAGTTGCTGTCTTGCCAAATATGGTTGTAGTTGATCTGTTTAAATTTGGTCTCATACTCAATTTAATAATTTGCATTTCTTCAGATTTTATTTATACTATATACTTTTGCATATGTGTATATGTGTGTATATATATACTATTGTATATGTGTTTGCATGCTAATATAAAAGCAGCATCACATAAAACATGAAATCAATGTACTAGAAATAGACCAATATAATTTTAATAAAATGATTTTTCTGTGTTCAGAAAACTAAATAAATAGTGACACATTTTACTATATTAGGTGAAGAATCTGAGCTCTGGAAATCTATCTTTGTAATTTAAAGAAAGTCATCATTTTATGTCCAATAAGTGGGTATGTGTGTGTGTGTGTGTGTATGTGTGTGTATGTATGTATGGTAAAAACTTGTATATATATATATATATATATATATATATATATATATAAATAAATGCTTATATGTATATATATAAATATACATATCACAGCTTCTGTCAAGACTTTATGAGATATATTGGTGAAATACTTAGCATACTGTCTGATTTAGAACAAGGGCTCAGCAAGTGCTACTTATTATTTTCTTAATAGTATTTTTATATTCTCTGCATATTCTTTATCATAAAATCATTTATCATTAACTGAAACATTATGTATATATTGAAATAAAAGCATCATGTTCCTTATCACTGGATGAACTATACTGGAGACACCCGTTAATTCTTATTAGTATTTGCTAATAGGAATATTAAATAAAACCAAAAGAAAATTTATTTAAACATGGCCCGTTTTTACCTCTTTTTCTAAATTTAAGAAAAACCCTTTGTCAAATATTGTAATCTATAAATAGTTTAAAGCATTTTTTACCAACAAAGGCAGTTAAAGGGATTCGATATACTTGAGAAAAGAAAATAAGGGCTGAGCAAATGTGGCACAGAATGGCCCTGGCATGTATATTATCTTACCTGGAATCATTTCATTACGAGGTCTGAAAAAATGGCTGTTCTTTGGGACTGAGTGAATATAGCTCTAATTTCAGCTTCTAATTTCAGGTTTTCATATATAATTACTCTCTCTATGAGTGTAGAGCGGAGAGTTTTCTGTTACCTTAGGTATGAGCTTTAATTTAAATCCTCAGATTTCCAAAATTCTAATTTAAACTGCAGAGCAGCACAGCTATGATCAGATTGTTCTCTTGCAAATGGGGTTGATAATTTGAGAATCCCAAATGAAACAAATCATTTAGCAGAACTCAAAGAAGCCAGTTAGCCTATGCTTTTTCCCCCACCTCTTTTTTCTTTCACAAAATGAAAGAAAAAAGCTTAAATACAATTCTGAGAACCTAATCAAGAAGAACTACAGAGTAACTCTGGAATTATATTCCCAATGGCATATAATTTATATATAATCCTTTGGAGAAACATTAATACATTAAAGAAATTGCAAAGTGAGACAGGCTGAAAAATTTAGTATCATGGAGCTAATTATTCATGGTTTATACTGAAGAGAAAGGGCTTTCACTCTGTACATTATACCACACAAGCTAGAATCCATTGTGTCTGATAGCAGAGAAGAAGCCTCTATTTATTGCTCACATCCAATTCTCAAATCTACCTAAAATGGCAGGTATCAAAAATTACTAACTCTTTGTCTTCA
This sequence comes from Bos mutus, assembly GCF_027580195.1. Taxonomy (NCBI): domain Eukaryota; kingdom Metazoa; phylum Chordata; class Mammalia; order Artiodactyla; family Bovidae; genus Bos; species Bos mutus. The sequence continues at coordinate 45,683,837 of NC_091633.1, read as the reverse complement.
TTTTACTTCTAGTCTATATCTCCTGATGAGAACAATCTAACCAGATACTGAAAGCAGGAAAATATTCCTCATTTACAATAAAAATAACCCATATCTTTCTGAGAGAAAACAAATCACTTCATAAGCAGAAAGGGAGCCCTATAGTGTGAAAGAAGGAAGATAAAAATCAATTCAGAAAGCAGTCTTCAAGTCCTCTGAAAAGAACCAAGTTAAGGCACTCTTACTCCTTGGACTTTGATAGAAGTTAGCTGCATAAAGATAGCAAGATAGACGTACTGTCCTAATCTTAGCTCTCTTGTTGATTTAGTTCAGAATATTACCATTTACAGTAGCAAGTTGGTACACACAGTGGATCTTTTTTGTTTTTGTTTTTAATTTTTTATATTGTCTTGTTACATATATAACAGATTAATGATGTTGTGATAGTTTCAGGTGAACAGAGAAGGGGTTCAGCCATACATATACATGTGTGGACTTCACAGCAGATCTTTTTTGAAGATGAATAGTTGTTCTCACAAATGTTCATCTCGTTCACACAGTCTACTGCATTCTCAATTGCTTCAGGGCCAGAAATGGTTTCAGTGGTAGCCCAAATATTGAAAACATTACAAAAAGGATTCATTTTGGTTATCTAGAAATTCTAAAACAAGCTGCCCAGTTATGAGTGCAGGAAGGAAAAAAGCAAGAGTTGAAACAGAGTGAATGTGCTCAGTAGCATGTGATGATGCCTACACATAAACAGAAGAAGGGAAGATTTTTTTTTTTTGCTGTTTTAATTTATAAATATTTTTATTATACATACATTTTGAAAACCAGATTTTCAAAATGTAGGTATGAAGATTTTTAATCAATAAAAACATAGGTAAAAATAAAGGTTCATCTTATCTTCTTTGTCAACAGGCTCAAGAAATAGCTATTGAATTACAATACAGTAGAAAAATTAGGTTTTAAATTTAGATATTTTCCTCTGAATCCTGAAGTTCAATGAAACACTATCTTGTAGTTCCTTTTGGTTTGGCCATGATTCACTTTAACTGGTAAAATGCAATTGTTTAAGTTTAAGTGAAGTCCAAACCAAAAAACAAAACAAAACAAAAACCGTTATGGCATCAGTTCTATTCTCAGTAGGAACTGGGGTGATTCTGAAGTTATAATGGCTTAATAGACATTTCATTGTTCCGGGTACATAATCAAATTAAATAGTCTGGTAAGTTTGGTGACCCAAAATGATAAAGACAAACATATATCAAGCCCAGCCAGGCAGCCTTGAAAGTCTAATTAATTATATAAAAGTGTTGATATCTAAGTGGAGTAAGATCTCTGGGTGAGTTATACAAATGCGAGACATATAAAATGAGAGGTGTGAAGGAAAATATTTACCAAATCTGATATATGTCAATGTAGGATTTTAAACAGTTAGAAACCTCTTAAAAAAAAAAAAAGTATTAGCAGAGTTTATGAAAGAGATATAGGTTAAGTGGTCTCTCTAGCTCTATCATGGAGAAGGCAATGGCACCCCACTCCAGTACTCCTGCCTGGAAAATCCCATGGGCAGAGGAGCCTGGTAGGCTGCAGTCCATGGGGTCGCTGAGGGTCAGACATGACTGAGCGATTTCACTTTCTCTTTTCACTTTCATGCATTGGAGAAGGAAATGGCAACCCACTCCAGTGTTCTTGCCTGGAGAATCCCAGGGACGGGAGAGCCTGGTGAGCTGCCGTCTATGGGGTCGCAAAGTCGGACACGACTGAAGCGACTTAGCAGCAGCAGCTAGCTCTATCAATGCACAATTTCACATACCAATCAGAATGTTCTGAGTACCATAGTATTATCACATACAGTATAACTCATAATCATTATCTATATGTCACAAACCCCACATGATTGAGGCTACAGCAGACATGAATGTTGTTAAAAACTCAAAAAAATTTTAGTCCTTTATACGTCCACTATTAGACATAAAGTCATATAATTCCTACAATAAATTCTAGCGAGTGAAAAAATGAAGAAAAAGAGAAGAAATAGAAGGAAGTTATTTAGAAAAAAGCTCTCCCCATAATGACATTTTCATCATTTATTTCAGATTTTTTTAAATTAATAATTATGTTTTACTTTAAACAATACTTTTCTTGATGAGAAAGAATCAGAATTAGTAGAAAAACATCAGTGTGTCCAAAATAAGTAACAGAGTTCAGCTCAGTTCAAATCAGCAGGAGAATCTGGAATTCCACACCTCTCAAACTGTCCCCTCTAGTTACAAACACTGCTGATTCATGGTGCAAAAGTGAAACTAGAGCAAAACTAAGTTTAGAAGTACTCTGCTTCACTATACTCGATTGCAATCATGTAAATCTAGCAGATGAGGTAGTTCTCACAAGCGTAATATACTGCAGATATATACACCATCCCTCTGGGTCGTCCCAGTGCACCAGCCCCAAGCATCCAGCATCGTGCATTGAACCTTGACTGGCATCTCGTTTCATACATGACGTTTCACATGTTTCAATGCCATTCTCCCAAATCTTCCCACCCTCTCCCTCTCCCACAGAGTCCATAAGACTGTTCTATACATCAGTGTCTCTTTTGCTGTCTCGTATACAGGGTTATTGTTACCATCTTTCTAAATTCCATATATATGCGTTAGTATACTGTATTGGTGTTTTTCCTTCTGGCTTACTTCACTCTGTATAATAGGCTCCAGTTTCATCCACCTCATTAGAACTGATTCAAATGTATTCTTTTAATGGCTGAGTAATACTCCATTGTGTATATGTACCACGGCTTTCTTATCCATTCATCTGCTGATGGGCATCTAGGTTGCTTCCATGTCCTGGCTATTATAAACAGTGCTGCGATGAACATTGGGGTACACGTGTCTCTTTCCCTTCTGGTTTCCTCAGTGTGTATGCCCAGCAGTGGGATTGCTGGATCATAAGGCAGTTCTATTTCCAGTTTTTTAAGGAATCTCCGCACTGTTCTCCATAGTGGCTGTACTAGTTTGCATTCCCACCAACAGTGTAAGAGGGTTCCCTTTTCTCCACACCCTCTCCAGCATTTATTATTTGTAGACTTTTGGATCGCAGCCATTCTGACTGGTGTGAAATGGTACCTCATAATGGTTTTGATTTGCATTTCTCTGATAATGAGTGATGTTGAGCATCTTTTCATGTGTTTGTTAGCCATCTGTATGTCTTCTTTGGAGAAATGTCTATTTAGATCTTTGGCCCATTTTTTGATTGGGTCATTTATTTTTCTGGAGTTGAGCTGTAGGAGTTGCTTGTATATTTTTGAGATTAGTTGTTTGTCTGTTGCTTCATTTGCTATTATTTTCTCCCATTCTGAAGGCTGTCTTTTCACCTTGCTAATAGTTTCCTTTGATGTGCAGAAGCTTTTAAGTTTAATTAGGTCCCATTTGTTTATTTTTACTTTTATTTCCAATATTCTTGGAGGTGGATCATAGAGGATCCTGCTGTGATGTATGTCAGAGAGTGTTTTGCCTATGTTCTCCTCCAGGAGTTTTATAGTTTCTGGTCTTACGTTGAGATCTTTAACCCATTTTGAGTTTATTTTTGTATATGGTGTTAGAAAGTGTTCTAGTTTCATTCTTTTACAAGTGGTTGACCAGATTTCCCAGCACCACTTGTTAAAGAGATTGTCTTTAATCCATTGTATATTCTTGCCTCCTTTGTCAAAGATAAGGTGTCCATATGTGCATGGATTTATCTCTGGGCTTTCTATTTTGTTCCATTGATCTATATTTCTGTCTTTGTGCCAGTACCATACTGTCTTGATGACTGTGGCTTTGTAGTACAGCCTGAAGTCAGGCAGGTTGATTCCTCCAGGTCCATTCTTCTTTCTCAAGATTGCTTTGGCTATTTGAGGTTTTTTGTATATCCATACATATCGTGAAATTATTTGTTCTAGCTCTGTGAAGAATACCGTTGGTAGCTTGATAGGGATTGCATTGAATCTATAAATTGCTTTGGGTAGTATACTCATTTTCACTATATTGATTCTTCCAATCCATGAACATGGTATATTTCGCCATCTATTAGTGTCCTCTTTGATTTCTTTCACCAGTGTTTTATAGTTTTCTATATATAGGTCTTTAATTTCTTTAGGTAGATATATTCCTAAGTATTTTATTCTTTTCGTTGCAATGGTGAATGGAATTGTTTCCTTAATTTCTCTTTCTGTTTTCTCATTATTAGTGTATAGGAATGCAAGGGATTTCTGTGTGTTGATTTTATATCCTGCAACTTTACTATAATCATTGATTAGTTCTAGTAATTTTCTGGTGAGTCTTTAGCGTTTTCTATGTAGAGGATCATGTCATCTGCAAATAGTGAGAGTTTTACTTCTTCTTTTCCAATTTGGATTCCTTTTATTTCTTTTTCTGCTCTGATTGCTGTGGCCAAAACTTCCAAAACTATGTTGAATAGTAATGGTGAAAGTGGGCACCCTTGTCTTGTTCCTGACTTTAGAGGAAATGCTTTCAATTTTTCACCATTGAGGATAATGTTTGCTGTGGGTTTGTCATATATAGCTTTTATTATGTTGAGGTATGTTCCTTCTATTCCTGCTTTCTGGAGAGTTTTTATCATAAATGGGTGTTGAATTTTGTCAAAGGCTTTCTCTGCATCTATTGAGATAATCATATGGTTTTTGTTTTTCAATTTGTTAATGTGGTGTATTACATTGATTGATTTGCGGATATTGAAGAATCCTTGCATCCCTGGGATAAAGCCCACTTGGTCATGGTGTATGATCTTTTTAATAATTATTGTACCCAGCAAGGATTTCATTCAAGTATGAAGGAGAAATCAAAAGCTTCTCAGACAAGCAAAAGCTGAGAGAATTCTGCACCACCAAACCAGCTCTCCAACAAATAATAAAGGATATTCTCTAGACTGGAAACACAAAAATGGTGTATAAATTCGAACCCCAAACAATAAAGTAAATGGCAACGGATCATACTTATCAGTAACTACCTTAAACGTAAATGGGTTGAATGCCCCAACCAAAAGACAAAGACTGGCTGAATGGATACAAAAACAAGACCCCTACATATGTTGTCTACAGGAGACCCACCTCAAAACAGGGGACACATACAGACTGAAAGTGAAGGGCTAGAAAAAGATTTTCCATGCAAATAGGGGCCAAAAGAAAGCAGGAGTAGCAATACTCATATCAGATAAAATAGACTTTAAAACAAAGGCTGTGAAAAGAGACAAAGAAGGTCACTACATAATGATCAAAGGATCAATCCAAGAAGAAGATATAACAATTATAAATATATATGCACCCAACACGGGAGCACATAGTATGTAAGACAAATGCTAACAAGTATGAAAGGAGAAATTAACAATAACACAATAATAGTGGGAGACTTTAATACCCCACTCACACCTATGGATAGATCAACTAAACAGAAAATTAACAAGGAAACACAAACTTTAAACGATACAATAGACCAGTTAGACCTAATTGATATCTATAGGACATTTCATCCCCAAACAATGAATTTCACCTTTTTCTCAAGCGCACATGGAACCTTCTCCAGGATAGATCACATCCTGGGCCATAAAGCTAGCCTTGGTAAATTCAAAAAATAGAAATCATTCCAAGCATCTTTTCTGACCACAATGCAGTAAGATTAGATCTCAATTACAGGAGAAAAACTATTAAAAATTCCAACATATGGAGGCTGAACAACACGCTGCTGAATAACCAACAAATCATAGAAGAAATCAAAAAAGAAATCAAAATTTGCATAGAAACGAATGAAAATGAAAACACAACAACCCAAAACCTGTGGGACACGGTAAAAGCAGTCCTAAGGGGGAAAGTTCATAGCAATACAGGCACACCTCAAGAAACAAGAAAAAAAGTCAAATAAATAACCTAACTCTATACCTAAAGCAACTAGAAAAGGAAGAAATGAAGAACCCCAGGGTTAGTAGAAGGAAAGAAATCTTAAAAATTAGAGCAGAAATAAATGCAAAAGAAACAAAAGAGACCATAGCAAAAATCAACAAAGCCAAAAGCTGGTTCTTTGAAAGGATAAATAAAATTGACAAACCATTAGCCAGACTCATCAAGAAACAAAGGGAGAAAAATCAAATCAATAAAATTAGAAACGAAAATGGAGAGATCACAACAGACAACACAGAAATACAAAGGATCATAAGAGACTATTATCAATTATATGCCAATAAAATGGACAACGAGGAAGAAATGGACAAATTCTTAGAAAAGTACAACTTTCCAAAACTCGACCAGGAAGAAATAGAAAACCTTAACAGACCCATCACAAGCACGGAAATTGAAACTGTAATCAAAAATCTTCCAGCAAACAAAAGCCCAGGTCCAGACGGCTTCACAGCTGAATTCTACCAAAAATTTAGAGAAGAGCTAACACCTATCCTGCTCAAACTCTTCCAGAAAATTGCAGAGGAAGGTAAACTTCCAAACTCATTCTATGAGGCCACCATCACCCTAATACCAAAACCTGACAAAGATCCCACAAAAAAAGAAAACTACAGGCCAATATCACTGATGAACATAGATGCAAAAATCCTAAACAAAATTTATTTCAGATTAAATGCTTTAAAAACATCATTATGTTCCACTAAAATTTATCACACTAAAGTGGTGTCAAAGAAAATTAAGTTAAAAAAGTATTCTGAGGTTCCTTTGTCATCAAACATGAAAGTGAAAGTTGCCCAGTCATGTTCGACTCTTCCAGGCCAGAATACTGGAGTGGGTACCCACTCCCTTCTCTAGAGATCTTCACAACCCAGGGATAATTAATGATAAAAATGTTGGTGAAACTTTATTTTCCTTAAATGACAAGGAATAATCAATCCTCTGTTATTATAAGCAATAAATATTGTTTATTTGATCATATAGGCTGAAAGGTATTTTGACAAATGAATCAGTTCCCTTTTAATCAAACAAGCTTAAAAAAGTCTACACGATCTAAAACAGACAATATTTTTAACATTGAATTTTATTTTATTTTCTTACATTGAAAGCAACTTACACTGTATGAAACGTATTCACATTCTGTGAGAAGAAACGAACTCGATTTTACATTTTATATTTTGTATATTTTTTTAAATTTTATTTTATTTAACTTTACAATATTGTATTGGTTTTGCCATATATCAAAATGAATCTGCCACAGGTATACATGTGTTCCCCATCCTGAACCCTCCTCCCACCTCCCTCCCCATACCATCCCTCTGGGTCGTCCCAGTGCACCAGCCCCAAGCATCCAGTATCATGCATCGAACCTGGACTGGCGACTCATTTCATATATGATATTATACATATTTCAATGCCATTCTCCCAAATCATCCCACCCTCTCCCTCTCCCACAGAGTCCAAAAGACTGTTCTATACATCAGTGTCTCTTTTGCTGTCTCACATACAGGGTTATCGTTACCATCTTTCTAAATTCCATATATATGCGTTAGTATACTGTAGTCGTGTTTTTCTTTCTGGCTTACTTCACTCTATATAATAGGCTCCAGTTTCATCCACCTCATTAGAACTGATTCAAATGGATTCTTTTTAACGGCTGAGCAATACTCCATTGTGTATATGTACCACTGCTTTCTTATCCATTCATCTGCTGATGGACATCTAGGTTGCTTCCATGTCCCGGCTATTATAAACAGTGCTGCAATGAACATTGGGGTACACGTGTCTCTTTCCCTTCTGGTTTCCTCAGTGTGTGTGCCCAGCAGTGGGATTACTGGATCATAAGGCAGTTCTATTTCCAGTTTTTTAAGAATCTCCACACTGTTCTCCATAGTGGCTGTACTACTTTGCATTCCCACCAAAAGTGTAAGAGGGTTCCCTTTTCTCCACACCTTCTCCAGCATTTATTGCTTGTAGACTTTTGGATCGCAGCCATTCTGACTGGCGTGAAATGGTACCTCATTGTGGTTTTGATTTGCATTTCTCTGATGATGAGTGATGTTGAACATCTTTTCATGTGTTTGTTAGCCATCTGTGTGTTTTCTTTGGGGAAATGTCTATTCAGTTCTTTGGCCCATTTTTTGATTGGGTCATTTATTTTTCTGGAATTGAGCTGTAGGAGTTGCTTGTATATTTTTGAGATTAGTTGTTTGTCTGTTGCTTCATTTGCTATTATTTTCTCCCATTCTGAAGGCTGTCTTTTCACCTTGCTTATAGTTTCTTTTGTTGTGCAGAAGCTTTTAAGTTTAATTAGGTCCCATTTGTTTATTTTTGCTTTTATTTCCAATATTCTTGGAGGTGGGTCATAGAGGATCCTGCTGTGATGTATGTCGGAGAGTGTTTTGCCTATGTTCTCCTCTAGGAGTTTTATAGTTTCTGGTCTTATGTTTAGATCTTTAATCCATTTCGAGTTTATTTTTGTGTATGGTGTTAGAAAGTGCTCTAGTTTCATTCTTTTACAAGTGGTTGACCAGTTTTCCCAGCACCACTTGTTAAAGAGATTGTCTTTAATCCATTGTATATTCTTGCCTCCTTTGTCAAAGATAAGGTGTCCATAGTGCGTGGATTTATCTCTGGGCTTTCTATTTTGTTCCATTGATCTATATTTCTGTCTTTGTGCCAGTACCATACTGTCTTGATGATTGTGGCTTTGTAGTAGAGCCTGAAGTCAGGCAGGTTGATTCCTCCAGTTTCATTCTTCTTTCTCAAGATAGCTTTGGCTATTCAAGGTATTTTGTATTTCCATACAAATTGTGAAATTATTTGTTCTAGCTCTGTGAAGAATACCGTTGGTAGCTTGATAGGGATTGCATTGAATCTATAAATTGCTTTGGGTAGTATACTCATTTTCACTATATTGATTCTTCCAATCCATGTACATGGTATATTTCGCCATCTATTAGTGTCCTCTTTGATTTCTTTCACCAGTGTTTTATAGTTTTCTATATATAGGTCTTTAGTTTCTTTAGGTAGATATATTCCTAAGTATTTTATTCTTTTCATTGCAATGGTGAATGGAATTGTTTCCTTAATTTCTCTTTCTATTTTCTCATTATTAGTGTATAGGAATGCAAGGGATTTCTGTGTGTTGATTTTATATCTTGCAACTTTACTGTATTCATTGATTAGTTCTAGTAATTTTCTGGTGGAGTCTTTAGGGTTTTCTATGTAGAGGATCATGTCATCTGCAAACAGTGAGAGTTTTACTTCTTCTTTTCCAATTCGGATTCTTTTATTTCTTTTTTTGCTCTGATTGCTGTGGCCAAAACTTTCAAAACTATGTTGAGTAGTAATGGTGAAAGTGGCACCCTTGTCTTGTTCCTGACTTTAGAGGAAATGTGATAAGATGAATGCTAAGAATTTAGCTGACATATTTAGAAGACTGCCTGATTCCAAAATTAATCATTTTGAGTTTTAACCTTTTACTTTGGTTTTGGTGAAGAGGGTCTCGATTCTAAATCAACTGAAACATGAGTACCGATAAAACAAACCTTAACTGAGAATCCAGACTCTATATGAAGCCTCTCATATACTTTTCTTTTTTAAAAAAATTTGAGATATAAGTTCCATTAAAAGGACTACATAAAATATATCTGTATAATTTTTAAAATAATTATAAATCAAAAACCTATCCATACCTAACAAATAAAACATTTCTATTCCTAATTCCATGTTTACAATGAAAAGAACCCTGAAAGTTTTATAAATACTATCAGTAGTTTTACACCTAAATACACAGTCCTAAGCAATAGTTCTTGGTTTATCACCTTTAACTCCTCTTTTTGGCTTAACGATATTTTCCAACTTTGATTTTTCTGCCTTTGTTGTTCTTTTGCCATCACCTGAATATGACTTCATTGCTAAATAAAGTACATGAAATTTAGCTGTTTCTTTGAAAGAATGATTTTCAGATTCTGTTCTGCCCTCAACAAGCACTGACTCTACTGTGATGGCCAAATCACTTTTGAATCATGAGTTCTGTCTCTAATGAATTACTTGCATTTGTACACATGTGTTGGGGTTTTCAACTTTAATAATATTCTGTCTTAACCTCATGATACCTCTTAATTGCCTTCCCATGTCTTTGCTGAGAGTCAAAGTAAAAATCACAAAATATCACTTCCTAGTGTATCTTTATCTTAATTAAAATCATCTCTTATCTGCATCCTTTTCATTAGAACTGCTGTGGACAAGGAAAACCCTACCTCAAATACTTGAAGGTATTCTGTTATTTTCTAAGGCTTTATTGTATTTCCTCCTACTTTAAATCAGCAATATGCTTCTAATTTAGTTCTGTGAATAGTGTGAAGAAAGAGATTTCATTAAAAAATTATTAATTTCCAACTGCCAAGTTTCAGTCATTGAAATGACTGTGTACTGATCACATATTTTTTAACAAGGTAAATGTTCATAAATATTTAAGACTATTTCACATATCTCTCTTTTATACTATTGATCTATATTTGTATCCCTAAGTGAAAGTTGAGAGTGAAAAAGTTGGCTTAAAGCTCCACAGTCAGAAAACGAAGATATTGGCATCCAGTCCCATCACTTCATGGGAAATAGATGGGGAAACAGTGGAAACAGTGTCAGACTTTATTTTTTGGGGGGCTCCAAAATCACTGCAGATGGTGACTGCAGCCATGAAATTAAAAGACGCTTACTCCTTGGAAGGAAAGTTATGACCAACCTAGACAGCATATTGAAAAGCAGAGACATTACTTTGCCAACAAAGGTGTGTCTAGTCCAGGCTATGGTTTTTCCTGTGGTCATGTATGGATGTGAGAGTTGGACTGTGAAGAAGGCTGAGCACTGAAGAATTGATGCTTTTGAACTGTGGTGTTGGAGAAGACTCTTGAGAGTCCCTTGGACTGCAAGGAGATCCAACCAGTCCATTCTGAAGGAGATCAGCCCTGGGATTTCTTTGGAAGGAATGATGTTAAAGCTGAAACTCCAGTACTTTGGCCACCTCATGCGAAGAGTTGACTCATTGGAAAAGACTCTGATGCTGGGAGGGATTGGGGGCAGGAGGAGAAGGGGATGACAGAGGATGAGATGGCTCGATGGCATCACTGACTTGATGGACGTGAGTCTGAGTGAACTCCAGGAGTTGGTGATGGACAGGGAGGCATAGGGTGCTTCGATTCACGGGGTCGCAAAGAGTCAGACACAACTGAGCGACTGAACTGAACTGAACTGGTTTCCTCTAGTTTCTATAGTTCTTAATGTCTGGTATTTGAAAGTGTGATTCTATTTTTTTGTTATTTTGTTGTGATAGATTTATTCTTTTTGTTTTTTTATATTAATCAAAATTAATTTGTCAATTTTACTACAATATGCTAAGTAAATTTGTATTGGGATTACATTTAATTCATACACCAATTTATGGAAAATATATATAGGATTATAATAGTTTTCCAATCCAGTAATAGAGTAAAATATGCCAATTATTTAGATCTTCTAGAATCTGTTTCTATAATATATTGCAGGATTGAGGATTTTTCACATATTTTTAGATTTATTTATTTTGTTAGATTTCAATATTTGGTATTTTGATGCTACATTAACTATAATTTATAAACTGAATATGAAAAATCATTGTTTTTTATATCTAAATATATATTTTCATATTGACTTTGTGTTCATTTATTTATAATAAATTTACTAATTTCTATGCAAGTAATAAATGTTATCACTTTTGTAATAAGTATGACATTATTTGTTTTATGTTTATTGTACTGTCAGAGAATACTACTGACTTGTAATAATAGCAAACAAAGAATATTTTGTGTCTTACTGAGTTAAAGGAGAATTACATTCAATATTTTACTATTTACTGTATTTACTGTGGGGCTTTCCTTGTGGCTCAGATGGTAAGAATCTTTCTGCAATGCAGGAGACCAAGCTTCAATTCCTGAGTTGGGAAGATCCCCTGGAGCAGGGAATGGCAACCCACTTCAGTATTCTTGCCTGGAGAACTCCATGGACATAGGAGGTTGGTGAGCTACAGTTCATGGGGTCACAAATAGTTGGACACAACTGAGTAATGCACACACATAGATATTTACTATAGGTTCTTCTTTTTATACTTTTTATCCTTAATCAGATTAATGAAATTCTCTTCTAATTCTGGCTTGCAATTAAGTATAATTGGATAATGGGTTTTATTAAATGCTTCCCTTCTACTTTGAGATGATCAAATGATTTATGGTTTGAGATGAGCATGATTTATATATTACATTGTGTTGTTGATTTGTACATGTGAAAAAAACTTAAACAATTCCCCAAATTAGCCCACCTTCATTGCTATAAGTTGTTGTTGTCACTAAATCCTGTCTGACTCTTCTGCAACCCCATGAACTATATATAGCACACCAGGCTCCTCTGTCCATGGGATTTCCCAGGCAAGAATACTGGAGTAGGTTGCCATTTCCTACTCCTGGGGACCTTCCTGATGTAGGGATTGATCCCCTATCACCTGCATTGGGAGACAGATTCTTTATCACTGAGCCACCTGGGAAGCCACATACTGAGACATTAAAAAACATAGTCTTTTAATGGTCTACAGGGCTCTGCAGTATCTGCAGGTTTATTAACTCCACAACCATATCTCTTACTATCTTTTCTCTGGTTTACCATGCTTCAATCATAGGGCCCTCCTTGTTCCTCACACAGAACTCAGGTATTTGCAAAGAGCAGTTGCCTTTGTCTAGAATGCTGCTGCTGCTACTGCTAAGTCGCTTCAGTAGTGTCCGACTCTGTGCGACCCCATAGACGGCAGCCCACCGGGCTCCGCCGTCCCTGGGATTCTCCAGGCAAGAACACTGGAGTGGGTTGCCATTTCCTTCTCCAATGCAGGAAAGTGAAAGTGACGTCGCTTAGTCGTGTCTGACTCCTGGAGATCCCATGGACTGCAGCCCACCAGGCTCCTCCGTCCATGGGATTTTCCAGGCAAGAGTACTGGAGTAGGGTGCCATTATCCATCGGAGAAGGCAATGGCAACCCACTCCAGTACTCTTGCCTGGAAAATCCCATGGACAGAGGAGCCTAGTGGGCTGCAATCCACGGGGTCACTAAGAGTCGGACACGACTGAGCGACTTCCCTTTCACTTTTCACTTTCATGCATTGGAGAAGGAAATGGCAACCCACTCCAATGTTCTTGCCTGGAGAATCCCAGGGACACGGGAGCCTGGTGGGCTGCCGTCTATGGGGTCACACAGAGTCGGACACTACTGAAGCGACTTAGCAGTAGTAGCCGCAGCAAGCTAAGGGAACTTAAGCCGACTTATCCACAACCACTCAACCATGAGTTTGGGAAGCAGGATTTAAACATAAACTTTCTATTGCTTTAATTATTATTGTATATTGCCTCTTGATTGTAAATTTCACACACAATTAAGCACAACGGGGTAAGGGACTGTGACTCTTCATTTGATGGTTTATCTCCACCATCCACTCAGTAATAGCTGATATGCTGTGGAAACTGAATAAATATCTGTTTATTATATTAAAGGTAAGTTTTTTTTAATTTGATAATGGATTCTTTAAACAGAGTATTTAGTATAAAATATCTACATTATAGTCAAGAGATAATTTTAGCATCCACTACAAAAAGGAAGTCTTTAAAACCACTGAAAGAGCAGACTTGAAGGAAAGCTACAGGATGAATATGTGGTTGAAACTTTTTTTATATAATGTTCAATTTAAACAGTCTGTTTCTGATCATTCCATTAAAAATGACCAATATATAAAAAATGGTTAATAATTAGTTTTCTCATAAACACTTAATAAAAAAAATAAAACACATTACTAAGAAAACAGGAGGTTAATTAAATTATAAATTATTTTAGACCTCTCAAAACTGTCAGAGCATTGTGGAATTTTTATAGTCCTCTTCACATCTTCTGTCATTTTTTACTTATGCCAAATTTATAGTTTAAATAATGTAAAAGCTATACTGATTTTGAAAACTTTGATTAGTTGCATTTTCACACTTATCTTTATCTATAATTAACCCATAATGAGTTTAAGCATGTGCTAAATATATTTACACAAAGAGAATCATATTCAAAATTTAGATTTAATTATTTTGGACAAATATTTATTTTAAAGAGAGAAAAATTCAAGATTTATTGCATAATACATCATATTAGGAACTCAATTTTAACTCATTTCAAGTTCCCTAAGCACCACTTACCACCCACTGAATAACTTTTATAGTAATATCTTCTAAATTACATATTTCAAAACAATATATTATATATTACATAGCTAAAAATAAAAGTAGATAAGACAGGAGAGGACAAAGGAAAAGTTCTACCCCCATTTTGTAAAAAAGATTTGTTGTAAGCATTGACACAGGTATCCTGTCACAAGTAGGAAAGCACAGAGATTATAGGAGTTAATGGCAATTTTAATAATGAAGAAAGAGAGAAGAGAAAAATAGAACCATGGCTATCTGCTAGTCTATGCTGCATAACTACCAACCACAAGCTTTCAGGGGTATGGAATAATAAACATTGCAAATGTGTTTATGACTGGACAGGGGCAGAATGACTTTGCTAACCCTCTCTGTGTTCTGGGCCCTGGTCTGAAGGAACAGGAGCTACAGAGAAAGCTTTGCTTGTGGCAACAACAGAGACACAAGCATGTATGAATACATGCTTTGCTGTGCCAACAGATTTTAAATTCCTTCTTTAAAGAATTTTATCATAAATGGGTATTGATTTGCCTCGAATTTTTTTTAACAAAATTAAGTTTGTCAAATTATTTTTCTGATTTATTTTTTTTACTCTGTAATCACTATGAAGTTAAATTAAGAGAAAAAGAAAATTTGTTTTAAAGACTAGATAAATTCTTTTATTTCTTGATACATTTATATAAGGGAGGTTTCCCTGATGGCTCAGCAGGTAGAGTCCACCTGCAATACAAGAGATGTGGCTTGGAACCCTGGGTTGGGAAATTACTCTGGAGAGGGAAATAGCAACTGACTCCATTATTCTTGCCTGAAGAATCCCAAGGACAGAGGATCCTGGTGGGCTACAGTCTAATTTGCCAAGATTCGGACATGACTGAGAGACTAAGCAGGCAATCAATTTCCAATTCTGGTACAAACACAAATTCAACATAATATAGTATGGCTTTTTATATATTACTGCTTTCTATTTGCTAATACTATGCTTATAATATTTGTGTCATATTACATAAGTGAAATAGGCTTATAGATTTTCTCTTCTATCCTTTGTGGAGTTTGATGTCAAGGTTATGCAATCTTCTATAATGCATGGGGAGCATTTGAATAGCATAGGACTCTGATTTTTAAAATGTAACAGCACTATAGAGAATGTGTCAAAATTACAGATTTAAAGACACTTTACTTTTAAGATTTGTTACATCTTCTAATTCTATCCATAGGATTTGTATAGCGTGTACCAGGATTATAAACTTAAGAACATTTATTTTGTCTGTAAGAATAGCTACCATTAAGAGTAGAAAAGGCAACAAGCATGCAAAATGTGGTGCAAGCTATAAGCAAGACTAACTGATTGCATCAAAGCTTCTTCTCTTCCACATGCTCCCAGCCCTGGTCCCTGAAATGTCAATCTAACTTTGGGTTCTGCCTATCAGCATTTCTATCATTTTCATGATTCCATTAGGAACATCTCTATATTGACAACTGATTTTCTCAACAGAATTACAATCTGTTTTCTCCATTCCTGATTTTCTAATTATTTTTCCCCTTGAGATTCGTCCCTGGGATTCTGCAGGCAAGAACACTGGAGTGGGTTGCTATTTCCTGCTCCAATGCATGAAAGTAAAAAAGTGAAATTGAAAGTGAAGTCATGTCCAACTCTTAGCGACCCCATGGACTGCAGCCTACCAGGCTCCTCAGTCCATGGGATTTTCCAGGCAAGAGTCCTGAAGTGGGGTGCCATTGCCTTCTCCATTTTTAGTAAAAATTCCCACATAAAAACCCTAGTAAAAGCTACTCTACAATGACAAAATCCACAAGTCACTAGTCTCCTAGTTTTCTAGGAGAGGAATAGAGAGATAAACTACAAAGGGGCAAAAGTTAATTTTTTGGTGATAGAAATATTCTATATCTCATTTGAGGTTGTTATTACACGGGTGTGATACTTGACACATATATTTTATTGTTTCTAAATTATACTGCAATACAGTTGATTAAAAATGAGAGAAATTTTCTTTCTGGAGTTTATTAGCTATTCATTTATAAGATGTTCTATTTAATCTAGGTGCAATGTTCTTTGAGCACATCGTCACACATATAGCATGTGATAGAAGGGATGCAAGGTGACACTGGTTAGAGATGTCCTCTTCCACACTATTATTTCAGTTCTTCTTTAGTTGGTATCAATTTAATACATTTTATCTGGTCAAATTTATGTCAGGGCACTTGATAACTATTGAATTTAACAAGATTAACTTCTATAGTATATCATGAGCCCTTAAAAATATCATTTCGTGCTAGGAAGGTATAGAACTTGGTCATACCAAAATGAAAAGAATTCTATAGAAAAATTACTTTTAAAATGACAATTATGTCTTACTGTTTTGGCCCTGAGTTGCAATTAATTAACTTATGAAACTAGTCATCATCCACCAGATAATATATCGGCTTTTTATGTAGCATAAGTTATATAAATGAAGACAGACTAGTGGTTTCAGGAAACATACTCATAATACAGATATGATTAAAATATAAAGATTCTATGAACCCCATTATCTTTGAAGTGGAAAGCGTATATTAAAAATTCTTGCTACAACTGATGGTTTATAGAGATTCATTAATGAATCTACCAAGAAAATTACCAAGACAGAAGGAAAGTAGGCCAGGTTGAACATCACGTGAGTAAATATAAGTTCTCGCAAGAACTGAAAATGCCACACAGAGCATTCTGCACGTCTATACACTGCTCTTTGTAATCAGTCAGTTCAGTAACTTATGTGTGTCCTACTCTGTGACCCCATGGACTGAAGCACACCAGGCTTCCATGCCAATCACCAACTCTCAGAGATTGCTCAAACTCATGTAATGAGTTGGTGATATTTATGAAATATTTGCTTTTTAAAATATTTCAGTTCAGTTCAGTTCAGTCACTCAGTTGTTTCTGACTCTTTGCAACCCCATGAATCACAGCACGCCAGGCCTCCTTGTCCATCACCAAATCCCGGAGTTCACTGAGACTCACATCCATCGAGTCAGTGATGCCATCGAGCCATCTCATCCTCTGTTGTCCCCTTCTCCTCCTGCCCCCAACCCCTCCCAGCATCAGAGTCTTTTCCAATGAGTCAACTCTTCACATGAGGTTCCCAAAGTACTGGAGTTTCAGCTTTAGCATCATTCCTTCCAAAGAAATCCCAGGGCTGATCTTCAGAATGGACTGGTTGGATCTCCTTGCAGTCCAAGGGACTCTCATGAGTCTTCTCCAACACCACAGTTCAAAAGCATCAATTCTTCTGCGCTCAGCTTTCTTCACAGTCCAACTCTCACATCCATACATGACCACTGGAAAAACCATAGCCTTGACTAGACGGACTTTGTTGGCAAAGTAATGTCTCTGCTTTTCAATATGCTTTCTAGGTTGGTTATAACTTTCCTTCCAAGGAGTAAGAGTCTTTTAATTTCATGGCTGTAAGCACCATCTTTAGTGATTTTGGAGCCCAGAAAAATAAAATCTGACACTTTTTCCACTGTTTCCCCATCTATTTCCCATGAAGTGATGGGATTGGATGCCATGATCTTAGACTTCTGAATGTTGAGCTTTAAGCCAACTTTTTCACTCTCCTCTTTAACTTTCATCAAGAGGCTTTTTAGTTCTTTTTCACTTTCTGCCATAAGGGTGGTGTCATCTGCATATCTGAGGTAATTGATATTTCTCAGGGCAATCTTGATTCCAGCTTGTGCTTCTTCCAGCCCAGCATTTCTCATGATGTACTCTGCATAGAAGTTAAATAAGCAGGGTGACAATATACGCCCTGGGTCATAAATATAGTGTTTGTATAATTCTTTTTTTTTTAATCTACCTTGTCTTAATATCTTCTCCTTCTGTTAAGTCCATACCATTTCTGTCCTTTACTGTGCCCATTTTTGCATGAAATATTCCCTTGTCATCTCTAATTTTCTTGAAGAGATGTCTAATTATTAATATTATGTTGTTTTCCTCTATTTCTTTGCACTGATCACTGAGGAAGGCTTTCTCATCTCTCCTTGCTAATCTTTGGAACTCTGCATTCAAATGTGTATATCTTTCCTTTTCTCCTTTGCCTTTAGCTTCTCTTCTTTTCTCAGCTACTCGTAAGGCCTCCTCAGACAGCCATTTTCCCTCTTTGCATTTATTTTTCTTGGGGATGATCTTGATCACTGCCTCCTGTACAATGTCATGAACCGCCATCCATAGTTCATCAGACAACCTGTCTATTAGACCTAGTCCCTTAAATCTATTTCTCACTTCCACTGTATGATCATAAGGGATTTGATTTAGGTCATACCTAAATGGTCTAGCGGTTTTCCCTACATTCTTCAATTTAAGTCTCAATTTGGCTTATTATAGTTCATGACTGAACCACAGTCATCTCCTGGTCTTGTTTTTGCTGACTGTATATGATTCTCCATCTTAGGCTGCAAAGAATATAATCAATATGATTTCAGTATTGACCACCTTGTGATTTCCATGTGTAGAGGCTTCTCCTGTGTTGTTGGAAGAGGTGTTTGCTATGACCAGTGTGTTCTCTTGGCATAAGTCTGTTAGCCTTTTTCCTGCTTCATTTTGTACTCCAAAGCCAAATTTGCCTGTTACTCCAGGTATCTCCTGACTTCCTACTTTTGTATTCCAGTCCCCTATAATGAAAAGGTATCTCTTCACGGCTGCTCCAGCAAAGCTCAGCCATTGCTCCTTACCTTGGAGGAGGGGTATCTCCTCACTGACACCCTTCCTGGCCTTCAATGTGGGATAGCTCCTCTAGGCCCTCCTGCGACCATGCGGCCACTGCTCCTTGGACGTGGGGTTGGTCCTCCCGGTCACCACCCCTGGCCTCGGTCGTGCGGTTGCTCCTCCCTGCCACCACCCTTGGCCTCGGGCTTAGGGGCGTGGGGTAGCTCCTCCCGCCCATCACCCCTGGCCTTGGTCTTGGGGCATGGGATATCTCCTCCTGGCCGCCGCCCCTGGCCTCGGACACTGGGTATCTCCTCTTGGCCGCCCCCCTTGACCTTGGACGTGGAGTAGCTCCTCTCGGCTGTTCCTGCGCTGTCGCAGTCTGGTACTCTCGGCCGCTGCCCCTGACCTGGGACGTGGGGTAACTCCTCTTGGCCACCGCCCTTTGGGCATGGGGTCCTCCCAGCTTCTGCCCCTGACCTCAGACATGGGGTGGCTCCTCTTGGGCGCGCTATGGCACAGGGTCGCAGCTGCCTGCACTATGAGGCGACCGTCGCAGCTGCCTGTGCTATGGCACGCCCGTCGCAGCCGCCTGCATCGGAGGGCAAATACACTGAAACCAATCACAGAAAACTAGACAATCTAATCACACTAGGACCACAGCCTTGTCTAACTCAATGAAACTAAGCCATGCTCGTGGGGCAACCCAAGATGGGCGGGTCATGGGGGAGAGATTTGACAGAATGTGGTCCACTGGAGAAGGGAATGGCAAACCACTTCAGTATTCTTGCTTTGAGAACCCCATGAACAGTATGAAAAGGCAAAATAATAGGATACTGAAAGAGGAACTCCCCAGGTCAGTAGGTGCCCAATATGCTACTGGAGATCAGTGGAGAAATAACTCCAAAAAGAATGAAGGGATGGAGCCAGAGCAAAAAGAATACC
This sequence comes from Bos mutus, assembly GCF_027580195.1. NCBI lineage: Eukaryota > Metazoa > Chordata > Mammalia > Artiodactyla > Bovidae > Bos > Bos mutus. The sequence goes on along the minus strand of NC_091633.1, from coordinate 45,664,009 downwards.
CAGCTGTGGATGTGACTGGTGATAGAAGCAAGGTCCGATGCTGTAAAGAGCAATACTGCATAGGAACCTGGAATGTCAGGTCAATGAATCAAGGCAAATTGGAAGTGGTCAAACAAGAGACGGCAAGAGTGAATGTTGACATTCTAGGAATCAGTGAACTGAAATGGACTGGAATGGGTGAATTTAACTCAGATGACCATTATATCTACTACTGCGGGCAGAAATCCCTCAGAAGAAATGGAGTAGCCATCATGGTCAACAAAAGACTTCGAAAGGCAGTACTTGGATGCAATCTCAAAAATGACAGAATGATCTCTGTTCATTTCCAAGGCAAACCATTCAATATCATGGTAATCCAAGTCTATGCCCCAACCAGTAATGCTGAAGAAGCTGAAGTTGAACGGTTCTATGAAGACCTACAAGACATTTAGAACTAACACCCAAAAAAGATGTCCTTTTCATTATAGGGGACTGGAATGCAAAGGTGGGAAGTCAAGAAACACCTGGAGTAACAGGTAAGTTTGGCCTTGGAATATGCAATGAATCAGGGCAAAGACTAATAGAGTTTTGCCAAGAAAATGCACTGGTCATAACAAACACTCTCTTCCACCAATACAAGAGAAGACTCTACACATGGACATCACCAGATGGTCAACACCGAAATCAGATTGATTATATTCTTTGAAGCCAAAGATGGAGAAGCTCTATACAGTCAGCAAAAACAAGACCAGGAGCTGACTGTGGCTCAGACCATGACCTCCTTATTGTCAAATTCAGGCTTAAATGGAAGAAAGTAGGAAAAACCACTAGAGCATTCAGGTATGACCTAAATAAAATCCCTTATGATTATACAGTGGAAGTGAGAAATAGATTTAAGGGCCTAGATCTGATAGATAGAGTTCCTGATGAACTATGGAATGAGGTTCATGACGTTGTACAGGAGACAGGGATCAAACCCATTCCCATGGAAAAGAACTGCAAAAAAGCAAAATGGCTGTCTGGGGAGGCCTTACAAATAGCTGTGAAAAGAAGAGAAGCAAAAAGCAAAGGAGAAAAGGAAAGATATAAACATCTTAATGCAGAGTTCCAAAGAATAGCAAGAAGAGTAAGAAAGCCTTCTTCAGCGATCAATGCAAAGAAATAGAGGAAAACAACAGAATGGCAAAGACTAGGGATCTCTTCGAGAAAATCAGAGATACCAAAGAAACATTTCATGCAAAGATGAGCTCGATAAAGGACAGAAATGGTATGGACCTAACAGAAGCAGAAGATATTAAGAAGAGATGGCAAGAATAAACAGAAGAACTGTACAAAAAAGATCTTCACGACACAGATAATCATGATGGTGTGATCACTGACCTAGAGCCAGACATCCTGGAATGTGAAGTCAAGTGAGCCTTAGAAAGCATCACTATGAACAAAGCTAGTGGAGGTGATAGAATTCCAGTTGAGCTATTCCAAATCCTGAAAGATGATGCTGTGAAAGTGCTGCATTCAATTTGCCAGCAAATTTGGAAAACTCAGCAGTGGCCACAGGACTGGAAAAGGTCAGTTTTCATTCCAATCCCAAAGAAAGGCAATGCCAAAGAATGCTCAAACTACCACACAACTGCACTCATCTCACATGCTAGTAAAGTAATGCTCAAAATTCTCCAAGCCAGGCTTCAACCATATGTGAACCGTGAACTTCCAGTTGTTCAAGCTGGTTTTAGGAAAGGCAGAGGAACCAGAGATCAAATTGCCAACATCTGCTGGATCATGGAAAAAGCAAGAGAGTTCCAGAAAAACATCTATTTCTGCTTTATTGAATATAAATATGCCAAAGCCTTTGACTGTGTGGATCACAATAAACTGTGGACAATTCTGAAAGAGATGGGAATACCAGACCACTTGATCTGCCTCTTGAGAAATTTGTATGCAGGTCAGGAAGCAACAGTTAGAACTGGACATGGAACAACAGACCTGTTCCAAATAGGAAAAGGAGTTCGTCAAGGCTGTATATTGTCACCCTGTTTATTTAACTTATATGCAGAGTACATCATGAGAAACGCTGGACTGGAAGAAACACAAACTGGAATCAAGATTGCCAGGAGAAATATCAATAACCTCAAATATGCAGATGACACCACCCTTATGGCAGAAAGTGAAGACGAACTAAAAAGCCTCTTGATGAAGGTAAAAGTGGAGAGGGAAAAAGTTAGCTTAAAGCTCAACATTCAGAAAACGAAGATCATGGCATCCGGTCCCACCACTTCCTGGGAAATAGATGGGGAAACAGTGGAAACAGTGTCAGACTTCATTTTTCTGGGCTCCAAAATCACTGCAGATGGTGACTGCAGCCATGAAATTAAAAGATGCTTACTCCTTGGAAGGAAAGTTATGACCAACCTAGATAGCATATTCAAAAGCAGAGACATTACTTTGCCAACAAAGGTTTGTCTGGTCAAGGCTATGGTTTTTCCTGTGGTCATGTATGGATGTGAGAGTTGGACTGTGAAGAAGGCTGAGTGCCGAAGAATTGATGCTTTTGAACTGTGGTGTTGGAGAAGACTCTTGAGAGTCCCTTGGACTGCAAGGAGATCCAACCAGTCCATTCTGAAGGAGATCAGCCCTGGGATTTCTTTGGAAGGAATGATGCTAAACCTGAAACTCCAGTACTTTGGCCACCTCTTGCAAAGAGTTGACTCATTGGAAAAGACTAATGCTGGGAGGGATTGGGGACAGGAGGAGAAGGGGACAACAGAGGACGAGATAGCTCGATGGAATCACTGACTCAATGGATGTGAGTCTGAGTGAACTCCGGGAGTTGGTGATGGACAGGGAGGCCTGGCGTGCCCCGATTCATGGGGTTGCAAAGTGTTGGACAGGGCTGAGCGACTGATCTGATCTAATAATGAAAAGGAGATCCTATTTGTGTGTTAGTTCTAGAAGGTCTTGTAGGTCTTCATAGAACCATTCAACTTCAGCTTCTTCATCATTACTGGTGGGGCATAGATGTGGATTCCTCTGATATTGAGTGGTTTGCCTTGGAAATGTGCAGAGATCATTCTGTCATTTTTGAATTGCACCCAAGAGCTGCATTTTGGACTCTTCTGTTGACTATGAGGGCTACTCCATTTCTTTGGTGGGGTATTCTTGCCCACAGAAGAATTAATGGTCATCTGAGTTAAATTCACCCATTCCAGTCCATTTTAGTTTGCTGATTCCTAAAATGTCAATGTTTCATTCTTGCCATCTCCTGTTTGACTACTTCTGATTTGCCTTGATTCATGGACTTAGCATTCCAGGTTCCTGTGTGATATTGTTCTTTACAACTCCCATCACCAGTCATATCCACAACTGGGTGTTTTTTTTTTTTTTTTTTTGATTTGGTTCTGTCTCTTCAATCTTTCTGGAGTTATTCTCCACTCTTCTCCATAATATATTGGGCACCTGCTGACCTGGGGAGTTCATCTTTCAGTGTCCTATCTTTTTGCATTTTCATACTATTCATGGGGTTCTCAAGGCAAGAGTACTGAAGTGGTTTGCCATTCCCTTCTCCAGTGGACCACATTTTATCAGAACTTTCCACCATGACCCATCCATCTTGGTGGCCCTACATGGCATAGCTCATAGTTTCATTGAGTTAGACAAGGCTGTGGTCCATGAGATCAGTTTGATTAGTTTTCTGTGATTGTGGTTTTCATTCTGTCTACCATCTGAGGGCGGAGAAGTCAATGGCACCCCACTCCAGTACTTTTGCCTAGAAAATCTCATGGATGGAGGAGCCTGGTAGGCTGCAGTTCATCTGGTCGCTAGAGTTGGACACGACTGAGCGACTTCACTTTCACTTTTCACTTTCATGCACTGGAGAAGGAAATGGCAACCCACTCCAGTGTTCTTGCCTGGAGAATCCCAGGGACGGGAAGCCTGGTTGGCTGCTGTCTATGGGGTCGCACAGAGTCGGACACGACTAAAGCGACGCAGCAGCAGCAACCATTTGAGTGATAAGGATAAGAGGCTTTGACATCAGATGTCAGCAAACTTTCTCAGTAAAGAAAAAGATGGTAAATATTTTAGGATCTATGGGGTATTTTGCTTCTTTCATTCTATTCCATTCTGCCATTGTAGTGTGCAAATAGTTAAAAAAACTATTTTCAGACTTTCCTTGTTGAAATTATTTTCTATCCTCTTTCTGTGTGTTTGTTTTAGTTATACGAATTTTCTTTTCAAACAAGAGAGCTAGTAGTAAATGAATGACTGTGTCTATGTTACAGTGAAAGTAAGAAAGACAGGAGGCTGGATGGGAATTACCTACAGGTTGTACTGACTCCTGTTCTAAATTATCATTGGAAAACATATGCTACACATTCCAATAGGCTGCTATACTTTATGCTTGCCTCACATAAATTTAGGAATATTTAAAGGTTATACTGTTACCAGAACTGTCATTTCAATGATGTGTAAATGTAAAAGCTATTTTATGTTCCCCACTAGTAAGGTAAGTTCACAAGTGAGTTAGAATGCAATAAATTATATTTAATGAAACTTGTTGGAGTGTTATAGATTACAACACTAACTGAGCACTGTTGAGATCTTTGAGGTGGACTTTAAAATATGGCACACTTCAATTTCAACCAAGTTCTTCATATGTGAGAAATAAACCAGTTAAATAAAATAAAAACCAAAATATCATATATATTTCTGAAAGAGGCCAGGTCAAAGGAAAGGGCTTAGTGGGAGAGACAAACTGTCCTGCTAAATAAATCTAGAATTAAACATATTTGTCCAACCTACAAAGTAATGCTATAGTTTACGGACTTCTGCCCTTAAGGAGAAGAAACTAGGGCTGTTCTATAGATTGTGAACTTCAAGAAAGGGAAGGGAATACATCAAGGCTGTATATTGTCACCCTGCTTATTTAACTTTTATGCAGAGCACATCATATGAAATACTGGGTTGGATGAATCACAAGCTGGAATCAAGACTGCTGGGAGGAACATCAACAACTTCAGATATTTAGATAATACCACTCAGATGGTAGAAATCAAAGAGGAAGTAAAGAGCCTATTGATGAGGATGAAAGAGAAGAGTGAAAAAAAAACTGGCTTAAAACTAAGTATTAAAAAAATAAAACCATGGCATCCTTTCCCATCACTTCATGGCAAACAGATGGGGTAAAAAGGAAACAGTGACAGATTTTCTTTTCTTTGGCTCCAAAATCACTGTGAGCAATGACTACAGCCATGAAATTAAAAGATAATTGCTCCTTGGAAGAAAAGCTATGAAAAACCTAGGCAGCATATTAAAATAAGCAGAGAGACATCACTTTGCTGACAAACGGTGTGTAGTCAGAACTGTGGTTTTTCTAGTAGTCATGTAAGGATGTGAGAATTGAACCATAAAGAAGGCTGAGCACTGAATAATTGATGCTTTCAAATTGTGGTGCTGGAGAAGACCCTTGAAAGTCCATTGAACAGCAAGGAGAGCAAACCAGTCAACACTAAAGGAAATCAACCCTGAATATTCATTGCAAGGACTGATGTTGAAGCTCCAATACTCTGGACACCTGATGCAAAGAGCTGACTTACTGGAAAGACCCTGAAGCTGGGAAAGATTGAGGGCAGGAACGGGGGGCGGGGGGGGTGACAGAGGATGAGATGGTGGATGGCATCACCGATCCAACGGACATGAATTTGAGCAACTCCAGGAGATAGTAAACAACAGGGAAGCCTGATTTGCTGCAGTCCACGGGCTTCCAAAAAGTCAGACACGATTTTATAAGTGATCAGAACCAACAAACCAGTGATCCCTCCCAAATTGACTGAGCATTCATTTCACCTCCCATAATCAGAGTGACCCAAGCATAAAGGAAGACTGAATCATTTTCCACCAACAAATAGATCATGTCTCTTATTAGAGAATTTATATTTTGTACAACTATTATTGCAATACATCTAACTTGCTTCTTCTGACAAGTAAACATTATTTTCACTATCTTAACTTCAGAGACTACTGTTTGATACTTGTTTTAGTTACTTTACAAAAATCATTAATCTTTGGTGGGTTCTAAATACACTTTTTCAATTACTGCAATCACAGTCACTAAGCATATCAGTGATGTTTTAGTGATTATAACACTACTGATTGTAGTGAAGTCATCTGAGATTTATGTAGAATAATATTAGTATTTATTTCCATAAAATATTCTACTGCAATGTAGAATTAATTGAGTTCGGCTGATTTTTGCAGTTTTGGGGGGCTGCCAAAATTTGGTTTTGGTGTGTGTTTTCTTTTCTCATTGTTAATTATGCTAAATAATATTTCACTTTTACACAATATGAAATTTTACTATTAAACTAAGCATTTACAACTGTCAGAAATGATGAACAAAACCTCCTAATTTTATGCTGATAAGAGGATTGAAAGTGAAAGTTAAAGTGTTAGCCACTTAGTTGTGTCTGACTCTCTGTGACCCCATGAACTGTAGCCCTACAGGCTCCTCTGTCCATGGAATTCTCCAGCAAGAATACTGAAGTGGGTAGCCATTCCCTTCAGGAGATCTTCCTGACCCAGACATTGAATGCAGGACTCCTTCACTGCAGGCGATTCTTTACTGTCTGAGCTCCCAGGGAAGCCCAGTATGAGAATTCGACAAATAAAATAATATTGTCCCACATTTTTTAATTGTAACTTTATACATATAATGTGCATACAGATTATTTATAAAAAGGTATCATTGCTTTTTTATTACTTTTTCTCCAGTTTAAAAAGAAAACAAAATTGAAATAATCCCACTCGATAATTTGATAGAGTAAGTTTCAGAAGGAAAACACTTAGAAGTAAATTAAAAGAGCTTCTGTTTGCATGCATGCATATGTGCGCATATTTTTTGCCTAAATAAATTAAGACTAGGCATTTGTTGGATGAAAAAAGTTAAAACACAATACAAAAGTGCTATGAAAAACATGCCTTGAACATGAAAGTGTATTTTCCTTATGGATCAGAGTGTTTATGTGAAAGGACTGATTTCAAAATTTGGATAGCATTTTCTCAAAAATTTGCCTCTGAGTTACTTTTGTCTCCAGTCAAAACCTGTTTTGTTTTTTTTTCCCCGGACACATAGTAAGCAACATTTAAAATGTGGATAGATAGATAGAGCAGTTAGGCAAATAGATAGCCCTATTAGTAAAATCTTAGAAACAGAATTGTACTTATTTCTCAGTGATATTTTAAGTTCAAAGTACTATGACTTTAAGAAGGGATAAGCTAATTGTGAAGTTGCTTCATGTCTCTAAAATACACCTTAGCACAAGAGAATGCTCCCTCTGATTTCATTTAGATTTGTGACATTTCTTTTTTTTTTTTAATTTTTCTTTTTTTTCTTTTTTTTTAAATTTTATTATTATTTTTTTTACTTTACAATATTGTATTGGTTTTGCCATACATCAACATGCATCCACCATGGGTGTACATGTGTTCCCCATCCTGAACCCCCCTCCCAACTCCCTCCCCAAACCATCCCTCTGGGTCATCCCAGTGCACCAGCCCCAAGCTTCCTGTATCCTGCATAAAATCTGGACTGGCAATTGGTTTCTTATATGATATTATACATGTTTTAATGCCATTCTCCCAAATCATCCCACCCTCTCCCTCTCCCACAGAGTCCAAAAGACTATTCTATACATCTGTGTCTCTTTTGCTCTCTCACATACAGGGTTATCGTTACCATCTTTTTAAATTCCATATATATGCATTAGTATACTTTATTGGTGTTTTTCTTTCTGGCTTACTTCACTCTGTATAATAGGCTCTAGCTTTATCCACCTCATTAGAACTGATTCAAATATATTCTTTTTCATAGCTGAGTAATACTCCATTGTGTATATGTACCACAGCTTTCTTATCCATTCATCTGCTGATGGACATCTAGGTTGCTTCCACGTCCTGGCTATTATAAACAGTGCTGTGATGAACATTGGGGTACATGTGTCTCTTTCAATTCTGGCTTCCTCGGTGTGTGACATTTCTTATACTTCCTTTTGTCCTTGCATTTTTTTTATTTTGGATAATAACTTAAATGTGTATATGTCATTTTATTCATGGTTCACTTTATTATACTTAGCAGTGTTGTGTTTTTTTTTACAGATTGAAGGTTTGTGGGCAAGCCTGCTTTAAGCTAGTCTATCGGCACCATTTTTCCAATAGTATTTGCTCAGTTAGTGTTTCTGGGGCACCTTTTGGTAATTCTCACTGTATTATTATTATATTTGTTATGGTGATCTGCGATCAGTGATCTCTGATGTTACTACTCCAAAAAGACTATGACTCGATGAAGCCTCAGATAATGGATAGTACTTTTCAGCAATACAGTATTTTTAAATTAAACCATGTATATTTGTTTAGACAAAATACCACTGTACATTTAAAAGACCACAGTGTAATGAAAACATAACTTTTATATACACTGGGAAACCAAAATATCATCATGGCTTGCTTGGTTGCAATATTTGCTTTACTGTGGTGATCTGGAACCTAATCTGCAATATGTAGTAGTTTATTCAGATTATTATAAATATCTTTATAATAATCTGAATATACTACATACTGTATAGATTAACAAAGATGAATACAGAGATTACTTTTAAAAACTTCTCCAGCATCCTCTCTACATTGTACTAAACCCCATGACAGTTTTTGCCTTCCCCTAAGTCATTGCTGTGATGAATTTAGAGTTCATTTCCTGAATGTTTATATACTTTAACTAACACACAAACATAATCTACAACACAAATGATTCTTAATGAGTGTGCTATTCTAAACTGTGTTTCTTTCCTTCAAAGACACTTTTCATAAATGTCAAGTTAATAGATGAAGGGTGAGTTAATTTTAATTATTTAATAGAATTCCAATGGTTAGATATTAAACATGCATTTATTCAACAACCATTGATAGACATTTAATCTATTTAAAATTCTCTCTTAAACTATGCTACACTAAAAGAGAAGTGTATGAAAATTCTCATGTTCATTTGTGACATTTTCTAGAAAATACATATAGAAATAAAATCCCCAGGTTTTACCAAGATATACCAAGAGTATATCTGATTATAATTACCCTTGCTGAATAGAAAATTCATCAATTTCTATTATAATTTATGCTTTTGTGGTTTGTCAAAGAAAACTTTTCCTATTTATACATCACATAGCTTGTCTCCTATTTTTTTCCTCTTACATTTAAGTTGCCTCAATATTGAATCGGAGAAGGCAATGGCACCCCACTCCAGTACTCTTGCCTGGAAAATCCCATGGATGGAGGAGCCTGGTGGGCTACAGTCCATGGGGTCGCTAAGAGTAGGACACGACTGAGCCACTTCACTTTCACTTTCGTGCATTGGAGAAGGAAATGGCAACCCACTCCAGTGTTCTTGCCTGGAGAATCCCAGGGACGGGTGAGCCTGGTGGGCTGCCATCTATGGGGTCGCACAGAGTCGGACACGACTGAAGTGACTTAGCAGCAGCAGCAATATTGAATATTGTACCCATTGAAAATTATTTTATTCGTGGTGTATTGCATTAATCTAAATTAATTTTTCTCCACATATTACCAATTGTCTCAGAAGAGCTACTAGCATTTAATATTTTACACTATCACATAAAGTTTCCACACATATGCTTTTCTCATTCTGAGATTGTTAATCTTACTTATCCATTTACCTAATTAAAACTATTAATAATAGTCATAATAAAAAAATAATAATTCAACCTAGTACTTTTTAATGTGTCAGATATTGCCCTTAGCACTTTATAAACCACTGTTTAATCTTAAAGCCATTCTGCAAGGTAAATACTTTATTACCCCCATTTATGGTAAAAAGAACAAAGAGTGTAAATAATTTGCCTAGATCTCATATACAAGGTGGATAAGGCAATAGCAACCCACTCCAGTACTCTTGCCTGGAAAATCCCATGGGCAGAGGAGCCTGGTAGGCTGCAGTCCATGGGGTCGTGAAGAGTTGGACACGACTGAGCGACTTCCCTTTCACTTTTCACTTTCATGCATTGGAGAAGGAAATGGCAACCCACTCCAGTGTTCTTGCCTGAAGAATCCCAGGGACAGGGGAGCCTGGTGGGCTGCCGTCTATGGGGTTGCACAGAGTCGGACATGACTGAAGCGACTTAGCAGCAAAAGCAGCATATGGAGTGGAGTCAGGTGGAGTCAGGTTTAAGCCCAGACATTTGGCTTCAGAGTTTGGACTTTGAACCTTCAGCTATCCTTCTTTTCTAATATAATGTCTGTGACACAATTATGTGTCACCAAGACCCATTTCCTTTTCCTCTTGGGAATACTACTAATCTCTAATTTCCCAGCCTTCCTTTAAACAAGATATAGTTGTGTGACTGCATTCTGACCAATGGATAGTGAAAATAGTGATGTGTGTGGTTCTGGTTGGCTCTTAAAAGCTTTCACTTACAAACTTGTCTTCCACTGTTCATAACAAGGTGCAGAAGGTCAAGTACAGGATTATGAAATCCTAAAAAGCAGAATAACCATAGATGAATTGATCCTGCTCTCTGAATCACAGTGTGGAATACAGATGCTGAACAATTGTCTTGTAGTTTTAGGTAGTTAGGAAATAATAGTCTAGAGGTGCATTGGCCCTAGTGGTCACTGCAGCTGCTGCTGCTGCTAAGTCGCTTCAGTCGTGTCCAACTCTGTGCGACCCCATAGACGGAAGCCCACCAGGCTCCCCCGTCCCTGGGATTCTCCAGGCAAGAACACTGGAGTGGGTTGCCATTTCCTTCTCCAATGCATGAAAGTGAAAAGTGAAAGTGAAGTCACTCAGTCGTGCCCAAGTCTTAGCGACCCCATGGACTGCAGCCTACCAGGCTCCTCCATCCATGGGATTTTCCAGCTAAGAGTACTGGAGTGGGGTGCCATTGCCAAAGGATATTTCATTTATATTTAAATAAATGAAAATTTTAGTCACACAGGCACATTAGCACCAGTACAAGTATTCAGTAGATACATATAGTCAAACAGTCTCATAAACACAAAAATGTTCTGTTGAATGGCACCATTCCAAAGTGTTTACCTATTGAGATCTTGAAGATTATTACAACATTCAAATTACTTTGACAACAATTTTATTATAAATATGATTTTTTTCATTAATCTTGAAATCTTACAAATTATATCACTTTGTACATTTTATTGTTCAGAATAGTCTTATTTTCTCACTGAACTGTGGTGCTAATTTAAAATCCCAACCAATGTTTTGTATCTTCACTAGCACTTTATCCTGTAAGTCATTTAAAGTTTAGCCATTATTGTTATGTTATCAAAATGAGGGTTTCTTTAGTATTTATTGATACCTAATGGGGTAGTTTTTTTTTTTTTTCATATGTTCATTTATCATTTTAATATCCTCTTTTGTGAAATGTCAGTCAAATGTCCCATTCAATAGTCTTTATTTGTTTCTTTTTCTGCTATGAATCCTTTTCAGTTTAATGTATTTCACATTGTTTGTTAAAAAAGCTAGGCAAAATTCAGTTTGTATAAGAAACATTCTCACTTTATCTTTATACTACCATAAAAATAGTCATACAAATATAATTTTAAAATCAAGTTCTAATTATTGATGTTGCTCTCTTCTCATTATCTACCTATTCCTTCATCTTCCAGTAATTCCTCAAAACTAAAGATATTTTGACTGTGTCCCAAATTTTGTTTTTTTCAGAATGTTATATATCTAGAAACAGCCATTGTTGTTTATAGACTGCTTTTTCCCCCTCTTAGTAATATGAATTTAAGGCTTTTCCATATCTTTTCATAAATTGATGGTATATTCATTCATCAGTTGATGTACACTTGTGCTAATACTATAATGATGGCTATATGCCATTATACATTTGTTTGACACAGTTTACAGGTTAGACAAATGTATAGTGACATTTATCCATCATTATAATATCATACAGACTCCTTTTTCTGCCCTAAAAAACTTCTGCTGCTGCTGCTGCTGCTAAGTCGCTTCAGTCCTGTCTGACTCTGTGTGACCCCATAGACGGCAGCCCACCAGGCTCCCCCGCCCCTGGGATTCTCCAGGCAAGAACACTGGAGTGGGTTGCCATTTCCTTCTCCAATGCAGGAAAGTGAAAAGTGAAAGTGAAGTCACTCAGTCGTGTACAACTCTTCATGACCCCATGGACTGCAGCCTACCAGGCTCCTCTGTCCATGGGATTTTCCAGGCAAGAGTACTGGAGTGGATTGCCATTGCCTTCTCCAAAAACCTTCTATGCTCTGCCTATTACTTTGCCAACAAAGGTCCGTCTAGTCAAGGCTATGGTTTTTCCAGTGGTCATGTATGAATGTGAGAGTTGGACTATGAAGAAGGCTGAGCACTGAAGAATTGATGCTTTTGAACTGTGGTGTTGGAGAAGACTCGTGAGAGTCCCTTGGACTGCAAGGAGATCCAACCAGTCCATTCTGAAGGAAATCAGCCCTGGGATTTCTTTGGAAGGAATGATGTTAAAGCTGAAACTCCAGTACTTTGGCCACCTCATGTGAAGAGTTGACTCATTGGAAAAGACTCTGATGCTGGGAGGGATTGGGGGCAGGAGGAGAAGGGGACGACAGAGGATGAGATGGCTGGATGGCATCACTGACTCGATGGACATAAGTCTGAGTGAACTCCGGGAGTTGGTGATGGGCAGGGAGGCCTGGCGTGCTGCAATTCATGGGGTCGCAAAGAGTCGGACATGACTGAGTGACTGAACTGAACTGAACTGAACTGATTCATTTCTACCATCCAATCTCAATTGCTGGAAACCACTTTTCTTCTGACCATTTCCAGAGTTTTGCCTTTTTAAAAATATCACATAATTTAAATCATACAATATATAATGGTTTCATTGTTGGTGAGAATTTGGAGAAACTGAAACTGAAATCCATTGCTAGTGGGAAAGTAAATGGTGCCATCATTTTGGAAAACAGTTCAATAATTCTACAAAATGTTCAGTATAGAATTACCATTAAAGTCAGAAATTCTACTCCTAAAGGATAACCAAGAGTAATGGAAACATATCAACATTCAAAAATTGTACATGAATGTTCAGTTTAGAATTATTAATTATACCCTAAAAGCAAAAATGTCAATTAACTGAATAAAGAGTAAGTAAATGTGGTATATTCATACAATCAAATATTATTCATCAGTAAAAGAAATGAAGTGGTGATACATGCTATGTCATGGATGTACTTTAAGAATTTCATGCAAAGTAACAAACAATAGTCAAGAAGAACTATTGTATGATTCCTCTTGTATGAAATGTCCTTAAGAGACAAATTTATAGAGACAGAAAGTAACCTGTTTGTTTTCCAGTGAATTCTAACATACAGAAGTTTGTTTTAGGATGATGAAATGTTCTAAAATTAGATATGGATGATGTTTACACAACTCTGAATATATGAGAACCACTGAGTGTATAAACATTGAAAAAAAGTAAAATTCATGGTATATACTGATACTTTAGTAAACTGTTATAACAATATCACATTACTATGTGTGTATTTACATTTCTTTTATTTATCCTGGTATGTGTTTCTAGGTGAAATTTCTTGGCTTGCTCTTGACTATATTACTGCACAATTTTGCTATCTTTTGCACTAATGGCACCCCACTCCAGTACTCTCGCCTGGAAAATCCCATGGACGGAGGAGGCTGATGGGCTGCAGTCCATGGGGTTGCTAAGAGTTGGACACGACTGAGCGACTTCACTTTCACTTTTCACTTTCATGCACTGGAGAAGGAAATGGTAACCCACTCCAGTGCTCTTGCCTGGAGAATCCCAGGAACGGGGGAGCCTGGTAGGAGGCCGTCTATGGGGTCTCACAGAATCAGACACGACTGAAGCGACTTTGCAGGAGCAGCACATAACCCCATGTTTATTTTGGCTCACATATGAGAAGCAGAGTATTAAATGATAATTTATCATTAGATAAATTAATTAGAGCTATCATCATAGCTCTAGCAGACTGGAAAGATCAAAGACAAGACACTCTCTGAAGAAAATCTACAGAAAAAAGATAAATTTGGAGTGGTTATTGCTAAGAAGATAATCAAATTGCTAACTAATTTTAAAAATGGCTGAAAGAGGAAAGTGACTAACATAATGGGAAATATATACTGAATGCTTTCCAAACACTATTAGGTACTCAAATTGCATGCTTTTCAAACTGTTTTTACCTAACATTATCTACTTTTGGTAAAATATCCAAGCAGGGCTTTACTTATTATATTCGCCTCTGCTTCTGTTTCTTGATAGAAAGTTTGGAGGAAAAACAACTAAGACAAATGTATTTTTAAATATCTACATACTAAACACATTTAACTTTGAGTTCTATCCATTATAAATAACTATATAATTAATTGATTATGCAATGCAAAATATAAAAATAATAGTAACACTTATCTAACACTTACGATCCATAATTCTGATCGTTTTACATAATTAGTTGATTTAAAATGTGGGTGATAGAATTGCCAGATGGTGAAAATGAGACAGAGAAATATTAAACATCTAGCTTATACAGTATGATTATAGGACTCCTGACTCTTGACTTCCCACTTTATTTGTAAGTTCTATATGAAATGACAAAGCATTGATATATAATTGAATGCAGACTGCATCAATGCCTTAAATAAGTCCAAGCCTATACTTAGAATTGAGATCTCCATAACACAATTGTTTGGCCATCTTTAAAATCAGTTCTTGTAGGTCAGAGACATTCTATTTTTTAACTACTGAATTGGTAAAATAGCAAAAACATATTCATATGAGTAAGTACTTCATTCACATACACATGCTCTAAATTTTCCTGGTCTTTTCCTGGTTGAATCTAATTTCAATGTTCTGTATCAGTCAAATTCTGTAAAGTATAAGAAGTAGATTTCTTCCTAGAAATTTCCCCCAGTAGTATCCAATAATCCAATCACACCTGATAATCATTTTCCTGCTTTTGGGGCAGACTTTATGGCTTTCATAACTATTGAAATCTCCAGAATCAGAGATAAACAGCCTTTAATCTGGAGTATGTTAATATAAGTAAATTCTGCTACCTATGAGACTGTCTCTCCTAATATTTTTTCTCAAAGATTATATTTTCTCTACTGCATGTTCTAACTTTGTTAATGGATTATGAGCTTCTATATAGTTTTATAGTTAAGATATTTTCTAGTGTTCCCTATCTTTATAATACACCATTGTGACAGTAAATACCATAATATAAGTATTTTGTGTAGCAACTCCAGATTCCACTGAAGAAAAGTTCAATAATCAATGTTCTCTGAATTCATTATATTTTCTGAACTCAATATATGTTTTTTTCCATGGGGAAATATATATATATATATATATATATATATATATATATATATACACACACACACACACACACACACACACACACATACATATGAGCTTCCCTGGTGGCTCAGATGGTAAAGAATCCACCTGCAGTGTGGGAGATCTGGGTTTGATCCCTGGGTTGGGAAAATCCCCTGGAGGAGGGCTTGGCAACCCAGTCCAGTATTTTTGCCTGGAGAATCCCCATGAACAGGGGAGCCTGGCGGGCTACAGTCCATGGGGTTGCAAAGAGTTGGAAATGACTGTATATATACTGTATCCTATTGTATTTTGAGTACTTTGGCCACTTGATTGGAAGAGCTTACTCATTGGAAAAGATCCTGATGCTGGGAAAGATTGAGGGGAGGAGGAGAAGGGAGTGGCAGAGTATGAAATGGTTGGGTTGCATCACTGACTCAGTGGACATGAGTTTGAGCAAACTCCAGGAGATAGGGAAGGACAGACAAGCCTGGCATGCTTCTGGAG
Source organism: Bos mutus (assembly GCF_027580195.1). Lineage (NCBI taxonomy): Eukaryota > Metazoa > Chordata > Mammalia > Artiodactyla > Bovidae > Bos > Bos mutus. The sequence continues at coordinate 45,648,137 of NC_091633.1, read as the reverse complement.
CCACATGGAGCCCATGGAGTAACAAAGAGCCAGACACAACTTAGTGACTGAACAACAATAACATACAATATTTTATGAATTAAACAAAAAATGAGATCTGAAGATATTGTTGATATTAAATGGCAAATAATTTGTTAATTTAAAAACAGTTTCCCAACTTTGGAATGTGGATGAACTTTATACATGTATCAGAGAGAAAGAGGAAACAATGGTTATAAAATTGGAATTCTAAGGCTGAGAACACCAGCCTTAGAATTAATAGTAATAATTATGACATTAATTTATTGATTTATGCATTTACTCTAAAATATTTAGCTAGCAGCTTCCCATCCTTGTCGTTTCAATGTCACCTATGCCCTAGAAAAATTGCATGAATTTCTTTATTCAATACCAGGATGCTTGTACTATTGACAAGTTCTCTCTTTTATTTATTTATTTTTTTAAATTTTTTTCTTTTTATTGGGCAGTTTATTTATTTATTTATTTTAGTTTAATTTTATTTTATTTTTATTTATTTATTTTTTTACTTTAATAGAAAATTATTTAATTAGTATACATGTGTTCCCCATCCTGAATCCTCCTCCCTCCTCCCTCCCTACACCATCCCTCTGGGTCGTCCCAGTACACCAGCCCCAAGCATCCAGCATCGTGCATTGAACCTGGTTTTATTTTTAAACTTTACAATATTGTATTAGTTTTGCCAAACATCGAAATGAATCCGCCACAGGTATACATGTGCTCCCCATCCTGAACCCTCCTCCCTCCTCCCTCCCCATACCATCCCTCTGGGTCGTCCCAGTGCACCAGCCCCAAGCATCCAGTATCATGCATCGAACCTGAACTGGCAACTCATTTCATACATGATATTATACATGTTTCAATGCCATTCTCCCAAATCTTCCCACCCTCTCCCTCTCCCACAGAGTCCATAAGACTGTTCTATATATCAGTGTCTCTTTTGCTGTCTTGTACACAGGGTTATTGTTACCATTTTTCTAAATTCCATATATATGCATTAGTATACTGTATTGGTGTTTTTCTTTCTGGCTTACTTCACTCTGTATAATAGGCTCCAGTTTCATCCACTCCTTAGAACTGATTCAAATGTATTATTTTTAATGGCTGAGTAATACTCCATTGTGTATATGTACCACAGCTTCAGTTGAATATGGTTGTACTTACTTTTACTTAACCAGGCTATCACCATATTGGATAGGCTCAAGGTAGTATAACAACTAGTTAAGAATGGCCAAACTCTGATATTACATAGTGTATCTCCCTGAAAATTCTAACACAGGAAAAATGGATTTTAAATAATCTGTTTCCAAAATAATATGCGCCACTATTTCTTTTCTACTTGAACTTATTTTTTATGTTTTTAAATATGAATTTATTTATTATTAATATCTGATAAATCAACCTGAGGGCTTTAACCCTCCTGCCACTGCTAAGTCACTTCAGTCGTGTCCGACTCTGTGCGACCCCATGGACGGCAGCCCACCAGGCTCCCCCATCTCTGGGATTCTCCAGGCAAGAACACTGGAGTGGGTTGCCATTTCCTTCTCCAGTGCATGAAAGTGAAAAGTGAAAGTGAAGTAACTCAGTCATATCCGACTCTTTGCAACCCCATGGACTGCAGCCTACCAGGCTCCTCGATCCATGGGATTTTCCAAGCAAGAGTACTGCAGTGGGGTGCCATTGCCTTCTCTGTTAACCCTCCTAAGCAGTGATAATAGTAATAGTAGTAATTATAATATTAATTTATTGATTTATTCATTTAGTCTAAAGTATTTAGTAAGCAGCTTCCCATCCTTGTCCTTTCAATCTCACCTCCTACCCCCAAAGCAACTGAAGTTATCAGTTTAGAAGTGCTTGACATTTGTCTACGACATGCAGATAAAAGTATTTACAAAGGTAGATAATATTTTTGGAATGTTATCTGACCTCTAGTAATGCAACAAGGAAAATCAATTTTTTGCCTGGTAGTTTAGACCCTGCCTTGCAATTTCCACATTCTTTACACTCTTTTGAGAATGCAGACTTAAAGACAAATTATTTTAGAATACAATTAGAGATATTTGGGATGCCTCTGAGATTACATAGATTGTGGCTATCCACACATGTGTGTGCTCAGGCGTGTCTGACTCTTTGTGACCCCATGGACTGTAGCCCACCAGGCTCCTCTGTCCATGGGATTCTCCAGGCAAGAATGCTGGAGTGGGTTGCCATCCCCTCCTCCAGGGGATCTTCCAGACCCAGGTAACAAACCCTCATCTCCTGTGTCTCTTGCACTACAGGCAGATTCTTTACCACTGAGCCACTGAATCTTGTCACTTTTTTGCGCATATGCCCCAATACGGGCTGACTAGATAATCAAAGTGGTGTCTAGAATCAGAAGACATAGGAACTCCGTTTTGCTATTGTTCTGTAAAGGATGCTGTTTATTCCATGTTATTCAAAAATAAACTTGTAGCTGGGAAAAGCTCACTGTTTCTCAGGAGTTTGTCATTCCAAACCCAAGTCCACTGCAGTGATAGAACAGAGTAGATAATGCAAAATATGTTTATCTGATACACTCATTCAAATGAAGGAACTTGAGAGGGAGCAAGTCTTTCTTAGAAGTGTGGACTTTCTGCTAATATTTGGTCTCAAACAAGACAAGAGATTTATTTTTAAAACAGAAAGGCAGTGAGGATGAAGGGGTCAAGACAGATTCCAGAGAGGTTTAGAACACAGATGCAATAAAACTTAGAGATTAATATATTAATATGGAAAAGAAAGAATATTTATACCACTGAGTAAGAGACACAGAATGAAAAACAAGTGTTAGAAAGAAGGTGATATATATTTTTTAACCTGTTTCTGAAGATATACCAAAAAGGGGTGTGTTGGAATTAATACCAACTGTTTGTATCATTTGAAGAATTTAATTAAATATAAATCAAGCCTCTTTTTATCTTACTAATAATATAAAGAAGTATTTGCTCTAGCTCATATTTGACTTTCCCTCAGAGACCTCACCTTGAATGGATAAAATGGATTACATAGTACTGAGAGGGTAACAGGCAGGAAGGCTGCTGCTGCTAAGTTGCTTCAGTCATGTCTGACTCTGTGCGACCCCATAGACGGCAGCCCACCAGGCTCCCCCGTCCCTGGGATTCTCAAGTCAAGAACACTGGAGCAGGTTGCCATTTTCTTCTCCAATGCATGAAAGTGAAGAGTGAAAGTGAAGTCGCTCAGTCATGTTCAACTCTTAGCTATCCCATGGACTGCAGCCCACCAGGCTCCTTTGCCCATGGGATTTTCCAGGAAAGAGTACTGGAGTGGGGTGCTATTGCCTTCTCTGGGCAGGAAGGCTAGGGGTCTCCAAACCGAGGAAATAGGCTGCAAGTGTCAGCCTTTTTTTTTTTTTATCTCTCTTAAATAGCAGGAGGAAGCAATCTCTCTACGGAAATGCTTTTCTTAAGCTATGTTAATGAAACTATGTATTTGCTTTGGAATTTGCCTTTCTTTAAAATAGTTCCACCTAAGACTATCTTTTTTTCTTTTCTCAAACCTTGGGCTGATAATAGCTCAACAAAGCGGTATTCATATCAATTGTTTTATGGCTGGGGGATGACACACTTGTGCCATCCTATCTCAAAAATGCATATTGTGGGAGAGGGGCCTGGTGAAACTCCTTCAGCCTTGAGGTGCCTCTCACCTGATTAATAGCTTTCCAACAGATGTAAAACAGCTTGCTAAAAGTAGCAAAGGGGGCACTCTCCGTCCCACTTCTGATGTGGATTTCAGAAGCTTCTCTGTCCCCTTTTCACTTTAATAAAACGCTGCTACACGAAAGCTCTTGAGTGATCAAGCCTGGCCCCTGGTCTTAAAGCTAAATCTTCTTCTTTAGAGATCACCAAACCAACACCATTCACTGTAAGCTGTCAGTACTCCCATAGATTTACTCCTTTTTCTTGTCTCACTGTCATTGTTCAATTTTTAAGAAACTGTTGGACACATTCTTAGGTACTGATCTCAAATCAACTTTTCATATCTATAAGATTGTCATATTAAACACCTGCAAATAAACTCATCTGTGAATTCTCAGTTTGTAACATAATAAGAGCTAAAATTATTTGGAGCTTTTCTGTGTGTGTCAGACAATCTGCTAAGATTTACATATATATCTAAAGATATTGTGTCTATCTCTATATCTATCAATCTATCTGTCTAACTTTATCTTTTAAAAGTTAAAAAGATAAGGCCGGGCTGGGGGGACCTACCCCACACCCGAGGCCAGGGACTGTGGCTGGGAGGACCTACCTCATACCCGAGCCCAGAGTCTGCAGCCTGGAGGACCTACCTCACACCTGAGACCAAGGGCGGCAGCCAGGAGGAGCAACCCCACCTCCAAGGAGCAGTGGCTGCAGGCGAAGGAGGGCCTAGAGGAGCTATCCCACGTTGAAGGTCAGGAAGGGCAGTGGTGAGGAGAAACCCCTCGTCCAAGGTAAGGAGCAATGGCTGCACTTTGCTGGAGCAGCTGTGAAGAGATACCCCACGTCCAAGGTAAGAGAAACCCAAATAAGACGGTAGATGTTGCAAGAGGGCATCAGAGGGCAGACACACTGAAACCATAATCACAGAAAACTAGTCAATCTAATCACACTAGGACCACAGCCTTGTCTAACTCAATGAAACTAAGCCATGCCCGTGGGGCAACCCAAGATTGGCAAGTCATGGTGGACAGGTCAGATAGAATGTGGTCCACTGGAGAAGGGAATGGCAAACCACTTCAATATTCTTGCCTTGAGAACCCCATGAACAGTATGAAAAGGCAAAATGATAGGATACTGAAAGAGAAACTCCCCAGGTCAGTAGGTGCCCAATATGCTACTGGAGATCAGTGGAGAAATAACTCCAGAAAGAATGAAGGGATGGAGCCAAAGCAAAAACAATACCCAGATGAGGATGTGACTGGTGATAGAAGCAAGGTCCAATCCTTTAAAGAGCAATATTGCATAGGAACATGGAATGTCAGGTCCATGAATCAAGGCAAATTGGAAGTGATCAAACAGGAGATGGCAAGAGTGAACGTCGACATTCTAGGAATCAGTGAACTAAAATGGACTGGAATGGGTGAATTTAACTCAGATGACCATTATATCTACTACTGAGGGCAGGAATCCATCAGAAGAAAGAGTAGCCATCATGGTCAACAAAAGAGTTTGAAAGGCAGTACTTGGATGCAATCTCAAAAACGACAGAATGATCTCTGTTCATTTCCAAGGCAAACCATTCAATATCACAGTAATCCAAGTCTATGCCCCAACCAGGAATGCTGAAGAAGCTGAAGTTGAATGGTTCTATGAAGACCTACAAGACCTTTTAGAACTAACACCCCCAAAAGATGTCCTTTTCATTACAGGGGAGTGGAATTCTAACTAGGAAGTCAAAAATACCTGGAGTAACAGGCAAATTTGGCCTTGGAATATGGACGGAATGAAGCAGGGCAAAGACTAATAGAGTTTTGCCAAGAAAATGCACTGGTCATAACAAACACCCTCTTCCACCAACACAACATGATCTACACATGGAGATCACCAGATGGTCAACACCGAAATCAGATTGATTATATTCTTTGCAGCCAAAGATGGAGAAGCTCTATACAGTCAACAAAAACAAGACCAGGAGCTGACTATGGCTCAGATCATGAACTTCTTATTGCCAAATTCAGTCTTAAATTGAAGAAAGTAGGGAAAACCACTAGACCATTGAGGTATGACCTAAATCAAATCTCTTATGATTATACAGTGGAAGTGAGAAATAGATTTAAGGAACTAGATCTGATAGAGTGCCTGATGAACTACGGACTGAGGTTCATGACATTGTACAGGAGACAGGGATCAAGACCATCCCCATGGAAAAGAAATGCAAAAAGCAAAATGGCTGTCTGAGGAGGCCTTACAAATAGCTGTGAAAAGAAGAGAAGCAAAAAGCAAAGGAGAAAAGGAAAGATATAAGCATCTGAATGTAGAGTTCCAAAGAATACCAAGAAGAGATAAGAAAGCCTTCCTCAGTAATCAATGCAAAGAAATAGAGGAAAACAACAGAATGGGAAAGACTAGAGATCTCTTCAAGAAAATTAAAGATACCAAGGGAATATTTCATGCAAAGATGGGCTCGATAAAGGACAGAAATGGTATGGACCTAACAGAAGCAGAAGATATTAAGAAGAGGTGGCAAGAATACACAGAAGAACTGTACAAAAAAGATCTTCACAATCCAGATAATCATGATGGTGTGATCACTGACCTAGAGCCAGACATCCTGGAATGTGAAGTTAAGTGGGCCTTAGAAAGCATCACTACGAACAAAGCTAGTGGAGGTGATGGAATTCCAGTTGACCTATTCCAAATCCTGAAAGATGATGCTGTGAAAGTGCTGCATTCAATTTGCCAGCAAATTTGGAAAACTCAGCAGTGGCCACAGGACTGGAAATGGTCAGTTTTTATTCTAATCCCAAAGAAAGGCAATGCCAAAGAATGCTCAAACTACCGCACAATTGCACTCATCCTCACACGCTAGTAAAGTAATGCTCAAAATTCTCCAAGCCAGGCTTCAGCAATACATGAACCGTGAACTTCCAGTTGTTCAAGCTGGTTTTAGAAAAGGAAGAGGAACCAGAGATCAAATTGCCAACATCCGCTGGATCATGGAAAAAGCAAGAGAGTTTCAGAAAAACATCTATTTCTGCTTTATTGACTATGCCAAAGCCTTTGACTGTGTGGATCAAAATAAACTGGAAAATTCTGAAAGAGATGGGAATACCAGACTACCTGACCTGCCTCTGGAGAAACCTCTATGCAGGTCAGGAAGCAACAGTTAGAACTGGACATGGAACAACAGACTGGTTCCAAATAGGAAAGGAGTACATCAAGGCTGTATGCTGTCACCCTGCTTATTTAACTTCTATGCAGAGTACATCATGTGAAATGCCAGGCTGGATGAAGCCCAAGCTGGAATCAAGATTACCAGGAGAAATATCAATAACCTCAGATATGCAGATGACACCACCCTTATGGCAGAAAGTGAAGAGGAGCAAAAAGCTTCTTGATGAAGGTGAAAGAGGAGAGTGAAAAAGCTGGCTTAAAACTCAACATTCAGAAAACAAAGATCATGGCATCCGGTCCCATCACTTCATGGGAAATAGATGGGCAAACAGTGGAAACAGTGTCAGACTTTATTTTTGGGGGCTCCCAAATAACTGCAGATGGTGACTGCAGCCATGAAATTAAAAGACGCTTACTCCTGGGAAGGAAAGTTATGACCAACCTAGATAGCATATTGAAAAGCACAGACATTACTTTGCCAACAAACGTCCATCTAGTCAAGGCTATGGTTTTTCCAATGGTCATGTATGGATGTGTGAGTTGGACTGTGAAGAAGGCTGAGCACCGAAGAATTGATGCTTTTGAACTGTGGTGTTGGAGAAGAGTCTTGAGAGTCCCTTGGACTGCAAGGAGATCCAACCAGTCCATTCTGAAGGAGATCAACCTTGAGATTCCTTTGGAAAGAATGATGATAAAGCTGAAACTGCAGTACTTTGGCCACCTCATGCGAAGAGTTGACTCTGGAAAAGACTCTGATGCTGGGAGGGATTGGGGGCAGGAGGAGAAGGTGACGACAGATGATGAGATGGCTGGATGGCATCACTGACTTGATGGATGTGAGTCTGAGTGAACTCTGGGAGTTGGTGATGGACAGGAAGGCCTGGCGTGCTGCGATTTATGGGGTCCCGAAGAGTCAGACACTACTGAGTGACTGAACTGAACTTTATCTTTTACATATACTTTCATATGGCTCTAAGTTCATCTTATGTTCAATTCCATATGTATGTACGTGTATCTGTATATATTTACACATCTTAACCTACATACAGAATTAAAAGACTTCCAAAACATAGTTCTACATCTGGCTAGTTATGCCACTTAGTTATACAATTATTTCTCAGGGCTTTCAAAATGTTTTCAGTGGACAAAATGTCTGAATGAACAAATAATGAAATCTTCTCTCAGTGAAATGTAGAGGAAGAGAAAAGAACCCTATCTATTTTAATTAACAGATATTTTAATGGGAAATTGAAGAAAATACCATACAAATAGATATGATTTTATTTTACAGATATTCTGTAAATTTTAACAATACCTCAAAATCACTTTCAGATGAATTATCCAAAATTCAGTTCAGTTCAGTTAGAGACTCAGCTGTACTGACTCTAGTGACCCCATGGACTGCAGCATGCCAGGCTTTCCTGTCCATCCCTAACTCTTGGAGCTTGTTCAAACTCATATCCATCGAGTCAGTGATACCATGCAACCATCTCATCCTCTGTTGTCCCCTTTTTCTCCTGCCTTCAATCTTTCCCAGCATCAGGGTCTTTTCGCATCAAGTGATCGAAGTATTGGAGCTTCAGCATCAGTACTTCCAATGAATATTCAGGACTGATTTCCTTTAGGATGGACTGGTTTGATCTCCTTGCAGTCCAAGGGACTGTCAATATTCTTCTCCCACACCACAATTTAAAAGCATCAATTTTTCAGTGCTCAGCTTTCCTTATGGTCCAGCTCTCATACATACATAACTACTGGAAAAACCATAGCTTTGGCTAGACAGACATTTGCTGGCAAAGTAACGGCCCTGCTTTTTAATATGCTCTCTAGGTTGGTTATAGCTTTTCTTCCAAGGAGCAACTGTCTTTTAATTTTATGGCTGCAGTCACCATTTGCAGTGATTTTGGAGCCCAAGAAAATAGTCTGTTACTGTTTCCACTGTTTCCCTGTATCTATTTGCCATGAAGTAATGGGACCAGATGACATGATCTTAGTTTTTTGAATGTTGAGTTTTAAGCCATCTTTTTCACTCTCCTCTTTCACTTTCATCAAGGGGCTCTTTAGTTCTTCTTCGCTGTCTGCCATAAGGGTGGTGACATCTGCATATCTGAGGTTATTGATATTTCTCCTGGTAATCTTGATTCCAGCTTGGGCTTCATCCAGCCTGGCATTTCACATGATGTACTCTGCATAGAAGTTAAATAAGCAGGGTGACAGCATACAGCCTTGATGTACTCCTTTCCTATTTGGAACCAGTCTGTTGTTCCATGTCCAGTTCTAACTGTTGCTTCCTGACCTGCATACAGATTTCTCAAGAGGCAGGTGTGGTGGTCTGGTATTCCCATCTCTATAAGAATTTTCCACAGATTGTTAGAAAAGGCTTTAGCATAGTCACAATAAAGTAGAAGTAGATGTTTTCAGGAATTCTCCTGTTTTTCTAAGATCCAATGGATGTTTGCAATTTGATCTCTAGTTTCTCTGCTTTTTCTAAATCCAGCTTGAACATCTGGAAGTTCTCACCTCACATACTGTTGAAGCCTAGCTTGGAGAATTTTGAGCATTACTTTGGTAGTGTGTGAGATGAGTGCAATTGTGCAGTAGTTTGAACATTCTTTGGCACTGCCTTTTTTTGGGATTGGAATGAAAACTGACCTTTTCCAGTCCTGTGGCAACTGCTGAATTTTCCAAATTTGCTAGCATACTGAGTGCAGCACTTTAACAGCATGGTCTTTTGTGATTTGAAATAACTTTGCTGGAATTCCTTCACCTCCACTAGCTTTGTTCGTAGTGATGCTTTCTAAGGCCCACTTGACCTTTCACTGCAGGATGTCTAGCTCTAGGTGAGTGATCACACCGCAGTGGTTATCTCGGTCATTAAGATATTTTTCATATAGTTCTGTGTATTCATGCCACTTCTTCTTAATATCTTCTGCTTCTGTTGCTGCTGCTGGTGCTAAGTTCCTTCAGTCGTGTCCGACTCTGTGTGACCCCATGGACTGCAGCTCACCAGGCTTCTCCGTCCATGGGATTTTCCAGGCAAGAGTACTGGAGTGGGGTGCCATTGCCTTCTCCCTGCTTCTGTTAGGTCCGTACTATTTCTGTTCTTTATTGTGCCCATCTTTGCATGAAACATTCCCCTGCTATCTCTAATTTTCTTGAAGAGATCTGTCATCTTTCCCAATCTATTTTCCTCTATTTTTTTTCATTGATCACTTAAGATAGGTTTCTTATCTCTCCTTACTATTCTTGGAACTCTGTATTCAGATGGTTATATCTTTCCTTTTCTCCTTTGCCTTTTGCTTCTCTACATCTTAATTAACATAAATAAAGTTGTTTTCTACATGTAGACATGCATCCTGTTCCTAAACTGATAAATATTAATCTTGAGACCTTTCCAAGAGTATAAAATTTATACAACATACCTATGCTAAAGAAATATATTCCTTTGAAATTTGAGACTTGAAAAAAATGTTAGGTCTTCCCTGGTGGCTCAGTGGTAAAGAATCTGCCTGCCAGTGCAGGAGACTAGGGTTCAATCCCTGATCCAGGAGAATCCCACATGCCATGGAGCAACTAAGCCCATATGTCACAATTATTGATTCTATGCTCTAGAGCCCAGGAGTTGCAACAATTGAGTCCATGTGCTTCAACTCCTAAAACCCATACTCCCCAGAGCCCATGCTCTGCAACAAGAAAAGCACTGCAATAAGAAACTCAGCTCATTTATCACAATTAGAGAGTAGCCCCCACTTGCCACAACTAGAGAAAAGCTCATGCAGGAGCAAAGACGCAGCACAGCCTATAAATAAATAAATAATATTATATAAGGAATCCACCTCCCAGTTCTGAATGATTACTCTTAAATAAAATATTTTTAGAACAGAAACTCACAAGAGTGATTTTGTTTCTTTTATGGGAATTTTATAAATATATTCTTAATCTAAAGAACTGTCAGTTAAACATAGAGGGAAAGAGCAGGCAAATTATATTTTATATAATACTGTCATGAAAAGTTATAGTTTTAAATAGAAACCTTCCAACAAAAATTATATAGAGAGAGTCATGTGCTATCCAATATAACTTTCTCTGATGATAAAAATGTTCCACGTATGTGTTATCCTATGTAATAACAGTCAGCCACCTCTTGTTAATGAGCGCTTGAAATGTAGCTAGCAACACAGAACTGAATTTTTAATTTATTTCCACTTAATTGAGTTTGATTTAAATATACACATATGATGAATAGCTAAAATATAAGAAGGCAAAGACTAACAAATTCTACTCAGTCAGGACTTTATGTAGAAGCTTGTATCTTCTAGAAAATACTACACATAACGTCTGTGAAAACGAATCATCACTTTTAGCCTTTTATAGTAGGAAATTGCCACAGGGATACACAAAAGTCTAACAATAAAAAGAACAAACAAGTATAGATGTACTGCTATATTAATTAGCGTTTAAGGGTGTTAAGAAACAACAAACAAATAAAAAGATAATAAGGATATGATAAGCTACTTGCTGGAACTACTCAGGGAACAAGAAAACATTCTACTTTTAATGCCTAAATTTGATAACATTTCTATAAGTCTGCCAAGGATAATTTTCTTAAAGACACAATTGCCCAATTCAAATATACTATATGGGATTTTGCTAACATGATTACCTTAAAAAATAGAAATAATCTTCATTTGTTTAAAATCTAGATAGGAAAGTATATATAAACTACATTTATCATTTTTCTATTTCTAGTTATTCTGAATGGCATTTTACATTTATTTGTAAGAAGCCAATAAAAACTTCTAATTATTTTGCCTCTGGTTATTTGGGCTTCCCTGATAGCACAATTGGTAAAGAATCCACCTGCAGTGCACCAGACCTGGTTTGGGAAGATCCCCTGGAGAAGGAAAAGGCTGCCTACTCCAGTATTCTGGCCTGGGGAATTCCATAAACTCTATAGTCCATAGGGTCACCAAGAGTCAGAGACAACTAAGCGGCTTTCACATTCTCCTTTCTTTTCTGGTTATTTAGATAATTTGAAATTTTTTTTTCCAAATTAGTCTAAGTCTTTGAAATATTCTAATTTATATTTTTATAATGAATGTTTCTGTTGAAAGTTTGAAAAATGTAATGCAATATATTAAATTTATTTAGTGTAATTTTGGGGAGACTAAAGATACATATTTTCTATGTAACCAATGTCAAATTGTTTTAAAATGCTCTCACACAGGTTCATAAAGTAAATTGCAATCACACTGATTATAATATCAAGGTTGGAGAAAATACTTTGAAAATAAGGACTAAATGACAAAGCAAAAATAATAAAAAGAAATGTGTATAGCTAAATTTACTAAAAATCATTAGTCACCATAAGTATTAACTCTGAAACCTAAATATCAACTCAATGTCTCCCATCGGTCTACGAAAATGGAATCAAAGTGAATTATGGCAATCTTACTTTCTAGCAAGTCTTTAATACAAAAGACTCACATAATACCAACAGAAAAAAGAAAGCATTTTCTTTGTCTAAAATCTGATGAGAATTATCTGGTATTTTATATCTTCAATAACAGATGTATAGATGTCTTTAGGACACTCATATGTTGACCTTGTACAACAAAGAATCAAAAGTTAAGTGCATATTCATCAAAATATTAACTTCAAGTTTTGCTTCTGAAACTAATCAGATCACAATAAACTTTTATCCTTGAACATACATTAATATTGTTAGATTGGGACTTTTTGAATATAAGTAAGAACTGCACCAAGTAACTACCATAAGGCAGAAATTAAAAGTATTTTCCACAGGAAAAAATTAAAGTGTGTGTAAGTAAGTACATACGTACTTATGCATATATAGGCGTACAGACATATTCTTTTAAATTATTTAATTATCTGTCTGTCTGGAGGCATCACACATCAGCTGAAGCAAGCAGGTTTTGACGAGACAGGGTCACAAACAAGGCGCCAACAGTTGAGCACAAGGAAGTGAAATGACTTCGTGTCCAACGGCAGCTGCACGTTTCCTGAGACGTTTGTCATGTCTCTGTGCTATGCAAGGGGGTGAGGACAGAGCTCCCTTAGCTGAGGGACAATGTGAAGATACAGAGAAACAAGCAAAGGATTTGAGAGGTTTTGTGAAACAGTGTGAGAAACTGTAAGAATGAGGATCCTGGTCAAAAAAGCAGGGTGAGTTCTCAGTTACTAGCTCCATTTTCCCCTCAAGAAGTTGGCTGCAGTCTGGAGCCATTCAAAGGTGAAAGCTATGAAATTGAACGGAAAGTTTCTTAAAAGCAGAGCAGAAATTGTGAACTCTTTCAGTCCTGGGGATTTAAGGAATATGGTTTGGAAGGAACCCCAGTGAACATGAAGGACTCACAGAATTTCTGAAGGTTATACCTTAACAGTTGAGGTAAACCAGAGGCGTGGAGTCTATGCCTGACCCTCCTCAGCTTATCCTTTAATGAATAAAGGGGATGAATCTACTCTACCTGTGAAGAAGACAACAATGTAAACTCTTAAAGGATAACTATAGCATCACTAAGAAAGAAAAAAAATAACTAAAAAGTAAATAGATATGACCAATAAAGAGGTAAAAATATCAGAAATCTTGTGTATGCCTATGTGCTAAATTGCTTCAGTTGTGTCCAACTCTGAGACCATATTGACTGTAGCCTGCCAGGCTCCTCTGTCCAAGGGACATTCAAAAAATAGAGATTATACAATTATTTTTTTATGTCTATAAACTTGACAATCTACTTGAAATGGACAGACCTCCTGAAATTCAAAATTGACATAAGCTGAAAAAGAGAAGTTAAATAGCTCTATATCAACAAAATTTAACTTGGTATTAAAAACCTCTACAAAAATAAATATCTAAGCCTAGATGGCTTCACCTTCAAATTCTACCAAATGTATAACAATGGGGTAATAGTCATACAAAAACTTCTTTCACAAAATACTGAAACAAAATAAATTCTAAAATTCATGATGCCAAACTAGATTTGGGCATTATGAGAAGAGAAAAAAATAGAGACTCATATCCATAATGAATATGGATACAGGCAAGAATCTTTTAAAAATACAGACAATAGAATTCAAAAAATTGAAAAGAGATGATATATTATGACAAAGTAAAGTTTATTTCAGGACTGCAAGGTTGTTTTAAGATTTGGAATCAGTCAGTGTACTTTACTGTGCCAACATATCAAAAGGAAAAAAGCATTTAATTAATAGATGCATAAACGTTATACAGAAAACTTATCACCTACCTATGGGTGAAAAATAGCAAACTAATAACACAAGGGAACTTTATCAATTTGATAACATAGATACGTAGAAAAATGTACAGCCAACATGATATTGGCAATGAAAGATTGAATATTTTTGCCCTAATATCAGGAAAAATATATGGAAACTTGATTTTATCACTTTTATTCAATGTTATTCTATATGAAGTAGTCAGTACAAATTTAAGAAAAATTAAAAAATAAAAACAATGGAAAGGTATAAATAAAGTTTCTATTCCAAGGTGCCATATTTGAGTAAATAGAACATCCAAAGGAATTACAACCACAGATACACACACACACACACACACACACACACAAAGACCAATAACAAGTACAAGAACTAATAAGCAAACTCAACAATGTAACAGGGATGTCTTTACATGAAAGCAAAAAGCACATGTAAAATTAAAGATAAAAATACCATAGACTGGATTGGAATTACATAAAATATTCAGGAAAGTTTTAATAAAAGATTTGCAAATGAGCTTTACTGAAAGCTACAAACAATTGTTGAAAGAATTTAAGGAAGACTTAAAGAGATGTACCATGTTTACGCATTAGGATCTTAATATTGTTAATGTATCTATTTTTCTCCTATAACCTTATAGATTATATGCAATCCCAATTAATTCACAGCTGACAAGCTTCTCCAATTTATATGAAAATTCAAAGGACCTCAACCATGAAAAACAATCTTGAATGACAAGATTAACAATAAAAAAATGGTATGAGGATCGTTGATGGGAAACAAATAGACTAACAGATATTTCTCTAGGAAAGATAAGTTTACTCAAGATCAGCAGGGAACTGCAGTTTCAGATCTATAACCATGGTAAGTCACATGCAGGTTCCCCAAACTATGGTTTTATAGAGGGGAGAAGGAAATTGGGATGGCAATAGTAAACGAGCCCATGGCTTTTCACTGGCTGAATTGAATCCTTGCCAGGAACAAAGACTCTGCTTTTCTCCTTCCTATTGGGCTCTGCTATCTTAACAGGGTATTAACTTTTTACATTGTCTGATTTTGTTCAATATATTCCTCTGAAAGCATCTAGAATCGGGTTTTCCAATTTCAACTGAAAAATTTCCCGGTTTTCCAATTTCCAGCTTTTTGTCCCTTGATGTTAAGAAGGAACTTTGCTGGGTGCAGTATCTTACATCAGAAGAAAGTGCACAGACTGGAAACCTATCAAGGTCACATGAGTAACAATGAGGGGTAGGAAAGGGAATGATTAGGCCCTCTTCATCCAAGGTCCATATGTCATTAAGCTCACAGACACTGGTGATCATCTAAAGTGTTATGCCATCACAAAAGGCTTGGTCCAGATTTCTCTGGGAAGCTATTTATCAGATGTTGTCTGCTTTATTTCCAATGAAATATTTATTTCAAATCATCAGATGATGTGCAGGTCCCGTCAGGGTCTGATGCTTTCTTGTGTGTTTTGTGAATCCAAGAGTTTATTCTTTGAAGTTGGATTGACTAGCAGTACTTAAAGTGGCCTTTCTAGCGAAGTTTGAAGAAAGTTCTTCTATTTTCCAATAAATAAAATCTCCAGGTTGCAAACTGTGGTGCTTGAGATCTTCTTTCCCAAGGGCATGATGTGAAAAAAATTGTTCTACCAAAACATGGTTATTTTTAATAGAAGCAATTAGGTATTTGCTATATTGGTGTATCTCCCCTAACATCAATTGTGGGTCAACAGAAGCAGGAGCCAAGTGCACTGAACATCTTCTATCTCAAATGGAGAGTTTATTAATTCAAAAAGGAGTGGATCTGAGAATTAGAAGGACAAATGGCAATGCTTTTGGCCAACATATTTGGACAGCCTCTACAAATTGCACCAGTTGGGTCTTAATAATGTCATTAGTACATTTGACTAAACCAGAGGATTGTACACACAATAAAAGTGTTATAAAACCAGGCAAATAGCATAGACTTCTTAAAATGCATAGACAATAAATTAGATTTTTCAATAATCATGCAATTTGAAAGGAATCTCCCAGTAGGCATAATACTTTCCAAAAAAGATTTTAGCCACAGGGAAGACAGTACTTGTCTGCTTCAGTCAACTGTGAAAACATACAGACCACAGATAAAACATATTTGTATCTGTTAAATGGAGGAAGTTGATGAAATCCATTTGCCAGATGCTAAATTGTGCATTAGGCAGTTTAAAATGCCCAGGAGCAGTATGAACAGTCTTCTTTGGGTTGTACTTTGGGTAAGTGAGATAAGGGAGGTAGGAACTTTTTGCAGCCCTGTTGATATTTCCCCTCCAATACTGATTCAGGAATGCTATCATTCTGTCAGTTGACCAATGATTTAATGCCCATACTGTGGTGAGAATTGGGAACTTGAGAGTCTCTGGTAGGACTGGGTTGTTATTTGATCCAAACCAGAGCTTTCTCTTCTTATTAAATCAACAATTGTTGACTTTCCTATTTTGCTTTCCCTTCCCTGAGCCCAATTTTCAAATTTCTCTATCCAGTTTTTCTAAATTGTCATTTGGGGAAATACCTGCTTGGACCATCACAGAGGTTTGGTTGCTATTGGTTCCTTTAAGGGCAACATTTCTTGCAAAAATACAAGCAAGGTGATTTCCCTTAGCTTCCAGTCAAGTTTAGAATTTCAATAATAGCTAAAGCAGCAGGTATTGCATTCAATAATTTCTGAATACAAGAGGCTATCTAATATTTTTAAGTTTATTTCTCCTGGAAGGAGGAAAGCCATTTTGCTTACACAATATATCAAAATCATGATTTACTCTGAAAGCCTATCTGCTATCAATATAAATAATGGCAGTTTTGTCCTTGGCTAAAGAACAAGCCCATGTGGAAGGGTACAAGCCCATGTGGAAGGGTACAATTCAGGTTCTTGGGTTAAAGTAGCCATGGGTAAAGATGCTACCTCAACAACATGGAAGGGACTTATAACAGCATACCTGGCACAACATTTGCACCATCATTGCCTTTTAAATAAGAACCATCAGTGAATCGTAAGAAGTCAGTATTACTCAACAGAATTTCCAGAATATCATGACAAGGAGCCAGAACGTGGTCCATTAGGATTAAGCAGTCATGAATTGCTTTATCTGTGATGGAGAGGTGAAAAGTAGCCAGGTTAGTATTACTACAACATACGAGTTATACAACGAGCACTTAACAAAAGGACTATCTAGGAAGTGAGATGGCTGGCTGAAACTCTGACTGTGATGAGAATTCATGAGAACATCTACTTCCTGAGATACAAAAATGTTTAAAGGAGACTCTATAATGATTTCCTCAGTGGTATTAACCAAAAATGCAATGATCTTAATGCAAGGAAGGTATTAAGATCTTAAGGCAAGGAAGGTGTCCTCTTATATCAGAGCCTAGCTGTTGGCTAGAATATCTGATGAGTCAACAGTGGTCCAGTGTTCTGGGGTGAGTACCCCAACAATATACCTTCCTTTTCTTACACAAAAAGGGGGAAAAAGGGGGAATCTGATAATTTAAATTATCTGAAAGGGAATCTGAAATTCTTAATTTCTTTAAGAACTTGAAGGCCCTGTAGTCCAATTCTTTAAAATGTAACCTTAATAGGTTTCCAGGCTGTGCACTTTCCCTCTGATATGAGACACAACACCCAGGGAAGTTTCCTCTTATTTGAGGAATAAAAAGCTGCTGAACTAGAAAACTTGACTCTTTATCTGTGATGTCTTCAGAGAAAAATACTCATCAATAAACATGAAAAGGCACTTGACATCCCTGGTAATCAGGGAAATACAAATCAAATTGCAATGTTATGTCACTACACACAGACCAGCGTGGGTAAAATAAAAATGCAATGTCACTTTTTGCAAGGTTGTGAAGAAACTGCTTACATTAATAGTGAAGTTTTAATTTTTTATACTAACTTAGAAAAATTATCAGCACCTGCTTAAATTTAACATCCACAGCAATTGCATTCTTAGCAATACACAGTAGAAACCCATATTCATGTTAACTAAATACATGTTTACTTTTATAAGCAACTAACAAAATGTTTTGTGAGTGACTGTACTGATTTACATTCCCACCAGCAACATAGGAGTCATCCCGTGACTGTGCACCCTTACTAGCATTTCATGTTATCACTCTTTTTAATTTAGCTATTTTGATACACATGTAATGACATTTCATTGTGGTTTTAATTTTCACTTCTCTATATTATGTTAATACTAGTCCTCTGCCAGATGTGTTATTTGCAAATATTTTCTTCTAGTCTGTAATTTGTGTCTTTATCCTTACCTGTTCTTTTTGCAGAGCAAAATTTTTAATTATCAGATTTAACCTTATAGATTTTCCTTTCACATTTTATGCTTTTTGTGTCAAATCTAAGCAGTCTCTGCTTAGACCCAGATCCTATAGGTTTTCTCATTTTCTTTTTTTCTAGAAGTTTCATAGTTTTATGTTTAAGACCATGATCCATTTTTGTTAATTTCTATATAAACTATGTACTTTAGATAAAGTTTCACTATTTGACTGTTGATGTTTTAGCACAATTTATTGAAGGTTATGCCTCTTTCATTGAATCACTTTTATTAGTTTGTTTAAAAAAAATATGGGGCATATTTGTGTGGATCTATTTATGCACTTTCTATTGCAATTTCACTTTTAATAGCCAGGAACAAAAAGCAGTCCAAATTTCCATGAACTTTAGATTGGTCAAATAAAGGGTAGTATATTCACGGAGTGGAGTATCAGAAAATTCTAAGAATACCAGATGATTACTGCAATGCACATGCAAATACACACACATAATGGATGAATTTCAAACTTAATATTGGGAAAAAGAATTCAGGTAAAAACAAAAGCATAATATGTGTTCACTTTGCACACAAAATTCAAAATGGTTTGACTAATTTATGGTGCTAGAATTAGGAATGACAGCTACATTTGTCATGGGAAAGTGACTGGGAAGGGTCACAAGGGGGCTTCCCAGGTACAAATTACCTTCTATTTATTGATGTGTGTGTGTGATGGTTAGCCTAGCATTCACTTTGTGAAAATTTTCCTAATTGTGCATTTATGATCTGTACATTTTCTGTACGGTGGTTATATTTCAATTAAAATGTGTAAAAATATCTAATCTCTTTCATTCCTTGATGAGCTTACATGAAGACAGCATATACTTTTCATGAACATGTAATATGTGCTAGAGGGACTCGGAATCCTGCTTGCCTTGTGCATTACTCAATGAATTGTAGAAATGACTCTGATATCCCATGAATCCAATTCTTTCATGCTTCTAAAAACTGAGACTAATTTCTTCATATTTTATATTACTTAAATATTGGCTGTGATATGAGAATCAGGAATTAACTGTATATACTTAAACTGGCTGAAATTAGCAAGACAGTTTTTATTTAGTGGAATTCAACGTACATTTTAAGTAATTTAGAGATTTTTTTTTTTTTTTTTTTTTACTCAGCATCATTCCAATGTATGATGAAATCATATGAATAGAATAAGGAGTAAAAATGCAAATTTGCAAAGCTAAATTTTACCTTTTTTCAATATATATTTTAAGAAATTTGAAGAAATCATATTATAATCGCTTAATAGAATCCTTTGATAGGTTTCTCTCTTCCAGTGTCTTGTAATCTCTAACACTGCAGAAAACAAATGAATTAGAGTCACAAAGAGAATAATCCCTTAAAGAATTTAAGATGGGTTCTTTATAGAGGAATTCATGATTTCCCATGAGTCTCCTTATTCTAGTCTCCTTCCAAATATTAGGAAATATTATCTATACCTACAGGAGTTGATGCAGGATGTATTTCCCTTATCATTAGAATTTAATTGCACAAGTGTAACATACCATATCTGAAATAATGCGTCAATGTGTGTTCTTTCTGTAATTTACACATATGGTTTTATTAGCTGGTAGTACTTATTTTCATTTTACATTATTATGCAGAATATTGTTAATCCCTTTATACTCTTTCTCCTTTTAACCTTTAATTAATTATTTATTTATTTTTAAAGCCATAAACTTCTCATAGCGAATGGCTACACTATTACAAAAAGACCTTGTCAAAACTTTAAAAACCCAGAGTTATCTTTCATTAACTTCTTGGAGAAGTCTCAAATTCCTACAGTTTCTGTTGCGTATGCCCATGGGTATTGTGGTTTATTCAGTAATACAAGGAAAAAATTAAATTGGCAAACAAAGGATAGAGAGCTTTTCTGCTACATAAATAATTAGAAGACATGATAGATGATGGTTTAACAGGGAAGTAGGGAATTAGTAATCGTAGGAAGTTGAAATAAATCTTTAGACAGACTGTAAAAGTCTGATAAGCAATTCTAGCTTAAATTAGGGAACTGGAAGTACATAAACAATACAGTAAGCAAAATAAACAGTATAGTAAGTAATTTGACAACCCAATCAAATCACTCAGGATATTAAAGAAATATATAAAGACTAGATTTTGAAATGTTTCTTAGAGTGTACTGCACTTGGCAAAAAAAGAAAAAGTAAAGTTTAAAACAGTAAATCCACAATGAATACAGAAAAGATTTGATCTGTATGAATGATTTTAAGAGTATGGAAAACAACTGATATAGTTGGCTACGATTATAATGGACTTGCAAATGTGGGTCACTGAAATAATGGTTATGCACTGGTAAATTTTTTAACCAAATTAAGCAATTTAGGAAGAAAATCTAGATTTGCAGAGCTAGAACAAATAATTTAACAATTTGTATGGAAATACAAAAAACCTTGAATAGCCAAAGCAATCTTGAGAAAGAAGAATGGAACTGGAGGAATCAACCTGCCTGACTTCAGGCTCTACTACAAAGCCACAGTCATCAAGAGAGTATGGGACTGGCACAAAGACAGAAATATAGATCAAAGGAACAAAATAGAAAGCCCAGAGATAAATCCACACACCTATGGACACCTTATCTTTGACAAAGGAGGCAAGAATATACAATGGATTAAAGACAATCTCTTTAACAAGTGGTGCTGGGAAAACTGGTCAACCACTTGTAAAAGAATGAAACTAGAACACTTTCTAACACCATACACAAAAATAAACTCAAAATGGATTAAAGATCTAAACGTAAGACCAGAAACTATAAAACTCCCAGAGGAGAACATAGGCAAATACTTTCCGACATAGATCACAGCAGGATACTGTATGACCCACCTCCCAGAATATTGGGAATAAAAGCAAAAATAAACAAATGGGATCTAATTAAAATTAAAAGCTTCTGCACAACAAAATATACTATAAGCAAGGTGAAGAGACAGCCTTCAGAATGGGAGAAAATAATAGCAAATGAAGCAACTGACAAACAACTAATCTCAAAAATATATAAGCAACTCCTGCAGCTCAACTCCAGAAAAATAAATGACCCAATCAAAAAATGGGCCAAAGAACTAAACAGACATTTCTCCAAAGAAGACATACAGATGGCTAACAAACACATGAAAAGATGCT
Organism: Bos mutus; assembly: GCF_027580195.1. NCBI lineage: Eukaryota > Metazoa > Chordata > Mammalia > Artiodactyla > Bovidae > Bos > Bos mutus. The sequence goes on along the minus strand of NC_091633.1, from coordinate 45,626,501 downwards.
CAACATCACTCAGTATCGGAGAAATGCAAATCAAAACCACAATGAGGTACCATTTCATGCCAGTCAGAATGGCTGCTATCCAAAAGTCTACAAGCAATAAATGCTAGAGAGGGTGTGGAGAAAAGGGAACCCTCTTACACTGTTGGTGGGAATGCAAATTAGTATAGCCACTATGAAGAACAGTGTGGAGATTCCTTAAAAAACTGGAAATAGAACTGCCTTATGACCCAGCAATCCCACTGCTGGGCATACACACTGAGGAAACCAGAAGGGAAAGAGACACGTGTACCCCAATGTTCATTGCAGCACTGTTTATAATAGCCAAGACATGGAAGCAACCTAGATGTCCATCAGCAGATGAATGGATAAGAAAGCTGTGGTACATATACATAATGGAGTATTACTCAGCCATTAAAAAGAATACATTTGAATCACTTCTAATGAGGTGGATGAAACTGGAGCCTATTATATAGAGTGAAGTAAGCCAGAAAGAAAAACACCACTACAGTATACTAATGCATATGTATGGAATTTAGAAAGATGGTAATGATAACCCTGTATGTGAAAAGCAAAAGAGACACAGATGTATAGAACAGACTTTTGGACTCTGTTGGAGAGGGAGAGGGTGGGATGATTTGGGAGAATGGCATTGAAACATTATAATATCATATATGAAATGAATCACCAGTCCAGGTTCGATGCAGGATACAGGATGCTTGGGGCTGGTGCATTGGGATGACCCAGAGGATTGGTGTGCTGAGGGAGTTGGAAAGGGGGTTCAGGATGGGGAGAACATGTACACCCGTGGCAGATTCATGTTGATGTATGCAAAACCAATACAATATTATAAAGTAATTAATCTCCAATTAAAATAAATAAATTTAATTAAAAAAAAGAAAATCTAGATTTGAGATAGGAAATGATAATTTTTAAATGGATATATGCACACATTTTAAAAAAGGCAATATCTATTTATAATAGTCAATCATTAATTATATTTGACTCTGGATGTCCTACATATATTTTCAGGTTTTATTACCAGTCATAGAGGGTAAATGTGACTTTACCGGGGACATCAACACCCTGATGCAGAGGCAGGGGATAGTTTTGCAGAGTTTGCCAAAATTCACATCAAGATCTCTTAGTGGATCAAGAATAACTACTTTTAATAGGGTAGTTAAGTATCAGAATGTAGCCCAAGCAGTAAGCAATGTATGGGGGTGGTGGTGTGCGCGTGCGCAAGCATGTTGCATCATTATATAAAACAAATTTATTCCTTACTGTGGATTGTTTTAAAAAGGATAAAACTCACTGCTATAGAGAACAAATAAAACACCTTGTGGAGACAGGTGTTTTGGATTTGAATCCTAGATCCATCTATGTCAAGTATGTTGCACTGACATGTTAATAGAAATATGTGAAATAACTGAAAAATCAGATGATACTATACTTTATAACATCTTTATAAAGTATAAGATGTTATAAACATCTTACAGACTTGCTGGAATGGCTAAATGAGAAAATATATGTGTCATGCTTATAAGGGCGCAGAAATCATTTTAAGTACAACGACTCAAGTCACATGTATCCTCTTGCTGTGCAACAATGCAAGAGCACTGACCATTCCGCAGTCACTTTTTTATACTGCAGATGCTAGGGAAGTTGCCAGCTTTAATATCATGGCTGCTAAAGGAGTGTCAGATCCTGGAAGTAAATCTTTAGACAGCTGCATAATCCACAAGATTACAGTCAGAAAGGGGCTGCAGCTAACCTGGCCCAAACTCTTGAATTTAAAGGCCTTTCAATTCCTTTCATATTTCTTATGCTCAGAGCAGGCAAGCTTCTAAGCCAACTGGTCAGAGTCAGTTGTATCAAAGTTTTAAAAAATCTTCTTTGGCTCCAATAAATTTTTATTAGAGATCAATAAAAAATATCCAGCCTTTGATAAAATTATGAAACCAAAATAATTTCTGTTTAAAAACAATCAGAAAAAATGAAATTCTTTCTAAAATGTTTTTTATGCTTAATTTGATGAGACATAAAATTTAATCTTAAAAATGACTTATGTTTTGCTATTTTACAGATTTTTGTAACTATTCCCATTTTCCTCCACAATCATGTTAAGTTAAAACTTTTCATCGTTCTCTGTCCCACGCCCTTTGGACTTTGTAGTTGAAGCCTAATTTGTCCATTAATGTCTTCTAACCTCTCATCCTTCCTCAGATATAATTCAACTTTTTTTTTCTCCTTCACCATATCACCTTTGATTTCTCCATCTTCAGTTTTACCAAAGGGTCACTCTCCAACCCAAATTTAAAGCATTATATTCAAAACACAAAGTAAATACCTCAATACTTAAATAATGCTCTTAAATCAATTACTTAAGTTAATATGGAGGAGGGTAAGAAAATAACATGTTAGACATTAGATATTTTTCTAATAATTTTTGTTAAGTATCATTTCCTACAAAGTAGCTATAGTTAAAAGATAACAAATAACATCTATGGTAAATATCACAGAGTAATTATACTTTCACTGTTTCAGATAATTCTTTTCTTTTTATTAAGTTTTTATTTACATATAATTTGATCATCCATGTGAGTAACATTCTGAAAATTTAGATAGCAATGGCATCTTTGTAAACATTAGTATATCTAAACAAACTGTCTTAAAAAAAATTCCTTAAAACTTCAAATACCTTCAGCTGTGTAATCCATTAAAATTAATGTTCACAGATGTCAATGCTATATGAATAATCAATAGACCATTACACGTTATTCCATCGGGGCAAGGAAATAAATTGGAGAGCACAGAGAGCCATCTTTGTACTTTTGTTACAATTAATAAATTTCTTAAACTTTCTGTACTTCTGTTTCCTCGTCAACAAACAGGGATAAGACAAGTGACAAGCTCAAAGGGTAGTAAACAGTAAGAAAGCTGATATATGCTAACCATTTAGAATAAAGCCAGATATATGAGCCATACATGCTACCTGTTTATTAATTATTTGAAAGGTTAATATTACAAAATCCTGAAAACTCAGAACCTATGACATTTTCATAAATGATGTTATTCTATAAAACTCCCTTTCCTAGAGAAACACATTTAACTATTCTGACTCATTTCATTTCAAAATTTTATATTTCACATATTCTTAACAGTTTTATTATAATAAGGAAGGCAATGTTTCTAGACTATCTGAATTTGAAATATGGAAAATATTAAGAACTTAATTCTCAAATTTTATAATGTAAATGTATTATAGAAACAAATGCAGATGTCTACCCACATAATCTTTGAATTCAAACTCAGTAAATATATGCAATTATCAAGAGCTATAGGAAATTTTGATGCAGGTAGATCTAGAAAAACACAATACAATGAAAAAAGAAGTTTCCCTCAAAGGCTGTCCCCAAGTTTCTTATCTATGATGAATGGTATGTAAGCTGATTTAATTTCATATGTAAACTCAAATGGTAAACATAAAGACCATTCTTCAATATTAAAAACATGGGTAAGAAAACTAAATGCTCAAAAAAAAATTTTAGATCAGATAAAATAGTAATTTTTTTCTTTCTGCCAATGGATGTTTCCAGCTGTAAGATTAAAGAGAGAACAAATTATAATGTGAGAAGAGTATGTGTGGAATGATTATATTTTATTAAATAACCATTTATTTTCAGTTGAATAAATAATAAGAAATAGACTAGATTAAAATCAATGAAATAGAATGCAAAAAGGAGAACTGCTACAGGTGAATTGTCTACAGGTGGATGTGTGCGTGCTAAGTAGCTTCTGTCATGTCCAACTCTGTATTCCCATGGACTGGAGCCCAGCTGGCTCCTCTCTCCATGGAATTTTCCAGGCATGGATACTGGAGTGGGTTCCCATTCCCTTCTCCAGGGGATCTTCCCAATCCGTAAAAATAACCCATGTCTCTTATGTCTCCTGCATTGGCAGGTGGGTTTTTACCACTTGCGTCACCTGGTAAGCCCGGATTTTCAGGATAATTCTGTAATACTTTTATCTAGTGAAATATTAAGGTGGGAAAGAATAGTATGTATTAAAATCTTGTTGTGCTGTGCTTAGTCACTCAGTTGTGTCTGACTCTTTTCAACCCTATGGACTATAGCCTGCCAGGCTCCTCTGTCCATGGGGATTCTCTAGGCAAGAATACTGGAGTGTGTTGCCATGCCATCCTCCAGGGGATCTTCCCAACCCAGGGATCAAACCCAGGTCTCTCGCATTGCAAGTGAATTCTTTACCATCTGAGCCACCAGGGAAGCCCAAAAGGTAGCTGTGGTATTTAATAAGATTTCTAACACTGAAACCACTCCAGTACTCTTGCCTGGAAAATCCCATGGATGGAGGAGCCTGGTGGGCTGCAGTCCATGGGGTTACTAAGAATCTGACATGACTGAGCGACTTCACTTTCACTTTTCACTTTCTTGCATTGGAGAAGGAAATGGCAACCCACTCCAGTGTTCTTGCCTGGAGAAGGAAATGGCAACCCACTCCAGTGTTCTTGCCTGGAGAACCTCAGGGACGGGGGAGCCTGGTGGGCTGGCATCTATGGGGTCGCACAGAGTCGGACATGACTGAAGCGACTTAGCAGCAGCAGCAGCAGCAGCTAACTCTGAAAGTGGGCTGTTTTGTCATGGATTACAGAATTTAACATTTTACAAAAATAAGACAGATTTATTAATAAAGATCTGAGTCAGCACATACATATATAGGGTTGTTGAATACTGAGAAAAGGAAAAAAGACATCCCAGAACTAAGACATGAGCAGTTTAAACTATTGTTTTGCCTCCCTGTTTGTGGCTTGGGAAAAAAAAAAAAATCACTGGTGATAGTCTCTTAAAAAACAGAACCTATTGCTTGGTCCTAGGCTCCCAATCTCTGTGTGACGCCATTTCCTGCCTCCATGCTTGTCAGGCCCTATTGGATCCTACTGACAGGAGATGAACTCCTGTTATTCCAACTTTAGACACAGATTTGACCATCCCATTTGTTTCTTCAGTGTGTTGATTTTGCCTCCAGACAAAATTCCACACACCAGGTATCTTTCTCCCAAAAGCCCCAGACCTCCTATGTAAAATCCAATATGGACATGAGACTTATAAGAACTTGTAAACTGAAAATGCAAATTTTTTTTCTTAAAATGAGCTGCTTATGTAAGTATCCTTGAACCTCTTTTTTTCCCTCTCAAACCTCTTTATTCCCCCTTGAACATTTTTATTTCCCTCACTTTCCTGCTTTATTATCCAGAAATTAAAAATATTTCTGTAAATGGTTGATATTAATAAAAATCTGTTTTTAAACAAAAATGGTTTTAATGAAACAATGCTATATAAAAAAGGAAAAAGAAAAAGAGGGAAGGGAAACATGGAGAAAATTTCATAGTATGATTAAAACAAGTAATTGCCAGAGTAATATTTTAGTAAAGGGAAATATAACTAGAAAAAGGAATTATATATATGAGTACCATAGCATTCTAATCCATGAACTGTACTTTGTTTGGCTTATCTCTTATTGAAAGAACATGGTAAAGGGATTTTTACTTTTTAAATTGTTCTGTGTTGACACAAGAAAACAGAAAGATGGTGCTGTAGAGTACCCAGAGATAATTTGGAGTTATTAAGAAAATTAAATTATATTTTTTTGTGTTCCCTGATAAGAACAAGTAGCTACAAAGGCATTTTCAAGCAGATCTATGGCAACAACAGAAAGACATGACAGGGCCCCTAAAGTTTTGGATTTAATGAGACAGGATAAAATTTATTTTGAAATTAGACTCAGGCTAGATTAGTTTGTGACTGATGACAGGTGATGTTCATTGATATAAGAAATGCACGAGGCAAGAAGATACAATGGAGAAAAGACAATCTCTTTAACAAGTGGTGCTGGGAAAACTGGTCAACCACTTGTAAAAGAAGGAAACTAGAACACTTTCTAACACCATACACAAAAAATAAACTCAAAATGGATTAAAGATCTAAACTAAGACCAGAAACTATAAAACTCCTAAAGGAAAACATAGGCAGAACACTCTCTTACATAAATCACAGCAGGATCCTCTATGACCCATCTCCCAGAGTAATGGAAATAAAAGCAAAACTAAACAAATGGGACCTAATTAAACATAAAAGCTTTTGCACAACGAAGGAAACTATAAGCAAGGTGAAAAGACAGCCTTCAATATGGGAGGAAGTAATAGCAAATGAAGCAACTTACAAAGAATTAATCTCAAAAAGATACAAGCAGCTCACACAGCTCAATTCCAGAAAAACAAACAATCCAATCAAAAAATGGGCCAAAGAACTAAACAGATATTTCTCCAAAGAACACATACAGATGGCTAACAAACACATGAAAAGATGCTCAACATCATTCATTATTAGAGAAATGAAAATCAAAACCACAATGAGGTATCATCTCACACCAGTCAGAATGGCTGCTATCAAAAAGTCTACAAAAAAAAAAAAAATACTGGAGAGGGTGCAGAGAAAAAGAAACCCTCTTACACTGTTGGTGAGAATGCAAACTAGTATAGCCACTGTAGAGAACAGTGTGGAGATTCCTTAAAAAACAGGAAATAGAACTGCCATATGACCCAGCAATCCTACTGCTGGGCATACACACCAAGGAAACCAGAATTGAAAGAGACAGGTGTACCCCAATGTTCATCACAGCACTGTTTACAATAGCCAGGACATGGAAGCAACTTAGATGTCCATTGGCAGAGGAATGGATAAGAAAGCTGTGGTAAATATACACAATGGAATATTACTCAGCCATTAAAAAGAATGCATTTGAATCAGTTCTAATTCAACTGGTGGATGAGGTGGATGAAACTGAAGCCTATTATACAGAGTGAAGTAAGTTAGAAAGAAAAACACCAATATAGTATACTAAGGCATATATATGAAATTTAGAAAGATGGTATCAATGACCCTATATGCGAGACATCAAAAGAGACCCAGATGTAAAGAACAGTCTTTTGGACTCTGTGGGAGAAGGCTAGGGTGGGATGCTTTGAGAGGGTAGTGTTGAAACGTGTATATTATCATATGTGAAGCGGATCACTGTACCAGGTTCGAGGCATGAGACAGGGTGCTCAGGGCTGGTGCACTGAGATGACCCTGGGGGATGGGATGGGGAGGGAGGTGGGATGGGGGTTCTGGATGGGGAACACATGTGCACGCATGGCTGATTCATGTCAATGTTTGGCACAAACCACTACAATATTGCAAAGTAATTAGCCTCCAATTAAAATAAATAATTAAAAAAAAAAAGAAATGCATGCTTAGTCTCTTTAGTCATGTCTGATTCTCTGTGACCACATGGAGTGTAGCCCACCAGGGATTTCTATCTATCTATCCATGGGATTTCCCAGGCAAGAATACTGGAGTGAGTTGCCATTATATTTTGATAAATATTACCTTGTTAATTATAAAGTAACTAAATTTTTGTTGTTATATTTATAATGATTAATTTTGGGGTGAAAGCAGGTTAGTTTAGTGGATAATATACTAAAAATACTAAATTTATCTGATTAGATCATGAAAAGATTTGAGTTGTCAGTTAGTGGCAAGCATACACGTTTATATACATAACCTAGGAAGAGGTACTCATAATCTCTGTGAACAAGAATTTGGATAAGTTAGAACAGTAATTACACATAATCACAGAATCTGCCAATACTTTTGAAATCTCATCTCTCAAAACTTTTTTTTCAATCCATTTAATAAATGAGTATGTATCTTACTTTTCACTGTACACTTTTTTAGACACTAGAAACATAAACAAGAAAATTCGATTTCTGCTTCCACAAAAATTTGACTGTTATCAGAAATATACAAATATAAACAACTGGAAACAAGACAGTAAGAATACTGAAATTAACACTACTAATAAATTATTATAGATTCTAAAGAGAGGCATAGGTAATAAACTCTGGACGTCAGAGGCAATGTCAACTTACTTTGTTGGAATACAGGTGAGAAGTCTAGAAACAATTTACAGAGAAAGGTGGTGATCAAGATGGCAATGCCAGAATAAAAATAAAATTCAGAAGTTTATGCTATTTATGAAGTCCATTACGGAAGAAAATGATCCATATTTTAAAACTGATGCTAGAAAAAAATGTTAAAAATTGGCTATAAACAATTAAACTTAGATAAGATACAGTCTTATGTAGAGTCCATCATGACACCCAGATAGATAATACACTCTGCTATGATTAATCTGATTCAGAAAATCACTCATAAAAATCAGAGCATGACTTTTCGGGATTAAAAACAAATGACTGTTTTGCTCCCACTGTACCTTAAAACAATTTTTTCATCTCCTAATTTTGTCATTCTTTCATCAATTGTTCTCAGAAAGAAGCTTTGTCTTCAAAATCTCTCTTCAGATATTGCTAAAAGTGGAATTACACTGAACAGTTTTAAAATCTATGAGAATGAGAGTAAAATGACTAATAAAAACTCTTTGTTTCGCATGGCAAGGAGTTCACTAGAAATCTGTAAGTATACTATGTAATCAGGGCACTGATAAAAGTTTGAAAACAAAATAAATAAAAGTGAATGATAGAGAAATAAAATGATTGCATAAGGCTAATTCTTTCAAGCAAGAAAAGCTGTGAAGGTCAACACGTGGTGATGCTTAGTTGAGAAAGATGTCACTGAATTTTCTATTTTATTGGTAGGGAGCATATTTATAAGCAAATCAATTCAATAAATATGTATATGAAATCAATCATCTTAAAAGCACTGCCCTAGGTAATAAGGAATACAATAAACAATTTTTAAAATCATGATATTACTTAGTCTACAAAATATAATTCAAGATGCAAATGATTCAAGTAAATTACAGTATGCATGGAGAATAATCCAGAATAAATTAGGTCAGCTGCACCTAATACATATCTATTGAGTAAGCAAGATCAGAATAGGTAGAAATATATGTTGCTCTGTCACTGAAACACTAATTTATGTGCTATAACTTTATTTCTAAGCAAAAAATTAACAAATTAAATGATAAAAATTACTATTATATTATAAACACTATTGAGACCCAGAGAAGAAAATGATTTAGCAGTTATTACTAGATAATCAAAGTGCTAGAATCAAGGATGCAATTATATGCCTTAGTAAAATAGTAGATCATTTGTTCACTAGAAATGAGTTTTAAAAAAAGAAAACATGCAAAAGAAGAGAGTTATGTGTGAAAAGTGCCTCAAAATAATAAATGTGTAGCTTGGCCAGGAAACATCATATTTAAATACATTCGTCTTGAAGAAAGTCTTTTCATTCTAGGATCTTAATGAAAAAGAGATGTTTCATTGGCTATATTGGTCCAGAATATATATTTAAGTAAGAACTAGACAGTTTAAAAATAACATATTATTTACTTAATTTAGCAAGGCAGCACTTAAATAGATTAGAAAAAAAATGATGAAATATTTTATGCTGACTAGTTCATATTACACAGTACTTCTGAGAACTTTTTAGAACACTAGGAGGTTGCAACCTTTAAGAGGAATATCAAATCAGATTTACTTGCTAATCTTTCTGCAACACAGTTGTAAAGTATTAGAGATCTACGCATATGTGTCTGTGAAGTATTTGGAGAAAACACAAATAAAAACCGAGTGCCCTTGTGTATATGTGTGTGTATACAAGTAAACTGAATATATGCATGCAAGAGTAATATTCATTGGCATGAATCTGATTAACAAGATTAGGTTATGAAGTTTTTTGGTTGGGAGGGTAAGATTATATCTGAATATTGAAATTACAATGAAAAATCTACTTTGTTTTAAACTGCATACTAAAACAAAAGAGAATGCATACTAAGCAAATAGAGCACATATCTGTCAGTGCAATTAAAATTTAAGTTGGCATTTTAGAGATGACAAAATGAAATGCTGCTAAGAAATCAAATTAATAGAATATCCATATAAACCTAGGCAAGGGAGTTTCTTAGCTAAGTGATTTGGAAAGCAAACATTAAACACACTTTCCTAATGTGTGAAAATATTTAAAATGGTCTATTCTATGGAGGAAGTAAGCCATTCTGTCTTCTGTAACACCAGATTCTAGCTTTATTGATATATAGTTAAGTGACTTTGATCCACAGCATTTCTACACATTAAAAGTTGAAAAACCAAGCGAATTTATCCATCAAAGGCCAACCAGGAGACAGAAGCCACCTTAGCATTTTTATAGAGAAAAAAATATAATAGTTAACTCATTTTAAACTTGTTAATTAATAACAGAATGGGTAGAAAAAGAATTCATAGGTATTATGAATGTAGAGACTTGGGCTTCCCTGGTGTCTCAGTGGTAAAAAATCTGCCTGCCAATTCAAGAGACATTGGCACAATCCTTGATCTGGGAAGATCCTACATGCTGCAGAGTAACTGAGCCTGTGAGCCTCTGAGCCTTTGATCTAGAGGCCAGGAGTCTCAACTGCTGAGCTCACAAGCTGCAACTACGAAGGTGCGTGCCCTAAAGCCTGTGCTCTGCAACAAGAGAAACCACTGCGATAAGCCCCTGCTCGTCACAACTAGAAAAAAGTCCGCACAGCAAGGAAGACCCAGCATGGCCAATGAATAAATAAATAATTGCAGGGAGCCCGTGTGAGGACCTCCACCTGTGGCAAAGGTCATGAGGAGGGAGGCTCGACATACACAGAGGCAGGGTCGAGCCTCAGGAGTCTCCCTGGAAATTCTTGAGCATCTACCCCCAAAACAAGAGCCTGCCTACTTTACTACTTTGTGCTCTCTCCTGCACCTCTGACATTACAAGGGCCTGTCCCCCACCACCTCTTTCAGAGAAGGAGTTAACTTAGAGCTCCAGTTAATAATAATTCCTGGGCATGACACGAGTGTTCCAAACTTACAAACTCCTCTGAAGGTTCTCTAGCCTGCCTGACAGGCTTGTCCGGCCACATGTGATTGCTCACAGCCTCCCAACCGTGAGAGGCACGAGATGCTTTAAACCTTTTAAAAACAGGTTCTTTAGAGAAGTTAGAAAACTATTAGTATAAGTACAGTGGGCTGATTAGAAATTGTATTGGTGAAGGGTTTTTCATTTGTTGAGCCAATGTTCGCTGCTAAGTCTCCACATCCCCTGCCCTTATACACATTAATGAATATATAGAAGAAATAAGTATTAACCTTTGATATTAATCACATTGGACCTTAGGCTAAGTAAATTCTTTCCTTAATTAAAACCCACCACACCCTCACCCTATAGGAATGTAACTTTATCTGGTACCTTCGGAAGGTGATGTCTGTTTCAAAAATAATCACCCCTGGAGAAATAAGTGTTCTGGTAGACTGACCGCTGTCACAAGGAGAGGGTCATAAATTGTCAGCAGGCCCCCCCGGCCAGAAGATGATGTAACACCCCTATGACATCTGTATACATCTGTATGAAGCACCTGACTTTAATAAAAGTCAGGACTGTCCCTGCGTGACTTTTGTATAACATCTCAGTGTATAAAAACAGACCCTGGAAAATAAAGAACGGGATCAGTTCCTCGAAAGACTGGTCTCCCCATGTTGTTCTCTCTCTCAAACTCTGGCTGAGTTTCCATCTGGAGCGTGGAACCCGCCATGCTTACTAATTATGCCTGGGTTTCTAAGATCCGACCGGGGAGGCCTCAGTGTCTCCTCTCCTTCGGGAGAACAGAAGGACGCCTGTGGCCTACGTAAGTGGTGCAAGCTTCTTGTCTTGAAGTTTTATTGGTTTCCCGTGTAAACCAAGCTACTCAGCCTCTTTTCTCCACTGAATTTTCCTGCCGAGCTATCCACATTCTATTACTCTCTATATCTCTAATTAATATTTAATTAAAGCCAGTGTATCCAGTGAACTCGCCGAAGCCATCTCCCCTTCGAATACCCTGGATCAGCCAGGGCTGGACCTGGCAAATAATGAAAAAAAAAAAAAAAAAGTAGGGACTTGAAGTAGCACCAACTACTCCAATCTAAACAAAGAAGTGACAAGCCTGGCAAAATGACAATTTAGAAACTGACAGAAGAGACCTGAGAAGCTGAAACTCAGACCTCTGAGGAGAGGATGCTGCTCAGCTAGTGTCCTATCTCTCAGAGGAGGGGTCCAACACCTTATCTAAGGGAGGGAAATCCTCTTAGCTGGTGCTAGTGTCTCTAGCGGAGAAGGCAATGACACCCCACTCTAGTACTCTTGCCTGAAAAATCCCATGGACGGAGGAGCCTGGTGGGCTATACAGTCCATGGGGTCGCTAAGAGTCAGACACGACTGAGTGACTTCACTTTCACTTTTCACTTTCATGCATTGGAGAAGGAAATGGCAACCCACTCCAGTGTTCTTGATGGAGAATCCCAGGGACGGGGGAGCCTGGTGGGCTGCCATCTATGGGGTCGCACAGACTCGGTGTCTCTAGATGAGACAATGATGCCATATATATATATATTATTTATTTTTTTTTTTTTAAACGTAAAAGGTGCAAACTGCTGCTGCTTCAGGAAGGTGGTTGAATGAAGCTGCAGTAAAGCTCATGAAAACTTCAAGAGACAGGAAGCCACTGGCTAAGAGCAAGACTTCCCTCTCCTCCTGCCTCAAAGTCTCCATCTGCTGCTGCTGCTGCTGCTAAGTTGCTTCATTCGTATCCGACTCTGTGCGACCCCATAGATGGCAGCCCACCAGGCTTCCCCCTCCCTGGGATTCTCAAGGCAAGAACACTGGAGTGGATTGCCATTTCTTTCTCCAATGCATGAAAGTGAAAAGTGAAAGTGAAATCGGTCAGTTGTGTCCGACTCCTAGCGACCCCATGGACTGCAGCCTACCAGGCTCCGCCGTCCATGGGATTTTCCAGGCAAAAGTACTGGAGTGGGGTGCCACTGTCTTCTCCAAAAGTCTCCATTTGCTGCTGCTGCTGCTGCTGCTGCTGAGTCAGTTCAGTCGTGTCCAACTCTGCGTGACCCCATAGACGGCAGCCCACCAGGTTCCCCCGTCCCTGGGATTCTCCAGGCAAGAACAATGGAGTGGGTTGCCATTTCCTTCTCCAGTGCATCAAAGTGAAAAGTGAAAGTGAAGTTGCTCAGTCGTGTCCAACTCAGCGACCCCATGGACTGAAGCCTACCAGGCTCCTCTGTCCATGGGATTTTCCAGGCAAGAGTACTGGAGTGGGTCGCCAGCTACTGCCCCCTATTGAAAGATTCTCACAAAGAGGAGCCAGCAAAGGAGAATACAGAAGAACAGCTTTCGAGCTGAGAGGAAATAACATAATAACCTGCCTAACACTGGATGTTAGGTCAGAGGAGTAAGAAGTTATCCAGTTATTGACCTAAGTGTAAACACATGTAACTTTTAAAAAGTACAGCAAGAAATTTATTTCTTTACTGGAATCAACCTAGATTTATGGTAATCCAGAGATCAGACCAGTCAATCCTAAAGGAAATCAACCCTGAATAATCACTGGAAGGACTGATGCTGAATTTGAATACTTTCGCCATCTGGTGCAAAGAGCTGACTCACTCAAAAAGACCCTGATGCCTGGAAAGATTTTAGGCAGGAGGAGGAGGAGACGACAAGGATGAGATGGTTGGATGGCATCATTGACTCAATGGATGTGAGTTTGAGCAAACTCTGCGAGATAGTGAAGATTGCTGGGAGAAATATCAATCACCTCAGATATGCAGATGACACCACCCTTATGGCAGAAAGTGAAGAGGAACTAAAAAGCCTCTTGATGAAGGTGAAAGAGGAGAGTGAAAAGTTGGCTTAAAACTCAACATTCAGAAAATGAAAATCATGGCATCTGGTCCCATCACTTCATGGGAAATAGATGGGGAAACAGTGGAAACAGTGTCAGACTTTATTTTTGGGGGCTCCAAATCACTGCAGATGGTGACTGCACCCATGAAATTAAAAGACGCTTACTCCTTGGAAGGAAAGTTATGACCATATTCAAAAGCATATTCATAAGCACATTCAAAAGCAGAGCATATTCAAAAGCAGAGACATTACTTTGCCAACAAAGGTCCGTCTAGCCAAGGCTATGGTTTTTCCAGTGGTCATGTGTGGATGTTGACTTTGAAGAAAGCTGAGCACCGAAGAATTGATGCTTTTGAACTGTGGTGTTGGAGAAGACTCTTGAGAGTCCCTTGGACTGCAAGGAGATCCAACCAGTCCATTCTGAAGGAGATCAGCCCTGGGATTTCTTTGGAAGGAATGATGCTAAAGCTGAAACTCCAGTACTTTGGCCACCTCATGCGAAGGGTTGACTCACTGGAAAAGACTCTGATGCTGGGAGGGATTGGGGGCAAGAGGAGAAGGGGACGACAGAGGATGAGATGGCTGGATGGCATCACTGACTCAGTGGACGTGAGTCTGAGTGAACTCCGGGAGTTGATGATGGACAGAGAGGCCTGGCGTGCTGTGATTCATGGGGTCGCAAAGAGTCGGACACAACTGAGCGACTGAACTGAACTGAACTGAAGGACAGGGAAGTCTGGTGTGCTGCAGTCCATGGGGTTGCAAAGAGCCAGACATGACTGATCCACTGAACAAGTAGCAATTTGATCCATCAGTACAAACAGTGATATGACCCCAAACAAACAAACAACAACAAAAGTGTAATCATAACATCATATCCTTTAAATACTGAAGAATTTTAGGAGACATATTTTAAAGGTGAAAAAAATGTAAAGGATCATTATATAACCTGCAACAAATCATAACACAGAATAATGATGGGAAGAAAATCAAAACTGTTTCTTGACATTTTCTATTTGTTAAGACTACAAAGTTCCTTTCCTCATCTACTGATAGGTGATTATTTGTAGCAGAGAATATTTTTTAATGTCTTTATTTTGGATATAAAGAATCTGAATGAGACCTTAACGAGTGAAATGAATGTAAAAGCACAGAGCGAGCCTATAGTAAGCATCCTTCTCATCTCAGCCACAACTTCTTCCTCTACTTGACTGTTCCTTTAACACTGTTGTAAATCTGATTCAATTATGGGAGAATTCCAGAGTTACTGTTGACTATTTTTTTTTATTATATCTATGATTGAATGTTTAAACACAATATTTAAACATTAGATGTATTAAGAGAATTGTAAATGTGCCATATGCCTTCAAAATATATCACTAAGATACAGTAAAACTAAGTGAACTGTTCCCCAATTCTAGTGGATTCTTTACTGTCTGAACCCCCAGGGAAGCCCAGATATAGAATTTATAGAAGAAACTGTCAATACAGAAAATCAATAATTTATTGATATGTCTGTACTAATTATCTATTGTTGCACACAAATTCCTTCAAAACGAAATGTCTAAAAACAATAAAAACATATAACACATAGTTTCTGTAGTTCAGGAATTGGGTCTGTCTTAGCTGGGTCCTCTAGCTCAGGGTCTGTCACAAAGGCTATAGTTGAGCTACTGACTGTGCTGCAAGCATCATGAGATCTGGCTATAGGGAACCGATCCCCCATTTTATGTGGCTCTTGGGAGGCTCTAGGTCCTCCATGGCCATTGATTTGCCTGAAAAAAAGCCACTTCCAACTTATTCACATGACTGTCAGCAAGCCTCAGGTTCTTGCTGACTGCTGGTCAGATATCTCAGTCCCTTCCTATGTGGGGTGCTTCACACAGACAGATACACTAGATGGTTTGTTTCTACCAGAAGGATACCATCCAAGAGAAAGTCGGAGATGACAAAGTTCATATTCTTTTTGTAACTTAATCTTGGGTGTGATGTCCAACCACTTTTGCCGTATTCTGTTCCTTAAAAGCCAGTCACTAAATCTAGCCCATATTAAGGGGAGGGGTTACATAAAGGTAGGAATACAAAGATGTAGGGACCATTTGGAGTAATTTTAGAGACTGTTTACACAAGGTCCATCTCCAGTCTCATAAAGGAAACAAAGTGCATATATAGTCAAAATTATTTCTTTCAGTCTCTACTCACTCCAAGTCCCTATTCCATCAAGTCCTATTTAAACATTCTAACTAATATTTACAGCAGAGCAAATGGAAAAAAATGTTTTGCAATATGACAGAACTATCAAAAACAGATCAAATAGATAACATAATTTGTGAAATCAGAGTGCGTTTTTTTAAAAAGAAACACTATGTAACTATTCAAAAAAATCTCTCATTAATATAAAAACATTATCTGTGAAAGTGAGATATTTTTAAATATTCTGTTTTCACTATATGATTTGCTTTGTCCTAAATACACCCAGCTTCAAATTTCAGGTTTAAAAAAAAAAAAGAATCAAGTTTTAAAATAGTCACAGGAATTTTAGTTCACAGTGGATTCTAAACTAACTTTCAAACTCTGATACCGTTATTATTTAAAATTCTGATGAGGTTATTTTATTGCACACTCACAGCACATGTTAATTTAACCACTGATTCAAACAGTGTAACTAGTACAGTATAACTGGCTTTTATATTTTTTTCTTTCAGCACTGAAAGTTGCTTTTTTCAGGTGCATACGTGTGTGCTCAGCTGTATCCAGCACTTTAGATTCCTCTGAACATGGAATTTTCCAAGCAAGAGTACCGAAGTGGGTTGTCATTTCCTACTCCAGGGGACCTTCAGTTCAGTTCAATTCAGTTGCTCAGTTGTGTCCGACTCTGTGCGACCCCATGAATTGCAGCACGCCAGGCCTCCCTGTCCATCACCAACTCCTGGAGTTCACTCAAACTCACGTCCATCGAGTCAGTGATGCCATCCAGCCATCTCATCCTCTGTCGTCCCCTTCTCCTCCTGCCCCCAGTCCCTCCCAGCACGAGAGCCTTTTCCAATGAGTCAACTCTTCGCATCAGGTGGCCAAAGTACTGGAGTTTCAGCTTTAGCATCAGTCCTTCCAAAGAACACTCAGGACTGATCTCCTTTAGAATGGACTGGTTGGATCTCCTTGCAGTCCAAGGGACTCTCAAGAGTCTTCTCCAACACCACAGTTCAAAAGTATCAATTCTTTGGTGCTCAGCTTTCTTCAAAGTCAACATCCACACATGACCACTGGAAAAACCAGAACCTTGACTAGATGGAACTTTGTTGGCAAAGTAATGTCTCTGCTTTTCAATATGCGATCTAGGTTGGTCATAACTTTCCTTCCCAGGAGTAAGCGTCTTTTAATTTCATGGCTGCAGTCACCATTTGCAGTGATTTTGGGTCCCAAAAACGTAAAGTCTGACACTGTTTCCACTGTTTCCCCATCTATTTCCCATGAAGTGATGGGACCAGGTGCCATGATCTTAGTTTTCTGAATGTTGAGTTTTAAGCCAACTTTTTCACTCTCCTCTTTCACTTTCATCAAGAGGCTTTTGAGTTCCTCTTCACTTTCTGCCATAAGGGTGGTGTCATCTGCATATCTGAAGTTATTGATATTTCTCCCGGAAATCTTGATTCCAGCTTGTGCTTCTTCCAGTCCAGCGTTTCTATGATGTACTCTGCATACAAGTTAAATAAGCAGGGTGACAGTATACAGCCTTGATGTACTCCTTTTCCTATTTGGAACCAGTCTGTTGTTCCATAGCCAGTTCTAACTGTTGCTTCTTGACCTGCATATAGGTTTCTCAAGAAGCAGGTCAGGTGGTCTGGTATTCCCATCTGTTTAAGAATTTTCCACAGTTTATTGTGATCCACACAGTCAAAGGCTTTGGCATAGTCAATAAAGCAGAAATAGATGTTTTTCTGGAACTCTCTTGATTTTTTGATGATCCAGTGGATGTTGGGAATTTGATCTCTGGTTCCTCTGCCTTTTCTAAAACCAGCTTGAACATCTGGAATTTCACATTTCACGTATTGCTGAAGCTTGGCTTGGAGAATTTTGAGCATTACCAACCCAGAAATGAAACCCTCAACTCCTGCATCTCCTACTTTTTTTCAGGTAAGAGATTCCAAATTGCAGAAGACTTTTTCCTCACTCTCAATCCTGCACTCAGTGTATCTCTTACTCTTGTCTACATAGATTATTTCAAAGATAGGTAATTCGCCTGGATTAGCAGTACAATGCTCAGATCTTGCTTTCCTTGTGATATGTTTAGGTACAAAAAACCCTCTTCCTTCTGCTGATTTTACCAAGAGAAACTCAGCCTGTAGATTCAGCCTTCAGTCAAGATACCACCTGAGAATGTTCACCAATGTGGAATAATTTAGAGTTTAGTGAAGTAGGCTGCAGTCCATGGGGTCACTAAGCATCAGACACGACTGAGCAGCTTCACTTTCACTTTTCACTTTCATGCATTGGAGAAGGAAATGGCAACCTGCTCCAGTGTTCTTGCCTGGAGAATCCCAGGGACGGGGGAGCCTGGTGGGCTGGTGTCTATGGGGTCACACAGAGTCAGACACAACTGAAGCGACTTAGCAGCAGTGAAGTAGACATAGTAAATCAGTGTGATCATTCTTGAGTCACTCAGCTATGCCTGAAATATGCCTTGTTAGTAATCATATCCAAGAAACTAGTATTCTATTTGCTATGATTTTGCTAAGCATGTTTAATATGGCTTTGTGGAGTTTGCTACCTAGTCAAGTTCCAGCTTATATAGCCATTAAGTAAAAGGATGTGGATTACAGCCTGAAATCACACCTTGCCAATATAATTCAGTAATGGAAGTAAAGTCAGTGTCCACCATATATTGAATTTAGAATATTTGACTTAGATTTAAATATTATAGAAACAGAAATGACTTACTATTTGAATTAACAATACCTTCGGTACTCATTTGATCAGCCACAGTTGTATGCAGAATTTAATTATCTATTAAAGTAATAATGTACTTTTGCTTCAAGATCAAACTTTTAAGCAAATGTAGGGGATGTTTAAATTGTCATTGATATATCAAGTCACAACTGTATAAAGAGGGAATAAATTCTTTATGAGCAACTGAAGTAATATAAAAATGTGAATAAAAAGAAATGAAAAATCTATTTTTATATAAAACTTTCACCTTGTTATTAAACTGTTTTTAGTTGTCAGTTTGACATATCAAAGATGCTAATGTGTGTAGGTGGAAGAAAAATGTTTTAATGTAACTAAAAGTAACACTTAAGTAGGAATAGTGAAGTCTTGTTTCAGCCTTGCAGTTAAGAGGTTGTGTGACTTCAGAATGTTTTTTTAACCTCTCTGATATTTCAAAGTTAAGTTATTTTGTCTATAATAATTGAGCACTTTCTTCCTTGTATTCTTCCAAATAAAAAATCAAATGATGCAATAAAATAATTTTGGGCAAAACAATCAGTGATACACTGAAAGTCAGAAGTATATCATGCCATTATCCTGCTTATAATTTTCAAAGCTTATATGCCTTTTAAATTATGTTTATCAGTTTTAATTGAGAATCTTAAGCCTTGAATATCTGTTCTTTGTCTTCCTTTCCAGGCTTCCTGCCCACATTCTTTACAAAGACCCCACCTACTCTAACTTTCAATCATTTCTTCTACCCTATTTCCAGTGTCATACAGATTGAAAATGCTGTTTTTTTCCTCTTTCCATAGTGGTAGTTTCTATATTTTGGCTTGCCTAAGTTCTTGTCCTTTTTCTTGTATTACCTGTTTACATATAGACATAATTTACTCCCTACATATACATATGTACATGTGTATATTTTAAACAATGGAATTATGGCTGAATTAATGTGTTCATTTTGATCTGGCTGCTTTTGGGCAGCATAATAATTTTGAGATCCTCCCCATTCTGTTTAATAGAGATGGAGTATATTTTCATCATTGTGTAGTATTCTGTTTTATGAATACATTGAAGGGTTTTTTCCCCATTCATTTATGAACATTTATGTGTCTGTCTCACAGTATTAACTGAAATAAATATTATCACAAACATCCTTTTTTGAACTTACAGATGTTAATCTATTCAAGATGCACACAAATGAATATATACACACATGCACACATTCCCATTCAAGAGTGAGTAATATAGTATTCTTATGCAAATATTATCAAACTGTTTTTCCCCAAACTTGTATCAATTTACACACCATCCAGCAAATAGATGGTACCAAATGAAAGTACTAATTTCTCTAGAACTTAGTCAACATTTGGTTGCGTTTCTTATTTTTACCATCATAGAGACATACATCACCATAAACCTGTCCATATGCATATATTCATGTAAACACACTGAGATACTGGTTGGCTAATAAATTTTTGAAAAATCTAGGTCCTTATAATATCAAGTTTTCTAATAAAAGTACGTGATATACTGATTTACATGTTTAGTTTCACTTTAATGTGGGAGAACAATATTGTAGAGTTTTCTGTATAGAGGTCTTGTACGTCTTATGCTTAATACTTGGCTCTTTCTTATTTTCTAAAATTTTTGTGGTGCATAATCATTCAAATGATTTTAAGTCACCTTATATTCAATAGCTTTGCCAAATTTACTTATTCAAACAATCCATTGCTAGATTCTTCCAGATTTCTACCAACTCAAATATATTAATATAATTAATGAATCATTTTTTCCAGTTTTGTCTTTTGTTCATTTTTATTCCCATACTGAACTAGTAAGCACTTGTAATGCAAAGCAAATATGATAACAGAGGACATGATCTGCTCATCATTGATTACAGAGAAAATCTATGAATTTTTTGTGGATTTCTGTTGTGACTAATATCCTTATTCAGATTTTTTTGAAGTCTTGTTAGCTAATTAAGGCTTTATCATTACAAAGAATTTCATTGAATGACTTTTTTTATGTGTTGATAACCCTGCATGACTTTTATTTTATTCTGCTAATCTGGTAAATTATATTGACTTATTCTTGAATGTTAAATGAACAGTATTGAGTGTATTTGGCCATGATACATATTTTCTTTATGATTAAATATTTGAATTTGTTTACTAACATTTAAGATTTTTATCAATTTTTATCATGTCCAAGGTCAGGAGCAGCAGCCATGAGAAGATACCCTACGTCCAAGGTCAGGAGAGGTGCCTGTGCTTCACTGGAGCAGCCATGAGTAGATAGCCCACATTCAAGGTCTGGAGCAGCTGCTGTGCTTTGCTGGACTGGCTGTGTGGAGATACCCCACATCCAAGGTCAGAGAAACCCCAGTAAGATGGTAGGCACTGGAGCGGCTGGGAGGAGATACCCCACATCCAAAGGCAAGGGAGAAGCCCCAGCAAGATGGTAGGAGGAGCCAAATCATGTTCAGAATCAAACCCCATTCCCACCAGAGATGCTCAGAGGACTCAAACAAACCTTGTGCGCACCAGGACCCAGGGACCCCATAGAGACTGAGACAGAACTGTGTTTGAGCATCTCCTGTGGAGGTACAGGTTGACAGTGGTCTGCCGCAGGGACAGGTGCTCTGGGTGTAGGTATGGCTTAAGTTCTCTTGGAGAAGGTCGCCATTAACCCCACCACAGAGCTGCCAGAACTTACATAGGATGGGGAGATAAACTCTTGGAGGGCACAACAGCACTTGGTGCATTAGGACCCAGGAGAAAGGAACAGTGACCCCACAAGAGATTTGCCTGTGGGTGTCCGGGAGTCTCCGGTGAAGGCGTGGGTTGGTGGTGACCTGCTGCATGGTTGGGGTCAGGGACCATAGCAGTACATGCATGGATCATTTGAGGGAAGTCACCATTATCTTCATTACCTCCACCATAGTTTGGCCTCAGTTAAATATCAGGGAGGGAACACAGCTCCACTCGTCAACAGAAAATTGGGTTAAAGATTTACAGATCATGGCCTCGCCCATCAGAACAAGACCTTGTATCCCCCTCAGTCAGTCTATCCCATCTGGAAGCTTTCATAAGCCTCTTATCCTTCTCCATCAGAGGGAAGACAGACTGAAAACCATAATCACAGAAAACTAACCAATCTAATCACATGGACCACAGCCTTGTCTAACTCAATGAAACTATGAACCATGCCATGTAGGGCCGCCCAAGACAGAGATGTCATGGTAGAGAGTTCTGACAAAATGTGGTCCACTGGAGAAGGGAATGGCAAACTACTTCAGTATTCCTGCCTTGAGAACCCCGTAAATGGTATGAAAAGGCAAAAGATAGGACACTGAGGGAAAACTCCCCAGGTTGGTAGGTACCCAATAAGCTACTGGAAATTTGTGGAGAAATAACTCCAGAAAGAATGAAGAGACAGAGACAAAGCAGAAACAACACATAGCTGTGGATGTGACTGGTGATGGAAGCAAAGTCCGATGCTGTGAAGAGCAATATTGCATAGGAAGCTGGAATGTTAGGTCCATGAATCAAGGCAAAAGGGGAAGTGATCAAACAAGAGATGGCAAGAGCGAAAAACTGCCATTTAAGTAAACAGCCAACTAAAATGGACTGGAATGGGTGAATTTAACTCAGATGACCATTATATCTACTACTGTGGGCAAGAATCGCTTAGAAGAAATGGAGTAGCTATCCTAGTGAACAAAAGAGTCCAAATGCAGTACTTGGGTGCAGTCTCAAAAACAACAGAATGATCTCTGTTTGTTTCCAAGGCAAACCATTCAATATCATGGTAATCCAAGTCTATGCCCCAACCAGTAATGCTGAAGAAGCTGAAGTTGAACAGTTCTATGAAGACCTACAAAACTTTCTAGAATTAACACTGAAAAAAGATGTCCTTTTCATTATAGGGCACTTGAATACAAAAGTAGAAAGTCAAGAAACACCTGGAGTAACAGACAAATTTTGCCTTGGAGTACAGAATGAAGCAGGGCAAAGGCTAATAGAGTTCTGCCAAAAGAACACACTGGTTACAGCAAACACCCTCTTCCAACAACACAAGAGAAGACTCTACACATGGACATCACCAGATGGTCAACACTGAAATCAGATTGATTATATTCTTTGCAGCCAAAGATGGAGAAGCTCTATACAGTCAGCAAAAAAGACCAGGAGCTGATTGTAGTTCAGATCATGAATTCCTTATTGTCAAATTGAGACTTAAATTGAAGCAGTTAGGGGAAACCACTAGACCATTCAGGTATGACTTAAATAAAATCCCTAACGATTATATAGTGGAAGTCAGAGATAGATTCAAGGGACTAGTCCTGATATACAGACTGCCTGATGAGCTATGAATGGAGGTTCATGACATTGTACAAGAGACAGGGAGCAAGGCCATCTCCAACAAAAAGGAATGCAAAAAAGCAAATTGGCTGTCTGAGGAAGCCTTACAAATAGCTGTGAAAAGAAGGGAAGCCAAAAGCAAAGGAGAATAGGAAAGATATACCCATTTGAATACCAAGTTCCAAAGAATAGCAAGGAGAGATAAGAAAGCCTTCCTCAGTGATTAGTGCAAAGAAATAGAGGAAAATAATACAATGGAAAAGACTAGCTATCTCTTCAAGAAAATTAGAGATACCAAGGGAACATTTCACAAAAAGATGGGCTCAACAAAGGACATAAATGGTAGGGACCTAACAGAAGCAGAAGATGTTAAGAAGTGGTGGCAAGAATACACAGAAAACCTGTACAAAAAAGATCTTCACGACCCAGATAATCACAATGGCATGCCTAGAGCCAGACATCCTGGAATGTAAATTCAAGCGGACCTTAGGAAGCATCACTATGAACAAAGTTAGTGGAGGTAATGGAATTTTAGATGAGCTATTTCAAATCCTAAAAGATGATGCTGTGATAGTGCAGCAAATTTGGAAAACTCAGCAGTGGCCACAGGACTGGAAATGGTCAGTTTTCATTCCAGCCCCAAGAAGGGCAATGCCAAAGAATGCTCAAACTACCACACAATTGCACTCATCTCACATGCTAGCAAAGTAATGCTCAAAGTTCTCCAAAGCCAAGGTTCAGCAACATGTGAACCATGAAATTCCAGATGTTCAAGCTGGATTTAGAAAAGGCAGAGGAACCAGAGAAAATTGCCAACATCTGATGGATCATCACAAAAGCAAGAGAGTTCCAGAAAAACATCTACTTCTACTTTATTGACTATGATAAAGCCTTTGATTGTGTGGATCACCATAGACTGTGGAAAAACCTGAAATATATGAGAAAATCAGACCACCTGACCTGCCTCTTAAGAAATCTGTATGCAGGTCAGGAAGCAACAGTTAGAACTGGACATGAAACAATAGATTGGTTCCAAATAGGAAAAGGAAGATGTCAAGGCTGTATATTGTCACCCTGCTTATTTAACTTATATGCAGAGTACATCATGAGAAACCCTGGACTGAATGAAGCACAAGCTGGAATCAAGATCACTTGGAGAAATGTCAATAACCTCAGATATACAGATGACACTACCCTTATGACAGAAAGTGAATAAGAACTAAAGAGCCTCTTTATGAAAGTGAAAGCGGAGAGTGAAAAAACTGGCTTAAAGCTCAACATTCAGAAAACTAAGATCATGGCATCCAGTCCCATCACTTCATGGCAAATAGATGGGGAAAGAATGGAAACAGTGTCAGACTTTCTTTTTCTGGGCTCCAATATCACTGCAGATGGTGACTGCAGCCATGAAATAAAAAGAAGCTTACTCCTTGGAAGAAAAGTTATGACCAACCTAGATAGCATACTCAAAAGCAGAGCCATTACTTTGCCAACAAAGGTCCATCTATTTAAGACTATGGTTTTTCCAGTAGTCACGTATGGATGTGAGTTGGCCTATAAAAAAAGCTGAGTGCCAAAGAATGATGCTTTTGAACTGTAGTGTTGGAGAAGACTCTTGAGAGTCCCTTGGACTGCATGGAGATCCAACTAGTCCATTCTAAAGGAGATGAGTCCTGAATATTCGGTGGAAGGACTGATGTTGAAGCTGAAACTCTAATACTTTGGCCACCTGATGTAAAGAACTGATTCATTTGAAAAGACCCGGATCTGGGAAAGATTGAAGGCAAGAGAAGAAGGGGATGACAGAGGATGAGATGGTTGGGTGGCATCACCAACTCAATGGACATGAGTTTGAGTCAATCCAGGAGTTGGTGATGGACAGGGAGGCCTAGCCTGCTGCAGTTCATGGGGTCACAAAGAGTCAGACACAACTGAACAACTGAACTGAACTGAACTGAAGATTTTTATGTCCACATTTATGGAAAAATTTGCCAATAACTAGCTGTTATGGCAATATCTTTGTCATGTTTTCTTGCAGAGTTATTTTAGTCTCTGAAGCAAATTTACATATGATTTTCTCCTTTACGTGAAATTGTTTTGAATAATATCTGAAGTTATTTTTCCTTTAAAGATTTTGTCATTTTATCAATGAAGACATCTTGATCTGTGGATATGTTTTGTGCGAGGTATTTTAATAAATGCTCAATTGTAATAGATATAGAATAATTCATATTTAAAATTGTCTTATATCAATTTGTATATGTTATATTTTCTTGGTGATTTTCCTATTTCATTTGTATTACCAGATATACTTTTCTAAAGGAGTTTATAATATGATTTTATAACCACTTTCACATCCAAATCTGGGTATTGTTTTTGCTTTGGCTCCATCCCTTCATTCTTTCTGGAGTTATTTCTCCACTGATCTCCAGTAGCATATTGGGCACCTACTGACCTGGGGAGTTTCTCTTTCAGTATCCTATCATTTTGCCTTTTCATACTGTTCATGGGGTTCTCAAGGCAAGAATACTGAAGTGGTTTGCCATTCCCTTCTCCAGTGGACCACATTCTGTCAGATCTCTCCACCATGACCCGCCCATCTTGGGTTGCCCCACGGGCATGGCTTAGTTTCATTGAGTTAGACAAGGCTGTGGTCCTAGTGTGATTAGATTGACTAGTTTTCTGTGAGTATGGTTTCGGTGTGTTTGCCCTCTGATGCCCTCTTGCAACACCTACCGTCTTACTTGGGTTTCTCTTACCTTGGGCATGGGGTATCTCTTCACAGCTGCTCCAGCAAAGCGCAGCCATTGCTCCTTACCTTGGACAAGGGGTATCTCCTCACCGCCACACTTCCTGACCTTCAATGTGGGATAGCTCCTCTAGGCCCTCCTGCGCCCACACAGCCACGGCTCCTTGGACGTGGGGTTGGCCCTCCTGGCCACCACCCCTGGCCTCGGGCTTAGGGGCATGGCGTAGCTTCTCCCGTCCGCCGCCCCTGGCGTAGGGCTTAGCGGCATGGGGTATTTCCTCCCGGCTGCCCCCCTGACCTCGGACGCAGGGTATCTCTGCTTGGCCATTCCTGCGCCGTCACAGTCTGGTACTCTCGGCTGCTGCCCCTGACCTGGGACGTGGGGTAACTCCTCTTGGCTGCCGCCCTTCGGGCATGGGGTCCTCCTAGCTTCTGCCACTAACCTCAGACGTGGGGTGGCTCCTTGCAGCCATACTTAGGGAGCTGGTCGCAGACAGCTGGGCTTAGCGCGACAGTCGCAGCCGCCTGCCTATTGCATAGGAACCTGGAATGTCAGTCCATGAATCAAGGCAAATTGGAAGTGGTCAAACAAGAGATGGCAAGAGTGAATGTCGACATTCTAGGAATCAGTGAACTGAAATGGACTGGAATGGGTGAATTAAACTCAGATGACCATTATATCTACTACTGCGGGCAGAAATCCCTCAGAAGAAATGGAGTAGCAAACATGGTCAACAAAAAGAGTCTGAAATGCAGTACTTGGATGCAATCTCAAAAACGACAGAATGATCTCTGTTTGTTTCCAAGGCAAATCATTCAATATCACAGTAATCCAAGTCTATGCCCCAACCAGTAAAACTGAAGAAGTTGAAGTTGAACGGTTCTATGAAGACCTACAAGACACTTTAGAACTAACATTCAAAAAAGATGTCCTTTTCATTATAGAGGAATGGAATGCAAAAGTAGGAAGTCAAGAAACACCTGGAGTAACAGACAAATTTGGCATTGGAATACAGAATGAAGCAGGGCAGAGACTAATATTTTTTCCAAGAAATGCACTGGTCATAACAAACACCCTACTCCAACAACACAAGAGAAGACTCTACACATGGATATCACCAGATGGTCAACACCGAAATCAGATTGATTATATTCTTTGCAGCTAAAGATGGAGAAGCTCTATACAGTCAGCAAAAACAAGACCAGGAGCTGACTGTGGCTCAGACCGTGAACTCCTTATTGCCAAATTTAGACTGAAATTGAAGAAAGTAGGGAAAACCACTAGACCATTCAGGTATGACCTAAATCAAGTCCCTTATGCTTATACAGTAGAAGTGAGAAATAGATTTAAGGGCCTAGATCTGATAGATAGAGTGCCTGATGAACTATGGAATGAGGTCTGTGACATTGTACAGGAGACAGGGATCAAGACCATCTCCACGGAAAAGAAATGCAAAAAAGCAAAATGGCTGTCTGGGGAGGCCTTACAAATAGCTGTGAAAAGAAGAGAAGCGAAAAGCAAAGGAGAAAAGGAAAGATATAAACATCTGAATGCAGAGTTCGAAAGAACAGCAAGAAGAGATAAGAAAGCCTTCTTCAGCGATCAATGCAAAGAAATAGAGGTAAACAACAGAATGGGAAAGACTAGGGATCTCTTCAAGAAAATCAGAGATACCAAAGGAAAATTTCATGCAAAGATGGGCTCAATAAAGGACAGAAATGGTATGGACCTAACAGAAGCAGAAGATATTAAGAAGAGATGGCAAGAATACACAGAAGATCTGAACAAAAAAGATCTTTATGACCCAGATAATCACGATGGTGTGATCACTGACCTAGAGCCAGACATTCTGGAATGTGAAGTCAAATGGGCCTTAGAAAGCATCACTACGAACAAAGCTAGTGGAGGTGATGGAATTCCAGTTGACCTATTCCAAATCCTGAAAGATGATGCTGTGAAAGTGCTGCACTCAATTTGCCAGCAAATTTGGAAAACTCAGCAGTGGCCACAGGACTGGAAAAGGTCAGTTTTCATTCCAATCCCAAAGAAAGGCAATGCCAAAGAATGCTCAAACTACCACACAATTGCACTCATCTCACACGCTGGTAAAGTAATGCTCAAAATTCTCCAAGCCAGCCTTCAGCAATATGTGAACCGTGAACTTCCTGATGTTCAAGCTGGTTTTAGAAAAGGCAGAGGAACCAGAGATCAAATTGCCAACATCTGCTGGATCATCAAAAAAGCAAGAGAGTTCCAGAAAAACATCTATTTCTGCTTTATTGACTATGCCAAAGCCTTTGACTGTGTGGATCACAATAAACTGTGGAAAATTCTGAAAGAGATCGGAATACCAGACCACCTGATCTGCCTCTTGAGAAATTTGTATGCAGATCAGGAAGCAACAGTTAGAACTGGACATGGAACAACAGACTGGTTCCAAATAGGAAAAGGAGTACGTCAAGGCTGTATATTGTCACCCTGTTTATTTAACTTATATGCAGAGTACATCATGAGAAACACTGGACTGGAAGAAACACAAGCTGGAATCAAGGTTGCTGGGAGAAATATCAATAACCTCAGATGTGCAGATGACACCACCCTTATGGCAGAAAGTGAAGAGGAACTCAAAAGCCTCTTGATGAAAGTGAAAGTGGAGAGTGAAAAAGTTGGCTTAAATCTCAACATTCAGAAAATGAAGATCATGGCATCCGGTCCCATGACTTCATGGGAAATAGATGGGGAAACAGTGGAAACAGTGTCAGACTTT
The DNA here is from genome assembly GCF_027580195.1 of Bos mutus. Classification (NCBI taxonomy): domain Eukaryota; kingdom Metazoa; phylum Chordata; class Mammalia; order Artiodactyla; family Bovidae; genus Bos; species Bos mutus. The sequence continues at coordinate 45,597,916 of NC_091633.1, read as the reverse complement.
ATTTTTCTGGGCTCCAAAATCACTGCAGATGGTGACTGCAGCCATGAAATTAAAAGACACTTACTCCTTGAAAGGAAAGTTATGACCAACCTAGATAGCATATTCAAAAGCAGAGACATTACTTTGCCAACAAAGTTTCATCTAGTCAAGGCTATGGTTTTTCCTGTGGTCATGTATGGATGTGAGAGTTGGACTGTGAAGAAGGCTGAGTGCCGAAGAATTGATGCTTTTGAACTGTGGTGTTAGAGAAGACTCTTGAGAGTCCCTGATCCAGCCAGTCCATTCTGAAGGAGATCAGCCCTGGGATTTCTTTGGAAGGAATGATGCTAAAGCTGAAACTCCAGTACTTTGACTACGTCATGCGAAGAGTTGACTCATTGGAAAAGACTCTGATGCTGGTTGGGATTGGGGGCAAGAGGAGAAGGGGACAACAGAGGATGAGATGGCTGGATGGCATCACTGACTCGATGGACCTGAGTCTGAGTGAACTCCGGGAGTTGGTGATGGACAGGGAGGTCTGGTGTGCTGCAATAAATGGGGTCGCAAAGAGTCAGACACGACTGAGCGACTGATCTGATCTGATAACCACTTTCATATTGGTAAAATCTCTATTAATCTATACTTTATCAATTACTGGGATTTTAATATCTTGATGTGTTTTACCACAGGTTTATTACATTTATTAATTATTATAAAATATATTTATTATATGATTAAAGTTATTATCATGATCATTTTTATGTTACTAATTCTTTGATTTTATAATGCCATAAATTTTGGAACATTCATTTTCTTACTTCTCTTTTCTTGAATAGGTAGTAGGTGTATAACTTTATTCTAACCACAACTAGAATTTCTGGCACTTGATTTAAAAAATTTTCTAACTGCATTGCAATTTTTTCATCCCAATAGTTGAGTATTTAGTATTCTGCCTTCTAATTTCCTAATTTAATTGGAGTTTGACAATTATGTTTTTTAATATTAACTTTTAAATTAATCCACAATAATTGGACAATATACTGTTTTAAGTTAATCCCACAATAATTGGATAATATACTGTTTATACTAAGCCTTTGATATTTCTTGTGACTTTCTATGGGACTCAGTATGTGGTAAGTTTAGTTAATCTTCTATCATGCATACTTTCAAAGAATGTGTTATTTTGAAGTTGTAGAGCTCAGGTAAAATTTATTTATAAAGTGGTTCATATATTGATATTATAAAAAACTTACTTTTTAATATTTTTTTTTTTATTTTTGGCATGTTTTATCAGCTACTGAGAAAGCTGTTTAAATACCTCAAAACATGGTTTTGCATTTTGTATTGAAAAAAATACAAATATGTGTATCAATACATTTGCACAGTTAAAACTCATGTTATTCAAGGGCCAACTAAGGATGGGAAACTTATCACAGAAAGTATTTACATTTTATCATAAGTTTACTATATCTAGTATGTTGAAACATAGCTTAGATAAGAATATATTTGGAATATATACATTTTTAGTATCTGTAATTCACATAACTGTTTTTAATTTTGCATAGGAAAGAAAGAAAGAAAGGAAGAAAGAGAAGTCACTCAGTCCTGTCCAACTCTTTATGACCTCATGGACTGTAGCCTACCAGGCTCCTCAATCCATGGGATTTTCCAGGCAAGAGTACTGGAGTGGGTTGCCATTTCCTTCTCCAGGGGATTTCCCAACCCAGGGATCAAACCCAAGTCTCTTGCATTGTGCACATACACTTTACCATCTGAGCTACCAAAGAAGCCAAGCTACTACCAAGCTTTTTGTAAAATAACCAATAAATACAATTAGTGTATGTGTATGTGTGTGTGTGTGTGTGTGTGTGTATACACATACATATATATATGTCTGTGTGTGTGTGTGTGTGTTTCTGACAAATGAGCATTTGCTACTGACAAATAGGAAAGAAAACTTGAGAAAACACACCCAGAGGCAAACAGTCTATTTAAGATGTGATGCAATTTTCCTTGAGAATTTCAGCAACCTGGAGAATGTCTTACAAACTATAAAAATAAATGTCCTATGAGTGTTAAAATGAAAGTTATTTTAGAAATCATACAACAGTATCTTTAGAAGCAATGAACAACTGCACACTATAATTAATATTTTCAATTTTATATCACTATCCACCCAAATTCCAAGTATTCATAAATACATTTTAATAAATATACTTAAGTTTTTAACGTAGGCATTCACCCACATCTGAACTCACTGTAAAATAATGTGAGGTTGTATTGTAAGAAATACAATGAGTTTTTCATGCAGACTTCTAACATTAATCTATATAGCAAACCTTTTTAATAACATTTTTTCTCCCCAGCCATTTAAACATGTGTATACACACACACACACACACACATGCACACACACACACATATTTTCCTATACATACACAAGCTTAATAAAGCTCAGAAGCATTACTATTATCAAATGTATATTGTTTAGCTATACAGTTGACTCTTGAAAGACATGAGTATGAACTATGCAGGCCCACTTATATGCATTTCTTTTTTCAATAAATACTACATCCTTACAGAGTCTAAGTTGATTGAACCCATGAATGCAGAACCACAGATACAGAAGACAAACTATAAAGTTTTACATGGATTTTTGATTGCACAGTGTGGGGATGGAGTGTGGTCAGTGTTCTGGAACTCTACCTTGCTCAAGGGTCTACTATATATACATAAATTTCTATAGAACATGCTTAAATGTTGTATTTCTTTAAATCAAATAAAGCCACAGTAAGTAACTGACCACAGCAACAAAATTCCCAAATTTTTATCACATTAACTCTTCTAAAGCTTATCTAAGTTATAAAACAAGCACTATTTAATACCATAACATTAAATCAACTCATTACTAGTGTAAGAATTAATAAATATGAAAATACTGTACTTCGTATCTGTTTCTTTAAACCTTAAGGAAAAAAAATGTTTGAGGGGTGAATGTCTTTCATTTATACTTTCCAACAATCTCTTAACTCTTTTTTGACATGAAAACCATGAAAGAAATATTTTCCCAGGGTCAATAAGCTAAAAATAACCTGTGCCTCCAAACAGCAATTCTATTTATTATGCCTCTTTAGATTACATACAAATCCTAGCACAATGCCATATACACATGGAAGATAGTACAGATGTATTTTTTAAATTAGATTTGTGTGGGCTGCAAGGAGATCCAACCAGTCCATTCTAAAGGAGATCAGCCCTGGGTGTTCATTGGAAGGACTGATGCTAAAGCTGAAACTCCAATACTTTGGCCACCTCATTCAAAGAGTTGACTTATTGGAAAAGACTCTGATGCTGGGAGGGATTGTGGGCAGGAGGAAAAGGAGACGACACAGGATGCGATGGCTGGATGGCATCACCGACATCCCACCGGATGGACAGGGAGGCCTGGCATGCTGCGATTCATGGGGTCTCACAGAGTCAGACACGACTGAGTGACTGAACTGAACTGTGTGGACTGTGTATATACTATCTGTTGCCTCTCTACTTGAAAGAAGCAAACAGAAAAGATGTAAAAACAAAAACAAAAAAAACAACTTTCTGATAAGTGCTAAGCTATAGGAGGACGGAAAATAAAATGTTACAGGAAAAGGACAAACAGTTACAGAAAAACAAATATTTTAAAGCACTGTTGAGAAAGCGATGCAAGTTTTCCAAATAAGTAGATTTATCTACTGATGTATGCCACATTCCTTCTTTTATTATTTTCTGTCTCCTGATGGATGAAGGAGGCCACTGGAAGTGGTGACAGATCCACATGCAACACTGAGTAAGTTTCATTTCTAACATCTGACCTCCTGAGTGTGCTTCACTATCAGTTGTCTCTTCAAATGGATAAATTAGAGGTTGCTCCTTGTAAAGATAGGTTGGAGACTACCAATTTGGACCAAGCTCCTCATTTTACAAAGGGAAAATTGAGTGAAAAGGTTAAATGACTTTTTTCCTAGTCATGCATATATTCAACAGGAAGTCAGTGCAGGAACCCTTGTTTCCTTACCTCCCTTCAGAGATGAGAATATGATCAGAACATGAGACATAAGAAACCTGAGATTGTCTCAAACTTAGTGTGACTATATATACATACATATACATTAAGTTATATATATTTACTATAAAGAAATGCCCTCTATGAATGTTATCTAGAGTTAATAAATCAGAAAAAATGAAAATTGAGACATGCACCATATTGATTTATAGACCATTATAAGTGAATATGAAATATGAAAATATTGAATTTAATCATGTATCACCCATTTATTTATCTTGATACAAACATTTCAAAAATTTATTCATATTAATAAATGAAGATACTAACTGGGAGAATTCTCTCTATATTAAAATAAGTTATTATTTGGTTATTTTAAATGTCAATTAGTATCAGAAAATAAATATCCTAGACTACTTCAACAATAATTTTATTTCTATGAATGAAGCATGTACTTAGCATTGTTTCATACAGGTGCTTTCTTAAGAGCTGGGAAAGTATTTGAAGAGAATAGGAAGGTCATCATTCAAACCATCTCATTAAGTTTATAATCTGCCTGGAAATTTAGTAGACTTTAAATGATATTTTTATCCAGATTAATGTTCCTTCCTTATTATTCTCTTTTGAATGCTTTCAAAAGTATGTGAAAGTCACTTAGTTGTGTTCGACCCTTTGTGACCCCATGGACTCTACAGTCCATGTAATTCTCCAGGCCAGAATACTGGAGTGGGTAGACTTTCCCTTCTCCAGGGGATCTTCCCAACCCAGGGATCGAACCCAGGTCTCCCACATGGCAGGCAGATTCTTTACCAACTAAGCCAAAAGGGAAGCCCAAGAATACTGGAGTGGGTAGTCTATACCTTCTCCAGTGAATCTTCCCAACCCAGGAATCAAACCAGGGTCTCCTGCATTGTAGGCGCTATCAGGGAAGCCCTTCAAAAGTATATTTCAAAGTTAAACACATGTAACTGTTTGGTGGCTAGTTTACAAAGGTACATCCTCAATTTCATTGCGATGAACTTATTTTCCCTGAGATGTGGTTAAAATAATTGTTTCAATTTTAAATATTACATGAAAAATAAAGTTTTTCTTCACATATTAGAGTTATTGTCATATACTCTCTGAAAGAGGAATAATACTAGTTGATTTAAACTGAAAAGACTTAAAATATGTCAGATATACTTCTCTAAACAGTAAAAAAAAATGTTCATAAACTCTATTTTCAAATAAGATCAAGATTAATTAATAGAAAACTAAAGAAGTGGCACAAGCTCTAGTTGTTTTCAGTGAACTATTCTTTTAAGTATTATATCATTGACCTGGATTGACTTTCATCTATAATGTGGGTCAATGTGTCAACTGATAGTAACATCTGCATTCATACATGAATTTTTCATACTTCTTAGTGAAATTATTTAACATATTTCGGAAGCAGGCAAATAGCATTCCATGATATATTGACTGCAAATGCTATTAAGAGAGTATGTGGCTCAAGATATTAGTTTTTCAGTCAGATATTAGGACTTCATCTGTTTGTGTTTGAGATCACAGAAGAAACAAAAATATCATTGCCTTCTGAGGCCTTTGCAAACTTGGATCTGTGAAGATTTAAGACTTGTTAGAATTTTTAAAATGTTTTCAAAAGTTGATATTGAATTATTCACTTCACTGGAAAAAGCCACTGTTGTGAATTTTACTGTATGTTTTCCAAAAATATGGCATTAAACTCTAATGTGAACATTGCATACTGGAGTGTAATTTTGATGCCTATGTCTGTGTTGAAATTATACTGTGAAATGTCAGGTAAATTTAAAGAATAGTCTTAAAGAGCTAAATCTGTTTCTCAAAACTATGCTTCAGGTCTTTTGCACAAATTTACCTAAAGATTTTAAGGTCTTTCCCAATACACACTAAAATAGAATCTCTGGGTTTGCAATGGAATCATCTAGAATTAAAAAAAAATACTCTTAAGCACATACAAATGTTCATTTTGGAACCACTGGTGCAAATTATATCATGCTATTTATATCCTGATTCCATTTGGGTTACCCTAAAAGCAGAGACATGTATGCTAGTACATTGTTTGGTAAGGTAATGTCAATAAGCAAAAGTGAAGGAGATAGGAAAATGGGATTTTAAAAGTGGATAGGCAGAGTAATTTAACAAGGTTATAGCTCTGTACAACAGATGCTCATGTGCACCTATAAGAAGCACACAGAATGACACTCAAATAATCCTCAAAGGATGGGTGGCTGGGACATGCACAGATATTTCATCCTCCACTAGCTAAAGGCTGCCTGCAAGGAGAGCTGTCTCCCACACTTTTGGGAGACATTTTTTGCAGGCTAAGTGAGTTCCACATTTCCAGAGCAGGTCTTGGGTAAAAGCACAAAAAGATACATGGCACAGACCATTTGAGGGAAGTACTGTTAGCATGAGTCTGAGCTTACAAAATCGATAAAATACTGACAATCTTAGCCATGCTGAAACTAGAAATTTAAGCAAGATACGAAACATTCTGCCTAAAAGTGTCTTTTGCCACTTCTGAGATTCATTCATGTCATTTGTAAAGTTATCTCGATCACAAGATCTGTGAATAGTCAAATAGTATCTAATTAGAGCCCTTTGTTCTCATCTCCAAGATTTCTCAGTCATTGCTACAGATGATGGAGGATCAGAGCGCACTCACTGCCCAGGACAATACATCTACTTGTCTCTGTTGCTTTAATTGGCCATCTGATCTCTACTAATCTAGAATCCTGTCATTAGCATTGATGCTAGGTGCCTCATCTGGTTCTACGAAGCTTCTCAGACCATCAATCCTGGCCTCTGCTGACTTCTCACATTCTGCTGGTGCACATTCACTACTTCTTTTCTTACTGTCTTCCTGAAAAATATGTCCACCCAGCCCTCTTGGAGAATATACTCAGGTAACATCTTTCCTCACTGAAAACAATAAATTAATTTGAACGTTTTTATCTCTTTAAGTCTGTTGACACTTCCACCAGTACTCTTTAAAAATATTTCTGGGATCTCAGTCTTATTTATTGTAGACTATTTATAGTGTCTATTTTTCAAGGATGGAGCCACCACTGCAGTATATTAAGACTGATGAATCCTGAGTAATAGGGGTGTGCTCCCATGACAATAAGCTCAACTTATCCTGCCTTAAATTTCACCTCTTCTGTTTCAACATGCTCAAGATTCATATTCACAACTGCCTCCTGTTTCAGCCATATTTTAACTGGGTTCTGAAATTCTTTAACTGAATAAGCTTTTTCCTCTCAAAGCAGAAACTATATTCCCCTGTCAGGCCCACTTGAGACTTTATCACAGTTATTGTTCCAAATCAGAGGCACAGGTAAATCTTGAGGAGTAGAAGCATCATCTTTTGAAAGATCCAGCTCAGTGGAGTCCCCCAGCTAACGATTCTGAGTCCTTTCTTTGTAAGAGCCCTTACTGTAGCATAGGATAACTGTCAAATCTAAAAGGTTTGTCCCACTGGCACTATTAAATGCTTATAATTACATCTTATATATTGGCTTGTTCTAAAAAATATGTAAATAAATATAAAATAAATAATATACACATATACATGTACACACAGAAATACACAATTCCAATTCTAGTCAACTTTTCAATCACTTAATCATTCATGGAAGTAGCGAAAATAGAAACTTCCAGAAATTTTACTGTGCTACATTTTAAAAATGTTTTATAACCCACTTAAAATGTTCAACAAAATGATTTTTCTTTTCAATTTAAAAATAATGATTTAGATCTATAGGAGCACAAAAATGTTGTCCCATTTCACCCAGATATAAAATTCCAAACTTGGTTTCATATTGAGGTTCTTAGGAAGTTAGAGTGTTTGCTTATGCTTCTATACTGTGGTCAACATTTTTGGGAAGAAATTTGATATTTTTAATTTAACAGCTCAGTATCAGAAATAATAACAAAAATAATAATGAATAAGTGAAGAAAATTATATCTTATTCTAATATCCAAATATATTGATGATTGTGTGTATCAATATACATATTACATGGATGAACCAATTATCAAGTGCAATTTCTTTTTTTTTAACTGAAGTATAGTTGATTTACAGTGTGTTAATTCCTACTGTACAGCAAAGTGACTCAGTTATACTAATATACATATATATATATACAGTCTTTTTCACATTCTATTTCACTAGGGTTTAATCACAGGATATTGAATATAGTTCCCTTTGCTACACAGTAGGACTTTGTTGTTTATCCATCTATATAACAGTGTACATCTAACCCTAAACTTCCCCTCTCCTGTCTACTCTCCCCCTCCCACCTCCAGCCCCACCTTGCTTTGACATTTGGCTGTAATTTCTAATGTATTCTCTTAGTGAGGTGGCTGAGATCTTGTGCTGTGGCGAGTATAACTGATGGCCTAAGGTAGTGCCTTTATGAATCTACCATTACTTTTGTGCTAAAGTCATGCTTTTCACAGAGTTCTCTGGGGTAATGATTCAAAGTGCAAGTGACCAATTATAGGTCCATTTCTGTAAGATGCAGGAATCCTCAACTACTATGACTTTGGCTCAAGTCCTCCATCTGCTTGAATGTAATGTTCTTGGAATCATGCTTCAGGTTGAGACTCTCTCTATCCCCCCACCCAATAACTTCACAGGGATCCTATCTTCTTTGGATCTGAAGATTCCCAACCTTCTGTCGTTAGTAGCCCCTTTTCTTTGTAGGCATTTCTCTGTCTATTCCTATCTCCTAAGTCACTGTCTGCTTCTCTAAACTAACAAAAATGGTACAAGAAAACAGGATGTAAAATGTAGCTTGGGAATGGCTCACTCTGCCTAAAAAGTGAAGAGAATGCTATTTAAGTGGTATGTGGAATATACATAGTCCCTGGGTGATCCAATTCTTGGTGATTTCACCAGTGCTTACCTAGGAAAAATCATAGTAATTTATCTTTGCACCTGAAAAGATGCTTGGAATGATTTCAATTTTTTTGAATTTACCAAGGCTAGATTTATGACCCAGGATCATCTGGACCTTTGAAAGATATGGGAGCACCAAAGGCTTTTATCAAAGTGTCAGTGTGAACTGTTTACTGCTAAATTACACAGATAATCCAGGGAGAGATGATTAAAAACTTAAGGCAAATAAGGGGTAGGTGTAAGACCCAGAAGGTCTGCCTGTTTCATAGCTAACAAAGAATCTCATGTTGCCTATAGTGGAAAAGCAGAAACAGCTGAACAGCAGACCAAAGATCTGATACTTATAGTTACAGAGCACCAGAGACGTTCAAATTCTGTCAAGGCATGTCTTTTATGCTATGATGGGAGAGCTGGTTGAGAAAACTTTTGATTGAAATATGCACTCATGTACCCCAATGTTCATCGCAGCACTGTTTATAATAGCCAGGACATGGAAGCAACCTAGATGTTCATCAGCAGATGAATGGATAAGAAAGCTGTGGTACATATACACAATGGAGTATTACTCAGCCATTAAAAATAATACATTTGAATCAGTTCTAATGAGGTGGATGAAACTAGAGCCTATTATACAGAGTGAAGTAAGCCAGAAGGAAAAACATAAATACAGTATACTAACGCATATATATGGAATTTAGAAAGATGGTAACAATAACCCGGTGTACGAGACAGCAAAAGAGACACTGATGTATAGAACAGTCTTGTGTGAATGGCATTGAAACATGTAAAATATCATGTATGAAACAAGATGCCAGTCCAGGTTCAATGCACGATACTGGATGCTTGGGGCTAGTGCACTGGGACGACCCAGAGGGATGGTATGGGGAGGGAGGAGGGTTCAGGATGGGGAGCACATGTATACCTGTGATGGATTCATTTTGATATTTGGCAAAACTAATACAATTATGTAAAGTTTAAAAAGAAAAAAAAAAAAGAACAGTCTTGTGGACTCTGTGGGAGAGGGAGAGGGTGGGAAGATTTGGGAGAATGACATTGAAACATGTAAAATATCATGTAAGAAACGAGTTGCCAGTCCAGGTTTGATACACGATACTGGATGCTTGGGGCTAGTGCACTGGGACGACCCAGAAGGATGGTATGGGGAGGGAGGAGGGAGGAGGGTTCAGGATGGGGAACACATGTATACCTGTGGCAGATTCATTTTGATATTTGGCTAAACTAATACAATTATGTAAAGTTTAAAAATAAAATAAAATTTAAAAAAAAATATGCACTCAGGTCATAGAGAAGAATGTTCCTAAAAGTGTTGGCTCTGCAGAGCCCTGTGAATTCTCAGGCATTGCAGAGATGTCCCTACCTTCCTACTAAGAGCTAGAACCTCCTCTGTACTGGTACACACTGCTGGTAGTCAAAGGAGTATACTAGGTATGGGTTCTGAAAATGACTTATCAACAAAGTTAAAAGTAAGTCTGGAGAAGCAAGACTTTTTTCCTTTGAGTGCACATATTTGGACACAGTAGTAGCATCTTGAGAAAGATTTCAGGGCACTGGGACAAACTAATTGCAATGGTGACTCCTAGAAGCCTAGAGAAAGTGTTGGCTGATCATCGCTTCACCTCATGTTAGAAAATTACATAATCCACTTTTAGTTCCTTCTGAAATAGTTTAGAAATTTTCTAAGAACTCAGGGAAACATAATACACTTAAGTTTCATTTCTTAATGTATGATTATTGACCTGTTTCTGCCTTACTTATTTTTTTAATTCACTGATTTGTTAGAACAATATTTACTTTAGTATCAAATAAATAGGGAAATTACATAATCTAAACACTTCTATTGTGTTTATTTTAAAAAAGATCAACATCTCTACCCAGGAATCATATTCTATTCATGTATTTAATTTTACATATTACAATACTGCATTATAAATATTTCACTTGTCAGTTATGATTTTTTAAATTTTTATAAGACTTTATCATTCCCACATGAATATCTGACTCACTTCAAAATTCAAACTAATTATATTCCACTGTTCATACACTGCCCATCTCATGCAGTTATTCATACTGTCATCTTTTCCTATTTCTATTCTCACATTTTCTCAAAATATAGAAAATACTAGGTTATACAGCATACCTTAGCACACCTGTTCAGATTTTCTTTCTTGTTCTTTTCAAGACATGAAAAAGCTGAAGATAAACAAAAAACCTAAAGGCAGCATTAACTTTTTTGCTGAATTAGAACCATACCCTAACCATAAAATGGTTACTGGCATCAGAGTTTGTATCAGCTTTTAATGAAAATTTCAACTTACTCATTTGATATAACAGTTAATACTATTAGTGGACAGTATCCAAGGAACATTCCAGTTAAAATCACTTCAGTAATATGATGACAACTTAACTGTCAAAGGCAAATCTTCACTTTATGAAACAATGGGAATAAATTATTGTGAATATATAGTCAAATGGAAAAGATATTTTGTGATAAGATAGAGCTAGTTTCTAAGAATCATATTATACATTCACATTTATTTGGTCTTTCTCAGGAAGATTTCTCTCCATGATCTTTATGATAAGAAAAATAAAGTTATTCCAAAGTTTCCCTTAAATGAAAAAGAAGGAGACATATAAAGCTATATAATTTCCATGAGATCAGTCAATAATTTTTCTTTTGATTGTGGTTGGGGAAGCATGGGAGTTTAAGTATGTAAGTATGTTACAATTTTTTATCCTTTGACTGATATTCCAATTATTTATATTCTTATATGTTTATATTTAAAGTTGATTTAGCAGCTTTCTTAACAATTCTCTACTATGTTAGTCAAGAATTTAAGTACTGAAGTACTATGTTCATCTTCACAAGGTTGTCATATCAGAAACTATAATCATATAAACTTAATATTAATACTATTTGACTATATTAATATCACTCATTGGTAAACCAAGTAATAGATTTAGTTTCTGATTACTTATACATATTTATATTATATATATACATTTGTATATATGTGTGTACATATATATGTATATATAGTTACTATTGTAGCTATTTTAATGATTGTTATTCCTCTTCAACATCAACAAAACTCTAAGCTTCTTTTTTAATGGCTTTTCTGGGAGTCATTATTCACTTATTTCTCTGGGCATTAAATAGGTCTCTTTTATCTGGATGACGGGACGAGTTCTGGTATTTTTTTTAAACATTCTTTTGGTAGTCACCTCTTCTCTGTTTTTATTAATTTGGGGGAAGTAATTCATATTAGTGGAATATTGGAACTTCTAGATCATTCTTTAAATATCCTATTTTTCTGCATCTATTTTGTTCATTATCTTTTTTCATCAGTTTTAAATTTAAGAACACTTCCTCAATATTATCTTCTAATCTTCATATTATTTTTTCTGATGCTGATATGCTCTTTTTGCAGAAGATTATTATTGATTTATAAATGTTACTTTTCAAAGACTTATTTTTTCACAATTAAATTACCTGATTTTTCTAAGGATTTCAATTATATCATTTATTTTCTTTCCAATCTCTAACCCACATTTGTTTTTTAAAGGTAACATATTAAAAGGAGATGGATTCTCGTTTCCTTTTTAGGTGATGCTTGAAGAAACTAAATGCACATTCTAGAAGATTACTATTAAAATATATTACTAAAAATAGATTACTATTAAAATATATCAGGGTATGTCACCATAAACTATTTAGAAATTTCACCAACATCTAGAATGAAACAAAAATAGCAATGATTCATTTGGCATGCGTGTGACAGTATATTTCTCTCTTCAAAGAGGTAAGTGCTGGGAAGATGCCACATTCAATCATAAGCTACGGGAGTCATATGGTTTTCCCTGAAGATTGAGGCATTTTAGATCATTTTAGACCACAATTTTGACTTGTGCCTGTGACAGAGTGCAGGGTTGCCTCTGGGAGAGTCAGTGATTGGCTGAATTCATGAAGAGAGTGTCAGTGATTGGCTGCCTTCATAAATGAAGGCATAACCTAATGGAGCAACCAGCGTCTATTTCACCTTTACAATATGCTGCATACACAACTACAATTTGTAATTTCTCATTTGATCCTCACTATACAAATACAATTTAGTCTTTACCACACTAAAATATCTAAAACTTACGGGAAAATATAAAACAGTAACGATGACAACAATATATCTGCAAACTAATAAATCGTAAAAATCATGCAAGAATCTTTTCCTAACTGCAATTTAGCTCTGACCGTTAAAGTAACATCTGTTGACTGACTATCTACCCTCAAATCCAAGTCAGGTATGTGGAAACTCCTTGTTTGCCCATATTACTGGTTGTGTGACCTTTATGCTGTATCTTATAACACTCAGGGCTTATTCTATCATCACAAGTAAATTTCCTATCATTACTATTTTTATGACATAAAAGATCATATCTTTCAGAGAACAGTAGAAGGGGTGGGGATTGAGGAGAGGTATAGGGTACATCCTATATTGTAAAGTCGGTACATATGAAGTGCAAAGCTAAGGAAAGACAGGGTAAGAGAAAACATTATGGTATTTTGCAGACTGAAGTACATTTTTTTTGCCTTTTTAATATTATAATTGCTAACCATGAGATATGTTTATGTAGGGAATTCTCCACACTATAATTTGACTTATAAATACTTCTTAAAGAAACTGAATCCTATAGGATAAACATAGTTTGTCAGAAGTGATAGGATTTTTTTCCTTCCAGTTGTATTGAGAGATAACTGACATACAGTATTGTCTAAGTTTAAGGTTTATGGCAGAATAATTTGTGTTACCTCATATAAAATTACCACCATAAGTTTAGAGGACATCCATTATCTCATATAATTAGCAGTGTTTTTTAACAAGGCACATAGATTCAGTGTGACACAGAGTCTAAAGTAAGAGTTAGAGAGAGGATCTTTGGCCAGAAGAGCCACTCCTACGTGTTGAGTTGTGAGGATGAAAACACTTTATCATACACATAACTGTAGATTATTTGAGTGAGCACAACTAGAATCTATCTTAATGCCATTGTATAGTCAGGTTTTAAAAATTCTCTCAGTATAATATTGAAAGAAGAATTGATAAAGAAAGACAAACTATTAAGATTAGACAACGACAGCCAGAGCTTTTGAAATATTTTTTCAACCAAGAGAAAGATAAAAAGATAAACCTTTGAGGCAGAGAAGTTGTAGTAGTGGGGTAGCAAGAACACGTCGATGCTCTGTAAACCAAAACTGAAAATGTGGAAGAGGAGGGAGTGATGAATGCTGAGCATATGGTTAGAAGTTGTCAAATAAAATTATAAAGCTAAAGAGAGTATTTTACACATTTTGATGTTTTCTGTGAGAAAAGGCTGGCCGTGGCAGTCAGTCCACTCTACATAAGGACCTTCATGACTAAGACATTTTGACAGCAGAAAAGCTCTCTCTTGACGTCCCACTTGTTCCAGAAAAGAATTGGCCAGGAAAAACTCTATGTCTCTAACATTGAGTACTTTTTTCTCTTTTGAAATGAGCCCAAACTGTTAACTTGCCCCCTTGTAGCCAACCAAAGGCTGCCAAACATTCCAGAAGACCAATCAGAGTGTCTTCCTGCTTTCAAAAATCCCACCTTAATTGAAAGCTTGCCAATTGAAGATGTACGCTCCTTTCTAATTCCTTTAAATTCCTGTGGAAATTTAAGCAATGCAGATGGATTACCTTGTGGCAAACTTATGAATAAACAGCCTTTGTATATATTGTAGCAGACTTAGTTTTGTCTCTGACATCAATAAAGGGACCCATAAATTTAAAAGAGGAATAAATTTAATTATGAAATAACCACACACACAAATGCCAAAGCAACACAGTAATATGCTTTAACATTTCTATATTTTGTTATAATTAACAAATTGTCTTCACCTAGATTATTTAAACTTTAACACAACCCAAAGGGACAGTCATTCATTGTAAATAATACTGGGAACAGGTTTTGTATCTTTACTACTATTTTTCCAAAGTCAGTAAATGAGAATGAGGACCTGAACACAGGCCCTCTGTTACAAGATCCCTTTTTCTTAACATTTTAACACTTTAATTACACTACAATGGTAAAATTAAGATACTGTTATTCAACTGTGGAACTGTTTATAGGAAGAATTGTAATATGGCTTGGCTTCTTGAAGGAGTTTAGCCTTGGTTAGGAATTTTTAAAAGTGCTATTCACAAACAGGGAAAGAATAAGAAAAAACAGTCATTAGAATAATAAAATTTGAAAAATATGCTAAAACTAAAATACGGTTTTTCAGACCTATTTCTTTTTCAGTTTTAAATATGAAACATGAAATAACATACATTATTAATAATATATTATTTATATTTATATATTCATGTATATATATAATATCTATTATTTCATGTTTCATATTTAAAACTAAAAGAAATAGGTATAAAAAAATATATATATATATTTTTATATGTAACCAATGACTTCCCCGGTGGCTCAGATGGGAAAGTGTCTGCCTACAATGAGGGAGACTGGGGTTCAGTCCCTAGGTTGGGAAGATCTCCTGGATAAGGAAACGGCAACCCACTCCAGTATTCCTGCCTGGAAAATTCTATGCACAGAGGAGCATGGGGTCGCAAGGAGTCCGGACACTACTGAGCAACTTCACTTTCACTTTCACTATATATAACGAATAGAATAAAGGATCATTAAAAGATCAACTTTTCTATTTAAATTTGGAAAGGGTTTAAGAAGAGTTTACAAATATGTACAATTATGATTCTTGCATAAAATTTAAACAACCCTCTAGGATAAGAAAATCTGTCTTTTAATCTCTATAGAACAAGTTCTCATACTTAATATATCTACCCTCTATTGGGTAAAACTTCTCACAAAATTCTGACTCCCTTAGTTTCTGACCAGTAAAATGTCAGAAACTAAAAATAAGAAATTGAAATACATAAACGTTTAAGAATTTCAGAAAAAAATTGAATTTTATATAAATATATATTAATCAGAACAAAGGAATTATTTTTGAAAATTTATTTTCAAAGTCACTAACACCTTTATTTTCTTGGTATAAATGAAAGGAAATAAAAAAAATGCTTTCATTGTAATATCCTTCCTTAAAAGTTTTAGAAACATGAAAGAATTCCCTTTTACTATTTTCTTCCCCAAAACTAAAACCTTTCTTTAAAAAACTGATCATTCCTAGTTCAAATTTCTTTCATATTTTGCTAATTTTATAATATAGCTATATTATTAAAGGCTGTTAAGGATGCAGTGCATGAAATTTCAAAGTTTTCTTAGCAAATATAAAAATTTGGCAATTAGTAAACAGTATGATATTGTGTATGTTGTTATCTTGTAAAGCAGTTCCTAATAATATCACATCATCAAATTTTAATAACAAGTAATTCCACATTTTAATATAAATATCAAGTCTCAAAATATTTGAAAGCAAAAAATCCCACATTTTCTCTGTAGAATTGCTAATCTCTGCTTGTTGTATGCTCAGTCACATCCAATTATATGCAACCCCTATGAACTGTAGTCCACCGGGCTCTTCTGTCCACTGGATTTTCTAGGCAAGAATACTGGAGTGGGTTGCCATTTCCTCTAAATTCTTCTTACTCGCATTGTCATATCCAGAGAGCATCTCCTCTCAGATGTGGGACTATATCATAAGTACTTGATACAAACATTTTAGTTATAGTCCCTGATACCCCTAAATGTGGCCTACTGATGGTGATCTTTTAGGTGATATATTATATAGGTATCATCTTTCATTTAATATATGATCTCTTAGGTGATATATTATATATAAATTCTGGCCAGTCAAGCATCTAAAAAGATTACTTTCTTCTTTGTAGAAATCATGTATCTTTCTGTAATTGTTTTCTTCCTCCCCCAAATCTTTACATTCCTTCTTCTTGACTATATTTCATCCACATAAACCTATAAACCTGATCACAACATTATAAAATGTAATATCTGCTGATTTCAGGATGAAATTCAATATTTACATGTTTTCCACAAATATAGTACAGTTTAGAAGGACAGACAGGTACGTAAAATGTTATTTTAGACATGTACCTATACATTTGTAATTTATATTTACATTTTTTGGCAGACTCATTCAATGATTTCTCAAATAAAGTGACGACAACTGAGAATTAAATTGAGATACAGATGTTCAAGCTGGTTTTAGAAACGGCAGAGGAACCAGAGATCAAATTGCCAACATCTGCTGGATCACTGAAAAAGGAAGAGAGTTCCAGAAAAACATCACTTCTGCTTTGTGGACTATGCCACAGCCTTTGACTATGTGGATCACAATAAACTGTGGAAAATTCTGAAAGAGATGAGAATACTAGACCACCTGACCTGCCTCTTGAGAAATCAATATGCAGGTCAGGAAGCAACAGTTAGACCTGGACATGGAACAAAAGGCTGGTTCCAAATAGGAAAAGGACTATGTCAAGGCTGTATATTGTCACCCTGCTTATTTAACTTCTATGCAGAGTACATCATGAGAAATGCTGGGCTGGAAGAAGCACAAGCTGGAATCAAGATTGCCAGGAGAAATATCAATAACCTCAGATATGCAGATGACACCACCCTTATGGCAGAAAGTGAAGAGGAACTCAAAAGCCTCTTGATGAAAGTGAAAAAGGAGAGTGAAAAAGTTGGCTTAAAGCTCAACATTCAGAAAACTAAGATTATGGCATCTGGTCCTATCACTTCATGGGAAATAGATGGGGAAACATTGGAAACAACATCAGACTTTCTTTTTTGGGGCTCCAAAATAACTGCAGATGGTGATTGCAGCCATGAAATTAAGAGACGCTTACTCCTTGGAAGGAAAGTTATGACCAACCTAGATAACATATTGAAAAGCAGAGACATTACTTTGCCAACAAAGGTCCATCTAGTCAAGGCTATGGTTTTTCCTGTGGTCACGTATGGATGTGAGAGTTGGACTGTGAAGAAGGCTCAGCGCCGAAGAATTGATCCTTTTGTTTGTTTGTTTTTTAATATAAACTTACTCATTTTAATTGGAGGCTAATTACTTTACAATATTGTGTTGGTTTGCCATACACCAACATGAATCTGCCACGGGTGTAAACGTGTTCCCCATCCTGAATCCCCCCCCACTTCCCTCCCCATACCATCCCTCTGGGTCATCCCAGTGTACCAGCCCCGAGCATCCTGTATCTTGCATGGAACCTGGACTGACAGTTTGTTTCACATATGATAGTATACATGTTTCAATGCCATTCTCTCAAATCATCCCACCCTTGCCCACTCCCACAGAGTCCATAAGACTGTTGTATACATCTGTGTCTCTCTTGCTGTCTTGCATACAGGGTTATCGTTACCATCTTTCTAAATTCCATATATATGCGTTAGTATACTGTATTGGGGATGGTCTTGATCCCTGTCTCCTGTACAATGTCACAGACCTCATTCCATAGTTCATCAGGCACTCTATCTATCAGATCTAGACCCTTAAATCTATTTCTCACTTCCACTGTGTGATTATAAGGGATTTAATTTAGGGAATACCTGAATGGTCTAGTGGTTTTCTCTACTTTCTTCAATTTAAGTCTGAATTTAGCAATAAGGAGTTCATGGTCTGAGCCACAGTCAACACCTGGTCTTGTTTTGTTGACTGTATAGAGCTTCTCCATCTTTGGCTTCAAAGAATATAATCAATCTGATTTTGGTGTTGACCATCTGGTGATGTCCATGTGTAGAGTCTTCTCTTGTGTTGTTGGAAGAGGGTGTTTGTTATGACCAGTGCATTTTCTTGGAAAAACGTTATTAGTCTTTGCCCTGCTTCATTCTGTATTTCAAAGCCAAATTTGCCTGTTACTCCAGGTGTTTCTTGACTTCCTACTTTTGCATTCCAGTCCCCTATAATGAAAAGGACATCTTTTTTGGGTGTTAGTTCTAAAAGGTCTTGTAGGTCTTCATAGAACTGTTCAACTTCAGCTTCTTCAGCGTTACTTGTTGGGGCATAGACTTGGATTACTGTGATATTGAATGGTTTGCCTTGGAAACAAACAGAGATCATTCTGTCGTTTTTGAGACTGCATCCAAGTACTGCATTTCGGACTCTTTTGTTGAGCATGATGGCTACTCCATTTCTTCTGAGGGATTCCTGCCCGCAGTAGTAGATATAAAGGTCATTTGAGTTAATATCACCCATTCCAGTCCATTTTAGTTCGCTGATTCCTAGAATGTTGACATTCACTCTTGCCATCTCTTGTTTGACCACTTCCAATTTGCCTTGATTCATGGACCTGACATTCCAGGTTCCTATGCAATATTGCTCTTTACAACTTCAGACCTTGCTTCTATCACCAGTCACATCCACAGCTGGGTATTCTTTTTGATTTGGCTCCATCCCTTCATTCTTTTTGGAGTTATTTCTCCACTGATCTCCAGTAGCATACTGGGCGCCTACCGACCTGGGGAGTTCCTCTTTCAGTATCCTATCATTTTGCCTTTTCATACTGTTCATGGGGTTCTCAGGGCAAGAATACTGAAGTGGCTTGCCATTCCCTTCTCCAGTGGACCACATTCTGTCAGATCTCTCCACCATGACCTGCCCATCTTGGGTTGCCCCACGGGTATGGCTTAGTTTCATTAAGGAAAAAGAGTACGTCAAGGCTGTATATTGTCACCCTGCTTATTTAACTTCTATGCAGCGTACATCATGAGAAACGCTGGACTGGAAGAAACACAAGCTGGAATCAAGATTTCCGGGAGAAATATCAATAACCTCAGATATGCAGATGACACAACCCTTATGGCAGAAAGTGAAGAGGAACTAAAAAGCATCTTGATGAAAGTGAAAGAGGAGAGTGAAAAAGTTGGCTTAAAGCTCAACATTCAGAAAACGAAGATCATGGCATCTGGTCCCATCACTTCATGGGAAATAGAGGGGGAAACAGTGTCAGACTTTATTTTTCTGGGCTCCAAAATCACTGCAGATGGTGACTGCAGCCATGAAATTAAAAGACGCTTACTCCTTGGAAGGAAAGTTATGACCAACCTAGATAGCATATTGAAAAGCAAAGACATTACTTTGCCAACAAAGGTCCATCTAGTCAAGGCTATGGTTTTTCCTGTGGTCACGTATGGATGTGAGAGTTGGACTGTGAAGAAGGCTGAGCACCGAAGAGTTGATGCCTTTGAACTGTGGTGTTGGAGAAGACTCTTGAGAGTCCCTTGGACTGCAAGGAGATCCAACCAGTCCATTCTAAAGGAGATCAGCCCTGGGATTTCTTTGGAAGGAATGATGCTAAAGCTGAAACTCCAGTACTTTGGCTACCTCCATGCGAAGAGTTGACTCATTGGAAAAGACTCTGATTCTGGGAGGGCTTGGGGGCAGGAGAATAAGGGAACGACAGAGGATGAGATGGCTGGATGGCATCACTGGCTCGATGGACTGGTTGGGCTACGGGAGTTGGTGGTGGACAAGGAGGCCTGGCATGCTGCGATTCATGGGGTCACAAATAGTGGGACACAACCGAGCGACTGAACTGAACTGAACTGATACTGTACTGGTGTTTTTCTTTCTGGCTTACTTCACTCTGTATAATAGGCTCCAGTTTCATCCACCTCATTAGAACTGATTCAAATGTCTTCTTTTTAATGGCTGAGTACTCCATTGTGTATATGTACCACAGCTTTCTTATCCATTCATCTGCTCTTGGACAATTAGGTGCTTCCATGTCCTGGCTATTATAAACAGTGCTTCAATGAACATTGGGGTACATGTGTCTCTTTCAATTCTGGTTTCCTCTGTGTGTATGCCCAGCAGTGGGATTGCTGTGTTGTATGGCAGTTCTATTTCCAGTTTTTTATGGTATCTCCACACTGTTCTCCGTAGTGGCTGAACTAGTTTGCATTCCCACCAACAGTGTAAGAGGGTTCCCTTTTCTCCACACCCTCGCCAGCATTTATTGCTTGTAGACATTTGGATTGCAGCCATTCTGACTGGCAGGAAATGGTACCTCATTGTGATTGTGATTTGCATTTCTCTGATAATGAGTGATGTTGAGTATCTTTTGACGTGTTTGTTAGCCATCTTTATGTCTTCTTTGGAGAAATGTCTTTGGCCCATTTTTTTTTTTGCGGGGGTGGGGTGGGGTGGGAGTCGTTTATTTTTCTGAAATTGAGCTGCAGGAGCTCTTTGTATATTTTTGAGATTCTTTGTCAGTTGCTTAATTTGCTATTATTTTCTCGCATTCTGAAGGCTGTCTTTTCACCTTGTTTATAGTTTCCTTTGTTGTGCAGAAGCTTTTAATTTTAATTATGTCCCATTTGTTTATTTTTGCTTATTTCCAATATTCTGGGAGGTGGCTCATAGAGGATCCTGCTGTGATGTATGTCAGAGAGTGTTTTGCCTATGATCTCCTCTAGGAGTTTTATAGTTTCTGGTCTTACATTTAGATCTGTAATCCATTTTGAGTTTATTTTTGTGTATGGTGTTAGAAAGTGTTCAAGTTTCATTCTTTTACAAGTGGTTGACCAGTTTTCCCAGCACCGCTTGTTAAAGAGATTGTCTTTTCTCCATTGTATATTCTTGCCTCTTTTGTCAAAGACAAGTTGTACATAGGTGCATGGATTTATCTCTGTGTTTTCTATTTTGTTCCATTGATCTCTTTTTCTATTTTATGCCATTATCATACTGTCTTGATGACTGTGGCTTTGTAGTAGAGCCTGAAGTCAGGTAGGTTGATTCCTCCAGTTCCATTCTTCTTTCTCAAGATTGCTTTGGCTATTTGAGGTTTTTTGTATATCCATACATATCGTGAAATTATTTGTTCTAGCTCTGTAAAAAATACCGTTGGGAGCTTGATAGGGAATGCACTGAATCTATAGATTGCTTTGGGTAGTATACTCATTTTCACTATATTGATTCTTCCCATCTAAGAACATGGTATATTTCTCCATCTATTAGTGTCTTCTTTGATTTCTTTCACCAGTGTTTTATAGTTTTCTATATATAGGTCTTTTGTTTCTTTAAGTAGATTTATTCCTAAGTATTTTATTCTTTTCGTTAAAATGGAATTTCAACGAAATTCCATTGTGAATGGAATTCCAGTGAATGGAATTGTTTTCTTAATTTCTCTTTCTGTTTTCTCATTATTAGTGTATAGGAATGCAAGGGATTTCTGTGTGTTGATTTTATATCCTGCAACTTTACTATATTCATTGATTAGCTCTAGTAATTTTCTGGTGGAGTCTTTAGGGTTTTCTATGTAGAGGATCATGTCATCTGCAAACAGTGAGAGTTTTACTTCTTCTTTTCCAATTTGGATTCTTTTATTTCTTTTTCTGCTCCGATTGCTGTGGCCAAAACGTCCAAAACTATGTTGAATAGTAATGGTGAAAGTGGGCACCCTTGTCTTGTTCCTGACTTTAGGGGAAATGCTTTCAATTTTTCACCACTGAGGATAATGTTTGCTGTGGGTTTGTCATATATAGCTTTTATTATGTTGAGGTATGTTCCTTCTATTCCTGCTTTCTGGAGGGTTTTTATCATAAATGGATGTTGAATTTTGTCAAAGGCTTTCTCTGCATCTATTGAGATAATCATATGGCTTTTATTTTTCAACTTGTTAATGTGGTGTATTACACTGATTGATTTGTGGATATTGAAGTATCCTTGCATCCCTGGGATAAAGCCCACTTGGTCATGGTGTGTGATCTTTTTAATGTGTTGTTGGATTCTGATTGCTAGAATTTTTTTAAGGATTTTTGCATCTATGTTCACCAGTGATATTGGCCTGTAGTTTTCTTTTTTTGTGGCATCTTTGTCTGGTTTTGGTATTAGGGTGATTGTGGCCTCATAGAATGAGTTTGGAAGTTTACCTTCCTCTGCAATTTTCTGGAAGAGTTTGAGTAGGATAGGTGTTAGTTCTTCTCTAAATTTTTGGAAGAATTCAGCTGTGAAGCCTTCTGGACCTTGGCTTTTGTTTGCTTGCTGGAATATTTCTGATTACAGTTTCAATTTTGTGCTTGTGATGGGTCCATTAAGATTTTCTATTTCTTCCTGGTTCAGTTTTGGAAAGTTGTACTTTTCTAAGAATTTGTCCATTTCTTCCCCGTTGTCCTTTTTATTGGCATATAATTGTTGATAGTAGTCTCTTATGATCCTTTGTATTTGTGTGTCTGTTGTGATCTCTCCATTTTCATTTCTAATTTTATTGATTTGATTTTTCTCCCTTTGTTTCTTGATGTGTCTGGCTAATGGTTTGTCAATTTTATTTATCCTCTCAAAGAACCAGCTTCTGGCTTTGTTGATTTTTGCTATGGTCTCTTTTGTTTCTCTTGCATTTATTTCTGCCCTAATTTTTTAAGATTTCTTTCCTTCTACTAACCCTGGGGTTCTTCATTTCTTCCTTTTCTAGTTGCTTTAGGTGTAGAGTTAGGTTATTTATTTGACTTTTTTCTTGTTTCTTAAGGTATGCCTGTATTGCTATGAACCTTCCCCTTAGCACTGATTTTACTGTGTTCCACAGGTTTTGGGTTGTTGTGTTTTCATTTTCATTCATTTCTATGCATATTTTGATTTCTTTTTTTATTTCTTCTGTGATTTGTTGGTTACTCAGCAGCGTGTTGTTCAGCCTCCATATGTCGGAATTTTTAATAGTTTTTCTCCTGTAATTGAGATCTAATCTTACTGCATTGTGGTCAGAAAAGATGCTTGGAATGATTTCAATTTTTTTGAATTTACCAAGGCTAGATTTATGGCTCAGAATGTGATCTATCCTGGAGAAGGTTCCATGTGCACTTGAGAAAAAGGTGAAATTCATTTTTTGGGGTGAAATATCCTATAGATATCAATTAGGTCTAACTGGTTTACTGTATCATTTAAAGTTTGTGATTCCTTGTTAATTTTCTGTTTAGTTGATCTATCCATAGGTGTGAGTGGGGTATTAAAGTCTCCCACTATTATTGTGTTATTGTTCATTTCTCCTTTCATACTTGTTAGCATTTGTCTTACATATTGCAGAGCTCCTATGTTGGGTGCATATATATTTATAATTATTATATCTTCTTCTTGGATTGATCCTTTGATCATTATGTAGTGACCTTCTTTGTGTCTTTTTCCAGCCTTTGTTTTAAAGTCTATTTTATCTGATATGAGTATTGCTAATCCTGCTTTCTTTTAGTCTCTATTTGCGTGGAATATCTTTTTCCAGCCCTTCACTTTCAGTCTGTATGTGTCCCTTGTTTTGAGGTGGGTCTATTGTAGACAACGTATATAGGGGTCTTGTTTTTATATCTATTCAGCCAGTCTTTGTCTTTTGATTGGGACATTTAACCTACTTATGTTTAAAGTAATTATTGATAAGTATGATCCTGTGGCCATTTACTTTATTGTTTTGGGTTTGAGTTTATACACCCTTTTTGTGTTTCCTGTCTAGCGAAGATCCTTTAGCGTTTGTTGGAGAGCTGGTTTGGTGGTGCTGAGTTCTCTCAGCTTTTGCTTGTCTGTAAAGCTTTTGATTTCTCCTTCATATTTGAATGAGATCCTTGCTGGGTACAGTAATCTGGGCTATAGGTTATTTTCTTTCATCACTCTAAGAATGTACTGCCATTCCCTCCTGGCCTGAAGAGTTTCTATTGAAAGATCAGCTGTTATCCTTATGGGAATCCCCTTATGTGTTATTTGTTGTTTTTCCCTTGCTGCTTTTAATATTTGTTCTTTGTATTTGATCTTTGTTAATTTGATTAATATGTGTCTTGGGGTGTTTCGCCTTGGGTTTATCCTGTTTGGAACTCTCTGGGTTTCTTGGACTTGGTTGATAATTTCCTTCCCCATTTTAGGGAAGTTTTTGACTATTGTCTCCTCAAGTATTTTCTCACGGCCTTTCTTTTTGTCTTCTTCTGGGACTCCTATGATTCGAATGTTGGGGCATTTAACATTGTCCCAGAGGTCTCTGAGGTTGTCATCATTTAACTCGTTTTTCTTTTTTCCTCTCTGATTCATTTATTTCTACCATTCTATCTTCTACCTCACTAATCCTATCTTCTGCACCCATTATTCTACTATTTGTTCCCCCAGAGTGTTTGTGATATCATTTATTGCATTATTAATTATATATTGACTCTTTTTTATTTCTTCTAGGTCCCTGGTAAACCTTTCTTGCATCTTCTCAATCCTTGTCTCCAGGCTATTTATCTGTGATTCCATTTTGTTTTCAAGATTTTGAATCATTCTCACTATCATTATTCAGAATTCTTTATCAGGTAGATTCCTTATCTCTTCCTTTTTTGTTTGGTTTGGTGGGCATTTATCCTGTTCCTTTACCTGCTGGGTATTCCTCTGTATCTTCACCTTGTTTATACTGCTGTGTTTGGGGTAGCCTTTCTGTATTCTGGCAGTTTGTGGAGTTCTCTTTATTGTGGGGATTCCTCACTGTGGGTGGGGTTGTAAAGGTGGTTTCCTAGTTAGGGAAGCTTGTGCAAGTGTTCTGGTGGGTGGGGTTGGACTTCTTCTCTCTGGAGTGTAATGAAGTGTTCAGTAATGAGTTATGAGATATCAGTAGGTTTGGAGTGACTTTGGGCAGCCTATATATTGAAGCTCAGGGCTGTGTTCCTGTGTTGCTGGAGAATTTGAGTGGTATGTCCTGCTCTGGAACTTGTTGGCTCTTGGGTGGTGCTTGGTTTCAGTGTAGATATGGAAGCATTTGATGAGCTCCTGTCAATTAATGTTCCCTGGAGTCAGGATTTCTCTGGTGCTCTCAGGATTTGGACTTAAGCCTCCTGCTTCTGGTTTTTGGTCTTATTTTTACAGTAGCCTCAAGACTTATCCATCTATACAGCACCATTGATAAAACATCTAGGTTAAAGATGAAAAGTTTCTCCACAGTGAGGGATACTCAGAGAGGTTCACAGAGTTACATGGAGAAGAGAAGAGGGAGGAGGGAGATAGAGGTGACCAGGATGAGATGAGGTGGACTCAAAAGAGGAGAGAGCAAGCTAGCCAGTAATCACTTCCTTATGTGCGCTCCACAGTCTGGATCGCTCAGAGATATTCACAGAGTTATACAGAGAAGAGAAGAGGGAGGAAGGAGACAGAGGTGGCCATGAGGATAAAGGAGGGAATCAAAAAGAGAGAGAGAGATCCAGCCAGTAATCAGTTCCCTAAGTGTTCTCCGCAGCCTGGAACACACAAAGAGATTCACCTGGTTCAGTAGATAAGAGAAGGGGGAGGGAGGAGATAGAGGCAACTTGATGGAGAAAAAGGAGAGTCCAAAGTGGAGAGAGCAGTAAAGCCAGTAATCTTGCTCCCAAGTAAAAATGGGTACTGAAGATTGGGTTCTTAAAGGTATGAAATTGATAACAAATACCAAAAAGCAAAGATTAAAAATCTAGAGTAGAGGTTAGATTTTCAAAAATACAATATTAAAGAAAAACAGGAAACAAAAACAAAAAAAGTCACAAAATTATTATATATATATATATATATGAAGTTTGCTTTAAAAAATAGGGTCTCTCTTTTTTTTTTGCAAAGTAATAGTAGGTTATAAAAATGAAAATTAAAGGAGTAATAGAGGACTTACAAATTAAAAAAAATTAAAGAATGATAGTAACAATAGTAAAAATATATCTAGGACTTTCTCTGGTGGTGTTGTGTGCAGCGTGGGGTCAGTTCATTTTTGGATAGTTCCTTGATCTGGCTTATATTTCTCAAGATCTATAGGCCCCCTTCCTATGTAGTCGGTACTATCCACAGGGTTTTAAATTATTACACCTGTCACTTCCAAGGACGGTCCCTCTGTTTTAGCTTCTTCTGTTCGCTGGTCTCTTCAGTGTCTAATTTCCACCCTGGCACAAGGAGGTGGTGGTGGACACTTTTTTAGGCTCCCTTTTTCAGTCGTGCCATGGGGAGGGAGGGATGCTGCAAACAAATAACACTGGCATATGCTCGCAGTGTCTCGGCCACACTGGGTTTGCCCCTGCTCACAGCGTATGTGCTTTTCTTATTTTACACTGCTTAGGCTCTAGGTTGCTCTGCCGGGAGCTGTCTGAGGCCGGCCCTGGGTTGTATGCACTTCCCAAGTCTAAGCTGCTCAGGTTCAGGTATTCAGGTAGTCCTCAGAGGCGTAGACTCAGTTGTGCCTGCGTTTTGTGCCCTTCCCAGATCTGAGCAGCTCAGGTGACCAGGCATTTGGCGAACATGGTCGCTGCAACTTATTGCCTCCCCCGTCCCTGCCGCTCAGTTTTCTGGGTGTACAACCAGTGCACCTTCTCAGGCAGATGTTGACCATCCAGAATCCCAAGAAGTCTTGGTTAGCAATGAAGCCTGCTTGCAGTTTGGTAGATAATGCCTCTCTGGGGCCGCGATTGCCCCCTTCCAGCTCTGGCTGCCCTCGCCTGCCTGTCTCTGGAGGGGGATGGGCCGGCCAGCAGCTGGCTAGCTCTGCTCAGTCCTTTGTTTTGTCAGCAGGCCTGACAGTGTCTTAGGTTAGGGCTTTTCACGTAGCTCTAGTCAGTCCTTTGTTCTGTGAGCGGGCCTGGCAGTATCATAGGTTATGGTTTTTTGCATGGTAGTTATCCCACATCTGGTTTGCTATCCTAAGTTAGTTCCCTCAGATTGCTCGGGGCATTCAGGCCCAGTCCTTTCTCTAAGCAATGTTGCAGCCCGCACCTCCCTGCCCAGCCCCAACTTGCTACTGGTGAATGCAGTCATCTGCGCTGCTTCTCTGCTGGGGGTGTTACTGTTGGGCACGTAATCTGTGGGTTTTAATTATTTATTTATTTTTCCTCCCGGTTATGTTGCCCTCTGTGGTTCCAAGGCTCGCCACAGACTCAGCAGTGAGAGTGTTTCCTAGTGTTTGGAAACCTCTCTTTTTTTAAGATTCCATTCCCGGGACAGAACTCCGTCCCTACCTCTTTTGTCTCTCTTTTTATCTTTTATATTTTTTCCTACCTCCTTTCGAAGACAATGGGCTGCTTTTCTGGGTACCTGATGTCCTCTGCTGGCATTCACAAGCTGTTTTGTGGAATTTTCTCAGCGTTCAAATGTTCTTTTGATGAATTTGTGGAGGAGAAATTGGTCTCCCCGTCCTATTCCTCCACCATCTTAGAACTGCTGAATTGATGCTTTTGAACTGTGGTGTTGGAAAAGACTCTTGAGAGTCACTTGGACTGCAAGGAGATCCAACCAGTCCATTCTAAAGGAGATCAGCCCTGGGTGTTCTTTGGAAGGACTGATGCTAAAGCTGAAACTCCAGTACTTTGGCCACCTCATGTGAAGAGTTGACTCATTGGAAAAGACTCTGATACTAGGAGGGATTTGGGGCAGGAGGAGAAGGGGACGACAGAGGATGAGATGGCTGGATGGCATCACCGACTCAATGGACATAAGTTTGGGTGAACTCCGGGAGTTGGTGATGGACAGGGAGGCCTGGCTTGCTGCAATTCATGGGGTTGCAAAGAGTCGGACACAACTGAGCGACTGAACTGACTGAACTGACAGCAAAGTGGCAGTAAATAATGACCTTAAAAATATAATGATTAATATCAGATTATGAAGAGTTTCAGATATAAAGTGATATTTTATATGCAATAAATAGAGACAATCTTTAGGAGATGTTTTTTTTTTTTTTTTCCCCCATGGGAAAGTGTACAGAGTATTAGCTAAAGGGAGATGTGAATTCAAGGGATGATTCTGTTTATTTTTAATATCAGAAGAATTTCACATGTTTATATACTGATAGGGAAAATTTGGTTGAGAGTAAAAATTGAACAGTGAGAGAGAGGAACATTTTCAGTAGTACTGACCTAACCCATGGGAGAAAGAGTATGCAATGAAGATGAACTTAATATTGAAGCCAGTGAGATTGGTTTACTGAAGCTTCATACTGATTTGTGCTTTAAAAAAACAGTTAAATTTGGAGGAAAAAAAGCTGCTTTAGACAAGTTATAGCATGGAAATAATTATTCACACTGATACAGGATTCAGGGCTCCAAAATATTTTCCTAAGATTATTTAGCTCATCTATCTGTCAATCTGTGATCTGGATCAGGTAATTCTGAAGATTAAAAAAATTAATTTTGAGGAAATTATTTCACCCTCAGAATTATTCTGTGCAATGTTTTCTTTTTTTTAATTTATCTCACACCTAAGGATATCTTTTTGGTATCACCTTTCATTTGATTTCAGTTGTTATTTTGCTAAATATGAATTGATCTTGAAATTAAGTGTTCTTTGCAGAAAACATATACTTGAGGAAAATGTCTATAATTATTTTCACTGTTAAATTTTCACTTTACTACTTTCCTGTCTCTTCTGAATCTAATAGGTTACTACCTAGATTATCACTGAGTTGAAATTCCTCACTATTTCAAAGAACCATATGATGTCAGGAAAATGCATACATTTCTTTAAATTTCCATCTCTATAATATAAAATTTAATTAACATATGTAAAATACAAATGTATAATTATATAAGTCAAAAGAATATATTTTAAATACCTTCTATTATTAAGAGAAAAAATATATTGATGAAAGGTATGACTTTATAGTTTACTTTTTAATAAGTTTATAGTCTTCATTTGGCCTACCATTTAGAAATGTATACAACAAAGTATTACCTTTGCCATAAATTATTTTAGGTCAACTGTTGTAAGCAAATATATATATAAAATTAAAATTTACTTAATACATGTATAGTGGTATATAGGTGGAGAAGGAAATGGCAACCCACTCCAGTGTTCTTGCCTGGAGAATCCCAGGGAAGGGGGAGCCTCGTGGGCTGCCGTCTATGGGGTGGCACAGAGTCGGACACGACTGAAGCAACTTAGCAGCAGCAGCAGCGGTATATAGGTAAATCAAAAACATTTAAGTGGTTTGAATATATTTTTGTCAGTTCTTATTATACTTTGGCTATTCTTGAAATAATGACATTATTGTTTCCTACCTTTGTTAACATTTCATAGTTCAAAGTAACTATGGTATTAAAATTAATGTGTGTATATATTTAGAAATCTGACTTATTTTTTAATATCTGACCACTGAGTTCTTTGTGAGTCTAACGCTCCTTTTTTTCCCTTTGACCTGACATTTGGACAAGCTCTAGCTAGTCTCCTCCTTTGGCACTGGTGAGAAGTTTTGTTTTGTTTTGTTTTCTCCTTACCCCTGCAACTCCTTTATTTTATTTTATTTTTTAACTTTACAATATTGTATTGGTTTTTCCAAACATCAACATGAATCTGCCACAGGTATACACGTGTTCCCCATCCTGAACCCTCCTCCCTCCTCCCTCCCCGTACCATCCTCACAGCTCTCCAGCTTACCATAGGAACTTATCTTCAGTCACATCCTCCCCCATAAAGATCTAACGTACCCCTACTATTCTATCAGGCAAGCCCAGCTTTCCAGGTATCTGTGTGTGAAGAATAAACATGCTCTTAAATTACCTTAGTGTGCTCTCAAATTACTGCTGTCAATGACCTTGACATGTGCACTAGAATTGGCAGAAGTTCATCTAATTTCCACACAATGACTCCAAAACATTGAATATATAAAAATATTGTTATTCTAAAATGTAAATTTCTTCTCTTAACATGAGTAAATGCAAGATAATTTTAAAAGAACCCCAAATCCCCCAAACTTATATTTTTCTCTAATAACTGTACAATTGTGTGGTGTCAACTGAATAAAATATAAAGACAATAGTAATTAAAATGCAGATAAATATAAAATTTAGAATATTCTAACCCAAAGGCTGAGGTCTAATATTAGTCACTTTAAAAAAAATCTATATGTATTCCATAGTTGAAGAGAAGTTCAGTTATACATAGGCAAACAATCTACATATATATACATAAGACCTTGAGGCCAGGAAAGATAGAAGGCAGGAGGAGAAGGGGATGACAGAGGATGAGATGGTTGGATGGCATCATCCACTCAATGGACATGAGTTTGAACAAGCTCCAGGAGTTGGTGATGGACAGGGAAGCCTGGTGTGCTGCAGTTCATGGGATCACAAAGAGTTGGACACAACTGAGCAACTGAACAAAGCAATATACATAAGTATGTGTCCATATGCATACATATGTGTGTGTGTGTGTGTATACACACAACTAAGACACTTATGAGAGCAAAGATGAACTTTTTAAAAAGTTAGACTGAAATAAGGGGCATAAACTAAAACTATCTAGTAAAAATGAATTTTATGGTAATTCAAAGATTCAGACTTAGCCACAACACCTAACTCTATTACTCTTTTATCACTGTCAACAAATAATATTCTCTGTGTCTGAATTACTAGATTAAATGAGTATCTTACCTTTCACCTTAACACAACACTGTGCACTACTATCAAATTTAATCTTCTTTAACTATACTTGCATCTCTTTGCTCAAGAATAATGTCTTCCCATAACTTTCTAATCCCCCTGTTAATCAAACTGAATTGCCCTCTCCTTGATGGTCTACCAGTCTCCACTAAATTCTTGAACATCTGGATTCCCACTGAATATAAAACTGTGTATTTATGAAACCCACCATTGTGGTATTATTCTCTCTCTCCCTCCTTCTTTCTTTCTTCCTCACCTCTCTGATATGTCAATCTCATCTCTTCAGTCTCAATTTCCAATGACCATTTTATTTCCTTTCACCTAACACTAAAAAAAACAAGGAAACTTGTTTTATTAGAAGAAAATACAGACATAGAATACTAATGGTAATAAAGTTGATGGTTAATGTTTCATGAGCACTCACAAGGTAACAGATTCTTTACCAAAGTATTTACAGGCATTACGTCATTGATTTTATTCAAAAT
The DNA here is from genome assembly GCF_027580195.1 of Bos mutus. Taxonomy (NCBI): domain Eukaryota; kingdom Metazoa; phylum Chordata; class Mammalia; order Artiodactyla; family Bovidae; genus Bos; species Bos mutus. Next base: position 45,566,131 of record NC_091633.1, on the reverse strand, counting down.
TCTATGGGGCAGTAACTGTGATCATTTTCCTTTAATTGCTGATGAATTTGAAGCTTAAGGAAAGTGAGCATTATCCCCCAAGATAACTCAGAGCAAGTGATGCTATTCAAACCCTATTAACACTTGGCATCAAAGTCAGTGCTATTAAAATATACATCATACTTGAGAATTACATCAGCTAAGCCATATGTGAAGCATATGCTACCAGATTGCCAGCAAGTAGATTTTTTGAGTTTTTTAAAAATGGATTTAGTTGAGGCTCAATTCAAATGTCTTTTGACCAAATGAAGCCAAATCTGTGTTCCTTTATTTTCCAAGCCATTTAGCATTCTTTTAGATTTACCTTCAAAATATATATATCTTTTCTAAATTTTATTTTGTGTGTCATAACCTAATATAATTTAGTAACTAGACATATATGCTACTACAGTATCATAAGCAGCTTAACACTAAAGGAAGAATGTGATATAATCACCCTTCAGTTCAGTTCAGTCGCTCAGTCGTGTCTGACTCTTTGTGACCCCATGAATCACAGCACGCCAGGCCTCCCTGTCCATCACCAACTCCCGGAGTTCACTCAAACTCATGCCCATCGAGTCGGTGATGCCATCCAGCCATCTCATCCTCTGTCGTCCCCTTCTCCTCCTGCCCTCAATCCCTCCCAGCATCCGAGTCTTTTCTAATGAGTCAACTCTTCGCATAAGGTGGCCAAACCCACTTCTATTTATCATATTTTGAATGCACAATGTTAAAATAGGTTGGAAATATTGGAGAGCACCAACATCTTATCAAAGTGTTTAGACTATCTTAATGGTACCTATAGAAGGTAAAAACATTGTCTAATACTGCAAAGCACAAGGCTTAAACACAACATAATCACAATATACAAAATAATAAATCATGTTTCCTAAACTCATACAATTAATGTGCCTTCAGAAGCATTGTATTTTTAACTGTCAGCCCTTATTTCCTTTAAGTTTTATTTTTTAGTTTGTTTTGATCTAATATTTTGTGAAACTCCATTTTTGAAATATTTGGTAAGAAATTAGTTGTAGTTTAACATGAGAGTGATTACTTTTCCTGAAAAAACACCATTTTTGATATGTATGCTAACCATACAATCATCTGGGTAATCTAACTTTTAAAAACCTTCAAATTATTTATCTGTAGATGAATTAAAATGATCACCTGATTCTTTGCAGTTAAGTATTTCAATGCATATTTATTATTACAATCTGTAGTACCTCATGTATTATTTAATTTCATTAGAGATAATAGGTAAATTGATACTCAGGACACTTTCTTTCCTTCCATTTGGAGCTCTATGCTGGCATGGAAGAAATATAATCAGCTTATAATCAGATAAGTATTATGGAATACATTGTCCTTTGTTTCAGACTTAGAGGTCCCTTTCTAGCTTCTTTTCTGTTGTGAAAAGCCTAATAAGGAAAAGACAATATTTTATGTTTTCAGAAAAAAATCATTAAAATGTGCATTTATTTTGAATTTCTCTCTCTGGTTTCTGATATAAAATGTAATTATCATTTGATATTATTTACTAAAACTCAGGCAACTTACAATCTTGTTGCTTTATTGATCAGGTCCTACTTAAGAGAGAAAGAGCTTTAAAATTACACTCCTTACTGAGATAATGGAGCTTTACTGCTTATTCAAAAGGAAAATAGTAATAACTATAAACAGAAAACCAAACAAAAGCTAAAGTTTAAAGCTGCCGCTTACTCTATCATAGTTTTCGAGAAAGGAATCAGTTCAGTTCAATTGCTCAGTCATGTCTGACACTGTGCAACCCCATGAATCTCAGCATGCCAGGCCTCTCTGTCCATCACCAACTCCCAGAGTTCACACAAACTCATGTGCATCGAGTCGGTGATGCCATCCAGCCACATCATCCTCTGTCGCCCCCTTCTCCTCCTGCCCCCAGTCCCTCTCAGCATCAGAGTCTTTTCCAATGAGTCAACTCTTCGCATGAGGTGGCCAAAGTATTGGAATTTCAGCTTCGGCATCAGTCCTTCCAAAGAACACCCAGGACTGATCTCGTTTAGGATGGACTGGTTGGATCTCCTTGCAGTCCAAGGGACTCTCAAGAGTCTCCTCCAACACCACAGTTCAAAAGCATCAATTCTTCGGTGCTCAGCTTTCTTCACAATCCAACTCTCACATCCATATATGACCACTGGAAAAACCATAGCCTGGACTAGATGGACCTTTGTTGGCAAAGTAATATCTCTGCTTTTTAATATGCTATCGAGGTTGGTCATAACTTTCCTTCCAAGGAGTAAGTGTCTTTTAATTTCATGGCTGCAGTCACCATCTGCAGTGATTTGGGAGCCCCCCAAAATAAAGTCAGTCACTGTT